>NC_054837.1:10112848-11357223 GCF_018345385.1 Vulpes lagopus | reverse complement strand
AAACTACGAGGGACACTTCTCCCCTCTCTGTGCCCCTTGAGGCTAAGCCGTTTCTTCTCTGAAACCACAAGTTCCTCAGCAGCAGCCCCTGAGCCCTGGCTGATTTGCATGACCAGCAGGTCTGTCCTGCAAGGAGATAAGAGAGGCCTGGGAGGAACTTTGCCCAGTCTCAGGCCTTGGGAGCAGAATCAGGGCACCTCCACAATGGTCTGGACCCCTTCCTTCTCAGCCTCCTGGCTCACCACATAGGCGCTGCACCTGGGCTCATTGGGATTTTGGACAAGCCTGACCCTGACTCTGAGCTCCTGTTGCTGTGGGGGACAGGATCTCTTCACCTTGCCACAGGATGAGGGGCTGGAGGGGTGAAACACCCCACTGTGCTCACGGGCTCAGTGTGAGCTCTAAGGGGCTACACCTACCCAGAGAAGAGGGCCCGGGGGTTCACATTGGCTCAAAGGCTCCATCCAGGCCCATGAGCCTCTTGGGCTGAGATTGATGGGAGGGGCCAATTTTGAGGGCTAAGTAAGAGAATCCCTGGAGCTCAGGCCAGGCCAGGAAGGCAGAGTCCCTCAGCTGGAAACCCATCTCTCATGTCCTCTCTTGCAGGTTCCATGGCTGCCAACAAGCTAACTCAACCCCTGTCTATGTCAGTGGCCCTGGGACAGATGGCCAGGATCACCTGTGGGGGAGACAACTCTGGAAGAAAAAGTGCTCACTGGTACCAGCAGAAGCCAAGCCAGGCTCCCGTGATGCTTATCGATGATGATTGCTCCCAGCCCTCAGGATTCTCTGAGCAATTCTCAGGCACTGACTCGGGGAACACAGCCACCCTGACCATTAGTGGGCCCCCAGAGAGGACGCGGCTATTACTGTGCCACCAGCCATGGCAGTTGGAGCACCTGGCAGTGACTCACAGAGACACAGGCAGATAGAGGAATGGGACCCAACCCTCCTACCCCGGCCTGACGCTCACTCTCACCAGCCGTCTGAGCAACTGTAGGCCAGTGGGTCAGCCATCCTCTCTGGTCCTGGTCCCGGCCCTCCAGGGCTGGGAGACTCTAGCAGGTTGCCCTCTCAGGGCCTCCATTTACCCTGCTGAGAAATGGCAGGTGGTGGGGGTACTGTTATGAGTCACAGAGGCTGTGGTCAGCACCTTGTGGGTCCAGAGGTCCCCCTACTAGCTGAACATTGTCCCCTCTCTGGTCTTAGCTCCTCACTCACTTCTCCCAGGAGTGATCCCTGGAGTTAGCTCCTAGCTGGCCCCTAATTCGCGGAGGCCCTTCTGCCTGTTAGTTTATGTGATCACTCTGCACAGAGAGCCTGGACGTTTATTCATTGAGAAGGACCTCCTCAGGGGAGAAGGATGGGGTCCACAGCTGGGCGCTCGACACCACAGCCCACCCACCCCCAAGAGAATCCGGGTTCACACTCCCTGCTGCTTTGTAAGTTGATATGTAAAGTTTCATCAGAGGTGTGTCAAACATTGACGACACGCTTTACATATATAGAACGGAAGTGAGTAACATTGTGATTGGATGCCCACTCTTTTTTAAAATTCTTCTCTAACATTTAGAAATTTTCCATCCATTTATACCATTTTAGGCCTCAAAATCTTTTATCCATTGTCCTCCCGTACATCTCAGTCCTAGAAATATACATTAAATTTACATTCTAAAACTTAGTTTCTTTTTTTCTCAAGATTTTACTTACTTATTCATGAAAGACACAGAGAGAGAGGCAAAAACACAGGCAGAGGGAGAAGCAGGTGCTCTGTTGGGAACCAGATGCGGGATTCGATCCCAGGACCCTGGGATTACGACCTGAGCCAAAGGCAGACGCTCAACCACTGAGCCACCCTGGTGTCCCTAAAATTTACCTTCATAGCCTGTAATCTTGAGTGTTAAATTCTTTTCTGCCACACTGGGTTTGCATCATAATTATTCATAGCAATATGTGATCAAAACAACATAAACATTAAACTTCACGTAGATAATCATTAAGTAGAGTTGATACGTGGATCCATAGATGAATATAATGTCCTGCTAAAATGAAGCAGGGCCCTGCATCTCTTCTGTTCTGGCTTCCATTTTTATATGCAACTCGAAGAAACTTTGTCCCCATAAACAGAAGATTTGTGATACAATTTCACTCACAGATCTGAGCTTCTTCCTACCTATATGCCAAAAATCATTAGAGGCTGATTGTGAAAAATTATTTTTTTCAATGACCTATCAACTGGCAGCTCTATTTCATATTCTTTTAATTTTTCTGAAAGCAGAGAATGGGAAACCACCTGACTTCAAGAGGACTTGAACTGGTAGACCGTTTGATGCACCACCAGACCCTTTCTGGAATGAAGGGCTTATTGCCCCATCTGCTGGGAAAGGTGCCCACAGACAGCCCTGACTTCATCTGTCAGCAACCTTGATGAAGAGAGCCACCTGGAGCCAAGTCATGGTCCTGCCCTGGGCAGCGGGCCTACAAAGGTTGATCATTATGAGTCTGAAGGCCCTGCCTCTCAGCCCACCTGGAGAAGCTCGGAAGGGCCATCCCAGCAGCAAAGCTCCACTATAGCTGATTCCTTCTTCTGTCCACCCTGCTTCCCATCCATCCCTTGTACATGAGTTGGTCCCAGTCACTCTCCCCGTAAGCCTCCTGCAGTCTGACCCCATCCCAGAATCAGCTTCCAGGGGAGAGGGAGCCATCTGCACAGAGCTGTCTCCCAGCCATTTGTCATCCACTTTCCTAATTTCATATCAGGGACATGGACCAAGGAACTTGACCAGAACTAACTAAAAGACACTTTGTGTGTGACAGAGTTTAAAAGATTGAGAAAAAATTAAAATGCCTGTAATCATCATGCATCTTTGCAAATACAGTAATTTTTTTTTGAGAAACATGCTTTCATCTTCTCAGGTGCTTTAGGTATATTTTTTTTCTCCAAAATTTCGGGCCGCCAATCTGAATCATTCAATCTAGGGAGAAGCCACACTATATAATCTAATTGGTAAAGCCAGTCCTCACTGTCAACGATACTATTTGATGTGCTTCTGGTAGTATCTGTCTGGATCTATTTGTCAGCACGAGTAAACCTCTGGGTGGGTAATTGGGGGAATATTATGAATTCACTTAAACTAGAGGATGTGTCTGGAGACATGGTCAAGCAATAAAATAATGTCGATTTTATGTGATCATCTATTTTATTTTTATAATAAATTTATTTTTATTGGTGTTCAATTTGCCAACATACAGAGTAACACCCAGTGCTCATCCCATCAAGTACCCCCCTCAGTGCCCGTCACCCATTCACCCCCACTCCCTGCCCTCCTCCCCTTCCACCACCCCTAGTTCGTTTCCCAGTTAGGACTCCTTATGTTCTGTCTCCCTTTCTGATATTTCCCACACATTTCTTCTCCCATCCCTGATATTCCCTTTCACTATTATTTATATTCCCCAAATGAATGAGAACATACACTGTTTGTCCTTCTCTGATTGACTTATTTCACTCAGCATAATACCCTCCAGTTCCATCCACATCGAAGCAAATGGTGGGTATTTGTCATTTCTACTGGCTGAGTAATATTCCATTGTATACATAAAAAACATCTTCTTTATCCATTCATCTTTTGATGGACACCGAGGCTCCTTCCACAGTTTGGCTATTGTGGACATTGCTGATAGAAACATCGGGGTGCAGGTGTCCCGGCGTTTCATTGCATCTGAATCTTTGGGGTAAATCCCCAACAGTGCAATTGCTGGGTCGTAGGGCAGGTCTATTTTTAACTCTTTGAGGAACCTCCACACAGTTTTCCAGAGTGGCTGCACCAGTTCACATTCCCACCAACAGTGTAAGAGGGTTCCCTTTTCTCTGCATCCTCTCCAACATTTGTGGTTTCCTGCCTTGTTAATTTTCCCCATTCTCACTGGTGTGAGGTGGTATCTCATTGTGGTTTTGATTTGTATTTCCCTGATGGCAAGTGATGCAGAGCATTTTCTCATGTGCATGTTGGCCAGGTCTATGTCTTCCTCTGTGAGATTTCTGTTCATTGCTTTTGCCCATTTCATGATTGGATTATTTGTTTCCTTGGTGTTGAGTTTAAGAAGTTCTTTATAGATTTTTGGAAACTAGCCCTTTATCTGATATGTCATTTGCAAATCTCTTCTCCCATTCTGTAGGTTGTCTTTTAGTTCTGTTGACTGTATCCTTTGCTGTGCAAAAGCTTCTTATCTTGATGAAGTCCCAATAGTTCATCTTTGCTTTTGTTTCTTTTGCCTTCGTGGATGTATCTTACACGAAGTTACTGTGGCTGAGTTCAAAAAGGGTGTTGCCTGTGTTCTCCTCTAGGATTTTGATGGAATCTTTTCTCACATTTAGATCTTTCATCCATTTTGAGTTTATCTTTGTGTATGGTGAAAGAGAGTGGTCTAGTTTCATTCTTCTGCATGTGGATGTCCAATGTTCCCAGCACCATCTATTGAAGAGACTGTCTTTCTTCCAGTGGATAGTCTTTCCTCCTTTATCGAATATTAGTTGACCATAAAGTTCAGGGTCCACTTCTGGGTTCTCTATTCTGTTCCATTGATCTATGTATCTGTTTTTGTGCCAGTACCACACTGTCTTGATGACCACAGCTTTGTAGTACAACCTGAAATCTGGCATTGTGATGCCCCTAGATACGGTTTTCTTTTTTAAAATTCCCCTGGCTATTCGGGGTCTTTTCTGATTCCACACAAATCTTAAAATAATTTGTTCTAACTCTCTGAACAAAGTCCATGGTATTTTGATAGGGATTGCATTAAAGGTGTAAATTTCCCTGGGTAACATTGACATTTTTACAATATTAATTCTGCCAATCCATGAGCATGGAATATTTTTCCATCTCTTTGTGTCTTCCTCAATTTCTTTCAGAAGTGTTCTATAGTTTTTAGGGTATAGACCCTTTACCTCTTTGGTTAGGCTTATTCCTAGGTATCTTATGCTTTTGGGTGCAATTGTAAATGGGATTGACTCCTTAATTTCTCTTTCTTCAGTCTCATTGTTAGTGTATAGAAATGCCACTGATTTCTGGGCACTGATTTTGTATCCTGCCATGCTGCCAAATTGCTGTATGAGTTCTAGCAATCTTGGGGTGGAGGCTTTTGGGTTTTCTATGTAGAGTATCATGTCATTGGCGAAGAGGGAGAGTTTGACTTCTTCTTTGCCAATTTGAATGCCTTTAATGTCTTTTTGTTGTCCGATTGCTGAGTACTATGAGTATTCCAGTACTATATTGAACAGCAGTGGTGAGAGTGGACATCCCTGTCTTGTTCCTGATCTTAGGGGAAGCTCCCAGTGCTTCCCCATTGAGAATGATATTTGCTGTGGGCTTTTCGTAGATGGCTTTTAAGATGTTGAAGAATGTTCCCTCTATCCCTACACTCTGAAGAGTTTTGATCAGGAATGGATGTTGTATTTTGTCAAATGCTTTCTCTGCATCTAATGAGAGGATCATATGGATCTTGGTTTTTCTCTTGCTGATATGATGAATCACATTGATTGTTTTATGAGTGTTGAACCAGCCTTGTGTCCTGGGGATAAATCCTACTTGGTCATGGTGATGATCATCTATTTTATAATAACTTTTTATAAACAAAATAGGACATTAAGCTATTTGTTAATATGTAATTTGCAACATACAATGCAATAGCTATTATGTTATGCCACAGAATATATAGTTATAAATAAATGTGAGGATATTGAGGGAATATTGAGGTCTGAATCAAATATAAATCACATTAGTATTGGTAGCCATCAGGAGGGAGCGCTTCCTGTGACTGTAATAAAGGAGACTGCACCGCCCTCTAAGGACATGTGCTGTCCAGATGAGAACCTGCTAGGATGATTGTTCCTGGTGGAACAGTTGAGGAGCTGTGGCTGCTACCAAGCCACCACTTGCCACGCGGTTCTTTGCCATGGTAGTGTTCCCCTCCCAGGTATCAATCTGACTTTGGAAAGGGCCTGGAAAATAGGGCTTCACTATGCAAATATCAACCCATCTGGTGAGGTGAGGCCGGAACCTCAGGGTGTTGGCAAAGCCCACCAGAACTCCGTTCCCCTGTTTAACTCCCACTGCTCCACAGTTTCCTGGAGTTCCAGGCACACGACCAGTGTGAGCAGAGTAAGACACTGTCGTTGCGGGTAAAATATAAGGGAGGACCCCGAAACTCAGTAATCAAGATAAATAATATCTAATGCAATATTTTTGGAAATCGCAATGAATGCAGAAAAATTCTGTGATGATGAGAACATCAAAAATGTAAGTCAGGTCAGGATCCCACCCTACTCTGGAGTGACTCGCTTCACTCGCCTCCCCCCAGGCGGTGATTCCAGGGATGAGGTGGACACCGAGGAAGGTGCAGAATCAGAGTCGGACTCAGCATCCTCCCACCTGCTCCCTTGGCTGGAACCTTTCCCTGGCCTCCGGCCTACCCTTCCTGAGCTCCAGCCCTTTCTGGGGTTCAGCCTCCTTCTATTGCTGGTCTTTGCTGCCCCCTATTGGACTGTCTTCTTGGGGTGCACTCCAGGCGGTTGGATTGGGAACGTTAGAGGTTAAGTCACTGAAATGTTCTGAAGCACCCCCCACTCCCTGGTCCCACCCATCAGTTCCAGACTGGCCACACCTCATTAGCCAAAAAAAAAAAAAAAAAAAAAAAAGACTGATCCTCCCAGGTCTCTGACTGGTACTGGTAAGTCCCAGAACACAGTCTTTAACCAAATTGCTGTGTGTTTTAGGAAAGAAACTCTCTGTGTGTGTGTGCTTCAGTTTATTCATCAGTTGAGGGAGCTAGAAGGTTCCCACCAGGGCAGTGAGTCTGTGACATCTACAGAAGCAGTATAATTCTCTTTCCATTTGCTGGAGGAGAGCTGGGGAGGGAAGGCTGCACCCTCAGGATCACCAGGGAGGCAGAGGTCTTCAGGGTTCATGGGAAGCCCTCAGAGGGGGACTCAGAAGCTACAGAGCCAGACCTTGACTCTGAACGTTCTGAGATTCCAGAACCTTTGTCACATCCCCAGACACACACACACACACACACACACACACACACAAAACCACACACACACACACACATCAGGCACAACAGTTAGATGAAAAGGCCCAGCTAGCTTGAGTTTAGGGTGGAGAGGAGAAAGGAACTGGGCAGATTCTGATGCAGGCAGTCTCTATGGTCTGTGGAGTACAGAGTGGGCAGGAGACTGACCAACAGGAGGCTGGGGACACCCTCTGACATGAGAAGCAGGGCTGAAGTGATTGGATAGGGACGCACCCCTTCCACTCCATGAGAGAAGAGCTGGGGCAGGGCACAGAGGAGACGGGGCCCCTCAGCAGGGTGCCTACCAGGACAGCTGCACTGGGGCTCCCCTGGCCCAGCCAGATTTGCCCTTGGCAAATCTCAATCCAGGGAGGGGTGAGGGGCAGGACTGAGTGGGCCGGAGCTGCAGCTACACCAACTGGGAAGACCCAGCTCATCCCTCTGGGGTCCCCAGGAAACAAGCCAGACCCAGATTTCTGACCACAGCCACCACAAGAGGATGTGGTCTGGAGCAGTGGCTGCCCAGAGGCTGTGGCAGGTGCAGCGGTAGGAAAGGGGGTACAGCTGAGATGCTGCCTTTAGGGACAGCCCCTTCTTCCCAACAGCTGAGGCTATCCCCCAGAGAACCACAGCTTCTAGGCCCTAGATAGCAGGTGCATGTCACACTCACACAGGGGTGCTGGGATGGAACTGTGACCCCTGGGGCTCACCCTGCTCCAGCCCCCAAGGTACCAGGAACCCAACCAAGGTCAGAAGCAAGCATGGGCTTCATCCCATGGAAAGGATGATCTTTGCCAAATGTAGCAGGAAAGTTAAGGAGTGCCTGACTCAAAACATGGGCCAGGGGCAGCCCGGGTGGCTCAGCAGTTTGGCGCCACCTTCAGCCCAGGGCCTGATCCTGGAGACCCAGGATCGAGTCATAAGTAAGGCTCACCGCATGGAGCCTGCTTCTCCCTCTGCCTATGTCTCTGCCTCTCTCTCTCCCCTCTCTCTCTCTCTCTCTCTCTCTCTCTCTCTCTCTCTCTCTCCCCCCCCCCCGTGTCTCTCATGAATAAATAAATAAAATCTTAAAAAAAAAAAACATGGGCCAGACAGCTCTTAAATGGACCTTCCAGGAAAGTTACTTTGGCAGGCCCTTGGACACTTCTTTTAGACACAGAAACAAGAGGCCCTATGTGACTGCAGACCTGCACTTGAGCAGATGTATGAAAGACTTTGCACCAAAAAAGACAAGTGAAAAGCAAGAGGGGAGGTGCTGGTTGACAGGCGGGATCCTGCCACCTGTTCTGCACTGAGCGGTGACTTTGCCAGGCCTGGAGAGTGGGGTTGTCATCAACAAAGCATGTTCTGGAGCTGCGCCAGGGTCAGGTTTCTGCATAGAGCCTGCTTGAACATCAATTTTCTCATTCTCAAATGGGCAAGACAATCTCAGCCCAGCCAGCAGCCGGCCCCATTGTCTGCATCAGTCTTACTGCATTACCTATTTATTATATTCCTGGCCTTTCCAACAGACCTCAAGCCAAAGCACCTGTGCAGCCCATCTCTCCTGCATCCCTGCCTTAAAGAACCCAAACCTTGGCTCTCTTGTAAGCAAAGCATGAGCCTTCCAGGTGGACAGAGGGCTGCTGCACCCCTCCTAGATTCTCACACACCCTGACGCCCACTCCCAGAATAACGTTGGCCCCTGCATTCATTTCTCTGGACCTTAGTCTTCTCACCCGTAAAACAGGCACACTAGCCCCAGGACACACCAGCAGTTGTTCTAAAGTCCAAAGTCTGAGGAAGGTAGAAAGGGAATGGGCAATCATTCAACACCTGCTATATCCGGGTCTTAGCATCCACATGATCTCATTCATCTTCATGACAGCCCTGCTGCAGAAGAACTGTGTCCATTTTACAGATGAGGGAACTAAGGCCCAGAAGTCACCTAGATATGGAAAGTTTCAACATTCTTGAGCCTGCTTGAGTGAGGGATGTAGAATCACTCCCTGCAGGGCCCTTGCCCAGCTGAGAAGCTTAGATGACCACAGGGAAACCAGCCAGTCTTGACCAAACTCACCAAGGAAGTGGAGCACGCAAGGACCCAGCCTGGGGGTATTGGGCAGAAGAGGAGCCCTAGCCCCTCTTGGAGCTCCACCCCAAGGAATCGGGTCTTGGTGATTCCTGACCCACTGGGCACTCAGCTGCTCCTGACGGCCGCTTCAGGCCCCAGGGAGACGCTCCACAGATCTGGGACACCCTTGGGGAATAATAGGGAAATAGGTATGCCCAGCCCGGGGCCCCAGGGGCGGGGACTATGGTCAGGCTTCAGGGGAAGGAGGTGGGGCCCAGGACTTGACCACAGCAGGGCAGTTGGCAGATGTCACTCTGAAGGAGCTCCCCAGGAGTAACAGCCATGGGCTCTGGAGAGGGCTGGGCACTGGGTGCAGGGACCAGAGAAGGCCCAGGCAGAGGACAGGGCCATCTGGGCCAGGCACACTGGGAAGCCACTGCCAACAAAGGCACTGGGCCCTCTCCAGAAAGTTCAAGCCGAGCTTCCACCCTGAGAGCATATGAGGCCCTGGTAGGCTGTGAGGCCCCTGTTGGAGCAGAACCCCTATTGCAGCTGAGCCTGGCTGTGGGTGCCCATGGCCCCCTGTCCCCAACGCAGCACCACCGAGCAGAGCCCTAGCAGGAAGGAGGCGCATGTCCAGCTTTCGAAGCCTATGAGACAGGTAAGGAGCCAAGAGAATGGTGGGAATATATGGAGTTCCCTGAGTGGGGAGCCAGGAATGGGCATCCAAGAAGAGAGCAGCGGTGAAGGGAAGTAGAGGGTGAAGGAAGAATCAGCCAGAGAGAAGGGGCCTGGGCAGACACTGGCTGTGTTTAACGTGTTGATATTTGTCCTGCGTGGATTTTTTTGCACGGATTTTTAGCTTTGAGTATTGTGTGAAAATATTATTTATCTTGATGATTGCATTTTTGGCATCTCTTACATTTTGCACTAGTGCCACCTTTGCCTCACCCTTGTCCTCTGGGTAAGGCAGAAACACGGAGGCAGGAGCAAGATGTGCCCAGCCGGTACTAATCGTTTTAAGGGCAGAACATTTCTCTCTGTGGCCATGCAAGTCAGATCCTGGTGTTATCCCCATCTTGCAGAGTAAGATAGAGGTCCAGAGAGGTAGGTTGACCTCCCCAAGGTCACGCAGCACAGAGGCACAGTCTCAAGACTATAAGAAGTCGGAGAACTGAATGCTGTGATCTCATCAGCATGTCCTGTGTGGGAATAAAATGGTGCAATAGTAGAGGTGGTCTGCAAGGCAGTTAGAGATGGGAGCAAGGGCTTGGCTGAGACTCTCTCAAGGATGTCCTTCCTGCCACTCATTCACAAATATTTACAGGGGCCAGGTCTAGGGACCCAAAAAGGGCTGGCCTGCACCAAGGGGGTGATGTCGAGGGGCTGGGACAGATCAAACTGATCTGACTGGTGGGTCCCTGGGAGCAGCCTGGGCTGAGAGGAGCAGCCCAGGCACTTCAGGGAGATCCCTGGGGAGCTGCTGGGAGAGTGTTTGTACCACGCTATGCTGTGCACCGTGCTGTGTCTTATGTGCTATGTCCTTGATCTTGGGGTCCAGAGGAGCTGTTCAGGGACTTAAGTAGCAGACTGTCAGATTTGTATTTGAAAAACCGTTTTCAAATAGGAGACTGGTGTGAGGCCAGATTAGAGGACCAAGGACAGACAATGGCCCAAAGCTTTTGCCTTGGGGATGGGGAGGAAGAACCAGATACCAAGGTCTCCTATAAAATTAGCAAGTACCAGAGTTTGACCAGAGAGGAATGGCATTCTCATGGACTGTCTAAAGAAATCTGAAATGTACAACCATCTTAAAAACATGCAGCAAATCATTTTTTAAAAGTATATATATTTTTAAAGTATATTTATTTAAGTTGTGTAATTCCACATCTAGGAATTCATGGGGTGATGAAAGTAGAAGGGAATACTCAAAGAAATAACCAAAGACTTACAAATAAGAATGGCTAGTTCAACACAGTTTCAACAGTGTAGTAAATTTTCAACATTAGTAATGGTAGGAGAAAACAGGAAATAACCTAAATATCCAGCAGAAAGGATGTGACCAAATACAGTACATCTATCATAAGGAATCTTATACAAAACCTCCAAAACTCTGTTTCTGAAATTGGGTTTTTAAAGTGTGTGTGTATTTTTCAAAACTCTGTCTGAAAATATAGAAAAATGTCAATAGTGTGTCTCTGGCTGATGGGATTGCACCTAATTTAAATTTTTGCTTCCTAATTTCTAGAGTTTTGAAAATGTTTACAGGAAGATATATTTGGTTTTTATCTTCCAAAATAATTTTTAATATAAGAGTGACACGTACTTGTAAAGAAAAAAAGATTAAGCACAGAAATATATTAAAGAAAAAAATCCAGTGTTTCTGCTTACCATCCCCACACATCTTATCCTAAAGCTCAATCTCCAAAGACGACCACTGTCTCAGGTTGGTCTATATACCTCCAACCCTTCTACAATATGGGTATGTTCTTGAAAACACACACATATCAAGTTGGTGCGGGGAATTAATTTTTTAAGAAATTGAGTCATATTCTGCATATTGTCCTCGCTTTTTAAACAATCTGTTACTGATATTTTCTATCTCAATCTCTGTGAATCTTCCATGTTCCTCTTTTAAAAAAAATTGATTTTTATTGGTGTTCAATTTACCAACATACAGAATAACACCCAGTGCTCATACCGTCAAGTGCCCCCGTCAGTGCCCATCACCCATTCACCCCCACCCCTGCCCTCCTCCCCTTCCACCACCCCTAGTTCATTTCCCTGAGTTAGAAGTCTTTATGTTCTGTCTCCCTTTCTGATTATTTCCCACACATTTCTTCTCCCTTCCCTGATATTCCCTTTCACTATTATTTATATTCCCCAAATGAATGAGAACATACACTTTTTGTCCTTCTCCGATTGACTTACTTCACTCAGCATAATACCCTCCAGTTCCATCCAAGTTGAAGCAAATAGTGGGTATTTGTCGTTTCTAATGGCTGAGGAATATTCCATTGTATACATAGACCACATCTTCTATATCCATTCATCTTTCAATGGACACCGAGGCTCCTTCCACAGTTTGGCTATTGTGGACATTGCTGCTAGAAACATCGGGGTGCAGTTGTCTCGGCGTTTCACTGCATCTGAATCTTTGGGGTAAATCCCCAACAGTGCAATTACTGGGTCATAGGGCAGATCTAGTTTTAACTCTTTGAGGAACCTCCACACAGTTTTCCAGAGTGGCGACACCAGTTCACATTCCCACCAACAGTGTAAGAGGATTCCCTTTTCTCTGCATCCTCTCCAACATTTTTGGTTTCCTGCCTTGTTAATTTTCCCCATTCTCACTGGTGTGAGGTGGTATCTCATTGTGGTTTTGATTTGTATTTCCCTGATGGCAAGTGATGCAGAGCATTTTCTCATGTGCATGGTGGCCATGTCTATGTCTTCCTCCGTGAGATTTCTCTTCATGTCTTTTGCCCATTTCATGATTGGATTGTTTGTTTCTTTGGTGTTGAGTTTAAGAAGTTCTTTATAGATCTTGGAAACTAGCCCTTTATCTGGTATGTCATTTGCAAATATCTTCTCCCATTCTGCAGGTTGTCTTTTAGTTTTGTTGACTGTATCCTTTGCTGTGCAAAAGCTTCTTATCTTGATGAAGTCACAATAGTTCATTTTTGCTTTTGTTTCTTTTGCCTTTGTGGATGTATCTTGCACGAAGTTACTGTGGCCAAGTTCAAAAAGGGTGTTGCCTGTGTTCTTCTCTAGGATTTTCATGGAATCTTGTCTCACATTTAGATCTTTCATCCATTTTGATTTATCTTTGTGTATGGTGAAAGAGAGTGGTCTAGTTTCATTCTTCTGCATGTGGATGTCCAATTTTCCTAGCACCGTTTATTGAAGAGACTGTCTTTCTGCCAATGGATAGTCTTTCCTCCTTTATCAAATATTAGTTGGCCATAAAGTTCAGGGTCCACTTCTGGATTCTCTATTCTGTCCATTGATCTATGTGTCTGTTTTTGTGCCAGTACCACACTGTCTTTTTTTGTTGTTGTTGTTGTTTTTTGTTTTTTTTTTAGTACCACACTGTCTTGATGACCACAGCTTTGTAGTACAACCTGAAATCTGGCATTGTGATGCCCCTAGATATGGTTTTCTTTTTTAAAATTCCCCTGGCTATTAGGGATCTTTTCTGATTCCACACAAATCTTAAAATAATTTGTTCTAACTCTCTGAACAAAGTCCATGGTATTTTGATAGGGATTGCATTAAACGTGTAAATTGCCCTGGGTAATATTGACATTTCACAATATTAATTCTGCCCATTCTAATCCATGAGCATGGAATATTTTTTCATCTCATTGTGTCTTCCTCAATTTCTTTCAGAAGTGTTCTATAGTTTTCAGGGTACAGATCCCTTATCTCTTTGGTTAGGTTTATTCCTAGGTATCTTATGCTTTTGGGTGCAATTGTAAATGGGATTGACTCCTTAATTTCTCTTTCTTCAGTCTCATTGTTAGTGTATAGAAATGTCATTGATTTCTGGGCATTGAATTTGTATCCTGCCATGCTACCAAATTGCTGTATGAGTTCTAGCAATCTTGGGGTGGAGGCTTTGGGTTTTCTAGGTAGAGTATCATGTCATCGGCAAAGAGGGAGAGTTTGACTTCTTCTTTGCCAATTTGAATGCCTTTAATATCTTTTTGTTGTCCAATTACTGAGTACTATGAGTATTCCAGTACTATGTTGACTAGCAGTGGTGAGAGTGGACATCCCTGTCTTGTTCCTGATCTTAGGGGAAAGGCTCCCAGTGCTTCCCCATTGAGAATGATTTTTGCTGTGGGCTTCTGGTAGACGGCTTTTAAGATGTTGAGGAATATTCCCTCTATTCCTACACTCTGAGGAGTTTGGATCAGGAATGGATGCTGTATTTTGTCAAATGCTTTCTCTGCATCTAATGAGAGGATCATATGGTTCTTGGTTTTTCTCTTGCTGATATGATGAATCACATTGATTGTTTTACAAGTGTTTAACCAGCCTTGCATCCCAGGGATAAATCCTACTTGGTCATGGTGAATTATTTTCTTAATGTACTGTTGGATCCTATTGGCTAGTATCTTGTTGAGAATTTTTGTATCCATGTTCATCAGGGATATTTGTCTGTAATTCTCCTTTTTGGTGGGGTCTTTGTCTCGTTTTGGAATTAAGGTGATTCTGGCCTCATAGAACGAATTTGGAAGTACTCCATCTCTTTCTATCTTTCCAAACAGCTTTAGTAGAATAGGTATGATTTCTTCTTTAAACGTTTGATAGAATTCCCCTGGGAAGCCATCTGGCCCTGGACTCTTGTGTCTTGGGAGGTTTTTGATGACTGCTTCAATTTCCTCCCTGGTTATTGGCCTGTTCAGGTTTTCTATTTCTTCCTGTTCCAGTTTTGGTAGTTTGTGGCTTTCCAGGAATGCGTCCATTTCTTCTAGATTTCCTAATATATTGGCGTATAGCTGCTCATAATATGTTTTTAAAATCGTTTGTATTTCCTTGGTGTTGGTAGTGATCTCTCCTTTCTAATTCATGATTTTATTAATTTGAGTCTTCTCTCTCTTCTTTTTAATAAGGCTGGCTAATGGTTTATCTATCCTATTAATTCTTTCAAAGAACCAACTCCTGGTTTTGTTGATCTGTTTCAGAGTTTTTCTGGTCTCGATTTCATGGAGTTCTTCTTCCATGTTCTTATAATGGCTTTGTAAGACTTCAAAGTTTGGATGAACCAGATTGTATGTATCATACATGTCCTTATTATTGGGCACTTAGGCTGTTTCCCTTTAAAAATATAAATGACAAGTGATGCTGTCACAGAAATCCTCACATATATATTCATGTGTTATGTGTGTGTGTATAAAGTGCACTTAAGTGTCTACTTCGAAAAATGGCTAAAAGTGGAATTGCTGGATCAAAGAGAATGTACTTTTGAAACATTTTTATGTAGTCCTGAATGTCCTTCTGAAAGGCAGTTACAGCTTATATTTACTACAGTGAATGATAGTACTCTTACTTTACATCCTTGCAAATAATGTGATATTGTTGATCTTTTTTTATTTGGCCCATCTGATGAGTATTAATGAGCATATATTTGTTGTATAGTTGTTTATTTGACCATTGGTGATTTTTTCCTTTCATATTTTTACTGACGGATTTTTATTCTACTGCGAATTTACTGGTCATCATTTTGCCATTCAGCATATTTTCCAGTCGGTTGGTTACATTCTCTTCTAGATCTAAAGAAACTCTTCATATACCTGGGACATTAACCTCTGGTTAAGTAAATATGTTGTAAATATTATTTCAGGTATTTCACTTTCCTTTTTTGAATATGGAATAAAATTTGACCCTGTGATTGATGGATGCATCTTCAGGTCCCTTGGGTCTGTAAGAATCGCCAAAATCTGGGCAGCCCAGATGGCTCAGTGGTTTAGCGCCGCCTTCAGCCCAGGGCCTGATCCTGGGGACCCAGGATCAAGTCTCATGTTGGGCTCTCTGCATGGAACTGGCTTCTCCTTCTGCCTGTGTCTGCCTCTCTCTCTCTCTCTCTCTCTCTCTCTCTCTCTCTCTCTCTCTCTCCCCCCCCCCCAATAAATAAATAAAAACTTAAAAAAAGAATCGAACAAATCACCCTACTTTTCCTGCAAGAAAGTAGCTATGGGGGCTGAGCTGCTGGTCTTAGGTCACTCCCATGTGGATTTGCAGCCTCCATCTCCCTGCACACTTCAATCTCCTTCCTGTTCCTACAAAGGGCTTCTGGCTTCAGAGGCTTCAGGAGGTCCACCTGGGACTTGGCAAAACCACCACCCAGGATACTTGGCTACTGTGCATCAAAGGACACAAGTCAAGTACAACTTCTTAGGTAGCATCAGCTGCTCAGAGGTTCAGTGACTCCACCAATCTGTGGGGAAGGGTGCATCATGGCAGGATTTCCTCTCTGTCTCATTCACCTGTGAGGGCAATACAAGCCCACGAGGACAGTGCCTTCATCTGCTCTTAATTCTCTTCATGGTGCATGTCATATCGAGGGAAAAGAAGAAATGTAAACTGTTCCCTGTTGTTCCCCCACTACTTCTGCAATGATGGGCTGCTCCCTCTCAGTCATCACTGTGGGACCTGGTGAACTCTGGGATGGAAGGCATCAGCTTGGGGGATCACACCAGGGTTGTCCTCTATGCATCATGGCAATGTGACTGCACATATGGACATCAGTCCAGTGGGAGCCTCTTCAGCTGACTCCTGGGTACATGCACATGACCCAAGGAGATCTCTAAGCTCCTGCTTTCTGATTGACAACATACCCTAGCTCCTCATGCACCTAATCGCCTCAGACCTGAAATGAGTCAGTGATGCCAGTTCCATTTGGTGGGAGGTGGGATTGAAAATTCTTTGAAATAAGCAGAACACCTAACTCTGGGAAACGAACTAGGGGTGGTGGATGGGGAGGAGGGCGGGGGGTGGGGGTACTGGGTGGCAGGCACTGAGGGGGGGCACTTGACAGGATGAGCACTGGGTGTTATTCTGTATGTTGGCAAATTGAACACCAATAAAAAATAAATTTATTATTAAGAAAGAAAGAAAGAAAGAAAGAAAGAAAGAAAGAAAGAAAGAAAGAAAGAAGCAGAACAGCAGTCACACACCAGACCCTCCCCAACATGACACCAGATAGGAGATTGGCTGAGGCTGCTCCCAAGGTCATCTGGACACAGGCTGCCATGTCCTATAGCACAAGCCAAGTTTTTACTTAGTGCAACCCAACTAGGACATTCCCAGGATAGGAAGCTGAGCCCTCTGGAGTGTGATTGGGGACATAGGAAGTTTCCAATGACCCATAATCCCAGATCAACCTGCTTTTCCCTCTAAAGGAGGGTTTGGGATGGGGAGGCGACATGCTATGGCCTCACCTCATGGTCTCATCAAGTAATGGGGATTGTTCAAACATGCAGAGAAGGGATGTCCTGTCCATTTCCATGCAAGCTAACTTCCAGTGACACAAAGGTCCTCCACCAACTCATTCCAATTCCCAAGAGGTAGCAGTACAAAGAGCAGAACAGATACCAACTTCCATGGAAGAATTGCTTCCAAGAATTCTTTTGCTAAACATGTGGAGTCATTGATCTTGTCATCTGCTGGGGGAATAGGACATGTGCCCCTTACCATGCTGTAATGACACCAGGGTGGAGGAGTACCCCCACTTCCTCTATCACAGCTGCACTTGGGCATCTAGAGGGTGGGGCAGATCCTCCAGGGAGGGTTTTTGTATTAGCCTGAATCACAGTGGTGGGTGTTCGGCAAAGGGACCCAGCTGACCGTCCTCGGTGAGTCTCATCTTCTCTCTGCTTTCTTGTTCTCCTGGGAGTTTGGGCAATTTTCTGTAATATTTTTGCTTTTCCTATCTTGTTTCAGCCTTGGTTATGCTTTCAGCTTCTGGGACCCTGACCTCCTTCCTCCCTGTACAGATTTTTCTACTTATTTTTTTGGTCATCAGTAACCCCTCACCTCTGAACTGAGAGGCGCCGAGAATGGTTGGGATGACCTAAAAACTCATCTTTTTCTGTCTAGCAGGAACAGGTTGGGTCCTAGATGTGCTCTGTTCTGTCCTCTCTTGTCTGGCCTCTTGTCGAAACTACTTTGTCTCTAGGGATCAACAGGGGCCCCATCTCTTGGAGAAGATGGAGCAGGGAACTGACAGGGTGACCATGTGGTACCTTTAGAGGGACCCAGTACCCTCAGGGCCAAGGCTGGGGTCACACAGGTCAGAGGTTCAGAGAAGGTCTCCAGAGCTATGAGACATAGGATCCAAGGATGGTTGTGGGGTTGGAGTGGATTACCCAGGCCCCCTGGGCTACCACATAGTCCTAGCAGGTTTGGGAGCCATGCAACGCTACAAGAGTCAAGAGACAAGGGAGGAAAAGGTGATCCAGTCAGGAAGCCCAGAAAAGGGTTTTGCAATGACAGGGTGGGTGGAAAGGTGGACTCCTGGCTCTTATGGGACTACCAATTGGGAAAAGAAAGCCAGATCCCATTGCAAAAAATGTCTACAGATTGGATTATTGGCTAGATGAAATACCAAGGGACAAGGTGAGGGGACAGAGAAAAAGAGTCAGATAGACTGTGATCCTGTAAGGTTCTTGCCCCATTACAGAGACTTCAAGAGAGACAGATTTGGGTAAATACAATCTCCACAGAGGAAAGACCCAGAGGCCTGCTGAGTAGAAATGTCAGATCACAAAAGACCACAAAGAATTTCCAGGAAGATTGAGAGTTCATGGTATCCACTTGGGGAGAGACAGAATGTCCCAGGAGAAGGGCAAACAAGTAAGGGTCAGACATTATTGTGCCAGGCCAGGGCCCCAGGAGAACTCAGAACAGGAGATGGCAGGGTGCAGTGTGACAGCTACCCAGGGGGAAAGGGAAGAGGTTGGAGGAAGATGTCAAGCTACCTTCTTGGAATAATTTCTTAAACTCAGGCTAGTCCCTGAAGGGGAGTTATGGCCTGTACTCAGAGACTCACACCCACCTGATGCACCAACATCAGGGTCTCCCACAAGTGGAAATGGATTCAATGACCTACTGGCCCTACAACCCACAGGTCAGCCCAAGGCCTCCCCCTCGGTCACACTCTTCCCGCCCTCCTCTGAGGAGCTCAGCGCCAACAAGGCCACCCTGGTGTGCCTCATCAGCGACTTCTACCCCAGTGGCCTGAAAGTGGCTTGGAAAGCAGATGGCAGCACCATCACCCAGGGCGTGGAGACCACCAAGCCCTCCAAGCAGAACAACAACAAATACGCGGCCAGCAGCTACCTGAGCCTGACAGCTGACAAGTGGAAATCTCACAGCAGCTTCAGCTGCCTGGTCACACACGAGGGGAGCACCGTGGAGAAGAAGGTGGCCCCCGCAGAGTGCTCCTAGGTCTCTGAGAATTCCTGAGATGGAGCTTTCCTCGCCCAAACACCCCTTCCCCAGTTCACCTTGTGCCCCTGAAAACCCATCCTGGACCAGCTCAGACCAGGCAGGTCACTCATCCTCCCTGTTTCTACTTGTGCTCAATAAAGACTTTATCATTTATCACTGACATGTCTGATGTGCACTCTCAGTTTGTCGTGTTCTAGGGGAAAGCCTCAGGAATTAGGGAGGAATACTTGGGAATTGAGCTCTAATTTACCCATTCTCCCAGTGTGCTTGATGGGCCTTGACCAGGAGGTACAAACTGTCCTGTGGCCCAGCTCATGGGTCACAGTCTTTGCCCCAGAGGAATGTGGAAGAGCTAAGTGAGAAGGACTGGGTCCCAAGGGCATCAAGTAGAAACAAGGAGTGTCCCAGGAACAATGGGTCCCTGTTTTTTTTTTAATTTTTATGTATTTATGATAGTCACAGAGAGAGAGGGAGAGAGAGAGAGAGAGAGAGAGAGAGAGAGAGAGAGAGAGAGACATAGGCAGAGGGAGAAGCAGGCTCCATGCACCGGAAGCCCGACGTGGGATTCGATCCCGGGTCTCCAGGATCGCGCCCTGGGCCAAAGGCAGGCGCTAAACCGCTGCGCCACCCAGGGATCCCTGGGTCTCTGTTTAGATTTGTGATTGATCAGTGGGCTCAGGGTGACCCCAGCAGTCACTGAAACCTCAGTCATGAAAGTCTGGACACCTGACACATTAGTTTAGATTGGATTATGGGGGGAGCAGGTGAGTCAGCCTGCATGAAGTGGGGGCAAAGGAGAACTGGTCAATGAGAGATGCCACTGTTCCAGCCTCTGGAAGTCCATCCAGTGATTGTCCCGAAGACAGAGTCAATTTGAATTCAGAAGTAGAGCTAAGGCAGGTGAGATCATCCTGAAGCCCATGCCAGGGGTCAGGCTTCCTGGGGGGCTCAGTGACCCCAGACATCAGGTCCTCGGGACTCCACACCCCCGCCCCAGGACTATGGCTCTGTCACGAGTGACCTGCAGTTTCAGGTCACAGACACACTCATTCCAGGGCCTGAGGCACACATGTCAACCTCTCAGAGGGGCAAGCCTTGCTCACTCTGCCAGTCCTCCCATCTCGAGATGTGACAGATGCCCTCTATGAGTCTCCAGCTCCTCGGCAACATGGAGCTGCCTGCATCAGACCCACTGAGGGCCAAGACCTCCGGGGCATAGAGCATCCAAGGGCAGGGTACTCTGGGGTTACACTAGTCAGAGTACAGGGCCCCCCTTGAGTTTCTTCCCGACCACCAGTCCCCAAATCTGTCTAGAAAATGGTAGAAATATAGGGATCAGCATCTTCCTGAGTCCATTTCTCAGACAGAAACTAAGATCCCAAGGGACAAGGGGACCACACAAGTGTCTCTCATCTCAAGAGTCTTGCTGGAAAGAATAACACCTTCCACCCTACCCAGAGCTACTGTCACCCCTAGACAAACTCTTTTATTCATTGTTTTAAGTTTTTATTAGAAAAAAAAACTGAGTACACAAACCAAAGAGATAGATGACAAATAAGAACCCCTATGTTCTTATCGACAGTTCCCAATGTCTTAGTGACTCATTCATAGCAGAATAACTCCTCCCTTATGCAGCATTTTGAAACAAATTAAAGATCATATCATTTATTCTGAATATAATTCATTTGTAACTGCAAAAATAGGACCTGAAATATAACTACATCATTTTCAAGTCTAAGCAAAAACAAAATCCAAGTATCCATAACTTATTTTTTTAATTTTTTATTTAAACTCAATTTAGTTAACATATAGTGTATTATTATTAGGAGTAGAATTTAGTGATTCATCAGTTGCATATAATACCCAGTGCTCATTACAACAAATGCCCTCTTAAAGCTCGTTACCCAGCTACCCCATCCCCTTACCCACTTCCCCTCCAGCATCCCTCAGTTTGTTTCTTATAGTTAAGAGTCTTATGGTTTGCCTCCCTCTCTATTTTCATTTTTTTATTTTTTTATAAATTTATTTTTATTGGTGTTCAATTTTCCAACAGATAGAATAACACCCAGTGCTCATCCCATCAAGTGCCCCCCTCAGTGCCTGTTATCCAGTCACCCCCACCCTCTGCCCACCTCCCCTTCCACCACCCCTAGTTCGTTTCCCAGAGTTAGGAGTCTTTCATGTTCTGTCTCCCTTTATGATATTTCCCACACATTTTTTTCTCCTTTCCCCTTTATTCCCTTTCACTATTTTTTATATTCCCCAAATGAATGACTTTTTTAAAAGATTTTATTTATTTATTCATGAGAGACACAGAGAGAGAAGGCAGATGGAGAAGCAGGCTCCATGCAGGGAGCCTGATGTGGGACTTGATACCAGGACTCCAAGATCACACCCTGGACTGAAGGCAGGCATTAAGCCACTGAGCCACCCAGGAATCCCCTCTATTTTTATCTATTTTATTTTTCCTCCTTTCTTGTATGTTCATCTGTTTCGTTTCTTAAATTTCACATATGAGTGAAATCATATACTTGTCTTTCTCTGACTGACTTCTTTCACTTAGCAGAACACCCTCTAGTTAGATCCACATCATTCCAAATAGCAAGATTTCATTCTTTTTGATGGCTGAGTGATATTCCATTGTGTATATATACCACATGTTCTTTATTCATTCATCTGTTCATGGACATCTGGGCTCTTTCCATATTTTGGCTATTGAGGACATTGTTGCTATCAACACTAGGGTGCATTTGCCCTTCGAATCTCTATTTTCATATCCTTTGGATAAATACTTAGTAGTGTAATTGCTGGTTCTTAGGGTGGTACTATTTTTAACTTTTTGAGGAACCTCTATATTGTTTTCCAGAGTGGCTGTACCAGCTTACATTCCCACCAACAATGCAAGAATGTTTCCCTTTCTCTGAATCCTCGCCAACATCTGTTGTTTCATAAGTTGTTAATTTTAGCCATTTTGACCTGTGGAGGATGGAATGTCATTGTAGTTTTCATTTGTATTTCCCTGATACCGAGTGATGTTGAGCATTTCTTCATGTGTCTGTTGGCCATTTGTATATCTTTTTTGGAGAAATGTCTGTTCATGTTTTCTGACTGTTTCTTGACTGGACTATTTGTTTTTTGGATATTGAGTTTGATAAGTTCTTTATAGATTTTGGATACTGGCCCTTTATCTGATATATCATCTGCAGATATCTTCTCCCATTCCATAAGTTGCTAACTCCCAGTGACACAAGGGTCCTCCATCAACTCATTCCAATTCCCAGGAGATAGTAGCACCAACAGCAGATCAGGCTCCAACCTCTTTTGGAAGAATTCCTTGCAAGAACCCTGTTGCTGAACACGTGGAGTTATTGATCCTGTCATCTGCTAGGGGTACAGGACATGTGCCCCCCTCAAGCTTTACTGACACCAGGATGGAGCAGTGCCCCCACTTCCTCCATCACCGTTGCAGGTGGGGGACTAGAGGGTGAGGCAGGGCCTCCCAGGGAGGGTTTTTGTATGAGACTGTAACATAGTGTATGGTATTCGGCAGAGGGACCCAGCTGACCATCCTCGGTGAGTCTCATCTTCTCCCCACTTTCTTGTTCTCCCAGAGGTTTGGGCAATTTTCTCCTTTTTCTTCTTTTCCTGTCTTGTCTCAGCTGTGTTCATGCTTTGACGTGGGATACCAGCCTCTGGGACCCTGACCTCCTTCCTCCCTATACAGATTTCCCTGCTTCCTTCTTTGGTCATGAGCAGCTCCTCATTTCCAAACTGAGGGGCAGGGAATGGTTGTGTAGACCTAAAAACTCATCTCTCTGTCTGCCAGGGTCATGCTGGGTCCTAGATGTGCTCTATTCTCCTGTCTGGCATTCTGATGAACTACCCTTGTGTCTGGGAGTCACTAAGGGGCCCCCATTTAAAAGAGAAAAGGGAACAGGGAGTATTGAGAGGATGACCATGTAGCACCCTTAGAGAGACCCAGCACCCTTAGGTCCAAGGGTGAGGACTGACAGGTCAGAGCTTTAGTACATGGCCCCAGAGCTCTGGGACTCAGAATCCAGGGCCAAGGATGTTACAGGTATGGAGAGCCTTCTCTGGGCCTCCTGGGGCTCAATGCGGTGCCCTGAACTGGCCTGGGGACTCAGGGAAACGTGCAAGAGGGAGAACGCTGCAGGGAAGAGAAAATACTGGAGACAGTATCATGAAATGACAGGATGTGAAAACAAGGGTGACTCCTGAGTCTCTATGAAATATACTTCTTGCCACAAACAAAGGCAGAATCTATGACATGAAGACTCTAGTGATGCGACCAATTTGGAGGATACAGAGGGACAGGCTACCAAAAGACTTTGGAATAATAGAGACATTAGGACCGGCAGACAGACTCTGTATGATCAGCAAAGCTCCACTCTATCACAGACAGCCCAGAAGAGACAGATCCAGGTGAAAACAGACCCCTTGGGGCAAAGATCTTAACTCTCTGAGCACAGCAGTGTCAGTCCAGAAATGTCCTCAGGATTATTCAGCAAGAGGTCAGAGAGCTCACATCATTACCTGGGGGAAAAACAGACAGACATGGAGCCCCAGGCAGACACAGTCATAATGTCAGAAGAAACAGAAACAGGAGTGAGACTTGGAGATCTGTGTGGGAGGAAAGGTTCCAGGAGAGTCTCACCATGGATGGTGGCAGGTGTCCAACTCAAATATGTCCAACTCAAATGTCCTAAGCACAAGTGGGGAGTTGTTTGAGGAACTGATTCACCCACCCTCCCTGAATACACCTGCGTACACAGGATGGGGACTGGGGCCCCAACTGAATGCTCAGGAACCTGAGCACAAACATGCACCCCACACAAAGACTGAGGTCAAGGGACCCCATGTGGATGCTAAGACTCTGACTGCTTCCCCTCCCCCTCCCCACAGGTCAGCACAAGGCCTCCCCCTCGGTCACACTCTTCCCGCCCTCCTCTGAGGAGCTCGGCGCCAACAAGGCCACCCTGGTGTGCCTCATCAGCGACTTCTACCCCAGCGGCGTGACAGTGGCCTGGAAGGCAGACGGCAGCCCCGTCACCCAGGGCGTGGAGACCACCAAGCCCTCCAAGCAGAGCAACAACAAATACGCGGCCAGCAGCTACCTGAGCCTGATGCCTGACAAGTGGAAATCTCACAGCAGCTTCAGCTGCCTGGTCACGCACGAGGGGAGCACCGTGGAGAAGAAGGTGGCCCCCACAGAGTACTCTTAGGTTCCCGATGCTTCCCGCCCACCTAAGGGGGCCCAGAGCCTCAGGACCTCCAGGAGGATCTTGCCTCCCATCTGGCTCATCCCAGCCTTTCCCCTTAAGCCCAGGCAGCATTCAATAAAGTACTCTATGTTCAATCAGAAATAATGCTCTCTTTTCCTTGGGTTTATCACTTTGTGTCCTCAGCTCAACCATTTTTCGGGAGGAACGTCAGTCCTGGACTTTGAGGGAAGGACTCTAGAGGAGGGGTCCTCGTGGGATGCTAGGTTTACTCTCGACAGCCCTGGCAGGGAATACTCCAGAATAGGAAATACCATGAGGAGAACTGGATCATAGATCATCGTCCCCAAAATCTCTGTGCCTTGTATTCCTGTGGACCACATGCCCTGCCAGGCATACTTTCCCTCACTGACCTTAGGGACTCATGGTTTCTTGGTTAATTGATGACCTTCTATCTGGACCTGGGTTCTCAAGGCTGAAAATAGCCCCCATTAAAAAATTCCACCCTCTGTTCCTTAAGACTGCCATTCAGTGACATGGTTTCCATAGTTTTCTACCCCGGTCAACCTACCTCCTTAACCTACACACAACGGACACTGTGCCCCTCACACAGAATGTCCCTGTCACACTGACTACAGGACCTCTGCCTTGACACGGGTCTCTCACAATCCCACTACCAATGGTGAAACCTCATCCCAGTGTCTCTTTCTTCCCACTAATATTCGTGTTCTCTGGGAGAAAGACAAGAACTAGGCGCCTTGGCCGCCTCAAAGGCCAAGCAAGCCATGAGCCCACACCTTGTGCTACGGTGACATAACTGGAGCACCTACATTAAAAATCAGGGGTCAGTATCTGGGATAGGGCTGCTGACATGTCTCTCCACTGTTCATCCACTTAGTAGCCTAGCATGGGGTCTGAGCTATAACACCAACTCACACACAGTTACAGATGACTGCAAGCCTACATGGGCACACATGGTGACTACAAATCACTGTTAGAATTCCAACCACCCCAGTGGTGGGCGACTCTCAGAAATGATTGGGAAAAGCTGGAGGATAGGACTCTCAGAATCCCATGGTGGCACATGAGCAAATACCTAGTCACGGCAGTCCCCATAGAGCCAGCCAGTCTCAAAGAGGTGGCCAGGGAGATTCTGATCCACCATGGAGTGAGACCGGAGACATGATGAACTCCTGACTGTGAAACTGACCACTAAAAACAGGTAGATCAGGGAGGACCGCAGGAGTGCTGACAGGGCATGGCACTGCCTCAAGAAAAAAGGATGCCAAGGCTGTCTGTCCCATGTGTGTAAGCCCTGCAGATGATGTCCCTAATCCAGGATGCGGGTGAAGACCTGAGCTTCTACGAGTTCACAATGTGAAGACCCAGTGCAGGAGCTGACTATGTGTCCAATATGGTGCGGCCACACAATACTAGTGATCCTTCCACTTTCGGGGACAAGTGTGAATCTCACTCAGTTCAAGGGGCCATCAGATGTGATATTTGAGCTCTGCGTGAATGTTCTGGAGGCAATGACTCTCCCCTCCGCCCACATAAACCTCTCAGGATTGCTTCTCGGGCCCTTGGCTAAGATCAGGTGTAGAACCGCTCAGTACCGTCCAGCTGACATTCAGCCCACACACTCCTACAGTGGGACACCTCATTCGCCAGGCTCAGTTGAGAAATAAAAACTCACCATCCACTATTCTTTCCAGACAACTAGGCAAGACAGGGATTCTGGAGCTCGGGACCATAGAGTGAAATGAAAGGGCTGAGGGAAACATGATTCTCTTTCCAAACGCTTTCCATTCTCGACAAAACACCACACATCCTTCTGTGCTTGGATATGGGGGCATCCAGAACACACCCCACCAGTCCCAAGTCCACAAAGGGGCCACCGTTCCAACATCTCCGGGTGAAACGAGCCTGATCACCCCTTCCACAGTGACATCCACACACACACCAGGATACACACAGCTTGACCCTAAAGATGAATTTTGCTAGGAATTCTGATACCATACCCAGACATCCCCTGCACCCTCTCCCTGGGACTTGGGATGGAAGGAACATGAACCCACCATGGAAATGAAATTCCTGGTCCCCAGTGGCTACCCGCTCATCACCCCGCTCCCCTTCAGCCTGACCAGCACCCGTGACAAGGAGGCTGCCCTTTGGGCCTCCCGAGCAGCTGCAGGTGGCCTGGGTCAGGGGTGGAGGGGCTGACAGAAGGTTTGTGCTCGAGGCTGTGTCACAGTGTAGTGTGTTCGGCGGAGGCACCCATCTTACCGTCCTCGGTGAGTCTCCCCCTTTCTCTCTTCTTTCGCCTCCACACTACAATTTCTGGCAATGTTTGTCTCCTTTCAATCCTGATGCGGGCTGAGGCTGAAGATCTGTGGGTCTGTTCGTTTGGTCCCCTTGCTCTGCCCCTCATTCCTCCACTGCTCCCACCTTGTCAGAGGTCCATTTGGTGCCTCGGGGAAGCAGCCCCTGATCTACACTCAGGCTTCCCTGGGGGATCGAGCTCTCTCCCCATGAGGGAAACTTCTCCCCTGGACTTGGGCATCTGTGACTCCCCACTCTGGGTCTTTGACTTCAAGAATCTGAGGGAAATGATGGTGAAGGATAGGAAGAGGGATACTCAAGCTGTAAGCAGGGCCATGGGATTATGGGAGGATTCTGGGGCCTGCCGAGGCACTTGCTCTCTATCTGCGTGCGGCGGGGATCCCAGCCAGAGGCTGTGTGAAGCTCAGGGAGGAGACACTAGGCATGGGGACTTCGAGACAAGGAAGGCGAAGTGCAGCTCAGGGTCAAGAATAAGGTGGGGACTTCAGATATGGGAGCTCAGTGCGGTAGGACCATCCACAGCCTAGGGGGAGAGAACACACACCAAGAATGGACCGTCACGCACCCAAGGTGGCCTCGAGACACTCAGGTAGCAGGGGTCCATCCCTACACAGCTCTCCGAGGCTTAAAAGCCAATGAGCAGAAATTTGGGCCAGGGGGGATGATAGGAACGCAGAACAGGGACATTGCCTACACAGCACTCAGAAATCCAAGGACAGACAGATGCACCAGGATAACTTCATGGGTCAGAGGACAACCTCAGATCAAACACAATCCCAGCTGCATGATGAAAATTCATTCATACAAATCCATTCCGTCTCCTGTACCTCCTGGACCGAGGCCCAGGACCTCATTGTGCTTACAACCTCAAGGGCTCTAGTGCAGGGATAGGTAGGGTGGCGGGGAAGACTGCTGTGAAGATGTGAGACAGTCTGAGGACCAGAAACCTATTGTTCACATGGTAAGAACAGAGCCCTGTCACTGAGAGAGGCAGGCTCTAGGAAATCACAGGTAAGTGACACGGATGTAGTCACATGGAGACCAATGGCCAAGGACACTCAGGTTCAGAAGGGAAACAGGATCTCAGGGCGCTGTACCCCCACCAGTACCAGGAACACACTGGGTGGACACGAAGGATACGTGACATGCAGACAGCCTAAGGACATGGAAGGGACCCGAAACTAGAGAATCTGGTACTCACATTCTCACCTCAGGTGAGGGAACTAACTAACTATGACTAGCCTTACCTCGGAGAACAAGGTCCACGGGAGGCCTGGGTCATGGACATGACACAGCTGAAGCCCCACAGCAGGACTCAGGTAGGTGCTGACACTACAACCATCAGCCTTGACCCGCTGTCCTTCCATCCCCCAGGTCAGCCCAAGGCGTCCCCCTCGGTCACTCTCTTCCCGCCCTCCTCTGAGGAGCTCGGCGCCAACAAGGCCACCCTGGTGTGCCTCATCAGCGACTTCTACCCCAGCGGCGTGACCGTGGCCTGGAAGGCAGACGGCAGCCCCATCACCCAGGGCGTGGAGACCACCAAGCCCTCCAAGCAGAGCAACAACAAGTACGCGGCCAGCAGCTACCTGAGCCTGACGCCTGACAAGTGGAAATCTCACAGCAGCTTCAGCTGCCTGGTCACGCACGAGGGGAGCACCGTGGAGAAGAAGGTGGCCCCCGCAGAGTGCTCTTAGGCTCCCGATGCCCCCGCCCACCTAAGGTGGCTCGGAGCCTCAGGACCTCCAGGAGGATCTTGCCTCCCATCTGGGTCATCCCGCCCTTCTCCCCGCACCCAGGCAACACTCAATAAAGTGTCCTTTCTTCAATCAGAAATCGTGCTCTCTGTTCATTGGGTTTAATAATCAGTGTCCTGAACTCCACCATTTCGAGGTGAACAATTTATAATGTCCATGGAGAGGAGCCTGCTGATAAGCCCATGTGTCTTTGTGGGGTAGATCCCTCTGACCCATATTAGCAGAGATAAAAATCCATACTGGGAAGAGAAACAGCCTGATCCAAGGTCCAAACATCCAGACCTTACCTTCCCTATACTTGCAGGTCTTTTGTAGGCTATATCCCCTCCTATCCTTATTGGACTCACTGCCCCTCAGGTCCCATGCTTCCTGGTTAGTATCTAATCCCACAAATCCAGGTACCTCATCAATAAAGACTAGCCCACCTTCTAGGTCGTTCCATTCCCACTTCCCTGGATGCCCCCACCCAAGACCAGGACTTCTCCGGTTTCCTATCCCATATGGAAATTCCTATCATCCCACCTAGAGATCCTTCCTTCCATGGGGTTTCCAATCCCCTGCCTCCCCAGGAACATTGCCCTGTTGGCCTTCACCTGGCAAACTCACTACTGGACACTCAATCCCTGGAAGCTGGTCACTAACACTGAAACTCCCACTGGGGGCCTCTCCTCCCACATGTGTCATGGAGGATTCAGCTGTATTCATGCCCCTGGGAGACAGGACCCCTCAGAGTTAAATGCAAAACTGACCCCATCGATAGCACTAAAGCTAAAATGCCCAAGTGTTTTACATGCATCCAGGAATCCAAGACCCATTCGAGATCGGACCATGGACCAATGTGTGAACTCACTCATTTCCCAGAAAGTTGAGAATGAACATTGAGAGACAGGAAGACTGCTGTGCTAGGAGCCATCTCAAGAGGCATTCAAGGAGCTGTATCCCACAGACACACTTTTGTCTGTGGGACACCCACAATCACATGATAAGCTCAGATACATACACACTAGTAAAACACATGCCTGCTATTGTACAATGGCCATGTTGAATGTGTGTCTAGGACCGATCCGAGATTCCAGAACCCTCCGTGGGCCTCAGCTCTGCAGGGGGTGTGTGTGTTGGAAACAAGACTCTCATTTTCTCCAGGTGTCTATGGCAAGCTGAGTCATCGACAGAGCTCCAACCAGGAAGCTACCTGGGATAGGATATGTCACTCAAACATTGAAGGAAATGAAAGGACAGGTGGGGAGGGGGCTGCACCCAAGCACCCATGGGCCAGAACTGCCCCCAAGAAGAGGAGGCTGGATTTTGAGCCTCCAAAGCAGCCAGCTGCACATGGGCCTGGGGCAGGGGAGGGGCTGCAGGGGTGATAGAGGGTTTGTGTTCAAGGCTGTATCACTGTGTTACGTGTTTGGCTCAGGAACCCAACTGACCGTCCTCGGTGAGTCTCCCCCTTTCTCTCTCTTTGGGGACCAGAGTGATATTTTGGGACATTTTCCTCTCCTTTCTATCCTGAGTGTGGCTGGGATCTGAACCTCTCTGGGGCCCAGCACCTTCTCTGTTGGGTCACTCTCAAACCCCCTTCACCCTGTTCTCTCTTCTCAGACTCTCCTGGTCAGGGCAGAACAGGACAGGAAGGTCCCAGAGACTCCTTCTGTTCTCCCTCACTCTGATCCTGAGTGGTCTCTAGGGGAGTCTCCCCGGACTCTGTAGTAGGGAGCCCACTCAGGTCTACTGGATCCCATATATGGGGAATGAGGGACTGAAGAAGCACGGGACTGGGGGACTTGAGCTGAGGCAGCAAGGCCATGGGACATGGAAAAGGTGCTGGCAAAGCTCAACTTCCCAAGCGTGTGTCACACTTCGGTCCTGTGCTCTCCGGGTTCTAGGTGAGGTCTAGTGAGAGACTACTAGGGACACTAGGCTGTGCAAGATGTGAGGAGGACTCAGCAATGAACACAAGGACTGAAAAAGGATATCTTATGACAAGGTGGCTTCAGAGAACAGGGTCCCTCTTTCTCTTCCAAGACAGGCAGGATATCCTCAGACATGATGGGGCTCAAGCCACTCAAGCCCCAAGAATTTCTCAACCCCATAAATGCTGGAGGACAGACATCTGAGCAGATGCTGGGGCATCTGGTGATGGGTGACCCACAGAGACAGGAATTGATCCAACCTCTGCCAGGCAAACTGCAGTGCTTGTACAGGCTGATTCCCAGTATAGGGTCCTGGGCAAGGGGACCCATAAGAAAAGACCCTGCTCCAGATACACCTCTTCCACTAACCCTCCACCGACTGTACTGGAACGCATCCCGGGGCAGACTCTCTCTCCACCTCAGGCAGCCTCAGAGGGTCTCTGTGAGGAAGTGGCCAGGGGTACATTGAGGGATTCAGGGGTAACGTGGGCAAGAAAAGCACACCCAGAAAGGGTTGAGAGACTAGGACCACAACAGACAGATGAGGTCTACATGAACAGACCCCAGATTTAGACTTAGCAAGACATGCACAGGACAGACAGATTCCACAGGGAAAGACCAAGTGTCTTGCTGATAAACCCACTAACAAGGGAACCCTTGGGGTACAAAGGTGACTGATGAGGTCATGTGACGATGGAGAGGGAGGACATGACAGGGAGGCCCAGATCTTCCAAAATTGTATATTCGGATGCTCCCCAATGGAAGGTGAGTTATCCTAATGCCATAGGTGAAGTGACCGCAAGGAGCAAGGGCCGCCTGAGGCCAAAAACATGGACATGACACAGCTGTACCCCCACATCAGGAATCAGGTAGGTGCTGACACAACAACCATCTTCATTTGACCCACTGGCCTTCCGTCCCCACAGGTCAGCCCAAGGCCTCCCCCTCGGTCACTCTCTTCCCGCCCTCCTCTGAGGAGCTCGGCGCCAACAAGGCCACCCTGGTGTGCCTCATCAGCGACTTCTACCCCAGCGGTGTGACGGTGGCCTGGAAGGCAGACGGCAGCCCCATCACCCAGGGCGTGGAGACCACCAAGCCCTCCAAGCAGAGCAACAGCAAGTACGCGGCCAGCAGCTACCTGAGCCTGACGGCTGACAAGTGGAAATCTCACAGCAGCTTCAGCTGCCTGGTCACGCATGAAGGGAGCACTGTGGAGAAGAAGGTGGCCCCCGCAGAGTGCTCTTAGGCTCCCGATGCCCCCCACCCACCTAAGGGGGCCCAGAGCCTCAGGACCTCCAGGAGGATCTTGCCTCCCATCTGGCTCATCCCAGCCTTTCCCCTTAAACCCAGGCAGCATTCAATAAAGTACTCTATGTTCAATCAGAAATAATGCTCTCTTTTCCTTGGGTTTATCACTTTGTGTCCTCAGCTCAACCATTTTTCGGGAGGAAAGTCAGTCCTGGACTTTGAGGGAAGGACTCTAAAGGAGGGGTCCTCATGGGATGCTAGGTTTACTCTCGACAGCCCTGGCAGGGAATACTCCAGAATAGGAAATACCATGAGGAGAACTGGATCATAGATCATCGTCCCCAAAATCTCTGTGATTTGTATTCCTGTGGACCACATGCCCTGCCAGGCATACTTGCCCTCACTGACCTTAGGGACTCATGGTTTCTTGGTTAATTGATGACCTTCTCTCTGGACCTAAGGTTCTCAAGGCTGAAAACAGCCCCCATTAAAAAATTCCACCCTCTGTTCCTTAAGACTGCCATTCAGTGACATGGTTTCCATAGTTTCCTACCCCGGTCAACCTACCTCCTTAACCTACACACAACGGACACTGTGCCCCTCACACAGAATGTCCCTGTCACACTGACTACAGGACCTCTGCCTTGACACGGGTCTCTCACAATCCCACTACCAATGGTGAAACCTCATCCCAGTGTCTCTTTCTTCCCACTAATATTCGTGTTCTCTGGGAGAAAGATAACAACTAGGCACCTTGGCCGCCTCAAAGGCCAAGCAAACCCATGAGCCCACACCTTGTGCTACGGTGACATAACTGGAGCACCTACATTAAAAATCAGGGGTCAGTATCTGGGATAGGGCTGCTGACATGTCTCTCCACTGTTCATCCACTTAGTAGCCTAGCATGGGGTCTGAGCTATAACACCAACTCACACACAGTTACAGATGACTGCAAGCCTACATGGGCACACATGGTGACTACAAATCACTGTTAGAATTCCAACCACCCCAATGGTGGGCGACTCTCAGAAATGATTGGGAAAAGCTGGAGGATGGGACTCTCAGAATCCCATGGTGGCACATGAGCAAATACCCAGTCACAGGCAGTCCCTGTAGAGCCAGCCAGTCTCAAAGAGGTGGCCAGGGAGATTCTGATCCATGATGGAGTGAGACCGGAGACATGATGAACTCCTGACTGTGAAACTGACCACTAAAAACAGGTAGATCAGGGAGGACCGCAGGAGTGCTGACAGGGCATGGCACTGCCTCAAGAAAAAAGGATGCCAAGGCTGTCTGTCCCATGTGTGTGAGCTCTGCAGGTGATGTCCCACAACCAGGATCTGGATTAGAACCTGAGCGTCCATGTGGTCACAATGTGAAGACCCAGTGCAGGACTTGACTATGTGTCCAATGTGGTACCGTGACCCATTGCTACTGGCCCTTCCAGGTTGGGGACATGTGTTAATCTCAGTCAGTGCACGGGGCCATCAGATGCCACAATTGAGCTCTGCGTGAATGTTCTGGAAGCAATGACTCCCCTCCACGGACATGAACCATTCAGGATCGCTTTTCAGCCTTGTGGCTAAGGTCAGGTGTAGAACCACTCAGTACCGTCCAGCTGACATTCAGCCCACACTCCTCTACAGCATGAACCTCATTTGCCAGGCTCAGGATGACAAATAAACATTCACCATCCACTGTACTTTCCAGACTAAAAGGCAAGACAGGGATTCTGGAGCTCGGGACCATAGAGTGAAATGAAAGGGCTGAGGGAAACATGATTCTCTTTCCAAACGCTTTCCATTCTCGACAAAACACCACACATCCTTCTGTGCTTGGATATGGGGGCATCCAGAACACACCCCACCAGTCCCAAGTCCACAAAGGGGCCCCCAGTTCCAACATCTCCGAGTGAAACGAGCCTGATCACCCCTTCCACAGTGACATCCACACACACACCAGGATACACACAGCTTGACCCTAAAGATGAATTTTGCTAGGAATTTGATACCATCCCCAGACATCCCCTGCACCCTCTCCCTGGGACTCTGGGATGGAAGGAACATGAACCCTCCATGGAAATGAAATTCCTGGACCCAGTGGCTACCCCGCTCATCACCCCGCTCCCCATTCAGCCAGACCAGCACCCGTGACAAGGAGGCTGCCCTTTGGGCCTCCCGAGCAGCTGCAGGTGGCCTGGGTCAGGGGTGGAGGGGCTGACAGAAGGTTTGTGCTCGAGGCTGTGTCACAGTGTAGTGTGTTCGGCGGAGGCACCCATCTTACCGTCCTCGGTGAGTCTCCCCCTTTCTCTCCTTCTTTCGCCTCCACACTACAATTTCTGGCAATGTTTGTCTCCTTTCAATCCTGATGCGGGCTGAGGCTGAAGGTCTGTGGGTCTGTTCGTTTGGTCCCCTTGCTCTGCCCCTCATTCCTCCACTGCTCCCACCTTGTCAGAGGTCCATTTGGTGCCTCGGGGAAGCAGCCCCTGATCTACACTCAGGCTTCCCTGGGGGATCGAGCTCTCTCCCCATGAGGGAAACTTCTCCCCTGGACTTGGGCATCTGTGACTCCCCACTCTGGGTCTTTGACTTCAAGAATCTGAGGGAAATGATGGTGAAGGATAGGAAGAGGGATACTCAAGCTGTAAGCAGGGCCATGGGATTATGGGAGGATTCTGGGGCCTGCCGAGGCACTTGCTCTCTATCTGCGTGCGGCGGGGATCCCAGCCAGAGGCTGTGTGAAGCTCAGGGAGGAGACACTAGGCATGGGGACTTAGAGACAAGGAAGGAGAAGTAGCAGCTCAGGGTCAAGAATAAGGTGGGGACTTCAGATATGGGAGCTCAGTGCGGTAGGACCATCCACAGCCTAGGGGGAGAGAACACACACCAAGAATGGACCGTCACGCACCCAAGGTGGCCTCGAGACACTCAGGTAGCAGGGGTCCATCCCTACACAGCTCTCCGAGGCTTAAAAGCCAATGAGCAGAAATTTGGGCCAGGGGGGATGATAGGAACGCAGAACAGGGACATTGCCTACACAGCACTCAGAAATCCAAGGACAGACAGATGCACCAGGATAACTTCATGGGTCAGAGGACAACCTCAGATCAAACACAATCCCAGCTGCATGATGAAAATTCATTCATACAAATCCATTCCGTCTCCTGTACCTCCTGGACCGAGGCCCAGGACCTCATTGTGCCTTACAACCTCAAGGGCTCTAGTGCAGGGATAGGTAGGGTGGCGGGGAAGACTGCTGTGAAGATGTGAGACAGTCTGAGGACCAGAAACCTATTGTTCACATGGTAAGAACAGAGCCCTGTCACTGAGAGAGGCAGGCTCTAGGAAATCACAGGTAAGTGACACGGATGTAGTCACATGGAGACCAATGGCCAAGGACACTCAGGTTCAGAAGGGAAACAGGATCTCAGGGCGCTGTACCCCCACCAGTACCAGGAACACACTGGGTGGACACGAAGGATACGTGACATGCAGACAGCCTAAGGACATGGAAGGGACCCGAAACTAGAGAATCTGGTACTCACATTCTCACCTCAGGTGAGGGAACTAACTAACTATGACTAGCCTTACCTCGGAGAACAAGGTCCACGGGAGGCCTGGGTCATGGACATGACACAGCTGAAGCCCCACAGCAGGACTCAGGTAGGTGCTGACACTACAACCATCAGCCTTGACCCGCTGTCCTTCCATCCCCCAGGTCAGCCCAAGGCGTCCCCCTCGGTCACTCTCTTCCCGCCCTCCTCTGAGGAGCTCGGCGCCAACAAGGCCACCCTGGTGTGCCTCATCAGCGACTTCTACCCCAGCGGCGTGACCGTGGCCTGGAAGGCAGACGGCAGCCCCATCACCCAGGGCGTGGAGACCACCAAGCCCTCCAAGCAGAGCAACAACAAGTACGCGGCCAGCAGCTACCTGAGCCTGACGCCTGACAAGTGGAAATCTCACAGCAGCTTCAGCTGCCTGGTCACGCACGAGGGGAGCACCGTGGAGAAGAAGGTGGCCCCCGCAGAGTGCTCTTAGGCTCCCGATGCCCCCGCCCACCTAAGGTGGCTCGGAGCCTCAGGACCTCCAGGAGGATCTTGCCTCCCATCTGGGTCATCCCGCCCTTCTCCCCGCACCCAGGCAACACTCAATAAAGTGTCCTTTCTTCAATCAGAAATCGTGCTCTCTGTTCATTGGGTTTAATAATCAGTGTCCTGAACTCCACCATTTCGAGGTGAACAATTTATAATGTCCATGGAGAGGAGCCTGCTGATAAGCCCATGTGTCTTTGTGGGGTAGATCCCTCTGACCCATATTAGCAGAGATAAAAATCCATACTGGGAAGAGAAACAGCCTGATCCAAGGTCCAAACATCCAGACCTTACCTTCCCTATACTTGCAGGTCTTTTGTAGGCTATATCCCCTCCTATCCTTATTGGACTCACTGCCCCTCAGGTCCCATGCTTCCTGGTTAGTATCTAATCCCACAAATCCAGGTACCTCATCAATAAAGACTAGCCCACCTTCTAGGTCGTTCCATTCCCACTTCCCTGGATGCCCCCACCCAAGACCAGGACTTCTCCGGTTTCCTATCCCATATGGAAATTCCTATCATCCCACCTAGAGATCCTTCCTTCCATGGGGTTTCCAATCCCCTGCCTCCCCAGGAACATTGCCCTGTTGGCCTTCACCTGGCAAACTCACTACTGGACACTCAATCCCTGGAAGCTGGTCACTAACACTGAAACTCCCACTGGGGGCCTCTCCTCCCACATGTGTCATGGAGGATTCAGCTGTATTCATGCCCCTGGGAGACAGGACCCCTCAGAGTTAAATGCAAAACTGACCCCATCGATAGCACTAAAGCTAAAATGCCCAAGTGTTTTACATGCATCCAGGAATCCAAGACCCATTCGAGATCGGACCATGGACCAATGTGTGAACTCACTCATTTCCCAGAAAGTTGAGAATGAACATTGAGAGACAGGAAGACTGCTGTGCTAGGAGCCATCTCAAGAGGCATTCAAGGAGCTGTATCCCACAGACACACTTTTGTCTGTGGGACACCCACAATCACATGATAAGCTCAGATACATACACACTAGTAAAACACATGCCTGCTATTGTACAATGGCCATGTTGAATGTGTGTCTAGGACCGATCCGAGATTCCAGAACCCTCCGTGGGCCTCAGCTCTGCAGGGGGTGTGTGTGTTGGAAACAAGACTCTCATTTTCTCCAGGTGTCTATGGCAAGCTGAGTCATCGACAGAGCTCCAACCAGGAAGCTACCTGGGATAGGATATGTCACTCAAACATTGAAGGAAATGAAAGGACAGGTGGGGAGGGGGCTGCACCCAAGCACCCATGGGCCAGAACTGCCCCCAAGAAGAGGAGGCTGGATTTTGAGCCTCCAAAGCAGCCAGCTGCACATGGGCCTGGGGCAGGGGAGGGGCTGCAGGGGTGATAGAGGGTTTGTGTTCAAGGCTGTATCACTGTGTTACGTGTTTGGCTCAGGAACCCAACTGACCGTCCTCGGTGAGTCTCCCCCTTTCTCTCTCTTTGGGGACCAGAGTGATATTTTGGGACATTTTCCTCTCCTTTCTATCCTGAGTGTGGCTGGGATCTGAACCTCTCTGGGGCCCAGCACCTTCTCTGTTGGGTCACTCTCAAACCCCCTTCACCCTGTTCTCTCTTCTCAGACTCTCCTGGTCAGGGCAGAACAGGACAGGAAGGTCCCAGAGACTCCTTCTGTTCTCCCTCACTCTGATCCTGAGTGGTCTCTAGGGGAGTCTCCCCGGACTCTGTAGTAGGGAGCCCACTCAGGTCTACTGGATCCCATATATGGGGAATGAGGGACTGAAGAAGCACGGGACTGGGGGACTTGAGCTGAGGCAGCAAGGCCATGGGACATGGAAAAGGTGCTGGCAAAGCTCAACTTCCCAAGCGTGTGTCACACTTCGGTCCTGTGCTCTCCGGGTTCTAGGTGAGGTCTAGTGAGAGACTACTAGGGACACTAGGCTGTGCAAGATGTGAGGAGGACTCAGCAATGAACACAAGGACTGAAAAAGGATATCTTATGACAAGGTGGCTTCAGAGAACAGGGTCCCTCTTTCTCTTCCAAGACAGGCAGGATATCCTCAGACATGATGGGGCTCAAGCCACTCAAGCCCCAAGAATTTCTCAACCCCATAAATGCTGGAGGACAGACATCTGAGCAGATGCTGGGGCATCTGGTGATGGGTGACCCACAGAGACAGGAATTGATCCAACCTCTGCCAGGCAAACTGCAGTGCTTGTACAGGCTGATTCCCAGTATAGGGTCCTGGGCAAGGGGACCCATAAGAAAAGACCCTGCTCCAGATACACCTCTTCCACTAACCCTCCACCGACTGTACTGGAACGCATCCCGGGGCAGACTCTCTCTCCACCTCAGGCAGCCTCAGAGGGTCTCTGTGAGGAAGTGGCCAGGGGTACATTGAGGGATTCAGGGGTAACGTGGGCAAGAAAAGCACACCCAGAAAGGGTTGAGAGACTAGGACCACAACAGACAGATGAGGTCTACATGAACAGACCCCAGATTTAGACTTAGCAAGACATGCACAGGACAGACAGATTCCACAGGGAAAGACCAAGTGTCTTGCTGATAAACCCACTAACAAGGGAACCCTTGGGGTACAAAGGTGACTGATGAGGTCATGTGACGATGGAGAGGGAGGACATGACAGGGAGGCCCAGATCTTCCAAAATTGTATATTCGGATGCTCCCCAATGGAAGGTGAGTTATCCTAATGCCATAGGTGAAGTGACCGCAAGGAGCAAGGGCCGCCTGAGGCCAAAAACATGGACATGACACAGCTGTACCCCCACATCAGGAATCAGGTAGGTGCTGACACAACAACCATCTTCATTTGACCCACTGGCCTTCCGTCCCCACAGGTCAGCCCAAGGCCTCCCCCTCGGTCACTCTCTTCCCGCCCTCCTCTGAGGAGCTCGGCGCCAACAAGGCCACCCTGGTGTGCCTCATCAGCGACTTCTACCCCAGCGGTGTGACGGTGGCCTGGAAGGCAGACGGCAGCCCCATCACCCAGGGCGTGGAGACCACCAAGCCCTCCAAGCAGAGCAACAGCAAGTACGCGGCCAGCAGCTACCTGAGCCTGACGGCTGACAAGTGGAAATCTCACAGCAGCTTCAGCTGCCTGGTCACGCATGAAGGGAGCACTGTGGAGAAGAAGGTGGCCCCCGCAGAGTGCTCTTAGGCTCCCGATGCCCCCCACCCACCTAAGGGGGCCCAGAGCCTCAGGACCTCCAGGAGGATCTTGCCTCCCATCTGGCTCATCCCAGCCTTTCCCCTTAAACCCAGGCAGCATTCAATAAAGTACTCTATGTTCAATCAGAAATAATGCTCTCTTTTCCTTGGGTTTATCACTTTGTGTCCTCAGCTCAACCATTTTTCGGGAGGAAAGTCAGTCCTGGACTTTGAGGGAAGGACTCTAAAGGAGGGGTCCTCATGGGATGCTAGGTTTACTCTCGACAGCCCTGGCAGGGAATACTCCAGAATAGGAAATACCATGAGGAGAACTGGATCATAGATCATCGTCCCCAAAATCTCTGTGATTTGTATTCCTGTGGACCACATGCCCTGCCAGGCATACTTGCCCTCACTGACCTTAGGGACTCATGGTTTCTTGGTTAATTGATGACCTTCTCTCTGGACCTAAGTTCTCAAGGCTGAAAACAGCCCCCATTAAAAAATTCCACCCTCTGTTCCTTAAGACTGCCATTCAGTGACATGGTTTCCATAGTTTCCTACCCCGGTCAACCTACCTCCTTAACCTACACACAACGGACACTGTGCCCCTCACACAGAATGTCCCTGTCACACTGACTACAGGACCTCTGCCTTGACACGGGTCTCTCACAATCCCACTACCAATGGTGAAACCTCATCCCAGTGTCTCTTTCTTCCCACTAATATTCGTGTTCTCTGGGAGAAAGATAACAACTAGGCACCTTGGCCACCTCAAAGGCCAAGCAAACCCATGAGCCCACACCTTGTGCTACGGTGACATAACTGGAGCACCTACATTAAAAATCAGGGGTCAGTATCTGGGATAGGGCTGCTGACATGTCTCTCCACTGTTCATCCACTTAGTAGCCTAGCATGGGGTCTGAGCTATAACACCAACTCACACACAGTTACAGATGACTGCAAGCCTACATGGGCACACATGGTGACTACAAATCACTGTTAGAATTCCAACCACCCCAATGGTGGGCGACTCTCAGAAATGATTGGGAAAAGCTGGAGGATGGGACTCTCAGAATCCCATGGTGGCACATGAGCAAATACCCAGTCACAGCAGTCCCTGTAGAGCCAGCCAGTCTCAAAGAGGTGGCCAGGGAGATTCTGATCCATGATGGAGTGAGACCGGAGACATGATGAACTCCTGACTGTGAAACTGACCACTAAAAACAGGTAGATCAGGGAGGACCGCAGGAGTGCTGACAGGGCATGGCACTGCCTCAAGAAAAAAGGATGCCAAGGCTGTCTGTCCCATGTGTGTGAGCTCTGCAGGTGATGTCCCACAACCAGGATCTGGATTAGAACCTGAGCGTCCATGTGGTCACAATGTGAAGACCCAGTGCAGGACTTGACTATGTGTCCAATGTGGTACCGTGACCCATTGCTACTGGCCCTTCCAGGTTGGGGACATGTGTTAATCTCAGTCAGTGCACGGGGCCATCAGATGCCACAATTGAGCTCTGCGTGAATGTTCTGGAAGCAATGACTCCCCTCCACGGACATGAACCATTCAGGATCGCTTTTCAGCCTTGTGGCTAAGGTCAGGTGTAGAACCACTCAGTACCGTCCAGCTGACATTCAGCCCACACTCCTCTACAGCATGAACCTCATTTGCCAGGCTCAGGATGACAAATAAACATTCACCATCCACTGTACTTTCCAGACTAAAAGGCAAGACAGGGATTCTGGAGCTCGGGACCATAGAGTGAAATGAAAGGGCTGAGGGAAACATGATTCTCTTTCCAAACGCTTTCCATTCTCGACAAAACACCACACATCCTTCTGTGCTTGGATATGGGGGCATCCAGAACATACCCCACAAGTCGAAAGTCTACAAAGGGGCCCCCATTCCAACATCTCCGAGTGAAACAAGCCTGATCACCCCTTCCACAATGACATCTTGACACACACAAGGAGACACACAGCACGAACCTAAAGATGTATTTTGCTAGGAAATTGATGCCATCCCCAGACATCCCCTGCACCCTCTCCCTGGGACTCAGGATGGAAGGAACATGAACCCTCCATGGAAATGAAATTCCGGGACCCAGGGGCTACCCCCTCATCACCCCACCCCCATTCAAACCAACCAGCACCCGTGACAAGGAGGCTGCCCTTTGGGCCTCCCGAGCAGCTGCAGGTGGCCTGGGTCAGGGGTGGAGGGGCTGACAGAAGGTTTGTGCTCGAGGCTGTGTCACAGTGTATTGTGTTCGGCGGAGGCACCCACCTGACCGTCCTCGGTGAGTCTCCCCCTTTCTCTCCTCTTTTGCCTCCACACTACAATTTCTGGCAATGTTTATCTCCTTTGAATCCTGATGCGGGCTGAGGCTGAAGGTCTGTGGGTCTGTTCGTTTGGTCCCCTTGTTCTGCCCCTCATTCCTCCACTGCTCCCACCTTGTCAGAGGTCCATTTGGTGCCTCGGGGAAGCAGCCCCTGATCTACACTCAGGCTTCCCTGGGGGGGTCGAGCTCTCTCCCCATGAGGGAAACTTCTCCCCTGGACTTGGGCATCTGTGACTCGCCACTCTGGGTCTTTGACTTCAAGAATCTGAGGGAAATGATGGTGAAGAATAGGAAGAGGGATACTCAAGCTGTAAGCAGGGCCATGGGATTATGGAAGGATTCTGGGGCCTGCCGAGGCACTTGCTCTCTATCTGCGTGCGGCGGGGATCCCAGCCAGAGGCTGTGTGAAGCTCAGGGAGGAGACACTAGGCATGGGGACTTAGAGACAAGGAAGGAGAAGTACAGCTCAGGGTCAAGAATAAGGTGGGGACTTCAGATATGGGAGCCCAGTGTGGTAGGACCATCCACCGCCTAGGGGGAGAGAACAACACCAAGAATGGACCTTCACGCACCCAAGGTGGCCTCGAGACACTCAGGTAGCAGGGGTCCATCCCTACACAGCTCTCCGAGGCTTAAAAGCCAATGAGCAGAAATTTGGGCCAGGGGGGATGATAGGAACGCAGAACAGGGACATTGCCTACACAGCACTCAGAAATCCAAGGACAGACAGATGCACCAGGATAACTTCATGGGTCAGAGGACAACCTCAGATCAAACACAATCCCAGCTGCATAATGAAAATTCATTCATACAAAACCATTCCGTCTCCTGCACCTCCTGGAATCCAGGCACTCATTCCCCTTACAACCTAAGGGGCTCTAGTGGGGGAGAGGTAGGGAGGCGGGGAAGGCTGATGTTAAGGTTTGAGACAGTCTGGGGACAGGAAACCTACTGTTCACATGGTAAGAACAGAGCACTGTCACCGAGAGAGCCAGGCTCTATGAAATCACAGGTAAGTGACACGGATGTAGTCACATAGAGACCAATGGCCAAGGACACTCAGGTTCAGAAGGGAAACGGGATCTCAGGGCGCTGTACCCCCACCAGTACCGGGAGCACACTGGGTGGACACGAAGGATACGTGATGTGCAGACAGCCTAAGGACATGGAAGGGACCAGAAACTAGAGAATCTGGTACTCACATTCTCACCTCAGAAGGTGAGGGAACTATCTATCCATGGCTGCCATGACCTCAGGGAACGAGGTCCACGGGAGGCCTGGGCCGCGGACATGACACAGCTGAAGCCCCACAGCAGGACTCAGGTAGGTGCTGACACAACAAACATCTGCCTTGACCCGCTGGCCTTCCGTCCCCACAGGTCAGCCCAAGGCCTCCCCCTCGGTCACTCTCTTCCCGCCCTCCTCTGAGGAGCTCAGCGCCAACAAGGCCACCCTGGTGTGCCTCATCAGCGACTTCTACCCCAGCGGCGTGACCGTGGCCTGGAAGGCAGACGGCAGCCCCATCACCCAGGGCGTGGAGACCACCAAGCCCTCCAAGCAGAGCAACAGCAAGTACGCGGCCAGCAGCTACCTGAGCCTGACGGCTGACAAGTGGAAATCTCACAGCAGCTTCAGCTGCCTGGTCACGCACGAGGGGAGCACCGTGGAGAAGAAGGTGGCCCCCGCAGAGTGCTCTTAGGCTCCCGATGCCCCCCGCCCACCTAAGGGGGCCCAGAACCTCAGGACCTCCAGGAGGATCTTGCCTCCCATCTGGCTCATCCAGCCCTTCTCCCCGCACCCAGGCAGCACTCAATAAAGTGTTCTTTGTTCAATCAGAAATCGCGCTCTCTGCTCATTGGGCTTAACCCTTTGTGTCTGATCTCAACTATCTTTAAGGGTGAACCTCATTCATTTGACTGTGTACAAAGGCGCCAGCCGAAGGCATTCTCATGTGTTTGTGGGGGATTAATTGGCCAAGAATTGCAGGAGAATTTTCCCAAACAGTATATACCAATAGCAAAACAAGATTAAAGACTCTCCTCCACAATAGGTCGGTGCATTCTTTTCTTTGTGTGGACCATGTGCCCGGCCAGTCATAGCTGCCTTCATTGACCTTAGGTCCCCATAGCTTCTGGAATATGTGCTGATCTCCTCCCTGGACCTGGGCTTTCAACAGCTGGAAGTAGCCCTCCTCTTAAGATGTCTGTTAAGGTCCCCTCTCAGTAACATTTTTCCCTGGATTCCTACTCCATGTGGACCTTCCCCATCTTCACAGCCTAGAACATCCTCCCTTCCTTAGGGGACCCTCCTTGCCAGATTCCCTAGGGACACTGTTTGTGGCCCCTCCCACACGCTGTCCCTGTCACACTCACTACAAGACCCTCTGCCTGGACCCTGGTAACTCACACTCACATTCCCACTGGTGGCACCTCCTCCCAGTGTCTCTTGCTTCCCACTAGTAGTGATGTTCCCTGGGAGATAGATACCACCTATGCTTTCTAGGACCCCTCAGATTAGGCCAACCCACGATCCACCCCCTGTGCTGGCTTGACCTGCCTGGGCCTCTGTGTTAGAAATCCAGGATCAGATTCAGGGAATGAGCTGCTGACAAGTCTCTCAACTGACTCATCTACCTAGGAACCTCGTGTGAGATCTGAGCTGTAAGACACATACATACCATACGCACACAGGTACAAATGAATACAAACAATATGCACACACATGATGATCACAAACACACTGGTCCATTTCCAAACACTACTAAGGTAGGCAACCCTCAGGAAGGTTCAGGAAGACCTGGAGGATGGGTCTACACAGAGTCCCAGCGTGGGACATGAGCAAAGAAATCCCAGTCACTGCAGTCCCCATAGAGCCATCCAGTGACAAATAAGGAGGCCAGGGAGATTCTGGTCCAGGATGGAGTGATGAGCTCCTGGGAGTGATTCTGGTCCAGGAGACATGATGAGCTCCTGGGAGTGAGTCTGGACAGGAAGTAGCAGACAGATCAGGGAGGACAGCAGGACTACTGACTGGCGGGCCACTGTGTCACAGAAAGGATACCAGGCCTGTATGTACCTTGTGTGAGCTCATTAGGTGACATCCCCAGGCCATGATGCAGGCAGAGACCTGGGTGTCATTAACATCCTCACAACATGAAGGTCACTTGTAAGAGTACAGTATGTGTCCTGCCTGGTGGGGCCACCGTGTGCAAATGATGCTTCCTGTACATGAGGGATGTGGGATTCTGAGGTGGTTAAAGTGTCTGTCAGACACTCACAATTTTGCTCAGGGCAAAATTTCTGGAAGCAGGGACTGCCCCTCCACCCACCTGGGGCCTGGCAGGTCTATCCGGCTGACAGGCAGCCCACATTCCTACACTCCTCCAGGTGACACCTGCCCTCCTCCAACTCAGTATGGAGACTAAACACTCACCATCTACTATGCCTTCCACAAGATCCTGCCACAGGAAGGGTGCTGGAGCTTAGGCCCTGTGGAGAGATCTATCTGCTTGGGAGAAACAGGATTCTCCTCCCATCCAGTTCCCATTCCTGACCCCAAACTCCGTCAGACTCCTGTGCTGTAGATGTGGTGGCACTCAGGACACTCCCCACCAGTCCCAAGTCTGCCAAGGGGTCCCGGCTCCATCATATCCCTGTGTGAAACAGGCCTGCTCACCCCTTCCACAATGACATACTGACACACACTGAGGAGACACACAGCTCCTCCCTAACGATGGACCTAGCTGGGAATTTCGATGACATACCCAGACATCCTCTGCAACCCCTCCCCAGAACTGAGGATGGATGGAATCTGAACCCTCCACGGAAATGAAATTCCTGGTCTCCAGGGGCAACCTCCTCACCACACACCCGCATCTGCCCAACCAGCACCCGTGACAAGGAGGCTGCCCTTTGGGCCTCCCGAGCAGCTGCAGGTGGGCCTGGGTCAGGGGTGGAGGGGCTGACAGAGGGTTTATGTTCGAGGCTGTGTCACAGTGTGCTGTGTTCGGCGGAGGCACCCACCTGACCGTCCTCGGTGAGTCTACCCCTTTCTCGCCTCCTTGGCACCCACTCTACTATTTCAGGTGATGCTTCTCTCCTTTCCAACTTGATGAAGGCTGAGGCTAAAGGTCTGTGGGGTCTATGCCTTTCGTCCGCTTCGTCTGCCCCTTGTGCCTCCACTGCTCCCACCTTGTCAGATGTTGTACTGGAGCTGCAGGGGACCAGCCCCAAAATCCTTCCTGACGTACACTCAGGTCTCACTGTGTGTCCAGCCCTCTACCCACAGGACCTTCTTCTCTGGACTAGGGGGTGGTCGGTTCCCCGGTCAGGGTCTATTAGAATCATGAATGTGAGGGGAAATGAGGGGAGATGGATAAGGAAGAGGGATGCTCAGACTGCCAGCAGGGCTATAAGGTGATGGAAGGATTGTGGGGGCTGCTCAGGTGCTGGCCTCTGTCTCTGGCGGAAGGGGGTCCCGGGCAGAGAGCTGCATGGGCACATTGAGGAGAGCCTTGATATGGGGACTCGGAGACCAGGAGGGGGAAGCAGGACAAGGGGTAACGGATAAAGCAAGGACTTGAGAGAATGGAGCCCAGGGTGATGGGACCATCCACCATGTAGGGATACTTAGACACCAAGAATAGGACCGGTCTAGGAAACTCTGGCAGCAGAGGTCCATCCCCTCAAAGCCCACTACATCTGGAGAGCCCCTGAGAAGATATTGGACCCGAGGCCCCTGATAGGGACAGGTGACAGACATAGTACTGCTAGGTACCTGGAAATCCTAGGAGAAATAGACCCCCAGGTTTTCACAGAAAAGGGAGACCCTCAGAACAGACACAGCCCCATCCTCAGAACTGGAAATTCACTTGACACGAAAAACTTCCCCTACTGGACTCCCTGCATTCAAGAACCAGAGTTCACAGCCCATCCCATTCAGCAACCCTAGAAGGTGGGTATCTAGGGAGGTGGGCAAGGCTGCTGTGAAGGTATGAGGTGGCCTGGAGGCAGGAAACAGACTCTTCACATGGGTAACAGAGCCCTGAAACCCAGAGATGCCAGCTCTAGGAAATCCTGGGTAAGTGACCTGGGGGATGTCACCTGAGACCTGTGTCCAAGCACGCAAAGAGTGAGAAAGAAAGCAGGGTCTCGGGGTCATTGACATCTAGTCCTGGGGGTAGACTGAGTAGATTAGAAGGATATATGATGTGGAGAGACCCTGAGGCCATGCAGAGGCCCAGAAACTAGAGAATCTGGCACTCAGATTCTCTCCAGCAGAAGGTGGGTGAGCCTGCCCATGGCTCACCTGACCTCTAGGAGCAAGGGCCGCCTGAAGCCCAAGACATGGACAGGACACAGCTGTAGCCCCACACCAGGAATCAGGTAGGTGCTGACACAACAAACATCTGCCTTGACCCGCTGGCCTTCCGTCCCCACAGGTCAGCCCAAGGCCTCCCCCTCGGTCACACTCTTCCCGCCCTCCTCTGAGGAGCTCGGCGCCAACAAGGCCACCCTGGTGTGCCTCATCAGTGACTTCTACCCCAGCGGCGTGACAGTGGCCTGGAAGGCAGACGGCAGCCCCATCACCCAGGGCGTGGAGACCACCAAGCCCTCCAAGCAGAGCAACAGCAAGTACGCGGCCAGCAGCTACCTGAGCCTGACGGCTGACAAGTGGAAATCTCACAGCAGCTTCAGCTGCCTGGTCACGCACGAGGGGAGCACTGTGGAGAAGAAGGTGGCCCCCGCAGAGTGCTCTTAGGCTCCCGATGCCTCCCGCCCACCTAAGGCGGCCCGGAGCCTCAGGACCTCCAGGAGGATCTTGCCTCCCATCTGGGTCATCCCAGCCTTTCCCCTTGAACCCAGGCAGCACTCAATAAAGTGTTTTTGTTCAATCAGAAATAATGCTCTCTTTTCTTTTGGTTTATCATTTTGTGTCCCCAACTCAACCATTTTTACATCGAACCTCATTTCTAGACTTTGATGGAAGGACTCTAGAGGAGGGTCTTCAGGTGTTGGTTGTTTCACTCTCACCAGAACTGGCAGACAATATTCAATAATAAGAATTATCATAAGGACAACCTAGATAGAAAACTCACCACCACAAGGCTCTATGTTTCCTTTTAATGTGGACCACCTACTCTGCCAATCACAGCTACCCTCACTCACCCGGGCCCCCACTGCTCCTGGAAATATTTCTGAGCTTCTCCTGGACCTGAGCTTTCAACCACAAAAACCAGGCCCCCTCTAAAGATGCCCAGCCTCCTTTCCTTAAGTCACTCTCTCAGTGACATATTTTCCCTGGGATCCAACCCCTATCCCCTTCTGCATAATCACACAGTCAAGTATCCTCCCCCTTCCCTAGAGGACACCTTATCTTTGCTCCAGAGGGACACTGTGCCGCCTCCCACAGAATTTCCTTATCACATTCACTATAAACCTTTTGCACGGATTCTGTTCTCTACAATACCACTCTCTCTGATTCAACCTCATCCCAGTGTCTCTTTCTTCACACTAGTATTCATTTCTCTTGGAGACCAACACCATCTATGTGCCCTAGGATCCATCAAGGGCCAAGCATAACCCTTAGCCCACACCTGATGCTAGGGTGACATACCTGGGCACCTACATTATAAATCAAGGGTCTGTATCTGAGATGGAGCTGCTGACATGTCTCTCAACTGATTCATCAACCTAGGAGACTAGTCTGACACCTGAGCTATAACACCAACTTACACACACAGGTATATGCATACAAACAGACATGCATACACATGATGATCACAAAGGCACTGTTATATTTCCAAATACTGCCATGGTGGGGATCTCTCAGGGGTGAACATGAAGAACTGCAGGATTGGTCTACACAGAATCCCAGGGTGGAACATGAACAAAGTCCCCTTTAGTCATCCAGTGACTAATAGGTGTAGGGAGATTCCGGTCCAGGATGAAGTAAGACAAGACACATGTCAAACTCCTGGTAGTGAGTCTGGACTGGAAGTAACAGGCAGATCAGAGAGCTCAGCAAAAGCTCTAACACAGAGTACTACTGTGTTACAGAAAGGAGGAGTCCAGGCCTGTGTGTCTCCTGTGTGAGCAAAGCAGGTGCCAACATCAGGCTTGGATGCAGGAGAAGCTCTGGGTGTCAGGAGCCTTCATATGGTGAAGGTCCAGTAGTAGAAATTAAGTGAAGATCCATTCCAGGGATACACTATGTGTCCTGCATGGTTGGGACACCCTGTGCTAGACATGATTCCAGTTTGTGGGACCAGTGTGAACAGTCAGTCCAGTGGCCCTCAGACTCCCACACTTGACCTCCTGGCAAAAGAGGTAGAAGTGGTGACTGCCCCCTTGCTGCCAGGCTGCCAGGTCTATCAGGCTGATATTCAGCCCACACACCTACAGGGTGACACCTGCCCTCACACAGCTCAGAAAGGGGAGTCAACACTCACCATCCACTTTTCCTTCCAGAAGATCCATCCAAAGGCAGGGATTTGGGAGCTCGGGGCCTTCTGTAGGGATCTATCTTTTTGGGAGAAATGGGATTCCTCCTAGCCATGTTTCATTCCTGATCCTCAACCCTCAAAGCCTTCTTCTATGTTGAGGATGGGGTGACATCCAGGACACTCCCCACCAGTCCCAAGTCTACAAAGCGGTCCCAGTTCCAATAACTCTGGGTAAAACAGGCCTGTTCACCCCTTTCACATAGGCATCTCACCACACACTGAGGAGACACACAGCTCCTCCCTAACGATGGACTTAGCTGGGAATATCGATGCTATAGCCAGTAATCCTCTGCAACCCCTTCCCAGGACTGAGGATGGATGGAATCTGAACCTTCCATGGAATTGAAATTCCTGGTTTCCAGAGGCTAACCCCTGACACATCACCCATCTGCCTGACCAGCACCCGTGACAAGGAGGCTGCCCTTTGGGCCTCCCGAGCAGCTGCAGGTGGGCCTGGGTCAGGGGTGGAGGGGCTGACAGAGGGTTTATGTTCGAGGCTGTGTCACAGTGTGGTGTGTTCGGCGGAGGCACCCACCTGACCGTCCTCGGTGAGTCTCCTCCTTTCTCTCCTCTTTCGCCTCCACACTACAATTTCTGGCAATGTTTGTCTCCTTTCAATCCTGATGCGGGATGAGGCTGAAGGTCTCTGGGTCTGTGCCTTTGGTCCCCTTTGTCTGCTTCTCATGCTTCCACTGGTTCCACCTTTCAGATATCTCTTTGGACCTTTGGGGGACCAAACCCAGAACCCATCCTGATCTACACTCAGGCTTCCCTGAGTGTCGAGCTCTCTCTCCACTAGGGAAACTTCTCCTCTGGAGATGGGGATGGTCCTCTCCACACTCAGGGTGTCTGGGCCCCAAAAGTTGAAGAGAATGAGGAACAAAGGATGAGAGAGAGTGAGGCCCGGGCTACCTACAGGGCTATAGGATGAAGGAAGGATTGTGGGGGCTTCTCAGGCTCTGGTCTCTATCTCTGGTGAAGCTCCCAGGCAGAAGGCTGTGTGAAGCCCAGTGAGGAGAGCCTTGGCATGGGGACTTGGAGACAAGGAGGGGGAAGAAGGACAAGGGGTCAAAGATGATGTGAGGACTTCAGAGGAGAAGGGAGCCGAGGGTGCTGGGGCCATCCACCTCCACAAGACACTAGAAACCTAGATAGATTCTCACCCACCCGAGTGGGCCTCAGGGCACTCAGCCAGCAGAGATCCATCCTTTCACAGCCCATCTCAGCTGGAAAGCCCCCTGAGCAGATATTTAGCTCCTGGATCCGTGGTAGTGTCAGGTTGCTGGGATAGTGCTTGCCAGACACTCAGAAATTATAGCATAGACGGACTTCCCCGTAGAACTGCACAGAACAGCAAGACTGCCCAGATCAGATGCAGAGCCAGGCCCAGATTAAAAATTCATCCAGCACAAAGCCCCTCCATCTGCTGGACTCCATGATACCCAGGAAGAGGAACTCACAGCCCCTATCCCTTCAGCATCCCTAGAGGGTTATCTATAGGTTGGTGGGAGAGCCGCTGTGAAGGTGTGAGGTGGCCTAGGGGCATAAATCTACTTCTCACATGTGTAACAGAGCCCTGTAGCCAGGTTTGACCAGCTCAAGAATATCCCAAGTAAGTGGCATGTCACATTGAGGCCATGTCCAGGTTCTCGGGGCCATGGACTGCAGGTCTCAGGGGAAGACTGGGAGAGTTAGAAGGATATGTGACCTGGAGAACCTCAGGCCATGGAGAAGCCCAGAAACTAGAGAATCTGGCACTAAGATTCTCCCCCAAAAGAAAGTGAGTGACCCTACCCATGACCTCTAGGAGCAAGGGCCACTTGAGGCCCAAGCCATGGAAAAGACACAGCTGTACCCCCACATCAAGACTGAGGTAAAAACTAATGGAATAAACACCTTCCTTGACCCGCTGGCCTTCCATCCCCACAGGTCAGCCCAAGGCCTCCCCCTCGGTCACACTCTTCCCGCCCTCCTCTGAGGAGCTCGGCGCCAACAAGGCCACCCTGGTGTGCCTCATCAGCGACTTCTACCCCAGCGGCGTGACGGTGGCCTGGAAGGCAGACGGCAGCCCCATCACCCAGGGCGTGGAGACCACCAAGCCCTCCAAGCAGAGCAACAACAAGTACGCGGCCAGCAGCTACCTGAGCCTGACGCCTGACAAGTGGAAATCTCACAGCAGCTTCAGCTGCCTGGTCACACACGAGGGGAGCACCGTGGAGAAGAAGGTGGCCCCCGCAGAGTGCTCTTAAGTCCCTGAGACTTCCTGGGATGGAGCCTTCCTCACCCAGACACCCCTTCCCCAGTTCACCTTGTGCCCCTGAGAACCCACCCTGGACCAGCTCAGACCAGGCAGGTCAGTCACCCTCCCTCTTTCTACTTGTGCTCAATAAAGACTTTATCATTTGTCACTGACACGTCTGATGTGCACTCTCAGCTTGTCTCTCTGGGGGAAGCTTCAGGAATTAGGGAGGAATACTTGGGAAATAAATCTTATTTACCCATTCTCCCTGTGTGCCAGTTGGGCCGTGACCTGGAGGAGCAAACTGTCCTGTGGGCCAGCTCATGGGTCACAGTCTTTGTCCTCAAAGGAATGTGGAAGGGCTAAGTGAGAAGGACTGAGTCTCAAGGGAACAGGTAGAAATGAGAAGGGGCTCAGGAAGGGTGGGTCTCCATTTAGATTTGTGATTGATCAGTGGGCTCAGGGTGACCCCAGCAGTCACTGAAACCTCAGTCATGAAAGTCTGGACACCTGACACATTAGTTTAGATTGGATTATAGGTAGAGCAGGTGAGTCAGCCTGCATGAAGTGGGGGCACAGGAGAACTGGTCAATGAGAGATACCACTGTTCCAGCCTCCAGAAGCCCATCCAGTGATTGTCCCGAAGACAGAGTCAATTTGAATTCAGAAGTAGAGCTAAGGCAGGTGAGATCATCTTGAAGCCCATGACAGGGTCAGGCTTCCTGGTGGGCTCAGTGACCCCAGACATCAGGTCCTCGGGACTCCACCCCGCCCCCAGCACTATGGCTCTGTCACGAGTGACCTGCAGTTTCAGGTCACAGACACACTCATTCCAGGGCCTGAGGGACACATCTCAACCTCTCAGAGGGGCAAGGCTTGCTCACTCTGCCAGTCCTCCCATCTCGAGGTGTGACAGATGCCCTCTATGAGTCTCCAGCTCCTCAACAACTGGAGCTCCCTGCATCAGATACACTGAGGGCCAGGACCTCTGGAACATAGAGCATCCAAGGGCAAGGTACTCTGGGGTCACACTAGTCAGAGTACAGGGGCCCCCTTGTGCTTCTTCCAAGCCACCAGTACCCAAATCACAACCTAAGAGCTGAAAGGAACCTATGTATCCTACTTAACCCAGAGCACCTGATTAAGCGCATTTCTGGATGGAAAAACTGACACCAAATAAAGAGCAGAACTCTCAGGCCTCCCTCAAGTCATACAAAACGCTGGGTAGAATGACACCAACAGCCTCTCCGGAGCTGTAGTCACCCTAGGCAAAAATTCTATTGGTTATTTTCAAGATTGTGAAGAACTGATTAGTAAACCAAAGAGAGGAAAGGCACAGGACAACATCCATGTTCCTCTGGACCAAGTCCCAAAGTACTAGTGACCTACTAACCACAAAATAACACTTTTGCAGCATTTTGAAGCAAAATTAGAATCCTATCATTTATTCTGTATAGAATTCATTCGTGAACTCAAAAAGCAGGACCTGAACTATAACTACAACATCATTATCAAATCTAAGCAGAAACCATCATTAACTCCTTAATGTCAAAATAATGCTCTGTTTCTTATCCAAAGCCTCATAGCTGTCCTAAATGAATTCATGGCGTTATGTTACTGACGCTGTTGCTATTTGGTGGTGTGGCCTTTCTTTTTGTGAATCTGGAATAAGATTTGACATAGTGATTGACTGGTGGATGTGTCTTCAGGTCCCTTGGGTCTGTAAGAATCTCACAAATCGCTCTCTCAGCATTTCCTTGCAAGGAAGTGGCTATAAGGGCTGAGCTTCCGGTCCAAGGACTCTCCCACATGGAATGCAGTCAAGGCCTCCAGAAGCCCTTCTTTCTGCCTCCTGTTCCTGCAAAGGGCCTCTGGCATCAGAGGCTTCAGGAGGTCCAGCTGGGACTTGGCAAAATGACACCCAGGACACTTAGCTATTGTTCATCAAAGGACACAGGCAGGTCGACCTTCGTAGGTAGCATTAGCTGCTCGGATGTTCAGTGACTCCACCAATGTGAGGGGAAGGGTGCATCACAGCAGTATTTCCTCTCTCTCTCCTTCTCCTGTGAGGGCAGTACAGGCCCGTGAGGACAGTGCCTTCATCTGCTCTTAATTCTCCCCATGGCGCCTGTCATACCTAGGGAAAAGAAGAAATGTAAACTGTTCCCTGTTGTTCCCCCACTACTTCTGCAATGATGGACTGCTCCCTCCATCCTGTCCTGCTTAGTCACCACTGTGGTGACCTGGTGAACTCTGGGATGGAAGACATCAGCTTGGGGGATTGCACCAGGGTTGTCCTCTATGCATCATGACAATGTGACTGCACATATGGACATCAGTCCAGTGGGAGCCTCTTCAGCTGGCTCCTGGGTACATGCACATGACCCACGGGGATCTCTAAGCTCCTACTTTCCGATTGACAACATACTCTAGCTCCTCATGCACCTAATCACCTCAGACCTGAAATGAGTCAGTGATGCCAGTTCCATTTGGTGGGAGGTGGGATTGAAGGTTCTTTGAAAGAAGCAGAACAGCAGTCACACACCAGACCCTCCTCAACATGACACCAGTAGGATATTGGCTAAGGCTGCTCCCAAGATCATCTGGACACAGTCTGCCATGTCTTACAACACAAGCCAAGGCTTCACTTAGTACAGCCCAACTAGGACATTCCAGTATAGGAAGCTCAACCCTCTGGAGTGTGACTGCGGACAAAGGAAGTTTCCAATGACCCATAAGCCCAGACCAAACAGCTTCTCCCTGCAAAGGAGGATTTGTGGAGGAGGGGGCATGCTATGGCCTCACCTCATGGTCTCATCAAGGAATGGGGAATGTTCAAACATGCAGAGAAGGGATGTCCTGTTCATTTCCATGCAACCTAACTCCCAGTGATACAAAGGACCTCCACCAACTCAGTCCAATTCCCAGGAGATAGTAGTACCAACAGCAGATCAGGTTCCAACCTCCTTTGGAAGAATTCCTTGCAAGAATCCTGTTGCTAATAGCCAAACTGTGGAAGGAGCCTCGGTGTCCATCGAAAGATGAATGGATAAAGAAGATGTGGTTTATGTATACAATGGAATATTACTCAGCAATTAGAAACGACAAATACCCACCATTTGCTTCAACGTGGATGGAACTGGAGGGTATAATGCTGAGTGAAGTAAGTCAATCGGAGAAGGACAAACAGTGTATGTTCTCATTCATTTGGGGAATATGAATAATAGTGAAAGGGAATATAAAGGAAGGGAAAAGAAATGTTGGGAAATATCAGGAAGGGAGACAGAACATAAAGACTCCTAACTCGGGGAAACGAACTAGGGGTGGTGGAAGGGGAGGAGGGCGGGTGTTGGAGGGGAATGGGTGACGGGCACTGAGGTGGACACTTGACGGGATGAGCACTGGGTGTTTTTCTGTATGTTGGTAAATTAAACACCAATAAAAGTTAATTAAAAAAAAAAAAAAAGAATCCTGTTGCTAAACACAATGGAGTCATGGAGCCCATCATCTGCTAGAAGTACAGGACATGTGCCCCCTCAAGCTTTACTGACATCAGGCTGGAGCAGTGCCCCCACTTCCTCCATCACAGCTGCAGGCGGGGGGCTAGTGGGTGGGGCAGGGCCTCCCAGGGAAGGTTTTTGTATGAGCCTGAACCATAGTGTTGGGTGTTCGGCGGAGGGACCCAGCTGACCGTCCTCGGTGAGTCTCATCTTCTCCCTCCTTTCTTGCTGTTCTAGAGGTTTGGGAAGTTTTTTTCTTTGCATTTCCTGTATTGTCAAAGCCTTGTACAGACTTCCACCTGGGATCCCAGCCTCTGGAACTCCAGGCTCTTCCCCTACCTATACAGATTTTCCTGCTTACTTTTTTGGTCATCAGCAGCCCCACTCTGCACTGAGAGGCACAGAATGGTTGCGATGACCTAAAAATTCATCTCTCTGTCTGCCAGGGACAGGCTGGGTCCTAGATGTGCTCTGCTCTGTCCTCCCCTGTCTGTTGCTTTGTCACTAGGGATCAACAGGGGTCCCATCTCTTGGAGAAGATGGAGCAGGGAACTAATGGGGTGACTATGTGATGTCTTTAGAGGCTCAAGGCTGGGGTCACACAGGTCACAGGTTCAGCGAAGGTCTCCAGAGCTATGGGACACAGGATCCAAGGATGGTTGTAGGGTTGGAGTGGATCACCCAGGCCTCCGGGGCTGCCACACAGTTCTAGCAGGCTTGGGAGACACCCAACACTACAAGAGGCAGAGACAAGGGAGGAGAAGGTGATCCAGTCAGAGTCCCCAGAAAAGGGTTATGCAATGACAGGGTGGGTGGGAAGGTGGACTCCTGGCTCTGATGGGATTATCAATTGCTAAAAAGAAAGCCAAATCTCATTGCAAAAAAAAAAAAGTCTTCAGGTTGGACGATTGCCTAGATGATATATATAACAAGGGACAAGGAAGAGGGAACACTGAAAAACAGTCAGATAGACTGTGATCCTGTAAGATCCTCACGAGAGGATCTTAGAGAGAGACAGATTTGGGTAAATACAATCTCCACAGAGGAAAGACCTAAGAAGCCCCGAGAGCAGAAATGTCAGATCACAAAAGACCACAAAGAAGTTCCAGGAAGATGGAGAGTTCATGGTATCCACTATAGGAAGGACAGAATGTCCTAGGAGGAGGGCAAAATAATGGCAGTTCAGACATTATTTTGGGAGGCCAGGGCCCCGGAAGGACTAAGGACAGGAGATGGCAGGGTGACAGCTACCCAGGGGGAATGGGAAGCATTTGGAGGAAGGTATCAAGCCACCGTCTTGGAATAATTTCTCCAACCCAGGCTAGTCCCTGAAGGGGGGCCATAGGTTGGGCTCAGATACTCAAAAAAACCATACACGAACATCAGGGTCTCCCGGATATGGAATTGAAATCAAAGACCTGCTGGCCCTCCATCCCCACAGGTCAGCCGAAGGCCTCACCTTCAGTCACACTCTTCCCGCCCTCCTCTGAGGAGCTCGGCGCCAACAAGGCCACCCTGGTGTGCCTCATCAGCGACTTCTACCCCAGCGGCGTGACGGTGGCCTGGAAGGCAGATGGCAGCCCCATCACCCAGGGCGTGGAGACCACCAAGCCCTCCAAGCAGAGCAACAGCAAGTACGCGGCCAGCAGCTACCTGAGCCTGACGCCTGACAAGTGGAAATCTCACAGCAGCTTCAGCTGCCTGGTCACGCATGAGGGGAGCACCGTGGAGAAGAAGGTGGCCCCCACAGAGTGCTCTTAGGTTCCCGATGCCCCCCGCCCACCTAAGGGGGCCCGGAGCCTCAGGACCTCCAGGAGGATCTTGCCTCCCATCTGGGTCATCCCGCCCTTCTCCCCGCACCCAGGCAGCACTCAATAAAATGTTCTTTATTCAATCAGAAATTGTGCTCTCTTTTCTTTGGGTTTATCACTTTGTGACCTCAACTCAACCATTTTTAAGAATCAACATCATTCCTGACTTTGAAGTAAGGACTCTAGAGGGGTCTTCATGGGATGCTGGTTTTATTCTCATCAGAACCAGCAGAGAATATTTCAGAATAGGAAATACCATAAGGAAATCCGAGATAGAAGACAATCTTCCACAAAGGCTCTACAGTTTCTATTCATTTCATAGCTTCCCTCACTGACCCTAGAGCCCCATGATTTCTTGGTTAAGTTATGAGCTTCCCCCTGGATCAGGGATCCCAACAGCTAATACTAGTCCCACTCCTTCAATGTCCACCCTCTTTTCTTTAGATTGCCTCTCAGTGACATGCTCTCCCTGGTTTCCTACCCCTGCTGTCCTTCCTCCTAATCAAACATGAACACATCCACCCCATCCTTAGAGTACCCCCTACCCTCACCCCATAGGGACACTGTGCCCCTTCCCACAGAAGTTTCCTATCACACTCACTACAAGATCCTATGCCTTGACACTGGTCTCCCACAGTCTCAATCCCACTGGTGAAACTTCATTCCAGGGTCTCTTATATTCCACTACTATTCCTGTTCTCTGTGAGACAGACACCAGCTATGTGCCCTGAGAACCCACAAAGACCAAGCAAAGCCATAAGTCCACACCTGCTGCTGGGGTGACATACCCAGAGCATCTACCTCATACAACAAGGGTCAGATTCTGAGATAGGGCTGCTGACATGTCTCTCAACTGACTCATCTACTTAGAACCCTGTGTGGGGTCTGAGCCATAACACCAACTCACACACAGGTACAGAAAAATACAAACAGACATGCACACACAGGACAATCATAAAGGCACCAGTAGAATTCCAAACACTGGCCATAGTGGGCATTTCTCAAGAAGAATCAGGAAGACCTGGAGGATGGATCCACACAGAGTCCCAAGGTGGGACTGGAGCAAAGAAAACCCAGCCACTGCAGTCCCCATAGAGCCAGCCAGTGACAATAGGAGGCCAGGGAGAATCCGGTCCAGGATGGAGTAAGACAGGAGATGTGATGAACTCCTGAGAATGGATCTGGACAGGAAGTAGCAGGTAGATCAGGGAGAACAGCAGGAGTACTGACAGGGCATGCCATAGTGTCACAGAAAAAGGATGTCAAGCCCGTGTGTCCTCTGTGTGTGAGCTGTCCAGGTGAGGTCCCTAAACCAGGACCTGGGCTGAGGCCCTGAGTGTCCAGCGTGTTCACAATCTGAAGATCCAGTGTAAGAGTTGATGAAGAGTCCCGCGTGGTGGGGCCACCCTAGTGATGCTTCCAGTTTGGGGAACATGGGTGAATCTCAGTCACTTCAAAGGACCCTCAGGGGATCCCTGGGTGGCGCAGCGGTTTGGCGCCTGCCTTTGGCCCAGGGCGCGATCCTGGAGACCCGGGATCGAATCCCATATCGGGCTCCCGGTGCATGGGGCCTGCTTCTCCCTCTGCCTGTGTCTCTGCCTCTCTCTCTCTCTCTGTGACTATCATAAATAAATAAAAATTAATAAAAAAAATTCAAAGGACCCTCAGAATGCCACACTTGAGCTCTGCGTGAATGTCCTGGAAGCAATCACTCCCCTCCACCCACATGAAGCTCCTCAGGACCATCCATCCAGCTGACATTCAGCCTACATGACCCTATGAGGTGACACCTGGTTTGCTGGGCTCAGGATGAGTAAAAACACTCACCATCCACTATACTTTCCACACAAGTAGGCAAGACAGGGATTCTGGAGCTCAGGTCCCTAGAGTGAAATCAAAGGGCTGAAGGAAACATGATTCTCTTTCTATCCACTTTTCATTCTCTACACCAGACCACATAGCCTTCTGTGCTGAAATATGGTGGCAACAAGGACACTACACACCAGTCCCAAGTCTGCAAAGGGGTCCCAGCTCCATCATATCCCTGTGTGAAACAGGCCTGCTCACAGCTTCCGCAATGACATCCCGACACACACTGAGGAGACACACAGCTCCTCCTTAATGATGGACTTAGCTGGGAATATCGATGTCATACCCAGATATCTTCTACAACGCCTCCCAAGGACTACAGGATGGATGGTACATGAAATCTCCATGGAAATGAAATTCCCAGGGGCTGTCCCCTCAATCGCCCCCCCTTCTACCCAATCAGCACCCGTGACAAGGAGGCTGCCCTTTGGGCCTCCCGAGCAGCTGCAGGTGGGCCTGGGTCAAGGGTGGAGGGACTGACAGAGGGTTTGTGTTCGAGGCTGTGTCACAGTGTGTTGTGTTCGGCGGAGGCACCCACCTGACCGTCCTCGGTGAGTCTACCCCTTTCTCTCCTCCTTGGCATCCACTCTACAATTTCTGGTGATGCTTTGCTCCTTTGAATCCTGAAGAGGGCTGACGCTGAAGCTCTGTGGGTCTGTGCATTTGGTCCCCTTTGTCTGCCCCTTGTGCCTCCCCTGGTTCAACCTTGTCAGAGGTCCCTTTGAAGACTCAGGGGAGCAGCCCCTGGAACACTTCCTGAGCTACATTAGGCCTCCCTAAGGATCGAACCTCTCTGAATGAGGGAAACCTGTAATCTGGACTCAGGGATATTTGACTCCCCACTCTGGGTCTCTTACTTCAAGAACGTGAAAAGAAATGACTGCTGAATGATAGGAAGGGAGATTCTCAGTCTGTAAGCAGAACCATAGGGTGATGGAAGGATTGTGGGGGCTTCTCAGGGACTGGCCTCTGGCCTCTGTCTCTGGAGGAGGTGTGGTCCCAGGCAGACAGTTGCATGAAGCAGAGTGAGGAGAGCATTTGTCTGGGGACGTGGAGACCAGGACGGTGAAGCAGGACAAGGAGCCAAGGATCAAGTGAGTACTTCAGAGAAGGGATCCCAGGTAGCTGAGACCATCCACTGCCTAGGGACAGAACAGAAAGACACTAAGAATGGACCCTCACACACACAAGGGGGCCTCAAGACCCTCGGGCAGTAGAGGTCCATCCTTTCACAGCCCACCTCAGCTGGAAAGCCCCTTGAGCAGATATTTAACTCCCGGATCCATGATAGGGTCAAGTTACAGGGACAATCTTGCCAGGCACTCAGAAATTACAAGACAGAGAGACCTCCCAGTAGAATTGCAGAGACCAGGGAGAGCCCTAGATCAGAAAGAGCACCAGTCACAGATTGAAAATTCACGCAGCACAAAGTCCTTCCATCAGCTGGACTCCATTGAATCCAGGAACAGGGAACAACAGCCCTTACGCCCTCAGCATACCAAGTCACGGGAGGTATCTTTAGGGAGGTAGGCAAGGTTACTGTGAAGTTGTCAGTCAGTCTGGGAAGAGGCAACCTACTATTTACATGTGACAGAGCACTGTAACCAAAAGATGCCAGCGCTAAGGTATCACAGATAAATCACATGGGGGATGTCACATTGAGAACAAAATCCAGGGACACACAGATTCAAAGGGAAAAAGTTTACAGGGACCTCAGTCATCCACGAGAATGGGGAGTGGACCTGGGGGATTAGAAACAAATGTGACCCCAAAACCCAGATGCATGGACTGGAGACGAAGCAAGAGAATCTGGCACTCAGAATCTCCCCTATAGAGGTGAGGCAACAAACCATGGCTGCTCTGACCTCGGGGCAACGAGGTCTACTGGAGGCCGAGACACTGGACATGACACAGCTGTAGCCCCACACCAGGAATCAGGTAGGTGCTGACACAACAAACATCTGCCTTGACCCGCTGGCCTTCCGTCCCCACAGGTCAGCCCAAGGCTTCCCCCTCGGTCACACTCTTCCCGCCCTCCTCTGAGGAGCTCGGCGCCAACAAGGCCACCCTGGTGTGCCTCATCAGCGACTTCTACCCCAGCGGCGTGACGGTGGCCTGGAAGGCAGACGGCAGCCCCATCACCCAGGGCGTGGAGACCACCAAGCCCTCCAAGCAGAGCAACAGCAAGTACGCGGCCAGCAGCTACCTGAGCCTGACGCCTGACAAGTGGAAATCTCACAGCAGCTTCAGCTGCCTGGTCACGCACGAGGGGAGCACCGTGGAGAAGAAGGTGGCCCCCGCAGAGTGCTCTTAGGCTCCCGATGCCCCCCGCCCACCTAAGGGGGCCCGGAGCCTCAGGACCTCCAGGAGGATCTTGCCTCCCATCTGGGTCATCCCGCCCTTCTCCCCGCACCCAGGCAGCACTCAATAAAGTGTTCTTTGTTCAATCAGAAATCGCGCTCTCTGCTCATTGGGCTTAACCCTTTGTGTCTGATCTCAACTATCTTTAAGGGTGAACCTCATTCCTTTGACTGTGTACAGAGGCGCCAGCCGAAGGCATTCTCATGTGTTTGTGGGGGATTAATTGGCCAAGAATTTTGTTTCTTTATTTTTTTTTATTTTTTTTTTAATTTATTTATGATAGTCATACAGAGAGAGAGAGAGGCAGAGACACAGGCAGAGCGAGAAGCAGGCTCCATGCACCGGGAGCCCGACGTGGGATTCGATCCCGGGTCTCCAGGATCGTGCCCTGGGCCAAAGGCAGGCGCCAAACCGCTGCGCCACCCAGGGATGCCTAACTGGCCAAGAATTGCAGGAGAATTTTCCCGAACAGTATATACCAATAGCAAAACAAGATTAAAGACTCTCCTCCACAATAGGTCGGTGCATTCTTTTCTTTGTGTGGACCATGTGCCCGGCCAGTCATAGCTGCCCTCATTGACCTTAGGTCCCCATAGCTTCTGGAATATGTGCTGATCTCCTCCCTGGACCTGGGCTTTCAACAGCTGGAAGTAGCCCTCCTCTTAAGATGTCTATTAAGGTCCCCTCTCAGTAACATTTTTCCCTGGATTCCTACTCCATGTGGACCTTCCCCATCTTCACAGCCTAGAACATCCTCCCTTCCTTAGGGGACCCTCCTTGCCAGATTCCCTAGGGACACTGTTTGTGGCCCCTCCCACACGCTGTCCCTGTCACACTCACTACAAGACCCTCTGCCTGGACCCTGGTAACTCACACTCACATTCCCACTGGTGGCACCTCCTCCCAGTGTCTCTTGCTTCCCACTAGTAGTGATGTTCCCTGGGAGATAGATACCACCTATGCTTTCTAGGACCCCTCAGATTAGGCCAACCCACGATCCACCCCCTGTGCTGGCTTGACCTGCCTGGGCCTCTGTGTTAGAAATCCAGGATCAGATTCAGGGAATGAGCTGCTGACAAGTCTCTCAACTGACTCATCTACCTAGGAACCTCGTGTGAGATCTGAGCTGTAAGACACATACATACCATACGCACACAGGTACAAATGAATACAAACAATATGCACACACATGATGATCACAAACACACTGGTCCATTTCCAAACACTGCTAAGGTAGGCATCCCTCAGGAAGGTTCAGGAAGACCTGGAGGATGGGTCTACACAGAGTCCCCAGCGTGGGACATGAGCAAAGAAAACCCAGTCACTGCAGTCCCCATAGAGCCATCCAGTGACAAATAAGGAGGCCAGGGAGATTCTGGTCCAGGATGGAGTGATGAGCTCCTGGGAGTGATTCTGGTCCAAGAGACATGATGAGCTCCTGGGAGTGAGTCTGGACAGGAAGTAGCAGACAGATCAGGGAGGACAGCAGGACTACTGACTGGCGGGCCACTGTGTCACAGAAAGGATACCAGGCCTGTATGTACCTTGTGTGAGCTCATTAGGTGACATCCCCAGGCCATGATGCAGGCAGAGACCTGGGTGTCATTAACATCCTCACAACATGAAGGTCACTTGTAAGAGTACAGTATGTGTCCTGCCTGGTGGGGCCACCGTGTGCAAATGATGCTTCCTGTACATGAGGGATGTGGGATTCTGAGGTGGTTAAAGTGTCTGTCAGACTCTCACACTTGGGCTCAGGGCAAAATTTCTGGAAGCAGGGACTGCCCCTCCACCCACCTGGGGCCTGGCAGGTCTATCCGGCTGACAGGCAGCCCACATTCCTACACTCCTCCAGGTGACACCTGCCCTCCTCCAACTCAGTATGGAGACTAAACACTCACCATCTACTATACCTTCCACAAGATCCTGCCAAAGGAAGGGTGCTGGAGCTTAGGCCCTGTGGAGAGATCTATCTGCTTGGGAGAAACAGGATTCTCCTCCCATCCAGTTCCCATTCCTGACCCCAAACTCCGTCAGACTCCTGTGCTGTAGATGTGGTGGCACTCAGGACACTCCCCACCAGTCCCAAGTCTGCAAAGGGGTCCCAGCCCCATCATATCCCTGTGTGAAACAGGCCTGCTCACCCCTTCCACAATGACATACTGACACACACTGAGGAGACACACAGCTCCTCCCTAACGATGGACCTAGCTGGGAATTTCGATGACATACCCAGACATCCTCTGCAACCCCTCCCCAGGACTGAGGATGGATGGAATCTGAACCCTCCACGGAAATGAAATTCCTGGTCTCCAGGGGCAACCTCCTCACCACACACCCGCATCTGCCCAACCAGCACCCGTGACAAGGAGGCTGCCCTTTGGGCCTCCCGAGCAGCTGCAGGTGGGCCTGGGTCAGGGGTGGAGGGGCTGACAGAGGGTTTATGTTCGAGGCTGTGTCACAGTGTGCTGTGTTCGGCGGAGGCACCCACCTGACCGTCCTCGGTGAGTCTACCCCTTTCTCGCCTCCTTGGCACCCACTCTACTATTTCAGGTGATGCTTCTCTCCTTTCCAACTTGATGAAGGCTGAGGCTAAAGGTCTGTGGGGTCTATGCCTTTCGTCCGCTTCGTCTGCCCCTCGTGCCTCCACTGCTCCCACCTTGTCAGATGTTGTACTGGAGCTGCAGGGGACCAGCCCCAAAATCCTTCCTGACGTACACTCAGGTCTCACTGTGTGTCCAGCCCTCTACCCACAGGACCTTCTTCTCTGGACTAGGGGGTGGTCGGTTCCCCGGTCAGGGTCTATTAGAATCATGAATGTGAGGGGAAATGAGGGGAGATGGATAAGGAAGAGGGATGCTCAGACTGCCAGCAGGGCTATAAGGTGATGGAAGGATTGTGGGGGCTGCTCAGGTGCTGGCCTCTGTCTCTGGCGGAGGGGGGTCCCGGGCAGAGGGCTGCATGGGCACAATGAGGAGAGCCTTGATATGGGGACTCGGAGACAAGGAGGGGGAAGCAGGACAAGGGGTAAAGGATAAAGCAAGGACTTGGGAGAATGGAGCCCAGGGTGATGGGACCATCCACCATGTAGGGATACTTAGACACCAAGAATAGGACCGGTCTAGGAAACTCTGGCAGCAGAGGTCCATCCCCTCAGAGCCCACTACATCTGGAGAGCCCCTGAGAAGATATTGGACCCGAGGCCCCTGATAGGGACAGGTGACAGACATAGTACTGCTAGGTACCCGGAAATCCTAGGAGAGATAGACCCCCAGGTTTTCACAGAAAAGGGAGACCCTCAGAACAGACACAGCCCCATCCTCAGAACTGGAAATTCACTTGACACGAAAAACTTCCCCTACTGGACTCCCTGCATTCAAGAACCAGAGTTCACAGCCCATCCCATTCAGCAACCCTAGAAGGTGGGTATCTAGGGAGGTGGGCAAGGCTGCTGTGGAGGTATGAGGTGGCCTGGAGGCAGGAAACAGACTCTTCACATGGGTAACAGAGCCCTGAAACCCAGAGATGCCAGCTCTAGGAAATCCTGGGTAAGTGACCTGGGGGATGTCACCTGAGACCTGTGTCCAAGCACACAAAGAGTGAGAAAGAAAGCAGGGTCTCGGGGTCATTGACATCTAGTCCTGGGGGTAGACTGAGTAGATTAGAAGGATATATGACGTGGAGAGACCCTGAGGCCATGCAGAGGCCCAGAAACTAGAGAATCTGGCACTCAGATTCTCTCCAGCAGAAGGTGGGTGAGCCTGCCCATGGCTCACCTGACCTCTAGGAGCAAGGGCCGCCTGAAGCCCAAGACATGGACAGGACACAGCTGTAGCCCCACACCAGGAATCAGGTAGGTGCTGACACAACAAACATCTGCCTTGACCCGCTGGCCTTCCGTCCCCACAGGTCAGCCCAAGGCCTCCCCCTCGGTCACACTCTTCCCGCCCTCCTCTGAGGAGCTCGGCGCCAACAAGGCCACCCTGGTGTGCCTCATCAGCGACTTCTACCCCAGCGGCGTGACGGTGGCCTGGAAGGCAGACGGCAGCCCCATCACCCAGGGCGTGGAGACCACCAAGCCCTCCAAGCAGAGCAACAGCAAGTACGCGGCCAGCAGCTACCTGAGCCTGACGGCTGACAAGTGGAAATCTCACAGCAGCTTCAGCTGCCTGGTCACGCACGAGGGGAGCACCGTGGAGAAGAAGGTGGCCCCCGCAGAGTGCTCTTAGGCTCCCGATGCCCCCCGCCCACCTAAGGGGGCCCGGAGCCTCAGGACCTCCAGGAGGATCTTGCCTCCCATCTGGGTCATCCCGCCCTTCTCCCCGCACCCAGGCAGCACTCAATAAAGTGTTCTTTGTTCAATCAGAAATCGCGCTCTCTGCTCATTGGGCTTAACCCTTTGTGTCTTGAACTCAACCATCTTCAGGGTGAACAGTGTTGCTGGTCCAATTGGGAGGAGTCCACCCCCCCAACAGGTCTTTGTAGGGTAGATCCCTCTGGTCCCTATTAGCAGAGCAAAATTCCATACCGGGAAGAGGGAAACAGCCCGTTCCAGGTTCCAAACGTCCACACCTTACGTTCCCTATACTTGTAGGTCTCCTGTAGGCCATATCCCCTCCTAGCCCTATCTGAATTCACTGCCCTTGAGGTCTCTGGCTTCTTGGTGAGTGTCAAATCCCTCCAGACCTGGGACCTCTCCAATAAAGACTAGCCCACCTCCATTGATGTGCCATTCTCCCTTCCGTGAATGCCCTCACCCATGGCCAGGCCTTCTCTGGGTTCCTATCCAATTTGGAAATTCCCACCATCCCATCTTAAAGAATCGTCACTCTATCAGGGCCCCAAAACCCCTGTCTCCCTAAGAACCTTGCCCTGTTCCCCTTCTCCTGCCACACTCACTACAAGACACTCAGTCCCTGGAAGCTGGTCTTCCAGCTTCCGCCTGGGGGCCTCTGGGGGCCCCTCTTTCCACATGTGTCATGGAGGATCCAGTTGCACTCATGCCCCTGGATGACAGAGACCCCTCAGAGTCAAGCACACAACTGAACCCATCAATAGCACTAAAGCTAAAATGCTCATGTGTTTTCTGTGCTCCCACTAATCCAGGTCAAGACCTATTCTGATTCGTGCCATGGACTTATGTGTGAACTCACTCATTTCCTGGAAAGCTGAGAATGGACTCTGAGAGACAGGAAGACTGCACTGCTAGGAGCCAGCTCAGAATGTCGAGTCCTGGTGCTGTGTCCCGTAGACAGACTAGACACACACAACCACGATAAACTCATGTGTGCACACTAGTACACATTCATGCCTGTTCTAGCATACATGACCATGATGAGCTTGTGTCTAGGACTGATCCTAGATTCCAGAGCCCTCCATGGGCCTCAGCTCTGCAGGGGGCACAGGCCCCATCATGTCTCTCTTGGAAACAGGACTCCCAAAAAAAAAGAAAAAAAAGGAAACAGGACTCTCATTTTCTCCAGGTGTCTATGGCAAGCTGAGTCATCGACAGAGCTCCAACCAGGAAGCTACCTGGGATAGGACATGTCACTCAAACATTGAAGGAAATGAAAGGACAGGTGGGGAGGGGGCTGCACCCAAGCGCCCATGCGCCAGAACAGCCCCCAAGAAGAGGAGGCTGGATTTTGAGCCTCCAAAGCAGCCAGCTGCACATGGGCCTGGGGCAGGGGAGGGGCTGCAGGGGTGACAGAGGGTTTGTGTTCAAGGCTGTATCACTGTGTTACGTGTTTGGCTCAGGAACCCAACTGACCGTCCTCGGTGAGTCTCCCCCTTTCCCTCTCTTTGGGGACCAGAGTGATATTTTGGGACATTTTCCTCTCCTATCTTTCCTGACTGTGGCTGGGGTCTGAACCTCTCTGGGGCCCAGAACCTTCTCTGTTGGGTCACTCCCAAACCCCCTTCACCCTGTTCTCTCTTCTCAGACTCCTGGCAGGGCAGGACAGGATGGTCCCAGAGACCCCTTCCTGTTCGCCCTCACTCTGACCCTTACTGGGCACTCTCTGGGGGCCTCTCCCTGGTGTCCAGGGTGTTCAGTAACCTGAGTTCTCCCCAAACCCACACATGGGAAATGAGGGATGAAGGAGCATGGGACTGGGGGACTTGGGCTGGGGCACAAAGACCATGGGTTGTGGAAAAGGTGCTGGCACAGCTCAACTGTCCAAACATGTGTGACACTTGGGTCCTGTGCTTGCCGGGTTCTAGGTGGGGTCTAGTGAGGACTCATGGTTGGCACGAGATGGAAGAGGACTCAGGCAAAAGAAACAAGGACCAAGGGAGGATTTCCTATGATAATGTGGCCTCAGAGGATGGGGTCCCTCGTCTTCCTCCAGGACAGGCAGGATCTCCTCAGACTGGGCAGGGCTTAGGCCACTCAGGTCCCAAGGGTTCCCCGGTCCCATAGAAATGCTGGAGGACAGACCCTTGAGCAGATGCTGGGGCATCTGGTGACAAGTGACCCACAGGGACAGGGATGGATCCTACCTCTGCCAGGCACACTGCAGTGCTTGGACAGGCAGATCCCCAGTATAGGGTCCTGGGCAAGGTGACCCCTAAGAAAATCCCCTGCTCCAGATACACCTCTTCCACTAACCCTCCACCGACTGTACTGGAATGCATCCCGCGGCAGACTCTCTCTCCCCCTCAGGCAGCCTCAGAGGGTTTCTGTCAGGAAGTGGCCAGGGGTGCATTGATAGATTCAGGGGGAACATGGGCAAGAAAATCCCGCCCAGAAAGGGTTGAGAGCCTAGCACCACGACAGACAGATGAGGTCTACATGACCAGACCCCAGACTTGGACCTGGCAGGACATGCCATAGGACAGACAGATTCCACAGGGAAAGACGAAGTGTCCTGCTGATAAATCCACTAACAAGGGAACCCATGGGGGACAAAGGTGAGGGATGAGGACATGTGATGATGGAGAGGGAAGACACGACAGTGGGGCTCAGCTCTTCCAAAACTGGACATTCGGATGCTCCCCCAACGGAAGGTGAGTTATCCTAATACCATAGCTGACGTGACCTCAAAGAGCAAGGACCGCCTGAGGCCCAAGACATGGACATGACACAGCTGTATCCCCACATCAGGACTCAGGTAGGTGCTGACACAACAAACATCTGCCTTGACCCTCTGGCCTTCCATCCCCACAGGTCAGCCCAAGGCCTCCCCCTCGGTCACACTCTTCCCGCCCTCCTCTGAGGAGCTCGGCGCCAACAAGGCCACCCTGGTGTGCCTCATCAGCGACTTCTACCCCAGCGGCGTGACGGTGGCCTGGAAGGCAGACGGCAGCCCCATCACCCAGGGCGTGGAGACCACCAAGCCCTCCAAGCAGAGCAACAGCAAGTACGCGGCCAGCAGCTACCTGAGCCTGACGCCTGACAAGTGGAAATCTCACAGCAGCTTCAGCTGCCTGGTCACGCACGAGGGGAGCACCGTGGAGAAGAAGGTGGCCCCCGCAGAGTGCTCTTAGGCTCCCGATGCCCCCCGCCCACCTAAGGGGGCCCGGAGCCTCAGGACCTCCAGGAGGATCTTGCCTCCCATCTGGGTCATCCCAGTCCTTTTCCCCACACGGCAGCACTCAATAAAGTGTCCTTTATTCAATCAGAAATCACAGTCTCTGCTTATTTGGATTTTACACTTTGTGTCCTGAACTCAACAGTTTTTAGGGATTAACATCATTCCTTGGGCATTGTGGGAAAGGAGTCTGCAGAAGGCAACCTCATGTTTTTTTGAGGGCTAGTTTTACTCTCACCTATAATTGCCAGAATATTCCAGTACAGGAGAAACACAATAGACCATCATCCCCAATGTCTCTTTACTTGCTCTTCTAATGGACCTCATCAGTCACCAGCAATCCTGAAGCCCACTTGACTTGGGTTCCCTGTAGACTCCTGGATAATGTCTGAGCTCTTCCCTGGACCTGGGGCCTCTCCATCAGGGATGAACTGCCTCTGAGATGTCCCACTCTCTTTTCTTTTATGACCCCACTCAATGCTGTGTTTTCTCTTGCCTCCTACTCCATAGGGGCATTCCCATCCACAGCCTAGAGCATCCCTCCTTCCTTAGAGGATTCCCTGCTCTTGCCTCCCCAGTGACACTATCCTGTGCCCCTCCCACACAGGACTCTGTCACACTCAGTACAAGACCTACAGTCCCTGCACCCTATTCACTCAATCGCATACCCCCACTGGGGGCCCCTCCTCCCACATCTGTCATGGGGGTCCCAGCTGTATTCAAAGCCTGGAAGGCAGGAGCCCCTTAGAATCCAATCCATCGCTGACCCCATCACAAGCACTAAACCAAAATGCCCCTGTGTAGTCACTGGGGCCATGGGTTCAATATCAAGATTACATTCTGGATTGTGCCCTGGACAACTGTGGGTTGTGGACTGACTCACCTTCTTAGAAGTTGGAAATGGGCCCTGAGAACCAGGTGGACTGCTGTGCGAGGAGCTGGCTCAGCATGGTGGATGTAGGCTCACGGTCCCACAGACAGACTGGACATGCGCGCATGCACACTCACAGGCACAATAAACTCAAATCCACACACTAGTACACACTCACGCACCTGCTATTGCACACATGGTCATGTTGCACGTGTGTCTAGGCTGTGTGGTGGCATCCAGAACCCTCCATGGCCCTCAACTCTGCAGGAAGCACAGGCCTCACTGTGTCTGTGTTGGAAACAAGACTGTCACATCTTCCAGGTAGCATTTGCCAAGCAAGCTGAGCCACAGACAGAGCTCCGTCCAGGAAGTTACCTAAGATGGGATATGTCACTCAGACATCCCTCCTACCCTCCATGTCTGGGGATGGGAGGAAGCTCACCCCTCTAAGAAGTAAAGGGACGGTGGGGAGGGGGCCCCCCTCTCAAGCTCTCATGGGCCAGGCCAGCCCCCACAAAGAGGAGGCTGGACTTTGAGCCTCCCAAGCAGCTGCAGGTGGACCTGGGTTTGGCGGGGAGGGGGTGTGCTGCCAGGGGTGACAGAGGGTTTATGTTCGAAGCTGTGTCACTGTGTTATGTGTTCAGCAGAAGGACCCAGGTGACTGTCCTAGGTGAGTTTTCCCCTTTCTCTCTTTTGGGACCAGGGTGAAATTTGGGGGCATTTTTCTCTCCTTTCTGTCCTCAATGTGGTTGGAGTCTGAATTTCTCTGGAAACTTCACCTTTTTTGTCTGATCATCTCACCCCCTGTAGCCTATTCCTGCTCTGAAGCACCTGGTGTGGACAGGATGGGCCAGTTCCAGTGACCCCATCCTGTCCCTCCTCCCTGTGGCTCAGAGCTGTTCCTCCAGTTGACCATCTCCTCTGGCCTCTGGGGTAGAAGGAATCCTCATTTTTCCTTATGGTGTAGTTGCATTCTTAGTCAGAATAGCCCAGAGAATGTTCCAGAATAGAAGATAGGCCAGCAGGACAGGACAGCCCACCCTCAGCACCTTCCCTATATTTACCACTCTTGTGTAGACCACATCCACCCCCAACAGTCTTGGGGCCCACTGCCCATGGTTCCCCAGGGCCTCCTGGCTAATGTGTAAGCTCCTCCGTGGAATCCTGGGTCTCCTTGGAAGGGACAAGAGCCTGAAAAACAGAAACCATGTTGAAAACAGACCGACAGAAGTCCTATATGAAGACACTAAGGAGAGCTGCCAGGGAAAGATCTCAGACAGATTGATGCTGTAGGACAGACAGATTTCTCACAGAGCTCTAGGATCTCGAGGCTGATGCCAGCCAGGAACGGGGAGCTCAGGGATGGGATGGCGAGTTAGCAGGACAGGTGAATCTGCGGAGGGCCCGAGGCCAAAGGGAGGGTGCAGGGATCCCCTGAGCCAGGCATCAGGGTGCTCCCGACAGTGTTGGGGGGCTCCTGCCAGGCCCCACGCCCACATCCCCAGCTCTGCTCCCGGTGCCAAATCAGCTCTCAATAAACTGTCCTTTTGTCAATCAGAAATCATGCCCTCTAATTTTGGGGGGTCTCATATTTAATTTGCAACCTCTCCAGGATTCTAGGGTGAGGTGTATGGGATCCTTGGCACCCACTAGGAAAGTAGCCCAAGAGGAGAGGCTCACAGTCTCCCTGGTGGTGCCTCCCAGGAAACTGGCCTGGACATGGGAAGTCTGGTCACTAGGACCTCAGTCCCTCTGTCCTCTCCTTCTACCATTCTTCCTCTAGCACAGAACCAAGCCCACCTCCTTCTCTCTCTGCTTGGAGCTGCCCATGGCTGGTGACCTCCAGATAAGCCCTCCCTCCCTGACCTTGTGGAGACCCTCTACATCTCGGTGTCCTCTCTACCCTCAGCCTGGAAGCCCTGCTCGGGCTTGGACACCTCTGCTCCTGGCCCTCACCCCCTGGATGCCCTCCTCCCCCACCGCCCAGCTCAGCTTCTGCCTACCTTTACCCCCTCCCCGTCGTTCCCTCAGGCTGGACCACCCATGGGGCCCAGGACATTCCAGCAGCTCGGCTTCACGGGCTCTTAAATCTGGGAACCACTTCAATTCCTCACCCCATGGCAGATTCAGAAATGTAAGAGGAATGGGAGGAAGCCAGGAATGAAACTCGCACAAAAGCCCTGTCAGGAGGCTCAGATACTTGCCAAAATAAGTTCTGAGCTCCCCAGGAACCAGCGCAAGGAGGGAAATAGGCGCCTCACAATTTCTCTGAGAAGAAACAAAGCCTTTGCTGGAGGGACCCTGGTGTCTCAGTGCTGAGGCCAGGTATCTTGTACCATAATAAAAGGTGGGATGTGTTTTACCAGAGGCCTCCCCACTGATGGGACTCGGGCTCTGACACGCACACAGATGACTACCTGGCAACCTCAGGATATGGCAATGACCATGAGGATTGCTACCGCTGCTCCTCCCTGGGGAACCCCCTTGTTCCTGTCTCCATTACCACCAGGTCACCATGGCTGGTCACATAGTCACAGTCCCCCGATTTGGCCCAGTGTGGCCCAGGCAGGCAAGCTCCTGCCCTCTGATCCAGAATGGACCCCTGGCGCCAAGTCACAGCTCCTTGCACCCAGAGCGCATGCCCACTCTACCTGATGGCCCCTCGGGTATTCCGGGCCTATGAGCCACTCCCCGACTCATGCCCCAGCTCTGCCAAAGAAAGATGGGGTTCTGTCTCAGGTGTGTGACTCAGAAAGTCACCTGCCATCTTGGGGGGGGGGGCATTATTTATTCAGAATTAGCTCCATTCAATCCTGGACATCACTGAGAACACCAAGGTCCATCTGGGAACTTTCTCTGTGGCACTGTGGGCCTCCAGGGGCCTCTGGGCATCTGGGATCCTGGCTGCTTTCTGACTCGAGTGGGGAGAGAGGACCCAGTCCCAACACCCTCAGCCCTTTGTGCTGGGCCCCTGGGCTCCCGCTCCTCCCCTGCACTCTGGGGGACTAGAGAGGAATGGCCCAGGCATGTCACCACTCAGTAATGGCCACACTGAGTGTCCTGGGTAAGTCTCTCCCTTGGCTCCTTGAGTTCATTCCCTGTGGCTGCTGTCACAAATCACCGCAAACTTAGTATCTAAAAGCAATGCGCACTTATTATAGGGCCTAGAGACTAGAAGTCTGAAATAGGCCCCAAGGCAGAAATCAAGGTGTCACGGGGCAACCTTCTGAGAACTCCAGGGGAAAATCCATGCCCACATTCCTGGGCTTGTGATCCCCCCTTCCCTGTTGTCAAAGCTTGTGTCATCTTCAAGTCTCTCCCTTTCTCTTTGACCTCTGTTTCCACCACATCCCCTCACTCTGTGACCCTTGCCACCCTCTTCCCTTGAAAAGACTCTACCTGGGGCTACCCACATGACCCAGGATCATCTCCCCACTTTATGTCACATCTGCACATGTAATTCTATCACATCTGCAAAATGCTTGTTGCCAGGTAAAGGAACAGGTTCTAGGGATGAGGACGCGGACAACTTTGGGGACCTTATTCAGCTGACCACGACTCCATTGCCCAATTCCCTGGGGGTCTGGGAACCTTCTCCTATGTTCCTCTCCCTCCATGCATCCTGCCTAGTCAAGACCACTCCTGGAGCCTCCTCAGCCCAGGCTCACTCCCCTTTTCTTCCTGGCTTCCTTCAGCCCCTTTTCCTCTTGGGGTCACAGGAAAGGGACTTTGATTTTAGCTGTGGGTTTGGGGCCTTTTTTCCAGGTGGTCCCCAGTTAAATGCTCTCCAGGCCTTACCTATCACTGTCTTCCACACTTGGAGGAAAATCATATTCGTGATCCTTGTCCTATGGATGGACACAACAAGCCCCAGAGACCCTGAGTGACCTGCCCAAGGTCATAGCAGAGAATGAATTGGACACCCATCACCACCTACCCCAGATCTCAGCTCCTGACCCCAGGTCCCAGGTCTCTGTCAGCACCCTGCCCATCTCAGCCAGGCCCTCCTGACTTGTCCAGCTTCCTCCCTGGAGGGCTCTGAGGACTCAGGGCCCTGTCCCTGACCCCTTCTCCCCTCCTGGGACTCAGGTCCCTTTCCCAGGACCCACAGCCTAAGGGGACAGAGTTGTAGGGGCCAATGACAGATCCAGGGGGACAGAGCCTGAGTTCAGAGTGTCTGGATTCCTCAGGTCCCTTCACCTTCCTCTGGCTCAAAAATCAAGGTCAGAGCACTTGGGGGCAGGGCCAAGAAAGGGTCTCCTCTTCCTGAAGACCTCACATCAGTCCCAGTTCTGGAAGGTGAGGGTCACAGCAGGGCTCACTCTTGGTTGCCCCAGCGCCAAGAGAGTTAGGCCCTGGCAGTTGACTTCTCCAGCACAATCCCCAATTCCCATGTCCCAGATGCTCCTCCTCAGGATCCAGGGATTCTCTGTGTCACCTTCAATCAGAAGAATGATTTCCTGAGGGAAAAACACACAAAATTCTTGGTATGGATCCAGGGGAAGGGGGTCCAGTGCCAAGCACAGTAGCTGCTCCAAGGCTGGCTATCCAATGGTACCACTGACTCAAGTGGAATTCTCCAGGTAGGAGGGCAAGACAGCACATACCCTGACAGGTGAGGACACTGGGCTGCTTTTCCACTCTGTTCTCTTTTTTTTAATATTTTATTTATTTATTCATGAAAGACACAGAGAGAGAGAGGCAGACACAGGCAGAGGGAGAAGCAGGCTCCATGCAGGGAGCCTGACGTGGGACTCAATCCCGGAAACCCCGGGATCACACCCTAAGCCAAAGGCAGACGCTCAACCTCTGAGCCACCCAGGCGTCCCACCACGCTTTTCCTGACCGCTCTCACACCCCAGTCCACCTCCACCTCTGCCCTTCCTGCTAAGGATCTTGGAGCTCCCATTTCCTCCAGGATTATGTCTGCTGCCCGGAGATGTCCCCAAAGCTCCAAGGGAAGATGCAAAAGGACATCCAGCAGAGAGAACCAGACTTCTGGAATGGAACCTTCAGACCCCAGGATGAACAGGCACCCTGTGAGGAAGTACAGTACCTGGGGCAGGGGGGTGGGTTGTTTTGCCTTCGGAACCCACCTCCCAACATTTTTCCCACTGCCCCCTTCCAACGAAATGTCAGTGACACCCATTTCCCTAAGGCCACTGCAGGTGCATGCCACTCCGGTCCCCTTCCCCTGGCCCTGCCTGGTCTCGCTACAGCAGTAACAGCCAGCAATCAGAGATACGTCAGTACCTCTGCCCTCCATCTCTATCAGAGAGCAGTCTCTCTGGCTCAGCATCAACTTTCAGGCCTCAACATCTCAATGTGAGGAGCCACTGTCCCTCCCATGGCCATAACAGGACCACAGATGTGATCCCAGGGGAAAGAAGTAACCCCAAAGTAATGAAATACCTGGACTCAGGGATGGCCTATCTTGAGGATTCTATTTCCCAATAAGAAAATAATGGAGCATCTTGTGTGTGATCCTCTAATAGATTGTGTGGGAAAGCCCTCCTAACATTGGGTCACTAGGCCCTCCATCGAGGCCTCTGACCTCTGACCTCCCACAGTTATTGGGCATCCCCAGTGGCTTCCAAGGCACTTGGTCACTCCAGAGTAGACCATCTGGCGCCCCAGGCACCCCCTCCCCTATACATGCTCTGACAATCCAGGATGGCATAGCCAGGCCAATCCACCTGCCAATCACCTTCTCCTGCCCCTCTGGCCATAAACCTACTCTTTCTCCCACTCCCAGAACTCGTCTTGGATGCCACCTTCTGTCCTGTTACTACCTACCTTTCACACCCCTTACTCCTGGGCTCCATGTCCCCCTTTATCCAGGTCTCAAACCAGGTGGTCTCCTGTCACCCCACCTGTTCCCTGCATTTGCCAGGGCACCAGGGGTCCTCAAGTGCCCTGACCCAAAGGTCTCCTCACTGTCCTCCCCTCTACCGACCTCTGGGCATGCTTCAGCACAGCACATAGTTCTCCCTGTCTTGAGCTCCTCAGGCCCTAAGTCCCTCCTCCAGAGTCCACTCTTCTATCCTCTTCCACCTTCTCTGTTCAGAGCCACAGAGCCACAGGGAACTGGCCCCTTCGGCTCTTTGTAAGTGACAAGCTGGATCTAAAAAGGCTTATTTTTTTTTACCAACTCTATCTCCCAGCCTGGCCTTGGGCTCAACAATCCAACCAGGCTGCTGACCTCACTCTGGATGGCTGTGGTGTGCTCCACCAACCCGAGTCAGCCTGATGCGGGGCGCCCTGAGGTGGGGGCCACACCTCCCTTCATCCTGCAGATGCTTGACTGGGTGCCAGGCTAACACTACTGGGCCCCTCCATTGCTGCTGCCCAGTGGCAGGATCGTCCCCTGCTCTGCTGAAGTGTGATCCCACCGGCCGTATGGACAGTGACCCCCTAGCTGAGTGTGGCTTTCAGGGAAGCTTAGCACTGATGTCTGACATGCTTTATCTGTGTGATTCCCAGACCACCCCAGCAGGCAGGCGTTAATACCCCACACACACCTTATGGATGAGGAAACGGAGGTTCCCAGAGCTGGTAAGGAGGTCCCCACACCTCCCCCCGCCCTCCCCACCATGCAGACAGGAAGTTTGCCTGCCTGGGTCCTGCTGGTGTTCAGGGATCCCCAACCTGAGGCCACTGTCCCTCATGAGGATACCGTGCCTATGTCAGCCCAGGAGAAGAAGCCGAACACAATGACCCCCGTAACCACCAGAAATCAGAGGCATCCTGAAGTCTCTGTAGGATCCGAGTTCTTTGTTCTATGTTGACTCAGGGTGGGCAGGAGGGCAGGCAAGAGGGGAGTCATGGGAGGGCTCTCTGAATCCACAAAGCAAAGCAGGAGCAGGTGCTGTATACCCATCCCACAGATGAGAGAATTGAGGCTCCGGCGGTGGGATGGGTAGGGGTACTGTCAGGGTCACACGGCCGGTTGCTGCTGATCTGTTCCCCAGGCTCTTTCCGCAGCAGCTCAGCCCAACATGATATGTCATTCATTTATTCACACACTCTTTCATTCAACAGTCTCTCGCTGAGCACCACTGTGGGCCAGGGCCGGATGCAGGGGACAAGGACCGTGTGTCCTGGAAGAGCTTCTAGGCTGCAAGGAGACAGCTGTGGAGACTGCCACTGACCCCCACCCTCATCCTTGAGCCCTCCACATCAGCTCCCAGCGCAGGGAGCAGCTGATGCAGCAGATTCTGATCACTTAGGTTGAACCAACAGAAATATCAACAGATGCCCGCCTTGGAGTCCTCGTTAGGGCTGTCAGAGCTTGTGTCACTGAAGGTCACTGACCATGAGGGCCGTGGGCGGGGGGGAGGGCTGGAGGCAGGCAGGTCCCTGTAGGATGGAGGAGAGTGGCCGGTCTGGGGTGTCCTAGCTGTAGGACCCAGGGCGGCCCCCTGCCTTGGGGGGGGGGGGCTCCTTCAGGCTGGAGGCCTGGACAGAAGGACAGGACTGAGTCAGATGGGGGAGGGAGGCTGTGGCTTCCTTCTCACCCCAAAAGCCAGAGCCCAGAATAGCCTCAGGCAGGGGAGGGCAGAGGGACCTGGGGGGAGGGGAAGAGAGGGGGCAGCTCAGGGCCCTTGGGTGAGGGAGGGAGGAGAAGGTGAGATGTCAGCTCTGGGCTCTGGGGGAGGGGAGGAAGGGGAGGAGAGGTGTCAGATCAGATCCCAAGGGGAGGCCCGGGGAAGGGCAGGGAGGGGAAGAGAGGTGTCAGCTCTAGGCTCTGGGGGAGGGGAAGGAGCAGAGGAGAGGTTTCAGATAGGAGCCCAAGGGAGGCCAGGGAGGGGAAGAGAGGTGTCAGCTCTGGGTTCTGGGGGAGGGAACGGAAGGGAGGAGAGGTGACTGCTCAGAGTATGGGGGAAGCCCAGGGCTCCTACTGAGCTGAGCTGAGTGACTCTCCCATCTGCCCAGCCCCCCCGTGAGCCTGCACAAGCACCAAGACAGTGCCCCAGCCAAGCCTCGGCAGGGGGACACCCTCTTCCTTCACCCCATAGTATTCACTGAGCCAAGGAGTGGAGGGAATAGGGTCCAGCCCCAGCCTGTGTCTTATAGGGATATAGACACTCACCAAAAAACACTCATTTCCCAACATAAAAATCCAAACCTGGGTTTCCAGGCACCTAGAAAATAGAGCTTCCGGAGGCTTCAAACAGTCAGCTGTTCACGGGAATGACCACTGGCTTAGTGACACGTGACGTAGCACAGTGACAGTCCACATCTCAGAGAGGGCTCCCCTTCCCTCCCCTCTTCCCACACAGTAATCTTCTCCATGGCCTCTGGGGCCCCTGTCAAATTCTGCATCTTCCTGTGTGATCATGATTCTAACCTCCTGTGTGTCTCCTAAACAGGACTTATGGGACGAAAGGGGCCAGGTGGCCAGGTGGCTGTGACTGTACACACAAGAGCATCTCAAACTAGCATCCACGGCGCTGGCCAGGTCTTTCCCAAACACACTGCTGTGCAAAGTCCCCAGAGGCAGCTCACACAGGACCCCTTCGGGAGGACTCACTCCCTTTAGGGTGATCTGGGGGAAAGTCTGCTCCCATTCAGACACCTTGAGGAATTGCAGGTGGCCTCAGATGTCACCGAAGGTAATGAAGCTGGGGTAGGGCCAGCTTTTCTAAAAAGCCAGTTGGTCACCTGGGGCTCCAGTCGACCTAATTCTATCTGGCCAGGAACCCAAGTAATGGTCACCGCAAGAACAGAGCACCTGTGCCCAGGGCAGGTAACAGGGTGGTGGGACCTGTATCCTGGATATCCCTGGACATTCCCAGTTCAGGCCTGTGTCCCAGTCTGCTTATTAATAGCACCCCTTCCACTCCCAGAAATGTCCCAGTTTGGGTATAAGTTTTTTTAAATATTTTATTTATTTATTCATAAGAGACACAGAGAGAGAGAAAGAGAGAGAGGCAGAGACACAGGCAGAGGGAGAAGCAGGCTCCATGTGGGGAACCTGATGTGGGACTCAATCCCAGCACCCCAGGATCACGCAGGCACTGAACCACTGAGCCACCCAGGGATCCCCAGGATGATAACTTTGAAGCTCCGAGCTCATGACCGCTTGCTGACTGAATGATGCCCCTTACGAGTTACGGTCAGGGAGGGGCCAAGGCCCTGCGGTCAGCTGGGCCGGACACCCTGCGGCACAGCACCACTGAGTGGTGGCACCTGGACAGGGGCACCACGATGGGACCCGCGGTGGCCAGGAGGACCTCAGCAGGGGCCACACCCCATGGTCACTATGGGGTTCCTGGTCTCTGTGGGCCCCACTCAGAACCCCCGGGTGTGAGCTGCCCCCAGCCGAGGCTGTGAGAGACCCGGGTGTGACCCTGCCTGCCTCTATTTCCCACCGATGACAGGACCAGCAAGGGACAGGTCCTCTGGCAGCCCTTGTACCCGGGAATCCAGCAGGTATCAGGGACAATGTCTTGGGGAAACCGGGACGGGGACTAGGGCCAGGGGACTTTGGTGGCCAGTGTCACAGAGCCGGGGTCATCAGACGCCCCCAGGTCCACTCTGGGGACAGAGCGGCTGACAGTCAGCATGACCCACTGGGGCACCCCCTGTGGTCACACCCTCTTCCTGTGGCCACATCAACACCCTTGATGCATCCCCAGGTCCCCCTGCTCTTCAGCGTCCAGCCCAGGGACATCTCACGTCAGGGCTGACGGCCACCGAGCGTCCCCCGAGCATCCGCCGGCTCGAGCTCGGCTGCTCTTGAGCCTGGACCACCCGCATGTCCCCGCCAGGTGCCGTCCTTCGTGGGGACATGTCGGGGTCTCCTGAGCGCCCTGGGGGTGGAGAGGGGCCCAGACCTTGCCCAACTCCGAGAGAAGGGGCGCCGGCCCGGGCACAGGCCAGAGCAGGCGGGGGGAGGAGGGACCCCGGCCCAGCCAGGGAGCCCCGGCCTCAGGCTCCCCAGGCAGACTCAGTGCCAGTGTGGCCCGAGGCGCAGCACGGAGGAGGCCTCAGTGTGGACACGACCCAGAGCCGAGTTGCCGCCCGGCCTCCCTTTCCTGGGCACCTACTATGTGGGGGACCCCAGGGAGGCAGGGCAGCCGCAGCCCTGCTCGGAGTGCTCCCGTCTGGGGGGACAGAAGTGAGTCTAACAGATCGGTGAGCCGGGCGGTGTGGGAGACAGGGTTCGTGCCTTGGAGAAAATAAAGTGGGGTGAAGGGCCAGGCCACATGCGGCCGGGGTCTCCCACCCCAGCAGCTGGAGGAGGGGGTCAGGAGGAGCCCTGACGGGGGGCCAGGTCCCCTGTAGCTGGAGCTGGCTTCTGGGGGCCTCAGTTCCCGTCTGCACAGCCTGGTGACAACAGTGAGACTTCACCCCCCGGAGGGAAGGGAGTGACACTCAGATGGAAAATGAGTGTTTGCTTGTGTCCATGGCTGATTGTTGTTGTCGTTATCGTTGAGCTGTTCCAACCCCAGCCAGCCTCAGGCCAGCACCCGGACCCACGGCTGGGCTCCCCGCAGGCCTGGCACCCTCACCCCAATACAGCTGGCCTGGCGAAACCAAGAGTCCCTGTTGCTCAAAATAGCTGGGGAAACCCAGATTGGCCCCAGCCCTAGTAGCAGGTGCCTCTACCTCCCCAAATGGGGGCAGGAGTTCCAGTTCCAGAAGATTCCACAAGCCTATCTGGCGAAAGGGCCTGCATCCCAGCATCAAGGCTGCCCAAGCCCCTGTGGCCAGGCCTGAGTTGGGCAGGGTTTGAGATCACAATCAATGGTGAGGAGCAGTATTCTGTTCCAGAACACTGTGTTCGTGTAGATCCTGCCCCCTCCTTGGGATACCCCATGGACTTCCTAAGTGCCACACAGGGAGCTACAGCCGACCGTGGGGGACAGCCAGACATTTGGACCGTGGGGGACAGCCAGACATTTGTTGCTCAGAGGCGCCCTCAGTGAACATGGCTGGCCAGGGCTAGATGTGGGACACTGGGTTACACCTGACCTGTTGCTCCTGGCCCTCAAACTCTGGGGATTGGGTCAGATACAGAGATGGGGGGTAAAAATGTGACCCTCACAATCGCTGCCCTGGGAGTCCAGGGTCTGGGTAGCCTGGAAGCACAGCAGTCCCTCAGGAGGCCTCAGGGAGTCCTTCTTCAATAAGAGGGCATCAGATCACTCAGTCCCTCATCTACCTGTCCATATATCCATCTGTTCATCTGTCCATCCGTTTACCATCTATCCACCCATCTATTCACGAAGGCTTCCTGAGGCTTTCTGGGGGCCTGGCCTGTGAGAGGCTCTCAGCACCCTATATCCCAGGAAAGGTAGGACTGGTCTAGCCAAGGTCAAAGTGAGACCTAGAATGTCCTTGCTTCACCTTTGGAAGAGGAGCTTCAAGTACCATTCACTTCCTAGTCTGACCCTGTACTGGGTGCTCGGTCTAGATGCCAAGGGCAAAGGTGTGACAGGCCAGCATGGTGAGCCCTGATGGCACCTGCCCAGTGGGTAGCCAAACTCTCCAAGCTCCATCCCAGCCCCCGTTATAGACCTTCCTGATCCACCCTTCAGGCTGACCTCCGCTTCTCTCCTCTCCCCACCTATCCTCCAATCAGAAAGGCTCCCAGGTCATTTCAAGGCTCTCAGATCTAGGTGGGGGGATGAGAACCCAGTACCCAGCACAGTTACCCCCAAAGATGGCAAATCCCTTCCACCAGCTCATTCTTGGCAGGGGCACCACCAATAACTCCCCCAGCCCAGGGAAGCCAGGAGTCAGGCCTATTGGCCTTGGCGACAACACCATGTTACATGACACATGAGATGTGAAGTATCCTGTGAGCAGGCCTGGGGCAAGGGACCCTGCTGATGAGCCCAGGGGAATGTGGCACTCACCTTAGCCATGGTCAGTCAGCTCATCAACCACTGTTCACTCACATCACCCCAAACCTGCCCCACAACAGACACAAACATGCCTGGCCCAGGTCAGGTTCTGGGAGTGAAGCTAGGACAGTGGACACTCATCCCTGCCCAACCTGGAGCTCACAGTGCAGATGAAACCCTCCTCCCCAACAAACATTAGTGGAGAAGGCAGGAGTAGGGGATTGTAGGGGTCTTACATAGTAGACAAGGGTGGTCTCGAGGCAGTAGCAACTTTGAGAACCACAAAATAGGGCCTGGGAACTGGACCCCCAGGCCTGGAAGGACAGAGGTACGGAGGACATCCGGTGGGGGGGGCAGGCAGCATGAGCAGAGGCACAGAGGGGGACAGTAGCACCCCTGAGCTGGTGCTTTCCAGCCCCACTGAAGCCCCAGGACCCCTCCAGCTTGAAGGCCTCAGACTCCTGTCTCCCATCCCACCTGGCCCGCCATCCTGCTCACCACCCAGAAAGGGCTGGGTCTTGCCCTGTGGAGGAAGGAGAATCGGACATAGATGGTGACCACCAGGCAGAGGAGAGGGGATGTGCAGAGGATGCTGGGAGGCAGGCCAGGGTAGGGCCTGAGTTCCCTGGGGTGGACAGGTCGTCAACGCTGCAGGCAGGGGCAAGGCAAGGGCATGAGCGCACACGCTGAGCCCTGCCAGCAGCCTGGAGTGTCTGGAGCCCTGGAGCCTAGCAGAGGGGCAGAGGCCGGGCCCTGAGGGCTTCAGCACTGACTAGATCTTTGGTTCCAGAAGGCAACTGATCCCCGAGACCCTACTGAGTGGCCTATTGTCCCTGGAGGACTTACAAAACATGGGGACACGTGGTATTCAGCTGAGCCGCTCAGGGATGCTGTGAGGTTGACAGCCGGGATCATCATCCCATTTCACGGGTCGGAAAACTGAGACTCAACGTGGTTAATGTGCAGAGTGAGTGGGAGCAGCTTCTGCATCTCCTGACTCCCGCCCGACGGATGGAGAGACTGAGGCCGGCAGAGGACGGAGCCGCCCGCGCTCACCCGGCGGGGCTCCAGCCGTGCCCACGTGCAGTGACCTCCCTCTACCATTCTGCGGCCCCGGCTCCCTTTCAGAGGTGCAGGAAGGAGCTCCCAGAGGGGACGTCAGGCTGAGCCAGGCTGACCCCAGGGATGGGTTCCTCTACCCCACGGCGGAGGAGGGAGGGCCAGCAAGCAAAGGGCCTCGGGGACACTCTGCGGTGGGGGCCCTGACCCCAGGATCAGGCGGGCAGGCGTCCTCACCCCCACGCACCCACTCTCTGCCCTTGACCTTGGCTGATTCGCATCCCCTCTGTGGCCTCAGTCTCCTCTTCTGTACAAGGGGGAGATAACTAGTCTCTCCCCGACAGGGTAGGTATGGGGATTCAGGACGATGCCTGTGACGTGCCTGACTCATGGGGACCCTCAGCAACCCCCAGCTGTTCCTGTCATCTCCTGGGCTCTTGCCCACATCTGACATGCTGTATGACCCTGGGCATTTCCCTTCCCCTCTCTGGGCCCCAACCTGCTACTTGCTCAGGGAGAGCTGGATGAGGAGTCCGGAGGGCCAGAAACTACAAGAAAACTAGAATTCCTGGATGAAGGCATTGCTCAAGGAGGCCCTGGATCTGCAGGGGCAGCAAGGCCTGAGGTGGGAGCTGGGTGGGGTAGGGGATTCAGGCAAGGGAGTCAGAGTGGTGGCCCTGCCTGCAGCTGGCCACCACTGGGAACCCCCAGGCTAAAGTTAACCCCGAGTTGGCTGAAACCAGAACTCAGGGTAACCAAAAGAGAGAAGTAAAGGGAAGAGAAACCCAGACTGCAACCAGCAGGGCGTGGGATGTGTGACAAACAGGGCCAGGTGTGCCTGGGGACTAGGACGGGGGCAGTTTCAGGGCTGTAACCGGATGTTTGTGCAGCTCACAGGTGGGGGTAGCAGAGTCCTTCCCCAACCCATCCCCCTCTGTGCCGGCCCAGTGGGTCGGTCGGGGTGCTGCCCCCTGGCTGCCTCCTCAAGCTCTGCCCTGAGTCCTGGAATCCTGGAGGGCCAGGCCTCAAGGGATCTCAGAACCAGCCAGTGGTATTCTTCCATTGCCAATAGGGCACCCAGGAAAGGGATGACCAGGGTCCCCCATGGAATCAGCACAGGAGGGAGGGCCTGGGCTCTGGAACCCAGCCCCAGGTCCTCCCAGGAGCAGAATGAACAGATGAGTGGACCAGTGGGTAAGCATAAGCGTCCTGACTTCCCAAAACCCCATGATTCCAAGGGGACTCATGGAGACACAGTCTAGCCTTTCTGGAGGAAATTCATCCCCTGTGTCCATGGCCTATTAAAGTACTTCCCTAATGAACTAGGGGTGGTGGAAGGGGAGGTAGGCGGGGGGTGGGGGTGACTGGGTGACAGGCACTGAGGGGAGCACTTGATGGGATGAGCACTGGGTGTTATTCTATATGTTGGCAAATTGAACACCAATAAAAAATAAATTAAAAAAAATTAAAAAAATAAAGTACTTCCCTTTGACCCCAGAATCCTACTGGTAGAAATTCATCACCAGAACGGTGCACCATGTGGTGGGTTTCTAAATGGCCATACATTCAGATAGCCTAATGTTCACAGCTCCAAACAGCCTTGGATAAGTGCTGTGGGCCACTTCCTCAGTGGACAATGAGACACAGGCAGATGACAAAAGAAGCTCTCATCTGAGCCCATCCTTGTGAAAAGGACATGGCTGTATGCAGAGAAAAGTTTGGAAGCACACACACCAACAGCCCAACAGGAGTCCTCTCTGGTTGTGAGAGCAGATGTTTGCTTTGTTTTCCTCTTAATTCTTTTCTGTATTTTCTGAGTTCTCAAAGAACATGTGTTACTTTTATAATCAGAAAACAAAAACAATAAATTGATTAAAATCAATGATCCTCTAAAGATGATGTCTTAGAATATATCACTGTCATCTGAAGTCTTGAACATGATGTTATGCCAAAGGTCACAAGACAAGATGTGACATACATGAGCCCATGTCTCTAGCTCTATATCCATAATTACACCCATATCTGTATCTCTGAGCTGGAGCTACCTGTGGCTGGAATTATAGGTAAGGTTGGATTCCATTTTGCATATTTGACTTTTCTGATTTTTCTACAAAGATCATCCATTTATCGTGCAATTATGAAAAACAAGTTTAAATTTATTCCAATCACTTCGCATCCAGCAAATATTTTCTGCTTGCCTGCTACACCCATGACAGGCCAGGGCCAGGGTTTGGCATGACATCAATGAAGAAATAGAGAACTGTCCCTCCTGGGCTCTGGTATAATGGGGAGATTGTATATGGAAAGAGGTCATTTCAATACTGATATGGATTCTTACCCCTGAATCACAGATCCTGTTAGCATCCATGAAACTCTGTCCTAGCTCTGGCTCCACACAGAGGCAGGCAGCAGAAGGGAAGTTGCTGGACCATGAATAAAGGAAAGTATTCCAGGTGGTGAAAAACTAGCAGCAGGCATTTGGCAAGGAAGATTAGAGGAAAGCAGTCCCTTTTAAAGGCAGTTGAAAATAGAAGAGTGAGCAATCACAAACCAGAAGTTTAAGCAATTTTCAGCAAATGGTAATAAAAAGTTTCCTACAAATAAAGCAGATTAGCGTGGGACAAGATTAGTCCAGAATTGGCAAATGTGAAGGAAAGAAGCACTCTCTGTAGCAGACCAGAATAGACTTTGAGAGTTTTCATCAGTTCCTTAAACAGGAAGAATTTTATGGCAGGTCAGAGCTTGGTATGCATAGGTGGGAAGAGCTAGGTTGACAAACTTCTCTGCCACACAGATGACAATGTACCTTGGCAATGACTCCCTCTCCCCATATTCTGATCATAGTCGGTATTGATCATAGTAGTTGCTACCTCCTTTGTCGATTAAGAGGAACACACGAGAAAATGTGCATAAATCCCTTCCCAGAAGGCCTGCTTCAATAGTTCATAGAAACAGATTAGCTTACTTCACTCAGAATACATTATATGGTCTCATTCATTTGGGGAATATAAAAAACAGTGAAAGGGAATAAAGGGGAAAGGAGAGAAAATGAGTGACAATATCAGTGAGGGAGACAGAACATGAGAGACACCTAACTCTGGGAAACGAACAAGGGTGGTGGAAAGGGAGGTGGGTGGGGGTTGGGGTGACTGGGTGATGGGCACTGAGGGGGGGCACTTGATGGTATGAGCACTGGGTGTTATGCTATATGTTGGCAAATTGAACACCAATAAAAAATAAATTTATTAAAAAATAATAATAAATAAATAAATATAAATAAATAAATAAATAAATAAAAAGAAAAATTGAAATCCAATAAAAAAATAAATTAAAAACAACAACAAAAGAAACAGATTAGAAAGAAATTGTTACTGGAGCCTCACTCTACAGTACCTATAGTTGGTTCATTCTGATCTTGTTTATATTAGCAGCAGAGTAACTTGTATATAGGCCATTTCTCTTCTTACATTCACAAAATCTTGAAAGAAACTCTCCATTTAAGGAGCACCTAGATGGCTCAGCCGGTCAAGTGTCTGACTCTTGGTTTCAGCTCAGGTTGTGATCTCAGGGTCCTGAGATGGAGGCCTGTGTCTGGCTGTGCCCTCAGCTTAGAATCTGCTTGAAATTCCCTCTGCCTCTCCCTCTGCCCCTCCCCTCCCACTCATGCTCTCTCTCTAAAATAAATAAATTAATCTTTAAAAAAAAGAAAAACCTTTCACTAAGGTCACTGCCACCTATCTGTTCTGTAACAATGAGGACAGATGTGCCTTGGTTGTTCACTCCTCACTTTCTCCCCAGGAAAATACAAGTTTTTAGCATAATTTCTAGTCTACTGTGACCTAGTACCCAAAAGAGGAGGAATTCAACAGCCACCACTCCAGTCTACCTGCCTCTTGCCTCAGCTGCCACTTTCAGGACCCCGGTTGACAAAGTGAAAGACGCTACCCCTAAAGGATGAGGCTCCTTCCCAGCTCTGCAGATAGTTCAGCTTATCTCCAGCTCAGTGCCTGGGAACCACAAGGCTCTCCATGCACAAGGTGAAGGAGGGAAGAAAGAAGGAAGACATGGATGTGTGTACAGGATGAATGATTGATGAGTGGGTGCATGGATGGATGGATAGATTGCAGATGGATGGGCAGATGAGTAAGTGAAGTGATAAGTTAATGAATAGGTTAGTAATTGGACATGTGACTAGATGGACAGTCAGTTGGGCAGGTGGGTAGATCCCAACCATGAGAAACACAGACGCTTTGCACCTTCCAGCTCTGTGCAAAGCAATGACTGAACCCAACACTTGGGTTCTGTTGCTGAAGCTGACTTGAGTGTGACCTTGGGGCTGTCATTACCTCAATGTCTCTGAGCCTTGTCCCCTCACAGGAAGCAAAGATGTCGGTCAGCACCTGCCCTGTCCACCTCACCAGCCCAGCTGCTAGGAAGCCAACTGAAGGGATAGACAGGCATGGAGGTGCTTTAGGAACTCTAGAGGGCTTTTCTGGTGTGCCATTGCTGCAGAAGGTCCTTGTGGGTCATCTGAGCTGACTCCCCCACAGAGTTGGATCGCAGCTTGTAGGCCATGATCCAGGTGAGCTTGGAGCCTGGACAGACCTGGGTTCTAATCCTGACCACCACTTACCAAGTGCATAACCTTGGGCAGGTGACTGTCTTTTGTGTCCTCCTCTGTGGTGTGCAGGTGATGATAGTGACCACCACCCCTCAGGGTTGTGTGAGGATTCAGGGGGATAATTCTGGAAAGTGCTCAGCACAGTACCCCTGATAGGGGTAAAATAATGGATCTGAGGCCTGCTGTCGGGAGTCACAAAAAAGAGGCTCAACTGCCCCCTCCCCATCATAGGATGCTCTGGAGGCCTGAGGTGTTCTAGGACATCTAACTCAGGAGTTCACAAAATTCTGAAATGTATCTGTATAAATGTGGGTTGTGGGGGGCTCTGTGCAGAAAGAGGACATGACTCATTGAGGATTAGCCATATTGATCCAACCTACAACCCTCATTTAGAAACTGAGATCAGAGTCTCCCCCAAGAACACTTTGTGGGAACAGCAAAGTACCCAGGGATTCAGTCCTCCGTGAGAACTTCCCTGGCCAGGAGCAGGACCCTGCCTTGGAGCACAGGCCTCAGATGGTATCACTGCCACCTGGAAGCAGTGTGCATCAGGCACAGGCTTCCAGGTCCGGGGGAGTAGGGATAGAAACTGCAGAGGCCACCATTTGGATGGAGCAGTGAGATTGCAGGGGAATTACAAGTTTCTCTTTAACTTTGTCTCTCCAAGTTGTTGTAAAAGGGTTTGAACCATAAAGTTGAGGGAGAAAGAGGTAGTGGCTTGTGGAAAAACAACTCAACCCACTCCCCAGGGGACCTGCAGTTCTAGTTCATGAACTCATATTAACAAAAACCAACCAAACCAGAGTTGGAAACAAAACGAGTTTATCAAACACGAGCGTGACGTGGAGTCAGCCAGATGACGTGGAAGAGAACATCCAGGAGGGGGATTGCTGAGCCTGGAAGAGTTTCTCTCCTACTCCAGGGCAGTTCTGGCAGACAGATTCAGGCACCTCCAGGGCGGTGGGGGCAGTGAGCTCCAGGCCCAGGTGGAGGCAACAGGATGTAGACACAGTAACCAGGGCACAGGTGTCAGCTCTGCCTAAGGAAGAATCACCTTGTTTGTTTTCCGAGTTCCTCTGAAAATAGAGTTTGTTGGTCTTGGTCTTCAGTTTTAAAATAATAATTGCTCACTGTCAACAACATGAGAAGTACAGAAAAACAAACAAGAGAGGAAAAAAAATCACCCCTTGTACTTCAGACAGAAGAACCACTGCTAATATTTTGATGAATCGCCTTCTATTTTAATCTTATTTTAATTGTAAACTGAAACAACCACAAAATAAATAAAGTGCATCTGTAAGTCTAAACAGTAACAACAACAGTTGTTGTTGCATAGTTGCACAATATTGTGAATGCACTAGGTGACCCAATCACACATTTTAAATGGTGAACTCACTATGATGCGGACCTTCCATTAATTAGCCTCGCGGGCTCTGAACGTGATTGGGCCCTCAGGGGCCCCCGGGGCCAACTGTCCCTTCACCCCTTCCCGTAGCTTATGGCCTCTGCGCCCTTGAACCAACGAGGTCTCCGCGTCGCCTCTCAACACGGCGCCTTTGCTCTCGGGCCGCGGACCCGACGGGAAGGAGCTCCCAAGCTGGGCTGGTGCGGAGGAGCCCCCCTGGCCACGCCAGGCCCTGGGCGACACTGGGCAGGTGTGTCCCTGAGCCGGCCACCGCTGCCGCCAGAGCCAGAGGGAGGCTCCCCAGGGCCGTCACCATGCAACACGCTGTTCTGATCCGTTCTCTTTCAAAATGGACTCAGCTTAGTCTTTCCCCCATTACAAAAAGAGATTCAAAGATTCTTTTACAATAAAACAGAAGAGGGCCCGTGGGCGGCTCAGGCCGTTAAGTGTCTGCCTCCGGCTCAGGCCGTGACTGGGCCCTGGGATCGGGCCCCGTCGGGCTCCCTGCTCACCAGGGACGCTGCTGGTTCCTCTCCCTCCGCCCTCCCCGCTACTCGTTCCTCTCTATCTCTCAGATGAATTAATAAAATCTTTAATAAAATAAAATAAAACAAAAAAGTATAAATAAATAAATAAATAAATAAATAAATAAATAAATAAATAAATAAAAAAATAAAATAAAATAAAATAAAATAAAATAAAATAAAATAAAATAAAACAGAAGAAAAGCATGAAGACGTTGCCAGCACAGCCTGGAGATGGTTCTGGTCGTAGCAGACGTGTGGCCTTCCGGGCTCGGCTGCTTTTCACGCAGACGACGGATCGATGACGGGTGGCGGTGACGGGGCGCGGTGCTTTGTCACCGGACAGCGCGGCCACCAGGGCGGGCCCGCGGTTAGTGGCACTCGCGGCCGGCCCGGGCCCGCAGGCCACTGCTCCATGGACATGCGGCCGCCTCCGCCTCCAGCCTGTGCGGGTCCCACGGGGCCCTTGGGCTGCGGCCGCCTGAGGCCCTGGAAGCCCGGCCCAGACCGGCCTCTGGCAGGCAGCACACCCCCCTCAGGGCCCCGAAGTCCCACCTGGCTCCCGAGGAAGGGCAGCCTGGGGCGGACAAAGGGGCACCCTAGAGCACCCCCACCCGCCCCACCCTGACCTCGGCTCTGCTCTGAGGCCTTCCCCCCAGCTCCGAGGGCACCCACCCCGGGCGGCCCCTCCTCAGGAGGTCTCAGACCCCTCACCCCAGCGCCGACCTGTGTCCCCTTGGCAGCACCGGCCCCAGGAGGGAGGGGAAGGCTCAGGGCTGTGAGCTCGGCCTCCGGCTGCTCTGGGGGTGCTGGGAGGGTGTGAGTGCTGGAATCGGGGGCTGTGGACCCACATGTGTGCAGCTGCGGGAAGGCACGAGAGGCCCTGCCGGAGGTCCCCACAGTCAGGGCCCGAGGAGGGGATTTGGCCCCCTCTGCCCCGGATACCACATGGCAATCAGTTTCTGAGGCCAGAGACCCATCTGGGCTCCCCGGGGCGGCTGCCCTTGGTGTGGAGGTTGAGGGGGGACCTCCGGCCCCAGCACCTCCTGCAGCAGGGCCTGCAGCCCCCACCCTGCGAGGGGGTGGTCTCAGAGCCTGGGTGCCAGGCCCATGAGGGGTCCTGGCTGCCCCAGGAGCCAGAGAGGAGCTGGAGGTGGAGGTCACTGGGCAGGAGCAGGGACCTTAGAGATGGGGCTCCACCCACTCAGCTTTCACAGGAGAAACTGAGGCCTGCAGGGGGGCAAAGGGCTTGCCCCGGTCACTGTGAGCCCAGCTACCAGCCTCAAGGCCAGGGCTCTCCTTCACATGGCAGCCACATGCCCTTGGCCCTCAGGGGGCCCCCTTTCTACTGGGCTCCAACCCTGTGACCTGTACTTGAGGCTCAGCATTAACTACTCTGGGCTGAAGATCCCTCAATGTCTGCAGTCAAGTCCACAAAGTCAGCCTTCCCCCTTCCAGGCCTCCCAGCCTCAGGCCCCAGCCTGGCCTTCACGCAGAGTCGGTGCCTCCCTGCCTGCCTCTGGGCCGGTGGAGCTGAAGCACACTCAGGAATGAACCTCACAGCCCAGTCTCTGCGGCTCACTCAGGATCCTGCCAGCCGGGATCCAGTCTCAGGGGAAATGCCCACAGGGAGCCACATGTGATCTTTCTGTAAGTGGGTCTCTGTCCCACCTTGAGCAGATGGCACACGGGGGGCACCACAGGGTCTGGGGCTTATGTGCCGTGAACAGTGTCTGAGAGCAAGAGCAGTCCCCTCCTCCAGACCTTTCTTCCAGGCCTCAGGGAACCACACCACCTCACACCTCACATCTCAGGTCCCTTCTGACAGGCAAGCACCCCACCAGCACCACCACCACTGCCCAGCATTCCCCCAGCCCAAGGAGGGTGGTGCCACTGCAGAGAGGAGCTCAGGCCTGTCAGGAGCTGACCTCAGAAGCAAGATGGCCGAGTGGTTGGGAGCCCAGCCTGGCAGTCACCATGCACAGGGCAGAGGCGTCACCCATACAGGAAATGTCACCACCTCTCCTGACATTCCTCCATGGGCCATAAGGGGGGTGCCCTGGCTGCATTTCTGGTCAACATATTCTGAGTATCTCTGTACAGTGCAACACATACACTGTTGACCACGGGTTAGCTTGTGTTGCTTCTGTGTGGCAGGTCTATGTCAGTGTTCTTGGTACACACTCACACTCATGCATATGTACATGCACACACGTCACACACCCTCACACTCACACATGCTCCACATTCAGTCACTTGATATGCACCAAAGCTCGAACTGAGGCCACCCTCTAATGGCTGCTGTGGTCACTTCTCTAAAAGGTCAGTCAAACCAGGAATAACCACAGGCATGTTCATCAGAAATCCCAGATGCCCAAGTCAGGGAAGAACATTCTGTCCTTTCTTTTTTTTTGTTTTAAGAGTTTATTTATTTATTCATGAGAGACACACACAGAGAGAGAAAGAGAGAGAGAGAATGAGGCAGAGACACAAGCAGAGGGAGAAGCAGGCTCCATGCAGGGAACCCGACACAGGACTCGATCCCGAGACTCCAGGATCACTCCCTGGGCCAAAGGCAGGCACTAAACCGCTGAGCCACCCAGGGATCCCCCATTCTGTCCTTTCACAGAGGGGGATGTCACTTGTCCAAGGCTATACAGCGGATAACATGGAGGCCAGGCCCCTGACTCCCAGGCCAGTGTTCTTGCCCCCTCCCACAGGGCCTAGGTGTTCAGATTCCAGTTCATTCCAGTTCCCAGAGTCCTGCTAGAGCCCAGAGGCAGGGTCTTCCCCCAGGGGAGGGACTGGGGCAGAGGAGTTGAGGGTTTCATACCCCCACTCCCTCACACAAAGGGTCCATGGCCACCCATGAGAGAAGAAGGTCCCTTGGGGGAAAGGAATTTCCAGACCAGAGGATCCCTGAGAATGGTCTGCTCTGTGCTAGTTGGGAGGGAGTTGGGAGGGAATTGGGAGGGGAGGGGGCTGCACTTTCTGGAAACATAAAAATACCAAGAACACTGACATAGACCTGCCACACAGAAGCAACACAAGCTAACCTATGGTCAACTAGCTCACATCTTTCACTAAGAGAACAAAAACAACTGGTCACTTGTTTCCACCCACAACCCCAAGTCCAATGTTTTCCCTACTTCCTGGAAAGAAAACGAGCACCATTCATTCCCCAGGTAGAAGCTGATCTGCTCCAAAGCCTGGCATTGCTTTATGACCTGGGGACAGGACTGTGGCCTCAAAGGCCAAGTCCGAGGCAAAGTTCCAGTGGGTCACCAAGGCCAGAACAGACACGTTATGCTGTGATATGTGGTGTGATGAGTTCCTCCGGGGAAGGAAGGGGTTAAGGGGAGAGGGTGACAACTGTGGGTTTAGATGGATGGTCAGGAGAGGCCACCCCTGAAGGAAGGGAGAGGACCAGCCCTGGAGGGTGCTTGGGGCAGGGCGCTCGCTGCAGGAAGCACAGGAAGTGCAAAGGCCCTGGGAAGGGATGACCCTGACAAGTCGCAGGAGCAGCGAGGCGGCCAGTGCGGCCCCACCAAGGAAGGGCAAGGAGGCGGGCCAGGGGCCAGTGCGTCCCTGGGGCCTCGCCGCTCCTGCTGAGCACCTTGCCCTTTGCTCCAAGTTGTCAGACGCGCGCGAACATCGCGTGGACAGGGCTTGCTCCTTCTAGCTTCTGGGGGTGCTGGGAGGGTGTGGGTGCTGGAACGCGCGCATAACGGCTGGATCCCACCGCGGAATCCTGGCTCCGTGCGAATCCACAGGGGGCCTGGCCCTCCCGGTGGGTGCACGGACCGGGGGCAGATCCGGCTCCTCCTCACCCACACGCGCGGTGCGCACGCCCCAGGCCTGGAGCCGCAGGGGCGCGGGGCGCCTGTCCTGCTGCGGCGGCGGGGACGCGGCGTCCGTGCGCACTGTCCCGCCGGGCCGCAGCCGCGGAGGCCACCGCCCGGGGGCCCATGCAGCCCGCTCGGGGCGACCCGGGCGCTCCAGGTCCCTGCTCCGCTAGTTGGGGTCCGCGCGCTTTTTATTGGTGTTCATTTGCCAACATATAGCATCACACCCAGTGCTCATCCCGTTAAGTGCCCCCCTCAGTGCCCATCACCCAGTCACCCCCACCCCCGCCCTCCTCCCCTTCCACCACCCCTAATTCGTTTCCCAGAGTTAGGAGTCTCTCATGTGCTGTCACCCTCTCTGATATTTCCCACTCATTTTCTCTACCTTCCCCTATAATCCCTTTCACTATTTTTTATGTTCCCTGAAAGAATGAGACCATATAATGCTTGTCCTTTTCCGATTGACTTATTTCACTCAGCACAATACCCTCCAGTTCCATCCACGTCGAAGCAAATGGTGGGTATTTGTCGTTTCTAATGGCTGAGGAATATTCCATTGTATACATAAACCACATCTCCTTTATCCATTCATCTTTTGATGGACACCGAGGCTCCTTCCACAGTTTGGCTATTGTGGACATTGCTGCTAGAAACATCGGGGTGCAGGTGTCCCGGCGTTTCACTGCATCTGTATCTTTGGGGTAAATCCCCAACAGTGCAATTGCTGGGTCGTAGGGCAGGTCTATTTTTAACTCTTTGAGGAACCTCCACACAGTTTTCCACAGCGGCTGCACCAGTTCACATTCCCAACAGTGCAGGAGGGTTCCCTTTTCTCCACATCCTCTCCAGCATTTGTGGTTTCCTGCCTTGTTATTGTTGCCCATTCTCACTGGTGTGAGGTGGGATCTCATTCATTTGGGGAATATAAAAAAATAGTGAAAAGGAATAAAGGAGAAAGGAGAAAAAATGAGTGGGAAATATCAGAAAGGGACACAGAACATGAGAGACTCCTAACTCTGGGAAAGGAACAAGGGATGGTGGAAAGGGAGGTGGGCGGGGGGGTGGGGATGACTGGGTGACAGGCACTGAGGGGGGCACTTGACGGGATGAGCACTGGGTGTTATGCTATATGTTGGCAAATTGAACACCAATAAAAAATAAAATTTTTAAAAATAAATCCAATAAGACAGAGGCTAGCTGACAAAAAAAAAAAATCCTCTCCTTCTTCCAGTAATAGGTTTTAATAATTTTGTTTTTTGGTTTTTTTTTTTGTTTTGTTTTGTTTTTTTGTTTTTTTTTTTAATTTTTATTTATTTATGATAGTCACACACAGAGAGAGAGAGAGGCAGAGACACAGGCGGAGGAGGAAGCAGGCTCCATGCACCGAGAGCCTGATGTGGGATTCGATCCGGGGTCTCCAGGATCGCGCCCTGGGCCAAAGGCAGGCGCCAAACCGCTGCACCACCCAGGGATCCCGGTTTTAATAATTTTGAATGAAGTTGTATGTAGACTTTTCCCCATATACAAATGGCTTGGACATCTCTTTATTTTTTTTTTTTAATTTTTATTTATTTATGATAATCACACAGAGAGAGAGAGAGAGGCAGAGACACAGGCAGAGGGAGAAGCAGGCTCCATGCACCGGGAGCCTGACGTGGGATTCGATTCGATCCCGGGTCTCCAGGATCGCGCCCTGGGCCAAAGGCAGGCGCCAAACCGCTGCGCCACCCAGGGATCCCCTGGACATCTCTTTAGATTAATCCCTAGTTAACTGATATTTTTAATGCAGTTGTAAATTTTATCTTTCTTAAATGTCATTTTCTATTCATTGGCTGATATATAGATATATAATACATTTCTGTATTTGAAATTGGATCTGGTAAATTTGCTACACTTTTTTAAATAGGTTCTACCAATTTATCTCTACATTCTGTGGGACTTGCTACATACTTAAACATACCATCTGTGAATGACAACAATTTTGTTACTGTTTTCTCAATTCTTAGACATTTCATTTCTCTGCCTTGCTTACTCCCTCTGCTGGTAGCTACGAGTGCAACAGCAGGGAAAATAATCTGCATCCTTGTCTTGTCACAAAGGGATGTTTTTAAACACTTCATTATGAAACATGATGCCTGGCATAATTTTCTTTGAAGATTCTCTCATAGATCAAGAAGGTTCTGAGGACACCTAGGTGGCTCAGTCAGTTGAGCATCAAACTCTGATTTCTGTTCAGGTCATGATCTCAGGGTCATGAGATCAAGCCCCGCATGGGACTCGCACTCAGCTCAGGGGGAGTCTGCTTGAGATTCTCTCTCCCTCTGCCCCTCCCCCCACTCATGCTCACACTGATTATCTCTCTCTCTAAAATTAATAAGTAGATCTTAAAACAAAGTTCTGTTATATTCCTTGTGTAATGGGCCTTTTAAAGTCATTTGTTGGATTTTATTCAAAAGAAAAATACTTTTTTTCTGCATGCTATTATACAGTAGCTTCTTTTTAATGTTGCAAATTTACATAGATTTTTCTAGGGTCAAACCAATCTTGCCTTCTTGAAATACATGAACCAGACTTGTCCTTTATGTAGTGTCCTGCACTATAGCTGGACTTCAGTGTGCTAATAAAAATATTTGCAAGTTTAAGATGTTTGAGTTTATATTCCTGAATAAGAGAGAGCTGTCATCCTTCATTTGCTGCCCTTGTTGGGTTTCACAGTCAAGACTGTGTTCATTTAATAAAGTGGGACAATATTTATACTGCATAAGAATTGTTTTCTTCTCTGGAAGAATCTGGGTAAGGTTAGGATTGCTCACCAGTGAAGCTCCCTGAGCCAATTTTCTTCGTGGGAAAATTTTTGGCTACTGATTCAATGCCTTTAGAAGAACTGAGATTTTCTATCTCTCCTTGAGTCAAAAATACGTGTTGGGTTAGATTTTTCTAGGAATGTTCTTATTTCATGTCAAATGATTGTCATCATGCTGTAATAATCGACTGCCATCATCCACTTTGGTTATGCATGTCCAGAAAAAAAAAATGTCCCCTTTTTTGTTCTTGATTTGGGTAATTTTTGCCTTCTTTCTGCAGTTCTTAAGAAATTCACCAAGTCTTTTTTTTTTTAATATTTGGTTTATTTATTCATGAGAGACACACACACACAGAGAGAGAGGCAGAGACACAGGCAGAGGGAGAGGCAGGCTCCATGCAGGGAGCCCGGCGTGAAACTCGATCCCGGGACTTCAGGATCACACCCTGGGCTGCAGGCAGCCCTAAACCGCTGGGCCACCTGGGCTGCCCTCACCAAGTCATTTTTAATTTCAGTCATATCATAAAGCAAACAATTCTCTACTCTCTTGTTTCATCATACCCACTGGATATTTATCATCCATTTCTTCAGTATTTGTTCTCCTCTTTGTATCTGCCTTCATTCTATTCCTCCTTGAGATTATTTTGTTCTTTTCTAGCTTTGCAGAGTATTTGCTTGGCTCATTCACTTTCAGCCTTCTTAACTTTCTATCAAATTTCAAAATACATTTTAAGGTTATTCACTTCCTCTTGTGTACCACATTAGTTGTATTCCTTAAGGCTTTATGTAGGGATTTCATTATTGTTCAGTTCAAAATGTGGTCTTATATCCAGTTTGGGTCCTTCTCTAAACCATGAGGGGCATATTTATTTATTTCTGAACATAAGAGGATATGTTTTATTTATTTCTGAACATAAGAGGATACCTAAACATCATACTCAGTGGTGAAAAACTGAGAGCTTTTCCCGTAAAATCAGGAACAAGACAAGGATGTCCATTCTAACCACTTTCATTGCATATAGTACAGGGAGTCCTAGATAAAGCAATCAGACAATAAAAAGAAATAAAAGGCATCCAAACAAAAAAACAAACAAAAAAAAAAAAGGCATCCAAACATATAAGGATATCTAGTATCTCCTTGTCATTGATTTCTAGCATTTTGCTTAGAGAACATATGCTGAATGATTTGTCATTTAAAATTTATTTAGGCTTGTTTTTTGACCCAGACCCATTGACTCAGTTTTTGTCAATGTCCCTTTTCTGCTTGGAGGGAATATACATACTGTAATTTAGGATTCATGTCCCATAAATAAATCCTTTAGGTCAGGTCAGTTAAGTCTTCCAATCTGCTATCTTCTTCCTCAAGTTTTTCCAGTTATTTCGAGTTATCACCTAGCCCACCATGCCTGAAAACGGAAGTTCTCCTCTAAATGACTTTCTTCAGGGATGCCTGGGTGGCTCAGCAGTTAAGCCTCTGCCTTTGGCTTGGGGCACAATCCCGGGGTCCGGGGTCGATTTCTGCATCAGGCTCCTTGCAGGCAGTCTGCTCCCTCTGCCTGTGTCTCTGCCTCTCTCTGTGTGTCTCTCATGAATAAATAAAATATTTTTAAAAAAATAAAAAATAAATGACTTTCTTCATGCAACATTCATTTGGGAAATGTGTACCAAGCATTTACATTGTACAAGAGTAAATGTCTGGGCTCCTTACATTTCCAACACTTTAGTTGCCTTTGTATGATGGAACCTCTTGGCCTTTTCTCTGCTATATTTGAGGCTGAGGCATAACTACTGGGCAGCTCTCCAAGCTTCCAGAGCATGTGTGGGGACCTCTACTCTAGGTGGTGTTGGTCAGTGATCCTGTGGAGCACATCAAAAAGTAGCCTCAAGCAAGGAAGGAATTATCAGCCCATATAATTGGGAATCCAGACACGGGACGCTCAGGGCTGCCTGAACCCAGAGATCCTGGCCCTATTCTCCTAGAATTCTCCCTTCTATGTCCTTGTCCCCCACATTGACGGGGTTCCCTCATGATGCAAAACAGCTCCAGCAGAGCAGGACTTCACCCCTGCATATAACACATCCAAGGAAGGAAAAGGTCTTGAACCTGGTTTTTTTATGGGTCTGCACCATATGCTGGTACCACTGGAATTGGACAGCTGCAGCACCACAGTCCCACTCAGGGGTGACCCCGAAAGACAGCAGTGAAGGACAGCTTTCCCAGGAACAGAAGACTGAGAGATACATTTCAGGTCTTGGCCTGGATTGAGAGATGGCAAGAAATATGGGTCCATGGTGATTCATAGGAGTTACCAGTGGTTTGGCTGATGGTCTGTGTTATGGGCTAAATGTTTGTGTCCACTCCCAAATTCATATGTTGAGGGCCTAACCACCAATATGATAGTCTTTGGGAGTTAGGTTTTGGTGAAGTCATGAGGGGACCCTTGTGTTACAATTATAAGAAGAGGGAGAGAGGGCTTGCATGCTCTCGCTCTCTCTTCTTTCCCTCCACACATACATGCACATACCAAGGAAAGGCCCTTGTGAGCACACAATGTGAAGGCAGGTGTCTGCAAGCCAGAAGAAAATCCTCACCAGGAACTGAATCTGCCATAGTCTTGACCTCTGGCTTACCAGCCTCCAGTAAGACATAAATGTATGTTGTTTAAGCCACCCAGTCTATGGTATTATGTTACAGCAACCCAAGCGGACTGAGACAGTCAGGGACTCAGAAGGATCAAGTGTCACTATTTGAAAATTATGACAAGGAACGAGTGAGAAGCAGTATGGAGATAGGCCTTTTAGAGTGGACCTTGTGAAGCCAGTCTCATCCCATATCACCAAGTGACATGTGAACACTCTCTGCAAAGGAGAGCTCAATAATCATGTGGACAAAATGACACACTTCACAATGTCAGTCAGCTTCATTCCCAGCCATCCCAGTGTTTGCCCAAGGGGCTTATAAACAAATGGGCCCTGGTGACAGGCTTGGAGGCTGGGCAAGAGCACAACAGGGTCTATCAAGGCTGACCTGGCTACTGCTGCCACCTAGTGGTTAATTTGTTGAGACCAGAGACCAACATGACAGCACCTTGGCCTGGGGAACCAGCCAGCCACCTGGTGGCAGGTGGATTCTATTGCACTTCTTCCATCATGGAATGGGCACAAATTCCGGATATGGATTTGCCTTCCCTGCCTGTAATCCTTCTTCTAGTAACACCATGCCTGGACTCTTGGGATGCCTTAAATACCATCCTGGCATTCCCTTACAACAATGTCTAATCAAGGAAATTATTCCACTGCAAAAGAAGGGCAGCATGGAATTACTGGTCTTACCTCATACTCCATCACTCAGAAGCAGCTGGCCTGTTTAAAAGGGAGTGGCATTGACGGGATGAGTACTGGGTGTTATATGTTGGAAAATCGAACTCCAATAAAAATAATAAATAAATAAATAAATAAATAAATAAATAAATAAGAGTGGCTTGTGGGCTCCTGGGTGGTTCCTGGGTGGTTGGTTAGGTGTCCAATTCGATTTTGATCTCAGGGTGGTGAGTTCAGGCCCAGTGGAGTGGCTTACAAAAGACTCAGTTATGGCACAAGTTGAGAGAGAGCACCATGAACTACGGGCTTCTGTCTTATAGGATGCAGCTTATGCTTTGAATCAAAAACGCTTATATGATTCAGCCTCTCCCTGGAGCCAGAATACACAAATCTGGGAATCAAGGGATAGAAGTAAAAGTCGCTTCTCCCACAATTAATCCTAATAATACACTCAAAGAATGTTTTTCTCTATCCCAGAAGCTTTTAGCTCTGCTGCTTTAGAAAACTGAGCTCCCAAGAAGATAATGCTTCCAGCAAGGCACACTACAATGCTTCCATTGAATTAAAATCCAACAGGCAGAAAAAGGAGCTACTCTACTAGTTGGACAGATTGGCCTGGATTTCTAAGGAGAGATCAGGTTGGTGCTACACAGTGGGGGCGGGGAGGGCTTTGTCTAGAACCCAAAGCACTAAGCATCTTAGTACTCAGAGACTTTAAGAATGAAGGTTTAGATCTCCCCCCTAAACCACCAGGTGAAGATCCGTCACCAGCTGAGGTTCTAGCTACAGACAAGAAAAATATCGAATTGGCGGAGGAATAATCAAAGATATCAACTATGGCCTCATGTCTAGGGTCACCAGACTTAGCAATTAATGTCCATGCTTGGTTACATTTGAATTTCAAGTAAACAACATATATGTGTTTTAGCATAAGTATATCCTGTGCAATATTTGGGGCATACTTATACTAAAGATTATTCATTATTTGGGCATCCTGAATCTTATCTGGCAACCCTGTTCATGACCAATGGAAAAAAAACTGCGCTTTTTTTTTTTTTTTTTGCTTGTTATATGTATTTGCATTAACCATTTTCTCTTTTCTGCTTCTCATGATCATTTTATATACAAGTTGTTGGAGGTTAGCAGAATATTCAGTGGAACTGTGATTGATTTTGAGGAGAAATTAATATAATTATCTATGGATACAATGTCTCTTGGAGGTGTATGTCTCCTCATTTGGGAGAGAGACTATAGAATAGCTGCGTCTTAATTGGGTAGAAAGTTCTTTTGTCAGCTGGTGCAATGCTAAAGTTTGCCAATAGAGGGTGCTGGAGGGATGTTTCAAGGCTGTAGCAACAAAAGGGCACCTCACTCATCTACCAGATTTCCTTCCTTTTTATGGAGTACAAATGTCACTGGGTGGATGGGTAGATGGCCCATTTTCGCTTCAGCAGCCCTGATGACCAGCTCCAGCCTCTCGAATTTTCTGGCCAAGGTGTGCCACTTCCAGAGCCCTGGCCCAGGCCCTCTGGCAAGATTCCAGCTTGCATTGCCTGAGACCAGCCGATATTACACAGCCTCCTCTCTCAGACTACATCTTTTCCCTCCTGAAATATTCATTCGTTCATTCAAATATTTAATGATCATTTACTACTGCCAGGCAGTGTTCTAATAAACACTTGTGTATGAGTCTTTGTATAAACATGTGTTGTCTTTTCTCTTGGGTATATCACTAAGGGTGGAATGACTGGATAATATGGTAGATGTAGCTAGTTGCTTAACTCTTTTGTTTAGGGTGGGGAGGGGCAGAGGGAGAGGGAGAGAGAGAATCCCAAGCAGGCTCCATGCCCAGCACATAGCTCGACACAAGAGCTTGATCTCACAACACTGAGATCAGACCTAAGACAAAATCAAGAGTTCAACAATTAACCAAATGAGCCACTCAGAAGCCCCAGTTGCTTAACTTTTTAAGCAACGAACCAATTGTTTTCCAAAGTGAATGTGCAATTCTACTTTTCCACGAACAGTGTGGAAACAGAAGTGGACACAGAAATGAACACAACAAAATGCTTGCCTTACATTTAAAAGAGGGAGAGAGATCATAAACTTATACACTTAAATAACAATAGGTCATGTTAAGCTGTGATAAGAAATCTGAATTTATTTCCAAGTTTTAGAATTTAAATGAATGGATTTATGCAGTATATATTTTTAAAGATTTATCTTAGAGACACAGAAAGAGTGTGTGCATGAGCAGGATGAGGGGCAGAGGGAGAGGGTGAAGGGATGCAGGCTCCCCGCTTAGCCCCACAGGGGGACTCAACCCCATGACCCTGAAATCATGACCCAAGCTAAAACCAAGAGCCAGATACCTAACCAACTGAGCCACCCAGGTGCCCCTGTACATGTCACTAGCCATATTTTTTCATTCAAAGTTATGTTCTTGAGATCTACCCATGATAGTAATATAAACACATCAAGTTTATACATCCTAATTGCTGAATAGTCCATCATATTAATGTACCACTATATATATATATATATATATATATATATATATAATCTTTTTTAAAAAATGTATATACCTTTGGGGGGTGTTAAATAATAAGATCTTTTTTAAAAAAGATTTTATTTATTTATTCATGAGAGACACACAGAGAGAGAAGCAGAGATACAGGCAGAGGGAGAAGCAGACTTCATTCAGGGAGCCCGATGTGGAACTCGATGCTGGGACTTCAGGATCATGCCCTGAGCCAAAGGCAGATGCTCAACTGATGAGCCACCCAGGCATTCCCTGAGCCACCCAGGCATCCCATAAGATCTTTATTTATTATCACACAAACTAAAGCAACATGAAGCATAATTCTCCAGGTTGCATAACTGGAGGCTAGAAAACCTGTAATGAGCATAACCTAGAATGAATGAATATATATATATATATATCACTATATACATATATATTGCTATATACATATACTTGACACTATATACATATATATCACTATACACACATATGTATACCACTATCACACATATATATACATAGGTATATATATACAATACTAGTATACATGGCATATAATATATATATATATATATATATAAAGTATATACTAGGCATTTAGGTTTCCAACTTTTTACTGCTACAAATAATGCAGCAGTTAGCAAATAATGCTGTTCCAAATATACCCAGAGGTGGAGCCACTGAGTAAAAACAGAATGCATACTTTTCAGTTTCACCGCCCCTCTTGTGGCTGCACTGATTCCACCAGCAGCAGGGAAATCCTACTTCCCTAAGTCTTTGCAACAGAGGGTACTGCCAGGCTTTTTCGATCTTACCCCCTGTGCTCTTACAACAACCCTCCCTTACAGCTCTGAAATAATGCAGGCAAAATGCCACTGGTGTGCCAGATGCCAGGTTAAGGACCCCACCACAAGAACGTGTGGAGTCTTCCTCTTCAGACTAGGCAAGGGTGAAGGACTCATTCACTCTTGGCTTCTCCAAGCACACCTAACACAGGGCTTCACACACAGTAGGGTGCTTTAACAGTTGTGCCACTAATAAACTCTCCAAGCCTCATTTTTGCCGGTTCGTGCCTCTAAGCTGTCACTACACCCGGTACTGTGCTGGTAAATGTTGAACAACCAACTCAGAGGGTGTTTGTAGACGAGGGGCTGGGGAGATACCTAATTTGCAGCATTTGGCAATTTCCATGGTGTAAATACCCCCATCATGGTAGATTCTGAGCTACTAAGTTGCATCACTGAGGAAATATGTTCAATCAATAATTCCCGTGAGCTGGTGCAAGCAGTCTCTGACACACCACCGACTAAGGCTGCAGACGCCTGGTCCTTCACTCTCGAGTCTGGGCTGGCAAAAGTCAGCTTCTGTGCTTCTGTACGAGTCTGACAGCGACATCTGGTGGTAGAGCCAAGCAAACCCCAAACCACATAGAGAAGGATCTAGAGTGTGGGGAAAGAAATAGGAAACCCCATCCCCACCCCGCCTCCCAAAGGTTTCCCCCTTTGCCATGTTCTGCCCTGGGGCCCACCATCTCCAGAAAAGACTCAATGCCTGGGAGGAACCATGATGGGGACCCCTGCAGATCTTCCTCCGGTTGGGTGGAAGTGGCTCCAGGGGTCGGAGTAAGAAGCGACTTTATAGGGCTGCCAGCAGGTCACCACAGCAGATCAGCAACCTACCCCTGATGGAGGATTATCAGAACAGCATATCACCCCGAAGCAGTCACCACAACATCCCTAGAACAAGAGTAACCCAGCTAGCATACTTGGAAGCATTTGCTCATGACGGGTCTTCCCTCCAGGGACCTGGAATTTGGCCCCATACTCCAAGGTTTTTTCTTTGCCCCAAGACTTCCCTGATTTCATGTGTAACCCTTGGCTCCCAGATCCTAAAGCCCTATAGCCCTACCTGTGGTAGGAAAGGTGGGAAAATGAAGGTAGCATCTGGAATAGGAAAACCATTACACTTAACCTTTGGCCACCCCAAACCCCAACAGATTGCTGACCACTAAAGGTTTATATTTGAATCCCTTCAAGAGTGTACTCTTTTTTTTTCAATAGTATATTCTTTTAGAAAGCTTCTGCTAAGTGCAGAAGTCCACTTTTTTCCAGATCCCTGGAGGGTAATGGGGAGGAAAACTATTAATTCAAACATAACCCTGTCTGGTACAGGTAGAAATCAATCACCATTCACTAAAAAGAGAAATCCACTTCATAAGAGATAAGGCTGATCATTTGGGGGTAATCTTGATCAAAGACTTCTTGAGAACACTGCCTTCCTGCAGGATACAGTCCAATATTTTGCATCTGGATTTCCCCAGAATTCCTGGGCTCACTCTCTCCACTCCATTCCATGTCCACTGAGTTCTAAAGGGTGAGGCCTCCAGGCACTGGGTCCTGCAGAATGCAAACAGCCAGCTGCCACAGGGAACAGCAAAAAGCAAATGTGATGACCAAACAACCCAATTGCTGATCAGCCCAATCCAAACTGGGGATAAACCGGACAGGACAGATGAGCCAGTAGGAACATAGGCAGCTTTCTTTGGAAAGGTCATTGCAGGGCCAGGGGGACAAAGAATGGATGCGGGCATTTTCCCCCTCTCCAATGAGCAAAGTCAAGTACAAGATCTCCTAGGATTTATGAAATTTAATTCCAGGAAAGCTAAGTTAGAGCAGCCTTCCAGGAGTGTATAAAAGAAATCAGAAATTTCTGGTGGACCTAGATGCTGTGGCAGCTTGGGACCAAATATAAACACTCTTGCAAATGCCTCAGGCCTAGCTCTAGTTAAGGACGCTGGGCTGGGCATGCTTCCCAGAGCACACACAGGCTGTGTCGCATATCAAAAAAAGCAAACCAATTTTCTTTTACCCTTGCTCCTTCCAGAGGCTTCATGTGATGAGCCCAAGACTAGATGTTCAGCTACTCTCTCCTTAAACATTTCCCTTCAGGGATCCCTGGGTGGCGCAGCGGTTCGGTGCCTGCCTTTGGCCCAGGGCGCGATCCTGGAGACCCGGGATCGAATCCCACATCGGGCTCCCGGTGCATGGAGCCTGCTTCTCCCTCTGCCTGTGTCTCTGCCTCTCTCTCTCTCTCTCTCTCTCTGTGACTATCATAAATAAATAATAATAAAAAAATTTAAACATTTCCCTTCAGAGTGTAGAACTTCTGACCTCAGGGACAGCCTCCCACACGATGGCCCCCAGTGTCATGTTTTCAAAAATGATTATCAATCCCAGTGTATGCCTTCTCTGTTGGAATCAAATGGATGGGAATCACTGGCTTCCAACCAATACAGTGATCCCCTGCTGCTCTGTAGGATGGGGGAGAAAAGGTCTAGAATCATAGGAACCCCAACAAAGGAGGGATACGGATGTGTTGCGTCCTTTGAAGGGCGAGGTGTAAAACAGTAAGCCCCAGATCAGCCTCTCTTCTTTGTCTTTTCACTGCTGGCCAGCAAAACTGTGACACTGCCATTATTATCCTTCCTAGTTACTGCAAAAATCTGCTGAACTAGCTTCCTGAATCCAAAACCATAGAGTAACTCTGGACACTGATCTGGCAGGAATACTAGACTGCAGACCTAGGGAAGTACATGTCTTAAATGTCCTCATAGTGAGACCAAACCTGACCCACATCCAAGGGAAATGCCAGCCAGCAGCTTGTGGACATGCATATAGGCTGCTTACTTTGGCCTTTCAGCCAACAAACTCCAAATTTGCTTCCTCAGTGATCCTTTGGGTGATCACACTCACTAGGTCAAAAATCACTTTACAAATTAAATATGATCAAATGACTAGAAATCACTGCACTAATATGTTTTGTCACTGGAGGGTGCCAGAGACCACTAAATCTAATCCAGGCTCAAGGTAGTCCATACAAAACTTGCTCACTGGGTGGCGTGAATGCTGGAAGAGGACTGGCACCCTGAGCAGTCCTGTTCCCCATGTGCCCCAGTCCCTTGCCAGGTGGAGAGAAGGAATCCAATCCTAAAAGAAGACTCCCTTAGGAGCTAGCTAGCTTATGAGTGCCCTTTTACACCAAAGAGGTAGGAAAATTAAAATTCAAGATAATAAGAGTTTTATTTTGCAAATTAATGTGTGACCAGCAAAAAAAATTTTAATTAGAAAGGTGAGATGTTTGACTCACTGGGGCATCCATCCTCAAGTCTCTTGTGCAATGGAAGTTGTGTAAGCATCCAGCTGGGCATCCATTTCCAGAGTTTCAAAAACCATTAAGTGAGAGGAAAGTTTCAAAGTTTTTGAAATGGCAATATGAAGAGCTCCACAGATCCATTCCCCAGCAAAACTGGTAAAATGTTAAGCTTATATGTAAATTTATATTTATTATACATGCTAATTCTTAAAATACACCTAAATTCTAAGAAATAATACACATTTTAAGGGCAGCCCGGGTAGCTCAGCGGTTGAGCGCCACCTTCGGCCCAGGGCCTGATCCTGGGGCCCTGGGATCAAGTCCCATGTTGGGCTCCCTGTATAGAGCCTGCTTCTCCCTCTGCCTGTGTCTCTGCCTCTCTCTGTCTCTCATGAATAAATAAATAAAATCTTAAAAAAAAGAAATAATACATTTTATATATAAAATATTTAAAGTACATATACATATATGTTTGTGTATATATACATATATATAGTCCAGAGACTATATATATGTATGTGTATATATATATATATATATATATATATATATTCTCTGGAAACAGACCTGAAAGCATACAGCTAATGAAATATTTATTCAAGAAAATCTACTAAAATGTGGCAAGAAAAAAAAATGTGGCAAGAGCAGAGAATCTGTGGCATTTCAATCATAACCTGTTCCCTTCTTCCCCTCCCCAACCCAATGTGATGGGAACTCCACTCCTAGCAAGTGAAGCCAAGTAACACAGGGCACTTAAAGTGATAGTATTTCCCAGAGAAGGGCAGTTCATCAGTATTTTTCCCACCACACACACACCCAACTAGGGAAGTACATGTCTTAAATGTCCTCATAGTGAGACATAAAATGTCCTCATAGTGAGACGTAAAATTCCAGGTGAGTGTGGCAGGGGGTTGGGCCTCTCTCCTGCTCAGCATTCATTGTGACACAGAAGCTCTTCCTTGGAGATGGCACACTGAAAATACTGGGATGCACATCACTCTTGCTGAAGCTTACCCATAACGTGGAGATTCCATGCTGAGAGCAGCAAGCCAGGAAATTCAAAGGCCCCTGGATGAGTGCCCAGTTCCTAAAGCAGAGCTTTAGAGAAGAAGAGCTTCAGAGAAGAAGAGCTTCAGAGAGAAGCCATCATTCACCCTGCCCCAGGCTCAGAGCTATGGCTTAGAGATTTTACCCAGGGGGGAAAGCAGGACAAAACAAAGTTGTCTGAAGCCCTTCCCAAGTGAACTGGCTTTATTTGCAACTGAGTATGAGGAAGCTCAAACCTAAAGGCACTCTCACAACAATGGAGCTTGTGGTGAAATGCAATTAAGAGAATACTGTTAACTTCATTAGAGACATAAACTAAACTGTAATTTACCAGGGAAAATAGGGAAGAAACAACTAAGAAGAGCCCTCCTAGGGTCAGAACAAATCTCAAACACTGACCTCAAAAAGTATCCTGGCAAATGAGCCTAAATTTAATTGGATCAGTCTGTGAAGCAATGCATACCCCCTGGGCATTGTTGAAAATGAAAAAATAATCAGCTGTAATGAGTGAAGTTTATCAGATGGGCTTGGTCAGGGAAAGAAGTTGTAGCCAAAGCAATTAGGCAAGAAAAAGCAAGGAAAGGCATCTAGACTGAAAAAACAAGAAGTAAAAACTACTTCTATTCACAGATGACATGACTTTGTATATAGAAAATCCTAAGGAATCCACAAAAAAACAATACTAAAGCTAACAAGAAGTACAGCAAAGTTGCAAGATATAAGATCAATATACAAAGAATTAGTTGTGAGATGTTGGTCAAAGTGATGAGGGAACAGGGCTAGCTGCGGACAAAGCACAGCTGGTATCCCACAAATGACCCCCCACTCAGGGGTGGGATATGTGTGACATTCTTCAAGAAGCTTCCAATCATCTTAATGTTAATGCCTCACTAGAGGGAAAAGCAATCTTTACCTTGACAATGGCAAGGCCTCCAGTATCTTGTAGGTACTCCTTAGCATATGAAAATCCTTTTGGAATCTCCCTTTTGCTTACCTCCCTCAATTCCTGGGTATATAATCAGCCCAGGGCAGCAGCTCTTCCTGACCACGGGTCCTGTTGCTGTGTTTTAATAAAACCACAGTTTTGCACCAAAGATGTCTCAAGAATTCTTCCTTGGTCGTCAGCTCAGAACCCCACCTATATTCCAAAATTTCATCAAAATGGTACAAAGTTTCAGTTATTCAGGATGAATAAATTCTGGATGTTATTCAGTTATTCAGGATGAATAAATTCTGTATATCTAATATACAGCATGATAGCTGTAGTATACTATATCATATACTTAAGATTTGCTAAGAAAACATCTTAAATGTTCTCACCACACACAAAAAAATTACAGCTATGTGAGGGGATGGATATGTTAATTGGCTTGATTGTGGTTGCCATTTCACAATGCTTACATGTATCAAAACATCACACTATACACTATAAATATGTACAATTTTTAAAAAGATTTTTGAAGATTCTATTAAATATTTTTTAAAAGACTACAAATAAAGATAGATTTATTGATTTGTTGATTTATTTTAGACAAGGGGCACAAGCTGGGGGAGGTACAAAGGGGGAGGAAGAAGAAATGAATCTCAAACAGATTGTGGGACCCAGGAAATCTAACAAAAATCCCCTACCCCTGGACAAGCAGAGCAGGACTAACTCCATTTTATGCTACACCCGCCATCTCATGTAAAACCCCCCATACCACCTGCCTATTGTTTAAGGCACTCCCTCACCCTGGTTTAGCTATTAAGCACACCCTTATCAGAAACTAGCACACAGGGGATCCCTGGGTGGCGCAGCGGTTTAGCGCCTGCCTTTGGCCCAGGGCGCGATCCTGGGGACCCGGGATCGAGTCCCACGTCGGGCTCCCGGTGCATGGAGCCTGCTTCTCCCTCTGCCTGTGTCTCTGCCTCTCTCTCTCTCTGTGACTATCATAAATAAATAAAAGTTAACAAAAAATTAAAAAAAAAAAAAAGAAAGAAACTAGCACACATTGGAATGCGGGACCTCTGACCTTTAACTGCCAAGGAATGAAAACCCCTCTTTTGGCCTTCAAATCTGTGCGCCAGTTCTAACCAGAATAATAGGCTAGTTCAAATGGTCACTATAGGGTGAATCGTAATTCAGCTGGCCACCTGCTTGTGGACAGACATGACTGTGCAACTTTCTACGTATGTTACAATCTCATTGGCCACGGACCCCTATAACACTACTATGCTTCTTAATCTCAGGGTCAAGTCTCTGCTCTGCTGTATGGAGTATACTTGGACCCAAGCTCAAGCTTGTAAATAAACCCTCATGTACTTGCATCAGTGTCGGCTCCTTGGTGGTTTCTTGGATTTGCAATCTTGGGCACAACACAGATCTGGGACTTGATCTTGCAACCCTGAAATCATGACCTGATCTGAAACCAAGAGTCGAACACTTAACCAACTGACCCACAAAGGCATTTCAAATACATATAATTTTTGTTTGTCAATTATACACAATAAAACTGGAAATATAAAATTGTATTTCTGCACACTAGCAATGAACAATCCAAAAATGAAAGTTAGAAAATAATTCTATTTACGGTAAGATCAAAGAGAGTATATACTTAAGAACATATTTAACAAATGTGGTGGAAAATTTATACTCTGAAAACCACTAACCATTCTGGAAAAAAATTAAAGAGGATCCAAATAAATGGAGATATATCCTATGTGCATGAATCAGAAGACTTAATATTGATAAGATGACAATGCTCCCCAAAGTCTATAGATTCGGCTCAATCCTTATAAGAACCCCCATCTGGCTTCTTTGTAGAAATTAGAAAGCTGCTCCTAAAAATAATATGAAAAACTCAAAGGATCCAAAATAGTCAAACAATCTTGAAAAAAAAAAAAACAAGGTTGAAGAACTCACAATTCCCTATTTTAAAACTTACTACAAAGCAACAAATCAAGACAATGAGGGATAGATATATAGGTCAGTGTAACAGAATTAGAAGTCTAGAAATACACCCATATTTCTATTGTCAGTTGATACATGATGAGGTGTCAAGACCATTCAATGGGGAAAGAATAGTCTTCTCAATAAATGGTGGTGGGAAAACTGTATCCACATTTAAAAGAATTACACTGGATCTTTAACTTACCCCATATACAAAAATTAATTCAAAATATGTCAAAAGTCTAAATGTAAAAGCTAAAACTATAACACTCTTAAAAGAAAACGTATGGGTAAACCTTTATGATCTTGGATTAGGCAATGATTTCTTAGATATAGCACCAAAAGTATGAACAAATGAAAATTATACATAAATTGGTCTTCATCAAAATTAAAAACTGTTGTGCTTCAAAGATACCATCAAGAAAATGAAAAAACAACTCACAGAATGGGAAAAATATTCACAAATCATACATTTGACAAGAAATTTGTGTCCAGTATATATAGAGAACTCTTACAACTCAAAAATAAAAAGACATCCAACTAAAAAAAAAAGTACAGGAGTATCCCTGGGTGGATGAGTGGTTTAGTGCCTGCCTTCGGCCCAGGGCATGATCCTGGAGTTCTGGGATCGAGTTCCACATCAGGGTCCCTACATGGAGGCTGCTTCTCCCTCCTCCTATGCCTCTCTCTCTCTCTCTCTCTCTCTCTCTCTCTCTCTCTCTGTCTCTCATGAATAAATAAATAAATAAAATCCTTTAAAAAATAAAAATTTTAAAAATGTACAAAGGACCCAAATAGACATTCTCTGTGAAAGATACACAAATAACCAATAAGCAAATGAAATGTTCAGCATGATTAGTCATTTTTATGTTAGATTAAAACTATAAGATACTACTTCAAACACATTAGGATGGTTATAATCAAAAGACAAATAACAAAAAGTGTTGGTGAAGATATAGAGTAATCAGAACTTTCATATACCACTGGTGGGAACAACACTGTAAAAACAGTCTGGTATTCCCTCAAAATGGAAAACATAGAGTTACCATATGATCCAACAATCCCACTCATAGGCATATACTGAAGAGAAAGGAAATCATGTGTACACATAGAAACATGTACATGAATGTTCAAAACAGTAGTAGTGGGACACCTGGGTGGCTCAGTGGTTGAGCATCTGCATTCAGCTCAGGTCATGGTCCCAGGGTCCTGGGATCAAGTCCTGAATTGGGCTCCCCATGGGGAGCCTGCTTCTCCCTCTGCCTCTCTCTGTGTATCTCTATGAATAAATAAATAAAATCTTAAAAAAAATGTTTGTAGGAATACAAAAATACCTAGCACCCAACAAGATAAAATTCATAATGTCTGGCATTCAACTGCAAATGACCAGGCATGGAAGAAGTAGAAAAACATGATCCATTTCTCCTTATTTCTCTATAATAAGGAGAAAACTAATCAAACTGATGCAGAATTGACATTGAAAATAAATGAATAGACAAGGACATTACAGTAGTGGTCATAACGCCATTCCAAAATGTGCAAGAAGCTTGAGGAAATATCAAATATATTGGGTAAATACAAGAAGGTTTTTTTAATTAGTCTTTAAGAACTACAACATCTCTGATGAAAAATACACTAGATAAGGTTAATGACAGATTAGAAATTGCAGAATAATTGAAATTTGTAATTGAATTTAGATTGAAAAATAAATAAACAGAACATCAGTAACCTGGGGAATAGGTTCAAGTGATCTAATGTGCATATATTTGGCATCTCTGAAAGAGGAGAAGAGAGGCATTTCAAAAAAAAGGCAGAAATTTTTCTTAATTTGATGAGAACTATATACTAACACATGCAAAAATTCAACAAACGTAATCACAAAAAGCATGAAGAAAACCCTATCAAGAAACAGCATAATCATCACATTTCTTAAACCAACTCACTTAAGAGAAAATCTTAAAAGTGGTGAGAGCAAAAGTACACATTATGTATAGAGAAACAAAGATAAGGATGACAGCAAATGTCTCATCAGAATTAATGAATCTAGAAAACAGTGGGCAAGATCTTAAAAGTATTGAAAGAAGAAAGTGTCTTTTACTAGGAATTCACCTAGTAAAAATGTCTTTCAAAAAGAAGGCTAAGTTAAGATTTTTCTGATGTATAAAAGCTGAAAGATGTATCATCAGCAGACTTGCACACAAGAAATCTTACAGGAAGTCACTCAAGCAGAAGACACAAGCTGGAAGTCTGGATCTACACAAAAGAATGAAGAATGCCAGAAATAGTAACTATGTGAGTAAATATAAAGATTTTAAATTTATTATTTAAATCTCTTACAAGGAAAACAAACTATACTAAAAAGAAGTAAGATATAGAAGTTAAACTTTAAAATTTATAATAAATCTAAAGTACAATATATGACAGTATCATAAAGACTAGGGAGGAGAAATGGAAGCATACTACTGTAAAGTTCTTATACCATATATGAAGTGAAATAATATCACTTGAAGGTAAAGTGGATTAAGTTAAGGATGTATAGGACAGCCCCGGTGGCTCAGCAGTTTAGCGCTGCCTTTGGCCCAGGGTGTTATCCTGGAGACCCAGAGTCCCACATTGGGCTCCCTGCATGGAGCCTGCTTCTCCCTCTGCCTGTGTCTCTGCCTCTCTCTGTGTGTGTCTTCATGAATGAATAAATAAAATCTTTTTTTTTTTTATTTTTATTTATTTATGATAGTCACAGAGAGAGAGAGAGAGAGAGAGGCAGAGACACAGGCAGAGGGAGAAGCAGGCTCCATGCACTGGGAGCCCGATGTGGGATTCGATCCCGGGTCTCCAGGATCGCGCCCTGGGCCAAAGGCAGGTGCCAAACCGCTGCGCCACCCAGGGATCCCCCGAATAAATAAAATCTTAAAAAAAAAAGTTAAGGATGTATATCATAAGCTCAAAAGCAACCATTGAAATAACACATCTAAGAGTTCTAGCCAATAAACCAACATGCATGAACATGAACATACACACACACACACACCATTTAATCCAAAGAAGAAGAGAAAAAAGAACATATGAGATAAATAGAAAACAATGACGGGATGAGCACTGGGTGTTATTCTGTATGTTGGTAAATTGAACACCAATAAAAAATTAATTTATTAAAAAAAATAGAAAACAAATAGCATGACGGTATATTTAAACACAACCACATCAATGTGCACATTAAATGTAAATGACCTAAACATGCTAATTAAAAATAGAGATTATCTGGTTAAATAAAAAAGCAGGACCCAATATATGCTGGCTACAAGAAATTCACTTTAAATATAAACACAAGTATCCTAAAAGGAAAAATGATAGAAAAAGATAAATCATACTAACACTATTTAAAGGAAAGTTGAAGTGATTATAGTAACATAAAAATAGATTTCAGAGAACAAAAGGGGTCATTTCATAACAACAAAGGGATCAATTCACCTAAAGGACTTAATGTTTACGCATCGTGCTATGGAAGAGCTATTTGTTGGGTATGTAAAAAAGTTTAAATAGAGTAAACACTATAAGAGGGATTTTCAATCACTACATAGTGAATTTTATTTTTTTGAAGTTTAACCATTGAAAAATGCTTTTTAAAAAGTTGTAAAATTAGTTACCTGAAATCAGAAATAAATATCAAAAAAAACTGTAATTGTTTTTAACAAAATTTGAGTTTTCACTTTTTGCCAACTTTGAAACAGCTTAGATTCTTTCCTTAGAAAGAAAAACATTTTAGATGGAAAGATGACAAAGAAATTATTACTTTAGTTATGGTAATTTTTTAGAAAACTATGAAGAAAAGTTTTTAAAATATATTTTACAAAAAAAGTGAAAGATTTTTCTATTAAGCCCTGAAACAATTGCCCATAGAAGGCCTTTCTAACAATGCCAAAAATGAATGGATTCAAAATTTTAAAAATTTAAAAAAATAATTTTTTTAAATTTGCAAGTACCTTTCCTTAGGTTTAGTTAATCCGTGTGATATGAAACATTGTTCAATTGATAGTTTGTGTTTTTAGGGTTTGGTTTTGTTTTTTAAGTAGAATCCATGCCCAGTGTGGAGTCCAATGCAGGGTTTGAACTCACAACTCCAAGATCAAGATCTGAGCTTAAATCAAGAGTCAGACACTTAACTAACTAAGCCACCAAGTCACCCCTCAATTAATATTTTGAACACATTTTGTCTCAAAAGATATCAAACCTATAAGAAATGTTGCCAATTAATGACCCAAAAGATCAAACTTGAGACATAGATATTTTTAACTTTTTATATTTATCAAAGAAGAATTTCAGCTAAATATGAAAAAAAAAAGTTAATATAATAGACAGTGCTCCAGCTCTGTTAGGTCAAAACTCCAGATTTAATGGGATTTTTAAATAAGAGATGGATGTTTATTTTATTGCTTTATTCCACTCCATGATACAGTTGTTAAAATCATCCAATTTATATGTGCAAATAATATAAATAATCATTTTATACAACTGTTGAAGGAAAAAGAAAGCAATAAATTTAATGATGTGCTTTTGTCAATGCTCATTGGTTGAGTCTTGGAAATTTTACAAGAATTACTGTAATGTCAACTGTAATTCAAGATTTTCTTAAAAGGAATGTTTATATTCCATATTCAGTAATCAAAGACCAAAAAACGGCAGTCTGTACTTTTCATTAGTATGTACAGTATATGAGTTAGCTAAATTTGAATAGTCAAAGACAGGAAAAGCTTATTTGTAACCTAGCTAGCCAAATATTAAAATTTATGTTGCATAAAGACTCCTAACTCTGGGAAACGAACTAGGGGTGGTGGAAGGGGAGGAGGGCGGGGGGTGGGGGGGAATGGGTGACGGGCACTGAGGGGGACACTTGACGGGATGAGCACTGGGTGTTTTTCTGTATGTTGGTAAATTGAACACCAATAAAAATTAATTTATTAAAAAAAATTTATGTTGCATTGGAACTTTATGATACAAATCAATAATAATGATCTTGGGGCTCCTGGGTTGCTCAGTTGGTTAAGCATCCAACTCTTGGCTTTGGCTCAGGTCATGCTCTCATGAGGTGGAGGCCCATGTCAGGCTCTGTGCTCAGCAGGGAGTCTGCTTGAGGTTCTCTCTTTCCCTCTCTGTCTGCCTCTCCCCTCTAAAATAAATAAAATAAATAAGCAAATCTTTTAAAAATAATAATAATAATGATCCTATGCATTCTCCTAACATGACTCAATATATCAAAGATTTTAATTGTAAACTGGCTGTGGTGTGTAACTGGCAGCAAAAACTATAAAAAAAATTGAAGAATGCTTTGTGCTATCCATCAGTTTAAATGTTTTTCAAGCTATATTAATGCCTGTTTGAATGCAACATTAATAATAGTGAGTTGACAACAGAGTTAGTGACTTACTTAACTTGGACAGATATAATTTTGAAAATGATATCCTTTTGCTTCCAAGTCAAATTCTTCTAAAAAGATAAGCCAGTTTTGTCATTAATTTAAAGCAAAATGAACTTTGGTACTTAATTCAGTTACTGCAAAACTTTTAAGTAGGTTTAGAACAACTTGGTATGTGAATCTACTTTTTCAACTGTAAATTTTAAATCTAAATACAGATCAAGTACTTCTGGTGAAAAGTTAGTGTGTGAACTGAGATGTGCTGTAAGTGTAAAATATATATCAGATGTTGAAGACTTAATGTAGGAAAAAGAACATATAATATTTCAACAATTTCGACATTGATTATATTTTTATATGGTAATATAAAAATAGGTAATATTTTGGACATAATGCGTTAAGCAAAATGTATTATTTAAGTTAATTTCCCCTGTTTCCTTTACTGTTTTTAATGTGGCAACTGGAAAATTTAAAACTATATCTGGGATAAATAGCAAAGGAAACAATAAAATGAAAAAGCAACTTACAGAATGGTAGGAAATATTTGCAAATCATATACAGGAAAACCTCACGTTTTTGTGCTCCACTTTATCGCACTTCATCATAGATACTGCATTTTTTGCAAATTGAAGGTTTGTGGCAAATCTGAGTTGAACAATTCTATCAACATCATTTTTCCAACAGTATTTGCACACTTCCTGTACCTATACCACATTTTGGCAATTTTCACAATATTTCAAATTTTTCATTATTATTATATTTGTTATGGTGATGTGTGATTAGTAATTAAGACTCATTAAAAACTCAGATGATGGTTAGCATTATTTAACAATAAAGTAGTTTTGATTAGGTTATGTGCATTTTTTTAGATGTAATGCTATTGCACACTTAAAAGACTACAGTATGCTGCAAACATAACTTTCATATGCACTAGGAAAGCAAAGAGTTCACTGGATTTGCTTCATTGCAATTTTCACTTTATTGGAGTGGTCTGGAACTAAACCCTCAATATTGCCAAAGATATTCCTATATCTGATAAGGGGTTAATATCCAAAAGATATAAGGAACTCATCCAACTCAATATCACAAAAACAAATAACTCAATTAAATATTGGGCAAAAGCCCTGAACAGAGATTTTTTCCAAAGAAGACATACAAATGGCCAACAGGCACATGAAAAGATGCTCAACATCACTAATCACCAAGGAAATATAAATCAAAACCATGATGAGATATCGCTTCAAACCTGATAGGATGGGTATTATCAAAAATACAGGAGATAATAAGTATTAGCTAGGATGTGGAGAAAAGAGAAAACACTACTGGTAAGAATGTAAATTGGCACAGCCTCTGTGGAAAACAGCATAGAGGTTTTTCAAAACATTAAAAATAGAACTATTACATGATCCAGCAATCCCACTTCTGGGTATATATCCAAAGGAAATAAAGTCAGTATCTCAAAGAGATATGTGCACTCCCATGTTCATTGCAGCATTATGCAGTAGCCAAGATATGGAAGCAACCTAAGTGTCCATGAAGAGAGCATGGGTAAAGAAAATATGGTATATATGTATACAATGGAATATTATTCCACCTTACAAAAGAAGAAACCCTGCCATTTACAACAACATGGATAAACCTGGAGGACATTGGGATGCCTGAGTGGCTCAGTAGTTGAGCGTCTGCCTTCAGCTCAGGGAGTGATCCCAGGGTCCTGGGATCGAGTCCCTCATTGGGCTCCCCACAGGGAGCCTGCTTCTCCCTCTGCCTGTGTCTTTGCTTCTCTGTATCTCTCATGAATAAATAATAAAAAATAATAATTAAAAAAATGAAGGACATTATGCTAAGTGAAATAAACCAGGTACAGAAAGACATGTTATGATCTCATTTATATCTGAAATCTAAAAAGAAGAAGAAGAAGAAGAAGAAGAAGAAGAAGAAGAAGAAGAAGAAGAAGAAGAAGAAGAAGTCAAATTCATAGTAACAGAAAGTAGAATAGAATGGCTTATTACCAGATTACCAGAACCTAGGCAGGCCTGAGGGGAAAGGGGAGATATTGACCAAAGGGTACAAACATTCAGTTATAAGATGAATAAATTCTAGAGACCTAGTGTATAGTCCTAGCTTAAGTTTAATGCTATTCGGGACACCTGGGTGGCTCAGTGGTTGAGCGTTTGCCTTTGGCTCAGGGCGTGATCCCAGGGTTCTGGGATCGAGTCCCACATCGGGCTTCTTCCATGGAGCCTGCTTCTCTCTCTCTGCCTCTCTCTCTCTCTCTCTTTTATGAATAATTAAATCTTTAAAAAAAAGTTCAAAGCTATCCAAAAGAAATATACTATGAATCACAGACGGTATTTTATTTTTTTCCAGCTTTATTGAGGTATGATTGACAAAAATCGTATATATTTAAGGTGTAGGTGATTTTGATAAATCTCTATATTTGAAATAATTACCATGATCTAATGAACATATTAATCACCTCACATCATTACCATCTTGTGTGTGTGTATGATAAGAACCCTTGAGATCTCTGTTAGCAATTTTCAAGTATGCAAAACATTAGCTATACAATTTGTGTCAATCATACCTCAATAAAGCTGGAAAAAATAAAATACCATCTGTGATTCATAGTATATTTCTTTTGGATAGCACTGAACTTAAACTAGGAATATATAATTCTGTTCCAGAAGCTGCAATCATAGAACTCTGGCTGGTTACTGGTAGGTACAAGCCTCCCCCTCCTCGTGGTCATAAATTCAATTTCCTTATTGTGGGAATCAAATGGATTAACACGTGCAAAGTGCATAGAAGGAGGTCTAGTACCCGGCAAGTACTATTATGCTAGCTACTATTATTGTTATCATCATTTTTGGAGTTATTAGTATTATTAACCAAAATTTCTAAAAAGACACTTTTTTTTTAAGATTTTATTTATTTATTCCTGAGAGACATAGAGAAAGAGGCAGAGACACAGGCAGAGGGAGAAGCAGCTCTCCGCAGTGATCCTAATGCAGGACTCATCCCAGGACCCTGGCATCACGCCCTGAACAGAAGGCTCAACCACTCAACCACTGACCCACCCAGGTGCCCCCTAAAAAGACAGTTTAGCAGAAAAACACCTTTTGCAGAGACAATAAAGGAGAGTAATGCTTGGCCCAGATTTTAAAATGCTCACATCACCTGTGAAAGATCAGTCACCTGGCCCCCACCTCAGGTCCCGCCCCAACCCAGGACCCTCTCATCCCTGCCTCCCGCCTAGGCACAGCCCTCGGCAGAGACATCTCCACCCTCCCTCTGCTTAGCTACTCCCCACCTTCCAGACAAAAGTAAATAATAAATGCAGGTCCCCAGTAACGGAGCCATCCTTGACTAACCCCACGTTTCCTCACCACCCTCCCCCAAATAAACAAGCAGGCCCCCATCCCCCTGCACCTGCTTGGAACCTAAGCGGTGTTTGGTAAGCAGTCGTTGTTAGGATCATCATGATGATGGTGGTGATGATGACAACTAGTGCTGATGAGGCCCGTAAGCACCAGGTCCGTCCTGAGTGCTTTAAGTCCATCACATCCTCCCAACCGTGCTGTGGATAACATGATGTCATTCCCTCCAGTTTCACAGTTGAAGACTCTAAGGTTCAAAGAGGTTCAGTAACAACCAGGGAATGAATGATTGGGTTCAGTTTTTAAAAAAAAAAAAAAAGATTTTATTTATTTATTCATGAGAGACACAGAGAGAGAGAAAGAGAGAGAGGCAGAGACACAGGCAGAGGGAGAAGCAGGCTCCATGCAGGGAGCCCGACGCAGGACTTGATCCCGGGTCTCCAGGATCAGGCCCTGGGCTGAAGGCGGTGCTAAACCGCTGAGCCACCTGGACTGCCCATTGGGTTCAGTTTCAAACCTGGAGCTGCCTAATCTGACTCATGAGGTTAATTAACCCCTTTGCCTCGTTAGCAAAATCCCAAAGGTCACATGTAACTTGGGGCTCTAAGCATTCCCTTCAAATTTGACTGAAAAGTTTGTATTTTTTGTCTCTTCTTAAGAGGTTGGAGACCATGTCTCCTTTACTGCCATCCGCCCACTAGAACTTGGCATGTAAGCACTCATGTCTTTTCACCGTACTACCCAGAGACAGGCCCTCCTCCCTGCCTAGGAGGAGCCTGCCTCTGTTCCAGTGAAAGACCAGATGGATACGAAAGCTTTGGCCCGGTGTCATGGTATCACCCCTCCGGTAGGCTGTTAACCGTCAGAAGCCTCTGCCTGGCCCGCTCCACCAAGCAGGAGTGGCTGTGACTGCCACCATTCACTAACCAGGGGGAAAGTTCTCGTTCTGGGTGGCCCCCACCCAGCTGAAGCTTTCATGCCTATGTGTGTGACCTTTACTTTGGGACATTTCACCAGTTCATGAACAGGATCTTACTGTGCAGAGTCTGGCCTTTCAAAGTGCGATCATTGGACACTCTTTTTGAAGGCTTACAGTAAGTCATTATGCTGCTCGTAAGCAGACAGAGCAATGAAGACATGGTCTCCATCCTGTTAAGAGAATTTTGTACCAGAAGAGAAAATATAGGGCCTTTATGCCATACATAAGGGAGAGATTTGGGGGTATTTTTCCAGATAATTCAAACTGAAGATTTTTTAAAGATTGGCCTCAATTATGAGAAACATCCTTCCAAGTGGCCGATAGATACAGGGGCTCTGAGTAATGAGTACTTGCTTTGGGATCCTTCCCCTAGGGCTTTTATTGAATTAGGAAGCCCCCACCCAGCTTTCTTCCAGGCTTTGTTGGGGCCTATGTCTGGCCAAGGTCAGAGGACTAGTAAGCCATCTGGTCATTTCCAAAAGAAACCTGCTATACTTTCTGTTCATCTGGGAGCCATAAGATGTGCCCAGCTATCTAGAACACTTCAATCTTTCTCCTTTTTTATATTATTATCTTTCCATTTGTTCTTTTTGAAAATCATTATTTTTAATTAGGAAAATATTACATGCTCATTGTAAGAAGTAAAAGATGCATAAATAAGGAATAAGGTAGCCATGGGTGGCGTATCCTTCCTCCCCTTTCTCATTGCTTATGCAAACATGCTGATACATAATGAGTTTTTGTCTCTGGTCTTTATGGAAGATGTGATCATATCATACACATTACTCTGCAGCTCACTTTTTCCCCACTTACTATATATGGAGAGAGTCTTATAGGTCAGTAGATAGAAATTCAGCTTATGTTTTCATTAGCTGCCTAGTATTCAACTCTTCCCTACCGACACTGATTGTTGCCAAGTGTTGTTTTTGATATGTTGGTGCTTTTAATCTGTGTAGCATGGCTTCCCAAAATTAGAACTGCTGGGTCAGAAGTATATGTTTACTTGAAATTTTAGTAGATATTACTCAATGCCTACCTCCAAAGCTTATTGAGATTTACTTTTACTTTTCTCACAAGCAGTATATGATCATGCTTTTTTCCCCAAGACTTGGTTGTTACTGCTTGTGCATGTATGCGTGTGTGTGCATGTGTGTGTGTGTGTGTGTGTGTGTGTGTGTGTGTGTGGCCAGCCTGATGGATGAATAGTGGTTGTCATTGTAGCTTTGATTTGCACTTCCTAGACTCCTGATGAGGTTGAGCATCTATTTATGAGTTTATTGTCCATGGATTTTCTTCTTCTGTGAGTTGCCAGTTTGCCATTTTGTATTTGGGTTATATGACTTTGCTTTTATCAACTTCTTTGTCATTTGACTTGCTCATATGTTTTCCCCAAGCTATCATTTGTCCAGACCAGTATGTACTGATATTTGGAACCAGATTGTGGTCATCTGTCCTGTGTGTTATAGGATGCTTAGAAGTACCCTCAACCCTTACCCATTCACAACCCAAAGTGTTTCCATCCCCTGGGTGGATGGGGCAAAAATCACCTCTGGTTGAGAATCACTGGTCTGAACTGTTAATGGTGTCTGTCATTTGAGTTTTTGTTAACTTTGAAGAAGTCAGCTATCCCTCTTTTCCTTTGTATCTTCTAGATTTCCTGCTTTGGTTAGGAAAGTTTTCTCCCATTCCAAGGTCATACAAATATTATCCTAAATTTTCTTCTAATGCATTATAGTTCTTTCATATTTAAATCTCTAGAACATCTGAAATTTATTTTTATATATGATGTGATGGATGAGTCTAGCTTTATTTTTTTCCAGTTATTAAACCACCCTTTTCTCACTGAACCAATTGCCCACAATTCGCACAGATGGGACTCCTTTCTGAAAACATTCATCAATTCCTGTCTGCCGAGCCCCCCAGAGAACTGGTGCCTTGGCTCTTACAGGATGGTAAAGGGGGAAAAACTTACACTTTTTTTGGTTTGTTTTCTCTTTTATCAGTCTGAGCCCAGAGATCTTTGAGAAAGTGTTGGATGTATCTTCTTCCCCACCAACCTGGCTGCTGTGGTTGTGTTATTATTCCAGAAAGACAGCAGGGAGGAAGGAAGAGGCAGGGACAGGCGCTTAAGCCACCTTCTTTCCAGGATCTCCTCTTCTTACTGTCTGATCCTCTCTTTCCATAAAGAGAGGATGCTTTTATTCATCTGAGGACATTTTGTAAATTCCTTTTAAAAGTTTTACTGCTGATACCTTCCTTAGAAAAGCTCAGCTCTGCACATAGCAGCCCCTAGATAAATTTAGTGAATAGATCAAGTGAGCCTAATTTAAATCTGATCTGGAGAATTGTTTCTTTGGCTTAGGGCTTTATGATGGGAGGGGCCCCATTATAATGCAGATACCTTAAATGACAGAAACAGTTCTGTCAACCAGCTGTCATCCTTAGGTCCGTCTGGTCCCAGGCAATCTAGGCAATCTGCAGGATTGTCTTTCATTCACCTCGGGGTTGGGGAATCAGAGCTGGGAGCCTGAGGAAATAGGAGTTGGATGTGTTAGAAGGACACCTTAGTAACGGCAGACTGACTGCTGTCCTGGAAGATGATGCTAGGCGCATGTTCAGGTCTGCCATTCCCGACTGATCCATACATTCACTTATCTCCCAGAATCTGCTGGAGACTCTGGCACTGATTAACTAGTTGGGGAAAAACTAAAGCAACATTATTTTCCCAAGAGTGTAGAGAAATGGAAATGTCCATGCAATCAGAGCTGAAAGAAACTGTAGTCTCCAGCCAGGCAGCCATGAGCCTTCATTGTAACTCAGTAGGTAGGGGCTTCTACTCCTAAAAAGAAAGAAGGGGAGAAAGGATTTAGGGATCTCTGCTAAAGAGATTTACCCATAAGTGAAGGTGATGGTTTGAGAGATCTGTATCTTTGGAACAGTTTATTTCTTGTTTTCCTTTGTTTGTTTGTTTTTAAGGCTATCCTGTCAAGCGTCTGTGGGACAGTAGAAGACTTCTTCCTGGCTGGCCACAGCCTAGCATGGTGGCCGGTGAGTAAGCCTTGCATGTGGCAATCCACTCGGGGGGCCACATGTTAACTTGTCTGTTACTTTAATGTAGAAGTCTTATACCCAGAATAATTTGAAGTTGCTAAATCTGCAAAGTCATTCCGTTCAAGTTTGCCTAGCTCTGAAGTAGTTTCTTACTGACATGTTTCCATTCAACTCTGTTTAATTCACTAACCATTTATTAGGTGTTTCATATGTACAAAGCATTGTTCTAGGGTTCCAGGATACAGGTTGGAAATAGACAGTTTTACCCTCTGGAAGCACCCAAGCTAGAGTGGGAGTTAAATGTGTATCCAGCAAATTATAGCATTAATGATGCAGTCCAGTGAGTCTGGCAGGAGGTACACGGGCCAGGTACAGATGATAGGTAAACTCAGGCTTGCTAGGTGAAGGTGGTGCAAGACAGGAAAGGTCTTACAGAGACAGGGTTGTTCAAGCAGGATTTGGAGGTGGAATGGGTGTTTGGCAGGTAGAGTATAAGGGTGTTCCAGGCAGAGGGAAGAGAATATGCCAAGGCTTAGCAGTGTGGAACAGCATGATGCTGGAAACATTTTTTGTCTTTCATGTATTAAATAATGTATTCTTATTCAGAATGATTTCATCCAAGAGAAGTGCCTCAAAACTCCCGCAGCAGGAGAACCAGCTGGCTGTGCATGACCCTATACTATACCATGATGGAGTGGGTAGGGGTGCCTCAAGGAGGAGGAGGATGTAGGTAACCAGCAGGGCCCAAGGTCTGAGGACCCAAGTCAAGACTGAGCCAGGGCTGCTTTATAACTTATTATGTTAAAATGTGCAGGTATTTCCTACATAGGAGTATAAGGTACATTTGGAGCATTGTGTAAGAAGCAGGCCCTATTCACCAATATTCTTTGCCTTCAAACATTAATCAGTCTTATGGCAAACATTGGTCTTTCACACTGGGGTAACACTTCAAAGAGAGAAGTCTTGTCTCACGAGGAGAAAGCGCCTTTATTCAAAGGGATGAGGAAAGTACACTTATTAACTCTGGTGGATCAACAACCTAGCAGAAATGGCTTTGCCTCTTAGCTGGGAGATTTGGGGAAAAGTGGTTTCCTGATGTTAACTCTCTGAGTTATACTTGAATCTTCCTTTCTTTCTTTCTTTCTTTCTCTTTTCTTTTCTTTTTTTTTTTTTTAACTGGTTTAGAAAGAGATTGAATGCTGCAAAGAAATAATTTGCAACGTGCCTCTCCCTTGTTTATTTTTCTACGGCTGATTCTAACAACACAATCTCTTCCTGGGCTGTGAGATACCCAGTCTTTTGCCTGAGACTCTTAGGCCTTGTAGTCATGTTTTACGTACCCAGAAAAATGGCAACCTGCTTCCCATGTTATTTTGTGTAACTGACACTTGTAATGGTTTTCAGGAGACAGCCCCCCAATGTTTATGTATGTTATGATTTATTAATTTCTTTGCTGTGAATTCTCTTTTCATTGTTTGGATTGTTGCCTAATGAACAAAATATATTACAGTATTATTAAAGGAAATTGTAGTAAAAGAATGATTTTTGCCACTCTGATTTTGTTAATATTTTTATTCAATTAGCAGATATCTGATGGATACCAGTTGCTCTTGTCAAGGGCCTTCCACATGAGTTATTCTTTTCTTTCTTTCCTTTTTTTTTTTTCTTTTTTCTTTATTTGTACATGGCCTATTCTTGTGGCCAGCTGGCTTGGCCGTAGTGAATTTCTGAAATGCTCAGTCCTCCCTCCCTCCCTGTTTTGTCACCTTGCTCCCCTCCTTTCCAGTTGCCTCCCCAGCTGCTCATGGGCAGTCTCCCTAACTGGGTCTCCTCCATCTCCCTTGCTTAACGCTGGAGGTCCCTAGGGCTTACGCCTGGCCACCTCTCTCCAATTAGACTCACACACGTGGCAACTCACCTAGCTCATGGCATTGAATACCAGTTACATGCTAACAAATTTCAGTTCTCTCCCGTGAACTCCCAGACTCACTTGTGACACCGGCACTATTCAACACCTGCACTTGAGAGGTCTCTCAGGGATCTCAAAGTGAACAAGCCCCAGAGGGAGCTCTGGACCTTCCTCCCCAAATCTACTCCTCCCACCATCTTCCCTATCTCCTGAATAGCAAGCCCATCCTTCTAGTCGTTCTGGCTGAACAAACATGGAGTCTTGTTAGACACTTTAGTCTCTCTTATACCCAACATCCTATCCATCAGGAAGTCCTGTGACTCAATCTAAAGAATATATTTCAAATCTGACCACTTCCCATCAACCCTCTAGGTTTGGGCTGTTCTTATCTCTCACCTGGATTAATTATAACAGCCTCTTGGGCTCCCTCTTTCTACCTTGGCTCTTCTTTTTTTTTAAGATTTTATTTATTTATTCATGATAGACACACAGAGAGAGAGAGAGGCAGAGACACAGGCAGAGGGAGAAGCAGGCTCCATGCAGGGAGCCCTATGTGGGACCCGATCCCGGGACTCCAGGATCACGCCCTGGGCCAAAGGCAGGTGCTAAACCACTGTGCCATCCAGGGATCCCTACCCTGGCTCTTCTATATCCAATCTCAGCAGAACAGCTAAAGGGAGCCTATTAAAACACAAGCCAAATCATGTCACTTTTCTGCTTAGAGCCCTCGGGGGGCTCCCATGTCACCCAGAATGAAAGCTCCACTTCTTATGATGGTGTGTATTAGGGCACAGAGAATCTGCATCTTGTTACTTCTCTGACTTTGCCTCTCAGGATGCCTGTCCCCAGCTCTATCCAGTGTCCTTGAACAACCCAGCCGTGCTTCTGCCTCAGGGCCTTTGCCCCTGCTGCTCTATCCAGATGGAGCATTCTCCCCAGAATGTCCTTGGCTTGCCCCTCTACTTCTTCTGGTCTTCCTCAGTTCTTCTCTTAGAGTCTACTCTGACCACCCAATTTCCCAGTACTTCCTATATACTTTCCCACCTTTTTTTTTTTTTTTAACTCTATAGTACTTATCCATGTCTATTATGCTATAAAATAATCCTTGGAGCACCTGGGCACTTCAGTCGGTTAAGTGTTCAATTCTTGGCTTAGATCATGATCTCAGGGTCCTAGGATCGAGCCCTGCATTGGGCTTAGTGGGGCATCTGCTTGAGATTCTTTTCACTTCTCTCTCTCCCTTCTCCCTCTGCTCCTCCCTGCACTCAGACAAACCTTCTCTCTCTCTCTCTCTCTCTTTCAAATAAATAAATAAATAAATAAATAAGTAAGTAACTTTAAAATAATTTCCTAATTTATTTTGTTTATTCTTTTTTCCCCAAAACAATGTTAGCTTCATGAAGGCAGGGATTTTCATCTATTTTACTCACTAATATATCCCTAATATCTAGAAAAGTGCCTGGACATAGTTGGCAATCAACATTTATTGGTAGTTATTGAATTAATGAATGATGCCTTTTAAACCGACCTTTTAATTTAATAATGTGCTAGTATCTTCCAACATCTATATAAACATAAATAGGTGGATTTATTTTACATTATATACAATCACATAGTGTTATATCATATGGACATTCCACCATTTATGCATCATATTGTTGGGCAATTTAGACTGTATATAACTTTTCACTGTTATGGTAAATATAGTGAACATGCTTAATAATAGAAATGACTAGTATTACTTGAGTACTTACTATGTGCCACTTCTAAGACTTTTATTGCCTTACAGTTGTCACTGTTAAGGTATTTGGTGTCAGTATGTTTTCTATTATGTCTTATTAGTGCATTTTTACCTTTTACAGTTATAAAAAAAAATCTTTGTTTAATGCCTTTGGTCTTGAATGCTACTTTTTCTTACATTGGTATTGTTAATGCTGAGGTGTCTGGTGTTTCTACCTAAAGAGGTTTGTTATTTGCAGCCTCTCTTGATAATTTGGTTTTAAATATATCTCATATCAAAAGCATAATAGTTGGATTTTGGTTTTGAATGGAGTGGATATCTCTACTCAACTGAAAAGCTGTTATTGGTTTAGGAGGGATTTTGCTCATTTAAATACCTCTAGGATTTTTTCTTCTGAAAGTAACAGATGTTGATTGTAAAAAACCCAAAAGTTACAGTCTAAGTATAGAACTTGAAATTTTCTCCTCATTCCATCTCTATAACTATCATTCCAGAAATATTTTGTTATATGTGTATGTGTATATATATATACATATATATGCATATATATATGTATGTGTGTGTGTGTGTGTGTGTGTGTGTGTGTGTGTGTATAGCCAGGATCACTCCCATGCATATATCTGCACAAGTGTAAGGTGCACAAATAAAATTTTAATGAGATTATACATACTGCCTACCGCATTGTTTAATGAAAAGCTCCTTTATTCTTTTTTTTTTAAGCTCCTTTATTCTTTCTGCATTCTACATTATTTCAGCATATACATGTGCCTTAGTATTTTAACCGATGTCTTATACCTAATCAGTTAAATTGTTGATATTTTTAAATTATTTGGAACAATGGTGAAATCACCATCCGCTAATATTTCTGCAGTAGGGAATGGCAAGGAAGTCAGTGGGGCAGGTGAAGGGTGGCTCCATAAGAACGGCCATCCTGCTCTTTTGACTTTCTCCCTCCTCACTGAGCTTGTAACTTATGGTTAGGGTTTGAGTAGCAGAAACACAAATGAGGGGACTCCTGGGTGGCTCAGTGGTTGAGCATCTTCCTTCTGTTCAGGTCGTGATCCCGGGTCTGGGGATTGAGTCCTGCATCGGGCTCCCTGAGAGGAGCCTGTTTCTCCCTCTGCCTGTGTCTCTGTCTCTTTCTGTGTGTCTCTCGTGAATAAATAAATAAAATATTTTTAAAAATACAAAAAAAGAAACACAAATGGGAATTCTGCCCAGGGAATAATCCTTTTTGAGAAAATGTGAAAATCAGTTTGAGTTTACATTTGTGAAAATGATTTCTTGGAGTTGGTCTGAGAGTTCTGATAGGTGATCACCTTTTGGTTTTCAGATAGGTGCCTCTCTTTTTGCCTCAAATATTGGCAGCGGCCACTTTATGGGCCTGGCTGGAATAGGAGCAATGTCAGGGATTGCAGTTGCGGCCTTTGAGTAGAACGTAAGTAATACCTCATACAGCCACCAACCTCCCTCTCTACCCATTGTGCCAATAAAACTCACACACATAAAAACTGCTTCCAACCTCCAGTCAATACTGAAGACTTCTGGAGAAGTCATGGAAGAAAGGAAGCAAGTCTTTGATTTCTCAAAAAGATGGTGTCAGTTTTCATTGTTCTTAGTTACTGAAGTTAATGAAGAAACAGAGAATGTTTACATTTTAAGGGCCATACAAATGCAGTGAACAAAGAACTCTTAGGAGACTAATCAGGTAGGGAAAAGAGAAAAGATCATGTTAACATTTAAATATACGTTCACATAGACATTTGTGCTTAGGTATACATACAGATATATATAATTGTATGTGTGTTCGTGTAGACACAGATATATATATACACATATGTGCCTATATGTACACGTATGCATGTGTGTATATATATATATATGTATGTATATATTTGCAGTATGTATTGAGAATGGGATCAACTGAGCTCTTCAAGATATTTAACTAATTATAACAAAACTCCTAATTGACCTCCTAAGAATACCAGGTTTCAACTATAAAACTTATGAAATGGATTATTTATTTAATCTGTGGGATATATTTACTATAGGACATGGAATTTGTTCACTATGTAAGTTCATTATAAGTGAATTTATAAGTGTTGGGCTTATTAATTTAACTCTATATAAATCAGCTGACTTTTCTGGATAAATCAGAAAGCTCCCTACTTTCTGAGTCTTGTCTTTCTACAAAAATAAAGGATACTTCTAACAGAGTCAACTTCAAACCTACAAGATGCCCTGATTTTTGCCACAATATACCTCTCAGAATTTACTGGCATTGGCTTTATATATTCAGCTTGCCTTATCCCTTCTTTGTAGGAAAGCCAGAGCCAAATTTATTACTTAATTTCAATAACTTCCATGAAATTTTGGTAAAGCTTTTCCCTTATTTCTCTGAATGGTTTCTGACTTTTTTAAACTATCTTTTATATATAACCCACCTTTACCCAAATTTGGAAATAGGCAAACAAATTAAAAATAAATTCTCTGAAAACTGGCTCAGTTAACCCCTCAAAATTGAGAATGCACTCTTTCATAAGCAAAGATCCAATGCCTGTAAGTAGTTTGTTTCACTGAAAGGTGTGCACTTGGGCTGTTGTTTGTAAGGTTCCCCAGTATTGATATATTTGTTAGTCTTAAAACAGATAGTCACTGAGATTGCATCTCATTTAAGAGCATGGCCTTAGATGGGACCCTAATGTAATTCTTTTTGGATTCAGGTTCCATTTCTGCTCTGTGTTCTTGGTTGGATATTTTCTCCTATTTACATTAAGACTGGGGTGAGTGTCCATTATCAGGTAATCTCTATAATATTTTTTCTTACAAATATTGCATGTGTACATAAAAACATCCTGGAGGACAAGTTAAATTTCTCAATCTTTTGATCCTTGTACTGACTTCCCTAAATCCTGAGAAATGCCTGAAATGACATCATTCTATGTTAGGTACACAGATGCCAATAATTGCCCACTGTTTTACTCCAGGCCTCATTCAAGGATCCACTTTTTATTTTATTTTTTTAATAAATTTATTTTTTATTGGTGTTCAATTTGTCAACATATAGAATAACACCCAGTGCTCATCCCGTCAAGTGCCCACTTCAGTGCCCGTCACCCAGTCACCCCCACCCCCCGCCCACCTCCCCTTCCACTACCCCTAGTTCATTTCCCAGAGTTAGGAATCTTTCATGTTCTGTCTCCTTTTCTGATATTTCCCACTTATTTTTTTCTCCATTCCAAGGTCCACTTTTTAAAGCTTTTATAGAAAATGTTTTAAAACTTTATCTAAAAATAAGACCCAAATAAATGAAAAGAACAAATATGTTAATGACTAGAGGACAATATCCTAAAAATGTTATTTCTTTTCAAATTGGTCTGGGCTTGGAATGAAATTCCAAACAAAACCCAGACAGGATTTTTTAGGAACTTGACTGATTCTAAAATGTATGTAAGAGATAAGGGGACAAAGATGTGTCAGTGTCCAGCTGAGAGACACAGAGACCATCTAGGCTGCATATCTGTGAAGATATGTGGACTGACATCAACATGGTGGAATAAGAGCTTTCTACCATCTTCCCTCAAAGAACACCAATTTAGACAATCACCCATAGATAAGAGGGCTTTTGTGGAAGTCCACTGGAGAAGTTCTAGCACATTCTTGGAGAAAAAGAAAATCCAAAATTGGATGTATTGAAGAGAGTGAGAGGAACAATTTCAGTGTACCTATGTTACCCTTCCCCCAAGGTGGCATAGCTTACTGCCAAGAGAGATGTTCTCAGCCTGAGATTTCTCCCACAGGGGAAATTGAGAGCATAGGAGTAAATGCCCAGCTATCCAGTTGCACTGGAGTCAGCCAAGAAAACCCACTTCTTTCTCACTCCATCCAGAATATAGAGAGTTATGCTGTACATTGAGGGTGAGGGAGGGGGAAGATAGGGAATGGCTGAGAAAACAGTGACCAGGGCTCTCAGATGGCATCAGAAGGACACAGATCCTACTTTGCAAACTTATCAGGAAGCCTGCCAGTGAGCCACTGGGGTCTCCTCACCTACAGATCCCCCCAGTTGGCCCAAGGGCACTTCAACATGCCACACACCTCACCCACATACACCTACATCTGTGGCTAGCTCCTTTTGTGCACCCCAGATGGTGTAAAGAGCAAGTCTTTTTTTCTGCAGAAAGTTAGTGAGCATTCACAGAAAACCAGACTGACTCTGTGGAATTGGGAGAAAGCATAAAACCTTGAGCATTCAGCAATGCCCTAGGAAAAGCTAGCAAAAGAGAGGCTGTCAGAACTTGGCCTGGCTTGCAGGATCAGGAGAAGATATATAATCTTAAAAATTCCCACCAAAAAGGGAACAGGAAGTGTGGAGCAGGTATATCCACAAAAATGTTCTGAGAAAACCTCAGAATTTCTGGCAAGGCTTACAGAAGGTATTTCTCTCCAAAAGCCAGTCAATAAAGATGAGGAGATGACTGCTTTCTCAAATACAAAGACAGTAATACAAAATTTGAGGAACATGAAAAATCAAGAAAACATGGCACCACCAGAGGAATACAGTTTTCTCATAACCAACTCCAAGGAATTGGAGATCTGAGATTTATTTGATAAATAATGCAAAATGGTTGAAGGAAGCTTAGTGAGCTACAAGAAAACACAGAAAGATGATTCAATAAAATAAGGAAAACAATACATGAAGAAATGAGAATTTTTTTTTAAGAAATGAGAAATTTAACACAGAGATAGAAATCATGAAAATCAATTCCAGGATGGGAGAATACAATGACTGAAATGAAAAGTGTAATACAGAGCATAAATAGCAGACTGGAGCAAGCAAAGAATCTATGAAGGAGAAGACAGGTCATTGGAAATTATTTAATGAAAAAGAGTTGTGAAAGCCTACAAGACTGTAAGATACCATTACGATGCAAAATCCACACACTATTGGGCTCCTAGAAGGAAAAGTGAGGGCAAAAGGAACAGAAATCTTATTTAAAGAAATAATGACTGAGAACTTCCACAATCGGTGTGGGAAGGAGGGGAAGATTTGAATATCCAAGGACATGAAGATCATAGGCCCCCCCCCAATTTCAATCCAAAACTATATTCTCCAAGACACATTATAATAAAATTGTCTAAACATGAAGAGAAATTTTTAAAATTAAAAATTAAAAAAGAGAAAAATCCTTACATACAAGGGAACCCCCATAATGCTATCTGCAGATTTCTTAGCAGAGTCCTTGTAGGTCAGGAGAGAGTGGGATATGTTCAAAGTGATGAAAGAAAAAAAAAACTACCAATCAAGTATACCTTATATGATAAAGTTGTCCTTCAGAAATGAAGGAGAGATAAAGACTTTCCCAAACAATAGATGAAGGAGTTTAACACCACTAAAGCTGTCTTACAAGAAATGCTGAAAGGAGTTCTTCAAGCTGAAATTGAAGGGTGCTAACTAGTAACATGAAAACATATGAAAATAAACAATGGCCTGATAAAGACAAGTATATAGTCAAATTCAGAGTAGTCTAATACGGTAAAATGGTGGTATGTTAGTCACTTAAATCCAGCTTAAAGGTTAAAAGACAAAAGCATTAAAAATAACTATAGCTACAATTATTTGCTAATAGATAAAAATATAAAAAGAAGTAAATTATTTCATCAAAAATGTAAAATGCTGGGCGAGGGAGTAAAAGGATACAGTTTTTGTATGTGATCAAAGCTATCACCTTAAAATAGACTGTTATATATATGAGAAGTTTTATGTAAACTCCATAGTAACCAAAAAGCAAAAAGTTACAGTAGATATACAAAAGATAAATGGGAAATGAAAGCATACTGCTAAGGAAAATCATCAATTCAGAAAGGAAGACAGCAAGAGAGGAAGGAAAGTAACAAGGGAATTACAAAACTACCAGAAAACAATTAAGATGGCATTAGTAAGCCCTTATGTGTCAATAATTACTTTAAATATAAATGAATTAAATTATCCAACCAAAAGGCATAGAATGGCTAAATGGATTTTAAAATTAGCATGGTGACTGTCATTGGCAATACTGTATTATATACTTAAAAGCTGCTAAGAGAGTAAATCTTGAAAGTACTCAGTATTAAAAAAAAAAAAGGTAATTACATGAGGTGATGGAGATATTAACTAACCTAACCGTGATAATCATTTCACAAGTATATTTGTATCAAATTGTGTTGTACACCCTAAAATTAGTGTTATATACCATTATAGATCCATAAAACTGGAAAAAGAAATGAAATATATGTAAAAAAGCAAAATCATTAGAATAACAAAGATACTCCTATCAAAGAAAAATAAGAAGGATTTGCCTTGCCAAATATCAAGACTTACTACAAAGCTATAGTCATCAAGACAGTATGATATGGACACAAGGATAAAAACATTGACAAGTGGAAGAGGAAAATAACCCAGAAACATTCATATATATGGATACTTGATTTACGACATCAGTAGTACTGCAGATCACTGAGGAAAGGAGGGTCAATTGATTATCATATAAAAAAATCAAATTGGATGTCTGTTCTACACAAAAATAATTTTAGGTTGATTAAAGACTTAAATAGGAAAGGTAAAAGATTTTAAACTTCATAAGAAAGTATAGGATATCTTTTATGTCCTTAAGATTGAGAAAGATTTTAAAGTAAGATAGAAAAAGCTCAAATCCCTGGCTGACCACCAATGTATACGTGCATGCATGAGAACCAAAAAAAGGCAGAAACTACAGGGAAGTAGTTTGTGGAGACAGAACTAGACCTGTTAGATCTGTGACTTTATAGTGCCTAGGACTGAGTACCTTCCACAGCCCACACAATGTAGGCAGTAGATAGCAGAAAGCTTACTCATAACAGAAGAGAGAACAGAGGGCTGACAAAATAACAGGAAACTTCTGTGGGAGCTCCAAAAACAAGGATACCAAAGAGAGGATTAACCTTCAAATCTGAGTATAAATTCTGCACAAAACCTTAACTGACTGCCAGACCACTCAAGGGCAGGGAAAACCTCTAGACTGGGCTAAGCAGCAGCTAAAAGTGTAAAGAAAACAACCAGAGACATCAGCTGCTACATACTGAAGGGTGAGGGCAGAAGGTGGGGTGACATGAAAGATGTTGCAGTTTGAGTCCAGGCAAGTCAATTGCCTACAAAAACAAGAAACAGCAATCCTCAGAACAAAACAGATTCTAGAATGCAGCATCATGAGATCAATGATGGCCAGTCTGCAACCAAGAATTATTAAACTTACAAAGAAATGGAAATATACATGTGACCCACACTCCAAAATGAAAAGTGATAAATAGAAACAGACTCTGACAAGGCCCACATGTTTATTTAACAAACAAAAGACTTCAAACCTACAACTATGAATATATTCAAAGAAGTAAAAGAAAGTGTAATACTAATGAATAAGCAAAGAGGGTCTCTCAACAGAGAAACTGAAACTATAGAAAATAACCAAATGGAAATTCTGGAGTTGAAAAGCACAGTAGCTAAAATGAAAAATTCACAAGAGGAACTCAACAGCACAGACAAGATGGCAAACAAGAGAGTCAGTGAACATAAGTGTAATAGGAGTTAACTAGGAGAACAGAAGGGAAAATTTTTGAAGAAAAAGGAAGAAAACCTCAGAGACCTATGACACAATATCGAACAGTCCAACATGCATGTACTTAGTATCCCAGAAAGAAGAGAGAGAAGCAGAAAAATTTTTTTTGAAGAATAACTGAAAATATCCCCAAGTTTCATGGAAAATGTTAATGTACCAAGGTAAAAAGCTTAACAAATACCAACAAACACACAAACAGCTACACTTAAGTTTACATCATACTCAAACTGCTAAAAGCGAAGATAAGAAATTTTGAAAGACGTAAAAGAAAATACATTATATGCAGGGGAGGAATGATACAGTTAATGGATGACATTTCATCAGATACAATGGAGGCCAGAAAACATTTGAATGACATATTCAAATGCTGAAAGGAAGAAAAATCTGTCAACCAAGAATTCCATATCCAGCAAAAGTACTCTTCAAAACTGTAGATGAAAAAAAAAAACAAAAAACAAAAAACAAAAATGTAGATGAAATGTATATAAATTTCAAATCATTTGTGCACCTAAAACTAATATAAGGTTATATGTCAATTTTACCTTAATTTTTGATTGTTGCCAAAAAAAGGTGATGAAGGAGGGAAAGATTTTTCAACTAGGACACAAAAAACATAAATTATCCACAGAGGAAGAAATTGATAGGACTTCAAAATAAAACTTTTAACTTTAACTCTATGAAAGATATTTTTAAGAAAATGAAAAGGCAAGCTAGAGACTGGGTGGGGGGAATATTTAGAATATATTTACAATAAAAGACATATCCACAATGTATATTTTGTTTAAAAAAAAAAACTCCCAAAACTCAATAACAAGTTTGAACAGCTGTTTCACCAGAGAGAAGAGACAAGTGGCAAATAATCATGTGAAAAGATGTTCACTACAATTGATCATTGGGAAAATGCTACACCAGATAAAATACCACTGAGAGCCATAAGAATGGCTAAGAGGAGAAGCACTGATACTAGCGAGAGCTGGAGAGGGGGTGGGGCAACTGGGACTCATGCATTTCTCAAGGGAATGCAGAATGGCATAGCCATGTCAGAGAGGACAGGTTGGCAGTCTCTTCACAAATTAAACCTGACCACCCAGCCAGTATTTCCCTAGATCTAGATTTTTATCTAAGCCCCAGAGAAATGAGGACATACATCCACACAGAAATTTGTACATGAAGCTTCATAGCAGCCATGTTCCTACTAGCCAAATCTAGAAATACATCATCTCAATTGCACTCCAAGAGTAGATAAACGGTACATGGGATCCCTGGGTGGCGCAGCGGTTCGGCGCCTGCCTTTGGCCCAGGGCGTGATCCTGGAGACCCGGGATCGAGTCCCACATCGGGCTCCCAGGTGCATGGAGCCTGCTTCTCCCTCTGCCTGTGTCTCTGCCTCTCTCTCTCTCTCTCTCTCTGTGACTATCATAAATAAATAATAAAAAATAAATTAAAAAAATATTAAAAAAAAAAAGATAAACGGTACATGATGTGGTACCAAGCAGCACTAAAAAAGAGTCCTGGAACCATGTGTCTGAGTCTTAAGAAAATCAGGCCAGTGAAGGAAGCAGGCCATTAAAAAAAGTACATAGCATATGATTTTGTTTAGTTAAAATTCTAGAAAAATCAAATCTGTGGGAACAGCTAATACTGGTTGTCTGAGACCAAGGAGGGAGTGGAGGCCTTGACCGTGAAACCTTAGGAGCTCTGTGGGGGGGTGTTAGGAATGCTTAATATTTCGAGTATGGTGGTGATTACATATAACTATACATTTTTCCCAAGCTCATCAAACTTTACACTTAAAATAGGATAATTTCACTGAATAGAGCTACCCCACAGCCCAGCAATTACACTACTAGGTATTAAAGAATACAAATGTTGTGATCTGTAGGGGTACCTGTACCCCAAAGTTTATAGCAGCAGTGTCCACAATAGCCAAACTATGGCAAGAGCCCAGACACCCATCAAAGATAAATGGATGAAAAAAAAAAAAGATAAATGGATGAAGACGGTGTGAGGTATATATATATATGATATATAGATGTAGATATATACACAACCCACAGTGGACTATTACTCAGTCATCAAAAAGGATGAAATCCTACCGTTTACATCAACATGGATGGAACTGGAGGATATTATGCTGAGTGAAATGAGTCAATCAGAGAAAGACAATTATGTGGTTTCACTCATACGTGGAATTTAAGGAGCAAACAGAACCATAGGAGAACCAAAGAATAAAATAAGATGAAATCAGAGAGAGAGAGAGAGAGAGAGAGAAACCATGAGAGACTCTTAACCATGGGAATCAAACTGAGGGTTGCTAGAGGGGAGATGGGTGGGGGGCATCAGGTAACTGGGTGATGGACTTTAGGGAGGGCATGTGATGTAATGAGCATGGGTGTTATATGCAACTGATGAATTACTGACCTCTGCCTTTGAAACTAATGATACACTATAAGTTAACTAATTGAATTTAAATAAAATAAGTTTTAAAAACTAAAAATTTTAAATATTTGTAGAGGCATTAAAAAGGTGAAAGGTGGGATGCCTGGGTGGCTCAGTCAGTTAAGCGTCTACCTTCAGCTCAGGTCATGCTCTGAGTTCTGGGATCAAGCTCCCTGTTCAGCAAGGAATCTGTCCTCTGCCTGCCACTCCCCTGCTTGTGCTCACACATGCTTTCTCACCCTCTCTCAAATAAATAAATAAAATCTTATTTTAAAATGTGAAAGGCTTGTCATGCAGCCTAGCATCTGCAATGGTGAAGCCATAGCCCAGGAAAATTACCTTGGATGGTGATTATATTTTGGGATAAGATCTTTTAAAAAGTAATTAAGTTAAAAGGAGGTCATTAAGGTAGGCCTTCATCCAGTAGGACCTTATAAGAAGAGAAAATTTGGACAGAGACATGTATAGAGGCAAAAGGATAGGAAGACACAAGGAGATGACAGCCTTCAGCAAGCCAAGGACAGTGGCCTGAGATGGATCCTTCCTTCACAGGTCCCAGAAGGAACCAAGCCTGCTGACACTTTGAACTTCCAGCCTCCAGAACTGTGACATGGTAACATTTCTATTGCTTAAGCCCCTTGGTCTGTTGCACTCTGGGACAGCAGCCCTAGCAAACAAATTCAATTATTAGCAAGTGTAAAAGAGCTTAGAATGTCACTGAGAAAGAGCCATATGTGGCAGTATATGATTAACAGAAGGTGAAAATATTAAAGCCACAGGTGTTTAGGAGAAGACACGTGGTCCCTATGAAATTTGTAGATAAGTTTTCATAAAACAGATGGAATCTGAAGTAGAACTTAAAATAGACACATGTGAGCAGCTGGACAAGAGTCCGTGAGGATACTCAGGACAGAAGATGGGACAGTATACATTTAGCTCTTACTTGTTCACCTACCATGAGCCAGGATCCAGGAATCTAATCAACAGAGGCGCACTCCCTGTGGCAGGGTGCCCACAGCCTGAGACAATGGAAGTCAAAGTGAACAGGATTGTTGGGGACAGCCAACATGTGCACGAGAGCATGGGTACTGAAGACCAGATCGGAGAGCTGTTGAGTCAAGTTCTGTCTCTCCTGAGCACTTGTTATATTTATAATATGTGATAAGGCATTTGATTTTGCTCTGTGATTATTTCATTAAGGTGATTTATCATCATTAGACCGATTCAATTAGCCACATTTCCTTCTACATTCAGGAAATTACACAGGAAGCTGGGTTCCAGGCTTCTTGAAGGCAGCACTATTGCTTCTCCTTTCTTATTTCCCCCATACTAACAAGTGCCACGGAATGCAAAGCCAGAGTGGGTGACCCTGCTGCACCTTATATACTTGGGCCACTCCTGCCATCGGCTATGTCTCTGTGACAACCAGCATATTGTGCGCAAGGCACATCCTTGCAGGTGTGCCTCTTCTGGCACTCTGTCTGGTGGTGACTTCTCTTATTGCTTGTGCAGGTGATGACGATGCCAGAATATTTGAAGAAGAGGTTTGGTGGCTTTCGGATTCAGCTCCTCCCTGCTATTCTATACTTATTCCTCTATATCTTCAATAAGATCTTGGTGAGTTGTGTAAAAGCCAGCCCAGAAAACAAAACAAAAGACAACAAAAATTCAGTAGGCGGGACAGTGCTAGATTGGTCTCAGCAGTTCACTCTGAGGCCCCATAAGTTACTTCTGGCCTCTGCTGTCTGAACGAGAGTAGAGAAAAAAATAACTCAATAATACTTTCCAAAAAGAAAAAAAGGGTGGAGGCATCTTATTTGTGTCCCAAGCCTAGGTTTCAGGTCCCTCCTTTGTATTTCTAGAGAACCGTGGGCTTACCTGTGTCATGCCATTAGACGATGTCACTCCTCTGATTAAAATAGTCCAGGAAAAAAAAAATAGTCCAGGAGCTTTCTACTATCCTTACAAGAAAACCTAAGCCCCTTATTATGATCTGTAAGGATGGCCTCCTCCCTTGTTCTCAGCAGGCTTTGACCACACTGCCTGCCTTATTGTTTCTCAAACCTAACGAGCTCGTTCCCACTTGAAGCCCTTGACACTTGCCTTATGCTGTGTCTGGAATGTTCTTTCCAGAACATTATTTGCTTTTCAAATATCACCTCCTTGAAGAGGCCTTTGATGAGTATGCCCGTCAATCTCTCTTCTATTACTGGGTTTTAAATTTTTCTTTGTAATATTTGTTATCATGTGAGAGGAATTTTTCCATTTCCTTGCTTATTATCTGTCTCCTCCACTTCAGAGCAGGCTTCTCAAGGCCCAAGGCCTTGCCTGGCTTATTCACTACATTACCCACTGTGCTGAGAAAATGATCAGCACTTAAGGCACTTCATAAATGGTTTTGGGTTTTGTTTTTGTTTTTAGTGACCAAATGAGTGTCACTTACCACACTGCATAGAAATTGCCTATTTAGTCTCTGTCACTAAATATAAGGTCCCTGAGGACAACAGCTGAGTCTTAGTAACTCTTGTGTCTTTTAAACTCTGTTGAGTATCTACTATATTGGTGCTCAGTAAACATCTGGTGAATAAATGGATAGATGAATGTTGGGAGGATCTCTGCCATTATAACCCTGCTTTGGAGACCACAATAACAGAATAAGAGACCAGCTGGCTGAATGATGTGCACATGCTTTAAAGTCAGTACCACCTAAGCCAAGGATCAACAAATCTGGCCTGCAGGCCAGTCAGCCTAGTGTTCTCCTTTGTATTGTCCATGAACTAAGACTGGTTTTTTACAGTCTTTAATGGTTGTGAAAAATAGAGACAGTATGTGGCCTGCAAAGCCTACAGTATTTACCATCTGGTCTTTTAAAGAAAAAGCTTGCCAGCCCCTGATGTGCTATCCCCTTTACCTTTTCCTAATGGCAGAACTGTAGAAATGGCTCTCTCTGAGCACACTCCCTGCTCCAGGTTTCCAGGGAGTAAGAGGCCAAGTTTCTATGAACTGAATTAATTGGATTAACCCAAACCCTGAAGGTGCTAATCTTGCTGAACTCATGGGGCACAAACCTTTTTGCCCAACAGAACCTGGGTAGACCTCAGTCCATGTCTATTAGTGATAGAGTGGATGTGCTAACTATAGACCACTTCCTGCAGATGGCTCTAGGGTCTTTACGATGTTGCTGTTGAATGAGCTGGAAATGCAAATGCAGCCTGTCACCTTTTACTCATTTCAGGTAGAGATCTGTACTGGTGCCATGTTCATGAGACTGGTTTTGGGGTTAGATGTCTACCTGGCCACCATAGTCTTGCTGACAATTACTGGCATTTATACCATCACAGGTGAGGTTACTGTAATCACACATATATTTATATTGGCACAAAAGTTCTTCTCATAGTGGAGTGCTAGTAGACATTTAGGCAGGAGTCTCCAGATTTTGCATTTTCCCTAAGTCTATAGATCACATTACTAGGCCCAAAGGGGTGGAACAGTGAAAATAATTGTGGCAGGGTGCCTAAGTGGTGTCCTACCTCTAGAAATCAGGTCAGGCCAGTGGAAGGCTTTCTAAGGACACTGGCGAGGATGGCAGTGATCATGTTTGGGGTGGGCCAAGGCCTGACACTGCAGACTGCTAGCTAATAGCATAGAAACAGAAAAGGAATGAGGAAGAGGCAGCAGCTTGAGGAAGAGCTCAGGCATCTTGGTCACCTGGTAACCTGGGCAAGCCATCAGATGGGATCTTCTATGTAAGCGGTCCTGTCCAAGAGGCTCTGCCTAGATTTTGAGAGTAGGGGCTCTCGTCACTTGTTTTTTCTACTCACAGTGCAAATCTTGGACACTGTTGAGTGTCCCTGGCAGTTCATCACTGTCTGAATGGGGAGAAACAGAGTGGGGAGTGGAATGCACTCAGTCAGTGACTGTCAATGCACCAGGGAGTGGGAGTGGGGGTTTCTTCTCAGGGGACATTTGGTAATGTCTGGAGACATTTTTATTTGTCACAACTGGGCTAACTACTGGCATGGAGCAGATAACAGCCAGAGATGCTGCTAACCATTGCTTCCAAACTGAGATTTTGTGATTAAAGATGTACTTTTTTGTTTAGGAAAACTACCAGCTTTTCATTCATCAAAAAAATGGGAAGTAAAGGGAAATTGGGATACAGAAGGGCAAGATAAGAATCCAGCAAAAGATCATGAGGTATATTAAAGAGAGAAAAACCGTATGTACAAAGACTAAACATTGTATTGTAAGACCTACTGACTTACAGGTACAAAAGGTGTGAATGGAGCAATCTTGGAGGAAGCAAGCATGTAGAATAAGGATACAGAAGTGACTTTCAACAGAGTCTCAAATGTGGTTTTTGTTTCTCTTTCTCCTCTCTATTCAGGTGGTTTTGCAGCTGTGGTTTACACTGATATCTTACATGCTATTGTTATGGTTCTGGGATCAATCTTGGTAATGGGCTTTGGTAAGTCAATCTTGGCAGACTGGACACCATGAATGGAATCTTTGAGTCTGATTGTTGCCTAGGGCCACTTCAGGACCTTCATCTCACCAATGAAAAGACTGAGGCCCTCAGAACCCAGGAACATTGTCTCAGATCACCTGAAAAGTTGAGGGCAGGCTGAGGGGGAAATTCTGCTCACTTTGAAAGACAGAAGAGTCAAGAAATAGGAGTGGCAATGATAAACTCTAGTCCTTTGGGACAGTGTCAAGTGGCCTGCCACTCTCATCCCCATCTCTATGCCTCTGTCAGTGCTCTTCCTCTCTAGTTAGAAGCCCCTTTCCTTTTCATTCACACAGTTAAATCCACCCATCAAGGTCAACAGAAGGCACTTCCACCCTCTGCCAAAAGTGTGGTTTATATTTATTCCATTTACATGTCTTTTTTTCTGTGGACTCACATCACTACTACATATGACTTAATATTTTTGTGATACATACCCTGATTGTTCATTGATTGTATCACATAAATAACTCATACCTCCCAGCTCCAAAACTTCTCAAAAACCAAAACCATTGTATCCTGAGGCACATAATAGTTGCTTACTACTATTAAGTAGTAAGAATGAAAATGGTAGCTAATATGAATCAAGTATCATGTACTACCAGGTAGCCATTTATCCATATTTGCTTCATTTAATCACCATAGCCACCATGATGCATAACTGCAATGGTTATCTCCATTTTACAGATGAGGAAACTGAGTTATTCAGCTAAGTAACTTGCTCATGAGACACACCAAGAGCAGAACTCATAGCTGAGTCTCTAAACACCAAAGCCCAATATGTGAACTAACATATTACAACACCTGTAATGGCAAGTACACTTACTTAAAATGGAAGATTCCTTCCACTAGGATAATGACCTTAGTGATAATAACCTTAGTGAGGTTGGTGTTATGCACTGTTCCACGGGTCAGAGATTAGTCTTACATAAATCTAGAAGGAACAATTGTTGGCTCGGGTATTGAAAAATTATTGAAATAATATGTGAATACAGTTGAAGGACTACGGCTCCATAGAGCATGTTGTTGAGCCCCACTGAATGAGAAATTATAGAATCAATCAGAGTCACATAATCCTCAGTCTCACCATTTAGTAAGCATTAGTGTGCCATCGAGTGCACTCAGTGCTATATTACTGGAACACAAAATACATGTCAGACATGAGTCAAGGAATTTTTTAATAAGCTGGGAACCAACAACTAATTTGAGTGACAAAACTTTATAAAACACACTAAGCCATTAGTGTGTTTAATGTTTATTAGTATTAAATATCAACATTTTTTCAACCTGTCAAGTTCACCTCAATAGTTGCAAATGACATCCAATTAAACTTTTGCAGCAGGTGGAATATTCCATTTAATGTTAGCAACTCTACCTCTAAATGATTATATATTCTTTACTGTTAGACTGAATGTTTGTCTGCCCCCACCAAAAATTCACATGTTGAAATCTTAACCCCCAATTCTGATGGTATCCGGAGGTGGGACTTTTGGGAAGTGATTAGGTCTTGAGGGCAGAGTGCTCATGGATGGCATTAGTACTCATAAAAGAGACTCCAGAGAACCCCTTCACGTTCCCACCATTTGAGGACACAGTGAGAAGATGGCCACCTGTGAGCTAAGGAGATCCTCACTAGACATCCACTCAACCAGCACTTGATCTCAGACTTCCTAGCCTCCAGAACTGTGGAAGTAAGTATTTGTAGTTTATAAGTCACCCAATCTATGGTATGGTATTTGATAGTAGCCCAAACAGACTGGTATTTTCTGAGAAAAGTAATGATATTTTTAAAATTGGAGCATTCATGCTCCTTCAGTAAGTAAACTATGTTAAAGTCATGGAATAATGGTTTTCTTTTCAAAATATACAAGAACTTGTACATCCAAATGAGTGTTGTTGTAACTAGTCACCATGAGACCCCCCATATACAATATACAATTGCAATTTTTGATTTTTGATTTTTAGGTAAACAAAACAAAAATGAATGCCATAAAATACTCATTGCCCTCAGTTTCTCAGTTGAACTCCCCAAAGACAACCATTATTAAGAGTTTCGTGCATATCCTTCCAGAGATATTCTTCATATATACAATCATTTTTTTAATCTATGAAATAGGTATATAGATAGAAACAAAACAAAATGTGTGGCCTGTTTTTCCACTTATGGTACTAAACCTTGGGCAAATTTCTATGTCTGTGAATAGAGATCTACTACGTCTTTTGGGTTGTGTACTTGTAATAAACTTTATTGAAAAGTGCACAAGTCAAAGTGTGTAGCTAGATGAACTATCACCAAGTGAACACACTCTGGTAACAAGCATCCAGGTCAAGAAGTTACCTTTTTGTTTCCTCACTTTCCAAATTTTTACCTTTTGTATCTTTTTCTTGACTTAGTACACTGGCCAGGGCCACTGGTACAGTGTTGAATAGAAGTAGAGATAACAGGCATCCTTGTCTCATTCCCAATGTAGCGGGGAAACCTTGGATATTTCACCATTAAATAAATTATTTGCTGTCAATTTTTTGTAGATACTCTGCCAGACTAACAAGTTTGCTTCTATTCCTAGTTTGCTACAATTGTTTATCATGAACAAGTTTTGAATTGTAGCAAGTATGTTTTCCACTTCTACTGAGAAAGGTACATTATTTTTCTCCTTCATCCTTTTAACACAGTGAATTATATTGACTTGGTTTTGAATGTTAACTCCATCTTGCATTCCTGGAATAAACCCAGCTTGTTGAGGAATACCCCAAATTTTTCTCCAAAGTAGGTATATTAACTTATAGTCTCAGAAATATATGTGAGAATATGTGTTCCCTAAATTTGCAGCCAAAAATTGATGTTTTAAGACTTTCTAAAAATTTGCCAAATAGGTAAAAAATAAAGTATCTCATTCTTGTTTTAATTGGAAGTTTACAGACTGGTGAGGTGGAATATAATTTCATACACTTGGTGGCCATTTGTAGTTCCTCTTTTGTGAATGACCCATTCATATCCTCTACCATATTTTTTCTGAGTGGTTTCCTTTGCCTGTTGGTGTATAGGAGTTCTTTATACATGACACAAATCTCATCTTTTAGTCTGACAAATTTTTAACTTGATTTCAGTCATATAAATTTTAGATCAAATTTATCAAGCATCCTTTTCTTTTTTTGTATCTTGTCTAAGAATGTGCTGCCTAACTCAAGTTCATAAAAATATTCTGGGTTTTTTTTCTGTTAACTTTGTACTTTTGTATTTTACCTTTTTTTAACCCACATGAAATTCATTTGTAGAAGTGCCATGAGGTGTCTTATTCATTTTATAATCAGACAGTATTCTTTCATTGACTAGTTTTGACTTCAAATGATTCTGAATGCATTTCAAAAATCAAGTCTATATCAAAGGAACATGATTTACTATGCCAAAATAAAAGGGCTTAAGTTAAGTAACTGGAATTATGGGTGTTTTGTGCCCTTTAAAAAATATTTTTCTTTAGGGACACCTGGGTGGCTCAGTTGGTTGACTCCTGATTTTGGCTCAGGTCATGATCTCAGAGTCCTAGGATCAAACCCTGTGCCAGGCTCCACGGTCAGCAGGGAGTCTGCTTGAGATTCTTTCTCTTCCTCTGATCCTCCCCCACTCACGTTCTCTCTTTCTCTATCTAAATAGGTAAATCTTTTAAAAACTACTTTTTATTTAATGTTAAAATTGTATAACACTTAGGATATTGAGAGATAAATGTCATAGACTATGAGGAAATTTTCAAGTATGACGTTTTATAAATATTTTATTGGCATTGCAGGAAAGTGAATATTAACTTTTATTTTAATCAAGATTATTTAGAGAGCTTGTGATAGCACTTTAGTTCGAAACCAATATAAGCAAATAAGTACCTTCCTGGCTCATGTAAGTATGGGACAGATTCCAATTAGCCCGTATCCATTCCTGACACACCAGTTGCTGCCCATGGGTCAGAGAGCATTGGCCAGGCCTAGGGCACACACCAGATTGGACTGGTGGACAGTTTGACGAGGCCCACCTAAGCCACACAGTATGGCATTCAAGTGGGAAGAGGGACTCTGCTTCTAGAAGTGAGAGGAGGGGTGTGGACACACAACCACCAATGTCCACTATACTTTTGTTTCTCTTCGGAAGACATGATGTCTTTTCTTTTTGTTGTCATTGTTTGTTTTTGTTTTGTTTTGTTTTTGTTTGTTTTGATAGAAAGGATCAAATCTTGATTTTATTCTTTTAAAGCTTTTATTTTCTTTATTTTTTTAAATTTAAAAATATGGAATGTTTCATGAATTTGCATGTCATCCTTGTGCAGGGGCCATGCTAATCTTCTCTCTATCATTCCAATTTTAGTATATGTACTGCCAAAGCAAGCACAAGATGATGTCTTTTCTTAGGCACATATCGTCTTGACTATTGTTTAGTCCATTGTGCTTTTTATACTAGGTACAGACAATGAAACTGGGCCTCACTTCATAATCTTGGGTCTTCAAACATGTATTACTGTGTAGTTTAAGGTACTGATAAATTTTATGATGTTTTAAGCCTTTCAGGAAGTGGGAGGATACCAGGAGCTACTGTATAAATACCCAGGCAGTAAGCCAAACCTAATCCATGAAGGAAATTGGACTGCCAAGCCAGAATGTTTTTTGTCTCACCTGGAATTTTTCCATATCTTCTTTCCATATCCCATCACTGGAGACTTCCCATGGCCTGGAATGTCTTTGGCGTCCTTACCTTCTCCTTGTACTACTGGTGTACTGATCAGGTAACTAGACAGTGCAGTTGTAGCAACCGCATTGGAAGCTGGTGGTTCTCAGTACATTCCAGACTTTCCCAGTCTCTTTTTTTTTTCTTTCTTTCTTTTTTTTATAATAAATTTATTTTTATTGGTGTTCAATTTACCAACATACAGAATAACACCCAGTGCTCATCCCGTCAAGTGCCCCCCTCAGTGCCCGTCACCCATTCACCCCCACCCCCTGCCCTCCTCCCCTTCCACCACCCCTAGTTCGTTTCCCAGAGTTAGGAGTCTTTATGTTCTGTCTCCCTTTCTGATATTTCCCACACATTTCTTCTCCCTTCCCTTCTATTCCCTTTCACTATTATTTATATTCCCCAAATGAATGAGAACATACAATGTTTGTCTTCTCCGATTGACTTACTTCACTCAGCATAATACCCTCCAGTTCCATCCACGTTGAAGCAAATGGTGGGTATTTGTCCAGTCTCTCCAACCACAGGCAACAGTCAGCCTGTCTGCGCTCAGTGATCAGGTGTCCTTTCTAGGCTTTATTTATTGCATAAAGAATTTGATAAGAAATTCTGTTTAAAAGGAATTAACAGGTTAAACCTGTTAAAAGGAACTCACAGCCCCATCTATAACACATCAGCTATTTCCTTTTTTTATTATTATTTTTAACTATCACTATCTATAAAACACAATCCTTTTGGGCATGAAAAATATGTCAGTTCTCCCCAACTGAGCTTATAACTTAAATGTAACCAACCAGTATTTCAATTGGATTTTTAAGGACTTAAACATATTCTAAAAATTATATATATATAACGAACACTATATATATATATATATATATATATATATATATATATATACTATTGATGGTAGATCATTAAATTAATTGTGAAATATATGGTAAAAAGGCAATGAAAAATAAAAAGGAAGTACAGCTATACACAATAATATGGATGATCTTCCATCTTGATGCCAAATTAAGGAAACTAGACACATAAGGCTAGGAACTGCATGATTACATTTTAAAAATTAACCACAGGCAATGCTAACTTATGTCATTTAGGAATACACAGTAACTGGCAAAAAAAAATATAAAGAAAAGCAAGAAAGAAATAAAATAATCATGAAAGCAGTCATTTCTGGAGCAAGGGAAGGGGTTCAGATAAAAAAAATTCAATGTGGCAGCAGTATTTATAACTACCACAGGGTGGAAACAACCAATATGTTCACTCATGAATGAATAAATAAATAAACAGAATGTATATCCATTCATTGAAACATTACTCAGCCATAAAAAGGAATGGAGTGCTGACATATGCTATAACTTGGATGGATCTCAAAAACATACTAAGTAGAAGAAGCCAGACACAAATGATCACCTAGTGTATGATTCCTTTTATATGACATGTCCACAGTAGGCAAATCCATAGAGACAGAAATCTAATTAGTGCTTGCCAGGGGCTAGGAGAGGAGGAGTGGAAGGGGGCAGCTTAATGGATATGAGTATTTTTCCAGGGTGATGAAAAAGTTTTGAAATTAGAAGTGATGATTGCATAAGATTGGGAATACACTAAAGGCTACTGAATTGTTTAAAATGGTTAATTATATATTACATGAATTTCACCTCAATTTTTATTTAAAAAAAAGAGCCACAAAAAGGTTTCTGGGGTACCTGCAAAGTTCCATCTGAATTTGGATGATTGTTACAGTATATGCTTTTAATGCTTTTAATGTGCTATAGTGTACTTTCATGTGTTATATCATGATTTAAAAAAAAAAAAGATTTAAACATTTTGTGGAAGAAGAAAATCCCACAAATCACTAACCCAAGTTTGAAACTGAAGAACAAAGAGGGGGAACTTGCCAAACCAGATTTTAAACATCTGCAAAGTAGCAGTAATGAAAACAGTTTGAAATAGCCAAGAATAGACACACAGACTAGTGGAGCAGAATAAAGAGGTCAAGACAGATTCTTGTACTTGTAGGAATTTAATATGTATCCAAGAAGGCTTCAGAAGTCAGTGGGGAAGATACATATTCTTTGATGTTGTCAGAAAACCAACTATTTGGAGTAACAAAACTTCACCTACTGAACACTTAGTATAAAGGTGGTCAGGGAGGTTAAAGATTTAAATGTGGAAGGATGCCTGAGTGGGTCAGTGGTTGAGCGCCTGCCTTCAGCTCAGGTCATGATCCTGGGGTCCTGGGATCAAGTCCTGCACTGGGCTCCCCACAGGGAGCCTGCTTCTCCCTCCACCTATGTATCTGCCTCTTTGTGTGTGTGTGTGTCTTTCATGAATAATAAGTAAAATATTTTTTTAAAGTACCATAGGCAAAGTTGACAGATGACAGATGAGAGAGGTTATTAGAAATGTTTATCATAAACAAGAGACTAGTAGCAAATCCACAAGAAAAAGAAGTTCCAGTGGAAATGTGAGTAAAAATAATGACAGGCAATTTATAAAAAAGGAAATTAAAACAAGCATAAAATAAGCATATAACCCAGAGTTTTGAGGGAAGTGCAACTTCAAACCACAAGGATACTGGCAAAAATTAAAGACTGATAATGCCAAGTGTTGGAGAGGATGTGGCTGTGGATATGAAACTCTTGTGTACTTCTGGTGGACATATAGACTGGTGTAAATCCATTCTGGAGGATAATCCAGCAGTATTTGATAAAAGTAGGTATATTGTACTCTGAGCTAGCAGTGGTGTTCCTCAGAAGCTACCTAAAATATCCTCATGCAAGTTCATGAGGGACTATACCATCAATCACAGTGTTGACTGTGCTTGTGACTCCAGAGTGGGCAAATGAAATGGCAGGGGGGGCAGTGATACTATGGAATACTATGCAGTCATAGAAGCGATGGACTAGATGAAATGTAGCAACACTAAGAGGTCTTTAAAATGTAGTGAGTGGGCAGATAAGAAACAAGATGAGATCCAGAGTACAACATATGGGTATTCTCTATAATGTAGCTCTGGGTTTTTAAAATTTGTATTCTTGCCCACTTATTTATTATATGTTTAATGATGCTACTTAACCTAAAAGATAAGAAAAATCTTTCTATATTTTTCTTTTCAATTTCTTCTACAGCTTTAAAAGTTCTCCCTGGCCTGCCACATCTGAGAGTAGGCAAACAATTTCCTGAACTACCTTCAAAAACAAAATTTTCTAGTTATACTGGGTAAAATGTAACAAGCATCTTTTTATATTCATAGGAAAGCTCATAAGAAAGGAAGAAAGTCTCCGGAGATTGAAAAAAACAAAGAGAACTGAACTCAAGAGAGTTAAACTGACAAGGACACTGGACACCAATGGTCCCCTGACAGCATTTACTAAACCGGGATTTCCAAGGCTTAGATTTAACTGGCCAGGCAAGAACAGGAGGAAGGCCTTGAATTCATGAGCAGTGAAGAGTGAAGGCTATAAAAAGTGAAAAGATAGACCAGTAAAATAGCTGGCCACCAGCAAAGAGAAACAGCAGTAAAACAAAATGCCTCAAGTGGAGTCCCAGGAGGAGGAAAAATGTCTCCCCTGAAAATTCACAAGGGCAGACCAGCTTCCCTGTACATTTAAGGTTTTTATTTATTTTTTATATAAATTTATTTTTATTGGTGTTCAATTTGCCAACATATAGAATAACACCCAGTGCTCATCCCGTCAAGTGCCCACCTCAGTGCCTGTCACCCAGTCACCCTCACCCCCCACCCACCTCCACTTCCACCACCCCTAGTTCGTTTCCCAGAGTTAGGAGTCTACCTTTGAGGTTTTTAATTTAAAATTTTAATTTAACTTAATTCCCTGTATGATCAGGGAAAACTTGTGGGAAGAAATGAACATACATTCATCCAAAATTTGCTACACACTGACCTCACGGGAGTAATGGCAGATTCTCCCTGGAGGGTTGCACCCTTGACTTAGATCTTGCAGGATTCCCATAAATGCCTGTTCAACATGAGCCCCTTAGCCAAAATGGAAAGCATAGATGCATCAAACCACCTTGAGCAAGAAACAGCAGAATTAGTACCCCCTAAACTTCAGAAAATCAAGGTATTAGATGCCAAATACAAAAAATAAAGCGTGTTTAAATAACTAAAAATGGAACTGAAAACCTTAACACCATTCTATCAAAAATAATCAGATTTGAAAACTCAAACTTCTGAAAGTGAAAAATATGCTCATTGAAACGTGAAACTTAGTAACTTAAAATAGCAGATTAAAGGGGCACCTGACTGACTTGGTTGGAGGAGCATACAACTCCTGATCTCAGGGTTGTGAGTTTGAACCTCACGTTGCATGTGTAGAGGTTACTTAAAAAAAAAAAAAAAAAAAAAAAACTTTAAAAAATAGCAGATTAAATACAGCTGAAGGAAAAAAAATAGTGATATGAAAGTGAGAACTGAAGAAATTGAAAGCACAAAACTGGAAAATGTGAAAGAGAAACCAAGTGACATAGAAGAGAGAATCAGGATTAAAATATATTTCATTAGAGTTCCAGAAGGAAAGGAGAGAGAAGCACTCTTTTAAGAGAAAATGGCTGAGAATTCTTACAATTGCTGAAAGACAGGAAGCATCAGATTCTAGAATCATGGTGAATCTCAAGCAGAAATAACTTACAAATCCACACAAAGAAAAAGAATGAAACCATAATGAAAGTTCAGAATATCAAAGACAAGGAGAAGACTTTGAAAGGCACCTAAGAGGAAAGACTACCAATAAAAGAAGACAGTTTGGGGGTTTTTTTAAACATATTTTTATTTTTTATTATTTTTATACTTATTTTATTTTATTGGAGTTCAATTTGCCAACATATAGAATAACACCCAGTGCTCATCTCACCAAGTGCCCCCTTCAGTGCCCATCACCCAGTCACCCCCACCCCCCACCCACCTCCCTTTCAACCACCCCTTGTTCGTTTCCTAGAGTTAGGAGTCTTCATGTTCTGTCTCCCTTTCTGATATTTCCCACTCATTTTTTCTCCTTTCCTTTCATTTTTTCATTTATTCCCTTTCACTATTTTTTATATTCCCCAAATGAATGAGACCATATAATGTTTGTCCTTCTCCGATTGACTTATTTCACTCAGCATAATACCCTCCAGTTCCATCCATGTCGAAGCAAATGGTGGGTATTTGTCGTTTCTAATGGCTGCGGAATATTCCATTGTATACATAAACCACATCTTCTTTATCCATTCATCTTTCAAAGGACACCGAGGCTCCTTCCACAGTTTGGCTATTGTGGACATTGCTGCTATAAACATCGGGGTGCGGGTGTCCCGGTGTTTCACTGCAACTGTATCTTTGGGTAAAATCCCCAGCAGTGCAATTGCTGGGTTGTAGGGCAGATCTATTTTTAACTCTTTGAGGAACCTCCACACAGTTTTCCAGAGTGGCTGCACCAGTTCACATTCCCACCAACAGTGTAAGAGGGTTCCCCTTTCTCCACATCCTCTCCAACATTTGTTGTTTCCTGCTAAAAGAAGACAGTTATACCAAAAACAGACTTCTCAGTTCCAACAATGTAATCCAAAGATAGAGGAGTAAAATTTTGAGTCATTGAGGATAATGTCACCTCTAAAGTACATGCCTATTAAGGAGAGCACGTGAGGAGATGAGCACTGATCGTTATACTATTTGTTGGAAAATTAAATTTGAAAAAAAATAATAAATGAAAAAATAAAGTACATGCCCAGCTAAGGTATTATTCATGACCAAGGGCAAAATCAGGACATAACCTTCCCTAAAGAAGGACTGAAAGAGGTACATAAAGAAAAAGGAAATACTCATGAGCAAGAAGGAATAGTTAGCAAAGATATTAACAGATACATGAGCAAATTGGTTGAAGAATAACAATTACAAATACAAGAAGTGAAAAACAGGACAAAACTAAAATATTGGACCTCTGTTTGGAGTTAAATCTGTCCATGGACTCAAAATTATTCAGAAGGGTGGGGATGCTGATTTACTTTAGCCTTGAAGTTGTGTCTTTGTCAAAATTTGAAGGGCCAAAAAAAAAAAAGAAAGAGAAGCAAATCTTAAACATCTTGAAGAATACAAAGAGTTTCTCACTGGTTTCTCATGAAATCAAGACAATGGAAAACTCTTTACAAAACTCTTTATATTGAAAAACTAGTTAATGACTGACCTCACTTCAGAGTACTAAAATTTAATCAGTTCACAAAGAAAACCCAAAATGCCCAGATTATGGGTATTATCACATGCTGATAGAAGCTCAGTAAAGAGTCTGTCCCACATATGACAACAATCTCAAAAATTTAGATAGTGTCACCACTGATGACACGTGACACATCCCTTTCTAAACTATGGCTAAGAAAGAACCAATTTCTCTCTTCTGTGTAAGAAGGAAGCTGAAATCTATTTTACTTGTTCTATAGAACATATTAGAGGGACACCTGGGTGGCTCAGCAGTTGGGCTTCTGCCTTTGGGTCAGAGCATGATCCCAGGATCCGGGATCGAGTTCCACATCAGGCACCCTGCAAGGAGTCTGCTACTCCCTCTGCCTGTGTATCTACCTGTCTCTGTGTCTGTTATGAATAAATAAATAAATCTTTAAAAAAAATTGAAGGGCCATGATTAAAAGCATAGAAATAGTGGGGCTCCTGGGTGGCTCAGTTGGTTAATCATCTGACTCTTGATTTCAGCTCAGGTCACAATCTCAGGGTGGTGAGATGGAGCCTCAGGTCAGGCTCCATACTCGGTGTGGAGTCTGCTTGAGATTTTCTCCCTCTCCCTCTCTCTCTGCCCCTCCCCTTCCCCTCTCTCACATAAATAAATAAATAAATCTTTAAAATAAACCCACAGAAGTAGAATATAAAACTACTAACTGGTAAAGAAAATGACTAAAGAAAAATTGTTAATTAAAAGAGGCAAACAAACTGATGGAAAATCGTTGACTTTGGCCCCCTGCCATTTTGAAACAATAATCCTCTCCTTGCCCCACTTTGTAATATATGACAACATACAAAAATGCTTAGGGCTTTCTACATGGGATTTCTACGTGGCTTTTATGATCACCCTTCCCTCAGAATGAGAGTCCAATTTCTGCCCTTGCCATCATCGTTCATCCCCTCCCTTGAGAGACTGTCTCTTCTGTGCAGAGGGCTAACCAAAAGCCAGGAAATGCAGCGTGGCTGCCCACCCACCTGCTCTGCAGGAGCCCATGTACACTGAGAGGTTAGCAGCTGGGTGACAGTTGCTAATCTCTCAAGAAGCAGGACCTGTTGCTTGAGGAGGACAGCTTTGGAATTCCTCCTCCTATTATTAAAATGATGCATTTGGAAAAGAAAGAAAACCTAAAGAGGAAAATGATAGTCCTGCCTGTTAATTTTACCATGCCAGCATGAATCACTATTACCGTGCTGGTTTATTCCTATGCACTTTTTTCTTGGTGTAGACTCACAGTATATATGCTGCTATTGTATCCTGTATGCCTCTTAGTTACCATCACACTGTGAGCATTTTCCCCATTATCTAAATGTTCTTCAGAAACATACATAGTACATACATAAAACTGCATTGTTGTGATGCACTGGACCATATCTTTGTTTGCTTTCTTAAATGCTTCTCCACCTGCCAGCTGTACTGCTCTGTTCGGCTTGAGTGCACACCACTTCTTACGGCAGGAGCACCATGAAATGGGTTGTGAAACATCTCCTAGGAGATTTTGCATTTGAAAGTTCTCTACTATTTCATTTCAATTTAGATGAATGAAATTGGCCCCTGTTCTGAAAACTCTTTTGGTGCCAGGAACCCACCTTTGCTTTAATTGATGTCACAAGGGCCCTCTTCCTTCTGCCTGGCAGGGGCAGTCTGTGGCCTCCAGGAGGGAGGCTTGTCCTTGCCAGGGGACAGCTTGTAAGCACTGTGCCTCCATAATTGGCGTGCAGTGCTAACAATGAGGCCAAGGTCACACACACCATTCCTGTCCCCTCAGGCAACTGTGCGCCGAGCAAAACATGCTCATTGGTCACATGCACTTCCTCTGGCCCTGGATGCCCTGGAGATGCCTGGATGATTGGGGCGAGCAGCTCAGCAGAAAACCCACCAGAGGGCACATCCTGCTGCCACAACAGGGTCACAATTGTCCTGTCTGCTGTGCTGAGATGACCCAGGCTGGATAGACTCCAATAGAACCATCACCCCCACCTCACCCATCTGTGTTAACTCGGCAGATTTTTGTTCAGCGATGCCTGGCAGGGAAGAACATGTCTCACGTGAAAGGTGGCTGTGTCCTCTGCGGGTACCTGAAGCTGCTGCCCATGTTCAGCATAGTGATGCCAGGAATGATCAGCCAAGTCTTGTTCCCCAGTAAACCCTTAATGCTGATGTGTTCACACGGATCGCCTTCTCTTTTCTTAGAGACCTGGAGAGTACTGGGGGGTGTTGAGATGCCCCAGATTGCTTTCTAGGGAGCTAAGGGGTTCAGATTAAGGGTGCAGCCAAACAAAAGTCTGGCAGGGACCATGGACGTCCGTGGCAAGAGAGAAACCCCACGAGAAAAGCTCAGCTAAGGAAGAGCCAACCAGGGTTCTATACACCCAGAGCCCAGCCTCCACCAGGGCTTGGGCACATGATCCATGGGAAGGCTTATTTGCTCCCCTTGAGTTGTGGACATAATCATGGCACACATGCCTGTGTGCCAGGTGCTGTGCTGGAGACCTGACAGCTGTTGTCCCTGCTCACTCAGACCTGTAGCCCTCGTGAACAGAAGAGGATTGTCAGAGGGGGAGCTTGATGTAAACCCCCAAAGTGGGTATGACTCAGGCCCATGCTCTTTCCATTAAATGCTATTAGAAATCTCTGTTTCCGCCAGGACACCTGCACCCCGCTGTTTCTAGCAGCAATGTCCACAATAGCCAAACTGTGGAAGGAGCCTTGGTGTCCATCGAAAGATGAATGGATAAAGAAGATGTGGTCTGTGTATACAATGGAATATTACTCAGCCAGTAGAAACGACAAATACCCACTATTTGCTTCAACGTGGATGGAACTGGAGGGTATTATGCTGAGTGAAATAAGTCAATCGGAGAAGGACAAACATTATATGGTCTCATTCATTTGAGGAATATAAATAATAGTGAAAGGGAATAGAAGGGAAGGGAGAAGAAATGGGTAGGAAATATCAGAAAGGGAGACAGAACATGAAGACTCCTAACTCTGGGAAACGAACTAGGGGTGGTGGAAGGGGAGGAGGGCAGGGTTGGGGGTGACTGGGTGACGGGCACTGAGGGGGGCACTTGACAGGATAAGCACTGGGTGTTATTCTGTATGTTGGCAAATTGAACACCAATAAAAAATAAATTTATTATTAAAAAAAAGAAATCTCTGTTTCCCTTAATGAGCTACGATAGATAGCTCTGTGGACATATCTCATTCCTATTTCAACCTAGTTTTACTAGCTGTGCTGTCTCTCAGGGTACCAGGTTTGTTTATTCATAGAACCTACATGGGAAAAAAAAAAGAACCTAAATGGAGAACTTTTTCTCCTAGGTGCAGCCACTGGAACAAAGCAGGTGGCTTCCACGGGAGTCTGCTGCTGCTGAACTTTGACAAGGCCAAGCAGAATCTAAAACAGTTTTTATTGCTAAGTAACAAGTGTAGGAGATATCTCTAAGCCTTATTCACCTTTCGGTCTGCCCCAAGACGTGCCTCTTTTTAAAAAAAAGATTTTATTTATTTATTCATTCATAAGAAACACAGAGAGAGAGAGAGACAGAGAGAGAGAGACAGAGAGAGAGAGGCAGAGACACAGGCAGAGGGAGAAGCAGGTTCCATGCAGGGAGCCTGACGTGGGACTTGATCCTGGGACTCCAGGATCACGCCCTGGGCTGAAGGTGGCACCAAACCGCTGAGCCACCCAGGCTGCCCCAACATGCCTCTTTTTTTAATCCTAATTCCCCTCCAGCTTTAACAGAGAGAAAGGCTTTGCTTCAGCATTCCCAGATTTGGTCTTTGGCTGCAGGTGGCGTTTGGGGGTCTCAGAGGCGATGCCTCCTCATAGATTAGGAAATATGCCGCTGTGCTCTCTAGGACCCCAGAGTGCCCTGGGCTTTGCAGACTTGCCTCTCCGTCCCATCCCACTCCACAGCATGATCACCTTGCTCACTGAGGAAGAAGACCCAGCAGAATCACATATATCTTGGACTCTAGAGAGGAAGCAGCTAAGGGAGAGGAAGAAAGAGTACAGAATGGCCTCTCCCTCCAGCTAGAGTGGCTTCAAGAACCCAGACTTTCTCCAGCCTTCTGACCAAGGGGTAAATAGATTTGATGGAGCATACTGGTAGAGAGCCCTTGGGGTGAGAAGAACCTGGAACCACTTGTCTCTAGCTCTCAGAAGTGGCCAGACTCACATATCCATTTGCACATGCCAGGCGCATAAAGCCAGGAAGCCATTTATCATAGAAGCTTGGCACCTCTCCGTGTTCCTGGAAGAGTATACCTTTCCAGTAACCCAAATGCTCTTGGCCCTGGATTCTGGGTCTCTCCTCTGGCCAGAGCTAGGGGCCAGACACTGCCAACCACTAAGGTGTGATTCTCAAAATCTGGTTTTCCATGTATACCACTGTATTATTTGGGGTTCTTGATGGAACATGATGTGTACCTTTTTAGCTCCTCTTCCTTTGGAGTTAGTGTTACCCTCAAGCCATCTGGTAGCAAAGTGGTTGCCAGCAGCACCAGGCCTCTAGCCCACCAGCTCAACAACTCCTAGAAAATGTTTCCTTCCCCAATAGTTCCAGTAAAAATCCCAGATGTGTCTTAGTGAACTCAGTTGAGTGATAGGGACCAGTCATTGTGGCCAAGGAGAAGGAATTTCCAGAACAGCCAGGCCTGGCTCCTGGGTCCTTCCTATACTACCCTGACTGTCATGGAGGTTCTGTTACCCAAAGCAGGAGGCAAGGAGAGTGGGAAGATATAAATGGATGCAGCTGCCCCCCAAGTTTTTAGTCTCAAGATGTTTGGTAACCAGTGCTTAAGCTGGAGAGCTGTCCCCAATCAAATAGCTTGCTCTGCCGATAAACTGGGGCAATATCCTGCTTCTTTGTCATCTAAGTTGATTTGTTGTTGTTTTTTTTTCTCAGATGGTAGCTACTGAAGGACATATCACATTCATTCCCTTTACATCCCTTTGTCCAGAATTTCTTCCCAAATGCTCTGAAATAACACCCCCATGAGGGTTAAAGCAAGTAAGGTTATGAGCTGCTCACACATTAGTATGTGGGGATGAATAATCTGTCTGCTTTCCTGACACCTAGTGGCGGTCCCTGGAAGGCTTGTCTAGGTCACACTGATGTGCTTGGAGGTCAAGCAGTAAATGGTAGAAACACTGATTCATCTGTCTCCTAGGTGCCTAATTCCCAGCCCCAAGCTCCTGAGGAGTGTGTAGGATCATGAATTAGAACAGTCACCAGTAGATCAAGAATCTGACATCCACACAGTGTTACCTAATTTGCTCCCCTTTACCTCAACTCAGATTTTAGAGCTCTGAGGCAGACACATTGGTGTGACTGTTATCTCTCTTACAGATAAAAGTGGCATGTGATGTACCTTCAATATGTAAGAACTCTTGTGGCATCAGAACTGGCTGCAGCTCCATTGCCCACCCAGTGCTGGTGTTGAGCTGCTGCCCAGAAGTAAGAGGTAAACCTGACATAGAAACCCCACCATCTGTGACCCCATTGGAGGCTGTGCCTTCAGTCTTTAAGTGGATGGTTAGTAGCAAAGATAAGGTGGCTTATCTACCAGGCAGCCCATCTTTCTGAGTAGAAATGTTGGCCGTTGAGGTGGGGGGGGGGGGGTATATTAGTGAGATAGAGGGAGCCTTGCTGGCCCTGAGGGAAGGAGCCAGGCCTCCTCTCTCTTCATTTCTCACACACTCTTCATTTCATTTCTCCTCTTCATTTCTCACACAGTTATACGAAGTACACACCCTCTCAGAGGCACAGCCTGTGCCCATGATTTGCATTGTTCGCTTCCATGGCTTAGCTGGTGCCTTTGCTCATTCATTCCACAGGAGGGCTCCACTCTATGCCAGCATCGCCCTAAGCCATGAGAGTGCGGAAATGAGCAAAACCCAGTCCTGCTCTCAAAGAGCTCATTTCCAGTGCAAGGCCAGGGAGGTGGGCAGTTCACCAAGAGGGAGATGGCTTTCGCCTCAGCCATTTCCCCAAATCCCCGAAAAAAGGCCAAAAAAATAGTACCATTTTTTAATGGTACTCTATTAGCTCAAGATCAATGGGAGCTTTGGAGATCAAAGTTGAGACAATTCCATAAAATCCAAGAGAGATGGAATCTGACCAAGGGAAATCCTGACCATTCCCACAGTTCAGGAAGGAAGTTGTCCAGGTTCTGCAGCTGAGTCTGACCTAGAGCACCCAGGGCTTCAAATGAGGGTAGGCTGCAGGGCACCTGAAGGGAAGTAGATGCAAGGATACCAGCCTTTGCCTGGCCAAATAGTGTACTGAATACAGTAGGAGTCTTGCTGAGGTGGGCCTCCAGCTCAGGCTCCGGTTACCTTCAGGGTCTCCCATCAATACATAGAAATGTCTCTGTGGAACAAAGTCCCTGCAGTAAGACAGTCTTTCAGGTGAAAATACTAGACTGTTATGTTTATAGTTCACACTTCAGGAGTGCTTGCTCTCTGTTAGGCATTATGTTAACCCATCTGCTTAATTTAACTTAATAACAGTCCTGTGTGGTAGGTACTTTTATGCCCACTTGACAGACGAGGACACTGAGGCACAAGGAATCACATCCCTCGCCTCCATTCCAAACCTTCTCTGAGCTTCTGACTTCTTATCTGTACAAGTGGGACAGCAGTGGTGTCCATCTCACAGGGCTGTAGGACGATCCAATAGGCTAACAATGCCCAAGGAAATAGACTGGTACAAAGTAACTCAAGAGATGTTAGATCTCCAGGGCGCCTGGGTGGCTCAGCGGTTTTGTGCCTGCCTTTGGCCCAGAGCGTGATCCTGGAGTCCCAGGATCAGGTCCTACGTCGGGCTCCCTGCATGGAGCCTGCTTCTCCCTCTGCCTTTGTCTCTGCCTCTCTCTGTGTCTCTCATGAATAAATAAATAAAATCTTAAAAAAAAAAAAAAGATGTTAGCTCTCCTATGACATAAAGATACAGGAAGAAACTAGTAAGTCTCATCACAAAGGAAGACAAATGTAATGCTTTAATCTATCTTAGACAGAATGCCACTCCAAAGAAAATTTGAATGTTTTGTAGGAGAAAATGTGGTATGCAGAAAAGTGCCTTGGGAGGCCTAAGGCATCTCCTGGCATGGCCAGAGAGCTGGCGGTCCTGGAAATATCCCTTCTCTTCCAGGCATACGAGGCTTGATGCTGTCCGCACTATGTCTTCCCTGACTTCTATTTTCAACTGTGCCAGTGCCTTGTTCACAATGGACATCTATAACCAGATTCGGCCTATGGCCACTGAAAGGAGCTCATGGTAACAGGAAGGTGAAAGACTCTTCTAACCACTCTAGTTACTGCTGTCAAAGAAAACAATGCCCACCAGAAGTGGGCAACATTTAGGTTGGGAAACATTTAGGTTATCATACTGTATATAGAATTATCTTGTTTAAATACAGTATAGTTGTACCTTTTTTGCTGCAGTTTTGTGATGAAGATGTATTGTTTTTATAACCACAAAGAAACACGTTTCCATTTGGGAAAAAAAAAGTTATAATCACGATGACTTAAAAAAATCTAGCATAGTTTAATGTATCCCCCAAAATAGTCCTTGCATGGAAATTTACATATTTCATTGTCTCATTTAGTCCTCGTGACAACTGTAAAGGTAAGTTTTACTGTTCTTTTTCTCATTTGTACCAATGTGGGGGAAGTGGCTCAGAGAAGGAAATCCACCTGAGATCACATAATATAAGTAAAAGAATGTGTGCATGTCAGGGCCATGCTGTTAACCATGATACCACATGGCACCATGATAAGCACAGGGTAGGGGATGCATACGTATAAAACATGGTTCTCATCTTTATTCCATGGGATTTTACATTGGCTGCCCACAAACCACACACGTTTAACTTCACCTACATTATGTCTAACATATTTCTTTTATCTCACATCAGCTTGCATGTTGTTCATTTATTTTATCTTTAGCCCCTGCACTTGATTTTGCTTTTAAATGTGATTAGCATTCCATAGGGGTTTTTTTTTAAGATTTTATTTATTTATTCATGAGAGACACAGAGAGAGAGGCAGAGACACAGGCAGAGGGAGAAGCAGGCTCCATGCAGGGAGCCCGATGTGAGACTCAATCCCAGGACCCCAGGACCATGCCCTGAGTGAAAGCAGATGTTCAGCCGCCAAGCCACCCAGGTGTCCTGCATTCCATAGTTTAAAACCAGTTTTTAAAAATAAAATAAAAATAAAAAAATAAAACTAAAACCAGTTTTCTGAGAAATTTTAAGGAATAGATACTAGGATACTAGTTTTATTTAAATTGTTATGACATAGAAAAAAAAGGAAGGCTTAAATTCATTTTATGGAACTCAAGAAATTTATGTACCCAAACCTAACAAATATAGCATAAAAAATTTAGAACTAAAGACTAATCTTACTTTTAAATACCAATGCAAAAATTGTAAATAAAATATTAGACACAGATCCAACAATATATAAGAAGAATGTTAAAAGAATGATATCTCATTACCAACTGGGACTTTTTTCCAGAAATACAAGATGGTTCAATATTAGGAAATCTAGAATTATAATGCCCCATATTAATAGATCAGAAGAGTAAAATTATGTGTATCTGTTCTCTAAATGATGAAAGTATTTGGTAAATTTCAATGTGATAAAACATGTCTATTTTACCCTAAAAGACAACATTATACCTAGTGAAGGAACTAAAATGGAAGAGGCAAGAATGTCCTCACTTACCACTATGTTTATACTAATAATATATATAATAAGACCAACAGGTGAAGTTAGCTATCTAGGACTTTAAAATAACCATGATTAACATATACAAGAAAATACAAATGTGTACAAAACAGATGAAAACCTTGAGAATTTCACCAGAAAATTAGAATTCATATAAGTTAAAAAGGCTTTTCTAGAATTGAAAAATAAATATCTGAAATTAATAACTCAATGGATGGGCTAACAACTGATTGGATATAGCAGGTTACGTGATTAATGGATTGGCACTGGATCGAGTGACAATAGCAAAACTGAAACACACACAAAAAGAAGATATACGTGGTGTGCAATCAGAAGAATAATATATATGTCATTGGAATCACAGAAAGAGAAGAACAATTTGGGTAGAAGCAATTTTGAAAAGATAATGGCCAAGAATTTTCCAAGACTGAAGGATAGTTGGCCAGAGATTCAAGAAGTTCCACAAATTATGAGTAGGATAAATACAAAGGAAACTACTGGACTACATTGTAGCGAAACTGATAAAAATTGAAGATAAAGAGGAAATCTGTAGAGCAGCCAGAGGAAAATAAATCACATTACTCTCAAGAGAGCATCAGAGAAACTGATAGAATTTCCAACAGAAACTGTAAAACCTAGAAGACAATGGATTGACATCTTCAAGTGCTAGGGGGAGAAAACCCTGCCAACCTAGAATCCAATACTCATCAAAAATATTCTCCAAAATGAAAGTGAAGTAATATATTTTCAGGTAAACACAAGTTGAGAGAATTTGTTACATTAGATTTTCAGCATAAGAAACACCAGAGGAAGTTCTTCCAGCTAAAGGAAAATAACCCAGATAAAAGAACTGAACTTCAGAGAAGAATGAGGAGCACCAGAAAGAGTAAATATGTGGGGAAATACAAATGTAGATTAGCTGTTGAAAACATTAATAAGAAAAAAAACTCTCTGGGATTTATAACATATGGAAGCAAAGCATAGCAACAAGAATAGCAGAGAAAATGAGCAGAGGCCAAATGGAGCTTAAATATTTGCAGGTTCTAGAGTTATTTGGGATATGGTAAAAGATAAAACTTGTACCAGACTATGACATATCAAGGGTGAGTGCAATCTGATCTCTAGACTAAGCAGTAAAAGAATAGTTCAATAATGTTTAACTGACAACTTGCTTAAAGGAAATATGGAATAACTCCAGTTCTGTTGAGATATAATTGACATATACTGGATTAAGTTTAAAGTGTATAACATAATACTTTGGTATATGCATATATTGTGAATTGATCACCACAATACGTTTAGTTAATATGCATCACCACACATAGTTACAATTTTTTTTCTGGTGATGAAAATTTTTTAAACATCTTAGCAAGTTTCAAATACACAATACAGTGTTGTTAACTATAATCACCATGCTGTACATGACATCCTCAGAAGTTATTTTCCTTATAACTGGAAGCTTTACCGTTTAACCTCCTTTGTCCAGCTCTTCCATATATGCTTCACCTCTGGCAGCCTCCAATCTGCTGTCCATTTCTAGGAGTTTGTGATTTTAGATTCCACACGTAAGTGAAATCATATGGTATTTGTCTTCCTCTGTCTGATTTCACTTAGCATAATGCCCTCAGGGTCCCTGTATGTTGTCACAAATGGCAGAATTTATTTCTTTTTGGGGGATGAATAATAATCCACTGTATATACGTATCAGCTTCTTTATCCAAACATCCGTCAGTGGACACTTAAGATTGTTTCCATGGCTTGGCTATTGTAAGTAATGGTGCAATGAACCTGGGTGCACAGATATACTTTCCTAACGGTAATTTTTTTCCTTTACGTATATACCCATATGTGGTATCACTATATTATGCTAATTCTATTTTTAATTTTTTGAGGAACTTCCATACTGTTTTTGCATAATGGCTGCAAAAATTTACATTCCCATCAACAGTATACAAGGGATCCCATTCCTCTACATCCTCATAATACTTAATATTTGTTATCTCTTGCCTTTTTGGTAATAGCTATCCTTAACAAGTATCAGATGATAGCTCACTGTGGTTTTAATGTGCATTTTCCTGACTATTAGTGACGTTGAGCACTGTTTCGTATATCTATGGGCAATTTGAGTAACTTCTTTGGAAAAATGTCTATTCAGGTCTTTTGCCTAGTTTTTAATTGGATTATTTGGCATTTTGTTTTGTTTTGCTTTTAAGTTGTATATGAATTCCTTATATATTTTGGATATTATCCCCTTATCAGACGTGTGGTTTGCAAATATTTTCCCCCATTCTGTGGTTGCCTTTTCATTTTGTTGTTTCTTTTGTTGCACAGAGCTTTTTAGCTTGACATAGTCCCTCTTGTTTATTTTTGCTTTTGTTGCTTGAGATTTTGGAGTCATATCCAAAAAACCATTGCCAAGACCCATGTCAAGGAGCTTATTCCCTATGTTTTATTCTAAGAGTTTTAAAGTTTCAGGACTTGTTTTAAGTCTTTAATCCATTTTGAGTCTTTAAGTTTTGTGAGTGGTATAACAGAGGAGTCTAGTTTCATTCTTTTACATGTGAATATCCTATTTTCCCAGAACTGTTTTTTGAAGAGATTGTCTTTTCTTTATTGAGAATTGCTGACTCCTTTGTCTGATATTAGTTGATCATGTATGCATAGTTTATTTCTGGGCTTTCAATTCTGTTCTATTATTTTATGCACCTGCTTTTATGCCAGTGCCTACTGTTTTAATTACTATAGCTTTGCGATAGTTTGAAATCAAGAAGTGTGATACCCTGCTGGGGATTTAACCCAAAGATACAGATGCAATGAAACGCTGGGACACCTGCACCCCGATGTTTTTAGCAGCAATGTCTACAATAGCCAAACTGTGGAAGGAGCCTCGGTGTCCATCGAAAGATGAATGGATAAAGATGTGGCTTATGTATACAATGGAATATTCCTCAGCCATTAGAAACGACAAATACCACCATTTGCTTCGACGTGGATGGAACTGGAAGGTATTATGCTGAGTGAAATAAGTCAATCGGAGAAGGACAAACATATGGTCTCATTCATTTGGGGAATATGAATAATAGTGAAAGGGAATAGAAGGGGAAAGGAGAAAAAATAAGTGGGAAATATCAGAGAGGGAGACAGAACATGAGAGACTCCTAACTCTGGGAAACGAACTAGGGGTGTTAGAAAGGGAGGAGGGCGGGGGTTGGGGGTGACTGGGTGATGGGCACTGAGTGGGGCACTTGATGGGATGAGCACTGGGAGTTATTCTATATGTTGGCAAATTGAACACCAATAAAAAATAAATACATTTTTTTTAAAGTGTGATACCTCCAGCTTTGTTCCTCTTTCTCAGAATTGCTTTGGCTATTCAGGATCTTTTGTCATTCCAAGCAAATTTGAGGATTATTTTCTCTATGTCTATAAAAAACACTATTGGGATTTTTTTTTTATTTTTTGCTATTGGGATCTTGATAAGGAGTGCATTGAATCTATCGATGGCTTTGGGTAGTATGGACATTTTAACAATATTAATTTGTCTAGTCCATGAACACAAAATATCTTTCTGTTTATTAGTGTCTTCTTCAATTTCTCTCATCAATGTCTTACAGTTTTCAGCGTAGAAATCTTTCACACCTCCTTTCTTAAATTTATTCCTGAGTATTTTATTGGTTTTGATGCTATTGTAATTGAGATTATTTCCTTTATTTCTTTTTCAGGTAACTTATTCTTAGGGTATAGAAACACCAGTGATTTTGTATGCTACTGTATGTTGATTTTATGTCCTGAAATTTCATTGAAGAGAAACATCTTTAAAATAAGACTGAGGGGGATGCCTGGGTGACTCAGTGGTTGAGCATCTGCCTTTGGCTCGGGGTGTGATCCCGGAGTTCTGAGATCAAGTCCCACATCAGGATCCCTGCATGGAGTTTGCTTCTCCTTCTGCCTGTGTCTCCACCTCTCTCTGTGTGTCTCTGATGAATAAATAAATAAAATCTTTGGGATCCCTGGGTGGCGCAGTGGTTTGGCGCTTGCCTTTGGCCCAGGGTGCGATCCTGGAGACCCGGGATCGAATCCCACATCAAGCTCCCGGTGCATGGAGCCTGCTTCTCCCTCTGCCTATGTCTCTGCCTCTCTCTCTCTCTCTCTGTGACTATTATAAATAAATAAAAAATTTAAAAAAAATTTTTCAAAAAAAATAAATAAATCTTTAAATAAATAAATAAATAAATAAATAAATAAATAAATAAATAATAAGACTGAGGAAAGCTTAAAGAAAATGTGGTGAAATGCATATCATAGCAATAGAAATACAGATGCAGAAATTTTTAACAAAATATTAGCAGGTCCAGCAACATAGAAAAAGAAAAATACACCTTGACTATCTGTGGTTTATTCCAGAAATGCAATAGTTGTTTTTTTTTTTATTCAAAAATCAATCAATGTCCTTGACCATAAACTAAAAACTTGAGAAAATCATATACTCATCACAATAGATGAATTTATAATTTAGAATGTTTAATACCTCTTTTATTTAAAAAAAATTCTTAGAAAATTTAAAAGAATTCCTTTACACTGGTTCTTTTTTTTTTTTTTAAGATTTTATTTATTGGGGAATCCCTGGGTGGCTTAGAGGTTTAGTGCTCGCCTTCAGGCCAGGGCGTGATCCTGGAGACCCAGGATCGAGTCCCACATCAGGCTCCCTGCATGGACCCTGCTCCTCCCTTTGCTTGTGTCTCTGCCTCTCTCTCTCTCTCTCTCCGTGTGTGTGTGTCTCTCATGAATAAATAAATAAAATCTTTAAAATAATAAAATTAACAAAATTAAAGATTTTATTTATTTATTCATGAGAGACACACACACAGAGAGAGAGAGAGAGAGAGAGAGAGGCAGAGACACAAGCAAAGGGAGGAGCAGGGTCCATGCAGGGAGCCCAACGTGGCCTGAAGGATCCCCCTCTGGCCTGAAGGTGACGCTAAACCGCGGAGCCACCAGGGCTGCCCTACACTGGCTCTTATATATTGAAAAACCTGTAGCGCATATCATACCTAATGTTTACATCTGAAAATCTTTTCCTCTGAGTTTAGGAACTAGACACATATGTCCACTATAACCACTTTTATTCAGCATTGTGCTGGAGGTGCTATGCTACACAAAAGGTAAGAAAAGGAGACAAATGGCCTGAGAATAGAAATAAAATTATCATAAAATACTTTACAGACAAACTGTTAAGAGTTAAAAGTGAATTTAAGACTCATATCAAGACTGATATGTCAATTATATCTCAACAAAACTGGAGTTATTCCATATTTTCCTTTAAACAAGTTGTCAGTTAAACATTCTTGAGCTATTTTTTTACTGCTCAGAGATCAGATTACTCTCACCCTTGATATATCATAGTCTGGTACAAGTTTTATCTTTTACCATATCCCAGATAACTCTAGAACCTGCAAATATTTAAGCTCCATTTAGCCTCTGCTCATTTTCTCTGCTATTCTTATTGCTATGCTTTGCTTCCGTATGTTACAAATCCCAGAGAGTTTTTTTCTTATTAATGTTTTCAAAAGCTAATCTACATTCGTATTTCCCACATATTTACTCTTTCTGGTGCTCTTCACCAAAAAAGAAAAGCCAAAGCAATTCTTCAAGATGAGCCAAGCTGGAGAATTTAAGTTAAGAGATTCCAATATCTATTGTAAAGTGACACTAATTAGACAGCATGGTTTTTTGGCACAAATATAGGCAAATCAATGAAACAAAATACAGAATACAGAAGGCCCACAGGTATACAGTCACATTATTTATGGCAAAGATTTCAGTGTAATACAGTAGGAAAAGTGAGAAGGATTTTCAATAAATGGTCCTGGGTGATTTGGCTATTTATGGAAAGAAGAATGTTGATTCTTACCTCACAAAATCTGTTTCTGTTGTATATCAGATTGTGAAAGATAAAACAATAAAGCTTTTTTAAAAAGAGATGTATTTATTTATTTATTTAAGAAAGAGAGAACACATGTGAGTGGAGGAGGGGTAGAGAAAAAAAAAATCTCAGGCAGACTCCCTGCCAAACAGGGAGCCAGATGCAGGGCTCAATCCCATGACCCTGAGATCATAACCTGAGCCAAAATCAAGAGTCAGCCACTTAACCTACTGAGCCACCCAGGTCCCCCAAACAATAAAGCTTTTATAAGAAAAAAATGGGGGGCACCTGAGTGGCTCAGTGGGTTAAGCATCTGCCTTCAGCTCAGGTCATGATGCCGGATTCCTGAGATTAAGCCCCATATTGGGCTCCCTGCTCAACGGGAAGCCTCCTTCTCCCTCTTTCTCTGCCTCTGTCTACCACTTCCCCTGATTATGTGTGCTCTGTCAAATAAATAATTAAAAAATAATAATAATAAGTGGTCAGGATGACACTGGATTGCCAATCACATGTCATTTGTATCAACTGTACCTTTCCTTACAAATCAAAACCACAATGAGATACCACCTCACAGCAGTGAGAATGGGGAAAATTAACAAGACAGGAAACAACAAATGTTGGAGAGGATGTGGAGAAAAAGGAACCCTCTTGCACTGTTGGTGGGAATGTGAACTGGTGCAGCCACTCTGGAAAACTGTGTGGAGGTTCCTCAAAGAGTTAAAAATAAATCTGCCCTGTGACCCAGCAATTGCACTGCTGGGAATTTACCCCAAAGATGCAGATGCCCCGAAACGCTGGGACACTTGCATCCCAATGTTTATAGCAGCAATGTCCACAATAGCCAAACTGTGGAAGGAGCCTCGGTGTCCATCGAAAGATGAATGGATAAAGAAGATGTGGTTTATGTATACAATGGAATATTCTTCAGCCATTAGAAATGACAAATACCCACCCTTTGCTTCAACGTGGATGGACCTGGCAGGTATTATGCTGAATGAAGTAAGTCAGTCAGAGAAGGACAAACATTATATGGTTTCATTCATACGGGTAAGATAAACACTAGTGAAAGGGATTATAAGGTAATGGAGAGAAAATGAGTGGTAAATATCAGAGAGGGAGATAGAACATGAGAGACTCCTAACTCTGGGAAACAAACAAGGGGTAGTGGAAGGAGAGGTGGGCAGGGGGTTGGGGTGACTGGGTGACGGGCACTGAGGGGGGCATTGAGGGGTCACTTGATGGGATGAGCACTGGATGATATGCTATATGTTGGCAAATCGAACTTCAATACAAAAATATACAAAACAAAAAACAAAAAAAAACCCTGGGGACACCTGGCTGGCTCAGCGGTTTAGCACCTGCCTTCGGCCCAGGGCATGATCCTGGAGTCCTGGGATCAAGTCCCACATCGGGCTCCCTGCATGGAGCCTGCTTCTCCCTCTGCCTGTGTCTCTGCCTCTCTCTGTGTCTCTCATGAATAAATAAATAAAATCTTTAAAAAAAAAAAAACTGTACCTTTTTTAACATGGCTTAAATAAATTTTTACATCATCTAGAATTGTGGTCACACATCAGAATACAAACTCCAACATCTGATTTATGACTTTTGACTTGTATATTCTGTAATGTCAATACCGTTAAGGATTTTGCCGTCATCCGTGCATCTTTTGGCATGCTCTTGGGAGAAGCCATCTTGCCAGATTGTATCTGGTAATCAGACTTCTCAAGCTAAATCACCCCGTTAGTGTATTTCAGTCCTGATCTTGGTGCAGGTTATTTGTCTAGCTTGTTTTTGCTGGTATACTTAATGAGTAGGATGTCCAGAAGCATCTTCACTATGATGGCTCTGTTCATCTCCCATACTTTCATTATCCTTTCAATATCTGCAATAATGATCCATCTCTAATTCTTGATATCAGTAATTAGTGTGTGGAGGGTTATCTTTATTTGATCAAACTTGCCTAGAGGGTTGTCAATTTTAATAATCTTTCCAAAAAACCAACTTTTTGAATTGTTATTCTTTTGATTTTTGTCTGTTTTCCTCCATTTATTTCTGTTTTTCTTTCTCATCTTTTCTTTTCCTTCTGAATTTACTCTACTCTTCTTTTTTTCCATATTAAAGTGGAAATTCAGATCATTGCCTTAAAGCCTTATTTTTTATGATTACCTTTTAAAGTTATAAATTTCCCTCAAAGGCCTGCCTTAGCAGCATCCTACAAATTTTGATATATTGTGTTTTCATTTTCATTCAGTTCAAAATATTTTCTAATTTGCTTGTGATGTTTTTACTCTATTCATGGATTATTTAGAATTTTGCTGTTGGATTTCCAAGTTTTTGGTACTTTCCTTTTTTATTGTTATTGATTTCTAAGTTATTTCTATTGTGATCTAAGAATACACTCTATATGACATTTTAATCTTTTGAAATTTGTTGACATTTCTTAATTTTTGTCTGGAATTTCTGTTATATATTGTATATATAGCTTTATATATACACACACACATACACATACATACACTCAGTATATTCTATAATGAGCAAGGGGTATTAAACTCTTCAGTTATGCTTGTGTAGTTGTCTATTTCTCCTTTGCTGCAATTGTTTCTGTATTTTTGCTTCATATATATTGAAATTCTCATATTAGGTGCTTGCACATTTATGCTTGTTATGGTTTACTGAGGAATTAATGCTTTCATCATTATGAAATGTACCTTTTTGTCTCTAATGATATTCTTTGTCTTGAGGCTCACTTTGTTATTAATATAGCCCATCCTGGCTTTTTAATGCTTAGTGTTTGTAACATCTTTTACTTTTAACCTTTAAATATATTTAAAGTGAGTCCCATGTAGTTGGATTTTAATTTTTTTTATCTAATCTGACAATCTCTGCCTTTTGAAAATTAAGTCCATCTGCATTTAATATTATCATTAATATGATTGGAAATAGTTTTTAATATTCCATTTTAATTTCTTTTGGTTTCTCTAGGCATTATAATCAGCATTATTAATCTATCTTAGTCTACTTAAAGCTAATACTGTATCATTTTATGTAAAATGTAAATATCTTAGAACAGTATATGTCATTTTTCCCCTTCCATTTTTTGTGTTATGGTTGCCATATATTTTATACATTGGTGCATAATACAGTGATAGCAATATAATTTTTGCTATAAGCAATTGCCTTTAAAATAAATTAAAATAAAAAATATACATACAGCATTTTATATTTACCCATATGTTTTATATTTTTGGTGCTCATCATTCCAACCTTTAGGATGGAGTTTTCAATATGTGTTATTTCCCTTCACTCTGAAGAATTTTCTTCAGCATGTCTTATAATGCAGGCCTGCTGGTGACAGATTCTCTCAGTTTTTGGTTATTGGAAGATGTTTTTATTTTGTTTTTATTTTTTGAAGGATTTTTTGCTGGATATAAAATTCTGGGTTGACAGTGTTTTTTCCCACCACTTTAAAGATGCTCTTTCATTCTCTTCTGTCTTCTTATTTCTTATAAGAGAGAAGTCAGCCATAGCTCATAGTGCTGTTCTTGGTATGTAATGTCTTTTTTCCTATGGCTTTCAAGATTTTCTCTTCATTTTTGGTTTTCACCAGTTTTGTTATGATGTGCTTAAGGGTATGTGTGCATGTACTTATGTTTATTCTGATTTGGTTTTGTTGCACTTCCAAATCTGTAAATCAATGGCTTTCACCAAATCAGGGGAAATTTTTTATCATTATTTCTTTGTATATTTTTCCACTCCATCTCTCCTCTTCTTGACTTTATTTACACACAGATTAGTCCTTTCTACATTGTCTCACAGATCACTGAGGTGTATTTGCTTTACATTTTTAAAATTTGGGAACACCTGAGAGGCTCAATTGGTTAAGTGTCCAACTCTTGGTTTCAGCTCAGGTCATGATCTCAGGATCATGGGCTTGAGCCCCATATCAGGCTCTGTGCTCAGAGTGGAGTTTGCTTGACATTCTCTCTCTCTGCCTGTCTCCCCAACTCATGTGCACACTCTATCCCTCAAATAAATAAAATCTTAATAAAATAAAAGTTAGAGAACTCTATTAAAAATTTGTTTTACATCAGGCTCTCTGCATGGAGCCTGCTTCTCCCTCTGCCTGTGTCTCTGCCTCTCTCTGTGTCTCTCATGAATAAATAAATAAAATCTTTAAAAAAAAAAAAACTGTACCTTTTTTAATATGGCTTAAATAAATTTTTACATCATCTAGAATTGTGGTCACACATCAGAATACAAACTCCAACATCTGATTTATGACTTTTGACTTGTATATTCTGTAATGTCAATACCATTAAGGATTTTGCCGTCATCCGTGCATCTTTTGGCATGCTCTTGGGAGAAGCCATCTTGCCAGATTGTATCTGGTAATCAGACTTCTCAAGCTAAATCACCCCGTTAGTGTATTTCAGTCCTGATCTTGGTGCAGGTTATTTGTCTAGCTTGTTTTTGCTGGTATACTTAATGAGCAGGATGTCCAGAAGCATCTTCACTATGATGGCTCTGTTCATCTCCCATACTTTCATTATCCTTTCAATATCTGCAATAATGATCCATCTCTAATTCTTGATATCAGTAATTAGTGTGTGGAGGGTTATCTTTATTTGATCAAACTTGCCTAGAGGGTTGTCAATTTTAATAATCTTTCCAAAAAACCAACTTTTTGAATTGTTATTCTTTTGATTTTTGTCTGTTTTCCTCCATTTATTTCTGTTTTTCTTTCTCATCTTTTCTTTTCCTTCTGAATTTACTCTACTCTTCTTTTTTTCCATCTTAAAGTGGAAATTCAGATCATTGCCTTAAAGCCTTATTTTTTATGATTACCTTTTAAAGTTATAAATTTCCCTCAAAGGCCTGCCTTAGCAGCATCCTACAAATTTTGATATATTGTGTTTTCATTTTCATTCAGTTCAAAATGTTTTCTAATTTGCTTGTGATGTTTTTACTCTATTCATGGATTATTTAGAATTTTGCTGTTGGATTTCCAAGTTTTTGGTACTTTCCTTTTTTATTGTTATTGATTTCTAAGTTATTTCCATTGTGATCTAAGAATACACTCTATATGACATTTTAATCTTTTGAAATTTGTTGACATTTCTTAATTTTTGTCTGGAATTTCTGTTATATATTGTATATATAGCTTTATATATATACACACACACATACACATACATACACTCAGTATATTCTATAATGAGCAAGGGGTATTAAACTCTTCAGTTATGCTTGTGTAGTTGTCTACTTTCTCCTTTGCTGCAATTGTTTCTGTATTTTTGCTTCATATATATTGAAATTCTCATATTAGGTGCTTGCACATTTATGCTTGTTATGGTTTACTGAGGAATTAATGCTTTCATCATTATGAAATGTACCTTTTTGTCTCTAATGATATTCTTTGTCTTGAGGCTCACTTTGTTATTAATATAGCCCATCCTGGCTTTTTAATGCTTAGTGTTTGTAACATCTTTTACTTTTAACCTTTAAATATATTTAAAGTGAGTCCCATGTAGTTGGATTTTAATTTTTTTTATCTAATCTGACAATCTCTGCCTTTTGAAAATTAAGTCCATCTGCGTTTAATATTATCATTAATATGATTGGAAATAGTTTTTAATATTCCATTTTAATTTCTTTTGGTTTCTCTAGGCATTATAATCAGCATTATTAATCTATCTTAGTCTACTTAAAGCTAATACTGTATCATTTTATGTAAAATGTAAATATCTTAGAACAGTATATGTCATTTTTCCCCTTCCATTTTTTGTGTTATGGTTGCCATATATTTTATACATTGGTGCATAATACAGTGATAGCAATATAATTTTTGCTATAAGCAATTGCCTTTAAAATAAATTAAAATAAAAAATATACATACAGCATTTTATATTTACCCATATGTTTTATATTTTTGGTGCTCATCATTCCAACCTTTAGGATGGAGTTTTCAATATGTGTTATTTCCCTTCACTCTGAAGAATTTTCTTCAGCATGTCTTATAATGCAGGCCTGCTGGTGACAGATTCTCTCAGTTTTTGGTTATTGGAAGATGTTTTTATTTTGTTTTTATTTTTTGAAGGATTTTTTGCTGGATATAAAATTCTGGGTTGACAGTGTTTTTTCCCACCACTTTAAAGATGCTCTTTCATTCTCTTCTGTCTTCTTATTTCTTATAAGAGAGAAGTCAGCCATAGCTCATAGTGCTGTTCTTGGTATGTAATGTCTTTTTTCCTATGGCTTTCAAGATTTTCTCTTCATTTTTGGTTTTCACCAGTTTTGTTATGATGTGCTTAAGGGTATGTGTGCATGTACTTATGTTTATTCTGATTTGGTTTTGTTGCACTTCCAAATCTGTAAATCAATGGCTTTCACCAAATCAGGGGAAATTTTTTATCATTATTTCTTTGTATATTTTTCCACTCCATCTCTCCTCTTCTTGACTTTATTTACACACAGATTAGTCCTTTCTACATTGTCTCACAGATCACTGAGGTGTATTTGCTTTACATTTTTAAAATTTGGGAACACCTGAGAGGCTCAATTGGTTAAGTGTCCAACTCTTGGTTTCAGCTCAGGTCATGATCTCAGGATCATGGGCTTGAGCCCCATATCAGGCTCTGTGCTCAGAGTGGAGTTTGCTTGACATTCTCTCTCTCTGCCTGTCTCCCCAACTCATGTGCACACTCTCTCCCTCAAATAAATAAAATCTTAATAAAATAAAAGTTAGAGAACTCTATTAAAAATTTGTTTTACATCAGGCTCTCTGCATGGAGCCTGCTTCTCCCTCTGCCTGTGTCTCTGCCTCTCTCTCTCTCTCTCTCTCTGTGTGTGTGTGTGTGTGTGTCTCGTGAATAAATAAATAAAATCTTTAAAAAATAAATAAATAAAAATAAAAATTTGTTTTAAATTTTTCCCTGTGTTCTTCAGTTTAGATTTCTATCAGTCTGCCTTTGGGATTATTGGCCCTTATACCATTTCCAATTCATTTAAGCCAACCAGTGAATTTTTCATGTCTTATACTGAACTAGAATTTCAGTTCTAAAATTTTTATTTTGGTTCTTTTTTAAAGTTTTTATAGTTTCCAGTTTTCTGTCATGACTTCCCATCTATTCACTCACAACCTTCATTTCCTTTAAGTCCTTGAACATAGCTATAATAGCTGCTTTGAACTCCTTGTCTGGTGATCTTAATATCTGATACATTGTGGGATCCATTCCTATTGATTACTTTTCTTTTCTTGACTGAAGGTCATATTTTCTTATTCCTGTACCTAGTAAATTTTATTGTATACTGAATATTATGAATAATACATTGTAGAGATTCTGATCATGGTCTCCTAAAGTATACAAGCATGCAGGTAAATTACCAGTTGATCACCTTAAACTCGTAGAGTCCTGGTTTTATACTTTATTAGAGTGGGTCAGTTTCTGTCTCACTTAGTTTTATGGCAAATTCTTAGTCTTGGTATTTAGTCTCTACTTCTAAGTCAGGCTCTTTAGAAGTTTCAGGGAAAAGCCTAAGTTAGGCCCTCTAATTCAATGAGATTCAAACTCCCAATTTCTATCTTTCCCACTGTAGGCAGCCACTGAAGTCTTTGCTCAACTTTTTCTACTTTCCAGCAGGTGCTTGTTGGTAGATTATTTGGAGATTCTCCCACACATGAATAGTCCAGGGATCAGCCAAAGGCATAAGGGAAGTTTATACACAGATTGGATCTCCTTGCTCTGTGGCTCCCTCCTTTCTAGAATTTCTCCCCAACATTCTCAACCCACAATTTATCATTGTTATCTGTGGGAGGGTTAGTCCCAGGCAAACTATCCTGTCATTGCTTGGGTGGGTATTCACATCTTGTATCTTCTTTGACTATCAAGGAATTAGTCCTTTATAACTTAGAGTCATTCACTCTGAATAATAATGTTTAAGCCCTTGTTTACTAAGAGCTAAGATTTATTCATCTTTGGGATGATATTTGATTTAGTGTAATTTTATATATGAACACATTTTAAAACTTTTACTTAGAAAAAGCAATGAAAAAAAAAAAAAGAAAAGAAAAAGCAATGAACATTTGGAGCCTCAACTCAGTTTCATAAAATTTTCAGCAAAATTTAAATGAGTTTCTGAACTTGTTGAAATTCTCAAAATCATGTGCTTACTAATCTGTCTGAACTATCTTAAAATGTGTTACCCTGAAGAAATTAACACTCTAAATGTGAAAATCTATCCATGATCTAGTAACAGGCAAATGGACACTCAGTTTTATTTGTCCAGAAGTTAAAGAATTTTTATTTGCATATATGTGGCTTTCTTCTCTGCCCCAAACTTATGAATGGGCATTTGAATTTAACCTAATGAATAAATGAGCTAATAGTTTATGGCTTGTAGATATTTTTATTGACAGGGGGAGGAAAGCTCATCAAATTGTCTTTGACTATTGGTTTAATTTACAGGTTTTTGTTATAATATTACTTGCTGTCACCATCATGTGGGTCCCTGTTATACAGAGTACAGTGAACGACTGTTTGAATACACGCATGCAGTTATGAGTTACCTGACCCCACCCATTGCTGCCATCTTTCTGCTTGTCATATTTTGCAAGAGAATCACTGAACAAGTACATAGGTGTTGGCATGTGCACTGCATGACACAGTGTGAGGGCTTGCCTACATATCATAGTTGTCTTTGAAAGACCTGCCTTGGGCAGCCCTGGTGACTCAGTGGTTTAGTGCTGCCTTCAGCCCAGGGCTTGATCCTGGAGACCCAGGATGGAGTCCCACGTCAGGCTCCCTGCATGGAGCCTGCTTCTCCCTCTGCCTGTTTCTCTTCCTCTATTTCTCTCCGTGTGTCTCTCATGAATAAATAAATAAATAAATAAATAAATAAATAAATAAATATTTTTTAAAAAGAAAGAAAGAAAGACCTGCCTTAGAGGAATCTCTTGTGCTTCAAGAATTCACACCATTGTATCATTTGCTTTCCAAAAGATAATTTCTTCCTGGGCAGATTTGGTCTGAGCTCCCTTATGCATGCAGGAAAAAGGCAAGCTCTGATTTGTTTTCCTCCTTTTGCAATGTAATCAACTTTCAACTATGCCATAGATGATGCAGTGTGCATGCTCCTCCCTCACACATATCAGAGTGTAAGAAAATATTATTCTGTTGCCTCTGTACATGGATGTGTCATATTTAGAGATTTCATACCCACAGGGAGATGTACAGTCACAAGCTCCTTTTGCCTTTCCTTCAGTGAAGACCATCTCTACCAAGCATTCTTAAAACTGAAGATTCTGAGGTGCCTGGGTGGCTCAGTCAGTTAAGCATTTCCTTTTGGCTGGGGTCATGATCTCAGGGTCCTGGGATGGAGCCTTGATTTGGGCTTCCTGCTCAGTGGGGAGTCTGAGTTTTTTTTTTTCTCCCTCTGTCCCTCCTCCCACTCATGCTCTCTCTGTTTCTGTCTAAATAAATAAATAAATAAATAAACATCTTGAAAAAAAATAGGGGCACTTGGGTGGCTCAGTCGGGTAAGTGTCTGCCTTTGGCTCAAGGCATGATCCCAGAGTCCCCAGTTTGAGCCCTATGTCTGGTTCCCTGCTCAGTGGGGAGTCTGCTTCTCCCTCTACCCCTCACCCTGTTCATGCTCTCTCTCTCTTGCCCTCTCTCAAATAAATAATTTTTTTAAAAAAGCCTAAAGATCCCAATTAATGATTCAATCATGTTATACATAAGACTTTCTTTTTTAGAGAGACAGAGGGGGAGGGGGACAGAGGGAGAGAGAATCTTAAGCAGGCTCCATGCTCTGTACAGAGCCCTTCACAAGACTGTCTCACAACCCTAATATCAAGACCTGAGTCAAAATCAAGAGTCAGACACTTAACCAAATGAGCCACCAAGGTGCCCTTATCCATGACTTTGAAAGCATAGTTTGCCAGAAGGTTTTTATTTGTTATTTGGATCATATCTTAATTTGTTTCCCCTAACAACACTGAGTAGTTGGGCCTGATAAGTTCCTGAGTACAGTGTATGAGATGCTGTGTGATCTGGCCCCTGCCTAATTCTTGGCCCTTGCCCTCTTGATGCACAGCCCCAGGGCTCCAGCCATTCCTAACCGTTTACAGTGCTGATTGCCTAACTGCCATATGCCTTCTCTGGCCTCCCTTCACTTGCATAAACTGTTCACTTTATCAGGAATATCCTTTTCCTCTTCCACCTGGCTGGTGCTTCCTAAGGGCCCATATCAGGTATCCAGTCCTCTAGACCAATCTAGTGCTCCCTGCTCTGTTCAGCTCACCAAGACTCAATTGCACACCAAGAATGTAGGGGGAAGGTGACTGGCTTCTGCAGATGCCAGAACTGCTTCTCTCTGCTGAGAAGTGGCAGGGGCAAGAGGAACAGGCTTGTGATAAGAATCTGCCTCCCACTGATGACACCAACATTGAGGTATTAGGGCCTATTGCCAAGGAAAACTGGGGATCTGGTCAGTGGTTCTCTGCCCCTGGTCCAAGGTTACAAGGACATTGAAGGTACCCTCTTTGACCTAGAGAGTTTCTCTAGGCCCTCTCTCCCCCACTCTGTTTCAGATGGCATTCTCATGTGGCTTCTGCTGCCCATCTGTTTCTAGATCTTCCCATTCAGCACATCTCCTTCCTGTGGATTGTCCACCTGTCTTTTGGTTTCAGGTCTTTCTCCAAGATATTTGCCCACATACTGTATCTTCTGTCTCCTCTGACATCCATCCTCATCTAAGTCAGGCTCCAAGTACAGCTCCAGAGACAAGGTGATGTTCTTACTCTAAAGAGTAGACAGTCTGGTAGGAGACAGATGATACCCAATAAGCAGATAAAGATTTCTGATAGTGATGCAGTATTACTTAAAAGATAAAAAAAGGATTGTGAGAAAAAAAAAAAAGGATTGTGAAGGGTATCAAGGCAGGCTCTGGGGGCAGGGGGTATACAAGGACCTTAGCCAAGATGGTAGGGATAGACTTCTAAGAAAATGACCTTGAATCTGAACCCTGAAGGGTGAGCCAGAAATACCAAGATCTAGGGAGACACCCAAGCAGAGAGAAGGGCAAGTGCAAAGGCCTGAGCCAAGAGCAAATAGGCAGGTTCAACATGCAGGAGGAAGGTTGCGCACAGGGGCTAAGTGGAATGACCCAAGGGGAGACTGGCAGAGCCAGGTGAGGGCAATTCGTGGGCAGGGTTGAGATTTTACTCTGATGGCAGGCCACGAGAAGCCATTGGATAGTTTAAGCAGAGGCATGGCATTTTCTTTTTTAAAAAAAATTTTTTTAGATTTACTTATTTATTCATGAGAGAGAGAGAGAGAGAGAGGCAGAGACACAGACAGAGGGAGAAGTAGGCTCCATGCAGGGAGCCTGATGTGGCACTCGATCCCGGGTCTCCAGGATCATGCCCTGGGCTGAAGGGAGCCCTAAATCACTGAGCCATCCAGGCTGCCTGAGGCATGGCTTTTTCTAATACATGCTTTGAAGAGCTCACTCTGGCTTCTGTGAGGATAGTGGGCAAGCAGGAGGCCAGGAAGAAGGTCACCTATGTGAGAGAAGATGGTGGTTCAGGATTAGGGTGGCAGCCATAGGATTCTGGACACATTTTGGAGGCAGAGCCAACAGGATTTGCTGATGGGTTGGTAGAAGGACAGGATGGAAAGAAAGGGAGTAGGGATGACTCCTGAGGTTTCAACCTGAGCAACCAGGGGGATAGAGGTATCACCCACAGCCCATGTTGGAAGACTGGGGTCTTTTTGAACACTTGACATTTGAGATGCCTATTCATTATCTTACTTAAAAGTGTTTCCAATGTTTCTTAAGTTCTTTGATTGGCCTAAGAGAGAGTGCAGGTGTCTTAGGTGTTTTTTCAACCCAAGAAGGTATGGCCTCCTCACTGGTGCTTACATTCTGCTTCCTTCCACAAGGTATTTAAAACCTTTGTTGTGATGAGTTTAACTTCAGAACTCAACTAGTGGGGAGGTGAGGCTGAAGGTTTGTCTCACCACCCATCTCCCTCCAAGTGACTCCCTTGTGGCTCCTCCTTTGGTAGGGTGCCTTCTGGGGGCTGACCAGAGGACTTCTGATTGGCTTCTCTCAAATGTTGTCTGAGTTTGCCTACGGACCTTGGAGCTGTGAGGCAAACAGCAAGTGCCCCCTGATCATCTGCGGCGTGCACCACCTCTACTTTGCTGTAATTCCCTTCATAATCAGTTTTTTCACCATCCTGGGGACTCCTTATTCACAGACCTGATTCCAAATAAACATGTAAGTGTGGCCATGAGATTGTTCTGGGGTCAACCTTCAGTCCCAGCGTCCCAAGGAGCAATAACTTGGTTCCACTAGTTTTGAAGAGTTATTGAATTCCTGCATTCTTTTTGAAAGTGGGAAGGCTGGGGGCTGGGAGTCGGGGGGGGGGGGGGGGGGGGGCAGAAATAGGCAAATAATGGAGAAAGGGCCCTGCCTCAAAAACAAAACTCAACTGAAAAGCTTCTCAACAATCTACTATTTAGGTAGCCACTTAGAATGAGAAGTCTGGCTTTTAAAATGCAAATTTTCCTTAGAAGTGTTAAGTTCCCTAACCTCGGTATGAATTAATGTAATCAGGGCAGTCCCAGCTGCCACCTACCCTCAGGGAATTAAGCCAGTAGGAAGGGGGAGGGGACAGGAATACAGGTGGCTGCCTGTGGCCAGCTCAGGGCTGGGTGCCTCTCAGTCTTCTCCTGCAGGCTCATTCCCACATCCCAGGAGGTAGGTATCAGTCACCCCAGTTGGAATATAGGGAGTCTAAGCTCAGAGAAATTAAGTCACTTGTCTAAGGTACCAAAACTAGGTAAGTGGCAGGGCTGGGCCCCACCCTGGCTCCACTACATCACTTCCATCAGCAGGACCAGCAGGCTTCACAGGGGACCTGGCCCAAGCCAGAAAGCCCCGTCACCTCCCAAGTTTAAAGGGGAGATGGGTTTGTGAGACTATTTGCCTGTCTGGTAATTTTTCCTGGGGTCGGGGTAAAAGCCATAAATGTGGAAGGCTGCCTCCAGTTTCCCCTCTCCTCCCCCGCCTCAACTTTGTGCTTTCCCTATGGTTACACTTCCTGCTCCGCAGTTTCTGTTTGATTCATTCCTCTCCTGTGCACAGAGCCCAGTTGGAAAAGGGATGGAGCACCTGGGGAGCACAGTCAGGATCATCTGGGATGTGCATACCGACTACATCAGTGACAGCAGAGAGACTTCCCTGATCCCAGTACCTTGAGAAACTGGCGGTGGGTGGTGAACTTGATTTCCTGTTACTCAGGGTCTTAATCGCTTAGATTGTCAGCTGTTCTCTTCCTCTCAACTTTTTGGTTGTGCCCACTTCTCAGGCAGCCAAGTACCTGTTGAGTGTTTCCCACCTGCCTCCCAGTATGCCAGGTGCTCTGGAGAACACAAAGCAGCTGCCAGTAGGGGAGGGAGAGATAAACAGGAAAATGAAGCTTCTGGATCAATGTCAGTGGACCAGGCCCTCTGCTCACCACCTACCCGGGGAAGCAGGACAGCAGGCACACAAAGCCAGGCTCTTCCAGCGCACCCAGCAACCTCTTCCTCAGAGGTTGATAGTGTCGTTGGGAAGGCAAACGAATACATATGGCATCACAGGAAGCAATTAAAGGCTAAACCCAGTCTCTGTCATTAACGCAACAGAATGTTAGTTTTGACATTTTAGTCTGAGAGGTGGGGCTGGGGCAGGTCTCGGAGTGGGCTGGCTGGGGAGGGGCAAGCCCAGCCCACTCACCTCCCTGCCATATGTTGGAGGTGGGGGTCCTGGGATTCAAATATAGTGAAGCTAGTATAATAGATCAAAATCTGTTCCAGGATAGGCTTGGTGGAAATGTTCACCTAGTGGACCCTTAAAAAACAAGCAACAACAATTGGCTGGATTTTGTTACTTCCCAAAGTTTCCATGTGTGTTTTCAGAATGAGAACAAAATCACAAAGCAGAAAGGAAAGGAAATCCCTACAACATCTGCAAATGCCTTGTTGAGTTTGAACAACTCAGCTTAGCTGGGAGGCCAGGTAAACCTGATAAAGCCTCTTCTGGGCTGGGTTAGTGCTCAACTCTGACAGCCAGGAGGACCTCCTTCTCCACCAGAAGCAGCAGACCAGAGAGGATGGGCAGCTACTCCCACCCTGAAGGGCACAGTTCCTAGACCCACAGGACTGGACAGGGCCCAGAGCTCATTGCCTCCCACCCCTTACTATACACCTGAGGCCCAAGCAGGTTGTGTCACCCTGTGCCAAAGCCATGGAAGCACATGGTACCAGAGCCAGAACAGAAACCCAGGGTTCCCAAGTGCCATGCTTTTCCCCACTCGCCTCTGTTCCTTCCGTCTCATGTTGAGGTTGAACCACCAGGTCTTGTCTCAGTCCTTGGAGACCCTGGTGTCTAGCTGCCAGCCGTGGCTGGCTACGGTCTGTGACAGAGCCCTGGGTGGCGACGTGCCCCTGCTCTCCCCCCAGCTCCACCGTAAACTCCAACAGAGTTTACGAGATAGCCAAGACGAAAGGATAGATTTGAATGCAGAAATACAAGGAAAGAGACCCACACCCAGAGCACAGCTAGGTGAGAAGGAAGACCCAAAACCTGCAGGGGGGTCCTCTTTAGAGTGTTCTGGGTGGGTGTTGCCTGCACTGTCACCCTAGCACCCCTGCTCCACAGTCACCCCTCCCAGAAATGTTCTTCCAGGCTCTTCTGCCCCTCTGGGTGTTGAGGTTGAGGTGTCTCTGGACTTCTGTGTGGAGTCTTCTGGGCTGAGGAGAAGCAGCAGATGCAGTGAGCCACCCTTGGAGGGGCAGGGTAGGGCGAGGAGACAAGGGGTTGGGCCTGGGGGTTGGGCACAAGCATGAAGCAAAGGGCACTGCAGGAGATGAGGAGCCGGTGGAGGGAAGGCAAACAATGATGCGCCCAGCAAAGTGAGGCCTTAGGACTAGTCACGGGATTAGCCTCACAGAGATGATGCTGTACCTCAAGAGCAGTCTGGGGGAGAAAAGGGGGAGAGGGCTCTGGGGAAAGAAGTCTGAGGACAGTTAGCTTTGAGTCTCAGCAAGCAAAGAGACAATGTTCCATGAAGGGGCTCCAGAAGGCCCAGAGGAAGGTTTTCAGCAGATGGGTCAGAAAGGGAGTGTTGGGGCCACAGGGGAGGGTGACCTGAGTGTCTTGGGGCCCTGACGCAAATAGGGATAAAAGCCTAATGAGATTAGTCCTGAGTCTCAGGCAGACAGTGCCTGGGGAGCCTGTGAGTTTAGGGGAGGAGGCAGCAATCTGCCCCCCCCCCCCCCCGCCCACTCCTGCTAAGGAAGTTCAGAGCCCAGAGAGGCCTCAGGCTGCCTCCTGACATCTGTAGAGGAGGCCCTGGGCAGGTGCAGAGCAGAGGAGTAGACTCTCCAGAGTAAGGCTGCCCCACATACCTCGTGGATGCAAGGCTCCCTGCAAATTTCTCTTCTCTGCATGGGGGGAACAGGCTCACTGGGGGCCAACAGTGTGCTGGGGGCTTATTGTTGGTGCACCTCCTAGTTCCTCTTCTCCCTCCACAGTCGTGGGAGGAGGATGACAACAATGATAATGACAGTGGCTAATATTTACTGCCCACGTGGGATGTTCCAGACAGTGTTTAAATTATACCTTTGTGTGATAAGTACAATTATTATCCCCATTTAGAGATGGGGAAACTGAGGCACTGAACAGTTAAGTAACTTGCCCCAGGCTTCACAGATAACCAGGCAGTAGTGGAGCTGGGACTTGAATACAGGCAAGTCTGACTTCAGAATGTGTGCTCGTGGCCAATGGCCCTCCCACTCCCCATCACACACCCCGTGGGCTGTCGTCAGATGATCAGTTGCTTTTTACAGACAGAAGCCTCTTGGGGTCTGGCAGCTGCATGACTATATAACATGAATGTGGAGAGTGTGACACTCAGGACTTCTCAGCACTGACAAGAGATGGGTCCCTGGCTTTGGAGTCCTCTGGCTGCAGCCGCCCTCCCCTTGTAACAGAGGTTTCTCTATCCCTGGCCGACGGGTTCCATCATCCCTGGTGCCACCTCAGCCTCAGGTCACAGCTGGCATGGAGGCTGCCCAACAGAATGAGAGAACAGGTCACAGCGAACACTGCCGGGTGCCAGCTCTGGGACCAGGCGGCCGCGGCCAAGGGACCCGCTTCAGCGTGCGGGAGCTAGCCGTGGTGCTGATCTGCGCCTCCGCAGGCCCCGCAGCAGCCCGCAGGAGCTATCCTGACAGACTCAGCGACGTTTCAGCCTCACAAGGCGTTTTCGCTAATTTGAACGGAAGCGTTCCTGTAATTCAAGTGCCCAGAGTGACTTACTTTGGGACAGGCCGTGAGAGTGATACATTCCCTGAGAGGTTGCCATGGAGAGCAGTGTCTGGTTCCAGAAATCAGGGGTTTCTTACAGCTTCTGGAGAGTAGTGACTGGGGAGGCAGATTTAGAGGAGCAGCCACTTGCTCTAGACCTGTCTAGCTGTGTTCAGCCATGTGCCTAAGACAGAGAAGGGTGGGTGCTCCAGGACCGGGACCCAGCTGAAGGCTCTGCCAGTAGAAGGCAAGCATGGCCCCAGGCAGTTCCCACCCCACCACCACCGCACTCCCTGAGCCCCCATCCCATATCCCACTCTCCCAGGTCTCTGAGGATGGTGGTAGGGCTTCCGTAGCAAGGGCTGAGGACTGACCCTCATATTGGAGACAGTCTTTTGGTCTTCCTGTGGGACTGCCCGCTAAGATGGGGCACCATAGAAAGTCCTCCTTCTTGTGTCCTCCTGACTTTTGCCTGTTCCTTCTATTCCAGATGTATTGGAGGAGGCCGAGGGCTGCCTCTGGAAGGTGTGGGATGTGTTCTGTGGACTGGAGCCACAGCCAGGCCCCAAACTGGCCCCAAAAGAGGTAGCCGAGAAGAGCATGGAAAGTGCTGCCATATCTGAAAGGATAGAGCACTTGTTGGAAGGCACAAAGTGCCATGACATATCTGAAGGGACACAGCGCGGTGACGTGTTGGAAGAGACAGAGTATGATGACATGTCAGAGATACCCTTCTGGAGAGAAATTGCCAATGCCAGCGGGTTCCTCTTGATATCGACTATAGTCCTGTTGCACATCTACTACTACTAAGGCATCTGGGGCCCACGGGCATCTGGGAAGGGCAGGCAAACTGCAGCCTCTTCCAGACTGCCTTCTCATCCAGTGGAGAAAGTCTTTCCTACAAGGAGACCCCTGGATATGGGGCCAGAGATTATACTAATGTAAACACTCCTTCAGTGTCACAAATCAAGTGCCACCAGCTGCAGGGCATGCGTGCTGAGGGGACAGGGTGAAGTCCATTTGCGACTCCAGAGACTATGCAAATGAGAACATCTGTTCCTCTAAGAAATGAGTCATTTTCTCCAAATGGCTCTACTGCATAAACACTGACTTTCACTTTAAATTTAATTTTGGCTTTTTATTTCTAGATATATTTGGGATTTTTGCTTGTGTTTACTTCCATGTAACCATTTCCTTTCTATATCCAACCTCCATTTGCTTTGTTCTCCTTTTTAAAGGTATGCCCTGCTGGCAAAGATGCTATGTAGTGTAAGCGCCATCCCCATGCAGGGTTCCCACCCACAGGTGCTGTGCCCACTGCTGATGACCTCACAGGCCAGCTGGAGCCAAGGCTGCCCATGGGTGGGACTTTGGCTCCTGCCTGGACCAGTGGTGGAACTGAGGCAGTCTCTGCTCAGCGGAACAAGCCTCCCAACAATTCAGCACTGTCTGGCTACAGTCAAACTGCACCCTTGAAGGACAGGTGGAGAGGAAAACTTCCTCCTTGCTGAGCTCTTCCTAGTCCCTTCCAGTCTACCTGCGATAGGCATGTTTTGGGCATTGGGCCCAGAGCTAGACTCCCTTAGCTATCAAGTATAGGCCACCCTGGGCTGTGTTTCTGCAGGGACTCCCTAAGCTGTTCCTTCCACTTCCTTCTTCTCAAAAATAAATCATTTGTATCTTTAGAGAAAGTTCCAGGTGCGTTGAAGTGATTTGGCAGGGGCCCACCCAGCATCACAAAAATCACATTCTGAAGGCACATACAAATGCGGTCTCTTCTCCCTAGTTTATCCCTTCGGCTGACATTTTTGAGTGCCTACTATGTGCAAGCTCCAGCAAGGAAATAGCTGCGAACAGAGCATAGGCAGCAGACAGTGAAACTCTAGCCAGGACAGTCAGCATTTATTGTGGCCTGCTGTTTTGCTGCCCAGGGTAAGTGCATTATCACATTCAAGCCACAGAACCGCCCTTTGTGGAAGGACTAGAATTAACCACATTTCACAGGGGAGAGGACAGACCCAGCAAGGAAACTGAGTACACTGAAAATGGGCATAGGGCCCAGAACAGCCCTGCCTAACACCAAGGCCACACGCTGCCCTATCACGTACTGTGTATACAGCAGGGAGGCCCACCTAGTCTGAAACAGGGGAAGCCTCCTATGACCAAAGGAGAAGGTCAATTAGCTGGACAACAGAAGTGACGATGTGCAGAAAGACACAAGGCAAGAGTGCAAAGCATCTTTAAGGAAGCCAAGACATGGCTTGTGAATAGGAGAGTAGTGGGAGATGGGGAGAGCAAGGTGAACAGGGGCCAGACTTGCCTTATATACTTTGGGATCTTAAGTTCCTGGGAGCTTCGGCAGGAAAGGACAGGATCACATTTGCTGGCTGCTGCTGGAAAGATGAAAGGGAAGCAGGAACACCCACCAAGAGACTGTTTAGAGCAATCCAGGCAAGTTGGTATCAGAGAGGAAAAGAGAAGGGAATGGAATCAAGAGAAGCCAGCAATTAGAAATAACAGAATTTGACTGATTAGACTTGTGGAGAAAGAGGCCAGAGTGACTCTCTGGGTTGAGCATGTGGGCAAAGGGTGTGCCAATTCCAAAGATAGGCCGTGTTGGGAAAGGAGTGGACATTGGAGAAAAGTTGAGCACCACTTGGGGCATGTTGAGTTTGAGTGGCATGAAGATACTACTGCCATTTTGACAATCGTACACAAATAATTGTTGTACATGACAATCTGATCCATGAACATGTGGTGTCTTCCCATTTATTTAGGTCTTCTTTAATTTCTTTCAACAATGTTTTGTTTTCAGTGCTCAAGATTTTTACTTCTTTTGTTAAATTTATTCCTAGGTATTTTATTCTTTTCGATGCTATTGTAAATGGAGTTTTGTCACCTTTGCTAAACTTGTGTCTAGTTCTAATACTTTTAAAGTGTATTCCTTGGTATTTTCCATATATAAGATCACACTGTCTGCAAAAAGACAGTTTACTTTTTTCTTTCTAATCTGGATGCCTTTTGTTTTTCTTTCCTAATTGCTTTGGCTAGAACCATCAGGACAATGTTGAATAGAAGTAGTGAGAGCAGACATTCTTGTCTTATTCCTGATCTTAGGGGGAATGCATCCAGTCTATCACCATTGAGAATGATGTTAGCTGGCCAACAAGCACATGAGAAAATGCTCTGCATCACTTGCCATCAGGGAAATTCAAATCAAAACCACAATGAGATACCACCTCACACCAGTGAGAATGGGGAAAATTAACAAGGCAGGAAACCACAAATGTTGGAGAGGATGGGGGAAAAAGGGAACCTTCTTGCACTGTTGGTGGGAATGTGAACTGGTGCAGCCACTCTGGACAACTGTATGGAGGTTCCTCAAAGAGTTAAAAATAGATCTTCCCTGTGACCCAGCAATTGCACTGCTGGGGATTGACCCCAAAGATCCAGATGCAATGAAACACTGGGACACCTGCACCCCGATGTTTCTAGCAGCAATGTCCACAATAGCCAAACTGTGGAAGGAGCCTCGGTGTCCATCGAAAGATGAATGGATAAAGAAGATGTGGTTTATGTATACAATAAATATTACTCAGCCAGTAGAAATGACAAATACCCACCATTTGCTTTGATGTGGATGGAACTGGAGGGTATTATGCTGAGTGAAATAAGTCAATCGGAGAAGGACAAACATTATATGGTCTCATTCATTTGGGGAATATAAATAATAGTGAAAGGGAATAGAGGGGAAGGGAGAAGAAATGGGTAGAAAATATCAGAAAGGGAAACAGAACATGGAAAACTCCTAACTCTAGGAAACGAACTAGGGGTGGTGGAAGGGGAGGAGGGCAGGGGGTGGGGATGACTGGGTGATGGGCACTGAGGGGGGCACTTGACAGGATGAGCACTGGGTGTTATTCTGTGTGTTGGCAAATTGAACACCAATAAAAAAAATTAGTATTACAAAAAAAACATTGAAGAAATTGTGGTAGGAATTTTGAATAAGTTGAGTTAGCAATAAAAAAGAGAGAGAGAGAGAATGATGTTATCTGTGACTTTTTGCAGATGTTCCCCTCTAGTTTGGACTCCTAGTTTGGACTTTTTGGATTTATTTTTTTAAGAAATGGATATTGGATTTCACTAAGTGCTTTTTCTGCATCTATTAAGATGATCATGTGATTTCTGTCCTTAATTGTGTATGTGTGTGTGTATCTATCTATCTATCTATCTATCTATCTATCTAATCTATCTATCTATATTGGTATATAACATTGATATATTACATTGATTCATTTTCAAATATTAAACCAACTTTGCATTCCTGGAATAAATTCCAGTTGGTCATGGTATATAATGCTTTTTTTTATGTAGCTGGATTTGGTTTGCTGATATTTGGTTGAGATTTTCCTTCTCTATTCATAAAGGATATTGGTCTATCGTTTTCTTATGATGTCTTTGTCTGGCTTGGATATCAGATAATTTTGAGTAAAATTAGCCTCATAAAATGAGTTGGGAAGTGTCCCTTCCTCTTCTATTTTTCAGAAGAGTTTGTGAAGGACTGGTATTAATTATTGCCTGGAGACATTTAAGGGTAGATATTCAGTTGGATAGAAGGGTCCAGAACTCAAGAGAGAGGATGGGGCTAGACACCGATTTGGAGGAGACAAAACAGTGGGCAGGCCTAGCTAAGAAGGGAACCTGCTAGAGGAGGCCCATAGCCAGGTAGGTGAGATTGTGTGGGAGAACAGGAGGAGAGAGCACCTAGACAGAGCTGTGAGAAACACGAAGGTTACTGGTCATGTAGAGAAAGAGGGTTTTACAAAGGAGACCAAAGAGAGTACAGCCAGATTCTTGAAAGGAAGCCCAAGACAGTGGCTATGGGAAGGGAACATCCATACTTGGGCCACAGCATGGGTCAAGAACAAAGAGCACAGGGTCTCGGCAGCAAGATGATCAGGAACCTTGGCCAGTGACTTTGGCCACAGCCCTTTGGTGAGGCAATAGAGGAACCAGCATACTATGGGTTGAGGGGAGATGGGTACATGAGGAAGTAGAGGTCTTCAAGCACTTGTTTTACTGAAGGAGGAAAGGTTTCCTCTTTAGGTGCCTGTTTTAAGAATGAGACTTACCTGAAATCCCAGCTGGGCTTAGCAGCCAGTCCCTTTCAGAACATGAACATTTACTTGGGCTAATCCTCTAATTCCAATGATGCCAACTTCTCTGTTTCTTTTAGGAAAGGGAAAGCCCCAGTCACTGAAAGAACTATAAGAAGGTGCTCACTTGAGGATTCTGGTTATGCTGATGCTATTTACTCTGGATGGACTGGGCATCGCATAAGCCTGGGAGGTTCTGTCCCATAGGAAATACTGCTGTTGGTTGGTTCTATACAGAGGAAAACCTCATTTGAGGCAGAGAGCCTCAAAAAGCTCCCCTCCTGAGCTTTTCCAACAGAAGTCAGGACTGGTTTGAGAACTAGCATCCTGCCAGACCAGATAGGGAAGGCTGGCAACAGTTAAAGGGTCCCCGAGCCTCCTACCCTCTACAGCCTGGATTTTCCTCCAACCCCTTCAAGCTCTCCAGCCTCCTTTGCCAGTTTCATTTGGGGGAGAAGAGAGGCAGGTGGAGGCCTACATGGAAGGCTGGTCAGAGAGCTGCTCCAGGGCTGGTGTAGTTGGCCTCAAGCCAGCTGGGAGCTTACTCTTATGGCTTCTCTGTTCTAGGGGAAGATCCCCGTTCTGGGCATGCATTCCTAGGGGGCCTCATACAGTGCATACTCCTCCTGAAAGAGTCCACATGGGCTGGCACTTTGACCTTCCTTCCTGCCACCCATCATGAGAGAGGGGCAGAACTGGCTAAGCAGGGCAGTGCTCAGCCACACCCAAAGGCCTGGTCACTCAAGTGTCTAAAGTTTGGGTAGTGCCTGGTCCAGCTGTGTTCCTTCCCCCAGTATAACTTCTGCCCTCTCCTTTTCCCTGGAGAGCTCAGCCCTGCTCTCTACCTTCTCAGGGGACACTTGGTCCCAGCAGAGAGCCAGGATATCACCCTTCTATCCCTGGGCCTTGGATTTAGCCCATGCCTCCTCACCTGGCCACCATGACCCAGTCCTTTGGGGCTGGGTGCTTCCCCTTTGCAGGAGAGAGGGGAGATGTGACCACACTCCAGGAACCTAAAGGGCCATTCAGTCCCAAGATAAAGAGATTCAGCCATTTATTAGGTGGGGAGCTTATTAGGTCTGGCCTAGCAAGAGGCTCAGGGTTTCCACTCGATGACTTTGATAGCAGTCCGGGCTGCCCGCCGCACCGCCTCACTGGTGTCTTCCTCGAGGGTGCGGAAGACGGGCACGTGAGATCGCAGAAACTTGCGGCCCTCAGGGGTCTCGGCCAGCATGGTGAGGGCCTTGGTGGCGTTCAAGCGTGCCTTGCTCAGGGATGAGCACAGCAGGTTCAGGAGCGGGTGGATGGCTTCTGCATCCAGGGCAGCATATTTCCCTGTGGGCCACCAACACCAAGTGTCCCTCAGGGGGCTGTCTGTTCCATCTCTGTCACCTCAGCCCAACCCTGGCCTCTGGTCTGTGTGGCTGCAGGAGAGGTGCCTTCTCTCACTCCCCTGTAGGCCCTGACACCTTCCTCTGGCCCTCCAGCCCCTCAACTGGCTTCACACCACCCTGATGCCTGTCCTGCAGTCCAGTTCTCTCAAGGAAACACACAAAAATTAAAATCCAATTGACGTGGCAAGTATTTCTGGAATACCTGCTCTGTGCAAGGCACAAAAACTCATAGGTCTTTCCCTCCTGATCCTTACGGTTTATTGGGGGATGCAGACATTAATCTGTAAAGGAGATGCCCCCTCCTTAACCTTTGCCACCTTCCTGCTGCCCTGGCCTGCTAAAAGGCCAGGTGATTGCCCCCTGCTCCCAGCTTCCTACCATGCTCAATGCACTCTGTGTGCTGAGATCCTGGTGGCCGCCCTCTGCCCTGCTGTTTCCCGCTGTCCCTTGGGTCAACACCCAGGCCCCTCCCAGAGGAGGCTTGGCCGCTGTCCTGTGCCCACTGCATTCCATGTTAATCCAGTAGGTCATCAACCCTTTGCCACTCCTACCAAACTGTTCTCCAGAGGCTGAGACCTGAGGGCCAAGTCCCCACCACCCAGCACAGGGTCTGCCCCATGGCAGGGGCGTGGGGACCCTTGGCTGGAGTGCCAACTTTGTGAAAAGTGGCCTCACATCCCAGCTGTTGCCTGGACCTGTGGTCACCTCTCTGGTCCTCCAAGAGCTCCCACAGGAAGCCCAAGCAAGACACTTCACTGAGTATGCCCTGTCTGAGCAATATGCGTACAAGAAGATGTCCTGCCCTGGAGGTCAGCATCCTCACTGCACAATCAAAAGGGGACTGTGGCTCTGGAAAGGCCCCAACCTCTCCTCCTCTGGTATGTCTCAAATACCACCATTAGTGTCAAGTGGGGAATGGCTGAGAACCCCAGTTCTGGGGGACTTTGCAGCATGCTGATTGAGAATCAGAGACCCAGTCAGTCCTCCGTGGAACACCAAGAAGGCACAAGGCATGGGGCTGATGCAGGCATTTGTGGGCACAGGGAAGGATAGACAGCTTTCAGAGGTCACGTGGGATGGCCTAACCTGGCCTCCAGGTGAAGAAACTAACCCCAGTCATTCCTGTGGCCAGGACTGGAGGACTTTGCATGGAAGTCTGACTGTTCCCCAGGTGGGAGAGGTCATCTCATACTCTTATTTGCTCCCCACCCCCACCCATTGAAAAAAATAATTTCGATAAAAAAAAAAAAAACACCATGGAAGCAAGGGCTCCAGTGTTTGCTTAGGTTTTAGGATAACCAAACCAAGGATGGCAAACTACATAATTAATCCCAGAATCAAGGCTTACAAGGGGCCTGGGTCGGAAGCAGGAATTCCAGGCCCAGGGAATAGCCTGGCATGAAGGGACAGAGGTCCTAATGGGAGTGACCAGGGAGGGGCCACAGGTAGTCCCCCCATGGCCAGGAAGAAAGAGGGTAGAGCATGGGCCCAAACTTGAAGGGACTTCAACAGCAGGCCAGGAAAAGTATTTTGGTAGGGCAGGGAAGGGGCAGTACTGGGATGTTGAGCACAAAATGAGCGTTCTGGAAAGCTTGCAGGAGACCCCCACTGCCCAGTAAACTACCGCCTGCATAGGAGATGCACTTGGCCAACAGGCCACCTCACCTTGGGTGGTCATCGTGGCATACATGAGGGCCCCGGCGGCATTGGCCTGCACCTCCTCCATCTTGTCCTTCAGCAGGTGCACCAGGATGGGGATGACGTCATGCTGCCACACCTGGTTCTTGCCCTCCAGAGGGATGCTGGGCCAGAGAGGGGACAGCTGTGTGGCTTCGCTTGGCAAGGAGGTGGGCAGGGCCGAGGACTACCCCAGGGGACACCAGGAGTTTGTGTGTTGGGACCATCGCTGGTGGTCTGGGCCTGGCCAAGGGGTGCCAGGGTACAAGAGAACACTGGTGTGAGGTTTGGGTCTCACCCCCATGCTGGGATGACCTAGGAGCACAGCTTGGGGCCACTGAAAGCAAAATCGCAGAGAAGCCAGGGGCTGATGGACCCTTGCCCTAAGGTAATACATGAAGACACCAGACGTATCACCCCAGCCCCAAAATGGGGAGCAGCAGGGCCCAGGGGTGCGACCCACAGGGACACATGTTTTGACTCCATGCAAGAGCCAGAGCTGCCAGAGATGGGCTAAGACCCAGGAGCTGCACCAAGCCGCCAGGGAGACATCCGTGCAAATCCACCCTCATGGGAGAGAGGTTGTAAGTCACTTCTAATCCTGGCACTGTGTGAAGCTGTGAAAATAAATGTGATGGACTCCCCACGAGCTCCCTTTGGGAACTTGATCAAAGATGCAGAGTCCTGGGCCATGCCTGCTGGGATTCCATGTGTTTGTTCATTCCCACGGCCAGGGCTGACCGAACACTGTGGCGGACCCTGGCCCAGACGCTGAGGCCAGTGCAGGGTTGCTCTAGCTCAGCACGACTGACACTGGGGCTGGATGATTCTTTGTGGTGAGGGCTGTCCCATGCATTGTGGGATGCTAAGCAGCATCTCCGGCTACCCGCCCACCCCTCGACACCAGGAACACCCTTCTCCCTCAAGTTGGAACAACCAAAAATGTCTCCAGACAGTGCTGCCTGTCTCCCGGGGGACCAGAGCTACACCGCGCCCCCCCCCACCCCCATTTTGAACACCTGCTCTCAAGCAGCGAGCAGAGCAAAGTCCTGCCATCAGGAATTCCCCTCAAAAAAAAAAACCCCTCAGGGGTGACAAATGAAACAGCAGGGAATGGTGAAAAGCACAGGCAGGCCTGGTGGAGGCCGTCGTTGTCTAGAATGGGTATGGTCCTCAGAGGCTTCACTAGAAGGGGACCTCTGAGCAGAGACCAGGTGGTGATTGGTCTGGAGCAGGGTCCCGAAATCTCCATGTTCACAAGCTCCCAGGGGTCTGGATCAGGGGCCACACTCACAGAAATGCTGGCCCGGGTTTCTAGAGAGAATCCCAGCTGGAGAGACAACCAGGGCCCAGGGAGGCAGGAGGTGCCAGGACGAAAGCAGGTGGCCATACCTAAGGCATGGACTTGGGGGGACAAGGGACCATCGTCCTGGGGAACCGTCTTTGTCTGGGATCACACACTGCCTCCCTTCCTCCCTCCCAGCTCTGAGGCATCACGTGCTCCCTCAGGTTCCAGGCCAGGATTTAAACTGTGATCCCCTGCGACCCTGGGTTGCCAGTGACTGGACACATTATGCTTCTGCTTCCTTTCCTGTAAAAAGTAATCAAGCACCTTCGGTGGAGGACTGCCGTTTGTAGACAATGCCTGGCACCTACAGAGCGCTTAGTGACTGCTATCACCGCCACACTTCTGTGTTTGCCTTCTTCACGGGGAGGTGGGCGGGGGGGGGGGGGGCGGGGACCAACCACCTCATTTTATCCAGGACTTGGGGGCTTCCTGGGATACAGGACTGTGAGTGCTAAGCTGTCGGGCCAACAGGACAGAGGCCCCTGCCCAAGAGGACAGGGTCCTCCTTCCACAAGGCCCAAACAGGCTGGGGCGGGGAAGCCAGCCCTGAGGTGGATTCCTGGGAGCTCCAGGGCAGCCTGGCTTGCTGCGGGGCTGGGGGTGCTCAGGTGCCTCTCTGAGCCTCGGCAGAAGTGGAAGCCTGGGGAGCCAGCTGCTCCTGCCCTCCCTGCACTGTCCACCCTGTCCACGAGGGCCGGGCTCACCTGACCACAGTGAGCATGCAGGCAGCTTTGCTGCGAATGTCATCATTGGTGCTGAGGAGCTTCTGCTTCAGGAAGGGCACCACGCGGTTACTCAGCGCCTCAGTGGCATCCTCCAACAGGCAGGCCGCCAGTGTGTCCAGGAGGAGCCCTTGGATCTCTTCCTCCTCCCTCTGCAGCTTCCACACCAGGGAAGGAATCAGGCCGCTGTTAACAATGCCCTGGGCTCCTGCGGGACAGGAAAGGGCACAGAGGGTGGGCCAGTCCTCCCTGCCCATTCTGGTGGCCAGTGGGAGAGGGGAGTCCTGCAGAGCTGGTGGGGGACGGGGGTTGCAGATGCCCCTTGCTGCCAGACCCTGGAGCAGCTAGCTGGCCTGTGGATGACAAGCTAGGGTGGGAACCATGCGGCCCTGGAGGACCCCCAAACTTTGGTCACCTATAACTGGTGGCGGGATATCAGCCTTCAACAGGTGCTCAGGAGCCTGCGGAGCAGCAGCCATCCCTTGGAGAGCACAACAGCCACCCCTGCAGGGCCCAGGCACAGAAGAAAGTCCCTTCCCTTTGCCTCCTTGCACCAGAAGGAAGGTGGCGGGGGGAGGGACAACCAACCTCCTCCTTCTCACCCACGACATCTTTAAGCCACTAGAAACCCCAGGCCAATCTGGCCAGCCTTTGGGAAAGGAAAAAGAGCCAGGTATCAGGCCTGAGGCAGAAGTGAACAGGCCAGCATCTTACAGACAAAAAAGAGCCGTGCCTCTAAACAAAGGAGATAGGAAATCCATAGACTCTTGTGGTGGTAGGGGGGGTGGGGGTGGGGGGGGTGTCTCAAAAACCTGCAGGAAGGGGGCTCCGCACAGCTGGGGCACCAGGCTGGGAGAAGGTGGTGAGGTAAGGCTCCCCAAGGATACGTTCCCCCTCCCTCCTTCCAGCTCCTCCTCTCTTCCTGAGGGATGTCTGGAGGGGAACCCAGAACCAGGCCAGACAGCCCTCCTGAGGGCCCCAACTCCCCTGTGTCCAGAATTGCTTCTGAAGCAGCCATCAATGGGAAGTGAGCAGGCCGGTGCTGGGGAGGGCAGCCCCCCGCCCCATGCCCCCAGCCTTCCTCCTGGCCCTTTTCCTGGCCTCCTCTGTGGCCCACACCACCCACCAAGAAGGCATATATATATATATATATATACAGCCCCCATGGAGGTGGCCACCAGCACCACCTCTCTCTTCCGCCTCCCCAGCTAAACCCTCTAATTTACCCTAGAGAGACAAGTAAACAGGTTAATTAGCCTAAAGGTCTCTAAGTGCCAATTAGCACCAGGGATTTTGTCTTTGAAGACATCACCCCAGCCTTCCTCCCTCACTTCCTGAAGACATCAAATGGCAGGTGCCCTGGAGTGAGGGGGATGGAGAGGCACAGATGCATGTCCAGTGGCTCCCAGTGTCCCTGACCAGCTTCTCATTGGGGTGTCATGGTGGAGCAACTAGCTCTGCCCCATTCTCAGGATACTCCTGACACAGGAAGAGCAGTTGCCCATTGCTTTTAAGGGCACTGCACTTCTTAAGGCTAAATCCACACAGATTTCAAAAAACGCTTAGCTTGGACTCCTAAATGTATCCAGCTGTGTGACCTTAGACAAGTTATTCTACCTCTCCTGAGCCTGGTTTCCTCATTATGGAAACCAGCCTAGTGGGTAGGGAGTTGTGCAATGCCAATGGGTAGTAGGTGAGAACATGATCTCTGTAAAGAACTATTATGGGAGACCAGAATGCTTGGGCCTAGCATCCTAAGGAATTCCACCAACACTGAGACTTGGTTACAAGCAAAGGCCTGTGGGGTGAGGGTGAGAGGTGAGGTGTCATGTACAAAGACAAAAGCTGCACAGTCCCTGCACTGCAGGAACACAGCCCCTCTCTCCCCTTCAGCCTCTCCCTCCCCATCAGGCCATGGCTGGACCACACACCTGGCCTTCGGCTCTAGCTCCACTGTGCACTCAGGCACCTGCCCACAGGCTCCCTACTTGCCCCAGCCATGGGTCCAGCTCAGCTGCAACCTAAGGTGGAAACCCTCTCCCCAGCTCACCATGGAGAGGTGACAGTTGGACTTTGCAAGGATTTTGCTGGCTGGAAAGATTTTGCATAGAGGGAGAAGGTTCCTGGCTGGGGGACACCTGAGCAAAGGCCCCGGGACGAGGAGTTTGCACGTCATCAAATTGGGGCTTGGTTATGGCCTCACTTGCACCTAGGTCTGGACTTTCCAGAGACCCCTTCCTCCCAAATGTGTTGCTGGGCACAGGCTGGGGGGGGGGGGAGGTAGAGTTAGAGAGTCGAAATCAAACTGCCAGAGGTAATCAGCTCCACTACTCCCTCCCTGGGTGAGGAAACCAAGGCCATGAGAGGCAATTCAAATGCCTGAGGTCACACAGCAGACAGGGGCAAAGCCAGGGCCCTGAGCTACTTGGGTTTTCTCAGGCATTTGTCTCGGGCTTCTACTCCTAGAAATGCTGAGCACCAGGACCCGGGTTCATTCTGAGACAGAGGGAGAAGATTAAAAATAAAACGCGTGCCGGGTGTGCCTCTCTGCTCGTTCACTTTGCTTTTCAGCTAAAAGGAGAGTTGCAGGCCTGGCTATTTATAACTAACCCAGATCTGCAATGGTTTGTTCAAGTTGGGACTGGGGGGTTGCACAGACCCCAAGGAAACAAACTGGAGAAACCCACTCAGCCCCACCACAGCCTGAGAATTGGCCAGCGGGGCTTTGGAGAGCAGGTCAAGCCGGGAGAAGAGCCAGACAGGACGGTGCTGTTGCCAGCATCCAGAGACTAGCAAGACACCACCACCCCCATCATCGGGGGGTGGGGAGACCAGCGGCAGAGTAGGCCAGGACCCGGCACCACAACACAAGTTCGTGCGCATGTAGAACGCACATGGAATTCCAGGGTCCTAGGGACTCTGGACTTGAAGGAAGGGAGGCCCAGGGGAGCTGGACCTAATGGGGCCAAAGGGCAAAGGCATGAAGTATGGGGCATACCTGGGGAGGGCCCCGGGTCTGGCATGGCTGCTGTGCCGCGATGGATTCAGTGGTTGAGCCAGAAAGCTCCACCAATCCCTCCAGAATTGAAGGGACATGATGCCCATGGCACAGAATGCCCTGTGTTTGAAGTTTGGTCATTTCCTGGAGGATGGCCTGACACCACCTACAGAGGCCACTCCTCAGCCATCTGTCCCTGCTGGATTGATGAAGTATGAGGCTCAAGCACCAGGGCCTTCCTCTTTCCACCACAGGGCCCCAGCTGTTGTCCTGGTCCTGTTTTTCCGGCTAATAAGGACTGAGGATGGAGCATCTGCATCTCATCGGGACCCACCTGTCCAGCATTAGCCTCGTGTGGTCCCTGTGCCCTGAACCACTGGCACACAGACCCCCCCACACCTGTGCCTACCTTTGCTCATGGATACACATCCCTGTCCTGAGTTTACGTGGCTTCTCAATGGCACATGACATGCCTGACCCCAACTTACCTCTCAAGACCCTGTCTTACCTTCCTGAGGAGCCAAGACCCTCTACTCACTGGTTTTCCGGCCACCTCTCCCACTGGTCCTCCATCTGCTTAGCAAACACTATCCTTCCTCCAGCATCTCCTCTCATGCGGGCCTCCTTGCCCCCCCCCACCAACTCTGCCCCCACTCTGTCCCTCTGTCTTGGCTGCAGCCACCACATGGCCCTCTCCTGGCACACTCTGTCGCTCAGTGATCCTGCAGCCCTACGCTGAACTCGGCTTCATGGAGAATCTCTGCTTTCTTATTTTCTGAGGGCTGACCAGTTGACATTTTTATTATTTGATTCTGCGTATTAGGACAGCATACATTATGGGACCATGCGTACTGCAAATAAATATGAAACAAAAACTTGTCATCCTCCTTCTCAAATTTAAGAAGCAAATCCTAAAACTCTCCAGTGGTTCTTAGGCTGACATCCCCAATCTCAGAGAAGGGCCATTAGCCGGTACAAACGTCCCCACTCCAGCCTTGTATCCTGGCACCCACACCTGCCTGCTGCCTCCAGCCACGCTGGTCTTCCATGGGTTCCTGCAAGGCCTCATGGCTCCTTCCTGCCCAGCACCTTCCCCAACTTGGGATATGCTTCTCTCTTGCCCTAGGTCACAGGCCACTTCCATCCTGCTGTCTCTCAGTGCCCAGTTCTTCCCCTGCCTTGCCACATGTCCCTGGGGCCCTGGTGGGTCTCCTCCATGGGGCCTCACACAATTGTAATGGTGGATTATTGCCCCGCAGACAGGAAGGTCTACCAGGCAGCGCCGGGCGTGTCTAAATCCCAGAACTATCCCTGCGCAGAGGAGGTCATCAGGAAATGATTGCTGTATGAAGAATTACAATCATTGGTGGCCGCCAGGGTCAGGTGAGGCAGGCAGTAGCCAGCCCCATGGGGCTGCTTCATGGGCTAGCCTCTGATCTCACGCGTGGACTGCTGCAGAGGGCCAGCCTACACTAACATCTAGGTTTGCCCCTGCAAGCAACTCCATTCTGATCCCAATCCTATAACAGAACTGCCCTCGCCCATCTCTAAACATGTGCCCACGTGTATTGCCCCTCAGCATCACTCTCCAAGGACAGTCTATTAGTGTCTCCCTTGACAAAGAAGGAAACTGAGGTTCATCCAGGTGAAATAGCCTCCCCCCCCCAAAGGGTGTACAGGTAGCAGAGCTGGGTCTGTGCTTTCCCCCCACACCCTCTCACCTGGAGATCCACACCAGGGCAGGGCCTGTGCCCGCCATCTTCCTGGTATCACGTGAGGCCACTAGCTTTTGAGTGGTCCTGGGAGCAGAAGCCCAGTCGGGGGGTGGTTTGAAGGCATGCACCCAGAGGAGCCCCTCCACTTTTAGCCACCTTCCTTTGGTTCTCACTGGCCACCTCCAGCGAGATTCACCTCAGGATGCCCATCCACCAACATCTGTCCTATCCCTGACAGTTTAGGTAACTTCTTCACAGGTTAGCCTCATGTGGTCCCCGTGCCCTGAACCACTGGCACACTGACCCCTCCCACACCTGTGCCTACCTTTGCTCATGGGTACACATCCCTGTTCTTAGCTTACATGGCCTCTCAATGGCACATGATGTGCCTGATGCCGTCTTACCTCTCAAGACCTTGTCTTACCTTCCTGCGGAGCCAGGACCCTCTAAAGACTCACTGGTTTTCTGGCCACCTCTCTGAGCATGTGTCACAGAGTAGGTAGTACAACAGTTTTGGTCTCACAGCAGAGGTAACATTCCCAGAGAGGTTATGGAATAATGTTGCAATGACACAGTGCCCAGCCTGCAGAACCAGGCCCCCAGCCCTGACTTCTGACCACAAACCTGGGCTGGGATGACCACCCAATCCGCCTCTGTCAACAGTCAATTCCAGTGCTTCTGCCCAGGGTGGGGTGATCCCAGTAATATGACCATGAGGGAGTAAAGTGATAAGGAAGGTGTTGGTGGGGAGAATCTGCACTTTTACCAGGGATGCTCTAGAATATGCAAAGATTCAAGTTACAACGATGGCATTAATGTCTTTGCTCTCTGGCCCAAGTCTTTTAAGCACAGGAGTGAGGGGCTCCTGCCTCTGATGCCCACAGATGGGCTCCCCCCTAAAATTGAAGGCAGAATTTGGCAGACTGGCTCAGGTGCATTTCACTGAGCATCCGATGCCTTCTACCCTCTATCAGCTTCCCCAAGGCGGCAATAGGGGATCCTGGCCTTCACTGAGCCGGCTTCCTCCCACCTCTTTGATGTGGGGGGACAGATCCCGGGCCCTTCTCCCTCCCCTCCTCCTCAAGGCAGCCTTCTGTGGCCAGGATTGCCAGAGGGGGGACCCTGAAGAGCCCCTACACATGGGGGGGGGGGAGCGAGAAGCAAAGATGACTAATGTCCCCCCATCGCTGCACTAACCTCACCGGTGTAAACCTTTAGGGTTTGCATAGCCTTTCACACGTTCTAGCAGATTGTCGCGACAATCCAGGGAAGCAGGCGCCACCAGCCCCAGTTTGCAAAACAGGCTCAGAGGGGTCAGTTGGTTGCCCAAGGTCGCGGGACTCAGAAGGGGCCGAGCTGGGTTCGAATTCAAATCGGGGGCGCAGAGCGGGGGTCTGGGGCGGGGGCGGGGTCTGGGGCGGGGGCGGGGGCGGGGGGGGACGCGGTCTCGGGTCTGCGAGAGGCGGCCCCGCACGGTCCGCGCCGGCTTCGGCCGCAGCCCGGTCCCTGGGCCGCCGGCGCGGGCAGCGCGTGCGGGACTGCGGCGCGCGCGGAGCCGCGGCCCCGCCCCCGCCCGTTGCCATTGGGCCGTACAGGCATCCGTCTGCCGCGCCTGCCAATGAGAGGAGAGCCGGCGCTCGTGGCGGGGCGGCAGCGCCCAGCGCGTGGTCACCGGCCGGCGCGCGGCTCCCCCGCCCGCGGTTGGCCTGGCAACGCGCTGCGCTCCGGCTCCGCCCCCTGCCGGCGGCGGCGCGGCGCGGGGCGGGCGGACCCGCGGGCGGGCGGCGGGCGGCGGGCGGCGCGGGAGGGCGGGCGGAGGGAGCCGAGCCGGCCGAGGGTGTGCGCCGCCCGCGGTCCGGTCACGTCCCCGCGCGGTGCCGCCGCCCGCGTAGTGCGGAACCAGGGCGCCGCGGCCCGCGCTCGCCGCCCCGCCCCGCCCCGCCCCGCCCCGAGCGGCTCGGCCGGGGCTCCGCGCGGCGGCCCGGAGGTGAGTGAGCGGACCCGCGGCCGCGGGGCGCGGCGGGCCCTCGGGCTGGGGGCGCGGCCGGGGCGCCCTCCCCACCCCCACCGGGGCCCCGCCCGCGCCTTTGTGCTGGGGATGCGCCCGGGCGGGGGGCGCCGGGGAGCGGCGGGAGGGATGCCCGGGCGGGGATGCCCGCGAGGTGGGCAGGGGCGGCCGCGGGCCCGGCAGGTGCCGGGAAGGGGCGCCCCGGGCCGAGGGGCGGTGGAGGGGGCGGCCGCGGGCCCGGGAGGTGGGCTGGGGCTGCCGCGTCGGGGGCCCTCCCCTCCGCCGGCGGTGCGGAGCCGCGGCCGGGCCGGGCGACCTGCGGGAGGGGCGCTGCGCCGGGGTCTCCCTCCCGGGGGAGCGGGGAGGAGGCGACCCGGGCGGCTGCAGCGCCGACGCGTGGCCTTGGCCGAAACCGAGGAGCGGGCCCCGGAGGCCTGGGCCCGGGGCCGGGCGGCTCGCAGTTTTCCGTCATCGGTCTTGCAGAGAGCAGGTTCCTTGGAGGCATTTAGAGCAAGAGAGGAGTATCGACCTGCTGCGATTGTGCTGTGTTCCTGGCTCAATATTTTTTTCCCTTAAAAGGCGGTGGGGGTGTTGGGGGGTGTGGGGGGAGGGGGAGGGCCTCGGGGCTGGGGCTCCGTATCCTGCGGGAGATCCAAGGGGGCTCTGCCTGCAGGGCGGTGCTGAGCCTGCCTGGGTGATGATGGCAGGAATCTGCCTAGGCCGAGAACTGGGGTTCTCTGTCACAGGAGAGGAGAGGATGGGGAGGCAGTGCGAGAGCAGGGTTCCCTGGAGTCCCTGTCTCAGCAGGGAGGGACCCGCCTGGTAGGCAAGGGCTGCCTGTTTGGGTGAGGCAGCCCAGCCCCTGATGGGCTCCCTTCTGCCCAAGTGATTTCCCTGCTCTGAGGACTGAGTCCTGCTGCCTTGGGTTCTGTCTGGAGGAGGCTCCTTGGCCAAATTCAATTAAACAAATATTTACTGAGCATTTGCTCCCCCAGAGCTGGCGCTGAGGTGGGAGTGGACTGGGCCTGCCCTCCTGGGACTGACTCACCACCCCCCCAGGGGAGGAATGGCTCTGCTCAGATAACCCAGCCCTGAGTGTGGGTGCCGGGGCGCTGGAGGCACCTCAGAGATGATCTGGACTGGGGTTAGGTGGGCTTGTGGGCCAAGTGACATTTGAACTAGAGCTTGAAGGACAGGAGCACAGCTGGGGTGGGCACTGTGCTGAGAGGAGAGAATGGACCAAAGCACAGAGAGGGCACTCAGGCAGTTGGGGCTTGGCAGGATGTGCTTGGGAAAGCATAGGTGGCATGGTGGGAAAGGTGGGTGGGGGATGCACAGGGCCTGTGGGAGCGGGGCCAGCGGAGCACCTCATTGCTTGTTAGCTGTGGCTGTTCCATGGAGGCCGCGGTTTCTTCCTCTGTGAAAGAGAGCACCTCTGGGACCTGGGAGCTGCGGTGGGCCTGGGGACGAGCTTGAGAGACTCCAGGGGGCTCCTTGTGGCCCAGGACTACTCTTCCAGGCACCTTGTCTCATGGGCAAGGCGGGGATACTGGGTAACCAACAGCCTGGCCCCTTTCCTCACCAGGATGGAGAATGATATTTAGCTGGTGACTCTGTCTCTCTGGGGCGTGGACGTTTGTGAACATCCCAAGGAGGCTTGGGAGCCTCCGTTTAGGGGCTGATCTAGGGGCTGATCGCATGGGAGGCTCAGATGAAGTGGTGTGCCTTCAGCATTCCTCATGCTCCGAGACAAGACGCAGGCATTTGGTTTAAAATTCTGGTGTGTTCCTCTAACAGACATGGATTTTCTGCGACAGGAGGTGTATAAGACATGGTCCCTCCCCCTCAGAAGGCCAGTGTCACTTTCTGCCCTAGATCTGCTTGCTTGCTCGCTCTCAGGGATGTTTTCTCTCTTCCTCTGAAGGGGCTGTTTGTTATTCATCTGTATAGCATACCCTGCGGCCCCCAAACACACACCCACTTTCGGCTTTTGGCCAAGGCCCATGTTGCCCCAGTGAGAGCAGGGCCTGTCTGCCCTCATGGGGGCACGGGCTATGCCAAGAAGGATGGAGCCGCTTCACCCTCGTGCCTGTCGCCAGTCCACATTCTGGGGACCAGCTGTGGGACTCTAGATTTGGGACACAGAGTGAATCCCTCCCTCTACCCCCAACTTCTCAGCTCTTCTGTTTCCTGGAATCTCAGGAATTCTTTGGTCCAGATCTCAGGAGCTTCTAGAGTGATTCCAGAAACTTCTGGGTAACCAGGTGGTCCTGGCAAGGCTGCCCAAAGTCCCCACAGGAGGCCAGTGGGATGGAGAACCAAACGGTGGCAAGGCTGGCCTGACACTCAGGGCGTGGCCTGAGCAGCCTCAACCTAGCTGTGTGGTTTTCTCATGTGCACACGCACATGATGACAGCATGTGCCGGCCGTGCCTTCCTTCCCTGGACGTGAAGATGTGGCGCTTGCTAGCCCTCAGAAGACCTAAAATGCTGTGTGGCTCTAGGGCATTCTCGTGGCTGCTGACCGTGGCTGGGCTTACAGGAACTCTGGAAGAGATAGATTAGCACACTGCTCTCCCACAGCCCCAGGAAGGAAACCTGGGGTAACTGAGCCTCCAGGCACAGGCCTGCAGGCTGTGGTTGGCTGGAAAGAAGGCCAAAGGAAATGCATAGAGGCATCAGGACAGATGCTGAGAATCAGCCCCAGCGTGCTTGCCTGACATAGCTTAGGCACACAGGGGACTGACACGGGAAGGCCCATCCATACTCCCCGAGTTCAGAGGCCTCCAAAGACCTTGGTCAGCCTCTGGCCCTGTCACCCCCGCCCAGCCCCATCCTGACTGAGCTTCTTTGTCTTCACCCATAAACAGAGCCAAGCGTTCCCTGCCCTGTCCCCACAGCATCCCTGCACAGGTCCTCTCTGTGCATTTGGCCCCTTTACACACGTCCGCACTGGCAGAGGAGACGCTTCACAGGAGTAAGCTGACAGGGACTAACCACAGGGACCATCTGATGGCTCCTGGAGCACACAGGAGATGTCAGCTCTCTGTACAGAGCCTGAGGAGACGGAAATGATTCGCACATTCATTCATTCCTTTGGCTGACACTTACTGGAACCTGCCAAGGTCTCGGCACTGTGCCAGATACAGGGAAATGGCAAGGAGCAGGACAGACGCAGGGTCGGCCCTCATGGTGCTTGCAGCAGACCCAGGGAGGCTGGCACAACACCTGTGTGGCTGGCTGCCAGGTAAGGTAGGCGCCATGAAGAGAACTGAAGAAGAGAGTGGGGACGGGGAGGGCCAGGAGGCCGCTCTGTATGGAGGGGCCATTGGCACGGTGCCGCAGAGAGAGATGGGTAAGTTGTGACCCATGGGGAAGAATGCCCGGAGAGGGGATGGCAGGTGCACAGCTACCGGGGGCCCCACCAAAAAGCCGGGTAACCAGAGCCCCACAGGGGGAGGTGGCTTACGGAGCAGGTCAGGTAGGACTGTGTAGGCCCTGGTGAGATGCAAAGCCCTGGGGCGTTTGGAGCAGAGGAGAGACTCCGCTAATTCCACTGTTAAAAGGCCTGTGTGGCTGACTGCCATGGGGGCAAGGCTAGAGGGCTGTGAGGGGCTGCTGAGCCAGGGCAGCATGAGCAGTAGGAGTTAGCAGGAGTGGTTGGAGGGAGATTTATTTTAAAGAGGTCCTGCTGACGGAGAAGAGGCAAGCACAACTCTGGAGGGACGGCAGTGGCATTGGCAGAGAGGGAAGACTCGGACTCCCTCATGCGAGGCAGGGAATTGGGAGTTGGTTTGGCCGCTGGTAGATGTGGCCATTATGTGGTGGTCAGAAGGGAGAGTGAGGCTGGAGGTAGAAATCTGGAGTCCTTGGCACCAGTGTGTGGAAGCCAGGGACTGGTGAAGGTCACTTGGGGATCAAGGGTGGGTGGGACCAGAGGACCTGGGTCAGACCCCAGGTCCCTCACCCCTCAGAGCATGAGCTGAGAAGGAGTTTGCAGAAAGGAGAGATTGAGGATTGATGAGCAAGTGAGGTGGGAGCATGGTCTTGATGGCAATGTGGTGGGGGGCTGGGGGACACAGGGTAGTGCGAAGGAAGAGGGTGTCCCTGAGAGGGCGGGTCTCCTGAGGCAAACATCAAGGCACACGTGGGGTGCGTGGGGACTAAACACAGTAGGTCCAACCACATAATTTGTGAGGCCCTTGTTAAAAGTTCTTAAACCTTTCAAGACAGCAGAGCATTAACCCAGGCATGGGGCCCTGTTGGGCTAGCACGCGCTTGCCCATGAAACCTGGTTATAGCCCAGGGAGGGCAGTGCCTTGGGCCCGCCACCCAGGCTCCCTTTCACTTGCGTGCCTTGGGTAGGTGGGCAGGTGGGCTGTGTTTGGGACTTGGGGCCATTCAGGTCAGTCGGAGCCAGCCTGCAAGCCTCACCCCGGCCTTCTGCGAGTGTCGCTTCCTCCCCCTCTGTCCTTTGACGCCCAGTGGCCTCGAGCAGGAGGCACAACTCAAAGGCTAAGGACTGGGCTGTCCGTTGGCAGGACCCTGGTGAGCAAGGCAGGTGGCTTCACACACAATGGCTTCCTTGAGTTCATCTCTTTTCCAAAGGAACCTGCTACATCACAGAGTTTTTCGTTATTTGCTTCTAAATTAAGGTATAACTCTCTTTTAGAGACATCCCTAGAGAATCCATCAAAAAGTGCTAAGAAGCGAGACTGTTAAAAACCACGGTGCAGGGAGAGGCCTTACAAACAGTGTCAAGCCCAGCGTTCCTTCCTTCTAACCAGAAACACACCCGTCCCTGAGGGCTCATCCAAGCCAGTCCATGCCTCTCCCGGCTGTGCAGCAGTGGTCAGAGCAGACCTTTCAGAGAGAGACCCCGCCCCACCGAGCCGCCCTCCCTGGCCCCTGGGATGAAGTGTACTGCGGACAGGGTTCTGGGACCTGAGCCCCTGACACGCTCAGCAAGGCCCCATACTCCTGTGAATCATAGGGGTCAGGGTTGTGGTGTTGGAGCAGAGGACAGCGGGCTCAGTTGTGCACGTCCCCCACCCCAAGCGCAGACACAGGCATTCACTGGGACAGCAGCAGGATCTCTGCTGGATTACAGCGGGGAGTGCCTTCTGGGGGCAGAGGCTCACTTGACCCTTCCACTACCAGTCCCTCCAAGAAGGGGCTGAATTTCACCTCAGTTGTCGTCACAGCTGAGGAGACGGAGACATGGGGAGATGGGGTAGCTTTCCCAAGTGGGCAGTTGCCTCTATTTTTCCGCTTAGCACTGGTCATGATATAATCTACTACCTGTTTTATTTCTTTGTGCTTGTTTACTATCTGTCCTGGATCTGAATGTAAGCTCTGTAAGGTCAAGACCATTGTCTGCTGTTTGCCACTGACAGTCCAGTCCCCAGAGCCTGGTCTGGCCACAGTAGGACCTCAACAAATCACTATTGGAGGGGGAAATGAATATTGGCAAGTCGACCACTTTCATGCAGAGGGCTAGGCTTCGTGGTGGCTCTAGCCCTCACACTGGCAAACTGCTGCTCTAGCTCAGCCCTCTGCTCCCAAAAAGGCTTTGGGTCTCCAGAGGGGTGTCTTTGGGCTCTAGGTTTGGCAGACAGATACAAACCACCTACAGGTAGATACCACTGGCTGGGGGCCAGTGAGGCCTGACTGTGGTTCACTCCCAAGTCAAGGCAGGTGGCCGCCTAGCTTCTCACACTGCCATTGCAGGCACAAGCCCCTGCCACTGGAAAGCAGATGCCTCAGGCAGACACCTGGCCCCTCGGCGACATGGTGTGCCTGGGCGAGGCCTTGGTCAGACATGAGGGTTTCACATCGTCGTGCCATGAGGTGTGTCCACAAGAAACTGTCCTAAGAGAGCAAGACAAGGAAAGGAACACGGTATCTGCACTGACCATGTGATGGCTAAGTGGCCTTTCCAGATAACCCCTGTGTCCCCAAGATTAACTCAGCAGAGCGGCTGGGTGCAGAGGAAGAAGCACTAGATGGGAAATCAGGAGGCCTGGGTTCTAGTCCCGGCTCTAGTTGCTGAAGTCTCTTCACCTGCCAGGCCTCAGTGCTCTCACCTTTAAATTGGCCTTGGTCAAGGGTACAGATAGTTCTCGGTCCTTGTACCACCTCTGGAGTGGCTGCCCAAAGCACACAGTGTTGAGAAGGATCCCGAGGCTCCTTGATGGCTAGAGGGAAAGTGGTCGTGGTTGATGAGCGATGTCTACCGTGGGTACTGGGGAGGAGGATTTCGCCTTACACAGGTTTGCCAAGGACTGGACGACCCCAAAGACCATGCCCTCACTCTTGCCTAGAAGTTTCTGCTCATCCTTCATCACTCTTTATGTGCCGTTTCTTGACACAGACTCTGACAGTTGAATGAGCCTCATGCTGCACTCCAAGAAGGCTACCTGGAATTAGGACACCGGGTGACCACAGAAATGTTGTTGTAGCAGTGGGGGCAGCACAGGCAGAGGGGTTGAGTGACAAGGGAGGGGCTACGGGACAGTCTCATGGGGCCCAGTGCTCCTGTCAGACCTCAACCATAGGACGGCTCACCAGGCTTCACTAGGGTGAACGTGGAAAATTGATCCAAACTACCTGGGGGGACTTCTGAAGACCCTCTGTGACTAAGGGTCAGAGGACTTGACACCTCCAGCCTGCACCCCAGCTCCATCGGGTCCTGGTGACCTGGGCTGGCGGTGCTCTACTCCATGCCCCCTGGCCTCCACGGTGCAAGCACCCCTGCCCACCCCATCTTCTGTGACCCAAGCTGGCTGTGTGTGGCTCCCGACTATGCCATGTGTCCCCCCTCGCTTCCCATGGCCCCATGGAGTAACCACCAGGACCCCTGCTGGCCAGGCCGCTGGCCAGGCCCCATCGGCACATGTGAGGTGCAGTGGCCCGGTCCCCAAGCTGGGCTTTCCTCCAGCTCGGTCACCCCCCTCACCCACTCCGTTACCTCTGATATGCTGTGCAAACATATTTCTCGATAAAATGCTGGGAAGAAAAATAATTAGAGTGTTGCTTCCATTATCCAATTTTTGATTAATCAAACTCTCTTTGTCCTCGGCCAAAATCTATTCATTTCCCTTAAACACTGGGCCAGTGCCAGGCATCGATTCCCTCTACGATAACACCACGCACGGACGCATGCACATCCCCAGCCCTGCCCCACCTCATGGCAGGGAGGAGGCTGCCGAAGCACTGACGGGGCTGTCCGGTGCCCCAACGCCGCCCGCCGCCTCCGGGAAGCCCCCAGGCACGCTGCCCCCCACCCCCCACCCCAGCTCCTCTAGCCCCTCAACTGGGCTCTGCCCCTCTGTGGCCAGATCCCTGGCTGTGTTAGTCTTGTCTTGCTGGCTGTTCGGGGGCTCTCCGGGGACAGACAGGGATGGGGCCCCGTGTGGAGGGTCTGGCTGCTGAGGGGGGCAGAAGGCGAGCCGCAGCCCCAGGCTGTCTTGTCACTGGCACAGCAAGGCTGGGGCGGGGCGGGGAGGCCAGGGGTGAGGACTGGTGCTTGTGAGGGAGCCTCGGGGCCCTGAGCAGAGGTAGAGTCAGGGTAGGGGCGGCAGGCTTTCAGTGGTGGCTGCGGAAGCCCCGTCCTGATGGGCTACCAGATGAAGGGACGGCCTGGCCCGAGGGCCCAGAGGCAGAGCAGTATCAGGGCTGGCCAAGGTGAGGTGGGAGGCGGCCGCACATCTGGGGTGTCCATCTGCAGGAAGGCCAAGGGCCTTTCTAGGAAACTTCCCAGAAGGCCCTGCCCGTCCCCTCCCTGTGATGAGTGGGCCCCTCCCTCACTCAGTACAAAGGGCTGAGGTGGACTTATCAGCAACTGCTTCCTGCCGGGTACTCCTGGGCCTGCAGGACACAGCAGGGACACAGACCGACAGCCCCTGCCCTGTGAAGCTGGCATTCTGTAAGTGTGATGGGGGCTGATAAACACGATAAGGGAGTCATGCACCATGTTAGAAAACAGTTGTGAGACATATGGGAAGTCGTAAATAGGATGGGCAGGGTGGCCTCTCGAGGAGGGGACCTCTGAGCCATTTGGGGAAAGGATGGATTGGCTCTGTGGACAGAGGGTGTTCCGGGCAGAGGGACCAGCCAGTGCAGAGGCCCCGAGCTGAGAGTGTGAAAGACCGTTGAGAAACAGCAGGTGGGCCAGTGCCCGAGGGTGGAGGGCACAGCCGCACAGCGGGGCAGGGGAAGGCGGGGCACAGTCTGGCCCAGAACTGAGGTGGCCAGCCGCGGGGAGGTTTAGAGCACCCGAGAGAGGCTGTGCCTCATAATTTGACAAGGATTCCCCTGGCTGCTGGCGGAGCAGAGTGCAGGGGCGCCTGAGAGGTCACTATAGCAGTCCCCAGTGAGAGGCTGGGGCGTGCGGGTAGGTGGCTGGATTTCAGGCGCAGGGCTCCCGTGAGGCCAGGCAGGCCTAACCCTGACCTGAGGCGCCGGGTTCTGTCAGGAAGGGGGCCAGCAGAGGGAAGGCATGTTGAGCACGGTGCCCCCCAGGTCCCCTTTCCTGCCTGCACGCTGCCCCCCACCGCATCAGCGTTGCCCGCTCACAGCTGCACCCCTTGCTGGAGAACTGCCTCGGGCCCTGGGAGGCCCTGTCCTGTCCCTCAAGGTGGGACAGCCTTGATTTCATGCAGACTCTCGAGTGCCCCGGGATCGGGCCACAGCCACAAGGCAGCTGAAAGCACACCTCTGCCCGGTTCCCTCACTGGTCCGGTCCTGCCGCCCTCCCTCCTGAACTTGGTCCCTGGAGCAGCCATGAATCCCCATCTCAGGCTCCGCTTCTCTAGATCCCCATCAACAGGGTCGGAGGCTGTGGCGGGCTTGGGGCCTCCCGGGAATGGCCCTGCATAGACAGGAGGCCAGGGGCCCCAGGTTTGCAACCTGGAGGCCCAAGGGGGTTCAGGAGGCTGGGGAAGCAGGCTGTGGGGAGGGGCCGGGCGAGAAAGGGAACAGATGTGAGTGGTGCTCACCTTCCAGGTGGGAAAGACTAGAAAGGGAGCTGCAGGGAGGCAGGAGGGGCTCAGGGAAGGAGTCGTGCACTTGCCTGGCCTCAGAGCCCTCAGCTAAGAGGGTCTGGCCTGGGGCGTAGCCAGCGTGGGGGGAGGGATCTTGGGACTCCACGCTCAGAGGCAGGAAATTGCAGGGCAAGGGACCCAACGAGGTTAAATCAGAGTCTCCACCCAGGTTCCTCTGGGCCGGACTGAAAGTCAGCAGCAGTTACCTTCGCTATGGAAACTTGGGGAGCCCGGCTCCACCCCAGGCAACAACCCCTTCCGCTTGGCAGCGGGGCTGCGTTTAGTAAAGGCCACATGTCTTCCCTGCGCATCTGGGCCTCCTTCCCCCTCGTATGTGGAACCTTTCCATTTTTATTTATCTATTTACTCCTGGCTCAGAGAATCTCTGGCCTGATTTCCCCCTGAGTCAGTGTTCCTCAGGCCCTGCTATCGCATCCGGTCTGGTCAGCCTTAGCGGCGGTGGGCCAGAAGGCCGGCCACGGGGCCACGGGCCTCCAGAGCCACAGGACAGTACGGGGCTGCAGGGCAGGGCGTCCCTGGCCCTCTCCAGCAGTACCCTGAGGCCAGGAGGCTGCCTTGCTGGGGTAGAGCCATCTGTTGGGACCTCTGTGCAGCTGGGGACACTGCGCCCCCAGCCTTGGTCCTTCTCCCGTCCGTCTGCTGACCCTGGCTCTGAAATAAGCAGGGGACAAGGAAGAGGCCAAGGAAGGGGGACTGCTTTTAAGGGGAGACCTGCTGAGGGTCTCTTGGTGCCAGGTCAGTCAGGCGGGCTGGGGGGACGTGGATAAGCTAGCCCAGCGGCCTGGGCCCCGGTGGCTGTGGAGTGGCTGCAGAGAACCCAGAGCCACGTTTCCCTAGCTCGGAAGTGTCTCACGTGTGCACATGCTACCGTTTTGTCACAGAAACCGTTGTGATAAATGAAACGCAGAGTCGTTTACAAACCTTATAGAAATCTTGGTGCTGAGAAACCCTCTTACCCCCGTCACCAGCACTCACCAACACTCACTGGGTGAATGGGTGTGCTCTGTTCTCGAAGAAGAGCATACAGGACCATGTCCACAGCAGGCCAAATGCTCCAGGACAGCAGGCAGCCTGTGCCTGGCACCTTGGCACCGGCCCCTTGGAGTCCGTGGTGTTTGGCCCGAACCTGTGTGTGCCAGCCGTATTTGTCATTGTGACGACGTCCTTGAATACCATATAAACTGATGAAATAGGAATGTAAGGAGGACTTCTGTGGAAATTCAGTGAATGTTTTGGGAACCACAGTAAACGCTGTGGTTGGGTTTGGTGTGGGCAAGGCACCCGTTAAGCCTGGGGACAGAAGCCATGACAACCTAGGATTCGGGTCCCCGTTACTTTGCCACCATACGCTGCACGGAGAGTCAACTGGAGATGTCACACCTGGCGCACTGTGGTTTGAGAAGGAACAGTGACAGCAACTCCAGTAAGCGAGCCTATGTTCCGAGAATAGATGGCCCACCCCCAAAATTGGTGAAGGAGTGCATGAGTATCTGTTTTAAGTTCACATTATCATTTCTTATGACTCCCTGTGTTAAGTCATGTTTCAATATGCCGACCAGCCAGCAGTCCCAACTTTGGTGACAACTTTTGGTCATGAACAGATCTTAAAAATACACCTATGATAACGGTAGAGTCTATGGGGTTGATTTTTTGTTGTTGTTGCTTCTTTGACATTAGAACGGGAAGGAGGAGATCCCTCTACTTGGAAAGGTTGTAAAGCACGGGTCGGTGGAAGCGAAGGGCTAGGGAAGGGGCTGCTTGGCCACACTGTCGAGCTCCCTCCTGACAGGCCTACCTGGAAGCCCCTTCCTCAGGACCACCCCAGGAGAGGGTCCAGGAACCACTTGCAGGGACATGTGGGATTTCTCAGCCTCAGGGAGACCAGGGGATGCCAGTACACAGGCCAGGAGCGTCAGGGTGTGGAGATGCACACTGTCTCTGCCCACAGGCTCCCCCAGCTCCTGTCTCATTTTCAGTAGGATGAGAAACGGTCAGGTTAGGGTTTGGGGTGGGGCCCAAGCTGACTGCGGCAGGAAGGGGCAGGGCTAGTTGCCAGAGGCAGGAGGGCTCAGGGGGATCTTGCCTATGGCTTGGGGAGCGGTGGTGAGATGCCCTGGGGCGTCTGGGGGCGGGGGGAGTGGGCACAAGCAGAGGCGTCTGAGTCCCCGGCTGGGGTCCAAGTGGCCCAGTGTGGACAGGAGTCTCTCCATGCAGGCGCCCAGACAAGGTCAGGTGAGGTAACTCACTCAGAAGGGAGTGCTGGGAAGCTTGGGAGCTGTGAACCAGTAATTTTTGGTGTTCGTCCATCTACCCATCCATCTGTTCTGCACATCTTTCCAGAGCTGGCAATGGAGAGGGAGGGGAAGGGTATGGTGGGCCTCGAGGGCACGGTGTGTGTGCTCAGGGCAGGCGCCTGCAAGGCAGCCAGTGGCCCGGAGGCCGAGGAAGGGCAGCCCTGCTGGACTGTCCCTGGGTGAAGTCCAGTCCCGTGTGGAGCCAGTGGCACTCGACATTTAGCTCAGGCTCACACAGGGCCAGGCGGTGAGTCCCCACTGAGGCCCTTGGGCTCTGAGGGGGCTCCCTGGTGCTGCAGCGCTCGTGTGGCCCTTCCAGGGAGGGAGGCTGTTGCCTGGCCTTGGAGAGAGACGTTTCCAGTGGGGTGGGCTGGGGCAGGGCACTGTGGTGTGGGGAATGGGAGACGCAGCCAGGGAGGCAGGGAGCAGGCTTTTCTGGCAGGGGTCATAGGAAAAAGGAGGTGGCCTATCCCCGTCCCCACCCTGTGTTACTGGCACCAAGGCAAGCAGAGGCTTTTATCTCCTCAGGAGGATGCGGCTTTTAAGTCCAGAAGTATGTGTTGTTGTGTCAAAACCCATCCAAGCATTTGGAATGGGCCAACCCAGATTCTGCTGTACGTGATGCTGGTCAGCCCCACGAGCTCTGATGTATGAGGGGACATGGTGCATTGGGCCCCCCTCCCTGGCCTTGCTTTGCCAGCCTTTCCGGGGAACCCACACATCCAGCATCCCACATAGGGAGTGGCAGCAGACCGCCCACAGGTCCACCCCCAAGCCCCCCATCAAAGGCTCTTCCACAGGAGAAATAGGGTCTCGATTGGGACAGTTTCTGCCTTCTGGCCCCTGGGGGCAGTCCCTGCCATGGCAGCTGTCACTGAGCTACTCCCTAGGGAACCATGGGAAGGCTGTTGCTTGGGTGGGCCTGCTCTGAGCTGGGCCTAGGCCAGCAGCGTCTTGCGCTGCCCAGCCAGGCACCTGGGGCAGTGTCCCCTTGGGTGTCCCCACCCTGCCTGCCTCCTGCTCTGGCCGCCTCTCCCACCCTTGCACGATAGTGGCCTCTTGTAATCGTGTCTTATCTGGTGTCCCCTCCCTGGACCTTCTGCCACATGCCTCTGCACCCTCACCTCCACTGTGCCGTGCTTTTCTCAGAAATGGCCTCGCAGACTTAGGTGCTCACAGTCTCCCCAATCAGAACACAAGCTCCTCAATGCAGACTCAGCTTGTCCTACCCTTCCCCCACCCAGGTCCCCAAGTCCAGAGCAGAGCCTCCTCACACCAGGCTTGATTCCCAGAGGGCACAGTGATGCTCACTCATCTCGGGCCCAGTGGTTGATTGACTGACTGTCCGTTTGGATCTGAGGGTAGAGGGCCTCGGGCCCTCGTGCAGATGCCCACTGCACCTCGTGCTAGGTCATTTAGCAACAGGAGAAGCAGCAGAGGGTGCCCTGATGAACAGGCAAATGGAACTGAGCAGAAGAGGGGTGACAGGTCGGGGTGATGCCTTTTTCTGAGACGAGAGACAGCCTCTGGCCTGAGTGAGGACGAGGGATACAGCGCTGACACTCCAGCCCCGACACTCCAGCCCCATTGCCTCCGCCCCAAGGGTTCCAGCTAGAGGACCTCTGGACCCAGGCTCCCTGTGTCCCCATCTGCATCCCCAGATCATACAGGGTGGCCTGAGGCCACAGCTGTGAGCGGCACCCAGCCTTCCCGTGAGGAGGGTAATCCTTTTTCATTTCTCTCTCAATCCCTTTCCTTCAAGGAGAAAATCTCAGTCTGGTGCCAGTGTGATTCTCACACCCTCTGGTGCACTAATCCCAGCTGTTGAACAAACAGCAAGCCCTCTGCCCACCCCTCCGCAGGCAGTGTCCCTGCGAGCAGCAGCCACACCAGTTCATGGGTTAGGGGACTTCTGCCTGTGGTGACTCCAGCTTTCTGTGTAAGTAGGAAAATGAAGTTTTTAAAATACATCATCCATTTACGTAAAAAGTGCCAGCCAGTGTAAAGCGAAGTCACAGCAGGTAAGCAGGTTGTACTGTGGGCAGGGGGTCAGGGGAGCCCCGCAGGCCCAGTTCCCCCTCTCCTCAGACCCCAGTCCCTACATCTGTATGGTCAGGCCCCTCTCCTGGGGATGCTGTGAGGCAGACGCAATAGGACACGTGAGCATAAGGACAGGTAGGCGCCTGGACAGGGCCGACCCACTTGTGACAGAGGTGCCTGCCATGTCCCCCACCGTGCCTCTGGCAGCACCTTCCCCTCCTGTGTCCCCAGCAGCCTGAGGCAGCACAGTGTAGACAAGGAAAGGGAAACCAAGCCCTGGCCCTGATCCCACTCTCCCCAGCTTCCCTGGGACAGACCCTCCCCAGGCACAACCCAGCTGTCCCTGGTTGTCCGAGGACACAAGGAAATGGTGCCACGAACATTCTGTGGGGGCCCTGATGACTGGACCATTAGGGTGACACGTGTGGACGGGGCCAAGGACACATCACTATGGGGAGCTGGTGGGTAGGTGCCGGAGAGGCAGGTGGGTGCTAGAGAGGTGGACGCACCAGGTCGGGCCTCGCCTTGTCCAGACTGGGGAGAGGTGGAGAGTCCGAACCAGTAGAAGAACCGGGCAGGGGAAGGACATCAACTTATCCAAGACCACCAAGGGGCCACCAGGAAGACCCCTGCAGGTCCAGTGTGACCTAAAAGAAGACCTAAAAGGGGGGTGCAGATAAGGAACCCCAGGGCACGATGTTCAGGCAGGAAAGAGGGTGCACAAACGGCCAAAAATGTAGAACACCAGATTCCAGGACGCCAGGCATGAAAGGGCAGTGGGAAACATCTTACGAAGAGGGGAGGAAGACCGATTATCAGTGACCGTGCAGGCAGAGGCGTTTCCGGACCTGATGTTTCTAAAATAGAGCCACGGTGGGAGCTGACACAGGGCTGCAGTTCCGGAGGGCAGAGAGGGGGCCCACCCTCTAGAGGAAGACAGAAATGACATGGGCGGCTTTGGCCCCAGGAGGCTGTGGGAACCCCTTTGGACCTGCGAGCTGAGGCCAGCCCAAGGCCAGCAGCAGAAGCGTGCGGAGCCCAGCATGGCAGGGTACCCCCACGTGCCTCTCCTTCTGCCAGCACCTGCAGACCTGCGATGTGGGCCTGCTGGGACATGGGGTAGGGCCTTCCCTGCTCGGCCCAGACGCCCTTATGTGAGGAAGGGCCTGAGGTCACAGACACCTAGCCTGAGCCTCCACCCTCCTCCCACTCCAGGTCGCCATAGGAGCAGCTGCTGGGTGCCAGGGTGGAGCTGGCAGGTAGGAGAGCCACTGCTGCCAGAGCAGAAGGTGTCTGAGCAAGCTGGGGCGGGGTGTGGGGCAAGGGGACAGCAGTGCTGAGTCATAGCTCTGCCCTGGCAGGCTGATGCTTGGCCTGCATGGGGGGGCAACGGGCCGGCAGCTCTTGGGGGGTGGAAAGGCCCAGGACCTCAGGCTGATGATCCTCACGCTAGGGGCTGAGCACTCCCCAGGGAGCATCAGGCTGGGTGCATGTGTCACGTGTGCAAGAAGACTCAGGCCCACCAGTGCCCTAGGTGTGTGGTCTCGCCCTGCCTGCTGGCCCTGAAACCTGAGTTGCCCTCTGCCTCTGGGGTTTTACCTGTGGTCTCACACACACACACACACACACACACACACAGCTGGCCTCTGAGTGGCCTCTGCTTGGGCGCCAGACAACCTTGCCTCTCTAGCCATTCAGTCTAGGCATGGGCCTGCCTCTTCAGTGGGGTCAGACTCCCCTCCCTGGCTCCTCCCTTTCTGATGGTCCAGGACTCTGCGTGGAGTGGGCTTTCCTTGGGTGGGGAGGGAGTCCACAGAGTGAGGGGTTTGGCTTCTTGTTTCCACCTCCCTCCAAGGAAGTGGGTGCCCGGTGACGAGCGAGCCCCGCCCGCCGAGGCCAGGCCTTCTCCAGCCCGGTAAGCTGATAAGCCGTCTTCTCTCCTTGGAGACCCTCTGGCTTAGCCCGGCTTGGGCAGCAACACTTTGGTGACCTTGGCTCTGGGCTCCCTTCCTCGGGGCGGGGGGGGGGGGTACAGAAGGGGCTGGTGTCGCACAGCCCTGGTCTGCCCTGCTCTGCCCAGGCCCCTAAGTCAGCCGTTAGTGAGGACCATAGCGGACGTGTTACAGTGCCGGGGCTCTGTGCCAGATCACGAGGGGCATGCCTGGGGAGAGCCGTGGCCTGCATGGTGGGCATCCGGGGTACAGGGCAACAGAGTGTGGAAAGGCCCCAGAGAGGTGGTAGCAGCACTGTACTCCACCATGTCCCCACCCCTGGCTCAGGACTGTCACCTGGCATCTGTGACGTGAATGGAGACTTGAGAGGGTCATGTCTGGGGGGAGGGGGCAGTGAGACGTGAGGACGGGCTGGGCCTGTCAGGAAGTGAGCAGGGACCAAGGTCAGGGGCCTGGGGGGCAGGGCAGGTCTTAAAGAGCATATGTGGTGTGTGTGCTCAAGTATCTGGCCTGCACGCTGCGGTCAAGGGGTCCCTGAGTAGGCTCTGGGTTTGGGGATCGCATCCTGGCAGCCTTTATGTACACAGGCAAGTGGGTAGGTGAGTCAGGGAGACCGTGAGGGGATGTGATGGAGCTCATCAAGAGTCATGGCCACGGTGGGCCACATGTCTGCAGAGCCCACCATGGCACACCTGCCACTTCCTCCCAGCATCCCCTCTCCAAGGATGGCCCCACTTCCAGCCTACTGGCCAGACCCTGGGGTGCCCGAACCCTACCACCGCTCTGCCACCAGGCACTGCCCATCATACAGTCCGCATGTCACCTGGATAGCTGCACCCTGTTCTAGTCACACACAGGGCACTCCTTGCTCAAACCTTGGCTGGCTTCTAGCTCACTCAGAGAGAAAGCCAGAGTTCTTACAGTGACCCCCTCACATTAGATGCCAGCTCCCCACCTTCCTTCCTGACCCTCAGACTGGCCAAGCACATTCTCAGCCCAGAGCCTTTGAACCAGCTGTTCCACTCCCATCACCATCCGCTCGTGGTCACCTAGCACCTGTCAGGGCCCTGCCCACCTCCATAGACCTGGAGCCTTAGGTTAAGCAGCACCCCTGACCCTGCTCCTGTGCAGCTTGGCACCTTCCCCATCACAGAGTCTTTGCTGCCTTTGATCTGATTCTCACTTCCCTCCACCTGCGTAAACTCAGGCGCCCGTCTTTGATTCATTCAGCAGTCGTGTGTCCCCCGCCCCCCAAGCCCCTGGTGAGTGGTTAGTAGGCCCTGACTCCTCCCTTTGGTCCCTCTCACGCACCTCAGCCCCGTTCCACACTGTAGCTCGTACCTCCTCTGCTTCAGGCACACCACAGGTAGCCACCCACAGGCATGGGCGTGCACTTACATATTCCCATGCACATGCGTGGACCTACACACAGGCACATACCTAGATGGGTGCATACACACATACACAGTCCTGCAAACATACACAGGTGCGTGTGTGTAACCCCAGACGCGCACACACACAACCACATGGCCACAGCTCTGCACCCACACAGTAGGTGCCCGTGAATGTCCCTGCCTCCTCCTCTCACTTGTGACTCCCTCCTCTCTCTCTGTCCAACCATTCTGACTGTCCTTCAGCTCCCCAGGCACGCCATGGTTCATCTCTCCCTTTGCCCACAGGGCCTTTGCACGCGTCCTTCCTCTCACTGGTACACTCTTTCCCTCACCCACTCCTCAGTAATTTCCAGCCAGCCCAGCAGTGCTGTGGTGGTGGTGGTGGTAAGGGATGGGGTTTGTGGGTGTCAGGCCCCAGGGACCTGTGAGCAGTTACTGAACCAGGTAATCGTGTAGTCATCCAGCCCTTGGCTCTTCATCTCCAGGCCAAAGGCGGGGAGGCCCAGTAAAGCCCAGATTAGACTGAGAGAGAGAGGACTGGCAGGAATCGCACATAAAGGCAAAGAAGCCAAGCCTCAGGATGGGTCCAAATGGGACCTCAGCAAATACTCTTGTTCACAGGCCCCCCTCCCTGTGTCCGTGCACAGCCCAATCCCCAACATTGAGCACCGATATACCCTGGGATGTGGCTGAGCCCTGCAGAACCACAGGGGGAATTCTGAGTAGGCCTTGCCTCTTTGGATCTGAAAGATGAGGGTGCCTCTAAGAGAGGGACCCACCTTGGATGTGTCTGTTGGTGGCTGCCCCATGTAGGTGGCAAAAGCTCCCAGGCTTGGCCTGGTGCACACAATTGCCTCCTAGCTGTTTCCTTCCCCCTTACTCCCACGTTGCCTTGTGGATGCACTGGTCAGGGACCACCCAGCCAGCCCCAGGCTGCCTGCCTACTGCCCCCAGACTACTCTCCTGATTCTCAGAAGCCCAGCCCTTGGCCTTGGGGTTGTGGAGCACGCACTTGCCAAAACACAAGTCATGCCTTCTTAGGGTGGCTTTGGACTTGAAAGCTGGGTGGGGAATCTTGGTCCCAGCAGGGGGCCATTAGGTCAGGGTTCCAGCCCACGGAATGGATGATGTGCATCCCAAGTGGCCCTCCACTGGTGGGTGAAGCCAGGAGGCAGGGGGCCTGCTTCTTTCTCTTGTACCACGTGGCCTCCTGTTTTTATTTTGGGGGTAACTCACCCACAAGACCTTTTTGTGGTGTTAAAATTGACATACTATAAAACTTATTACTATTTTAACCATTCTTAAGTTTACAGTTTAGTGGTATTAAATATATTAATGGCACCGTGCCTCTGAATTTAACGACTCTAAGGACCATATATGGGGAATCACACAGTACTTGTCCTTTTGTGACTGGCTTCTTTCACTGAGCATAAAATCCTCAAGGTTCATCCGTGTTGTAGCAGGTGTCCTTCCTTTTTAAGGCTGCATAATATTCCTGTGTGTGTGTGTGTGTGTGTGTGTGTGTCTGGCATTTTACCTGTCCGTTCATCTGCCAGTGGACCCTGGAGTTGCTTTCACCTCTTAGCTATTGCAGATAGTGCTGTTATGAACACGGGTGTACAAAAATCTCTCCCCAGACCCTGATTTCCATTCTTTTGGGTATATACCCGAAGTGGAATTGCTGCTAATTCTATTTTTAATTTTTTTGAGGGAAGAACCACCCTACTGTTTTCCATAGCAGCTGTACTATTTTATATTTCTACCAAAAGTGCACAAGGGAGCCAATTTCTGCTCATTCTTCTCTTGTTGTTGTTTTAAATACAGTACTCATCCTTCTAGGCATGAGGTGGCATCTTACTGTGGTTTTGATCTGCATAGTCCTGACAGTGATGTCAAGCATCTTTTCATGCGCTTACTGGCCATTCATTTATCTTCTTAAAGATTTCTTCTTCAAGAAATGTGTGTTCAAGTCCTTTACCCAATTTCCAGGCAGATTGCTCCTTGAGCTGCTGAGGTTTACTTCTCTGTATATTCTAGGTATTAACCCCTTATCCAACATATGATTTGTAAGTATTTGCTTCCATCCTGTAGATTGCCATCTTAGCTATTGATAGTGCCTTTTTATGCACAAAATTTTATAATTTTTATGCAGTCTGGTTTGTCTCTTTTTTTTATTTTGTTGCCTGTAGCCTTTAGTGTCATATCCAAGAAATCATTGTCGAATCCAATGTCATGCAGCTCTTGACCTGTGCTTTCTCCTAATACTGTACTTTTAGGTCTTACGTTTAAGTCTTTGATCCATTTTTAAATTAATTTTATGTATATGATATTTGGTAAGAGCATCACCATTTTTCTAAGAAAACCCCAGCCCTGGCAGGAAAGACCAAAGAAAGGAAGGATGCAGTGGAGAGGTACAGGCCACAGGTGGGACAGGACACCCTGCTGGCAGGGTGGCAGGCACGCATGAGCTGGCCTGTGAAGAGGCAAAGTTCTGGTACAGGAGCAGGTGAGGGGCCACTGATGAGTGGTGGCTGAGCTAGCCCCCCCGCGGACAGCCCTTTGCTGAGCCTGGCAGGCTCCCCCGGCCCAAGCTGTAAGAGGAGGGATTTGGGTTTGAGAAGGATCTGGCTACAGGGAGGTCATGCGAGGAAGCAGCCAACGTCTTGGTCTGTTTGGGTGCAGCTCTGAATGGAGGCAGGGGACTGGCCTGCACAACCCCAGGCCATGTCACGTATCAGCTAGACCACATCCCAAGAGTGGGGTCACTGAAGGGTGCCTCAGGGCATGGAGAATTGGTGCCTGGTTGCTGCTTGTCTAGGTGGCAGTGACCACCCGAGGGAGAACTGGTCGCTTGGGGCCTGGGTGTCCCTCAGATTCTCAAACACAAGTTGAAGGAAACAGTAATGACAGCATGGGTCACCCCTGGCATGGCTGGCATTGCCTTCAGGAGGGAGAACCTTGGCACTCGTGCAGGAGTGAAGGCCCCAGGAGCCCTGGGTGGCTGCTGGGGATGTTGGACTCTTTCCTACACCTTGAGGGGCTGCTGGGTCTTCAGCAGGGGCCCCGAGAGCAGCCACTGGGCCCCCGCTCCACACACTCACAGCCCGGGGAGGGAAGAGGCAAGTCTCGGATAGCATGAGAGACAGGGCCTCATCCATGCCCTGACGCTTGTTTACAAACCTCTCTTAAAACAAAAGTTAAAAAAAAAAGAAAAATTCATTTAGGAAGATACAGGAAATACGGTAAAATGCAAAGAAGGAAAAAATCCTTTGAAATTCCACAACCTAGAACTCACTGCTGCTTGAATTCCTTCCCTGATCTCTCTCATGTGGTGGTTACATGGCCAGCATGTCCCCCACTCATGGTCCGGTGGGACCACGGAGAAGCCACCAGGTCCTCAGCCTCTTCATGCCTGAGGCTTTCCCTTCCTCTCTCCCACCAGCCCTCACCGAGTGCCCACAGCTCCCAGGCCCTGGGCTACATTAGCCCACAGGCTATGCTTGGTTCTGAGGGAGCACCCACAGGTGATGAGGACACGGGGGTACTAGCTGCCACTGCCTGGGTTCCAGACGCTGCACTGAACGCTCTACCTCTAACAGATGCTTATGACCGGTGAGGGACAGGCTCTGTGATGTGGAGTCAAGTGCTCAGGCCACACAGCTGGGATGAGACTCATCATCCAGGGAGCACTGGGGACACATGAAGGCTCAACCGAGGGGGAGAGGTGGCATGAGAGGTGCTTGCAGGGCCCCTGGCTACAGAGGCAGGTGGGTCCAGGGAAAGAACGGGCCTCAGGGTCCTTGCCATCCAGGGCCTGCCATGAGGGAGCATCGGGGGTGGGGGGTGAGTTCTGGCCATGGCAGAGTGAGGAGGCTGCAGGGGGCAGCCAGGCCAGGATAGAGGTTGTGGGCAGGCTCCCAGATGGGAGCAGAGCTGGAGCTCTGGGCCTGCCCTGGTGGGGAGGGCCCAGGCTCAGCTACTCACAGGTCATCGGGGGAGGCCTGGGAAGAGCTTGCAGGTATCCTGGGTCAGCAGGTGGCTGGCTGAGGGCTGGGCACTGAGGTGCTGACGCCCTGGCCAGGGTGTGAGCACAGCTGTTCCTTATTGACCATCAAGGTGGGAACAGGGACATGAAAGACCTGGCCTAGGACCAGGGAGTCTGCGGGCTGCCCCCTTGCCTTGCCCTGGGCTCAGTGGTTCCTGATGCTCTCAGACATACTCTGGCTCACCTGCCTCCCACACCTGGCTGCTGTCCTGTACCCCCCAGCCCCTGCTTCCCCGACTCAGCCCGCCCAGCCCAAGCCTCTCCTCACTGACCCACCTCACCCACCAGGAGCCAGGCTGCCGTGTTCCCCGCCCGAGACCTCTGCCTTGCTCTGCTCCCTGCCTGTCTGTTTACTGCCAGGCCTCGCCAGCCTCCTCCTGGTGAATGTCCTGCCCTGAGAGAGCAAAGGAATGACCCAGCTCCCATGAGAGGTGGTGAGGGGAGATCATCCAGTTACCCTGGTGTCGGACCCCACTGTAAACCAAGGAGGGGCCAAGGCCCATTGATGCTGTGACACATGTGGGTACACCCCCGGCAGCCACAGGAGAGGGTGAGGGAGGTGATGGTGAGGGGAGGACATCAGAGCAGGTTCTCTGTATGGAATCCTAAAGAACAACAGACCCAGAGACTGAGGCTGCGGTTGGCCGGATGCAGGTGGGGAGGGAGGGGCGGCAGGGCCCCGGACTCCCTTCCTCGCTCCAGAAACCCTAAGGCTAACGTCCCAGTGTGGCTCTGGGCACGTTTCCTCAAGTACCAGGCTTCAGGCACACTGGCTGACCAGGCAGGGTGTGAGGCGTGGAGTGGGGTGCAACTCAGTGGAGTCCCAGGGAGGGGAGCGGGTGTGCTTCACGGTCCCCCAGGCTGCTTCCCGAGGAGGCCCGGTTTCCCTCTTTCCCACCCAGCCTGCGGCGGGGGGAGGCTCACCCTCTTCTCTGTGTTGGCAGGTGAAGGGCGGATGCCCAAGGCAGGGGGCCCGCAGGAGCGCGCACGGCACCGCCCGGCAAACGGCGGCCAGACGGCAGCAGCCTAGGCAGACGCTGGAGTCCGGCTTCCCACCGTCGGGAGGACAGAGCATGACGGCGGCAGATCGGGCCCCACAGTGGCCCGGGCAGGTGGAGAGTCACTAGAAGGAGGGCTCGGCCGCCTCCTCGCCCCGGGCGTTCGCCATGCCCGCTGGAGCAGAGGTGCTGGGGCAGGGGCTGCAGCGTGGGGTGGCCTTGCCCCGCCACCCGCGCTGAGCGCTCCGAGGGCAGCCGCGCTCCGTCTGCCGGGCACCGCGGCCCGCGTCTCGGCATCCCCCCCCCTCGCTCGGCGGCGACAGGGAGCGGCGCCCCGTCCCGTGCTCTGCATCTGGGCCCGCCGCTGCCGGACCATGGGATGTCGGCAAAGCTCAGAGGAGAAAGAGGCGGCGCGGCGGTCCCGGAGGATTGACCGCCATCTGCGCTCGGAGAGCCAGCGGCAGCGCCGCGAGATCAAGCTGCTCCTGCTGGGCACCAGCAACTCGGGCAAGAGCACCATCGTGAAGCAGATGAAGATCATCCACAGCGGCGGCTTCAACCTGGAGGCCTGCAAGGAGTACAAGCCCCTGATCATCTACAACGCCATCGACTCGCTGACCCGCATCATCCGCGCCCTGGCCGCCCTCAAGATCGACTTCCACAACCCGGACCGCGCCTACGACGCCGTCCAGCTGTTCGCGCTCACCGGCCCTGCCGAGAGCAAGGGCGAGATCACCCCCGAGCTGCTGGGCGTCATGCGGCGGCTGTGGGCCGACCCCGGGGCGCAGGCCTGCTTCGGCCGCTCCAGCGAGTACCACCTGGAGGACAACGCCGCCTACTACCTGAACGACCTGGAGCGCATCGCCGCGCCCGACTACATCCCCACCGTCGAGGACATTCTGCGCTCCCGGGACATGACCACGGGCATCGTGGAGAACAAGTTCACCTTCAAGGAGCTGACCTTCAAGATGGTGGACGTGGGCGGGCAGAGGTCGGAGCGCAAGAAATGGATCCACTGTTTCGAGGGCGTCACGGCCATCATCTTCTGTGTGGAGCTTAGTGGCTACGACCTGAAGCTCTACGAGGACAACCAGACGGTGAGTGTGCCGGGCTTTTCCCCTGCCTGTCCCCGCCTCGGCTGGCTCCTGGGAAGTGGGTGGGCTTGAGGGGGTGGGCAGGGCAGGCGAGGCTGAGACATGGTGGCTCCAGCCAGGGGCCGTCTCTGGGAGCACAGCGTGGTGGGTGGTGGGTGTCTCGGGCACCGGAGGGCCTTGGGATACCGTCTGCTGTGGCGCCTCTCTTGGGGGCCACTAGCACAGACAGGTTCCACTCTGACCTCAGGGTCCCTCACGGGCCTTCAGGGTCTCTGCATCCCTCTGAGTGACCACCACACCCTCGGGCCCCACCAGGTAGGGATGTCCTCACCCAGCTGCTGACAGCACTACCCTCAGGATGCTCATAGACCCCAGGTACCCAGGTGGCCCCTGCCTCAGTGCCACGAGCAGCCCACACCCATGCCCAAAATGCCCAGGGCGTAGAGAGCCATCCCTCTGCCAAGTGGGGCCTACTCCTTGGCCCCAAGACCATTTTCCTTGGAGCCCAGAAAAGCGGCCCTGGGGCGCCCGGCCCACAGGGAAGGCTCACTGGGGAGGAAGAAGGGGGAGCTGGGCCCTATGAGGGACTCTGCTCTGGGTGAGTTTGGGGTGCAGTCAGGTGTGTGGGGGAGTAGCCCTGGAGGCTGGGAGGGAGGTTGACAGCTCGGCAGGACATGAATGGGGACAAGACCCAGGCCAGGCATCCGGTTGCTGGTCTATGTAGCAATCCAGGAAATACACAAAACCCCTATGATTACAGGCACTGTTATGGGTGCTGGGAACTGTAGCCACGGCCCCACAGCCCCATTGGGATCCTTAGAGTCTGGCAGCAACAGGGTTAAGAACTGTTTCTGAGGCTTAATCCCCAGGGGTCGGGTGGGTATGGGGTTTTTTTCAGGCCCTCAGCCTGAACACCGTGGTTCTCAGCGTGGAGAAGGGTGCTCAAAGGCAGGGGGTGGATGGAGCCCCCATAGAGGGGACACAGTGCAGGGAGGTACCCAGGAGCACCCAGGGATGGTGCTGAGCCAGTGGGGGCTCGAAGGGGAGAGGGTGGGCAGCATGATGCAGGTGCAACCAAGGCAGAAAGCCCAGTGCACAAGGCACCACAGGGGCTTTGGGTGCCTAGGAGTGGTGGTGGAGGCTGAGCAGCCGGATGGGGTGGGGGGTGGCCCAGGCTGTCCTACAGAGGACATTTTGTGTCAGGCAGGAGCACTGAACAGAGACTCGCAATCTGCCCTTGAGGCCTTTGACGCTGGGGGCAGGAGGTATGGGGGCAAACGGGTCCACAAATAGCCATACATGGTATGGAGCTGTGGGTGCCAGCGGCTCAGGGGGGGCAGTTGTCTGGCAGGGGGAAGGGTGATGATGGTCCTGGTGGGGGACCCACTGTGCTGGGAAATGGGGTTGGGGGGTCAGCCTCCAGGGCCTAGGGGACCAGGGCAATGGCAAGGAAGGGGCTTGGCCCTTCATTCAGTCTTTTTTAAGGCAGGTGGTGGCTTTGTTCTTTGGGTTCAGTTGGGAGTCTTAATTGGGCTGCAGCCCCAAGAAAGTATACAGACGGCCTTGGGCTGCGGCCACCATGCTGGGTGCCTGAGCGTTTTTCTGGATGGAGAGAAGGTCTGTGTCTTTCAAGGTCTCCAAATCTAGCCGTTTGGAGAAGGGGAAAGAAACAGCTGCAGGTGATCGTGAAGACAGGAGGCAGGGCTCCCCCTCTGTCCTGTGTGCACCCAGGGGTCTCTCCAGGGCTGTGCCAGGCAGTGATGGTGTCAGGGGCCTAGGCTAAGGACACTGTATCCACGGGACAGGCCTGCCTTGCTCCCAGCACTGTGTGGTTTCTAGGGTTTCTAGCTCCTCTTGTTCTGCCCACACCCACTTTGGTGCCGTGTGAGGTTCTGGGCAGAGGGACATCCCAGCCAATGGGAAAGGTCAGGCTATTTGATGAGGCATTGCTCTGAGCAGAAGGCTCGGGGCTGACCAGGCTGTGACACAAGGCCCAGGTCAGGGGCCCGGGCGAGGCCCCAGGACAGTGGCGGAGCACGTCTGCCAGCCACATGGTGCTCCTGTGGTCAGCTCTCCGGCCTTCCGCCTTTTTCTGCCATGTCCTGAGGCTGGTGATAGCCTGTGCTCTGGGGCCTTCCTGAGGCCAGGATCTCGGGCTGCTAAGTCTGTCATCTCCAGGGCAAGGTGGCAAGTTCCTTCAGCATTGGGCTGGGCTCCCAGACCATCTGTTGGCAAGCTTTGTCAGCCCAGCCTGTGCCCACAGGTGTGGCAGGATGTGGGAGGCGGGATGCCTCAGCCCCGAGTTGGTCCCGTGTTTCATGGAGGTATTTAGCTATCATCTCTGCTATCTGAACCTGTCAACTAGGAGGTGGCCCAAGTGTCCTCAAAGATGGGCCCAAGGAAAGGCTTGGCCTGTACTCCCTCTCTTCCTGGCCCTCCCTGCCTCCCCCCTGCCTCTCTCCTCTCTGTTCTGGCCTTCCTGGCCTTGTTTTCCTCACACGCTCTGCTGTCTCTGGCCTTAAGTGTGTGACCACCCTAGCCCTGCCTGTCCCCGCCCTTCAGGTCTCATCTCAGGCATCACCTCCTTGAAAGACCTTCCTTGACCCCAGCGCCAGCACACCCCTCTATTGCAGCCTGTCTGTCATTACAGATGGGTCCCCACCTGTGTGCTAGTGAACGGCTGACTAGTTGGACTGGGGGCATGAACGGCAGGACAGGCAGCCCCACGAAGGCCCTCATATCTCTAGGCTGCTCCCAGCCCTCTCCCCAGGGTGGGAGGTGCACAGCTGGCAGCCCTGGGTGGGGATGGCACCGCCCAGCCTGGCTGGGGAGGGGTTCTCTGGAAGGCCTGTATTTGCCTCCTGGAGGCAGCTGGGCTCTGGAGCTGCTCAAGGCATTTTCTAAAGGGAGGGGAGAGCAGCCAGGCCTGCACCCCACCGCTCCCGCCACCCTGGTCTCAGCAGGCCCAGGGAGGTGGTTGTTCCCCAGAAAAGGAAATTCTTCATGAGAAACTCTAGCGAGGCTGGAAATTCACTGGATTCCAAATAGTTGTGACCTTTCATGCTCTACCAGCAATATCTCAGGATGGAAAACAAACAGGCTGCTGAGGAAAGACAATAGCCCCCGTGGTTCCTCCGGCCGCTGGCCGTGCGGTGGGCTGGCCGCCCGGGGCAGAGCCGGGCCAGGCGGAGAGCAGAGCCTGCCCCTGCGGCGCCCGCACGCAGCACTGCCCCCCTGTGCCCGCCGGCCTGCCCCCCTGTGCCCCTGCCCTCCTCCCGCCTGACCGAGCGAGCGAGTGCAGCCATCGGGATAGGACAGGGCCGCCCCGGTGCCTTCTTTTCAAGGGCCCTCAACTGTCCCTGGGCCCCAGCAGAGGCATGAGAGCCAAGAGCCAGCCATGCCGAGTTTTACAGAAACCAAGGGAACCTGGTGGCCCAGTGCCAGGCTCTGGACCGGGCTCCTCGAGATCTTTTTTCCTGCTCGGCTCCTGAGGCCTCCAGGAGCCTCGTCTGCTCTGACAGCGGGCTGGTGGAGCCCCCCACCCCCATGCCTGGCAGACGAGCCACAGCCACCGCCACCACCTCCCCCAGCCCCCCCGCCCGCTGGCATCTGCGTCAGCACGTTGCCAAGGGTAACGTCGGGATCTCTAGGCTCCTGGGTGTGGAGGGCTGCAGAGGGCTGCAGGGAGCACAGGGCAGCACCTGGGCAGGGGAGGCCGATTCTGGGGTGTCTGTGGACCATGGCAATGAGCAGATGCACGGGGCCACGCCCAGCCTTCATAATGATTCCCCGCCCTGATCCTGAAAGGATTTAAGGGGTCCTTGGGCCTGCCTGGGGCCCCACCCCCCTCTACAGTCCTGGCAGGTGCCTGGGGACTCCAGTCAGGTGGGCATCTACTGTTCCTACAAGGGGTCCCCTCAGAGAGGCCAGGAGGCTAGAGCACAGCCCATGGATGTGTCACCTGCCCCATCATGTGAGGTGGCAGCTGTGCCTGCTGTCCCAGTCACGGGGCAGGCGGGACAGGTGGGGGTGCCTGGGCTTAGGACGAGTCATGGTCCCTCCCTGAACCACACCTGCTATCTGCGGCCAGGCCTCCCTGCCTCTGGCTGCCTTTTGTGGGAATGCCACTTCCTGGCAGCTCTGCCTGCCTGTGGGTCCGTCCCATGGCCTCTTCCAGGAGTAAAGAGAGACAGAGCTTTAGACTCAGAGGCTCAGCCATGGCCCCACTCAGGCACGGAGGCCCACTGGCTAGCCACCCATCCCACCGTGTCAGCAGGTGGGGCCCCAACACCCTGCTGGAAATCTCAGATGGCAGGGGGGTGGGCACTTCCCCCCCCACCTCTGCCCCTGCAGATCTGCTAGTGGACTGCATGGCGGCTTAATGGTACAGGCACTCTTTAGAAGGGACAGATGAAAAGGCCAGGCTATAGAGCATCACAGTGTTCTCACATGAAGACCCACAGGGAGCTCCCTAGTTGCCCATTTTCTGGCAGAGCTATTGGTGTTCTGAGCTCTGTAGAGGGCCTGCTGTGCACCTGCTGTAGACGTGCTGTGCAGATGCAAGGCCCGGACTAGAGGCCAGACGCTGAGGTGAACCCAGGTTTCCCGAAGGCACAGGTTGCTGGGGCGGGGGGGGGGGGGGGGCAGGGGGCACACACCCAGCACAGTGGTGGTATCATTTCTACAAACCTCATGCCACCTAGGGACACCTGCCCCCTCCTTCAGAACCTGGCAGGGAGCAATTCCCAGGGGTGTCCCCTGCTTTGCTTTCATGCAGAACCAACTGTGGCCACAACAGGGTATGGTCTGGGCCACAGCAAGTTTCAGTGTGGGAGGCCTGGAGTCCCCACTCTTCTCTAACAGATAGCTGGCTGACATGTGTGGAAGAGGGTCCCTGGGGTGATGAGTTGAACACGAGGACATGCCCTGTAGGGAGACAAGTTCTGCAGGTGACGGGTGCTATAAAACCAGACTGTGGTTGTCACCTCTGCTCAGCCCCAGCCAGTGGCCCCTCCTCATCCTGGGGCCCTCAGCTCCCCTGGGACAGGTCACAGCTCCACCACACCATGAGGCCAGGCCCAAAGCGCCGTCATTCACCCACCGTCTGTGGCACGGGCTGTGGACATTAGGCTGGCACACACTGGTACTCAGCAGACTAGATGGAGCAGGAAACATGCAGGCTGGGGAAGAGCCAGGGGTCAGGGCCCTGTCTTCTGAGTGTAGCTGCTGGGACACTCAGCCTTTCTGGGAGCCCCTGCAAGTGCCAGGCCCTAGGGGCAGAGGTGTGCAGTGTGCCCCAGAGGAGGGGGCTGCTCAAGGCTGTCCTACAAACTGTGTACCTGCACCCCGGCACTGCTTTGTCATTCAGCCCTAACAGGAGCTTGTCTTAGTGCCTTTAAAAGTGGCGTCGTGTCACAAAATGGCACGTTGATGGTGATGCACTGGATTGCAGTGAGATAGGTAGGCATTTACTGATGGTTAGCAAAGCTAGAGATCCCAGAGCTGGGCCAAAGGAGGAGGTGATTAGAAAGGGCAACAGCCAGATGGGGGTGATACCCCAGCTCAGATTTGGAAGGGATCTCACATGTGTCCTAACCAGCCAGCTTTGCAAATGGGGAAAGTAGGGCCTATGGATCAGCATCACGTGTCCCAGAGCTGAGTCTGGCTCTCAGGGGATGGCAGGCTGGCACTGCTCCCTCAGAGATTCCAGGGGACTCTGGAATCCCCATGTCCTGTAGGTACAGGATGCTCCAGGGAGGGCCTGGGGGCATGGGCGCTTCCCCCCCCACCCCGGGCCTCAAGAGACTTGAGTAGTTGTCAGGGTGGGCACTGCCCTCACCCCATCAGTGGCAGGACCACAAGCAGCCTGAGCAGAGTACATCCACACTCTGCCTCCTGCCCCTGATCCAGTCGAAGACATAGATCCAGGAATTGTACCGTGGAGACTTGGGACAGTGCTGGGAAGGCATGTCACTGACCTGCACGGAGGCCGGCCCTTCCCCACCCCCACCCCAGCACTGATCTCCCTGAGCACCTCCTTCCGATCTCAGGATGTGCCAGGGCCACATCCAAGTTATTACAACCTCCACAAATCATGGATGACCCTGGGACATCAGAGACCTCCTGGACCAGAGCCAGGAGGCGGGCCTGCTGGCAGAGGGGCCTGGGTTCCTTGGAGTGGACAGCCCCAGGTGCAGATCCGAGCCACTCTGTAGAGACAAAGGCACTAAGGGGGCCAGGCCATGATGGTGCCTCCCCCTGCAGGTACAGGGGGACACAGGGCTCAGCTGGCCACAGCTCTCCCCAGCGGCATCCCCTTTACAGCTTAGACCAACTCTTTCTCTCTGTGGTTGGCTATAAGGGGGACAGGCACATGTGCACTCACAGCCAGATTGCTGTCGGCCCAGAGGCGCTGTCGGTGCTTGTGAACGGTACCCTGCCACCTCCATGTGAGCTCATCAGGCTCTGGGCCCATCCAGGGTCCCTTGCTCTGTGGCCCAGGCCTTGTCCCAGCCCCAACAGGGCTAAGGTCACCTGGTTCTCAGCAAGCCCCTGGCTGTGAGCCCATGGCCCCCACTCAGAAAGTAGCCAGTGTATCCGCCTAGGGCCCTGGCCTTCACATTAGTCCCCATGGGGTGTGTGATGGGTGACGGCAGAGCGGAGAAAGGGTAGAGAATGCAGCAGCTATCAGCTGTCACTCCCCCTCAGTACAGCCTGATGCCTATATGTGGCCCCTAGCACTTGAGCCAACTGATATTTCCATTCCTTGGGCTGACACCACCTTCCCTCTGCTCCCAGGGAGACATGCAGCCACTGAGGCCGTTGTCAATAGCAGTTTCCTCCGTTCCACCTTCCCTTTTGCCCTGGAAACTTGAAGGGCTCCCATTTCCTGTCTACCTTGGCACTTGACTCCTTGCCCTGAGTCAGTCCTCCATCAGACATCTCCTGAACAGAAGGACGCGGCGGGGCACTGGGCTCAGGGCCCCCCACCTCCCTGCTGCGCTGTATGACCAGCCCCTCCATCCCAGCTCTACACTGCATAGTGGAACTTTGGGATCCTAATACAGCCTTTTCATTCCTCCCTGCCTCCTCATCTTTGTCCCCCCAGCGCCGCCATCGAGCATCTCAGCCACTCTTCCATGCTGGTCGCCTCCTGCCGTGTCACCAGAGGCCCCTTGCCCCCCAGGCACAGGCCATTGCTAAGCACAGCTGGGACGCCATCCCCGTTCCTCGCTTCTCCCACCAAGACAGACTTTGCCACGCACTTTGGCAGAATCTGCGTGGGGACGTCCACAGTGTTCCAATCTCTGAGCCAGGCGGCCCTTCCAAAACAGGAAGTCAACCAGCTTGGGCTCTGGTGGGGGCCTCCCTCGGAGGCAAGTTGGGGTCAGCCTCTTGCCCTCGTGCTGGCGAGCCTTGAGGGAGGGGAGCAAGCAGGCGTTCTCTGCACTGTGCCGGCAGAGCTGCCCCCCACACCTGCCTAAGGGGGGCACCGAAAGCCAGGTTAGCAGCAGCAGAACCTCCCTCTCTGCACAGCAGCCCGCTGGAGGGCCGCAGCTGGCCGGTATCAGCTCACAAGTGCCAGTTTTTCCATTTTTAGAAACTTGGTGAGCTGTTTGACATCATGCTGGTAGCTCAGAATCATCCAGGAGAGGGTATTCACATCACAGAAATTGGCAAATGGTGCACATCAGCCCTCTCCCAGCCGGCTGTTAAACATTCTGCAACCTACTGCAACCAGTGACCCTGGCCCTGACCAGGAGGGCCAGCACCAGGGCAGGCTCACTGAGAGGTGATTTACAGGATTTGCCGTCCGCATCATTTTGGAGAGCTGGGCAGTGTCCCTCTTTCTGAGACTCAGCAGTTCCCTGTTCTGGCCCGGTGACCGCAGGTGTTATTTCTGTTCACGCTCATCCCGTTCGAGAACAGTAATTTGCCGGAGTGGCTCCACGCTCGCCCTGGGTTCCCCCTCCCACTCTCCCCAGGCAGATTTACGAGAAGCCTTTCTGTGCAGAGAAGCAGCCTGGGAGCTGGGTGGTTCTGCTTTCTCTTTGTCAGCACGTTAGCAGACTAACATGAGCCCATCTGCTCAAGCTCAGGCCCGTCCTGTATTCTTCTCCATCTGAGAGGACAAGCCCTGGGATACTCTCATTCAGGAAGCATTTCTTACACACCTCCTGTGTGCAGTGAGCTCCCCGTCTAGGCACAGAAATGATGATGTCCCTTCCTCCCCTGAGGTCAGATGAGAATGGCATCATTCAGCCCCTGAAGGGCTGGGGTAGCCCTGCCAGCACCCACTTCCATTGACCCCATCCTCACTGCCAGCGGCTTCAAGGCACTTCTGTGAAGCAGCTCTTTGGGTTTCGAGAAGCCAGGAAGGCCTGCTCTGCCCCAGAGACCAACTTGCTGGAGAGAAGGGGGCTCACATATCAGGGGCCGGGATGGATTAGGATGAAGGTGGGAGTAGTAACCTGCACTCAATGTGGACCTTGTAGAGTCCAGCCTGGCTGTGGGGGCCATGGGAGCAGCCAGCAAAAGCAGGACCGAGGGGCTGTCAGGGGGTGGGGAGTGGTGGAGAGCTAGGTCACTGGCTGCCCTACGGAAGGGGCAAGGTTCCAGGTACTGCATCCAGTCCTCAGCATTCTGGGGTGCTGGGGGTGGACATTGGTGCACACACACCCCGGGATGGTGGAACCAGGGTTCTCTGGATCAGCTGCATCTCCTACCATCTGTACGCTTCCCCCTCTGCCCCCTGACCCGTTCCAGAGGATTCCCCTTCCACTGGCCACAGAACATCTCCATCCTGTGCTTACCCAGGATCTTCACAGTGGAACTTCCCTACCTGCATCCCACCCGGCGCCCCCAGGCCAGGGGGGTCATTAATTTCCCCAGCACCTTAGTTCTGTTCCCTATGCACACATTAGAACAGCTCTGGGTTTTAAGGCACAGATTATTATTGTTTTAAGCAATTTCTATAATCCGAGAACTGAAAAACAACTTGTCTGAGTATCAAGAACAGACTGCGGGGAGGAGTCTGAGAGCAGTGGGGGCCACACTGACCTAGGGACGCTCAGGAACCGGCTAAATAGGGCCTGGAGGTCTGCCATCTGGGGGAGTCCCACAGCTGCCCTGAAAAACATCAGAAACGCTAACAGGTTCCAGGCAGGACCCCCTCTCTGTGCATCTGTAGGGCCCCTGAGGCCCCACTGGCTCTGACGGTCTAGAGTTTCTGGGGAGATTGGAGTAACAGCTGAGGGGAGGGGAGGGGAGGGGCCGTGGGCATCTGAGGGGGACACTGAGGATGTAGCAAAAGGCACCCCTACTCCCTGTGCATGGCTCCCAACTGGACACATGTCCTCAGGCCCAGAGAACAAGCTCTGGCTGGCCCCGGGGCCCCGGGCTGCAGCTCCCCCTGACCCTGCCTTCCTCACCCCCAGTTGGCATCGCTCGGGCTCATGCACCTTCTCTAATTTCATTAATAAAGCCACAGTCAGCCAAAGGCCCTGGGCCGACTGAGGCAACCTTTAGTTCTTGGATGGCTTCCCACCCTTGGGCCAGCAGGAAAGGTATTAGGGGGAGACTTCGACTCCATGGCTCTTTATTCAGTATCCACCAGGCTCACAGGCACACCCCCCATGGCTCCTCTCTTAGCCTTGTCTGCCCAAGGACAGGACCCCAGGAGGCGGGAGGGAGCAGTACCTGGCCACATGTGGCCCCTGGTCCTGCACAGCCTCTGCTTGGATGATTGGGTCTGACCTTGGCTTCCTCATCTGTAAAATGGAACAGTCCCTCAGCTCAAGGACAAGACCTAGTTTTAGTGATACCTGCCTTTACCTGGGCTTGGTGCCCACGGGGCCTGGAACCGTGGGGCTCGTGCTCTGATGGAAGGGAGTACAGGCATTGGAGTTTAGACCCTGGGCAGCTCAGCGGGGCAGTGAACCTCTCCCGGCCCCCCACGGCCTCCCCTGTGCCCCTGCCTAGTACGGGTGACAGGGAAGGCGGTACGGGATTCAGCACAGGCCTGTGGGGAACACAGTACTCTCCTGCCATTTCATTTCCCTCTCACAAAAGACAGCCATGAGCAACCCCTGGACCAGCACGTGGGCTGAGCCAGCACACGGCTGAGGTCCCCCAAGACCAGGGCCGGCCCACCGCGGAGTGGGCAGGGGCCACGTGATTCTCCAGGGTGGTCTGTTCCCCACCTCTTGGAAGCCATCCCACCCACCTCCCGCTCAGTCCCACGTGGGCCTCCTAGGGCCAGACTGCCATGTCCCCCAGGACATGACACCACAGAGCCATCAAGATGTGGGCAGTGCTGGACGGGCCTGTCACGCATGGTCTGCTCTGACACTCAGACGCTCTGACCAGGGGACCTGGCGTAGAGCTCTCAGAGCCAAGGCAGTGGGGCACTGCCAGGCCTGGGACAGAACATGTTCCATCCAGGGGCATCCCGGTCCCCCAGCGACACTGGTGCAGGGAGGGCGGGAGGTCTCTTTGCTCAGCAAGGAACCCGTGGAGGTTGGAGGCCTGATGACCCCCTGTCTGTCACACTGTGAGTCCAGCCTGTAGTCAGTGAGACCATGGCCATACCACTGAGTAGCCAGCCTCTGACACACCCTTCCCCCCAGGAAAGAGGGTGTCTCGTCCCCGCTCCCGCCTGGCGCTTTCTGCAGGCATAGCTGCTGGGGCTCTGGAGCCCCACAATCCAGACTGTCCTGCCCACCTGTATCCTGACCTGGGCATCACCTTGAGCCACCCCATGCTCTCTCCTGACACTGCCTATCCACGACAACGGGCTTGCACACCCCTAGTGAAGCAGAGGGGGACAGGTAGAAGGGGTGAGGTGTTTGGGGGCCCACCCAGGGAGCAATGACTCCTCTGCTGCACATCCTGAAGACAGACGGTCTCCCAGGTGAAGACAAAGGCCCTTCCTACTTTGTCTCACCTCCCCACCTCGCCTGTAAACGGGCCGAGAGGCTTGGCCAGAGCCAGCACGAGGAGAGCTGTGTCTGCTGCTGAGAACCTAGCAAGGTATGGGGTGTGCTGATGACAGTAACTGCATCCTGGGCAAGATAAAGCCTGCAGCTCCCGCCTTGGGCAAACTCAGGGATGGGCACTGGGCCAGCAGCAGCCATTCCTAGGCTGGAGGCCCCTGTCGTGGCAGTGCCTGGGATCTGCGGAGGGTCCCACGGCCTGCAGAGTTCCCTAAAGCATGTCCCGATTATGTGGCTGCACCAGCACACATGTAGGTCGTCCCTCTGTGGGAGAGGCTCTGCCCCCAATCAGATTCTTACCCGGGCTGACACCCCGGAAGACTACACTAGCCCCTTTCACCCCCTGCAGATGGAGAAGCCAGAGTTAGGGCAGTAATGGCCCATAGGTAGAGGCTCCCCATTAAGATGTCCCGTCCCCAGTGTCCCATGTCCCTGCAGGAACTGGCTACAGTGCTTTCAGTAGCCTTTGCCCCTGGAGGCGTGGCACAGGGCTCGGCCTGGGAACAGCAGCACACTCCTTGCTGAAACAGGGTCAGGCAAGGGTGTTAGGCTGGTGGGCTCCGGGGGGTCCCCCGGAGCTGAAAACGCAGAGAGGTGTTTGCACTCCAGTTTCCTCTGTCAGTGACAGTGACGGTCCGCAAGCCCCGGGCCAGCCTTGTAATCTGTGTTGCCAGCTTCCAGCCTGCACGCACCTGCGTCCTGCTGTTTGCTAATTTCCCGTCAGTGACTGACAGCAGGGGGACTTGGATCAAGCTGGCAGGATTTAACACGAAAACAAATAGGAAACAGTTCTCATTTCAGCTGCAGCAAAAGTGGCTGGGGCTCTGAACTCTGAAAGGATTCCTCCCTAGGGTGGGGACGGTGGGGAGCAGGCAGGGCCACGGCCTAGACTCCAACCAACGCTGCCAGTGGCCTGCTGGGCGGCCTGGGCCCCTGCCCTCTCTGGGCCAGAGCATGAAGGAAGGGAGCAGCAGGTGGGAGCTCCAGGCCCTTTCTGAGCACATGCTTCCCACGTTGCCCTGAGAATTTGCTGCCCCAAATGAAGAAGAGTCGTTTCTCATGCCTAAGCTACCCCTCAAGTGACAGGACGCTCCTCACTCACATCACGCTAACCCGGGGGCTCTCCCTCCCCAGGGCTGTGCCGATACTTGTGGGAGCGGGACAGTCCTTTCCATCTCTAAGATCCTATACATCATTGGTTCTGAGGTTTAGGGACAGCAGAAAGCAAAACCAAACGATTGTATATTCAGGGTGCTGGTTTCCTGGTTGGCCCCCTCAGGCTCCCAGGGGGACAGCTCTGGTCAGCCGGGGCCTCCGGGGTGTTGTGTGGCTTGGGCTGCCCAGGTCCAGGACCCTGATCCCTTGTGCAGCTCCTGGAGTCCAGGCAGTCCCCGGGGCTAGGGCACAGCATGGGCTCTCAGCTCGGATGGCTGTGTGGGCTGTGGTTGGCCACAGAAAAAAATGGAAGGAGGCAAGCTGGGCCGACCACACTTGCCTCGAGGCACTTGGCTCTCAGCCCTGTGCCAGGCATTGTGGGAGAGTCGGTGGTGGCCTCAGCCCTTCTCCAGGGGCTGGCATCCAGGGGAAGATGAAGGTAGAGGACAGAGACGAGGCCCCCAGACGCAGTCACGGGGCCCTGCATGCAAACCTCTAGGCCTCCCACCCTGTCAGGGTGTGGCCCCCACCACACATGTGGGAGAACTCAGGTTCTAAGAAGAAGTTCCCCAGGTGGCCCAGTTCGGCCCTCCGTCACCTTCTAAGCAGAACCCTTGGCTCTCCCCTGCCATGGGGGGAGGGGCGGGGGTGAGAAGCTGCTACCCTTGCTATTACTTTGGGTCACTCTAGTCCCATCCAAGTACACATAGGGAAACCGGGGACCAGCAAACAGAATGGCCCATGGAGGGTGGGTGCCAAGCTGGATGGGAAGCATCAGAAGCCGGTGGTCTGCAGCTGAACTGCATGAGGCAGGAAGTGGCTCTCCCCTATCTCTAGCAGGTTCGGAAGGTTTTGGGCTATTAGGACCCGAGATTCAGCTTTACCGGCAGCCTGTTATCTTGTTTAAACAGCCTTTGCTGTTTGAAGTGGCAGGCCTGGCCAGTGCTCTTACTACAAGCGTTGCAATTGTCACTGGACCGGGGGGCATGGGGACTGGCAGGCAGTGACTGACTTCTGCACTGGTTGGAACATACCCCCACCCCCAGAGAAGCCCCATCTGTTGTTGGCCCGAAGCCTGCAGGGCTGAGCCCTTTAAAATGGGCCACTCCTGATCCTCCTGTCCCCTTCCCTCCCTGCCCAGGGGTGCAGCAAGGAGGGCAGGAGAGATGTGGGAAAGAAAAGGAGAGAAGGTGGTGGGAAGGTTAAGGGCCTCATGAAAACCCGGGACCGTCCAAGGGCATGAGGTGTGCCACCCTGAGTTGCTAATCTTTCTGGGCCACATGCTAATCTCCACTCCTGCCAGGGAGTCCTGTGGCCTCAGGGCTGTTTGTCTGCAGGTGTCAGCAAGGCTGGCGGCAGTGGGAGCAGCAGCCCGGCAGGCCCACCCCCAGGTGCAGACAGTGACACTGTGGAGTCAGGGCCTGGGGCCACCACACAACCCCCCCCCCCGCCCCCGTTGGCCACAGGGGACTGAAACAGGAAAATAAAACCCGAGACTGCATCCCCCAAGACACAGGTAGTTCCTGATCATTGTAAAGCCGGAAGAGCTCCTGCTTATCAAAAGCCTTTTCAGCTCATTCTGCCAGATTGATCCGCTGAACAAGAGCTGAAGTGAGGACATAGGCCAACTGTCAGTGAAAGACCAGGGCAGCGCAAGGCCCGTCTCGGGGAGGGAGGCCGGTCCTGCTGTCCGCGGTGGCCCCTGCCACACGTTGGCCGTCCTGGGCCCGGGAGGAGGCTGGGGGCAGTGCGAGGCCCGCAGGCCATCTGTGGGCCAGGCCCTGGGCGGTGCACCTGTGCGGGAGGGCAGGGCAGGGGCCCTGGGCACCCGGGGCCCCTCCCACCCCACCCTGGCCCCCGCACATGCACCTGCCACACCTAACGCATGCCCACGGCGTGCGCCTTCTGGCCCTGCTGTCCTCACCCCGGTTCGGCAGACCGCCCTGGCTGGGCGCTGGAGAGACCAGTGCGCCTGACAGACGGGGCACTGTGCTCACGGCAGATGATGAGCAGGACAAGAACAGGGTCCGATGGCGCCGCCGGAAGCTGTTTCGCAAATTAACAGTTAAGGTCGGGACTAGGAGGTGCTTAATGTGGGGGTCAGGAAGGGCATGGGAGAGCCCACCCTCTCTGTGGGAACCCCAGGGAAGGACAGCACAGTGGCGGCGGAGGCTCTCGCGCAGGGAGAGAAAGATGAGTCCGGAGCCTAGTGGAACACGCCAGATCATCTGCAGCCATAGAAGCGACTGGGAAGGGTTCGGGAGACTCAGAGCAGAAGGCCAGGAGACAGTCTGGCAAGAGATAAAAGTGGGAGCGCTGGGACGGACAGGTGTGGACAGATCCCAGCTGCGTCTGGAGGTACCATCAGTGGGACAGGGTGGCAGCAGAGCCACAGCCTGACACTGGGCCCTCTACGGGCTGTCACCACCACCCCCCGCCCCAGCCTCAGCTAAGGCTGTGCCCACAGCCTGGGATGCCGCTTGCCCCGGTGGCCGAAGTCGGCCCCTTCCAGCCCAGACTTGGCCCGTCCCTCTGTGCCGCCTGCCCTCAAGCTTGCATGGTGTGGTGCCGGACAGTTAGTGGCACCTGTGTCCTTCCCCTAGGGGGACTCCGTTCGTATAAGCTTCCACTGCTCTTTGCTCTTTGTCCGTCCCTTGTCCCTCAAGGCAGGAATATGCACGACACTAAGTAGGAGCTTAAGGTGTATCCAGGTGACCGACTGGGGTCCAGAGCAGAGGAACGAGAAGGGCAGCCAAAGCAGCAGCAGGGAGAGGTTGGGCCTGCATCTCCGCACCGCACTCAGACAGTGGTGCTCAGTGAGTGGGGTGCTGGGCCTCCAGCCTCCTCACATCATCGCCTATTGACCACGTTTCTATTGTGACTCATTGCATGATAGCCTAAAATAACTGCTGTCTCCTGACTAGCAGGACCCAAGGCTGGTAAAGTTCAAGGAGAACCAAGGCGGCCCTCCATGGGCCTGGCCGCACAGTGGGTGGGCAGTCGTGTTGGAGCAGACAGGAGTCTGAAGGCTCCTTGCCCAGGCCCCCGCCCTCTAGGGTCGCATCTTGCCTTGCTAAGGGATCAGCCGCTGACCCTCCAGAATGTCCCACATATGCCTCTCAGGGAGCCCTAACGCTGAAATAAGCCAGAGAGAGAAGGGGGTCAGATGGAAGAGGGGTAGATGCTGATCTGAGTGGACAGCCGACCAAGGCTCAGAGAGCAAGGTACTTGTGTTCTACACTGGGGAGACCTGGGGCCACAAGAACAGAGTGGGATAGGAAGGCATCGAGTTGGGGGTGGGGGTGGGGGTTGCTAAGCAGAAGCAGCCCCTGGTGGCTGTGACAGATGGAGGGGAGGGAGGGACATGAGCTGCTGTCCCTGCGTGTGGACAGAACTGTGTCTGTCTGTCTCGGCCTGGGCATCCTGAGGGCTTGTGCCTCATGACCTTGAGGGCCTCAGTTTGGCAGGGGGTGTGGGGGTTGAGCGACGGACCTGAGCCTGGGCAGCAGTGGGAGGCAGGGGCTGTCCTGAGGGAGAATGCTCCTCCGCCCAGAGGCCCTGAATGCCATGAGGAGGGGAGGGGGAGCAACAGGGCTTCCTGGCTCTCCCACATTGCCTTGGTGGCTCTCCTCTCCGCACTGTCCCTGCACATTGGCTCCAGGGACAGTCAGGGGCTCATCAATTCATTAGCCTCATTAATCCAGCTCTCCAGTCTGGCAAGGCAGCATTTAGGTTTGTGGGAGGAAGAAGTGGGAAATGCTAACCAGATAGATCTAGAAGTGACCCTGGTCATCTAAGCTCTGTCCCCAGGCATGTCCCCCTTTCCTGAGGCCAGTAGCAGTGAGGGGGATGACAGGCCTGGGTGGCTGTGGCTGTTGGGGGCTCTCCTTGGGGTGGGGTGGTAGGCCTGGCAGCAGGGCCTAGGCAGGCCAGGTCAACCCTCTGAGCCCCACTTTCCACATCTCTAGAATGGGAATATTGGGAGGAGCCCCTTAGAGCCTCTTCTCTGAGATGAACAGAGCTGGACATCTAGGCATCATGGTAGCCCCCACACAAAGGAAGGAGCAAGGCCCAGAGCCATCAGGGCCAGTTGTTGAAGATGACACTGCCCAGGGCAAGGCACTATCCGGTGCTCCTTCAGTAACGCTGCCAGCATCTAACCTCCTCTCCCATCGGGAGGCCCCCTCTTCCCTGCCTACTACCCTGTCTCTCAGGAAATGTGGAGTCCCCTCAACTCCCAGAGACCTTCCCCTACCAACAAGTACTCAGTGATGGACAACATTTCTCAGGCCAGCCAGCCAGGGCCAGGCCCGTGTGCCCCTGTGAAGGGACGCCTGGCCCAGCCTGAGGATCAGCAGCCTCCTGCCATCGGTCTGTGTTGCTGTGTGAGGTGGCGCTGAGGGTGGAGGCTTGCTCGTCAGTTGTCATGGAAACAGCAGTGAGTCTGCTGAGCATCTGAGTACTCAGCTCAACGGAGGGAGGGGAGCAGCCACCCTGGGTGGCAGCTGCTATGACAGACTCTCAGCAGCTCAGCATTTGGAGGGCCTGAGGAGCTGCTGCGCTCCTCAGCCTGGTGAGCAGAGGGCCACTCGAGGCCACCCTGCCCACCCGCTCCCTGTGGGCAGCCAGACCACAACCACATCTGCCCTCTTGTCCGCACAGGATCGTGGTGATTTCCCTCCAGGCCTGGGTGAGCCAGCACACGGGCCCTGCCCTCCAGGAGACGCTTCCAAAGACGGGACACACGCAGGGGAAGGGGGTGGAGAAACACGGATTCCAGCAGGCGACAGCCTTGAGCTGGGACTGCCTGGGGAGCTCCAAGCATCCTGTCCCCATCCCCGCAGGCGTGAGCCAACATGACTCAGGCCTCCTCCACCTGCTCCCACACTGGGCCTTTGCCGGGGAGCAGCCCTGCTGCCTCCCTGCGTGGTTTCTATCTGTCTGCCCATCCCTTTCTTCTACCGTCACCCCCCGAATGCATCCCAAGCTCCTCGAATCTAGAAAAGCGTGTACAGTGGCTTCCTCCTCAGGCTCCAAAGGAGAGTGGCAGGGCCGGGGAGAGGTCGCCCCGGAGCACAGCCACCTGTCAGGGGCACAGCCACAAACCTCCAGGCTCGGGCCAGGTCAGGCAAGGCAAGCTCAGCCCAGCAGTCAAGGGAGACCCCAGAAAGTCTCAGGCGCTGCCTGTTATCTGCGTGGGGTGTGGTAGGGCATGGAGACAGACGCCAGGCTGGCAGGAAATGCTTCTCTGCAGAGGTGAATGGTGAAGGAGCCCAGGAAGGCTGCTTGACCACAGTTCCTCGTTGTGGCCGTAGCTCCTCTGAAAGGAGAGCAGAGTATCCTGTCTTTGTGACAACAGCACAAGGCCTTGTGCCCAGGTGAGGCTCTGCAGGTCCTAGCATCCCTCTCGCCCCTGGATCCCACCCTGTCTCCTGCTTCTACCAGTACCTCTCCCTCCTCCACTGCTTCCCTTAGGGATAAGCCCCCAAGGCACAGTGTGAGGAGGCCTCCAGCCTGGTCTGGGGCTCTCGTTCTTCTTGCCACCACTACCCTGTTCCCACGGGAGCCCTCCTACCTACACTCTTCCACCTGAGGGTAGATACAGGCCAGGGTCTTGGACCTCCGAGCTCCTCCTGGACAAGCTAGAGCCCTGAAGAGAATTGCACCCTGGAAGAATGAGGACCCTCAGTGGACTGGCTCTGAGCCACCAGGCAGCCTGCAATCTGGGCCCGACTTGGCCTCTTCCTCACAGAGCCTTAGGCTGGGGCACCCAACGGTCAGCCTCCATCTGCTTCCCGAGGCCCCCCAGCAGGGCCACCTGAGCACCCCCAGGCCATCCTAGACTTCTCTGCAGCTTTACATGAAGAGAAACACACACATACTCCTCTCACCCCCCAAAGACCTGCCCCCTGCCCCCCCTCTTCTTTGGAGACTAAGAATAAGCTATTTCCCTGAGTGATTGACACCATCCTTGGAGTGATTTTACTCTGGAGGCACAACCCTGTCTTGATACCAGTCCGTAGCTACAAATGCATCTAACACATGTCACACCCACCCTGTGAGCCTTCCTGCCAGGAGGTCAGGGCACAGGTCTGAGGGCGGGGCTCACTCGCCCTCCTCCCGCTGGAGAAGTCTGGGGACCCCAAAGCCCACTTTGCCTTGGTAGGGCTCAGGATGGGCCAGGGAAGTAGAGGCTCCTCCCATCCTCCAGGCCCAGGGCACAGGATCCTGCACCCCACCTGCCTCCACTGGTGATGCAGGGGGGAGGGGCAGTTGGCACTGCCCACTGGGACATGCCACTCACTGGGTCAGCTCTCCCCCACCCCAGACCACACCCTGCCAGCTGACAGGCAGCCCCCAACCTGGGTGCCCCCAAGCTTCTGCCACAGAGGGAGCCCAGAGGGCCAGAGACATGGCTGTTACTTTGTGAAGGGTACCAATTTGATGTCCAGTCCCAAATGAAGCCTCCCCTTTGGCCCATCCAGCCACGGCGCTGCCAGGCAGCCTCAATGCCCTGGTCCCGCCCTCAGCACCCTCGGAACCTGGCACCCTGCTGCTTGGGGCCAGGCCCCGTGGCTCAGCTGTGGGGTGGACAGCCGTGGGGCTGCCTCCATCCACAGTGAATGGAACTCATTCATGTGCGTGGCCCAGCCTCCCAGCCCTCCTTCCAGTGTGAAAAGCTGAATTCACAGTTCCCATGAACAAACACTCCAGGCTTCACTACAATGGGCAGACTTGAGCTTAACCAGGTTACAACAAAACTGAGGCCTCATCCTAGAGATGAGGAAACTGAGACCCAGGAAAGGACAGAGCCTCCCCGGGCTCTGGAACCCCAGCTGAGCCAGGGCCAAGGCCTGGCCCCCCGCTGCATCCCCTCCACCACCCTTCCCAGCTTGCCTATGCTGCAGCTCCGTGCCTTTCCCTGCCCTACCCACCCCCCTCTAAGGCCCAGTAGGGAGGCCCTCTTTTCCAGGAAGCCTCCCCTTTTATCTCAGTCATGCTCACAATGGCTACTTGCAGCCACAGTGCCTGGCCATGGGGACTCAGCTTTCTCTGCATGTCACACTTTCATCCTCAGCCACCCTGTGAGGAGGCACACTAACAGACCTCATTTTATAGGGGGATGGGGGAGACTGAGGCTCAGGGCAGCTAAGAACCAGTGGCTGGCAGATCGAGTTCACCCTCATCGGCCACTCCCCAGCCACCACATCACCTCATTTATTTCATCCTGCCCAGGATGGGCTCGTTGAGAACAGGGATGTTGGCTCATCTCTCCATCTCCCTTAGGCTTAGAACAACATCGCACATAGAAGGGCCCCTGGAGCAGGTCTCCCAGGGAGATAAGGAAGGAGTGAGGAATGCACGGGCTCAGCAGTGAAGGGTGTTGAAGTATTGGCAGGCTGGGGTTTCCAGGTCCCGAGCCCCAGGGTTTAGGCTGGTCCCGGGAAGAGTTGAAACCTTGACATCACCTGCATTTTATGTGAGGTCTAAGGCTGGAGACCCCTGTGGACGCCTGGTTGGACCATCTGGCCTTACCCTGTGCTGTGACCACAGTGAGCCCTCCACCAGACCCTGGGGGTGTGGGAACCTGGTGGAGAGGGAGCAGACAGGGAGACAGGATGGGTCAGTACAGGGCAGTCCCCCAGTTGGCCTCCCCTGTGTTCCGAGGGTCTGGTTGATGGCCTGTTCAGCATGAGTTGGCATTTGCATATGGCTGCCCCAAACCAGTGTGACCTTGGAGGGTAGGCAGGTACTGGTCCTGTCACCCCTGGAATGTGTGTCCACACAGGAGAGGAGGGCGTTGGGAACAGGATGAACTGGACCAGTGTCCTAGGAGGACTATAGAGCTGGGAGCTGGCATGGAAACCAACGCTAAATGTGCCCAGACCCAGGGGGCCCAAAGGGAGCAAGGAGCAGCATCTGCACAGCCTGCTTTTTCCTGGAACAGGACAATGGGGGACCCGTGTGATGATAGCAGGGCAGCGAGGTTGGCTGAGCATCTGCATCAGGTCGGGCACACCTGGACAAGTGCCACACAGCCTGTGGCTCGCCCACCCTACGATGGGGTCCTCAAGGGCCAAGAGGTAGGTGGAAGACCCAGGGCCCCACAACCAATGACAAAAACAGCAAGTGTGAGTCCGTGTGCATTTTCACCACGGAAAGCCACCCCGCTTTGTGAGGCTGGTATCCCTGCATTCTCCCACGTGAGGGGCTGAGGCGCTGAAAAGCGAGCATCTTGCCCAGAGTGACACAGGCTAGAGGCGGTCCATGCAAGGCACCTCGGAGCAGGTGAGGGCCAGGAACAGGGAGTCACATGGAGGGAGAAAGATGAGAACACCCAGATCATGAAGGGCCAGTGTGCCCCTTCTGAGGGGTCCAGATTTTGCCCCAGGAGCTCAGTCAGGAAATGTGGGGTTAGAGAGGGTTTCAGAGTGTGCCCGTGCCCCTTCCCTATCGGTCCTCAGTCCAAGGTAGTCAGTGAATCACCACATACACGACCTGGGTCCTAACAGAACACCTGTGGTGGCCTGTGAGGAGAGAATAGTAAGGACCCTGCCCCCTGGCACCCTGAGCTACAGGGTGTCTGTCAGGAAGGGTGGGTGCAGTGGATGGAGGTCAGAACTGGAGGCTCTGAGGCCCAGGCCTCTTTCTCTTGCCCACCTGCCCACAGTTTGGTGCTGCTGGAAAGTGATGAGTATGTTACTATGCGGGTTGGCTAGGCTATGGTAAAGAGATAGGGCCCCCCACCCCTAGTCCACCCCAAAGGCATATTAAGCTGCAGATATGCTGCACACCAGACCCCACACTCACAGATTTTGGAAGCAAGCTGCATGACGCTCAAGAAGCTGGCGCAGGCTTTGGGAGGGAGGTGGGGTGGCCCATAAGCAGGGAGGGCTAGAGGCTGAAAGGAGCCCCCAGGGGGACAGGTTAGAAAGACTCAAGGCAGGCTGGTAGCCTGGTAGTCATTAGGTAGCACCCTGGGCTGGCTGAGCCCAGGTCTGCAATCAGGCCTCTTCAAGCAGCCCACGGAGCTGCTCCTGCAGTGGGGCCCGTGGCATCCCCACTGAGAGGAGACAACAGACACCCCTGTGCCAGTGGCATGGGAGGGTACCTACTGCGCACCAGCAGCCACAGAGCAAGGCCCGACAGACCCAGGCTCTTCTTGCACCGTGCCTTCATTCCTCCTCACGGTGGTCCTGGCATTAAATGCCATGACCATCCCATTTTATAGATGAAGAAACTAAGGCCCAGAGCAGAGAAATGACTTATCTAAGGCACATCAAAAAACTGATGGTGACAGTGAACACCAGGTCTCTGGCCCCAGACCCTGACTGTACCTGTAACTATGGACAGGGAACAGCCCTTTGGTGACAACAGGAGAGCCTTTGTAGAGCACCAGAACCAAAAGGCAACATTCCCCTCACCACATGCAGGCTCCCCTTCATATCGCAGCTCACCCTGGCATGGGCCTCAAAATGAAGCTAGTCCAGGCCACCATGGCTGCTGTCACATGGTATCCACGTGTCAGATGAAGGCCTCCTCCAAGTTCAGCATGGAGCAAAGACCCCAGACTCACAGGCCAGTGAGCTCCTTAGGAACAGCTCATTAAGGGCCCCTGGGTGGCTCAGTTAGTTGAGCATCTGCCTTCTGCTCTGGGATCAATCCCCACACTGGGCTCCCTGCTCAGCGGGGAGTCTGCTCCTCCCTCTCCCTCTGCCCTTCCCCCCCCCCCCCCCCCATGCTCACTCACTCCCTCCCTCTCTCGAAAATAAATAAAATCTTACCGGAAAAAAAAAAAAAAAAAACCTAAACAGGTCATTAGGTCCAGCCTGGTGACATCCACAGGCCACCTGGGGGAAAGTCTGTTCAGTGGCATTGAGCATATTTGGACCCATCTGAGTAGGAGCTTTCAGCTTTCTTTGCAAATGGCCAAGAAATGACTTCTTTACCACCCAGGGACTACATGCAGCCACCCAGCTGCCTCCCTCTGTCTGACATGCTTTGTGACAATCACTGATTTCTCACCATTGGGCAGTTAAGACTCCCACCATTGCCCAAGCTTCTGATGGGAATCATCTGTTCTGCATTATTTATATAAATGAATGTGCAGACAAACCCCAGACTCCTAGAAAGTGCTGTCTTGCTGGTGAACAGGCCCTGGGGAGAGCTGGTGGGCATCAGAGCCCCAGGCTGGCACTGCTGGCAGCTGCTAGTGGGTGTGCTTCCTCCTGGGTGAAGCACCCATGACCACTGCTCCACTGGCAGCTGGAGCAGTAAAGGCAGGGAGGGCTTCTTGCTGGAAGAGAACACCTGGTTGGTAGACACCAGACTCTTAGCTGAGCCCTGGGATCAGCCTGTCCAGGCCTCCATCTCTACATGTGTGAAATAGGTAGCCCCCCTGCTTGCAGCACAGCTGTGGCCTGCAGGCTTCTCGGATTCTGGATCCAAGAGGATGTTTGTGTCTGGCTAATGGAAGTTTCACAGCATAAGGAAGTGATCCGCTAGCAATGATTCCATAGCTACTGCTGGCTGCATTTGCCCTGGGAGCCCAGCAGCCCAGCTGGACCACACGAGGATGGTGACCAGTCCTGTCTCAACACCTCTGGGGCCACCAGCAGCAGCTCTGACCCACAACACCAAGTGGGCAGGGTCACAAGGGAAGTGGGTGGCAGGGGGAGACGAATGAGGCATAGTTGGTGTCCAGGCTGTGCACAGCCACCAAGGGGCCAGGGGGTAATGCCAGGGGAGGCCCTAGAGGTCAGACTGGGGGACTGGGACTTTATCCTGGTATGGGGCATAGAGCCAGACATGTGCTGTAGGCAAGTGAACAGGAATATGGGGCGGAAGAAGTCACCGGAGCTTCTAGGAAGAAGAGGCCTTTAGCGAGGCCACAGAGGGTGTGCGGAGCATGGAGAGAGGAGGAGGGAGGCCCCGTGGCACTCATCCCTCCCATACTCACACTCGTGTGTGCTTCACAGTTTCCAGAGTGATAGCCCAAAATAGCACGTTCCTTCTTCAGTGATCTGTGCTTTGAGGTGCCAGGACACGGCTCTGCCCACTTGGGATGGAATGCAGGAGTGCACGTGCCACAGTGACAGCACCATGGGCACCGAGGCAAAGGGCCCCACCCTGCCCACGCATCACCTCCTGGGCTTGGCTCCTCCTCAGCAGAGGGGCCTCATGTGCAGTTACAGGGGGCCCTGGCATGGTGGCACCCCATGTGGGCCATGAGCACCCAGGGAGCAGTAGGGGATGACAGGTGGAGTACAGCATCTAGCCCAGGGCTTCTCGAACTCCAGTGCTCACGTGTGTTTCTGCAAGCTGGCACCTGGTCAGTGTGTCCCACAGTCTGCTGAATCCTGCCTGGCAGGGCCCATGCAGGCAGGATATCTACACAGATAGAGGTCTTGTGGTGATTCTTTGATGCTCATCATCTCCCAGGTGTGTAAATAGTGGCCAGTGTGGTTACACATGCTTTGTCCCAAGGAAGAGAGAGAAGCCAAGCCCCAAAAGCCAGAAAAGCAAAAGGAGCCCAGGAGCAGGCAAGGGCCCCACGATGAGGGAGACTCCTGCTAGGCCGTAGCCATCATATGAGCGTTTGCAAGACACTGCCAAGGACATGGCTGCCGTGTAAGGAAAGTGCCTGAGTTCCCAGACTTCCAAGTAAGGAACGTGAGGCTCAGAGAGATGTCTAGGGTCCAGAAAGCCTGCCAAGAGCTGTCTGTGGGACGGAGGTTCACATGAGACAGGAAGGACGAACCCAGGGTGTGTGCTGAGCAGCTGAGATGGCCACGGGGAAGGAGGGGCCGTGTGGCCTGTTGGCTGCTCCAGTGCCACACAGGGCCTGCCCTCAAAGGACTGACCAGCAGAGGCCTTCGTGCGAGCACTGGCTGGCACACAGGCACTGTGTCAGCCTGTGGAGGATGCCCTCCTGCCCCTCTACTTCCAGACTCCACAGCCTGTCCAGAGCTGCTGGCTTGGACCAGGTATAAGAGCCACCCTGGCTCTCCCCCAGAGTGGCCCAGCAGATACCCATTCTAGGACCCTGGCCACGCCCTGTCTCCTCTGCCTGCCTCCCACGCTGTGAACTCCCAGCCCTGGGCACTGGCCTGCTGGTGCCCACCTTCCTGCTGATGGCCAACCCATCCCCCTCTACTGAGTCCTGGGCCCCTGGCATGAGAGCTGGACCTGTCACTGGCCCTTAGGGCATGCTCAGCAAGCGTTTGCTCAATGAATTAATGCATGCGTGCTAATAACCGCATCTGTTATTTATCTGATGTGAAATTTGGGGTCAGAAGCACAGCCCCTGATTATGACATCATTCCTAAGAGAATTGATAGCTCTGTTAGGCTTTACAGTGTGGCTTCCAGGAATCCATTAGAGCTAATTACTCTCCAGTAGAATGTGACATTCCTAGACCACCACTTATCTCACATTTGGGAACATTGTGTGGCTCCTCCAGGCTCTACTGGGGTTGGGGATCCTGCATCTTATTTCCATAGAAAGGTCACTCCCCTCCCTTCCCTCAAGACCTGAAACCACTCACTCTCCAGAGTTTCTGATACTCCTGAGCTCAGTCTAAACAAGGCACATTGGTTTTGGAAAACATGCTCTCCAAGGTGCTACACGGAATCTCAGGGCAGCTTCTTGGACAGGTACCCCCGAGCATCCTCTCCCCCACGTAACCCGGTTCCTTCTCCGCACCGATGCTGTTAGACTGTGTACCTAAGACAATTTGGGATCTCCAGGAGAGCAGGGCTTCACTGAGGCATCCTCCTGGACACTCCCACCTGGGGTGACCTCACTTAGGCCAACAGTGCTGTCCATCCACACTGCAGGGAGCCTGAGCTCCTGGCTGTGGAACTTGGAGCACATTTCCTGCCTCTCCAAGTCTCAGTTACTTCATCTGTAAAATGGGACTAGGAAGGTGCAAGGTTTGAAAAGCTGGCGTGCCACGGCCACATCATATGCACCAGCCGCGGCTTCCTTCGTCATTATCACATGACTGGTGATGTTATCTGGTCAGAGTCCTTAAATCCGCCTCAGATCTAAACTAAACTAGCTCTGAGCTTTGTTTGGACATTTGGCTCGTGCATTTTATTTTAAAATGGCAGCTTTCAAAAAAAAAACAAAAAATAAAAAATAAAAAAAAAATAAAAATAAAATGGCAGCTTTCGCCATAGTAACTCAGCAGCAGTCCTTTTAGAAGCTAGAGTTGTCAGTCCTCTGTGGAAACGGCGGGCTTGGGAGTCAGATGCGTTATGTTCCTTAAAATCTCAGTCACTACAACCCATTTAAGGTCCTCTGAAAGAAGAGGTGTGAATAAAGGGCAGTGCCACTGGGGTCTCTGAGCCTCCTGGGCCGCTGTCCTCACTTGAGCCCAGTGGCGTGGCAGAGGCAGGGGGGTCCGGGCCTTCCTCAACTCTCTGGACTGGAGCCTTGGGCCTTGGGGGCGCAGGCTCTCCACTCAGAGATCGGGCTGAGGACTGACGGTACCGGGTGACAGGATCGAGACTTGGAGGACAGGCCGATGCCCAAGAGGGCCAGACTTGCCGGCAGGGCAGGAGCCTGGCCACACTCACATAGCGAGAGAGACGTGATGTGATGGCAGCTCCAGGCCCGAGCTAGCACGGGACAGCAGGAGATGGGGCCCTCCGCGTGAGTATGGAGTTGCACAGGTCCCTACAGCGGTGGGGAGGCCATGCAGCAGCACCACGCCACAAAGGAGGGTCCAGCTAAGCAGGACAGCCCCTTACAAACAGGTGTCAAGGTGCCGAGGACAGCCCCTTACAAACAGGTGTCAAGGTGCCAGCAACTTTAGGGGCTCGAGAGCCCAGGGGACGCAGGTGAAGACAGACCTGGCCTGGCAGAGAAGGACTGCCCGGCAGAACGGTACTAGGGAGACCCTCCAGGGGGCCTTCTCCCGGGAGGGCTGCGGGCCTGGGGCCTTCCCACACTGCACCCCCTGATTAACACCGGAATTGTCCTGCCCGCAGAGTCGAATGGCAGAGAGCCTGCGCCTCTTTGACTCCATCTGTAACAACAACTGGTTCATCAACACTTCGCTCATCCTCTTCCTGAACAAGAAGGACCTGCTGGCGGAGAAGATCCGCCGCATTCCGCTCACCATCTGCTTCCCTGAGTACAAGGGCCAGAACACGTACGAGGAGGCCGCTGTCTACATCCAGCGGCAGTTCGAGGACCTGAACCGCAACAAGGAGACCAAGGAGATCTACTCCCACTTCACCTGTGCCACCGACACCAGTAACATCCAGTTCGTTTTTGACGCGGTGACAGACGTCATCATACAGAACAATCTCAAGTACATAGGCCTTTGCTGAGGAGCCGGGCTGGCCGGCTGGCCTGTGGCGAAACCCCCCGGGGTGTCACACCCCCCCTCGCGCTAGGGAGACCCAGCCCAGGGGCAGAAGACGGGGGCCTGAGGAATGGCCCCCCCCGTTCCCGCAAACATAAATATATATGGATAGATTGCTAGGTAGGTAGACACACACACGCGCACACACACGGTCTGGAGATGGCAGTTCCCCGAAGCGCTGGAGCCTCTAGGAGACTTCGGCCGCTGTCACCAGGTTCACTACAGGCCCTTCCTGCCCCGTCACCTTGCCTTCCCGAGTCGGCCCTGCTCTGCATGGGGGTCCCCGTGGGACTCTGAGGAGACGCGGCTGGGTCATCCGGAGGAAGCCGGCTGCGCCCAAGCGTCGGACTGGGGACCTTGCTGCTGACCCGGAGGGAGGACCGGAGCAGGGTCCATGCGCCTTCCCCGCTGGCCCGCCCTGTACCACGGCTGTTCTGGAACCCGGGTGCAAGGCCAGACGACAGCACTAACCAGACCTCTAGCCACTCACAGCTCTTTTTAAACAGCTTCAAAATATGCAGCAAAAATCCACACAATAACACGAGTGGCACCATTTGTCTCAAACTAGGCCAGCTGGGTTCCAGCTTTTCTTCTACTAGTCTGATGTTTTATAAATCAAAACCTGGTTTTTTCTTCTCCGACATCCTTTTTTTTGGCCAAATCTCGTGGTGTTTCGCAGAAATACGGAAAATTTCAAATGCAGTTGAGTATTCTTTTTTAAAATGCAGATTTTCAAAACCTATGTTTTTTTTTCAGGTGGTCCTTTTTTGTGTCTGGCTTGCTGAGTGTAAAAGTTGTTATCTGAATGAGTCTGTCCCTCTGCTCCCGAGCGACACTGGGGCGGACAGCCGCCCTACGGCAGCGTCGCGGGGCCGCGTTGTACATAAGCCCGTGCAGCGTCCTCTTGTTACGGTGCGGTTTCTGCTTCGTTTTTATTTCAGAAAAATAAACGTGATGTATTTAAAGAAGGTTCTTCACCTAGGAGCGAATGAACAATAGCTAATGTCTTGGTATCTAAAGAGTAAATTATCCGTGGCTTTGCAAGTGGAGGAAAGGGGGAGCGAGAGATGGGGCCCCAGCCCCCACATGCCCTACACCTGAGATGGGCTGAGAGCCACGACAATTCCTGTGAAGGCTCAGCCGGCGCAGCCTGAGGGAGGCCCTGCTGGGACCTCGCACTCTGGCCCTTCCTGTCCCAGGGCCTGTGGCACCCGCCACCACCGAAGGACCTTGGCCCAGGGCCGCATGTAAATATGAACCCCCGCCGTCAAGAGGGAAGGCACCGCCAGAGCCCTTGCCAAATCTCCTTTGCCCTCAGCCTCTGTTCGGTACCTGTATGTCCAAGGTCAGTGCGTGGAATCACAGCCAAGGACTTTAAGAGATGTACGGAGGGAAAGAGGAGCTGGTGATTGTATGAAAGTTAAAGATTGTCTACTTTAAGAAAATAAAATATCCTGAATGAGCTAAGCTTTGTCCTGGCGTGCTGTGAGTGTGTGCAGCTGGCCTGTGGGAGCGTGCCCGGAGACACACTGTATGCCCAGCTTGCTTTCTCTCCCCCAATCCACACATTCATGCAGAATCACTTGGAAATGACCATCAAGAATAAACAACCTCAAGCAAAGAAAGAAACTGCAAGAGATGGGGGCCCTGTCTGGCCCATGTGTCTAGAGAGGCTGAGGTTTGGGGGCGATGATGGCTGCGAGACCCCGCACCCAGCACTGGCCCAGGCTGCACTGTCACCCAGACCCCTCACACCCCAAGACACCTCTGCCAGGACGCTAGAGGTGGGAGGGTGCTGCAGGATGTGGGGAGAAGGGGTACCCCACTGTCCTGTCTGCTGACTCTGGCTTGTGGGGTTAGAGGCATCTCCATGTGGTGGAAAGCACTACTGAATAGTCCAGCAAGTTTGTTCAGCCTGCATCGGGCTCCTTACAGATTGTTTGAACACTTCTACCGCAGCAGGGTGTCAGCTGTGACCCATTTTACAGACGAGGAAAGGTGCCCAAGGTCCAGGTCAGGGACTGGTGGGGCAGAGAGGCAAGTGCATCCGGAATTCTGGGGTTCTTGCCTGGCTGGCTCTGATGCTGATCACCCTGCCCCCAGACAGGATCCCACGGGGACCACAGAGCCACCCTGCACCTCCTCCTCGAATCCAGGGCCCACATAGAGCCCCGAGTGAGGACCAGCAGGTGGAGACACACCCGCGTGCACGCACGCGAATACACATCACACAGACACACATCCAGATTGGGCTCTCTCCCTCCCCCACCCCTGAGCCCTCGTGGGGATTCCCTTCACGCCTTCCCACATCACCAAACAGCAAAAATCCAAGGGGACTTTTGTATAAGAAGAAATAGCGTGTGACTTAAAATCTTTGAGACTTATTTTACGCTTTTAATGCCAACTGTGAAAAGAGCAGTAATTTCACCGTGAGCATCCTTCACCTAAAAATACACAGCTAGGAGGAAAATAGGAAGACTGTGCCTTCTCTCCTGATGTGCTCAGGGATGGGAGGTGCTTTCCCAGGCCAGTGCTCCGGTGCCCAGAGCCCAGTCAGCCAACTTCCAGGGCCCTGCTCTCCACTGCAACCTGTCTGTACGGCTTTTTTTTTTTCTTTTAAACTTATTATGTGAATTACTACATGAACCGCCCCTCCTTGCCTCATTTCCCTGACAACTCTGATAGCTATGTTTCCTGTATTCTCTTCTTCCATAACATGATGCGTTCAGTGTTTTATTTTTCATTTCGTATGTTGCCTATTTTTATTGAAGTATAATTGACATACAATCCTGTCAGTTTCAGGTATATCTCAGAGCGATTCAGTATTTTCATATATGCTATGAAATGAGACCCACGATAAGTCTGGTCACCTGCTGTGCTGGTTCTTCCTCTCGTGGGCCTGCTGCATCCTGCTTTTGCCTTGCTAATCACACTGACATGCTTTTTCCCATTCCCACAGTCCAAGACTGTCTATCTCTCAGGGCTCAGCCCGCTGCATGTTGGATGTCCCCTCCCTCCCACACTCCTCTGCATAAAGCACCCATGCCAGGGCGAGGTGGGAAGGGGACCTGGCACAGTCTGACCCACTTTCTCCCTCCACTGTACCCAAATAGTGCCCAGTGTGGAGAAGGCACCTGCTAACCTAAAAGTCCAGGAAAGGTTCACCTATGGTGGCATCAGCCAGAGGAAAATGAGCTGTGGGACCAGCAGCAGAGGGACAAGTGAGAGAAGACCAGAGTTGGCGGGAGCGCGATCCTAAGGGGAGAGGCTCTACCCTGTGCAGGAGGAGCTGGCCCAGCCTCGCCCTCTGCACATGACTGACCACAGCCAGGTCCTGCTATGTGGCCCAAGACTCCCTCTCATAGGGCACACCACCGTGTGGGCTCCAGGGTATGCCACCAGTCCCTGTAGCTCTTGTGGTCACCTGGGATGGAGCGATGGCTCAGTGACAATAATCCCAGCTTGCCTCGGCGACTGCTCACCACATGGCCCTAGCTTAACCTGGTACACACTTGTCTGATTCGACCCTCCCTGACTCCTGGGAAGCCAAGATTACTGGCTCTGTTTTATTGAGGAGAAAGCAGAGACCCAGAGGGGAGATGACTTCCCAGCATCACATGGTGTAACAAGTGGCCCGACCAGGCCTGGGTCTATCTTCCCTGGAGCCCATGCAAGGCCCTGGCCATCTAAGACAAAGGGGCAGGAGGTACAGGTCTGCTGACTCCGGGGCAAGTGCTGGAGAGGGCCGTGGTCCACCATGAGGACAAGGGGACCCCACCAAGGCTGGACAACAACTGGGGCACTGGCCTCACTAAAAGGTGAGCTGGGCGAGGGGCTTCAGTGCTGAGGTAGGTGAGGCCAGGCACCAGCTGCTTCTGCCCAGAGCATGCCCAGAAATATTTGATCTTTGTGTAACAAGCTATCCCAAACCTCCTGGGAATATGAAAACCTTGTGGAGGGGCTCTTGGTGGCTCAGTCGGTTTACCGTCTGCCTTTGGCTCAGGTCATGATCTCAGGATCCTGGGATACAGCCCGAGTTGAGCTCCCTGCTCTGCAGGGAGTCTGCTTCTCCCTTTCCCTCTGCCGCTCCCCCTGCCCATGTATACATGTGCACCCGTTCTATCTCAAATAAATAAAATACAAAAACCACATAGAGAGAGCTGAGAAAGACTGCCCGCCCCAAGAGAGCCCACGAGAATAGCTGCTGGGGCTCCCACCTTCATTGGGCCAGACAGGGAAAGGCTCTTCTGGCTGGAGCAGGCCACTGGATGAGGAGGGGGAAAAGGTGAGGGGGCATCTAAAGCAGGTGCACCAGGCTGGGAACCAACTGGGCAGTGCCACTGTTGGTGGGCATTGTCCTTTGCTGAGTCTTGGAAGGGGACAACTGCCCACCACAGGCTGAGGACAGGACATGTGTGGGACCTGCTGTACCCCGTCCTGAAGGCAGATGAGCAAGGACAGGGCCACCCCTCTGGGGCAGCCAGCCCCATCCCTGCACTCTGTGGTGTCAGAGCCAGGAGGAGCAGGGGGTTGCTCTGGGCAACCACACACACAGCCCCCAAAGGGTAGAGGGGTGCAGCAGCTTTCCTGCTCAAGGCTGCCTGGCTGAGGCACCTTGCAAAGGGGCAGAGCACCTTGATTTGCTCCTCCCGCAGCCCCTCCCTCTAGGCTTCTGCTCCTCCCACTGCTTCAGCTTCCATGTCCCCCGCACCTCAAATTTACCAGGATCAAAACTGTACCTGACATCAGGCCTGGTAAGGCCTGTCTCTCCCCAGGCCCATGCTGCTCCTTTCTGAGTCTGAGGAGTCCGTCCCCATAGGAGAGGCCTGAGCACAGCCTCTCTGCCTCCCTCTCCACTCCCTGGCCGGTGCCCTCCTGTGGGCAGGGAGGGGCACCTGTTTTGACCCCCACGGCCCAACCCAAGCCAGGCTGCACACAGGATGTAGGAGACAGAGTGGTCCCTGCACCGTGCTGCTGCCATAGCTCAGTGCAAACTCACAGGTGCCCCAAGTCACCCTGGTTCCAGGCCACAGTCTGAAGGTCCAAGGGGCCTGGCCATGGCCAGTGGGACCCTGATGCTATTCAGCAGCACCCCAAAATCTAGTTCCAGAAGAATCCTCAATGTCGGCACTGGAGTTCTCTCCTATAATGCCTGGCCACAGAACAAGACCTGTTTCTCTGTGGGGTTAGCAGAAACGAGGGAGCAGGGACACCTGGGTGGCTCAGCGGTTGAGCATCTGCCTTGGGCTCAGGGCGTGATCCCGGGGTCCTGGGATGGAGTTCCACATTGGGACCCCACATGGAGCCTGCTTCTCCCTCTGCCTGTGTCTTCTCTGTGTCTTTCATGAATAAATAAAATCTTTTTTAAAAAGAGAAACAAGGGAGCAGACAAGAGATTCTCCCAGAATTCCCAGCAGTCACCCAGCTGACAGGGACCCTGGGCTGGGGGCTTCTGCATGGCGATAGCCTCTACAATCCTGGTTTCTGGTCCCCTGACTAGCAGCACCCAGGGGGGCCTGAGAGTAGAGCCAGGCCCTGCCAGGCAGTCATCGGTCCTGTGGCACCCCCTGCTGGTCACTCTGGGAAACCACACAGCCGGCCCCAGGGGGCCGGGGCAAGGATTTAGGGGGAAGACCTCTGTTCCCCTACAGGTACCGCATACTACAGACAAGCAATTGAGGCACAGTGGCTGGAACAGATCAAGGGCCTCACATGAAGCTGTTGAATTAATGAAGGACGGATGGAGTGAATTGCCACAAATAACTAACAAATGATGCTTTAAAATATGGCATAAAGCTGGCTAACTCTAATATTTCTTTTGAGTGCCAGGCACTGTGCCAGGTGCAGAGGCTACCTTCTGGTGTGGCAGTGGGTAGAAAGCCCATTCTAATGACCATCAGTAGGTGAGCCAGCTGAGTCCAGACTATGCCGGGCCCACAGGCACACGTACTGCGGTGCTCCGTGATGAAGCCGAGGCTCCGACCCAAGGTCACACGCTGGTTAAAAGCACAGCCACTGAAGTAAATGCACTCACCCCACTCAGAGGTCCAGCAAGGAGACCCCCTGGGACCCAGCCACACTGACCAACCCAGAAGCCACAATACTCAGAGTCCCCCCAGGGGGACCTCTTGGGGGCATCCGCCACACCGTATGTCTCCCTCTCTCCCTCCAGCTGCCACGCCCTTCCCCAGCCCTGCCATCACCCCCACTGCTGCATATCCCTCACCCGAGTGTCCCTGGCCTCCCCTCCCGGCACACCACAGACAATGAGCAGCACCCGAGAAATCCTGTGATAGAAGGTGTGGCTCACCACTAGGGAGCTTTGTCAGAACCATGCACCCCCCTACCCCTTATTATGCACCCCGTGCTTATGGATTCCAGAACAATTCTGCAGGAAGGAGATAGGACCCTCCCCACCATAACACAGATGACTGTAGAGCTTTTATTTTTTTTATTTTTTTATTTTTTTTTCTGTAGAGCTTTTATAACTAAGACAGTGTCAGCCTGGCAAGGGCCAGACAGAGAGAACTACAAACAAACAAAAATCCAGGCCAGGTACCTCCACCAGCTAAATGTGAAAAGCGAGACTCTTACACTTTTTTTTTCTTTAACCCAGGCTTTATTTGTATTTCTTTGCTTTCACATAAATTTTCCTCAACATGTTATTACAAGGTTGATAAAGCTGAAAGAATGACACAGCAAACATTCATGTCTACAACCTAAATTCTACATTTTTGTTTATCTGCCATGGATTCAACATTTTTAATGCACTTCAACTTTCAGAATATTTTACCTCTGAACAGCAGCTCATGCATATTATCAAAAGGCATTTACTTGTTTAGCTTCAGCTAAAATTCATATACAGTGCAATACATTTGAAATACATAGTAAGAAAACTTGAAGGCCTATGTAACTCAGACTCCATTTGTATTTCTGTTGTGACTAATGATTTTGAGCATTTTTCATGTCCTCATTGGCTGTTCCTATAGCTTTGTCAAGTTTCCATTAGAATGTTTGGCTGAGTTTTTATTGAGTCTGGAGTTTGAGAATTCTTTATTCTGGACATTAGTCCTTTGTCAGGCATGTTTTAAAATGTCAAGCCTGTAATTTCTCCTAGTTTATGCCATACTTTGTTTTCTTAAAAATATTCTCATCAGAAGAAATTTTGATGTATTCTAATTTGTTTGTTTTTTTTTAAATGCTATTTCATTCTGTTGTCCTTATTTATTTATTTGGGTCTTTTTTTAAATTCAGTTTGTCAACATGTAGTATAACACCCAGTGCTCATCCCATCAAGTGCCCTCCTCAGTGTCCCTCACCCAGCTACCCCATCCCCCACCGACCTCCCCTTCTGCAACCCTTTGTTTACCAGAATTAGGAGTCTCTCGTGGTTTGTCTCCCTAATTTTTCCCACTCAGTTCTCAGTTCCCCTCCTTTCCCTTGTAATTCCTCTTACACTTTTAGAACAAAATAACGCAGAATATCTTCATGAGCTCTTAAGCAGCTCCAAATACATACACACACACACACACACACAACATTCAGTTGAACAACTACTGGGCTAATGAATAAACAAATAAACAGTGAAAAGCCACACAACAAGCCAGAAAATGGTATTTGCGATGTGTGTGGCCAACAAACGATTGGAATCCAGGATGAATGAAACACTCTCTCAAATCAATAAGAAACGGAAAAACAACTCAAAAGAATATGCTCAGGCTCCTGGGAGGCACTGGGCAGGAGAGGGGAGCCAGGGGCCTCTCCCAGTCACAGGGGATGGCAAAGCCACCCAACAGCGAAACAGCACAGCACACACCACCCGGTTGCTGGTGAGGATGTGCAATGGGCTCTCTGCAGGGGGAGGAGGGTGGGCTGGGAGGCAACTGCAGTATCCGGCCAAGCTGAAGGCCGTGCATTCTCTGGCCCCCAAAAGGATGCTCTCCTCCAGCAGAGGCCTTGGAGGGACTCCAGGAAAATCTGAGCGGGAACGCTCAGGATCAGAAACAAGCAGCCTGCCCCATCAGCAGAGCAGGGCTGAGTGCATTGAATGTGAGCGTTACGTTCAAGCTCCAGAAGGGCACGCCACAGTTAAAATAGTAAAACAGAGCCCATGACGCATGGATAAATCTCAAAATTATAACGTTAGGTTCTTTAAGTGGCAAGGGACTTCAAGTGGATAATTCAACAAGATCCATTTGCATAGAGTTTAAAACATGCAAGGCAAGATCTCTATAAGACTACATTCATGGTCACTACATTCTATAAGACTACATTCATACAAAGACCCGCATTAGAGATATAGTCAGAAATTACTGGTGCCTCAGGGGAGAGCAGGAGAAGGGGTGCTGGGTGGGGAGGGTTCACAGGGTGCTTGGAGGGTTATTACTTTTTTAAAAACAAAAATCTCAAGCAAATACAAAACATGGTAGAATGTGAAAACTTAGCAAAGCTCTAATGGTACTTGATGTTTACTATTGTCTCTGCACTTCTCGGAATGGCTTAAACAGGTGGCAATAACAAAAGAGCCTGCTGGGAGCTCCACATCCCAAGGAGGAGAGTTCCTCCGTGGTGGGCGCAGGGCATTCATTTTGCTCAGCTCTGAGCCCTGGGACTTCACCAATACCCACTGCCTCAGTGGCCCTCAGTCATGTGGTCTCAAGGGAGAACCAGCCAACGCGTGTTTGAGAAAGATCTGAGCACCTGATCCCAGACACAGATTCTGTTGGCCTAGGGCAGGACCGGGGATAAGTGGGTCCTAAGACCACCAAAGGGTTCTGTTGTCTGGCCTAGCACGCTCCCCAACACCCAGCCCAGCCCAGCTGGGAGAAGGTGTGCTTCCCAGACGGGCAGCAGCGCCAGGTCACCAAGGGCTCTGCTCCGTGTGACCTGCCTCTCTGCACCTGAGCCCACAGTCCTCTCTCTCTGGGGTCTCAGCTTAGGGAGTGCTTACACGTGGACTGGAGCATTTATGGCGCATGTCATGCAGGGCAATACCCTACATGCTTGGCAAGGATCTTCTCACTCACCCTCACTTTCGGCCTCTGAGGCAGGTAGTATCAGCCTTGCTTCAGAGATGAGGAAATAACCCATCCAAGAGCATGCAAAGAACCAGGGGAAGGGCAGGGGAAACCCAGGGCTGTCTCACTCCTGGGCTGCAATGCCTTTTGACCACCTTCAACTTAAGGCACCTCCTTTAAGGCCTTGACATCATGCCTTTCGGGGTGAGCCCTCTGTTTAAAAATGTTCACTGCACCACGTGACAGGGCAGATGTGAGTCTGACACAAATCTCAACCCTCTAGCTACGGTGGGCGGGTGGCTGTCACCCTGGACTCCGCATCTAATCTAGGAGCACCCAGCTGAGGGGGACCTCAAGCCTGGGAGAAGAGTGGCCTTTGGGGCAGGCCTTCTTTCGTCCCTAAACATGCTATGGCACACTTCCCAAAAGATGACATTTACAGGGCTATAGCCATTAGGGAAACACAAATTAAAACCAAAATGAGACACTACCACACACCCACCCACCCAAATAACGAAAATAAAGAGCCAGGAATGATCGAGTGTGGGTTGAAGATTGGGAGCATGTGGAATTCTAAGACACTGATGGTGGGAGTGTAAGTTGGTATAACTATTTTAGAGAACCATTGGTGGTACCTTCTAAAGCTGAACATAAACTTGTCCTATCCCTGGCAATTCCCTTCCTAGGTACGTCTTAAAAGAAATGCATCTATATATCCAACAAAAGACACTCAAAAGAATGTTTATAGATACCCTATTCTCGGTGGCCATACACTAGAAACAATCCAAATGTCCGTTGGCAACAAAGTAGACAAAGAAACTGTAGTATATTCATATAATGTGAATACTGTACCCAGTGCAAACCAGCAAAAAAAAAAAAAAAAAATCATAATGGATCTCAGAGGCAAAACATCAAGCAAAAAGAAAGCTAGAAACCAGATATTACAGACTGTACGTTTCCACTAAAGTAAAGCTTAAGAAGAGGCATAAAATAATCCATAGTCTTATAAAGAAAAGACAGTTTACCTTTGGGTCAGAGGTAGTCACTGGGGTGGGGCACATGGGAAGTCTTTACAGTGGTGGCGCTCCCCTATAAACCTCTTCATCTGGGTCGTGGTGCCACGGCATGTTCGCTTAGTATAATTTAATAAAACGTTAAAAAAATTTAATAAAACGTTCATGCGTTATTTGCTCCTTTTTGATATGTGTATTGTACCTTAGTAAAAAGCATAGTTTTTTTTTTTAAAGCAGGCTCTAGACAGCGATCTGCAGCATGGCATGTGAGTGACCTGGAGTGGAGACCAAGGGGCCGCCTGAGTGCCCACGGAGAGCCTACCTGAGGGAAGCTGGGCCACGTGCTTCAATGCCAGGTGCAGGTTCTCTCGACAGGCTGACTGAGGGTCATTCAGCAGGTAGGCCAAGGCAAGGATGACATCATGCTTTAAAAAGCCCTCTCTGGGGAAAAGAATACAGATTTAGATATAATTAAGCCCATGCCTGGAGAGAATTCAGTAAGACAAAGAGGAAGTTGTCCACCCAACACTCCTCCTGGGGCTTGAACTGTGTTGGCTGTCACAGGCCACATTCCTCTGGCTTCCAGGGAGAAAAAAAAGATGGGAGGTGGACTATCGAGAGAATCCCTACAGGCATGAGAGCAGTGTGGCCTGGGTGGCGTGGGAAGAACCACACACTGGAATGACACATCTCTGCCCCTTCCTTAGCTAGAGCCCTGGATCCTTCTTTCACTCTTGCCTCCTCAGCCCTCTTATCTGTAAACTGAGGATGAGACAGTAGAACCTCACAACTGAACTACCCTGAACTTTGGGGCTCCACCCACCAGGGCACACCCCCACTGAGGCTCCAGGCTCTGCAAGCCCTGCCCCTCGAAGCCCCTGCCTCTTCTCCCACCTGAATTGTGAGCCTGCCAACAGCCAGATGCTTGCCTCCAAACCTATGGATGCCTGGTATGCTTGTTGTTATAATTATAGAAGTCAATTAACTATTAGGTAAGCCAATTAGATGTGAGAAGAGGTTTTGTTTTATTTTGTTTTCTTATGAAAACAAAATTGATTGCTTTGGGAAGATTCAAAAGTGATTCTCAAAAAAAAAAAAAAAAAAGTGAGATGACTGTAAAAGATTCTAGAAGGTTTTTACATGCAGATTACTCCATTAATGTCTTTGAGTTCCCGCTCTATTTGAAAGAAACCAAAGCTGCAAATTAGATGATATTATAGGTGTGGTTTAAGCAAAAGAGATAATGAGAAACACCAACCAGTGGGCCCACCCCCAAGAAGAGGCCTGGGGGGCAAGCAGGGATTGGTGAATGCCTGATTATTTGTGTTTGGGGTTAAAATGAAGCAGTGTAAAGGGAATGTACAATTTCTTCAGTTAATGGCTTGATAACTATTTCCTTTGATTAATCGCTGGGCCTGAACACATCTGGTGTAAGGGCTTCTGAGGTCATACCTCTCAGGGCTGGAGTCAGAAAGAAGTGAGAAGGGACATCTGGATGGCTCGGCAGTTGAGCATCCGCCTTTGACTCATGGCATGATCGCAGGGTTCTGGGATTGAGTCCCACATCGGGCTCCCTATGGGAAGCCTGCTTCTCCCTCTGCCTGTGCCTCTGCCTCTCTCTATGTGTCTCTCATGAATAAATAAAATCTTAAAAAGAAAGAAAGAAGTGAGAACTCGGGGTGATGCCCTTGCCCAGTGCCTGGCACATGGAAGTGCCCAGCCAATTGTGCTCTTGCTGTGTTGGCCAGGATTTAACATTCGGTGAGTTCTGAGTCATTCTGGGGCAAGAAAATCATAGTGGGACACCCAGGCTGCAGAGGACTTCCCTGATCCCCCATCTTGAGGTGTCGGCCTCCTCAGTCAGTCCCTGGTCACCCACTCATTCCCTGTCACTCCTGCTTTGTAAGTCTGCTGTGTTTGCCGTGAGGCCATTTGTCCCACTCACAGCAGGCGAGCAAGTGGTGGGCAGGGGCTGCTAGGCCTCCCAGGAGGCTCTTCCGTGTGTGGCCTGTCATGCAAACTGACTCCTCAAGGCTGCTACCCTCATCCCTTCTTCCTGTTGCTACTTGTGTGGGTACAAGAGGCACAAAAGTTTCAACATGAGCAGTTATTTCGAGCCTGACCAACTCCACGAGCTACTGGCTTTAAGTTATAAGATCACCACCGAACTCCAGCAAACTTCAGAAATGGGCCTCCGTTAACTTTCGGCCCTTTGCATTCTTGGTCTATTGTGGTGTGGTGGAGTGGGATGGGGGCGGGGGGGTTCTGGAATCCCCGACCCTGGTCACTTGGTTCTCCTCCCTATGCCTGGTGGTGGCAGTGTGAGGAACAGCGGACACCAGAGGAGTGTGCGGGCCAGGCCATAGCAGGCCCTTGGTCAGTGACAGTTTCTTCACCGCATGTCCCCCCAGCCCCTGCCAACGTGGCCACATCCAGGAACCCTGCCTCTCCTCCCAACCTCCTCCTGCTGCTAAACAAACCTACAGGCACCCCCACTAGGTTCACAGTTCCCTTGTACTTGCCCAAGCTCCAAGCACCCCTCCACATAGCGTCTATCAGCCCTTGCTGGGGGTGAGTGCTTAATATCCACATCAGGTCCAGAAAGAGAAAAAAGGAGCAGGAAGGATGAGAGGCGCTTCCCTCCTCCATGCTCCTCAGTATTAAAGCACTTTCCATGGGTCTGTCTCAAATAAGCACAGCCAGACTCCACCAAGGTCACAGCAGGAAAGGTTGGTGTCCCTGCTTACCAGGGCTCCTGCACCCCTCCTCTGTCCCCATGCCCTTCTCTCCTTCTGGTGTAAAGCATGTGAACTGGGGCTCTCACTGTAGCATCACCTCCCCATTCATTCATAGCGACCCATTGGGCCAGGACTGCACATGGTGTGGGTTAACCACATACCCTTCTGGGAACCTGGAATTAGACCTCAGAGAGAAGTCAGAGAGCGGCGAGGTCAGGGGGACTAAGGGACTGAGGCCACCATCTGGAGATGGCCCTGAGCAAGTGGGTGTGTGAGTTCATAGACACTATCTGCAGGGAAAAGGAGGCAGCAGCCCCCAGAGAGACGAGCACCCAGTGGCCACCCAGGCCGACGTGAGGCAGACGTTTCTGGGCTGAGGGCTGCACATGCACCAACCCGTTTAATTCCTGCCCCCACGAGCAAGTGTGAAGACACTGAGGCACAGAGAGCTTGAGGAGAGGCGGGATTGAGCAAGCTTACATTTGGTGAGATGCCCCAATACCCCTGAAAGGATCTCAAGCTTCCATACAGGGGCATGTGTTGTTTACATCACACAAGTTGGAAGCCAGTGAGCACCCTGCCCCTCTATTCCTTCTTTCTGGGCAGCAGCCCTTGGGCAGGGCCCCAGGGCTTTTTGTGATTTTCAGTTCTGTTTTCAATACCAAGTAAAACTGGGGGTCCCAGGTCAAGAGTGTGAACTGAACCGATATGGGAAAGCACCCCCACCCCCCGACATACGTACACACACACACACTGGCAGACAAAAACAGAGTATTCAAGGTCATCCAAGGGTGCTCCACCCAGGAGAGGGATGTGGCTCCAAAGCATGATACTGGTTTCCAGAGACAGCTGCCCACCTGCCCACGTTATGGGTCGCCATGATGGAGAGCACCTCGGTGGCCTTTATCCGCACTATATCATTATTATCCTTCAGCAAAGCTTTCAGGCTCTCCAGGCAGCCTGCAAGGAAGGCACAAGAACCTTTGAACACTGACCAGTCGCAGAAATCAACTAACCCAGAAGTCAAGAGGTGAGGCAATATTGGGCAACAAGAAACTACCAGAAGCTTTGCTGCTTTGGGGCCTTGGGGGATCACATCAGTTGCAAAGTATTTCTGATTCACTAAAGGAGTCTCTGCGTGCTAGAAAGGCTCACACAGGGGACTTTTTTATCTAACTCCCTGCATGCTTCCGACCAATGGCCTTATCTCTCCATCCACTTCAAGATTTTTAAAAATGGCCTTTACATCTGGAGAGACTGAGGGGTAATATTCTCACCCCTGTCCCAAAGTAGTCATGTACCCTGGAACAGGCTACACCTGGGGATGCCAGGTTGAGCAAATAAAAATCGTGCTGTATTTATTTATCTGGCTACCCTAGCCTCATACCCCTCCTTCCTCTGAACCTCCGGTTTTCTTATCATCTTCCCTCCCAAGGCAGGTGCTATTAGAATTAAGATAACATGGGCACTGCACTGGGTGGTGCTGGCCCAGAGTCAGGCTTATTAAACAGCAGTTTTTATTACTGAAGCTCCACCCGGTGTCCTAGGCCCTGGTTCTAGGAACCACAGCCAAATCTGGAATTAACTAGCCCTTGAGCCAAGGCTGGAGGGAGAAGCATAGTTCATCCATCCCCATCTGAGAAATGTGTAACCATGTCAGAAAAATCACCTCAAGCCTTATTTTGATCATTAGAAGGATGGGACACAAGGGTCATAGCTCCCAGAGACACGTGTGGTTTTAGTAAGGCGTGTGCCTATCTTTTGTGATAGCCTTGTGGTTGAGATAGATAAACAGGGCTCTTTGGTGGATTTATGGCCAACTAGTTGAGCCACAGCAGAGAGGGCTGATTCATGGCTCTGGGTAGGACGCTGGTGTTGTTTGATTAAGGACTAACTAGCTCGGACGGATGCAGTGAAGGGGCCAGGTCGCCTCAGCCCCTCCCATTCCAAGCCACTGTGCTGTCCATCCAGACCCCAGTCATCGTCACCCGGGCTGACACTCACCTATGTCAATGGCCACATAGACATGTTCAGGGTCGTGCATGAGGTCGCACAGAGCCATGAGGGCTTTCTGTCTCGTTAGCAGGTCCTCCGACTGCAGCTCCTCATTCAGCTTGGGCAAGGCCCTACAGCCATAGGCAATGGAGGCCTGAGCAGGGTTAATGTCAGGGGGCAGGTACATGGAGACCCGGGCATGGGACATCTTTTCCACGCCTGCAGAGGGCAACTGTCTAGCTCTCAAAACAAAGCTCTGCAGAAACCACTGATTAAAAGAAACCAAAAAAATTGTTGTTATTACCACTGGGATTTAGAAGCTACTCCTCATTTAATCCTCAAAACTATAAAAGCAACCAGGTGGGGGTATCTTTACTTCTATTTTGCAGGTGAGCAAACTGAGGCTGAGAGCAATGAAGGGATCTGCTCAAGGTCACAGTAAAGATAAATAGCAGCCCAAATTGCAAACTCCAGAGTTCTTCCATGCTTAACGGCAGAGGAAAACCACCAGTACTTTACAGGCTGGGCCTTGGTCAAAAGCTCCAGAGAGACAAAACAAACCAAAGAACCAAACAGGAATATGGCCGCCACATGTAGTACTTACCTAACACCAGCAATACCTAGTATCTAACTCAACTACCCCAGAAGGAGGGGACTTGTGTTATCCCAATTTTACAAAGGAAGTAGTTGAGGTCTAAGGGTAGGAGTTGGCTTCAGGTCATAGAACTGATGAGGCCAGGCCCCAGTGTTTAAATCCAGGTCTAGCTCATCATCCATCAGGGACCCATATTCAGATGCTTCTGATACTTCCACAAAAAAAGGAATTAAGGTTAAAGCATGATTTATTTTTATTACACACATGTACACTTGGAGCAACTATAGGCAGTGTGGCACAGTATAGCTGACCCTTGAACAACACAGGTTTGAAATGCACGGGTCCACTTATACGTGGATTTTTTTACAATACAGAACTTTTTTTACATAATACTTTGTGCATACTTTTTCACATAAATACCGAATGCGGGATCCCTGGGTGGCGCAGCGGTTTGGCGCCTGCCTTTGGCCCGGGGCGCGATCCTGGAGACCCGGGATCGAATCCCACATCGGGCTCCCGGTGCATGGAGCCTGCTTCTCCCTCTGCCTGTGTCTCTGCCTCTCTCTCTCTCTCTCTGTGACTATAATAAATAAATAAAAATTAAAAAAAAAAAATACCGAATGCATTCTCTCTCCCTTATGCTTTTAATAACATTTGGTTTTGGGATCCCTGGGTGGCGCAGCGGTTTGGCGCCTGCCTTTGGCCCAGGGCGCGATCCTGGACACCCGGGATCAAATCCCACGTGGGGCTCCCGGTGCATGGAGCCTGCTTCTCCCTCTGCCTGTGTCTCTGCCTCTCTGCCTCTCTCTCTCTCTCTGTGTGTGTGTGTGTGTGTGTGACTATCATAAATAAATAAAAATAAAAAAAAAACAAACATTTGGTTTCCTCTAGCTTCCTTTATTGTGAGAATACAGTATATAATAAATACAACATAATGTACATGTTAATGAATGATGTTATCGGTAAGGCTTCTGGTTAATAGTAGGCTTCCTAGTAGTTAAGGAGGGAGTCAAAAGTTAGAAGTGGATTTTCAACTGTGGGGGAAATGTAGTATGGGCTCTCCTAACCCCTATGGTGCTCAAGGGCCAACTGTAGTTAATAATGAGCCCCAGAGGGACGCCTGGGTGGCTCAGCAGTTGGGCGCCTATCTTCCAACCAGGGCGTGATCCGGGGGATCAGGATCGAGTCCCACATCGGGGTCCTTACAGGGAGCCTGTTTCTCCCTCTGCCTGTGTCTCTGCCTTTCTCATAAATAAATAATTAAAATCTTAAAAAAAAAAAAAAAAAAAAAAAAGAATGGTTTCCAGACCCAGGCCATGGGTGGCCCTTCTACCTGTGTCTTTCTGAAGTTGCAAAAGGCAGGTGATAATAGCACCTCCTTCCCTCACTCCCAGAGTTGTCATATGAACTGCTACTCATGAGTCTGGCACACTACTGTCACAGTGGTGATTACCGCCATTAGTCCAGTGACAGTCCCAGCCCTGTAGAAATGATCAACTCCAGTAGAGTAGGTGAGCCAAACTCTGATTCTGGGGACTAAGTGACCGGAGGAAAAGAGGGGAGGGGGCCTGGCTGGGAGGGGCCTTTGCCATTTCTGTGCTCCCCCTGCAAGGCAGTGGGTGCTGGGGACAAGGGCCTGACCTCCTCCTTAGAGGAGCATGGGTTAGGGAGAGCCTTGGGGTAAGAGGACGCGAGCCCGCTGTGAGCCGGACTGGGTAGATCTGGGGACCCCCTGTTACCTCTGGCAGCCGCCGCTCACCTGCCTCGGCTCGCGGTCCCGGAAGCGCACGCCCGTTGCCAGGCGACTGGGTTGCCAGGATACCTCGCGGCGTCCGCTGCACCGGCTGCGCAGGCGCGATCGGCCTTGGGCCCGGACCAGCTGTAAAGGGGAGAGAAGGCTTTCCTGGGTTACTGTGAAGAACAAAGGCGGCTCAGCTTTGTTCATGGTACAGAAGGGAAGCGAAGTGACTGTACGTCTTTCTCTGAATAGAACATTGCAAGTCTTTAATCCTCAGGGTAAACTCGTGAAGTGGTAACATCCAGTTTACAGACAGAAACTTCAGAGAGGTTCAGAAGCTCCCCCCAAATCACACAGGCCTGATCCCTGGACTGTCTAGCTTTGGCTCAGGCTCCTTGATAGGCAGTGGAACGGCCTGCTAATGACACAGATCAGCCCCGAGGTGGACCCAACACACGGATGGTTGGAGCGATTGTTCTTCAAAGCAAGTCAGACCCAGCCATCGTCACCTGCCTGAAACCCTCCTGTGGCTTCCCAGTGGTCTCAGGACAGGTCCAAACTCCTAGCCTGCCATCAAGGTCCCAGATCATGGCCTCCAGGACCATGCTGGATTCTTTTAATTTCCCAAATGGTCAACTCTTTCATGCAGCCTGAGCTGCTTGTAACACTAACCACTTCTTTTCCTTCAGGACACAGTTGGTGTACACCTCGACCATGAATACTATCCTCTCCATATTAATAAATGACCCCATAGCTTAATTATCCCATTGGCACTCTTCCTCCTCCAATTCTCTATTCCCCTGCTTCCCCCAGCAGACTCCAGCTTCTCTGAGGGTGGAGGCCATGTCAGTCCTGTTTACTTGCCTTTGTAGTGCCACGAATATACTAGAAGGTTTTCAGTCAATGTAAAATAAAAGAATGGGTAATGGACTTGAATCAAGATTTATAATCTACAAAGCACTTTCACCATCTTGTGTGACCCTCGCATCAAACCCTTGAAGTTGATAGGCCGGTCCATTTTATAGCAGAGTAAACTGAGGCAGAGGAAGAGAGCAACTCATGTAAGTCCACCCCTCTGCCTGAGTCCTTAGCACTGAAATTTAACTAACAAATGCACCAAGCATTAGCCTCCAGCACAATTAGCTTTGAAATGAAGATCACTTACTTAGATCTTTGTGCCCAGGACCCCATATTGTGATGCAGAGATGTGTCCCCTACTGTGGTTCTTCAAAGGACCCAGTCCTAAAGGATCTCTCTAACCCAGAGCCCCCTAACTTTTTCAGGAAGGTGGTGTGGAGAGCACTGGGCTAGCAGTCAGAAAATCTGGGTTCCAATTCTAGTTCTTGATTCTTTTGATTTTGTGAGCCTTAGGTCCCTTGTCCGTGAAACCAGGGAGCTGAATCAAGTAAATTCTCAAAGCTGGGAACCCCCAGGGCACCCCCTGGGCACCTGTTTTAAACAGGTCTTGGGATTGAGTCCCACATTGGGCTCTCCTTGGGGAACCTGCTTCTCTCTGCCTATGTCTCTGCCTCTGTCTGTGTGTCTTTCATGAATTAAAAAAACAAAAAACAAAAAAGCTGGGAACCCCAGGCCTCTCAGAATCTGGTTACAGAGTCTTTTTTCTTTTTTAATTATCCTTCAGTTTTATCATTTTTCTTTTCTTTTTTTTTTTAAGATTTATTTATTTAGGGATCCCTGGGTGGCGCAGCGGTTTGGCGCCTGCCTTTGGCCCAGGGCGCGATCCTGGAGACCCGGGATCGAGTCCCACATCAGGCTCCCGGTGCATGGAGCCTGCTTCTCCCTCTGCCTATGTCTCTGCCTCTCTCTCTCTCTCTCTCTCTCTCTCTGTGACTATCATAAATAAATAAAAATTAAAAAAAAAAGATTTATTTATTTATTCATGAAAGACATAGAGAGAGAGAGGCCGAGACACAGGCAGAAGGAGAAGCAGGCTCCCCGCACGAAACCCGATGTGGGACCTGATCCCCTGGATCCCAGGATCATGCCCTGAGCCAAAGGCAAATGCTCAACCACTGAGCCACCCAGGCATCCCCAGTTTTATCATTTTTCAATCTCCTTTTTGTTCCCTTTTAAAAGATACATACAACATAATATTAGTATATGTTAATTATAAACATAAAAATATAATAACCACGTGTGAATTCACCGTCAGAACATTATCAATGCCTGGATCCTCTTTCCCTATCCTATACCCCATCTTCCTCTCCAAAGCTAACCACTCTCTCATTTTGTGATTACACAGTCTTACAAGTGCCTCTAAGGCCATCCAGCTGACATGCCTCATCTTCAAACAGAAACTAGCTTATAGGAGCTCAGTGACTCAGGTCAGCTTTTAAACAGCCATTAATTACAGAAATTAATTTTCTAAAATGACCCCTTTAGAAGCCAGGCATATGATATTCAGGCATCATTAGATTCAGATCTATGCAGATTAAGGTCAATGAGTGGTAGGCCGCTGCAGGGGGCTGGACTTCAATCAAAGGCCAATGCTACAGCAAAAGTTCTTATGCCATGATTGCAGAGAGGAGGAGGTATCTGTGGGAAAGACTAGAAGGAGGGAAGCACACCAAAATACGTTAAGGCTGACCTGGCAGGGCCAGAGATGGGAAATGTTATTTATTCTCTGTATTCTAAATTGTTTATTTTTATTTGAGTTATTTATTGAATAGGCATTATAGGCACATGAAAGGAAATCTAGAACATATGAAAGTAAAATGTCTCCCTCCCTCCTCAGGCCCAGCCAAACAGGTTGTCCTCATCTGTATGTAGCAACCACTGTATCTTTCCAGAGCTAAGCTAAACTTATACAAGTAAACATGATTCATTTACTTTTTACCGTGGCAGCATACTTGTGTTCTTTACCTTCTTTTTAAAAATTTAATTCACTCACTTACCATTCACTAAATGTATGATATGCCTAGGCACTGTTTAGTTAGCCAATACAATAGGTGGATTAAATAAACATCAACAGCCTTGCTCTCCCTGCTGCCAGTGGGGGGAGATAGACAATCAACATAAACAATAAGTTATATAATATGTTAGAAAATAGTAGGTTCCTGGGAAAAACAGAGCAGAATAAGGGGTTGGGAGGTTGCTACAATTGTAAATAGGCTGCTTTTGGGAAGGCCCCATCTAGAGGTGTTATCTGAGCAAACTTGAAAAAAGGGGAAGGAGGAGAGCAATGTGAATATCTGGGGGAAAAGCATTCGGGCTTAGGGAACAGCCAGTGCAAACCCCCCGGGTGCCTGGTGTGTTGCAGGAACAGCAAGGAGGCCAGTAGAGTCTATGCGGGATAGGGGGTGGGGGGGGTGGGGGATAAGAGGTGGAAGAGAGGAAAAAGGCCAGAGCAAATTACGTGAAGCCTTTTGAGCCACTGTAAAGATTTTATTAATCTGAGAGAGATGAGCAGGCATTGGACAGTTTGAAACCAAAGACTGCCATGATCTGATCTGTTTTAACAGGAGAATCCCTGGGGCCACTGAAGGGGAATAGGGTGGGGCTAGGGTAAAGGCAAGGCGACCTGCTGGAGGGAGAGAAAGGTAATACACTGCGCAATACCAGTGGAAGTAGGGGGAGGGGGGAGAGGAGTAAGGGGATATTGGACAAATTTTCAGGGTAGAACCTACTGAGTTCACTGATAAATCAGTTATGGGTTGTGAGAAAAAGGAGTCAAGCTAGGGATCTTGGAGATCCCTCCATCCCAATATATAAAGAAAAATATGAAATATTTAGATAACCAGAAAAAAATCACATTTAATATTATGAAAATAAATATTTAAGCACTTCACATAATCCCCACCCGTTCTTTTGAGCTACCACCTCTGGCCTGGAGGCCAGGTGCTCCAGTCTTTCCACCATCAGCCCCGCCCCGCCCTGCCCCCGCCCCCGCCCCCGTGTTCCCGGCCCCTCCTCCCGGCCGCCCTGCCCCCGCCCCCGGGGTCCCGGCCCCTCCTCCCGGCCGCCCTGCCCCCGCCCCCAGGGTCCCGGCCCCTCCTCCCGGCCGCCCTGCCCCCCCCCCGGGGTCCCGGCCCCTCCTCCTGGCCTCCCTGCCCCGCCCCCGGGGTCCCGGCCCCTCCTCCTGGCCGCCCTGCCCCGCCCCCGGGTCCCGGCCGCCCTGCCCCGCCCCCGGGGTCCCGGCCCCTCCTCCCGGCCGCCCTGCCCCGCCCCCGGGGTCCCGGCCCCTCCTCCTGGCCTCCCTGCCCCCGCCCCCGGGTCCCGGCCCCTCCTCCCGGCCGCCCTGCCCCGCCCCCGGGGTCCCGGCCCCTCCTCCCGGCCGCCCTGCCCCGCCCCCGGGGTCCCGGCCCCTCCTCCTGGCCTCCCTGCCCCCGCCCCCAGGGTCCCGGCCCCTCCTCCCGGCCGCCCTGCCCCGCCCCCGGGGTCCCGGCCCCTCCTCCCGGCCGCCCTGCCCCGCCCCCAGGGTCCCGGCCCCTCCTCCCGGCCGCCCTGCCCCGCCCCCGGGGTCCCGGCCCCTCCTCCCGGCCCGCCCTGCCCCGCCCCCGGGGTCCCGGCCCCTCCTCCCTGGCCTCCCTGCCCCCGCCCCCAGGGTCCCGGCCCCTCCCCCCGGCCGCCCTGCCCCCCCCCTCCGGGGTCCCGGCCCCGCCTCCCGGCCTCCCTGCCCCGCCCCCGGGGTCCCGGCCCCTCCTCCCGGCCGCCCTGCCCCGCCCCCGGGGTCCCGGCCCCTCCTCCGGCCGCCCTGCCCCCGCCCCCGGGGTCCCGGCCCCTCCTCCTGGCCTCCCTGCCCCGCCCCCGGGGTCCCGGCCCCTCCTCCCGGCCGCCCTGCCCCGCCCCCGGGGTCCCGGCCCCTCCTCCTGGCCTCCCTGCCCCCGCCCCCGGGGTCCCGGCCCCTCCTCCTGGCCTCCCTGCCCCGCCCCCGGGGTCTCGGCCCCGCCTCCCAGCAGCTCAGCCTCCCCACTAGAAGCCCGCTCCTCCCGCCCTCGTTACCATGGTGATCGCCCAGCGCGTGCGCAGTGTCCTGGAAGCTTCTGCAGCTCCCCCGAGACGCTCTGGTTGCTACAGTGACCTCTCGGTGGAACCGCGTGTGGACTCTTTCCGCTGTGAGCTCCGCCCAGAGCCCGTCCCTGACGCCAGAGATTCGTCAGACGCCCTCGGGTCTAGCGTGGTGCTGGTTGCTATGGTGATCGCGGCCACCGGCCCCGCCAGACCAGGTCGCGCAGCTCCTGGAGCCTTTGCAACTCCCGCGGGTGAGTCTGCCGCCCCCTGCCCCCCCCTGGTCCTCTCCTGTGCAGGGGCGTCCCGGAGGCCCTGGTTGGGAGGGCTCCGCGTCCCCGCCCACCTCCCGCAGTACGAACCTGAACCCCGGGGCCTCCTTGCTCCCTGAGCGGCCTCCCTGGGCCGGGCCGCGTGATCCTGAAGGGGAGCCGGGTCAGGTCGGGGAGGACGATGGGCCTGTGTAAGACCCCCCTAGCGGAGGGGGGAGGACAGGAGAGGACGCAAGGCTGTGGTGTGAGGGGCCAGGCGCTGGGCGCGGTGCAGGGGTGCAGAGAAATGCCTGTAGGTGTAACCTGAGGTCCCTGACCCACCCAGAGCCTTTGTTGCTTGGAGACTAGGAGCAGGGGACCACCTCAATTCTGCGTCCTCCACCTGGGCGGTGGTGATGCCCAGCTTGGCATTTGTGCCATGCCTCACTCACCACGGTGATAAATTCAGAGAGAGGCCGCTCCTGGTTGGAGGAGCCCCCAAGCAGGGCCAGGAAAGCCTGGTCCCCCCACCCCACCCCAGCCATACTGCCGGCAGATGGAAAGAGATGATCTCTGGTCAGTTTCCCTGTGGGGGAAGGGGGCGTGGACCAGTGTTTAAAGCTACTGAGGCTAAGCATAAACTTAAGGATGAGTCCCCAGGGATTTATGTAGCTCCCTAACCCTCTTTTGCCTGGCTGGGTCCACAGGACACCCTGGAAGGATGAGGTCTTCGCTGACGTCTTTGGGGCCACCTGTGAGCCGGGACCGCATCATCACCAGCTTCCCTAAGGTAGAGAGAGTCGTTAGCCAGCCCTTTAGGTGCATGCTGCTCTCCCAACACCATCTCCACATCCACATTCCCCACCTGCATTCACCACCAGAAACAAAGCAGGAGAATCGGGGAGGTCAGTGGTCAGTCGTCAGTCCCTCTCTAACAAAGCCCAGGAACTCAGTAGACTTCTTCAGAAACAGGGAGACTTGGCACTGACTTGCCCGAAGTGGACCAGCTAATTAAGGGTGACCCCAGGAGATGATGTGGCGTGGAGGTTAAAGGCACAGACTTGGCAGACAGTCCTGGGGCTGAATCCTGACTCTATCATTAAGCTATGTGACTGTGGGCAAGTTACTCAACCTCTCAGCACTGCTGATACGTAAGGATAATTCCTCACATTGGGTGCTTGGCGTTGGTAAACAGGAACTCCCTTACCCGAGTTGTGGTCACTGCCATTCTCGTTGGTATTATTACTATTATCAAAGTAGCAGTCTAGTTTCCTGACACCAAATCCAGGGCCCTCCCTCCTTACCATGCTGCCTTCGCTTCCTGCTGAAAACACGACGGTCTTAAACACGACGGTCTTTCATGCATATCAAAATCCAGTATTCATTGCATCAGGTGTTGCATCAGGTTGCAAATCAGTCCAACCCCTAGAGGAGGCCGTGCGACAATATTTCCCACCTTTGTGTTGCCGCTGCCTTCTGATCCAGCCATTGAAGGCCAGGTAGTGGAGCAATTTGTAAAGCACAAGATCAGACACAGTATAAAATGTCTTCCGGGGGTGGGGGTGGGGGGGCTGCTTCAACAGCAAAATGCTATGTCCTGACCCAGACGGGAGGAAGAGTGAGGCTTCCCTTCAGGAGCAGATGTGTAATGAGACTCAAAGTCAATTAAGTAAAATGTGAGGAATGGAGCATACTTCCACTGGTGGAAAAAGGAGAGGGGAGAAGACAAATGCATGTGTTTGTTTATGTGCCAGAAATCTCTCTGGAAGGACACAGAAGATCTTGCTGTCCGTGGTTGCCTCCATGTGACTTGGGACAGGGCATGGAGGGAAAAATCCTCTCCTTGGAATGACCTCTCTCTGTCCTTTGAATTCTGTGCCCAGGCTGGTACGGAGGAAGGAGGGGACTGCAGACTTCGGGTAATTTGGGCCTGTCTCACCTTTTCTTCCTCTGCACACCCAGAGAGAAACCTGTGGTGCCTCAGACCTGTGGACAATTCTCCCAGAAATTTCCATCCCAACAGATTTCATCCCAGGCAATTGCTTCCCTAGAGAGCTTCACCGTGGTCACCAGGGATGATAGACACTGATGTTTAGTGAGCCAAAAGGAAGGGAAGTATGATCGGCACAGAACGGTCCAGGTGTCACGGTGCAGAGGGCTCCATTTACAGAACAGATCAGCGAGGCGCAGAGAGGCGGGGTGGGTGGGTGCTGCGGGGCGTCACACCTCTGGGCGTGGGAGAGCCAGGACTTGACCTGAGAGCCGGCGGGAGGCATCCACCGTGTTTTCACAGAAGGTGAGATTCTCCTCATCCTGTCTGTGGCAATTCATCATACATCACGGGGCCACACCACTTCAGACCTGAGACATTCCTGGTCAGGTGGGGCAAGTCTCTCTCATTACCCTGTGCCTCAGTTTCCCTGTTTCTAGAATCAGCTCACACTTCTTGCCCAGTCCTCCTTGTTACATTTCTTCAGTGCATCCACAGTGGTGGGATGCCTCTAATGACCACAGTGGCCAGGCTGACACCCCCCATCCCATCCCCCCCCCCCGCACCCCATTTGAAACTGCCGTGAAAGTGGATGGGGGAGGGGAGAAGCAGCCTGCTTTCTCATGAGGTAGTGAGGAATGTGGGCTGTGGGCCAAGCTGCTCACCTGCCTTACCCATTTGCTCCTCCCCCCAACCACATGACTAGGTTATGAGTGTCCCCACTTTCCCGATGAGGAAACGGGCTCACTGAGATGCTGTGACTTTACCTTTTGTAAAGCTGCTTCCACTGTCCTTGCCGCCTCCATCCTGCCTGAAGTCCAGGGGGCAGGTGCTCCAGGGCAGAGCCCACCTCCGTGCCCAGGAACTCAGAAGAAATGCTAAGGCTAGGAGGGAGGTGGAGCCCTTGCCACAGGGGAGCTGTGGGTCCCAGCAGTGCCCCAAAGGACATGGTGGGCAGCCTGGGGGTACCCTTGCCATATCACAGCAGGCCACACCAGCAGCTTCCACCAGCAGCTTCCAACGATGCCCCTCTCCCCACATCCTCACCACATGCCATCCTCAGCCTCTGCCAATCTGAGAGCAAAACATGACTGTCACCTTCAGTTTGTTTAATGTCATCTTTTCCGATGGTAAAATATAGGGGCGTGCAACGTGTATCATGACATCTTAATAGCCACAAATATTTGTGCAGCACTTAGTGTATCCACTGATGGCTTTACAAGCATTATTTCATTTTATGCCCCCAGGCTTCTGGGGCCTTCTAGATTAGAGACATTAGACAGCTGCCTGGGATCACACAGCAGCTAAGGGGAGACACAGGTCTCCCTGACCCTGAGGGGGTGCTCTTCAATCTTGACCCGTTCTGCCTTCCAAGAAACGTGGAAGACCCAGAGAGCCCTCCGGGATATTTTCCTTGCACATAGATACACAGTTTCAAAGCAAACGTGGCATCCAAGATCCTAGAAGGCATGGAAGGATCTCGGTGCCAAAAGTGCCCTGATAACCCACCCCTCTTCTCGCCTGGAGAAGTTCAGAGAGGATAGGGACCTGCCACATGCCCACAGCAAGGGCACAGCTGCCCCAGGCAAGACCCAGCTCTCCGAGTTGCCACCTGGGCCCTTTGGTCTGACCCCCACTGCTGCTCCTCAGGACTCACAAGACCTGGGAGTCTCGGGGCCACTGATGGGATAGAGGACGTGTGTGACAGAGGGGTCAGGGAAAACTGATGAGCTGGCCCGTAGGGAATGCTGGCAGGCAAGTCACCACTTTGCTGCCCTACTTGGTCAAGCTGCAGCTTTGTAGGATGAAGTGTCCATCTGTCCATCTGTCTGGCTTTTTCCAGTGGTACACCCCTGACGCCTGCCTGCAGCTCAAGGAGCACTTCCATGGGCAGGTCAGCACCACCTGCCAGCGCAGGAACACAGGGACTGTGGGGTGAGTGACCCCATAACCCAGGGGGCGCGGGATGTGGGGGGAGGCAATGGGTAGGAATGAATGCATGGATGAATATATGAATGGGCGGATGAAACACACATATGATGCCTGTAGAGCCCAGGATGGGCCTAGAGATAACCGGGATCTTCACCTGGCTTTGCTGCCATAGAGAATGTCTGCCATAGAGAACGGCTTCCCCTTTTCTCAAGAAGTCCTGCACGTGACTTCTCAGCCTGAGGTCCTTGGCATATGTCTGCTTTCTCCATCTGGAATGTCTTTCCTACCCTTCAGCTCACAGTATAGTGTTAGAGGACTCCCCACCCCCATCCCCGCCTCCCCAGCCTGGGCTGGGTACCCCTCCTGTGTGCTTCTTGGTCCCAAGCACTTATCTTACAGACTTGCGAGTTTGCTTCTAGATTCAGCACTAGACCTAGCCTGTGAGGGCGAGGGCTGTGTCTGTTCTGCTCCCGCCTCAGCAGCCCCAGCACCTGGCACCACCTAGCCCTGCTGGCTTTGGAAGTTTGCAGCAGTTACTCCCTCCCTTAACACACAGGTACCAGGGCCTACTTTTGCCTCTCCTCCTGAGGAGCTCATGGTCTGCTCAGGTAGTCAGTGGGGCTCACAGGTGTCATACAGGTGTGGGGAGGTGGCTGTGGAAGCCCAGCTCTGAGTTCCCAGATAGCACAGACTGAGGCCGGGCTCAGGTCAGAATGTCCACGGCAGCCATGGTCACAGGATGAGAGCAATGGCCACCAGTTAGGGTGGTATGTCACGTAGGTGACCTCTCTGACACCCTTCACAACAGCTCTGGGAGGTGAGAAACTGAGACACAGTGGGTACCCCCATAATACCTCAGCAGTACCTTTACTCCTTCATCTGGGAAGCTGGAGTTAGGGCCATCCTGCTCCAGAACCAGAGGCCACCTGGGAGCAGAGAAGGCACAGCCTCTGTGCCCCCAGACACGGCCAGGGGAGCTGTATCAGGTCCCCAGGTAACACAGGTGCCTTCTTGCTGTCTGCAGGCAGAGGAAGTACTTGGTCCAATGTCTGAGCTCCTTCTGCATGAGCTGCCAGGCAGTTAGTGACAATAGTGTCCTGGTCAGGGAGTACCTGCTTGCCAAAGCAGGAGCCCTTGCAGCCCCAGGCATGGGTAGGAAGGTGCGGGGGCTCTGCCCCCAGTGCCTGTAGGCCCTGCCCACAGCACTGTGTCTGGTCCTCACATGTCCAGGCTCCTCACTGTGCCACAGCTTCCATATAGCCCCACCTGGGACTCCTCCCTCTAGTCTGTCAGCCCAAGACTCAGCCTCCCTTCGTGCCCAATTCTTATCCTCACCACTTGGGCCCAGTAGGGTCAATGGTACAGCCCCTGAGAGAGTAGAGTCCCTAGAACAAACACAGGCCTTCTGCCCTCTCCTGTGAGTGCCAGGGATGGGGACACACATCCCAGAGTGTCTCAGCAGGTGGCCTGTTCCCTGTTAAGGACTGACACGTGGCTAACAAGTGGGAAGCTCAGGGAAGGAAGGGCCCGTATGTGTGAAGATGCTCTGTGGCCACGCTCGCACGCAACACAGCCATATCCCTCACAGGCTCCGACTCTCCAAGGTGGTTGTCGTTGGCGATCTCTACGTGGGCAAGACCAGCCTCATCCACAGGTGCGCCTGCTGCCCACACCTCCCAGCACGGGCTGTCACGCTTTTCCCTGGGAGACCAAAATGACACTGTCGTCATCAAAACTGTGTGGTTGCTGGGTGCCACACCTCGGAGGGGGTACAAGGAATCAGGGAGATCCAGGTTGGGTGGAGGGTGCAGGGTCCCAGGACCCTGGCATTCATGACACCATCCCCTGGGACCATGGGCTCATGCCTCACTGGCCCTGACCTGCAGCATTTGCCATCTGGGCTGCTGCAGCCCCCTTCCCCCCAGCAGTTCTTATCAGCAGCTCCGTCTGTCTACTGTTTCCCTCTGTGGACCATCATCTCATATTCCCTGTGGGTGTACTTCCCATTGCCTGTAGACTTTGACTGTCATGAGCGAAGCTTCCACACACAGCCTCTCTGATGACTTCCTTAACTCCCACAGGTTTTGCAAGAATGTCTTTGACCGTGACTACAAGGCCACCATCGGGGTGGACTTTGAAATCGAGCGCTTCGAGATCGCTGGGATTCCCTACAGCCTGCAGATGTAAGTGGTCATTGTGTCATGCCATTTCCCGTGTGGCTCATGAGTGGGCTTTGTCAGGGGAGAGCCATGGGAAAGCCTTGGTGAGCTCCTTGACTATGCCCTGTGGTGCTCAGTGAGGACCTGTCGAGATAAACAGGAATGATTATATGAAACTGAGCTGTGCCAGTTCCCAGAGGCCTGTACTCCCTCAGTCCCCATGGGTGTCTCACATTGGTCATCAGACCTGGGAAAGTCCTCACAGACCGATGTGCCCACCCATCCTCATCCTACCCTGATGCCTACCCCTCACGTTCTGGCTCCGGGTCCCCACCCCTAGCTTGCCTGGTGCTCAGTGATCCCCCCACCAGGCCAGCAGGGTGGCGTCTGGCCAGTCACTTCAGACCTCTGAGCATCTGTTCGCATCTGGAAAACGGAGCCCAAAGCGGTCCCTGCCTGCCGGACTCTGGTGGAGGCCCCCTAGTCCATGCACCTTCCTCGGGCTTGATGTTTCCCCACTCCTCCTCACCCCTCTGTCTGCACTCCACTCCCGTTTCTCTCCCTCTGTCTGCTTCCCTGCAGACCCCATGTCTCTGCATCTCAGTGGCCCCATTGGCTTCAGTCCTTCCCGTTTCCCTCAGAACAGCCCAGAGTCTGTTCCCCAGAGCTCTGGACCTTGCCTTCCCTCTCCTCTAGCACCTGTAGGATGCTGCAGGTCTATGTGTCACCAGCTGAACCCTCTCCTGTGTGACTTTCTCCCCACTCCAGTCTCTCCTGTGTGGCTCCTTCCCCTTCCTAGGCTCCCCACCCAGCTGCCCCTACACCACTGTGGCCTGCTGCCTCGGTCCTGGTCCCCTTCTTTCTCTCTCCCTATGAGTCACACCTGCTTCTCTGGTTTCATCCTCAATCCTCTATGCCCTGCCTGGGCTTAGCCTGGAGATCTAGGGTCATCAAGATGGAGCTCTCCCTCTCGTGGACCTCAGCTCCTAACTCTGCCCGCTTCTCTGAGGACAGCCCCAGTGCAATCCTAGAGCCAGATGGCACCACCGCATCCCGCCCAAGAGAGAGTATGGGGCCAGACCAGAGCAGAAGAGGCTGTGAAAATGCAGGGCTGGGGACCCAGGGGCTCTGGAGCCAGGAGAGCTGAAGAGCACAGAGCTGATGGGACAGCCCAGGTGGGGCCAGGCAGAGAACAGCCTGTGCTGGGTTCCCCTTTGTGGCCACGGCTGTATTGACTAGAGTAGAGACGCAGTCCTGGCTCAACGTAGATGAGCCCTACTGGGGACACTGCCAGCCATCCCACTGGCCCCACCTCCAGGCCACCCTCCCTGATTCCCACCCAGAGTCATCTTCAGAAACGAAAGATGTTATGAATGAATTAACAGAAGAACAGTGCCAAAAGGTTCTGCATCATGCTGAATCACTTGAAAAAATTTCAGACCATTGAGATCTTATTCATGGTTTATCTACTTTTCCGTTTACAGAAGAAAGTTAAATTTTGATCTGCTATTTTTAAAAAGGGATGGGTTTTCAGAGTCAGTCCTGCGTATTGACCGCCTGCCTGGTTCTAATATTTTATTTTATTTTATCTTATCTTATATCATCTTATCTTGTCTCTCATGAATAAATTAAATCTTTTTTTAAAATAAAAAATAAAAATAAATAAACCAGAGCAAGTAGATCTCAGTATGTGTCTCCCCCTGTCCTATACTGTGCCGATGGCAGACCTTGTTAATTTTTTTAAGATTTTATTTATATATTCATGAGAGACAGAGAGACACTCCCAGGTCCCACCTAGGGACCTGAGCATCCCCTCTGCTGCAGGGCCAAATGTGAAGCCATGGGCCAGCCACACACGAGCAAGTGGCAGAGCCTAGAATCCCAGGGCCATTCACCAGGCCACGTCTGCAGGTGGACTTCCACATCTTCAAAGTGAGCACATCAGGGGCATACTCTCTTTTTTAATGGCACAGACTAAAGGGACTGAGCTACAACTCCATTCATCTAGACAGTGGAACTAGGTCAGGCCCCTCCCCCACGGGCATGTGACTCCAGCTAGGGAATTCCCCCCTGGGGCCCCATGGGAAGGAATCCTGAAGAATTGCGGGGCGGGGACCACTAGCTGGTGGTTTAGAGCACTGCAGTTGCTTCATCTGCCACCTCTTTCTTTCCCTTTCTGTCTTTGCCACCACACAGCTGGGACACCGCAGGGCAGGAGAAGTTCAAGTGCATCGCATCTGCCTACTACCGGGGTGCCCAGGGTGAGCATCCGGGTGATGGCAATGGTGGGGCCCTCAGCCACATATGGCAGGAGGCTCCCACTGGGCTCATAACAAGTCCAGGTCCTCCGCCCAGGCACCAAATCTGCCCTCCAAGAACCACTGAGAAAATCCCCAGCCAGCCCTTGGGGATGAGGAGACTGCTTTCCAGCCAGCTGGGCCTGGGGTTGGCCTCAGCAGTCACATCCTGCAGGGACCCTGTGCTGGTGGGTGCTCGCTTTGGGGTCTCAGCCACCGTTTCAGCTCAGTAGGATGCTTACGGGGGGGACGGGGCACATGTCCAGAAACCCCAGAAAAGAACAGAGTTGACTCCTGGAGGAGGTGCGGGGAGGCAAGGCTGGAGGGGAAAAGTAGAAGGGCCACAGGAGGACTGCACCTGCTGGTGGGGGGGCGGGGGGGCAGGCCTCTCAGGCAACAGGCGACAGCATAAGATCCCCACTTCAACACTAGCTTCCTGGGGGTTTCGGTGGAAAACCATTCACGGTATCCAAAACCAGACTCAAGTTATGAGACCCAGTTATGTCTACTTGATGCTGGTGTAAAGAAATCACAACATTGCTATTGGAGATTTGAAAAATGCAAAACCAGGAAACCGTGATCACCTTGGTTACAGTCGGAGTTCCAGCTGTGGCTTGTCTGCTCAGGGAAGACATCCCCTGAGGAGGAGGTGTCAGGCACTGGGCATACCCCTGAGAACAGCAGCCCAGCCCACCACCATCACCATGCTCTGTAGCCTCCCTTGCTTCATCCCCCTCTGCCTCAAGGGGCCTCCTGCAGCTTCAGGCAAGATGCAGAGGAAGGCTCTAGCTGGCCCTGATCACATTCCCAGGCCCAGTAGAGAGCAGGCCTTGCTGGAATGTTCTCTACGTAGGACTCCCCTCAGGACACCAGGAGACCCTGGACACCCTGAACACCATGGGACCTGGGCAGGACCAGTGATGAGAACCACCCTGCTCCTCAGAAATGGTTCCCCTAAAGCTGCTTGTCTGTTGCTATTGTCCTCAGAGCCATAGATGCCATTGATCGAAAGTCCTGCATCAGGCCCTAGATCAAGAGCTTATAAAATAGCTGTTCTTGCTTAAACCTCACAGCACCCCTGAGAGCCTGAGGTATCGTTCTCACCACTTCACAGATGGAAAAACTGAGGCTCTCAGCAGTTAAGGCCCTCACCTGAGCTCCCCTAGCTGTAAGTGGCAGAGAGGAGATTTGAACACAAGGAGCCCATGAGCTCATCTTGCCTCCCTGGATACCCCCTCGAGCTGGGCCTCTGGGTATGGGTTGGAGAGGGCGGTGGGTTGGTAGATCGCAAGGGAGCGCCATGTGGTGTCTCCTTCGCAGCCTTCATAGTGAAGACCCGGGCTGACTGCCTGGGAGGCCATCCCAGCAATTCTGCGGAGTCCGGCTCCTCTCTGGGTTTCTCTTGGGGAGCAGGGAGCTGCCTGAGGGGAGCCCCTCCTTGTACACCATGTTTGTCTCATCTGTTGCTGACCAGCTCTTGGCTTCTCCCCATGTGTACAGTGATCATCACAGCCTTCGACCTCACTGACGTGCAGACTCTGGAGCACACCAGGCAAGTCTGGGACTCTGCAGCCCCTATGGTTCCTTTGGGTTCAGGAATGCCCATGAGCTGGGCCCCTAGTGGCGGATGCAAGGGACCAGACTCGCTGGTGAGAACTGACCGCCCACAGGCCACTTACTGCCTCCTCACCACATTATCCCTTAAGATTTGCCCCCATCTGCTGAAGGCAGGGCCAGCTCAGGGTTTGCAGCCAGCCCAGGCTGACAGGGGCCGGGCTCAGAAGGGCCTGCCTTTGCTTTAAAGCTCTGCTGTCACCATCTTGAGAGATTTGGTGATTGCTGGATGAGGGGCCTCCCATTTTCACTTTGCTCTGGGTCCTACAAATTATGTGTAACCAGTCCTCTTGTCTTGGCTGGAGACCTGGTAACATGACCAGCGCCCCTCTCAGCCAGCTGGGGTCTGGGTACCTTCCCTGTGACTCGTGGCTCAGTGCTCCCAGTGTGCCCCCAGACCTCTCTAGGTGGATGGATGCCATCTCTCAGCCTGTCTTCCCTCTGTGCAGGCAGTGGCTGGAGGATGCACTCAGGGAGAACGAGCCGGGCTCCTGCTTCGTGTTCCTCGTTGGAACAAAGAAGGACCTTCTGGTGAGCACACCAGAGCGAGAGGCTCTGGAGGGGCCTCCGGAGAATGCAGCTGCTTTCAGCCCAAGCTTGGGGAATGGAGGGTGGCATTGATGTGCCTAGATGGGAATTTGAAGACCAGGAACTAAAAGTTAGGGGCACCTGAGTTTCCTGTGCTGGTCTCATTGGAGAGGGATCAGCAGGATGTCACCCCTGGGGAAGTGTACCCCAGCCCATGCACCTGCCCATCCCAGGGTGAGACGGGGAGGTGGAGGCACAGGGGGAAGCTCTCCCCCCCACACACACAGGAGGGTCAGGAGGGCTGCTTCTCCCAGTCAGGGGCTGCATGTAAGCAGGCAGAGGTGGAGGCTGTGCGCCTGGCCAACGAGATGCAGGCCGAGTACTGGTCGGTGTCAGCGAAGACAGGTGAGTGGGTGCGGGGCTATCGCCCCAGAGGGTGCAAGAAGTCTCCTTCTGTGGCTCTGTGGTATGCTCAGGTCACAGCCAGCTGTGCTGGTGACCAACAGGGCCTTCCACTGCCTGAGAGGATGTCTCCTCGACTCTAGAGGGAGACCCATGGGCACCAGGAATAGGGACACCTGGCCCTGTGCGTGTGTTCTCTAATGCATCCCCTCCCTCTGTGAGGCAGATCCATTTTATCCCTGCAAGGTCACGTCCAGGGTCACAGGGAGGAAGCAGCAGGGCTGGAATTGGAATACAGCCCTCACCTGTAACCACTATACCATCCTGCCCCCCCACCTAAGAGGCACCTCCTGGCACATAGAAGGGCCCAGTAACTGGGGCTCCCATGTCTTTCCCGGATGTCATCGTGGAAGACACTGCAACATTGCTCATGGCCCCCTGGCCCTCATCCACATCCCAAGTCTGTCCTCCAGGCACACAGGACGCCCAGCCCCTGAGCCGGCTTTACCCACAGGCCCCTGCTTACTCCAGCCCAGGCTAGATGCCTAATGTCTTAGCCTTGGTGTCCTCATCTGGGAAATGGGGTGATGCTGTCCATCTCATTTCATCTTTCTTGCAAAAAAATGTGTTTTAAATTACAGAAGCCATATGTTTTCACTGAGGAAAAATTAGAAAACACAGAGAAGCAAAGGACAGGTTGTTGGGGGTGGTGGTGGTGAAATGAAATACCATGCAGTGACTGGCTCATAGAAGACCCCAGCAGCTCAGGGGACTCAGGAATTATGCCTTGAAGTCCTTGCTCCAGGTGAGAGGCTGTAATAGACATCTGGTCAGGGATGGCGAGGCAAGGATGAGAGTACTAAGGGTGGGTACCACGTGGTCAGGGATGGTGAGGCAAGGATGAGAGTACTAAGGGTGGGTACCACATGGTGGGGTAGCACAACCCCAGCCCAACCCAGTTCCCTCTGCTCCTTCATGACAGCATCCCCTGTACCCTCTGATAACTGCCTCCCCTTAGAGATTCACTGAGAATTCCCTATAGGCCAAGCAGGATTGCCCTGTGCAGTTGTATAGGTTGTCAGCTACACAAAGGGGCGGGGGGGACCTAGCTCTGTGCCCAGATGGGTGGCCTTCTCTGCCTGAAGGAAGTCTATGTGGAAGTTGACCTCCCCCATTAATCCTCATAGCTGTCCACTCGACAGGTGCTCAAAAGTGACAGGAAAAGCAGACACCCTTCTGATCTCCACGCATCCCAGTGGCAGGCCCACAGGAGATACTCAGTGGTGATTAATTGGAAGAGTAGATGCTGGGAAACCAAGGCTCAGAGATTTGAGGTTGCTGCCGGAGCAGGGGGCCCCAGGGCCCCAGAGTTGGGAAGCCAGGCCGGCCAGCACCATCCCTTGCCCTGTGCCACCCCAGGCAGCTCCACAGGTGGGCAGCCCTGGCTCCCATACCTCCTGGCTCTGAAATTCGTCCATGAGTAAGGGCTGAGGTAATGGGGTCAGGGCTGTCTCTTGGGCCCACAGGGGAGAACGTGAAGGCATTCTTCAGCCGTGTAGCTGCCCTGGCATTCGAGCAGTCGGTTCTGCAAGACTTGGAGAGGAGGAGCAGCGCCCGGGCCCAGGTCGGCGACGGAGACCTCATCCGTGCGTACAGACAGTGGGGCCAAAGCTGGGGAGCAGGCTAGCAGCCTAAAATCCATGTCCACCGTCCTCCCATCCCAAGAGGCCACCCCCTTAACTTGTCCCCTTGAGCTGTCCTCTCGGGGGTACCATCTTTGCCATTACTCTGATATCAAGTCCTCAGTCTCCCTGACCCTGCCGCCAGCTCAGACTTGCTCCCTGGCTCTCCCTGCCCTCAGGAGCTTCTTCACGAGCCAGGCTGGCGTCCTTGGCTGTGTGGATGTGTTCTAGCTTTGGCTCTCCCAGTCTGGGTCTTTCCCCCTGCTGTTCCACCATCTGGAATACATCCTCGGCCTCTCGGCCAATGCCAGGTCACCAAGGCCTTGCTTGAGAGGTCTGGGGGTCAAGCTCAGCTCTGCCCAGCAGTCACGAGTGGGTGCCAGTGGCACGGGAGGGTGGCTGCTCCGTGTTAGCTGCAGGCACTTAGTTGATGCCAGGTGACTTCTCCCATCCTTACAGGAATGGAGGAGAGTCCACCCGAGACCCAGGAGAGCACGCCGTCCTCCAGCCTGGGTTGCTGTTAGCTGGGGCCTGCATCAGAAGCCTCTACTCCCCGCACACACATGGGCAGTGCCTCCCATGACTGTGGATGGGGTGACATGAAGCCATCCGTAGCTGCCCACCCACCATGCTGAGCCCCAGAGCTCAGCAACTTCTCTTTAGCAGGTTGGGAGCCAGGAAAGGGTGGCACTGGCTGCCCAGGAGCCCCCCTTCACTGCCCCACTGGTGGGCGCACAGTGGTGACCATCTGGAAGGCCAGTTCCACCCAGATAGTCACCAGACATCCCCCCCTGGCCTCTAGAGGCCTCAGAAGTGCAGACATGAGACACTTGTGCCCCACAGCCTGCATCTCTCAGTCTTGGCACACATTAGCTGCCCACACAGGCCCTCTGACCACTTTGCCGGGCTGGCCTCAGGATCCTTCTCTTCTCAGTGGTCTAGGCAAGTCTTTTCTGTTATTAGCAGGACTTGCAGTTCTCAGTCCCAGAGCCCCAAGGCCTCACTGTCCACTGTCCCTCTGCCATAGACTTGTGGGATCCCAGGTCAGCCTTGCCTCTCTGGAGGAGGATGGACAAGAGGGTCTCTCAGGCCCCTTCTGGCCCAGGGGTCAGCTTTGGCTCCTCTTTGATCCTTGTCCTGTTGGTCAGTGGGTGAGGATGGGAAGAAAAGGCCATCATGCCCCTCTGGCCCACCTGGACAATGAATTTCCCTAGCTGAGCTGCCCTGGGGTACAGTACTGCTGCATCCCTTGTGCATGGTGCTGCCCTGCTGTTACTGGCAGTTGTCACGCAGACACTGTTGGGCTGGTATCTGTGGTTGCCCCCACCACCCCTCTCTCTGGTCTCCACAGGAAAGGGCCTGGAGAACAAGAAACTCTGCGTGCCTGCCTCTCAGGACCTTTGTGGTGGCCTCCTTGACTCTTTGGAGGACATCGGAGGCCCTCCGGAGTCTGGCAAGCTCCTCATCGACACCCCTCCATCCTGCACATCCAGGACAGGCAGGCACAACCCAGGCATGCCCTCCCTAGTGCCCACTCTCTCTCTGCCCTCAGGTTGCTCTTCTATGGGGGCTTTAACTACCCGCACCTGCCCCTGGCTGGGTGCCCACTCCTCCCCACCCATCCCATCCCACAAGCAGGTGGGCACATCTGGGCATATCCTGCCTGCTTCTCATAAATGGCGAGCATTTTGCCAACAGCTGTTCTGGTCAGTGCCCCGAACAGTACAGTACCCCATAACGGTGTTGGGCACACTGTGGGTGCCCGCTGCATATTCACTGGCTGGCAGCAATTGCTAAATGCTGGTTGGGGAAGGACACATCTTTTTCTGTTCAGTCTCCCTTCACCACATTTTAGCTGTTGTTTACAGATTAAAAAAAAAAAAACACCTCTTTATATAAATCACTGTTAAAGGAATTATGTACACGAGAATTTTAATCCAAAATAAGACACTACAAGGTTTTGTATACAGTGTGAAAGTCCCCTTCCTGTCCTTGGAAGTAAGTGCTGCTAACAACTGTAAGAGTCCTTCCAGACTATTCCCATGCGGCACAACCATGTTTGTTGGCTCATTTGCTGCTTGAGCAGAATGGTCTTTCCCCGCACATGCTGCCCAGCCGCAGCCTGCGTTCTGACTGACGCGCAGGAGCCCTCCCTCCACACAGAGCCTACTTGTTCCTTTAGCAACTGCCGGTTTTCCTTCAGGGGATGGACCAGAGTCCAAGTGCCCTGCCCCCCCAAGTGGCACATTAGGCTTCTGTCCAGCTTCCAGCCTTTACCAAAGGTACTGCAGAAACCGTCCTTGGAGTTGTGACTTTGTATACTCAGGATTCCCAAAGACAACGTGCTGGCCCTTCTGTGGATGGGGGCCCCAGCTTGGTCCATTAGACACAGTCATGGGGGGTCAGGGGGCAGGCTGCATTAGGACCAGGTTTGTGGCACACAACAGAAAGTGTCATGGGATGGAGGAGCCTGGCCACAGAGAGCTGGCACTCTCCAATGGCTCCCTTCCCCTCACCCCTCTAGGCCTTGGGATTGGGGTGGGGGGCTGATCAGGAGGTCCTGTTACTAGCTTCTGAGCACCCATTCTCTACAAGTAGCCCTTTATTAAGCTCTCCCCATGTTAGGACACCTGGGTGGCTCAGTGTTTGGTTCTGGTCACTATCCCAAGTCCCAGGATTGAGTCCCGCATCAGGCTCCCTGCATGGAGCCTGCTTCTCCCTCTGCCTGTGTCTCTGGCCCTCTCTCTCGCTGTGTCTCTCATGAATAAATAGTTAAAATGTAAAAAAAACAAAAACAAAAAAAACACACCTCTCCCCATGTTGTCCGCTGTGCATGTTTAGTTGTTTCCCACTGGTTGATACGGAGTCTTCTGTCAGAATCAACGAGTTAGCGAAGACATTCTCTTCAAACACCTCAAAACTGGGCTGTGGTTTCTGGTGCAGAGACCCAGGATCACATGCAAATGGTTCAGAAAAGGTTTGTCCCACAGCCCTTTGTCTCTGCCAAGCAGCCTTGTCCTTGGGACACTGTGTCCCTTACATGTCTATCCCCGCAGCCAGGGGGTCCCAGTGCCCTGTCACCCAGGGTTGTGACCCCAAAAATGGTTTATTCGCATGGACCCAACCACACCCAGCCCTCCTCAGGGTCCCCAGTAGAGCCAGGAAATGAGCTAATCAATCCCTTCCTCTGTTCCCTGGGCCCCCACAATTTCAGTCAGTCCCCTAGCCCTACAGCCACATGACCTGCGATGAAGATTCCCCAGTGACCCAGAGTGGTGCGCTTGCTCCCAGTCTCCTTAATCTTGTGCCCTGGGCCCGTAGATTGGTGGGCAGAGGGAGGCCAAGGATCCATTCAACCCCCACCTCAGCTGTGGGGTGAGATGGGAGCCACCCCCAGATGGATCTCAATCTCTAGAGAGACTCAAGGTTACCCAAAATCCAGGTAACTGGAACAGAGATGGACAGAGGATCACTTACATTCTCACCGATGAGATTTGGCATACCTAGGAAGGTTCACAAGGAGTTCCAAGCCTACAGGGAGGACATGGTGACCGAGGAGGCCCAGAGCAGGGACCACCAGAAGGCATAGGGTGGGGGGAGTCTTCAGAAGAACCAGCACCCAACTCAGAAAGGGCCCTCCTCTTCTGAGGGAGAAGGGGCTCCTAAGGACTGGCAGGGTGGGGGCTGGGTCCACTGTTGCCCAAGAAGCTCAGGGCTTCAGGCGCTGCCCAGCAATGAGACACCCTCCCAACAGCTCCTGGGCTCCTCTGCCATCTGCTGTAGCCTCCCCATGTCACCTCCCATATGTCAGGCCTTCCCGCGAGGGAAGTTGATCAGCAGACGGGCCATGTGGCTGTCACACCGCCTCCACCTCTTTCCAGGCAGCCCAGATCCTTCCCAGCCTCCACCCCCACAACCAGACGCCTCCCCAGCATTCAGGGCCACCAGCCACCTGTCTGAGCCTGCACCCCAGCCTGCTGTGTGCAGGCTCTTGGCTCTGCTTGCTCCCCACCCTGTCTCCAGGGACACATGCTGGGTGTTCAGGCAAGCAAAGCAGTGCCAAGGCTCTCTGGCCCACATGTGGGTGGCACTGGCTGGCCTCTGAGCCTCTCTGACCACTGGAAGCCACAGCCTGGACCGTTTCACAGGCCATGCCTTCAGAAACAAGCACATCCTGTCCCAGCCCCTTCATTCACCATGAAGGCTGGAAATGGCAGCCAGGAACCCCCCACTGGGATTCCCTGCCTGTAGGGCTCTTATCAATAATTGATTCTGCAGAAGGGAGGTGGAATCACAGCCTGGGGGGGGGGGGGGCGCTTGGGAGGAAAAGCTCACACACTCACTCATTCAGAACCCTTGGCCAAGGGCGTCCTGCAGAAATCCCTGCTCCCCACTCGGGGCCTGGGGCTGGTGGCCTGGAGGAGATGCCCAGCCAGGGACCGTCCAACATAGCACGAGCGAGCAGACAAGAAAGCTGTATTGAGGGATCCCTGGGTGGCGCAGCGGTTTGGCGCCTGCCTTTGACCCAGGGCGCGATCCTGGAGACCCGGGATCGAATCCCACATCGGGCTCCCGGTGCATGGAGCCTGCTTCTCCCTCTGCCTGTGTCTCTGCCTCTCTCTCTCTCTCTCTCTCTGTGACTATCATAAATAAATAAAAATTAAAAAAAAAAAAAAAAAAAAAGAAAGCTGTATTGATCGCCCTTGTTTTCTGATCTTGCCTGCAGCTCCCTGGGGCTGACAGATGACAGAGGGTGATAACAGATGACAGATGGGGGCCCATGGCCTCATCCTGCTTGAAGAGATCCCTCCTCTGGCCTCCAGGCCCCAAAGTGGGTGAGGATAAGGGTACAGACAGGGGAAGGAATGAGCAGGAAAAGGCCCAGATATTCAGGTTGGTCTCAGGTGGAAAGGTCTTCAGGCAAACCCTGCTGTCTTTATAATGCCATATCTGACGATCTCGCCTGATGGCACAGTGGCTGGGAACACCAACTTGGGACTTGGGCAGTGCCACCGATTGCTGTGTGACTGAGGGGTCACTGTTCTTCTCTGAGCCCTTTTCTCTGCCTCCTGCCAGGATGATAGCTGTGAGGTGGGGAAACAGGCCATAGCCATGGAGCCCCTAGCCCCAGGCTGGGCAGCTGGCGGGGGGTGGGTGGATGGAAGCCACTCTTATGGGCAGTGCCACTGCGCCCACCCATGCAGTGCCTTTGCATTAGCTAGAAAAAGGTACCCACGCACTTCTTAAAGAGTTAAACATAGAGTTGCCATACGATCCAGAAATCCTATTCCTAGGAATATTCACCAAAGAATTGAAAACGAGGACGAGTACAAGGACTCAAACGAGTACATGCACACACATGTTCAGAGCAGCATTATTTATACTAGTCAAACGTCCACAACGGGTGAATGAGTAAACAGAACATGGTCCATTGGTACAATGGAATATCATTCAGTCTTTAAAAGGGATGAAGTACTGACACACACTGCAACGTGGTTGAACCTTGAAAACCCTACGCTATATGAAAGAAGCCAAATATATGACAAAAGGTCATATATTATTTGAATCCACGAATATGAAATGTCCAGAATAGGTAAATCTGTACAGACAGAAAGGAAATTAGTGGTTGTCAGGGGCTGGAAGGAGGGAAGAATGAGGAGCCACTGCTTAGTGGGTGTAGGGTTTCCTTTTGGGTTTTGGGGTGATGAGAAAAGTATATACAGGGTGGGGGCAGAGGGAGAGGGAGAGAGAGAATCCCAAGCAGGCTCCACACCCAGCGCAGAGCCTAACACAGGGTTCAGTCACATGACCCTGAGATCAGGATCTGAGCCAAGACCAAGAGTTAGACGTTCAATTGATGGAGCCACCCAGGTGCCCGGTGATGAAAATATTTTTGAACTAGATACAAGCTGTATGGTTGCACGACACTGTGAATATATTAAATCTCTCTGAACCATCCGCTTCAAAATGGTTAATTTTGCCATGTGAATTTCACCTCAATTTAAAAATAGAACTTCTTGCTCAAGGCATTTGATATCATTATATTAGAAAACTGCTGTCATAAACGGATTTTGTGAGAAAAGACACCTTTTTACAATTGCTGCCATCACCAATATTCATATCTATCAGGTCTAAGCTGGGAACCGTGCCCCCTTTGATGTGTGCCCTTGTGCAGTGTACATCCTGCCTAACTGTAGCTGGCAGACCTGCTCAGGAAGTCCCCAAGGGCAGGGGTGGCCAGTCCATTTCACAACGAACAAATGGAAATTTCCTACTTTCACATTAGTGGGGCCTTCTGACTTCTGAATGACACAAAGAACATAGGCTGTGGAGCTGGAAGATGGTCTCAAGCCTGCCCACACCTGAGGGCTGGGTGCTGTGCAAACTTGTCTTCATCTGAGGAGTCAGGTGAATCCCTGGGCTTATGGGAACATTAAAATAGATGCTAGAAAAACACTCCTCCTTACTCCTTAGTGAGCAGGACCAGGGGCTGCTGCTTCCACCCAGGCTGGGGACCCAAGGGCTGACTTAGCTAATCCTCCATGATTTATGTTTTTTAATACAATGGATTTATTAAGATATAATTTACATACACACAATTCATCCATTTCAAGTGTATAATTGGATAGTTTTTAGCATATTCACAAAGTTGTGCAAAAATCACCACTGTCAAGTTCTAGGACATTTCTAAAAAGGAACACAATGACCTTTAACCGTCACTCCCCATTTCTCCTACTCCCTTATCCCTGGCAACCACCAACCTACTTTCTATTTCTGTAGATTAGCCTATTCTGGATATTTCATGTAAATAGAATCATACAATATATGGACTTTTACGATAGGCTTCTTTCACTTAGCAGAAGTTTTTCAAGGTTCACGCATGTTGTAGTATGGGCACTGCATTTCTTTTTTATGGCCAAATAATGTTCCATTGTATGGATGCATCACATTCTGAGTAACAATTCATTCGCTGCTGGATGTTGGGTTGTTTCCACCGTCAGTTTTAACACATTGGAAGTTCTACATTCTGTCTACAGAGGGGACTGTTGGGTCCCAGCCTCTTTCAGCAAAGGGAAAGGGCAGCCTTGGGGAAGGGTTTGCCAACATCTTCTAGATTCAGGGATGGCTGAGGGTGCCTGAGAGAGAGAGAGAGAGAGAGAGAGAGAGAGAGAGTTTGATTTTTTTAAAACACCATAAATGTTTTGTGTGTGATTTTTAAATAAATTACAGAGCCACAGAATTGTATCCCAGAAAATGAAGGAAATTGAGGGGAGACATTACCAATAATCCTATTTCTCTGTCCCACTTCGGTTCTCAGATGAAAAAGAAAACCAGTATCTATTGGAAATGATGGAAATGTCTGTTATCTGATTGTGGTGATGGCTTCACAGGTGTGTTACACATGTCTACACTCATCAAGTTGTACACTTTGAATATGTACAGTTTATTGCACATCAATTACATCTGTAAACTTCAATAAAGCTGTAAAAATTTTTAAAAATAACATCTATTTTTTTCATTACAAAAGATAGGCATTTTCATTATGAGACATTCAGAAAAGCATAATGATGAAGAAAATAAATGTAATTTGCTACTCAGGGCTTTGGCCCCTTTTGAAGTCCCCTCCACCTGCTGAACCCCTTGAAAGGGTCTGTGGGACCAGCATCAGCTTCCAGCCTGTGTGGCCAGGCCCTGGGGCCCACTTTGGCTCTGCTGGCCTCATGGTGCCAAACCCAACGTCCTTCCACCTGAGGACTCAGCTGCCATTCACAGGGATCCTGCCCTCCTCATGCAGGATGCCTCCCTCGGGACTCTTGGGTCCCTGTCACTTCCCTGGCGAGTGCTTCTCGGTCTCTCTGCCTCTGTTTCCTTCCTAGTCCAGCTCCTAACCCTTCCTCACCTAGTCCCCCTGGGCAGCCGGGGAGAGTCTTCAGCCCTATGGCCGTAAACACTAGCTGTTCACTAACAACACTCCCATTTCTATCCCTGACCTTGACGGTTCCTTGGTACCCCAGAACCAACCACTCTCTCTCCACTTGACTCCTCTCTGTACCTCCTCAGGTACCTGAAGCCTCCTCACATGGGGACTCCAGTTTCCCCATCATAACCAACAACCCACTGTCTACGTCATAGCTGGTCCTTCTTCCTCCACATCTGATCCATCTTTAAGTCCAGAACCAACCTGGAACTTGACTCCCTCTCTCTGTTGCCTCGCTTCCCTCCTCGTCTGGTTCTGGGTCACCAGCACCTTTCATCTGGGCCAGCAGCACAGCTCCTGTCCACTTACCCTGCTCCGGCCCCCTACCTCCCACCTGTCCACAAAACAAATCTGAGCCAGTCCCTCCACAGCTTATGGCAGATACTGTGGCTATTTGAATTCGAATTCATTCAAGTTGAAGTAAACTAAATTGTATTTATTTATTTATTGTTAAAAGATTTTATTTTTAAGTAATTTCTACACCCAACATGGGGTTGGAACCCACAACCCCAAGACCAAGAGTTGCATGCTCCACTGACTGAGCCAGCCAGGCTCCCCCAAACCAAGTTATATTTATTATTATTTTTAAAAGATTTTTTGGCAGCCCCAGTGGCGCAGCAGTTTGGCACCGCCTGCAGCCTGGGGTGTGATCCTGGAGACCCGGGATCGAGTCCCACATTGGGCTCCCTGCATGGAGCCTGCTTCTCCCTCTGCCTGTGTCTCTGCCTCTCTCTTTCTGTGTCTATGAATAAATAAATAAAATCTTTTAAAAAAAGATTTTATTTATTCATTCATGAGAGACAGAGAGGCAGAGACACAGGCAGTGGGAAAAGCAGGCTCCATGCTGGAAGCCCGACATGACTCCATCCTGGGTCCCCAGGATCAGGCCCTGGGCCAAAGGTGGCGCTAAACTGCTGAGCCAGCCAGGCTCCCCCAAACCAAGTTTTAAATCAAAATAGGTATTTCCACGGGATGCGTGGGTGGCTCAGTGATTTAGTCTGCCTTCGGCTCAGGGCATGATCCCAGGGTCCTCGGATTGAGTCCCATATTGGGCTCCCCACAGGGAGCTTGCTTCTCCCTCTGCCCATGTTTGCCTCTCTCTGTGTGTCTCTCATGAATGAATAAATAAAGTCTTTTTTAAAAAATAGATTTTCCAGTTCTCAGGTATAGTAACTACATCTTGAGTGCCCAGGAGTCTCATGAGGAAGGTAAATGGCTGCTGTATTGTTCAGTGCAGAGTGTAGAACATGTCCATCATGGTGGAGAGTTCTAGTCATGTGCAAGTTCAGAACCTTCCAGAGGCTTTTCTTTGCATTTAGAATACAACCCAAACTTCTTACAAACCTTCTTACAAGGCCCTGCCTTGCCTCTGATGTCACCTCCTGCCACCCACACTAGCTTCGTTTCCTAACCCAACTGTGCCTCAAACACACCTAGAATTTTGAAAGTCTCCCTGTCTTTGCTTTTCTGCTCCTCATCCTTAGGACCAGCTCAGATTTCACCTCTCCTGGCAGGCTATCCCCAGACCTCTGCCCCCTCCTGGATCCCTGCACAGCACACACACCCCTGCCATGCATGGCCTGGCTCTGCCTGACTTATCCCTTCCTCCCCCACTCATGTCCCACCTTTTCCCTGGGTTGTGTTCTCCTCTGGGCCACACACGTCAGAGTCGTCTTTCAGCAAGCACTGGCTGAGCATCTACTATGTGCTGAGCACTGGGGAACATGACAGACAGATCCCCATCCTTGGGAGTTTAGATCTAGCTAGGGACAGATACCTAATGGGGGATTATGAGTGTTATGTATCTGGGCCCCATGTTTTTCTCATTTCTTCTTCTCCGGGGAAGGGAGGGATGATCAGAAAGCTCTACAGGAAAAGATAGAGCCCCAGGGTGGGGGTGTTTTTAGGAAAGGACAGGATGAGAGGAGTGTCTTTGGGGCCAGAAGAAGCTATCTCATGGGGGCAGATAGCCACTATCCTCTGGTTTCTGAATTAATTTCACTCATGTGTACGATATTGGAGGTGGGGCCTGCAAACCAGAGAAAAGGGCACCTCACTGATGGATGAAACGCCCCACCCAAAGTATGCTTTTCTTTCCCAGATGATTAATGATAATGTTCCAGATGAGCCCACAATTCCCTGTCCTGGAAGCAGAGGGGCTCCATCAGCAAGGCAAAAAAAAAAAAAAAAAGCAGTATGTGCTTTTGGAATTCTCTCTGGAGACAACCAGAGAATGGGATTCTGGAAGCCTGCCTGACCAAACCCACTGTGTTGACCTGAGCAAGCCACGTGAGGGAGACAGTTAATATTGATCGCAAGCCGCTATTTGCCATACCCTGTAAGGTCAGGACTTACGCCCATTGTAAAGAAAAGGTTGCTGAGGCTGTGCAAATTGCTGGGATTACAGCCTCACCTGTCCAGCCCCAAAGTCAGGGCATCAACTCATCCTGTTTCTTTGCCTGCCAAACAGGGCTTACAGGGGGCCTTGACTGCCTTAGGCGGGGATCTCAATGTAAAGGAGCTGGTTTAGAGGGGCCATGGGGCCTCAGGAGGGGAGAGAGCAGGAGGGTGGAGAGGCCTGCAGAGGGCGGCAGTGAGTTGTGCCTGGAAGTGTCTGGCCCACGGGGCCCAAGAGCTTTCCCTGGACACTCCCAGGGCACCTCCCAGAGCACCAATCTTAACAAGCAGTCAAGGAAGGAGCGCCACATGCCAGGTACTGGAGTGTGTTTCAGGTTTGCCCAACTGGGTACTTTACACGTGGTGCTCCCATTTTACATACAAGGGCCAAACTGGAGGCTCAGAGAAGGGAAGGGAACTGTCCAGGTCACAAAACCTGGAGTGGGTAAGACCTGAACGGGAGCCAGGCTGGCCCGGCTGATAGCCCTGGGCTCTGTTTCTTCTTCTTCTTCTTTTTTTTAATTTAATTTCTTTATTTATGATAGACACAGAGAGCGAGAGAGAGAGAGAGAGAGAGAGGCAAGACACAGACAGAGGGAGAAGCAGGCTCCATGCACCGGGAGCCCGACGTGGGACTTGATCCCGGGTCTCCAGGATTGCGCCCTGGGCCAAAGGCAGGCGCCGAACCGCTGCGCCACCCAGGGATCCCCGGCTCTGTTTCTTCTACATGAGATGCTGGGGCATCTGTTCCGGGTGGCACTGGACCTGGGGAGGGGGCCAAGATAACCCCTCACATTCACCAAGGGTCAACAGCCCTTGGAGACGGGTATCCTTGTTCCCGTTTCCAGGCGAAAGGAAGCTGAGGCACAGAGGCCGAGGTGGTCAGGACTCAGGCCCAGTTCTTTGGTTGACTAATCCTGTTTCTTGTTTCTTCACTCAGCAGGCCGGTTTGGGTATTTTCACCCGGTGCCCACCAGACACCCTGAAGTGTGCTCTCTGCTGTGTGTCCAGGATCTCTGGGCTTCCCTGGGCTACAAGCGATGATTTGGGTTCCCTGCCGGCCCTGGGCTGTCCTCTCTTCCCCCGGATCCTGAGGGTTCTGGTGGAGACTGGAGACCCCCTTAGGGGGGAGACTAAACCTAAGTTCCGAGTCAGGCAACCCGGGAAAAAAACGAGGCCGGCCTCTGAAGCCCGGGAGAGGCCAGCCGGCAAACACACAGCTCCGGACCGCAGGGAGGGCGATGTGCGTGTCCGGTGAGCCACGGGGAGAAATTCCTGCTGACCAGCGCTGCGACCAGGCCCTACGGCAGCTGTTGCATCACGCACCCCAAGGCCACAGGGCGCTGCTGGCTTGGCTCCCTGCCTCCCCCGGACCACCCGCTCCTCCGGGCCCCGCGTGCGGCTCCCAGACAGCTCGGCCCCGACGCTGCGGAGCGGCCGCCGGGCTGCGGAGAAGCGAGGATCCAGGTGTTGCCGTCCCCAAAGTTCGCCACCGCCGGGGGCACTGAGCTTCCCCGCGCGCGGAGGCCCAGGCGGGGCGGCGGCCGGGAGGGGGCACGGCCTCTCGGCGCCCCCCGCCCCCGCCCCCGCCCCCGCCCGGAGCCCTCCGCGCGGCCCCTTTAAGAGGCCCGCCCGGCTCCGGCAGCCGCGCCGCGGCCACCGCCCCCCGGCCCTCCCCTTCCTGCGGCGCCGAGTGCGGGCCGGGCGGGAGCGCGGCGAGAGCGGCCCGGGCGAGCGCGGCGGCGGGGAGGCGGCGGGGAGGCGGCGGCCGGGCCGGGGCGCGGCGCGGCGCGGGAGCCAGAGCCGAGGACGCGCGGCGGCGGCCGTGGGGGACGCGGCGCAGGGCCGAGCGGGGGCAGCCGGGCGCCGCGCCGGGAAGCCCGCACACAATAGCGGCGCGCGGCCCCTCCCCCGCGGCCCCTCCCCCGCGGCCCCGCCCCCCGCGGCCCCGCCCCCGCCCCGCGCCGCCCCGCGCCGCCCCGCGCCCCTCCCCCGCCCGCCCGCCCCGCCCCGCCCCCGCCCCGCCCCCGCCCCGCGCCGCCCCGGGGAGCGCAGCCGGCCGCCGCCTCACCTGCCGCCCGGGAGGGGGCGGGCATTGTTCGGCCGCCGCGCGGGGCCATGGGGGCCGCCCGGAGCCCCGGGCCGGGCCCGCAGAGGTCGGCGCTCCGCCGCTGAGGCGGGCCCCGCGCGCAGCCGGGCGGCGCAGGTGGGGCCGGCCGCGCCATGGTGGACCCCGTGGGCTTCGCCGAGGCGTGGAAGGCGCAGTTCCCGGACTCCGAGCCGCCGCGCATGGAGCTGCGCTCGGTGGGCGACATCGAGCAAGAGCTGGAGCGCTGCAAGGCCTCCATCCGGCGCCTGGAGCAGGAGGTGAACCAGGAGCGCTTCCGCATGATCTACCTGCAGACGCTGCTGGCCAAGGAGAAGAAGAGCTACGACCGGCAGCGCTGGGGCTTCCGCCGCGCCGCGCAGCCCCCCGACGGCGCCGCCGAGCCCCGCGCGCCCGCGCCCGCGCCCGCGCCCGCGCTGGGCAGCCAGGCCATGCAGATGGAGCGCAGGAAGGCCCAGCTCGGCGCCGGGCCCGGCCTGGCCGACGCGCCCAGGCCCTCGTACCGGGGCCGCTCCTCCGAGAGCAGCTGCTGCCTCGACGGCGACTACGAGGACGCGGAGCTGAACCCCCGCTTCCTGAAGGACAACCTCATCAGCGCCGACGGCGGCGGCAGGCCCCCTTGGCCGCCCCTGGAGTACCAGCCCTACCAGAGCATCTACGTCGGGGGCATGATGATGGAAGGGGACGGCAAGGGCCCACTCCTGCGCAGCCAGAGCACCTCGGAGCAGGAGAAGCGCCTTACCTGGCCCCGCAGGTCCTACTCCCCTCGAGCTTTGAGGACAGCGGAGGGCGGCTACACCCCGGACTGCAGCTCCAACGAGAACCTCACCTCCACGCGCCCCCGCCCCCGCCCGCCGACGGCGCCGACCCGCCGCCCGCCGAGCAGCCCGAGCCGCGGCCCGACGGAGAGGGCTCCCCCAGCAAGGCCCGGCCCGCCGCCGCCCGCAGGCCCGCGGACCGCGAGGAGCGCGGCGCCCCCACCAGCGTGGCCGCGCTCAGGTCCAACTTTGAGAGGGTCCGCAAGGGCCACGGCCCCGGGGCGGCGGAGCCCGAGAAGCCCTTCTACGCGAACGTCGAGTTCCACCACGAGCGCGGCCTGGTGAAGGTCAACGACAAAGCCGTGTCGGACCGGATCAGCTCGCTGGGCAGCCAGGCCATGCAGATGGAGCGCAGGAAGGCCCAGCTCGGCGCCGGGCCCGGCCTGGCCGACGCGCCCAGGCCCTCGTACCGGGGCCGCTCCTCCGAGAGCAGCTGCTGCCTCGACGGCGACTACGAGGACGCGGAGCTGAACCCCCGCTTCCTGAAGGACAACCTCATCAGCGCCGACGGCGGCGGCAGGCCCCCTTGGCCGCCCCTGGAGTACCAGCCCTACCAGAGCATCTACGTCGGGGGCATGATGATGGAAGGGGACGGCAAGGGCCCACTCCTGCGCAGCCAGAGCACCTCGGAGCAGGAGAAGCGCCTTACCTGGCCCCGCAGGTCCTACTCCCCTCGGAGCTTTGAGGACAGCGGAGGCGGCTACACCCCGGACTGCAGCTCCAACGAGAACCTCACCTCCAGCGAGGAGGACTTCTCCTCGGGCCAGTCTAGCCGCGTGTCCCCCAGCCCCACCACCTACCGCATGTTCCGAGACAAAAGCCGCTCCCCGTCGCAGAACTCCCAGCAGTCCTTCGACAGCAGCAGCCCCCCGACGCCGCAGTGCCATAAGCGGCACCGGCAGGGCCAGGTCATCGTGGCCGAGGCCACCATCGTGGGCGTCCGCAAGACGGGGCAGATCTGGCCCAGCGACGGGGACAGCTTGTCGGGCAGGCTGCCTCAGGATGGCACCTTCCATGGAGACGCAGGTGGGTACCTGCACCACCTTGGGTGGGCACACCTGCACCCTGGCTGGAAACCATTGCAAGGGAAGAGGGTGCGTTAAGCAGGGGAGAAATGGGTAGATACTTTGTGGGCCGATTTCCACCTGCTGCTGTGGACAGCAAGGATTCACGCAGAATCCTGCACCTGAACAAATGCCATCCTCCACTTCCTCCTGAATGCAGGTTCCCAGGGCTTGGCCTGGGATTGATTGGGTTGGGAGGGGCAGCGTGTGGGAAGGGTAGGTGGCTGTTCCTTTGGTTCTAGAGTGGTGTGCATCTGGTGAGACTACTCTGTGGGTTAGGACCAGGGTGCCCCGGGCAGTGATCTTGCCCCTTGATCACTGCACTCTGGGTAGGCAGTGGGTCATGGTATTGAGAGGTGGCCATCTCTGTCTTCCAGATCAGGTACTTTTAGTGGGGCTTGATCTGTGTCTTGGGAATTCCCTGCCACCCCAACTGTTCCTGTCCTGCAAGAGTTACAAGACACTTCTGGGGAACCCGAGATGTGCTAGCTTGCTCCCAGGCCATTGGAGTGTCAGATTTGCTTGCTGACTAGCAGCCCAAGTGCAAGTCAGGGCAGGTGAAAATAGGAATTATGAGGAAGTGAGGTGACAGGCAGTTCTGACTCAGTGGACCACTGCACATCAACAGGGGTGAAGATTTTATCCAGGGCTGAAGCAGAGCCACACCTGTTCTGATTTGCCTGGCTCTGATGGGAGACATCACCCATCATTACTCACCTATAGGGCTCCTGTGTGTATCTTACCCCAGCTCCATTTTTTTTTCTTTCTTTCTTTCTTTTTTTTTTTTTAAAGATTTTATTTATTTATTCATGGGAGACACACACACACACACACACACACACACACACACACACAGAGAGGCAGAGACACAGGCAGAGGGAGAAGCAGGCTCCATGCAGGGAGGCAGGGAGCCCGACGTGGGACTCGATCCTGGGTCTCCAGGATCACGCCCTGGGCCGAAGGCGGTGCTAAACCACTGAGCCACTCAGGCTGCCCCCAGCTCCATTTTCTGATCCTTTCGTCCACTCTTGCCTCCCTGTCTTCCCAAGGATGAATTGTACACTGGTGCTCATCTTGGCCTTCTAATCCATGGTCTGACCTTTGGCCCTAAGATGAAACCTGTGAGATCTTGCACGTGACCTCTGGGGTGATGGGACTGAGTTTTGAGGTCCAGGCACAGTTTGTAAGACTGGAGTAAGAAGCAGGTGGGTAGGTGTGGGATTTGGGTGGGCTGAGGGTTGTGAGGCTGTGGGCAATGTCTTGGAGTCCTGGTCCCTATTAGGCTGATCCGATTTTCTGCTCCATCGATTTTTCTTTTTCTGCTGATGGAGTTGTATGTATGTGCTTCCATCGTCAGAATCCTCTTGAAACAAGGAAAGCTATTTTTGGCTCTGTCAAGTGGTCTTTTTGTGATCAGCTCTGTCCTGTTTGTTTTAGGTGCATCCAGTTGCTGATCTTCCAGTTGCAGCTGGGGGAGGCTGTGGCCTGCCACTAAGACCTGTGGTCTGACCCAGCTGCATCCCTTAGGTCCCTCCCTGGGGGGTGGAAGGCTGTAGTATTTAGAGGCCTGCTTTGCAGGCACATCAGCTCCCCTGGGGTCTGGAGGATTGCCCTGTGGTCACTGGGCACCAGCCTTGTCGGACCAGCTGTCGACTGAGTGAGCCAGCTTGAACTGGCCTTCAGCGCCAAGATGCAGGAGAACATTATTAATAAAGAAAATAAGAGGTTTTCATGGAGACCTGCAATCTGAAATGGTATTCTCTTGCTGATGGTGAATTCTGAGTTTCCAGAAAGCGGGGACAGGTTGGATGGAATGTGTTTCAGTAGGTCGACCTTCGGTACCTCTTCCCTTCTCATCAGCTGCTGCAGACGTGTGACCCTGGTTCTGTGTGTAGCCCAGGACAGGTTCTCAGGAAATGGCCAAGGGGTTAATTTTACAGCTTAAACCTCACTCTTAGGATATTCTGGATCTTTCCCTGAATGTCTTCAACACCCTGTGTTCTCTCTCCTGTAGGTTTTAAAACTGGTTTTTTTTTTTTTTTTAGCTCTAGGAGCTTTTAACTCAGCACTCTTCTGAGCATTGTGGCTGGAGGGGAAGGAGAGAGCCTGTGCTAGCAAAGCCATCTGTCTCTTTCCAGACTACTTCCTGATGTTCTTTAGATGGCCGTGGGGCCTGCTGGCCAGGGCTGCACCCTGCAGAGGACCAGTGAGGAAAATCACAGCGTGGGAGGGAGTGGAAGCACCCTAATTTTTCACAGCAGCAGAATCATAACGTCAGAATCCCTTTGGCTGAATGTGCTCTCCTATTTTTGAGTTGAGGGCCCCTGGTGTTGGAGGGAAGAAGCTGAAATGACGACCTACCACTGTGTGCCAGGCATGGTGACAGTGTGCCTCATGCAGGGCCCTTCGCAGGCTCTTACATCACCTTGCGGTAGGTCTGCCCAACTGTAGGTAAGGACAAAACCAGGAAGTGGCAGGGCTGGGATTCCAGGAGTTCCGGGTCCCTGTGGGAATGCAGATCCGTTCCTTCCTGAACCTGGCCACCGTAGGGTGGGTGGTCTTTGAATCGCCCTACACCGCACCTGAGAATCATGATGAGATTGGTCCAGGGGTCCTTCCTCTCCACACAGTCAGGGTCGGTCAGCTGTGAGCCCTGCTCTGTGCGAGCCCTTCCTTTTCTGCCTTGCAGGCTACATGGAAGGAAAGTATAGTCCTTGCCATCTGGGAGCTGACATGCTAATGGGAGATAGGAACACACACACTATTTATTTGTTCAGAGGGAGTGAGATCAGGGAAGCTTCTGGAGGCAGCAGCACTGGAGAGAGGCCTTGCCTGTCAGCACATGTCTAGCGGCAGAGGGTGGGGAAAGCTGACCGCCCTGAGGAGTAGTGGGAGCAAAGGCTCTGGGGCACCCATGTAAGCCTCCTATGACTCTAAACTATATATATATATATATATATATATATATACACATTTTTTTACTTCAATTAAATATTTGTAACAAAATTTACCATCTTAACCCATCTGAGCCGTGTTTAAGTGTCAAGTTCGTTGGCATCAGGCACATTCGCATTGTTGTGCACCCATCAGCACCATCCATCTCCAGAACTCTTTTCCTCTTCCCCAGCTAAAACTGTCTCCACCAAATGACAGCTCCCCATTTCCCCTCCTTGAGCTCCTGAAAACCAGCACTGTGCTTTCTGTTTCTATGATTCGACTGCTCTTAGTACCTCATATAAACAGAGTCCTACAGGATCTGTCCATCTACGACGTCTGGCTTATTTCACTTAGTGTCATCTCCCCAATGTTTATCCACACGGTAACACAGAGTGTATGGGTTTTTTTTTTTTGTTTTGTTTTTCTTTTTCAGAGTGTATGTTTTGAAGGCAGGGATCCCTGGTTCATTTCCAGGTCTCCCAGGGAGCCTGGCTCCAAGCTGAACACATAGCATGTACTAGATGATTCCCTTCCTCCTTTTCACAGCTCTAGGGGTGAGTTGGGGAGTTGAGAAGCTGGGAAGGTGTGCCAGTCATTGGGAAGCATCTTACCTGCTCTGCCTATCTCTGACTCCATTCCTGTTCTTGGATTTCGCTTTCTGAGAGTTTTGGTGAGCTCTTCACAAGAGAAACCAGACAACCCAAGAACCTTCACTCTTTTAGGTCTGAAGAATTTTTTTTTTTTTAAGATTTTAAAATTATTTTTAAGTAATCTTGGCACCCAATGTGGAGCTCGAATCACAACCCTGAGATCAAGAGTTGCAGGCTCTAACGCCTGAGCCAACCAGGTGCCCCACAGGTCTGAGGAATACTTGATCTGAACACTCAGTCCCCGTGTCCCTTGGCCCCTTTCCAAGTATTAGTCGTGAGTCCTGACCCCAGATCTTGTGCTTCTTTATGGGTTCTCAGATGAGTTGCTGCCCTGTGTTTTTACATCTCTATTAAGCAGTTTAATTTGCCCTTTGGATTCTGGCAGTGTGTTGTCACCAGAATGATCATTGCTTTGCTTCTCCGTGGGGGGATTGAGTGGACTGGCCACCAGTTAGATTGAGTAATTCTGGGCCAGGAAAAGGTCACTCAGGCCTTACATTGGCCTGATCATCATCTCTTTAAATCAGACCCTGTGATCACCCTTCAACTAAGTACAGGCTTCTCTCCATGAACAGAGACAGAGTGGACAGAACAAGCTAGGTGGAGTCTAAGACCACTAAGTCATCAACAATGTGGAAACAGAGTCTGGTTCAAATTTTACAAGAGTTTTCTGATTACAGAATGGATGGCTTCGTTTTGGGAACAGAGTGAAATATTCTGGAATGTTTCACTAAAGGAGCTAACTGGGAGTGCTGTTAATTTGTGTGGGTCCAGGGGATATGCCTTCTGGGTTCAGTGGCCACCTGCCCTCCTTGGCTGGGAGTCCTGTGGCCCTGTGTGTGTGACTGCGGCCCTCACTAGGATAAAGCATCCAGGTGAGCCATATGCTCGGCCCAGTTGGGAGAAGACATAGCAGTGCTTGAGGCCACACTGCAGCTCACCGCTGTGGTTCGAAGGGCTTCCTTACGCACAGTAAATGGATGGGCATCTTCCATCTTCAGGTTGTCAAACCTGAAGTTTCAACTGCAGCTGCCTTTTTTTCCCCCCAGACTTATTTATTTTGGGAAGGAGCAGAGGGAGAGAGAATCTCAAGCAGATTCCCTGGTGAGCGGCGAGCCCAACACAGGGCTTGTTCCCACAACACTGAGATCATGATCTGGACTGAAACCAAGAGTCAGACACTTAACTGACTGTACCATGCAGGCACCCTTGTGGCCACTTTTATTTTTTTTAATTTTTTTTTTAATTTTTTTTTTTTTCATTTATTTATGATAGTCACACAGAGAGAGAGAGAGAGAGAGAGAGGCAGAGACATAGGCAGAGGGAGAAGCAGCAGGCTCCATGCACCGGGAGCCCAACGTGGGATTCAATCCTGGATCTCCAGGATTGCGCCCTGGGCCAAAGGCAGGCGCCAAACTGCTGCGCCACCCAGGGATTGTGGCCACTTTTAGATCAAGGTTCAAGAGGTGGCGGTGGTGGGTTTAATTAATTGAGTCCCACCGAGGGTCCCTCACCCTGACTAGAATACAATCATGTAGGGTTTTGTTTTGAGTTTGTTTTTTGTTTTGTTTTAGTGTTTTTGTTGGTTTTGTTTTGTTTTGTTTTTTACTTTGAAAGCAATGGAGTAAACTAAGTTAAAATGTTACTTATATAACATGTGATAGATTTGTTTTTTTAACTGTGATACAACGTCAATAACCAAATGTGTCATTTTAACCATCCTTAAGTTTATAATTTGGTGTCATTAAGTACATTCACACTGTTATGCAACCATCACCACCATCCACGTCCAGAACTTTTTCATCTTATAAAACTGAAACTCTGCCCCCCATTCAGCACTAAGTCATCCTCCCTCCATCTCAGCCCCTGCCAACCACCACTCTACTCTCTGTCCCTGTGAGGGGTTATCCTAGGTCCCTCTTGTCAGTGGAGTCCCATAATAGCTGTCCTTCTGTGTCTGGTTTATTTCACTCAAGTAGGGTTTTGAAGTTGCCAGGAGCAGTATTCTCATCCTTAATTCCCATTTCTGGCCCTTAATAGATATGTTTAGGAAAATACCTGTTAGTCATGGCGATATTGCCTTGGCTTTCACACCCACGTATTTGAAGTGGCTCACGGTATTAGTTTGCTAGGGCTGCTGTAACAAAACACAACAGACGGGGTGGCTTAAATAACAGGAATTTATTTTCTCTTTATTTTAGAGGCCAGTAGTACAACAATGTGTTGGCAGAGTTGGTTTCCTCCGAGGCCTCTCTCCTTGGCTTGACTTACAGATGCACCCCTGCTTGGGCTCCTCTCCACCCCCCACCCACATGCCTCTTCCTCTGTGCTTGGGCACTCCCAGTGTCTCTCTGTGTGTCCAAAACGTCCTCTTCTTATAAGGACACAAGTCATATTGAGTTTGGACCTGACCTTCATGACCCCGTTTTAATTACCTCTTTAAAGACCCGCATCTCCAAATACAGTCACATTTCGAGGTACTGGGGGTTAGGGCTTCAGCATATGAATTTGCGGGTGATACAGTTCAGTTCACAACACTCAGTGAGTCCCTGATTGGGAGCAGAGGAAAAGCTGCCATGGCAGAGAGAGATGGTGCTTGTGCTGGCCTCACCAACCATGTTTTAGGAAGAATTTGAGTAATGTGTTGTTTGATGCTACGGCAGCCTCGAGCCAAGAAAACACAGCCTGGCGTCAGGAGAGCTGTGTCCTCATGCTTCACAGGTTGCTACACCTTGCTCCTTGCCTAAGAAGTTAGTGTTTAGACCTCATCATTGCTAAGATCCCTTTTTTTCAATTCTTTGATTTTTGTTTTTTCTTTAAAATTTTAGGTTAGAAACACAACGCTTCCCCAAATCTTTCTTCTTTACCTGCCTCTCTATTAGTAAGACAACCACCTCTCCCCATTCAGTCACTCAGAAACTATTTATTGACTATCTATTGTGTGCCAGGCATTGTCTACATGGAAATTTTCTCTTGCTTTTTACTCATGGCTTTGTAGAGAGGCTGAGCTCCAAAAACTAACATACACGCACCAAAAAAAAAAAAAAAATTTTTTTTTAAGTAAAATAAAAACCAACACACAAAAATAAAGTCTTTGTGATATCCTGGCGTCTTCCCTAACTGTATATCTTTCTTTTGCTGTATGTTTGCAGCGATTTCCTGTTAATCCTGTGTCTGGCTGGCTTCCTTCTCCAGGGTAGTGAGAACCTTAAGACAAGGTCCTACCTGCCTCTGTGTCCTAGGATTTGCCTCACTCTAGGTTCTTAATCATGTTTGATGAAGGATGTCCTGAGCCCACATGGATCAGTCTGTGTCTTGGGTGTTGTGGATGTTTGTAGGTCAAAGGCAGAGGAGAGTCCATTTCTGGGGTCTCTGTTTGCTCAGACTCTTTCCTGTTCTTTTTCTTTTTTAAAAAAATTATTTATTTATTTATTTATTCATGAGAGACAAAGAGAGAAGCAGAGACAACAGGCAGAAGGAGAAGCAGGCTCTCTGCGGGGAGCCCAATGTGGGACTCTATCCCAGGACCCTGGGATCACAACCTGAGCCAAACGCAGATGTTCAACCACTGAGCCACCCAGGCGCCCCTTCCCTGTTCTTCTTAATCCCACATTCCCCCATCAGATAAGCAATATCAGATTTTCGGGAGCCCAGTGATACAGGTGCCCTAGGAAGGAAACTTGTTAGCTTTGGAAATTATCTGGAGATTATTTTTCCTTCTTTGCTGAGGCTTAGAGAGCTTCCCAAGTCCTCAGACAGGGGCCTGTTAATTAGCTGTCTTGGATTCTAGCGCTTGCTACGGTGACCTTGCAAAATGACTGTAGATAGAGATGGAGGCTGGTGCCCAAGGGAGACACAGCTGACGAGTTCAGAGATGTGCCTCCTGAGGTCTGGTGCAGGGAGACTGGGAGGCCCCACTTGTGTAGCAACTACAGCTTTGGTGAAGGCTGTTTCATGTGCCCGCAGAACATTCTTGTGACATAGCTGGAGCAAGATTGTTAACTTAATTATATGCCATCAGCTGACTGGGTCTGAGGGGGTGTGAGACAAATGCACCTGCCCGGGGTCAGGCAGTTGGTGGAGGGGCTGGTGCCGGCCTCTCTCCTTAGGCCGTGAAGTGATGCCAATCACAGGAGTGTGGGTACAGGGTGACCTCCTCCCCCTCCCCCAGTAGGTGGAGGGGATGTTCAGCAAACACGTTTCAGACAGGAATGGTGCTGAGTGTCAGGAGACAGGCTCCCTAGCAGGTCATTTTCGGTCTGCTGGGGAGACAGCCACATAAACCTAAGTGCTGTGATAGGCATCATCTGGTCCCCAGCCTTTGGGCAGGTCCACAAAGGCATCAGCTACCTAAGAAAGTTGTTTTTCTCCTTTCTCCTTGCAAATTTCTCAGAAAATTTCCTCACTCTCCCTATGTTCTCCTGGGGCACTTTGCTAAAGAGATCGCCAGCAAAATTATGTGGCAAGGAGACCAAGAGGACAAATAGGCCGGAGAACGCTGCCCATCTGTCTGAGCTGAGGGTGGGGGTTGGTGGATGCTGACTGTGCTCTGGTGTGAGCTGCAGAGGGTCCGGGCCTGGCTGGGAGGATGCACAGAGATGGCTGGCCACATGCACAGAGGATCAGTATGTGGCCCAGGGAGCATTAGGGAAGAATTGTCTCTGGCTGGCCAGGAGACTCGAGGAGATACTGGAGGAGAGGGAGAAAGACTTGCTGTTCCCGCCACAGCAAAACCAGGGATGGAGCAGCCTGGGGGGATCCTTCACTCAAATACCTCTTGGTTTAAGAAGAGCCTTTGAAGATTCACTTCGTTTTAAAGGCCTGACATGCTCCATTTAGAATATGCTGCTGGGTCAGATGGAATGTTGGTAGAGCAGGAAGGGTATACATGCACATATGCTTACAAGTGACAAGGTGGATATTCTAGATGCAACCTAGAGGCAACATATGTCAACCTTGTCTGAGGAAAGAATGCAGATGATATAGGTAGATCCGGGGTGTGGTCCTGCGCAGGGTGTTGATTCTGTGGGCGGAAGAGCATGACCCCCTCCTTGGGAGGCTTTGAGGGAACATGAGTCCATAGAGTGGGTGGTCCCTGGAGGTCTGGCCCCCTGTCTGGTCTCATGGAGTCACCCCCTCAGGCATCTGATGCTGGTTGATTGCACATCACTTAGCGAGAGATTTAAAAGGAAAAATGCATAATTTAAGAGGTGCAGGCCATTTTACCCGCTTTGCTCAGCAAGAGTACCCAGTATGAGCTCTAGGGGGACCCAGGGGGTCTCTGTTCCCTCTCATAGTGTGTCCTCTGGGGTTGAGTGGAGTTCTTGCATCTTAAATGTGCAGCATGTATTTTTCTGCCTCATGACCCCAGATGTGAAGTTCCATCAGCCCAGAGTACCTGGGACTACACACTGAAGCCCTCTATCCTAGCCCATATCCTCTTCCATGGTGGATAGTGTGAGGTCCTCTTGCAGCGTTTGTGATTGTGTGCCCTCCTGGCTTTTGGGGCCTCAGAGCTAGAGGCTGGAGGAAGAGAGAGACCTCTTGATTATTCTCATAGAGCGCCCTCCCCCGCAAGTTGATGGAGGGAAAGCTTAGAACCACTTTGTTCTCACTTTTAGTGATTGTGAGACCTCAAGAGAGGAAATAAAAACCATAGACTTTCTTATTTTAATAGAAAATAGAGGAGGAAGACGGGAAGCTCTGAAAATTATTAATGCTTGGGCATATACAGGCTGTGCTGTGTCTGCAGATTGCCTGATGCTTTACAGACCAGAGGGCGTTGCCTTGTGAACAGTTGGGGAGGATACTGGAGATCTGGGCACAGCCCTGGCAGGGGCCCTGAGGTGTGTGGGGCAGCCCCTGGGGCAGGTGGGAAGAGATGAGGAAATGGCCCCCACTGTGAGTGGTGGGGGCACAGGGAAAGAGCTGGGTGATGTTTCCCCCAGAGCATCAGGGGAATCAGGGTGGCCTGCAGTCACCACTGCCGTCTGCTGTTGCCCAGCCACACCTCACCCCCTCCCTGAGAGGCTGGGGCAGCTGAACCTGCAGCACAGCTGGGGCATGCGGTGCTCTGTGTCTTGGTTCTTCTTGTGTTCTTTTTTGGGAGCTCCAGAAAGCCTTGTGCTTGGAGACCTAGGGGCAAATGTAGTTTCCATCCTGTCTGGTGCCGGGGATGATGGTGGGCAGGCGAATCTCTGGTTTCCCTCTTACACCCTATCAATGAGGAGCTATATATTTCTGACTAATGATGCTCTTTGTTAAATTTTGGAGATGGAGAGGCGCCTGGGTGGCTCAGTCAGTTAAGCATCCAACTCGTGATTTTGGCTTAGGTCATGATGTCAGGGTGGTGAGATCAAGTCCCTCATGGGGCTCCGCACCCAGCAGGAAGTTGGCTTCAGAGTCTCTCCCTCTGCTCCTCCCACATGTGTGTGACACACATGCACGTGTGCACTCTCTCAAATAAATAATCTTTTTAAAAAATGGCTGAGATAGAATTCACACCACAGAATTCACTCATTTACAGAGTACAAGTTAGTGTTTTTTAGTATATTCACAGTTACACAAGCATCACCACTGTCTAATATTAGAAAAAATTTTCATCACCTCAGAAGGAAACGGTTCCCTTCAGCTGCCCTGACCACCCCCTCTCACAGCCCCTGGCACCCACCATTCTCCTTTCTGTCTGTAGATTTGCCTTTTCTCTCTTTTTTAAAAAAATATTTTACTTATTTATTTTTGAGAGAGAGACTCTCAAGCACACTCCCTGCTTAGTACGGAGCCCGACATGGGGCTCGATCTCCCGACCCTGAGATCATGACCTGAGCTGCAACCCAGAGTTGGATGCTTAACCCACTGCGCCACCCAGGCACCCCTACACTTGCCTTTTCTGAACGTTTCACGTGAATGGAATTGTGTAACATACGGCCTTTTGTGTCTGGCATCTTTCACTGAGAATAAGGTTGCGGGGTTCATCCCTGTTGTATAATGCATCAGCACTTCATTCCTTTTGGCAGCTGACTAATGTTCTAGAGAGCATTTTGGTACACTAGTAGCCAGGCTCTGGCTACTGCCTGGGCACACTCTGCTGGCTCATGAGGGTCCGGGTCAGACCTTGAGGCTTGAGAGGACTGTGTGTAGAGGTTCTGGAGGGACTAGGGGAGCCTCCTTTTCCTTGGGGGACAGCCCCGGGGAGATGGGATGCCAGAAGCCATGCGGTGGCTGAGTTTGCTAGGCTCAGCAGGACATGATTCAGCCTCCAGCCTGAGGCTCCACCTCACAGGTCTGTCCATCAGGAACCTGCTTGTTCAGAGGCAGCGTTTTCCATCCTCAGACCTCGAGGAGGACTATGGTCTTCCCCTGGGTGCCCTGCCCCTGTTCTGATTGCAGTGAAATATCAGAACGTAAAATGTATCATTTGAATCATTAAGCATTCAGTTCAGTAGCATTAGACACTTTCACACTATTTTGCAACTATCAGCACCATCCCTCTCCAGAACCGTTTCATCATCCCAGACTGAAACTGTCCACGTAAACAACGACTCTCCATTCTTCCTCCCCCTTCCCAGCCCGTGGCCCCCACCATTCTGCTTTCGCTCTAGGGACCTCATACAAGTGGACTCCCGCAGCACTTGTGTTTTTGTGTCTGGCTTGTGTCACTTCACATCACGTTTTCAGTGTCTTCCTTTTAAGCCTTTTGGCGCCGGGCCTGGGTGGTAGCTGGACAGTAAGCCCCCCCAGAGGCTGAGCTGACCGAGGCCTCCGCTCAAGGGAGAAGAGCAGTCTGTGCTTCGGGTAGCATGCTACATTTGCAGAGTCTTGCATTTTCCTCTCATAGGGACCCTCATTGCTGAGTTGTTTGAGGTGTTAGGTGAAAGACTAAGCCATCCACTTGTTTGGACTTCTTCCATACTTGGATAGATAGGGTGATCTTTGTCTCGTGACCCTCTGCACTGTCATGGAACGGCTGTGATGTGAGGCAGGGAACACACAGGTTGGACCAGTGATGCAGGCACCCACCTCACCTGTCCTCTCCTAGGTGCAGGGGTGGCCACGCTGGGCTCAGAGCCATCATCTGGTTGGCTGGCAGTCCCAATGGCCTCACTTGTGAATTATCTTAAGTGGATGCTCAGCATAGCGTGTTCACTCTGGGGTGTGCCTGCAGACTGCTATGTGCAAAAACAGTATTTGTTTTTGCCCAAATCTTAGACCTTAAACCAAAAATGTGATTCACTTATCAATGTTTCATTCATTTATGAAAGCTTTCTACATTCCTATGAGAACATGGGTGAATGTGCCCGTATACATATTTGGGGGTATGGGATTGTCACTGGAAATGTGTTTTATATATTTTTATATATAAAAATGTATTTTATTCGTCCAGTGACGAATGGAATGTCATTGTCCAGCCACTTCAGCAGCACCAGGATCTGGCTGGGACTCTCTCACCGACCCCTCCTTTATGCCTCATTTTCAGGAGGCTGGAAAGTAATCACTGTGCTAGGAAGTAGCAGAGCCTGTTTGGTTGGAGCATTGGTGTAAAATGTGGGCAACAGGGGAGGTGAGGGTGGATTTAGGAGGGTTGGGGTCATGCTGTGCAGGACCCGGAAGCCAGGCTAAGGATGTTGTGCTTTCTCAAAGGGTGATGGGGCAGATTGAAGGTTGTTGAGAGGGGAAAGGATGCCTTTGGAGCTTTGCCTCAGGAAAGGCCTTTGGCAGGAGCATGCAAGATAGTCTGCTGGGACTTGGGGCCCCTGAGGCATCTTGGGAGTGAGGGGAACTGACGGGGAGATGGAGAGAACAAGAACTAGCAGACAGTGGGAGGCGGTGACCGAAGAGAAAGGAGACCTGATTGGTGGAGCCTGGGGGTTAGGGGTGGCTGTGTTGGAGGCCTTAGGGTGGCGGGGAGTGGGTACACGCAGTAGGCTGCAGACCTGGAGGAAGGGCCAGGCAAGGCAAGACCAGGAAGGCTGGCAGCAGAGCAGGTGTGTGGAGAGAGAGGAGGGCTGGGGCAGGCCTAGGCTTTGCACATTTGGGGGTTTCACAAAAGGGAGGAGTCTGCGATGAGAGGGGAAATGTGGTGGGGGTTTATGTTGCAGAAAGTCAGAGGGGTCGGGGGTTTTGGATTGGAGTTCTGAGAGATCCCTGAGTGTGTACCCATGGGCTTTCTTGGCCCAAGGATCCAAGTGGGAGCTCCAAGGAGGTGATCAAGGTATATGTGGGGGTCAGTGAGGAGGTGAGTGATCCCAGCAGAGGAGTGACCAAGTTCCTACTGAACAATGACCAGGAGTGCTGTGACTTTACAGGCATTCGGTCACACGGGCCTTGTGTACATGTGGCTGTGCTTCAGAAACATTGCCATGGCTCACCTGGGGACCCAGGGGTAGGGAGGTGAATGAGGCATGAGATCAGGAAGGGAGAGAGATGAAGGTGGCTCTGAGAGAGCTGGGTTTGGGGCCCCTCAGCAGGTGTGAGAGGGGACAGAGAGGTGTGGCTTGTGGCTGGCACAGAGGGGAATGAAACAGTGGCCACGTGGGTCAGATCCCTGTGGCTGGTGGCCAAGTGCGGTTAGAGAGGAATGCATGATGAGCCCTGTGCTGGTGGAGTGTCAAGATGTGGAACCTGAGGCTTAGAGGCCCCAGTGAGTCACAATGATGGCTTAGGATCTGAGACCAACGTGTGCATGAGCTCCCAGTAGGGAGGCCCTTATGGAAGAGCATCTTGTCATACCCGCCCATGCCTGCCCCCCAAAGCAGCTGGTGAGCCACTGTTAGAATTGACCCTAAGAAATCTGAGTTGTGATTATTAACATAAGTCTGGTTTCCTCTCCTATGGTATTTTTTCAGTGGCCAGATGGTGCAAGTTGCTACAGCAGATTTCTTCTCTGGGGAAGAGTAGGCAAGGTTCCAAGAGGGCTGTTTGAGGTGTGCATGGGGAGCAGTTCTAGAAAGGAGTTTGCATCTCCAGAAGTGGACCCATGTGGTTCTAGAAAAGAATGCCCACAGCTCCAGAAAGGGGTGTGTGAGGAAGCATCAGAGACTTGGTCCCAACATTCCTTTGTCATCTCCCGGCTTCTCCAGCCCCATGAGCCCTGCGGTTGCTTGTTTATCCCTGCTTGTCTGCAGTCTCAGGTTCCAGAAACTCTGGCAAGGAAGTCCGGGAAGGTTCATGGGCTGAGGCCTGGGCTGCTAGCTGTCTGGGGGAGGCTCTTTGTTCCAATCGCTCAGGAAGTGTCTGCTATGTTGGGCTGGGCAGTCAGGTCCCCAGAAATCCAGCAAGGGGCCTACTTCCTAATTCTCCAGGTGCACGATTGGCACAGTTGGCACTGGGGAGTGAGAGAGAAGCAGAGGTGTGGCCTGGGAGTGCAAGTGGGGGGTTACATCTGAGAGAATGGAGCATAGATGTTTCCTTCTCATTTCTTTCTCCTTTCTCCCTAGTCCCAAAGCACTGAGCTCCCTCAAGTATGTGAATTAATGGAAGCCACTCCTAAGGGGAATAGGGTCACTTCATGTTTATTGAAGTCTACGTGACTAGATGCGAGTGTAAATACAACCTTTGATGTCAGAGGCCAAGGCGGGACCTTACAGGCATCGCTCGGACATCCCATCCAGCCTCTCAGGCTCCAGGGTACGCAGACCAGGCAGGAGCAATAGGGCAGGATCCATCTACTCCCCTTGGCTGGTCCCTTTCAGAGCTGTTTTGTTTGAAGATTTAGAGGGATTTTTGAAAGGCTGGGCTGGGCCGTGGCTTACTTGGGGAAGATCTGGGGGTTTTCATTTGCCTGGGACCTTTTAGAGGTCAGCAGGGTAGCCCACAATGTTAGGAGTCCAAGTTTTGCCTGGGATACATGGAAGTGTGCAGACCTTGGAACGTCACGGTTGTACTGTGTTCGGTACAGCTAAGCCTGAGGGCCGTCAGCAGAGTGGTTATGGGAATGGGGGCATTTGGCCTGGCAGAGAATGAAAGAAGTAGGCCTCCACCCTAGCTGCCCACATAGACGGCCTCTGCTCTTATTAAAACAATCACACGTCTTCCACAGCTGGTCACTTGTGGAGAATCTCATGTGTAAGGTTCTTAGTTTTGTTTTGAGATCTCACAGTGTCTGTAGGTCAGCAGTCAGGGCATGGCTTAGCAGGGTCCTCTGCTTGGGGGTCTCTGATGGCTGCAATCCAAGTCTTGCCCAGGGTCCGGGCTCCTGTCGTTCACGTCTGGGGCTCCATGTCTCCTCCATTCTCAGCTTGTTGGCAAAAATCCAGGTCCTGGTGGTTGTAGGACCGAGGTCCCATTTCTTGCTGACTGTCAGCTGTTCCCAGTGCCCAGAGGTCAGCCCCCTTCATAAGCACTTCACACATGGCTGTTTGATTTCCTCTTCTGAGCCAGCTTGGGTTTCTGGGAAAGCTCCATGGCTGATTGCCTCTGCAGCCAGGGTTGAGAACCATCCTCCTCCAGGAATCCACAAGTGCTGACTATATGTTCTAAATGGTTGATGGGTGTAAGAGGGATTTCTTTTAGGTCACAGCTGGAAGGCTGGCTTATTTGGGGAGACAGGTTTCTACTCAGTATTAATGGAGACTTCCTTCTCTTCCTGATTTTGTTATAAAATCATATTTATAATTTTATGTAGCTGAGATCTTGCTGCATTAATGAGAGCCTTTTCTTGTTTTACTAAATATTCTGTTAATATTTTATTTTTATTTTTTAAATATTTATTTCCTCATGCGAGACAGAGAGAGAGAGAGAGAGAGGCAGAAACACAGGCAGAGGGAGAAGCAGGCTCCATGCAGGGAGCCCGATGTGGGACTCGATCCCGGGACTCCAGGATCACACCCTGGGTGGAAGGCAGGCTCCAAACCGCTGAGCCACCTGGGATCCCTCTGTTAACATTTTAATTATCACATTGTTACTTTGTGATAGAGTTACAGTTTAACTAACCTAATTTTAGTTATTTTTGTTGGACATTTATAAAGTATTTGCTGAGGGGCACCTGAGTGGCTCAGTTGGTTAAGTGTCCGACTCTTGGTTTTGGCTCAGGTCACAATCTCAAGGTTGTAAAATCAAGCCTGGTTTCCTGGACATGGAGCCTGGTTAAGATTCTCTTTCTCCCTCTCCCCGTCTCCACCTCTGGGCTGCGTCCCCCTCACTCTCACACACACACTCTCAACAAAACAAAGCAAAAAAGTTTACTGAATGTAGCTGATAACTGCAGGATTTCAGTGAGCATCTTTTTTTTTTTTTTTAAGATTTTATTTATTCATGAGAGACACAGAGAAGCAGAGACATAAGCAGAGGGAGAAGCAGGCTCCTCACAGGGAGCCCGATGTGAGATTCGATCCCCAGACTTGGGATCATGCCCTGAGCCGAAGGCATATGCTCAACCACTTGAGCTACCCAGGTGTCCCTCAGTGAGCATCTTTTATTTATTTATTTATTTATTTATTTATTTTATTTTTTTTAATTTTATTTATGATAGTCACAGAGAGAGAGAGAGAGAGAGGCAGAGACACAGGCAGAGGAAGAAGCAGGCTCCATGCACCGGGAGCCCGACGTGGGACTCGATCCCGGATCTCCAGGATCACGCCCTGGGTCAAAGGCAGGTGCTAAACCGCTGCGCCACCCAGGGATCCCCCCCAGTGAGCATCTTTTAAGAAAAATTTTTAAGTACTCTCTACACCTGGGGATCCCTGGGTGGCTCAGTATTTAGCGCCTGCCTTTGGCTCAGGGCGTGATCCTGGAGTCCTAGGATCAAGTCCCACATCAGGCTCCCTTCATGGAGCCTGCTTCTCCTCTCTCTCTCTCTCTTTCTCTCTCTCTCATGAATAAATAAATAAAATCTTGAAAAATAAAAAGGTACTCTCTACACCCAATATGGGCATAGACCTTGACTGAACTAGCCAGGTGCTCCAGTGAACATCTTTTTTTTTTTTTTTTTTTTTAAAGTTTTATCGAGTTCTAATTCACAAACCAATCAGTTCACTCATTCAGAGTGTATTGTTTGGAGTCCCTGGCTGGCTCAGTCAAGTGGCTCTTGATCTTAGGGTCATGAGTTTGAGCCCACATTGGGGGTAGAGATGAATAATTATCTTTTAAAAAGATAAAGTGTACAGTTCAATGGTTTTGGTAAATTTCATTAATTTTTTTAAATTGTGGTAAAACATATGTAACATAAAATTTACCATTTTAAGCATTTTTTAGTGTCCAGTTCAGTGGCATTAAGTCCATTCACATTACTGTGCATCCACCACCACCATCCATCTCCTTTCATCCTGTAAACCCTGAAACTCTTCCCACGAAGCACTAACTCCCCAGTCCTCCCTCCCCAAGACCCTGGCGGCCACCATTCTACTTCCCGTCTCTATGAATCTATTTTAGGAACCTCCTGTAAGTGGACTCATGTAGTATTACTGGTTTATTTCTTTGACTATGAAGGTTCATCCATGTTGTAGCATGTGTCAGAGTTTCCTTCTTTTCTAAGACTAAATAATATCCCATTGTTTGTACGACATTTTAAGTATACAGTTCGGTGACATTCATTACATTCAGTGAACATCTGTTTTGTTTTCTGTTTCGTTTTTTTTAAGATTTTTATGTATTTATTCATGAGAAACAAGAGAGAGAGAGACATAGGCAGAGGGAGAAGCAGGCTCCCCTGATGCGGGACTTGATCCCAGGACCCCAGGATTGAGCCAAAGGCAGACGCTCAACCACTGGGCCACCCAGGTGCCCCCCAGTGAAACATCTTCTTATATGGGTTTCTGTTCACATTTCTACCTCCTTCCTTGCTGGTGGGCATCTGTCAGGGGATTTACCAAGGTAGAGGTGTAGATGGTTTGAAGACCCTGATATCTTCTAATTACCTTCCAGAAATGTTTCAGTTTATGCTTAACCCTTTGCTCTTTTTGGACCTCCTTCTTGCCCTGTTCCTTTTTCAGGACTTTACTGAAGTGGTTCCATCAGGAGATAAACCAGGCAGGCTTCCCCTGAGGCAAAGGAATGGTAGAGGGTGGAGGGTGGGGGGCAGGTCTTGGTGGAGACTTGCCTAAAATCCAAAATTATGATCTGGAGTTTTTGTCTAAAGAGTAAGATCTGAAGTTAAAGTTCTCTTTAGGAGGCATTTGTCCTAAACTGGGTCCCATCATAACTACTAGTTCCTTGATATTCCCCAGGAATAACAGGTTCCATGGGCCCTGAATCAGGAGAGGCCCTTGGGGCGGGGGGGGGGGGGGGGGGTACACCCATCCAGTGTCTCATTTGAGAAGCTTCCTTAGGCCACCGGCTGTGTGACACTTAGTCCTTTGTCAGCTCTATGGTCCTTGGTAGGGAAAGAACTCCCTGTGCCCTTGTTTATCCTGAAACTTGCTAGTTTATTGCTGCCTTGGGCTGTTTGTAACTGAACCGGAAAAGCATTTCAACTTCTCTTCCATGTATCTTGGCCATGGATTAGGGCTGCTAGATAGCATTGTCCGGTTAATTCTGGCCCATGGACTTCCTGCCTGGCTTTCATGGAAGCTCCATGGAATCTGAATGCCATGGTAGAAAAGATTTTATGAAAGGGAGAGAACCTTGCATGGCCACACTCAGCCAGCAGAAGCCGTGTCAGGGCAGCAGCAGGGCCGTGTTTGGAGGGAGGGCAGCGTTGTATAATGGGCTTAGGGAGGAATGGGGATAGACATTTCTCTGATGCTGTTGAGTTGTCTCAGCACACTGCGATGGAGATCCACCTTAATGTTTTAGTACTGCTGAGAGCCAAGTGTTCTGGCGTTCCAGCCATCCTGGCTCGTGGATTATAGAGCTGGGGCTCACACTTGCTCCTTCTGCTCTGTGTTGCTCATCTTGGCTGTGCCCTTGGCTGCTGCTCTTTTACTTTGGTAAATTGCTTTAAACTCCGTGGGCCTCTGAATTCCCACTTGTAAGTGAGGAAGCCGCACAGTAGCATCTTTAAGATCCCTTTAGTTCTATGATTCCTAAGAAAATTAAATCATGTTACTTTGAGTTTCCCAGCACATTACCTGGAAAACCTTGTTGGCAGGGGTCCCAAAGCCATCTTTCTGTAAGACCCCATTGGGTCTGGCTGCTTGCAGTGACTGGGGTCCAGGAAGCCTGTGACGAGCCAGAAGGTGGATTTGGCTCTGTGTGAAAGTGTAAATGGGAACCGTGATGCTTTTTTGCTGGTTGATTGGCCATCCATTGGCCAGCCCTTGTGCTGGGAGCAGGTGCTCAGAGGCTGTGCAGGTGTCACCTGGGCAACATGCTGAAATGCAGAGCATGGGCAGCAGGAGGCCCAGATCGAAGTGGGGGGGGGGGGGGCGTGTGGAGGGTGTCTGCCCAGGCGGAGGTGATGGTATCCAGGCAGGTGGTTGGCAGGGGGAGGCCTGTTCATGCCAGCTGGTATCTTGCCAGCCAGAGCACAGCCCTACATAGAAACCCTTGTGCTAAGGCCAGCACTGAAATGAGTGGGGCTCGAGTGTGTGGCTATTGCCTGCATGCATCTCCACACCATGGTGTTGGGGACGTTTGGTACATTGGGGCCATTGTTTTTCTTCATCACAGATGACTGGCCCTCCAGCGGCCTGTTGCCTGCTGTAGGCCCTACCTGGGACCAGAGATCAAGGCTTGCTGCCTGCAAGGGGAAGCTCTCTGGTCCGTGCTACACTTTTCTGAGCATTCTCATTGGCAGTGGAGCAGGGACTGTCTTGTGTCGGAGCTTGCCAACTCCGGGGTTGGGTTGGTCAGTCTGGAGGGCTCAAGGATGGGAAGGAGACTCTGTTGACTGTCTGCACTCCAGTGGGGCGTGGATGCCTCAGTGGAAGTCTGTACTTTCCTGGAGAACTTTCCATTTGGCAGGCTCAGTACTCTGCTCACTTTGACTCCCAGGGACCCACAGAGCCTGCCGGTCGGTGTTCCCTCTTTGGCAGTCTTGCAGGAGAGAGAGGACCCCTCCCTTTACTGGAACTTTGTATTTGGGCTTGGCTTTGCTCTTTGTGATGGGATCCCACGTGCCTTCCAGAATCTGAGCCCTACACTTCCCTGCAGGGAGCTAGGTGGTGCCTGCCACGTTGATGCTCAGACAAGGGGAGCTTAGAAGGGTGAGAAGCTTCCAAGGCAGAGCCTGGATTTGAACCACAGGTGGTTATTTGAGCCTCTGCTCTTTGGTCTGCAGTATTGGGGTTGGCAGACCTTTTTGTAGAGTCAGTAACTAATATAGGCTTTGTGACTGAGGAGAAACTGAGGTGATTAAGTACTTACATAACCATTTAAAGTGTTATCACTTAAAAATATAAAAATCATTCTCAGATCCCAGGTCACACAGAAACAGACAATGATGACGTGCTGGATTTGGCCAATGGGCTGGAGTTTGCTGACCCCTGCCCTACAATGGGCTGCCTCCTAATTTTTTGTGGTTGTGAAAAAAGATGATAGAGCCTTGTATGGGTGTCTCACGTGTTCAGGAGCCCTCATTAACATTCTTCATGGAACCTGTGAGGCAGGCAGTGTTGCTGTTCTGTCCCCCACAAGGACTGTTTCCTCCAGGAAATCACCAGATGGGGCAGAGCTGGGATGGGAGATGGTTGGCTGGTTAACAATTCCTGGCTGCTTCCCAGTGTTGGGTATTCATCCCCTGAAACAAGGCTGAAGCCGAGTGATGGGACAAGACCATGGTACCATGCTCCCCATTTTTGTACCTGTTTGAAAATTTCCATAACAAAAAAATCTTCAAGAAAGAGTCATTTATTGATCAAAGCTGTAAACAAAACCCTCTACCTTGAGAGGACAGAGTGTTGGAATCCTGAATCTTCCTCAAGCCCCAAATATGCGTGAGTAGACTTGCTCATCTGTTTCCTGGTAGCAGATGTTCCAGAGATAGCAGTAAGCTGTTCCTAAGCCCTGCCGTCCATCGTCCCTTCATCGATCCATCCAGCTGTCTGCTTAGTCCATTTGGGCTGCTCTACCAGAATGCCTTGAACTGGGTAGTTTATAAACTACAGAAATCTATTTTTCACAGTTCTGAAGGTTGGAAATCTGAGATCTCAGCACCTCCAGATTTGGTATTTTGCGAGGGCCCTCTGCCTGGTTCATAGACAGCTGCTTTCTCCCTGTGTCTTCACATTGTATAAGGGATGAGGGAGCTCCCCAGAGTCTCTCTCATAAGGGTCCTAATCCCATTCATTAGTGTTCATTTGAATACTCAGCCCTCGCGACCAAATCACCTCCTGAAGACTCCACCTCCTAACACCATCACACTGGAGATTAGGTTTCAACATACGGATTTTAGGAGGACACAGACATTCACCATCCATCATCCATTTATTATCTTCCTGTCCAAACGTCCACTTATCCATCATCTATCCATCTACTCATCACTCATCCATCCATCATCTAAGCATCCCTTTATCCATGTGTTCATCTGAAGTTTATGTAGCATCTGCTGGGGCTCAAGCCCTGTACTTAGATCTTGACATAGTCCTTGACTCCAAGAAACCCATAGACATGTGACATGTGATAAATGGATGATGTGATAGATGTCAGTACCAACTGAGCACCAAGAAGGGATTGACTCTGCTGGGTTAGCTCAAGGAAGGCATCTTAGAGAGGGTGGCCCATTAGTTGGGTCTTTTGGTTTTTTTTTTTTTTAAGATTTTATCAGAGAGAGAGAGAGGCAGAGACACAGGCAGAGGGAGAAGCAGGCTCCATGCAGGGAGCCTGATGCAGAACTCAATCCCGGGTCTCCAGGATCACACCCTGGGCTGAAGGCAGCGCTAAACCACTGAGCCACCCGGGCTGCCCATTAGTTGGGTCTTGAATGGATCCAGATGGAAAGGAGTGTGTTAGGCTACTGTAGGTATGGGAGATGGGGAGGGCATTCCAGGCCGAGGCAGACCTGTGCACAGAGACAGAGAGGATTGGGGCAGCATGGCTTCCCCTAGGGTTCCATGAGGCTTGGGACAGCTGGAGCATGGCACTGGGACAAGGGACTGACTGGCCACAAGGTAGGGCAGTCTGGTGTGCTGCCTCAAGCCAGAGAAAGCCCCTGGTGGCACTTAACCTGGAGGGTGGGGTGAGTTTGAGGTGTGAGAGTCATCCTGGTAGCCCCAGGCCTTGCTTGATTTCCACCCTGAGTGTGCCCAGGCTGCTTTGGGGTTCTGGGTACTTTGTGGACAGAACTCTTCCATAAGCTGGGCAGTGGGAAGCCCTGCTCTGGCCAAGGCAGGTGTACCTGCCTGTGCTCACCTTTGTTGTGGCTTCTTGGCTCCTAGTTTCCTGTTGGGAAGCACCAGTACAGGCAGGGTAGTATTTTGTGTCTGTGTGCAAAACAGACATGCTTGAGCTTCAGTGTTTGTGGAATTCTACGCTTCAGTTGGCTCCTCACAAGGATTGTGTGGGGCGGCTGTCCAGGAACCTCCACGAGGCCCCCTTGGCAGTCGTAAGAACCTCAGGCTCAAACACACTGGCTGGAAAAGCAGAGAGGAGCAGCACTTGTTCCTTCAGCGCCCTTCCTCCCAGGCCTGTGCCCATGGCTGGTCAGAGGCTGTGGCCAGGGCTGCAATGTTAGGGCCTCGCCAGGCCCAGAGTGGGCATGGTTACTTATAATGTCAGAAAGAGCCCTTGTTCGTTTGTTTGCTTAACTGTGGTAAAATACCAGTAACCTAAAATTGACCATCTTAACCTTTTTTTTTTTCTTAAGATTTTATTTATTCATGAGAGACACAGAGAGAGAGAGAGAGAGAGAGACAGAGAGAGAGAGAGGCAGAGACACAGGCAGAGGGAGAAGCAGGCTCCATGCAGGGAGCCCGACATGGGACTTGATCCCAGGTCCCTAGGATCACATCCTGGGCTGAAGGTGGTGCTAAATCGCCGAGCCACCCAGGCTGCCCCATCTTAATCTTTTTTGCGATAAAGTGTAGTAAACACACAATGTTCTATTAGTTTCAAGTAGATCATTTTCATGAGTCCAGGACAGTGGCATTAAGTCATTCACATTGTTGCGCAGCCGCCACCACCATCCATCCCTACACCTGTTTTCATCCTCCCAAGCTGCAAGTCTCTCCCTGTCAAACACTAACTGCCTACTTTCTCCTCCCAGTGCCTGGCCACCACTACATTCTACTTTGTGTCTCTATGAACCTGGCTACTCGAGGTAACTCCTGTCAGTGGAGTCAGACAGCACTTGTCCTACTGTGACTGGCTCGTTGCACTTAACGTAACATTTTCAGGGCTCATGCAAACTATAGCATGTGTCAGAATTTCCTTCCTTTTTAAGGCTGTGTAGTATTCTATCGTAGGGGCATACGATATTTGTTTATGCATTCGTCTGTGGAGAACACTTGAGTTGCCTCCACCATGGGCTGTTGTAAATGATGTTGTTTTTTAACATCAGATTTTTGCGTTTATTTGCTTCTCTTTTGGTTGGCATATTTATGTATTTTTGGTTTATGTACATGTTTTGGTTTGATTTATTTATGTACGTGTTTTTATTGGCATGTAATTGGCATGTAATGGTTTGAGGTGTGTAGCATAACGATTTGATATATGTATACATTGTGAAATGATTAGGGCAGTAAGTTACTATCCATTACCAGACAGGAATTTTTCTCTTCAGCTAGTTTTTCAGCTAGTTTTTTAGTCAATTCCCTTTCCTCTTTTTTTTTTTTTTAATTTTTATTTATTTATGATAGTCACACAGAGAGAAAGAGAGAGGCAGAGACATAGGCAGAGGGAGAAGCAGGCTCCATGCACCAGGAGCCCGACGTGGGATTCGATCCCGGGTCTCTAGGATCGCGCCTTGGACCAAAGGCAGGTGCTAAACCTCTGCGCCACCCAGGGATCCCTCCCTTTCCTCTTTTAACAGCTTTCCAATCACAGGAATTTTTGTTCCTAGGAAGATGAAATTTTGAGTCAAGGGTAACAAAAGACATCTTGTAAATTAGTGGTTCTTTTAAAAAAAATACCAAAGATTCAAAAAGTGCTATGATGTCAGTTGAGGCTTGTGTGCATTGAAATGCAATTTATAGACAGCAAATGTTGTTCTGTTATTCTATTTTTTGGTGTACTATTCTGCAAGTGATGACAGAGTTGTGTAACAACCACCACAATCAAGATCACCCCAAAGTCACTCCAAAAAGTGCTGTTACCCTCAGAAAGCACTGTCACCCCAGAAAAGTCCATTGCCCTAGAACGTTCATCACCCATGTCCCTTGGAGGCATCCCTTCCACCTGCAGCCCCCAGCAGCCACTGATGTGCTTTCTTCCCTTGTGGTTTTGTCTTTTCCCAAATGTCCTATAAATGGATTCCTGCATTGGGTCTGGCTTCTTTCTCTTTGAGCAGTTGAGATTCATCCAAGTTGTGTGTATTGGTAGCTCATTCCTTTTTATTAATGAGGAGTATTACCAGGTCAACACAGTCCTTTTCCTTTCTATTCTATTTGAGCAACATTATTGAGATAGAACTTACATACCAAGTTTACCCATCTCAGGTGTACCAATCACTCATTTTTAGTATGTTCACTGGATTGAGTACCACAGCCCCCATCTCAGAATGTTTTCTTTTTTAAAGATTTTATTTATCCATAAGAGACACGGAGAGAGAGGCAGAGACATAGAGGAAGAAGCAGGCTCTATGCAGGAAGCCCAGTGTTGGAGTCAATCCTAGGACTCTGGGATCACACCCTGAGCCAAAGGCAGACGCTCAACCACTGAGCCACCCAGGTGTCCCTTAGAATGTTTTCATTACCCCCAAAAGAAACCTTGTACCCAGGGGTCTCTCCTCATCCTTCTCCCTGTAGTCTTGGACATCCTAATCTATTTGCTGTCTCTGTGGATTTGCCTTTTCTGGAGATTTAATGCAAATGAGGTTCTATAGCATGTGGCTTTTGGTGGGAATGGTCGTTTTTTTAATGGTTTCTTTGGAAGGCTTATCTTCCAGGTCATGTCATATCATGTGGGTAGCAGGGGAGTGAGAAGCTGCTGCCCTTGGGTGTTCCCGGTCTGGTTTTGGGGCTGTTCCCCTCAGGGTACCAGGAAACAAACCTTTCTAGCTCCCCTTTCTATAACCCAGGGTTCCATTTGTCTCGCCCTCAGCCTCCCGCAAGGGTTCAGATCCCAGAGGTAGCAGGTGGATGGGTGGACGGACCCCTCAGCCTCCAAGAGGGGCCTGCAGCTCTCCTGCATACCTCTCCCCTTCACCTGAGTCCAGCTGTCGAGTTCCCCTTTGTTATTTTTACTGCCAGATTGGCCAGGCTCCAGAAAGGGGGCTGGAGGCAGGAGAAGAGATGCTGTGGCATGTGGCCATGATGATTACCCACAGCCTGTAATCCAAGCTGTGGATTGAAGACTGCCTTCAGTTAGTATTAGCAGATGCACTTGTTCTGTGCAGGGTGGGCTGTGATCACAGTGGGATTCCTTCACCACCCATAGTCCTTGGACCTGTTACTTCTGACACACATCCCTGGGAGCTTCTGTGATATTTGGAGTCTATAGAGACCCCCATGGCCCAGGACCCCAGGGCCTTGCTTAGCAAGGACTGCACTGGGTTCTGGAAGCTTACCAGAGTTGTTGTTGATAGGTACACAAGACCCACAGGGGTGCTAGATCCACCTGTGTGGGGGCGGGGCCATCAGCAGGAGCTCGGTTCTTTTTTTTTTTTTAAGACTTTATTTATTTATTTATTCATGATAGAGAGAGAGAGAGAGAGAGAGGCAGAGACACAGGCAGAGGGAGAAGCAGGCCCCATGCAGGGAGCCCGATGTGGGACTCGATCCCAGGATTCCAGGATCATGCCCTGGGATGAAGGCAGGCGCCCAAACCGCTGAGCCACTCAGGCTGCCCAGGAGCTCGGTTCTTACTCCGGAAATGCAAGGGGCTTCTGGAGCTGCATGGTACTGTAGACTGGCATCCACGGGGTGCGCCCACCTGGGAGCCTCGCTCTGCATCTCCCAATGCATGCGATAACCTCCATGGACTGCCTACTCTCTGACAGACAGGGCGTTTATAACATAGCACTTTGGTGTGTTTCCTCATTTGAAGAGGAAAACAGATGCACCTGCTCTCTGGCCAAGAGACATGGCAGGTGCAAACTGCACACCCAGTTCCGAGTATTATCTGGACCAAGGAATGAGTTATTTGGTCATAAATCAGGGTCTTGTCTGCAGAAGACTTGGCAGTGTGAGGAATGGCTGTCTATCTCCATTGCTGGAAGGGTGGGGCATTTCATTCACTCGGACACTCCCTTGATGAGGAGCACCATTAGCTGATGTGCCGCTAAGAAGGAAGGCAACACTTCCAGTCATTCTAAGAGGCAGAGATGATTGTATGATCCCACTTTGAAACTTCTGGAAAATGCGTGTCTGAGAATTGATGAAGGGATGGTTACGTTTCTTCATCTGTAAAATAGGAATCAGAGTAGTCATCTGCTCAGGGACTTGCCGTGAAGATTCAGTGAAGTGATGCGTGTAAGAAAAACACTTAGCCCAGCTCCTGGCATGCCTCAAGTGCTTAATAACACTGGTTATTCTCATTTTATTGTTGTTATCGTTGTTGCTGTATGACAGATAGCAGGAGAGGATGTTGGCTGCTGCTTCAGCTGGTTGGAGGTTTGGGCCTTTTTTTTTTTTTTTTTTTTTTTTTAAAGGGGGGCCAAAGTGGAAGATGAGAAGCTATCTTTTTTCCCATTAGAGCTGGAAAGCCCAGAGTGTGCATTTCCAAGCAGTGATTTTTCAAATGGTTTTGTTTTGTTTTAGGAACAGAGCCCTTCTTTTGAAATGACATTTTAGACCTTAGTACAGAGAACAGACAAGGAAAGATCTACAGTAGCCAAGGCCTGGCCCAGCTGTCTCCCTGCCAGGCCCTGCCCCACCCCCTCATTCACATGGCTCCCAGGACCCTAGCTTGGGGCTGATTCTTGCATTCTCTGTGTGCTCTCCTGGGGCCCGCAGCTGGGCAATCTGTGGGGAGACTCTTCCTGGAGATCAGCATCCTGGGTCTTCTCCAAGGGGCATTGGCTGGCCAGAGAGCCTGGTGCAACTTTCTTCTCAGGGTAGAGAAACAGAGTTGGTCCCTAGAATGAACTTTTTTTTTTTTTTTCCAAAGATTTTATTTACTTAATTCATGAGAGACACAGAGAGAGAGACAAAAACACAGAGGGAGAAGCAGGCTCCCCATGGGGAGCCTGATATGGGACTCGATCCCCGGACCTGGGATTACGCCCTGAGCTGAAGGCAGATGCTCAACCACTGAGGCACCCAGGCATCCCAGACCTCTTTTTGGTGGTGATGTGGGGTGAGGTGAGGGGACTGGGCAGCTACAAGCCTGTGTTTGTGAGTGTGTGCTGTCCTAACTTGCATTTGCACAGGGTTATAGGTGGGGCTTTCCGCCAGTTACAGAACTTTGCTTTTACTCTTTTTCTTTTTTAATTGTGATACAATTTTTTAAAGTGTGCAGTTCAGTGGCATTAAGCACAGTCACGTTGTTATATCGCCATCATCCATCTCCAGAACTTTTTTATCTTCCCAACTAAAACTGTCCCCATTAAACTCCCCGCTCTCCCCCCGTCCAGCCCCTGGCAGCCATCATTGTCCTTTCTGTCTCTATGAACCTGAGGACTCCAGGGACCTCATATATGTGAAATCATGCAGTATTTGTCCTTTGGTGACTGGCTGATTTCAGTGAGCATAATTGTAGGTTCATCCGTATTGTAGCATGTGTCAGAATTTCCTTTCTTTTTAACACTGAATAATATTCTTTGTATGGCTAGGCCATATTTTGTTTACCTGTTCCATCTATGGACATTTAGTTTATTTCTATCATTTGGTTATTGTGAATGGTGCTGCTGTGAGCTTGGGTATGCATGCTTTTACTCCTGACCCTTTGCAAACGGGCTCCCCCTGCGTGAGCACCCAGAGCCCCACTTAGCCACCATTAGTGGGAAATGGGAAAAGTAACTGTTCTCTTACAGTGACTGCCAGGAGCACACAGCCCTCTGCAATGTAGCAGGTTGTTGATAAAAAGGGCTGGAGTTCTTGGAAAGGGGCGTTCCTGGCTGCGAGTCCTATCTCCGTTTCCAGCCACCTTCTCTGCCAAGGGAATTTGAGTCAGCCGCTCCTGGGAAGTGGTGAGCCTCTGATGAGCTGAGGGGAGATGGAGGAGTGTTTCTGTATGATTTTAACTGCCCGTGGGCAAGTCAGTGATAGAACCAGAGTGGACATGGGACAGGGATTTGCTTGATTTGACATTTTGCTTCCTATGTGGAACAGAGTAGGCAGTTTGGGGCCTTCCTCCCTGGCATGGGACTTTGGTTCTGCACCCCAGTCGGCAGTTCAGGAATTAGGGTTGGAGCCTGCCTTCAGGAGACAGGAACGTGTAAGAGGGATATGGGATCAGTGAGTCAAGTAAGGAGTCAGAGAGTGACTGAGACTCCAGGAATTCCAGCATTCCTGGAAACATGGATCATTCTAGAATAACCAGATTCAGGGTGTCTGAGTGGCTCAGTCATTTAAATGGCCAGTTCTTGATTTTTGACTCAGGTCATGATCTTAGGGTCCTAGGATCGAGCCCCCCACATTGGGCTCCATACTCAGCAGGGAGTCTGCTTGAGATTCCCTCTCTCCCCCTCCCTCTGCCCCTGCTCGTGCTCACTCTTGCCTCCTCTTTCTCTCAAATAAATAAATCTTAAAAAAAAAAATAGAATAGCCAGATTCCCATGGATTTTGCCATGTTCAGGAAGTCTGGCAGAGCTGGTAATTACAAAGTCTAACTGAGAAACGTCTTATATATAACCTTCTGTTTCCCTTGAGTATTTGAGAGGAAGCTGTGGGTGCATTTTATGGGTAGGTGTTCCAAGCTCTTTTCCTCTTTGGTTGATGCTGGGGGCCTTGATAAGTGTCAAGAGCCCCACTTTTTTTTTTTTAAGATTTTATTTTTTAATTTATTTGAGAGAGAGAGAGAGCTTGTGTGGGAGCAAGCATGAGGAGGGGGAAGGGAGGAGGCAGAGGGAGAAGCAATCTCTCCACTAAGCAGGGAGCCCTGTGTGGGGCTCAGTCCCAGGACCCTGGGATCATGACCTGAGCTGAAGGCAGCTGTTTAACACACTGAGCCACCCAGGCGCACCTCCCCCACTCCCCAACAGCCCCACTTTCGATCTGCATGGGCCTGGCTTCAGAACCCAGATGCCTTTGTGGAAATCAAAGCCTGAGATTATTCCTAGCCCCCTTTTCATCATGTTTCAAGGGCATCTTTCTCTTTGAATTTGAGTGTCTCCATTGTTGGAAAGTCATTAACATGTTTATAAGCTCAGACTCAGTCATCCCACCCTAGGGTATTTTCCTAAGGAAATAGGATTTTCCCCCCTTTTCCCTTTTTGGTATTATTATACGAAGCTATTCATTATGTTCACAACAGTGGAAAGCTGGAAACAAAATAAACGCCCTGTGATAGAAAAGGGGTTACAATAACTTGGTGGACTATTATGTCACCATCAAATGATAACGATGAAAATCATGAGGCAGCGTGGAACTTACTCATACTGAAAAAGTGACGCATAGCATTATATGTGTCAGGATTTGTATCTGTTACCTCTTGCTGTGTAACAAACCATCAAGGAGATAAGGTTGTATGGGGTTTCTTCCTTTCAATTATGGCTACTACCATGTCTTGTAATAGGTTTAAAATGAAAATTCTCCACATGCTAGTTATTGGGTGCCTAGCCAGAGGATGATGGGGTTAGGGTGGGGTGGGGTGGGGATGATTATTATTAGGTCTCCCAGGCTTGCAAGTTTGGCCATCATGGGACCTCTGGAGCCTGGACATCAGGAAGATGTCTAGAGATAGTGACTGGCACTGTGGGACATGTTTCAGCTCTGTGGTGCTCTCTTCTTCTTGTCACCTGGACAGAGGGTGGATGGGTCATGATGGCAGCACAAGTGGACCCATGCCATTGGAGGTGTTGGTTACCCATCTCCGTAAGGCAGGCGTGGGCCTGGCCAGCACAAGATGACCATCCTCATATAGGAAGAGAGGACTTCCTGGGGACCCTCGTGTCTGAGACAGTGCTGTCTGGTTGATTTGAATTGGGGTCACAGGTGTATTTGTCTATCCCCTTGCATTCCTTTTTGTAGTTTATTGCTGTTCCCCTAAACCAGTGGTCCTTTGACAAGATTTTGTGAGTTTGAAAGTGCTTCAAAGTAAAAATTTAAATAAATAAATGCCCAGAGAAACCATGTTCTGCCTACGCATGGGATGGTGTGAGGCCTGGAGGAAGAACATTCCCATGTAGCCCCTGGGTCTCTGGGCTGTGTGGTGGGCACTGGACTTGAGTCACAGCTGCCTGCCCAGCCATGAGCAGGGCCAACTGTTGTGGACAGGAGACACCTCGACCCACACGTCCTGCTGGAGGAGAGCTGTGGCCCAGGTTACTGAATCCTGTCTCATGAAAAAAAAATGAGTCTTGCCTGACTGTGACCAAAAGACCAGGGAAGGGGTTTGAACCTGCCCTGAGCAAATAAATGGGCCTTGCTCCAGGGGAAGCGTGGGCTGTGGAATAACCCTCCTCTAACAAGCGAAATTCCTTTCCTATTGCATGGGGACCTGCCTCCTCTCTGCGTTCTTACTCTTATTCTTCTATTCCTCCTGAACTTCCAAGCCTTGTTGGCTGGTCCCTCTGGTCCCCTCTGACTGGTCTTGAGGGCTCTCAAGCCAGTGCCCTGGCTCCTCTCGTTGGTCAGAAGCAGTGGGAAGCCCTCAGAGCTGGGTGAGCATCCGTGTCTGCCCCTGCTGTTGATCAGCCTCAGAGCTTCTGTTCCCCTCATCTCCCTCACATCCTCCGAGGCCATGTAAGGATCCTGGGAGGTGGCCCAGGACAGGGCCTCGTGCCCAGCAAGCATGAATTGCTCAGAAACTGAGTTCCCCTCCCTGACCCCACTGGGTTTCAGCTTTTTCTTTAACAGCTGCAGAACGCTGATTAGCCACAATTTGTGGGACTTTCAGTATCTAAGGCAGATGAAGCTGGTTGATGCTTCCTTCTCCCCTACATTGTCCCAGCTGTGGGTCTGAGAGCTGGTAAAGTGCTTCCTCAGGCCTTGGTCTCGGGGCTGACAGCAGGAGGGAGGGGTGTGGTCCTGGATGGGGCCCGGTGACTAGTGACAGCCTAGCAGCCTGGCCTGGGGCTGGCTTGAGCTTGGGCAGTGGCTGGAAACCAGCCTGACAGCGTGCCAGCCTTCACTCACCGCTCGGGCCACAAGTGACTGGACGGGCATGGAGGATTTTGGTTCCCTTGGTGAAGACCCTTCAGTCCCAGGCCAGGGCAGCGGGGCCATGGTCCAGGTCACACTACTGAGGGAGGAGAAGGGAGAAGAGGGGGAGGAGGCCCACCATAAAGGGCTAATTTTTCTGTCCTGGAATGAGCCAGCTCTGAGGGTAAGTGGCTGTCAGCAGCAAGGATGAATCGCCTATTTACTTGTTTCATTAAGAGGCTCCTTGCCCGTGGGAGAGGTCGCAGCCTTGCCCGCCTTTCGCGGGGAGGAAGTGGTGTTTACAGAGCAGCCAGCTGGTGCAGGGTGAGGAGGTGGCTAATCCCTCATTAGGGAGCCAAGAGGGTCTGTAGCGTGCCAGCCTGTTCCTGCCTTGCTACTACCCTAATGGCCGTGACAATAGATGGATGGACAGAAGGCCTGGCCAGCCAGGCAGTGAAAACAGGAAACCTAATCTTTTCAAAATAATCCAGGGGGAGGGGAGAAAGTGAAGAAGCGAAGAGCATAAACTGACAGATGGCCCCTGTGGGGGAGGCATCTTCCAGCGGCTGGGGCTTCTCAGAGCTGGAAATTGCAGTGAGTCAGCGAAAAGTTGAGGGTGCTCTAATCTTCCAGGTCTGTTCCTGACGTTAGATGGTGTTCTAGCAGGAAGACTCCTACCCCAGCCTCTCCCACTGTGCCTCTAAAACCGTCTCCTGTTGCCTTGACTATGACTCCCTCACCTTGATTGTGACCCTCCCCTGCCCTTGGGCACGGCCCCCAGCCCTCCTCCTCAGGTCAGCCAGTAGAGGCACCTGATGTGTCTTCACGAGGCCCATGCTGCCCTTGGCCTGGGGTCTGAGGCCACACTTTCCAGGAAATTAGGCCACAGGACCACCCACATTGCTTTCCCACCCTTCTTGGGCTCTGAGCTGGTGGCATGAACCACTCCCTGCTCCCCACTAGTTCTGAATTCTTCCTCTCTTGTGCTTTCTGCAGGATGTTCTTCACCTGGAATGCCCCTCCACGTATCTTCACCTGCCCAGATCCATGTGTCCCCCCAGGGCTCAGCTCCCGTGCCACTTTCTTCATGGGCTTCCTTTGCCCCACCCCATATCCTTCTGTCGCCCTTGACTTGTCTCCCTCTTCTGACCTCTCCAGGTGGTCCCTCATTCATGTCTCCTTCGTGTGCCATCCAGGCTCCCTTTGGTACCTGTGTGTGCACTGCCTTGCCTTCTGGAGCAGAGAGCAACCCTGTTATCACTGCCTCTCCCTGGAAGGACTCAGTCCCCTGGGCTGGCCACTGTGGCGCACCTGCATGTGCATGGGTGTGCATGTGTATGTGTGCATGCCTGCTGCGCAGAGGGAGGGGTCTGCTCACCTGCCACTCACTCTTCAAGGCCCGGCACACTCTTGTGAGCTCAGGTCGCGCAGAGCACACAGGGGCCCTCCTGTCCCCCACCCTTCTGGGTCCATGAAACACTTCCATCCTTCAGTGGGAACCATGCGGTCCCTCCTTCCCTCTGTCCAAAAGGAAAGGGGTTACCTTGAGGTTTTGTCTACGGTGAAGTGAGAGCCATGTGTTAGCTTCAGGTGAGCTGTGCTGGGGGAATAACAGCCTTAGAGAAGTGGGGTACAGACAACTCTGAGTGGTGGGGGAGTGGCTTTGGTGTCTGTCAACCCTGACAGCCACTCTGCGTGGGGGATTTTGGCTCAGTGGCTCCAGCTGTCTTTGAGGCAACATTCGCTTCCAGGCCTGAAGTGCTGAGAACCTGGGGATCTCTGAGCCTGAGGCCCCAAGGCCACCAGGGAGGCCTGTGGCATCCTGAGGAGTGCTTTCCTTCCCAGGCTGTTGGAAAGCTTGACTCAACCAAAGGAGTTGATGTGAGTGTGAGCACGGATGAGTGTGTGTGTGTGTGTGTGTGTGTATGTGTGCATGTACCTCTGAGTGTGTGCACATGAATAAGCATGTATGTGTGCATGCATGCACCTGCACTGTACAGCCCCTGGGGGAGAGCTGGGCTGTCCCACATTTTCTTAGTGTCTCTGGAGCCTTGTCTCTCAGATGACGCTGACTCACCACTCCTCGTATACCTCTGAGAAGATGAAACGAGAGCCTTGCAAAGTTCCCTATGTGGTAGTGTGTCCTAGACAGACCCTCGATCCACGTACAGTGGCTCCCTTCCCACCCCGCTCCAGAACATCAGCTTTCCTGACTTGCTGGGCCTCACTTGGCTCAAGGAGAGGCTAGGTGACCAGGATCTTCAAACCCCCAGACTCCAGCTGGCAAGGGGCCTAGCAAGTTCTCCATCCAGGGTACAGTGGAGCTGTGTCAGTAGCCTGGAGATTTCAGGTTGGTTTCTCGGCCCCAACTCTAGGTGTTTTCACCCAGCTGTCTACACAGAGGTGACCAGGGGCTCTGATCCCCTTCTTCCCTGCCACCAGGCACCGTGCTCACCCCCTCATTCCCTTTTCCCTAGTGAGCCCTGAACTAGGCCCTGCCTCTTCCTGCCTTTCCCGCGGGCAGAGGCCCCAGTGTCTGGGACCCACTGCCACTCAAGGGCAGTGACAGGAGCGCTCTCACCCTTATCTCGGCCGCCAGCCTGGAGGGCCGGTTTATCTCTCCTGTCCACACGGTCTAAAGGAAGCTGGTGCTGAAACAGCAAACTTGGCCTGACTCTACAACAGGAAGACGGGCGTGGGCGCAGGTCTCCCCGGCATCAGCCACGGCTGCCACACAGCAGTCATTCCTGCTGGTCCCCAGGGCTCTCTTGTCCTGTGGCTACCTCAGAGGTGGTTTTTCAGACTGACATTTAGGCTTTTGACTTGGTTGCATTTTCTCAGAGCTCTTGGGTGGACTGTGCAGTGGGACATTGGGGTGAGCTGCCTGTGGCACCGTGATCAAGGTGGACATGGCTGCTGCCCCCTTCCTGGCAGCCCAAGCAGGGCACACGGTGGACGTTTTTCTTCTAAGGCTCATTTCCCACCTCTGCATCTGGGAAGATCAGAGATCTATTCCTCACCCTGAGCTACGTTGTGAACAAGTGGGAGAATGAGCCACATCTGTCAGGAGATGGCAGAGGCCAGGAGAGTCCACTTCCCACTTTCCCATCCACTGTCTGCCCAGAAGAGGAGAGACTCCCTCCCAGACCCAGACAGAGCAGCCTTTGATGAGCCCAGAGCTTCTCAGGGCTGGGGCCAGGCATTCTCACCAATTTCTCTGGTCCTCTTGGTCACAAGGCTCAGGGGTAGCCTCAGACCTTGCAGGCAGTCTGGGGATCAGGGGCAGCTGGCTGGGCTGTCCCAGGAAGGGTGTGCCCAAGCAGGAGGTGGCCAAGCCTGCCTGGAGCCGTACTGAGACCAGCTCCCCTCTGAGACACGTGTGTCCTGCTTAATGAAAGAAACAGTTTGGTGTTGTGCTTTTTTTCTGTGCCTGGATTCCCCTCTTCCATTTAAATACAGAGGAGGACACCTGACCCTGACCCTGGGCCTGTCTGGACCAAAGACGTCATTAGAGCCCAGAGTAGCATGCATTGTGATTATTTTGGGACTTCCTCTCTATGCACCTCTGGGCTCACTTACTGTGGACCCCACCCTGGTTCTCAGACCCTGCTCATAGCAGGCTGGCCAGGTCAGGTGGAGGGTGTGGGCTCTGACAAAAGCCAAGCCTGCCAGCCAGAGACCAAGCAGCAGGGCCCATGCTCCAGGCTCGTATACCTGAGGCTTGGAAGGCGTGGCCTGAGCTCCGTCCTGCCCAGTCTCTGCTGGCAGCTGTTCAGGACATGGTTTTGGAGGAACTCCCTGTGGATCTGGACGACCCAGGGCTTGTTCCTCACTCTCTCCTCTTGTTTGTATCCCACTGACACCATTGTCTGTTTGCTGAATGTCCAGCAGCTTGGGGTATGGGTAGAATCACAGGCCTGAGAGTCTACCATAAGGAATTCCAGGTCTTCTTGTGTCTCCCTGTATCCTGACTTTTCCATCCATTGGCAGCACTTTTCCAAGACCCGTCCCCTTTTCTGGCCTTTGCTATCTGGAAGTTCATTTCACATGGTTGACATCTCCTAGAGACCTTACACATTCTTTAAGTCTTTTTGTTTTCTTCCCAGTGGTCTTATTTTCATGCTGTTTAATTTCTTAAGCCTGCCTCAGATCCTTTTGGAAATAGGTGGGTAGAAACCTGCACAAACTCCCCACCCAGCCTGGCATGCTCCCTTGCCCACATCCTGCTTTCCTTCTCTGGGACCTGGAGGCCTGCTGAAGTGGGGGCCCCTCCTTGTTGGGGGCAGGGCAGGGTGTGGTGTCACCTCAGAAACCTTACAAACCTCCTCCTTGGGCTCCCAAATGATTCATTTCCTTCAAATGTCCTATGCTGTTTTCCAGTAGAATCCCTGTTATGTGTGAATCAAGATCCTGGCTCATATTTTCTGCCATGACTGATGTGATCTTTCCCTTGAGAAATATTCTTCCTACAGGGCCCAGAGTCATTCTTTTATACTTATTGGTACTAAGTGTGTGTGTGTGTGTGTGTGTCTCATTGTCAGGTGCTGCCCATGAAGTGAGTTAGGGAAGACATGCTTTTGTTTCATGGCATGTTGCCTGTGATAGTGGGTTCTTGGTAGCATTTAAATGCCTGGGCAAAGATGAGGAGAAAGTTCCTAATCTTCGTAACAAATTTCTAGGGCTACAGTGATGGTAAGAAACAGCCAGGTTCTGAAACTGAGGAGAGGAAGGTGGTTGAGGCCTCTCCCTGTCATTTAGGCCAGGAATAACTCAACCTGGCCCACCACTTGCTTTTATGAATAAAGTTTTATCGGAATAGGGTACACTTATTTGTCCATGCATGATGTATGGCTGCTTTCACGATGTAGTGGCAAAGTTGAGTAGTAGTGATAGATACCACATGGCTTACAAAGCTGAGAATATTTACTAGCTGGCTGTTTGCAGGAGAGGTTTGCTGACCCCTGGTTTAGGATAGAACACAGAAGTAGAAGACCCCAGAATAGCATTCCTACATAAGAGAGTCTTTTTCTCTCCAGCAGTCTTTTCTTTTTAATTAGATTTAATATGGATTATGGGAATCTCCTCATTACTACCTGAAGGGGGCCACAAGGAGCAGGGTCCTGGAATTTAGGTTTGTGGAGCCCAAAAATCTCAAAACAGCCCTGCCAGGTAACTCCCATTATCCCCTTGCCGGCAGAAGTTCTAGGGGCATGTCTCTTGCATGCTATTATTCAATCCAGAAGCAGGGAAGAAGCCGTCAGGCACATGCCATTCTGTGGTCAGCCTTCAGAGAGACAACAGGGAATTAGCATCTGAGCTGCCCTGTGGGACAGAAGGAAGAACATCTTGACTGTAAGCATGGTTAAACACTGGATAAGCTGTCAGGGGAGTGTGAGAAATTCCCATCTGAGGAAAGCTTTGGAAAGGATAAACCATTTTGAAGTATATTTTCAGTGCCTGGGTTTTCAGCTGCTTGGTGACAGGGCATTGGCCTCGATGGAAGACAACCTTTTGACCTTTCCCATTTAGCAGTTCACCGCCACCCACCTGCCTCTTAGCAAACCCTTTGCTGGTCAGATCCCAACAACACCAAGCCCCTTCAGAAAGACTTCCAAGGCCCTGAGTTACTGGAGATTGGGTTTCTGGAATGGTTCTTGCACCAAAGAAATCTTCTCGAAGGCTGGACCACCTCTTGAGGTCCTTGTGTCTACCTGCTAAGTCTCTTATCTGTCTCAGGTTACCATTAGCCTCAGGACTCCTTTTCCCACAACTTTTGTCAGCCTTGTCACACAAAAGGTTGGGGGCATGGGGAAGGGGGGGGTCATGATGGGTGGTTCCCAGCAGGTTCCACTGAGAGCAAATCAGACTGAGAAGTTGTAGGAAGTTTCCAGGAGAGAGTGAATGAATGGATCTAGGCCCCCTCTCCCTCTAGGGCAGATGCCATTTACTGTCCTGGTGGACTGAAGAACATCCACTTGCGTTTGTCTGAGACACCTTCTGCAGGCAGACTTGGAGCTCTAACAGAGGCCAGAGGGAAGGTAGTAGAGTGGAGGTAGGGCAGAGTTGGCTTTGGCGAGAGCAGACTTCACATGTCTCCTGGCACCACAACCAGGAGCCCTTCCCTTGAATTGTGTGTGAAGGTTTTAGTGGGTCCTCTGGCCACATACTTTGCAAAGGAATTTACTCTTGGCATGAATTCAAATCAGAAAGAGCCTCCTTGAAAAACTAGAAAATGGCTCAATAAGCATTAATTGTATTTCTTGTCTTCCTTAATTGCACAAGAAACTACCAGAAGCTGGGACACCTGGATGGCTCAGCAGTTGAGCATCTCTGCCTTTGGCTTGGGGCATGATCCCAGGGTCCCGGGATCAAGTCCCACATTGGGCTCCCTGCCTGGAGCCTGCTTCTCCCTCTGCCTGTGTCTCTGTTTCTCTTTCTGCGTCTCTCATGAATAAATAAATAAAATCTATTTTTTAAAAAAAAGGTTTGGTAGTGAAAGTGTCTGGACCCAAGGGTTTTTTGTTTTTGTAGTTTTTAAAAAAGATTTTATTTATTCATTTGTAAGAGAGAGAAAGAACAAGCAGGGGGAGTGGCAGAAGGAGAGGGAGAAGCAGGCTCCCTGCTGATCACAGAGCCCGATGTGCTCCATCCTGGGACCCCAGGATCGTGGCCTGAGCCTAAAGCAGAGTTAACCGACTGAGCTACCCAGGCACCCATTTTTGTAGTTTTTCAGCAGGTAATGTGATGACATGAGACTCCAAGTTATCTATTTCCTTTAATTTTTTTTTCAAGTTACCTCTTTCTTTTTTAAAAAAAAAAAAAAAAGATTTGTTTATTTGAGAGAGAGAGAGAGAGAGAGAGAGAGTGTGTGTGTGTGTGTGTGTGTGTGTGTGCAGGTAGTGGCAAGGGGAGAGAAAGAGAATCTCAAGCAGATGCCCCACTGACCTTGATCTCATGGCCCTCAGATCATGACCTGACCCAAAATCAAGAGTTGGTTGTTTAACCAACTGAGCCACCCAGGTGCTCCTCAAGTTCCTACTTCTTAAGTGAGTTCTGTTAATTTCTGTCTTTCAGGGAATTGCCCCATTTTATCTAAGTTGTCAAATTTACGTGCATAAAATTGTTTATAAGATTTCCTTTGGATGCCTGTGGAATCCATAGTGATATTTCCTCTTTCATTCCTGACTTTACTAATTTGTATCTTTAGTTTTTTTTTTTTTTTTTTTTTGGTCAGTCTGGCTAGAGGTTTATTGATTTTTATTGATCCCTCCCTACCACGAGAATCGACTTTTGTTTTCAATTATTTTTCTGGGTTTTTTTGTTTGTTTGTTTGTTTTTAATTTTATTGTTTTCTGCCTTTGGCTTTATCTCCTTTCTACAGGTTTAATTTGGCTTTTTTAGTCTTTAAAGATGGAAACTTAAGTTATTGACTTGAGACCTTTCTTTTATAATATAAGCATTTGATACTATAAATTTATTATTGGGCATTACTTTAGCTATATCCTACATATTTTGATATATTGTATTTTTATCTTACTTCCCTTTAAACCATTTACCAGTTTTTCTTGAGATTCCCTCTTTGACCTGTGGATCATTTAGTAGTGTCTTGTTTAATTTCCAAATATTTGGAATCTTTTGAGATGTCATTTGTTACTGATTTTTAATTTTTAATTCCATTATGGTCAAAGCCACATGCATTAGTTACCTTTTGCTGCCATAATAAATTTACATAAACTTAGTGGCTTAAAAACAACGCAATTGGGGATCCCTGGGTGGCTCAGTGGTTTCGCGCCTGCCTTTGGCCCAGGGCGCGATCCTGGAGTCCCAGGATCAAGTTCCGCGTCGGGCTCCTGGCATGGAGCCTGCTTCTCCCTCTCCTCTGCCTGTGTCTCTGCCTCTCTCTCTCTCTCTCTATCATAAATAAATAAAAATAAGTTTAAAAAAACACAATTTATTTTACAGTTTACATTTGTGAGGTCACAAATTCAAAATGGGTCCTACAGACTAAGCCTTAGTTTTGTTTCATCTCGGATGGTTTTTATTTTGCCTTCATTCCTGAAAGATATTTCCACTGGATATAGCATTCTGGGTTGGCAGGGTTTTTTTTTATTTTTTATTTTTATTTTTTATTTTTTTAGAGACTTTATTTATTTATTCATGATAGACACAGAGAGAGGCAGAGACACACAGAGACGGGGAGAAGCAGGCTCCATGCAAGGAGCCCGATGTGGGACTCGATCTCAGGACTCCAGGATCATGCCTGGGCCAAAGGCAGGCGCTAAACCGCTGATCCACCCAGGGATCCCCAGCAGGGTTTTTTTTTAAAACCATTTTCTTTTTCTTTTTCTTTTTTTAATTTGAGAGAGTGAGAGAGAGAGCGAGCGAGTGAGAGAGCACATAAGCAGGGGAAGGGGCAAAAGGAGAAGCAGACTTCCCACTGAGCAGAGAGCCTGAGCCATGGCAGATGTCACCTAGGCACCCCTGATGGTTCTTTCTATGTAGTACTTCATTATTATTGTTATTTTACCCTTTTCTGACCTCTATAGTGGCAGTTAAGACATCTACAGTCATTTGGCTCTTCGTTTGCTTATATATAATATGTTGGGTTTTTTCTGGCTTCTCTCAAGATATTTTTATCTTTGGCTTTTAGCACTTTATGGTATATCTGGTAGTGGTCTTTGTTGTTTATCCTGTTTGGGATTCACTGTATTTCTTGGATTTGTACATTTATGACCTTCACCTAATTTGGGAATTAGTCAGCTATGATTTTTTAAAATATTTTCCCTGCTCCAGTCTCTTTTTTTTTTTTATGGGACTCCTGTGACATGGACGTTAGATGTTGTCCCACAGATTCTTGAGGTTCTGCTCCAATTTTTTTTCTCTTATTTTCTTTCTGTTGTTTAGACGGATAATTTCTATTGATCTGTGTTGAAGTTCACTGGCTCTGCTGTCATCTTCATTCTTTATTCATGAGAGACACAGAGAGAGAAAGAAGCAGAGACACAGGCAGGGGGAGAAGCAGGCTCCATGCAGGGAGCCTGACGTGGGACTGGATCCTGGGTCTCCAGGATTACGCCCTGGGCCGAAGGTGGCGCTAAACTGCTGAGCCACCCGGACTGCCCTGTCATCTTCATTCTGATAGTGAATTCCTCTCCCAGAAATTTTTTATAGAGGTTATGTATTTATTCTAAAATTTCTATTCGGTTCTTTTTTTTAAGATGTATTTATTCATGAGAGAGACACACAGAGAGAGAGAGAGACAGAGGGAGAGAGACAGAGACACAGGCAGAGTGAGAAGCAGGCTCCATGCAGCGAGCCTGATGTGGGACTCGATCCCGGGTCTCCAGGATCACACCCTGGGCTGAAGGTGGCACTAAACCGCTGAGCCACGCAGGCTGCCCTGGTTCTTTTTTTAAAAATATATATATTTTTATTTACTTATTTATGTGACAGAGAGAAAGAGCACAAACAGGGGAAGTGTCAGGCAGAGGGAGAGGGAAAAGCAGATTCCCTGCTGGGCAGGGGGTGGATGTTTGTTGGTTGCCTTTTCCTTGAACAGCTTAGGTTTCCAGGTTCTTTGTTGCGTAATTTTGGATTGTATCCTGGACATTTTGAATGGTACGTTATGAGACTCTGGATTGTTTAAATATTCTGGAGATGTTGATGGAATTATTTAAACAGTCAGTCAACCCAGTTAGATTCAGACCGCACATCTTAGCTCACTCTCTGGCCTCTGGTTCCACCGCCCACCCTGCTGTGCACCAGCCAGAGGTCAGTCTGCAAGCCAGGCAGTAGTATCAGTGCTCACTCATGTAGTTCAAGTCCCAAACCTGTACTGTGCTGAACACAGGTGGCTTCATGCATAGGCAGCTTGGGGCAGGGGAGCCGAGGGCTTCACACACAGACTTAAAGGATCCTTTCTCCAGCTCCTTCCTCTCCCTGATTTGTCCTACACTCTCTACTTCTCCAGGTCCTGACTAGAAGGCTGGGCTCCAACCTCCCCTTGCTGTCACCGCAAGGTCCACTGCTACTGTACCGGTGGCAGTAGGGACTCTGCTTCTTTGATGGCACTCTCCTAGTATAGAGTGGAGAGGGCACAGGACTCTACCCCACAGGGCCACTGGGAAGTGGAAGGGGTGCCTCACCTTGCTGGTGTTCACCTGGAGCACAGTAGATAAGGTTAAAAGTTTAATTCACTGGATCCCTCCTTTTGGGTCCTTTGTGTAGAGAAAGCAGGCTTTTCTGTTGTTTTGGGTTGTTTTTTTTTTTCTTTCTGTCTGTGCCTGTTGGCACTTTTGGGCTGCTCCACTGCCCAAACTGGGATAGATGGGACGCAAAATCTCCCAGCTCTTCTCTGTGATACTACAGTGGTTTGTCCAAACCCCTACAATCCACAACACTGAGAGCAAACCCTAACGCAGACTATGAGCTTTGCGTGATGATGACATATCAGTGTAGGTTCATCAGTTGTGACAGATGCACCCCTCTGATGCCGAATGTTAATAATGGGTGGAGGAGGGCATGTGGGAAATCTGTAGCTTCCTTTCAGTTTCGCTATGAACCATTAAAACTGCTCTAAAAGAAATAAAGTTTAAAATAAACGGAAAACCTGAGAAGGCCCTTCTGGGACATCCTCCAGGTCCTGAGATGCCTACCCAGTGCTTCTGCTCCCCGCCTTTCAGAGTCCCATGATAGCTATTTCATATATTTTGTCCAGAATTTGTAGTTGTGGTGAGTGGAAAAACATGGAGTGCACTTGCTCGTCTTGCCTGAAACTGGAAGTTCAAGCCTCTGCCTTTGAATTTCCTTTTTTCTGTGTATGGTGGTGTTCCCTGGGATTGGCCCCCTATCCTTAGACATCATCTCAAGGGATGCAACCGGTGCTGGTCACCTCTGCCTTCCGCAGAAACTTTCCTACAGCTCCTCTCTAAACCCCCAAGCCTGAACCCGTGGACACTCACACTGCAGATTCAGGCCCAGACCTCCTGGCATTGTTTCCCATCAGTCCTAGCAGCTTCTGATTTGCAATGCTCCAGAACCACCTCTTTGCTTCTTGTTGGGTTACTCAGCAGTATCATACCCTGGTTTGCTCAGTCCCTGCTCTGCTTGAGACTCTTCTGCTGATTTCTCTGGCCCCACACAGAGTATGTAGAGCCATCTGCCCCATTTCTAGGAAGAGTAAGGCTTCCAGCTATGAATGCATGGAGATCTTTGGCAAGATCCGGAATTCCTGGCCAAAGGATCCCAGAAATTGCCTCCCCACTCCTGCCTGTCCTGCATGCCAAGGCCTGCCTTCCCACCAGCCTGCTCCCCAGCCCCACATCCAGCTGTCATTCCCTAGTACACCCACCCTGTGCAGTTGTCATGGACACATAGCATTCCTTCATGGAATGTACTCCATCATAGTGTGGGGTTCCAGCTTCTCTGTGGTGGGGGCCACAGGTGGAGTGGAGAGTACAGCATCCAGAACCATCTGATGGGACAGATGGTGTCAGGCGAGCTATTGTTTTCCCATTTGTTAAATGGGAATGACCCTAGGAACTTACAGGGCTGTGTTGGGATTAGCAGTAAGGGCCAGAACAGACTGGCACACTGTATATGCTCAGGAATGGGGAAGGAGGGGCCTTGTTTCTAAGATGGTTTCCCTGTGCCGCTTCCACATGGTGACCAACTGCACATGCTGGGTAGGGCAGTGGTGTTGAGGGGGTGCCATAGGCTCAGGCTGCCTTGTGTGGAGGCTACGCCAGCTGTGTTCTCCCCACCCCCTTCCCGCCACGGGAGTGGAATCCAGCAGGAATGCACGTTGCGTTCTTCCCTGGCTACTTGGGACACCTGTGCCATCTGGCCAGGCTCATGGAGTACATAGGCTTGGGAGTTATGTCCCCACCCATGCCCGCTCCCACATTTACACCCCATTTTCAGAGGGAGAATCCGACCCCTGGCTAAAGCTGCAGGTGGGGGAAGAAAGTCCCAGACAAGTTAGGGAGTCTTCAAGGGTCTTCCTGTCCTCTTTTTTGGCCCTTCCTGCTTCCCCTGTCACCCTGCCATGCCTGTCTGCTCCTCCGGGCACCCTTGGCCTGTCTGAAGGCTGCTTATCCTTTAGATGCTAAACCACCTCATCCCAGGAGGTGCTGTCAGCTTAGTAACTCTGACCTTAGTTCTATTCCTAATTTTATGTTGGTTTTTCAGCTCCCCAGCAGCTGAAAGCCTCAAGACCCAGCACTCAGACGAGGACAGGGCCTGCTGATTTCAAAGCCTCAGGCCCTGCTTGTGTGATAGAACCCAGGACTCCCGGTGCCTTTGGCCAGGTACATCCTGGAAGCTGCACTATACCAAGCCCAGTGCCTGGCACCTTCTCCTCAAGGTTTGCAGGCCAGCTGAATCCTCTTTGTATTGATGAGAAGCCTGGGTCCTAGAGGGATGCAGTAATTTGCCAAGGTCACCCAGGTGGGCAGTGCTGTAAGACTGAGTTGGAGCCAAGATCAGTGCTGCTTTGCACATGGCTTCTGCCTTAAGTCAGTGGCTCAGGTGCCACCAGCCGGGGGTTGGGGGGCAGCCACTGTCACGTGGAGAGGCAGGAGCCTGGGCGCAGAAAGGGCCTAACCAGGATTGAGGTCCCAGCTCTGTGTTTCTGTAGCTGGTCAGCAGTGAGCCCACCTGATGCACCTGTGGGCACTTGTGGCCCTGTCCTTCCACAGCCTTGAGGTGAGATGGTCAATGAGAATGATTGTAAGTGCTGCTATGTCACCACATGGAGGGAGGGCTTATTAACAAGGACCAACCTGTGGGATCTAGCCAAGGAGCCACTGTGCTATGGCAGTTTGGCAAAGACCGGCAGGAGCTGCCAACCTGAGAAGCTGAGTTAGGGTCCCTTTGGTGGATGCACATGCCTCTTGCATGTGCACACACCTGCACATACATGCTACATGCACACACTTACACGCCCCCCCCCCACATATGCAGATGTAAACATACAGAGACAGGAGGAAAATGTTGAAGGGCAGAAATCAGTTCACATGATACTAACCTGGACTTGCGTCCAGAGCTTTGGAGAGAAGAATCTTTCCAGACTTTGGGATCTGGTGGAAAATCTCCCCTCTAGGGCTCCTCTGCTCGTGCTTTTGTCCCCCAAGACCCCTTGAGGTCTGTAGACAGAGTCTGAACCAGAGCATAGAATCTGCCTCCAGAGGGCCCATGTGCCTGCCTGTAGCAGCATCTACACGCTGTTCCCACTGGCCCTTCTCCTGGCAGAGGCAGCCTGCAGCAGTTCTCTGCCCTGTGGCGACAGGCTATTCTTGTTTGGAAACAGAAGATACCATCATTGCTTCTCTCCACCCTGTTCCCAAAACATGAGGCTCGAGTTCAGTGATGCATATGAAGTGCTGGCTCTGTGTGTGCATGTAGTGGGCACCTGGGCCCTGAGCACCCTGGTCCCCTCTGTCGGCCTCTTCCCTCCTGGTCTTCAGAAGGGCACAGTGGCCCCGCCTGCCACAGGAGGTGTGCCAGCCAGTGCCCCATAGAAAATCAGTCGTTAGGTCATGGGCACGTGGGGTCAGTGGGCAGACATTGGAGGCTTTCCCGGTTGCCAGTGACCCAAAAAATCACTTTCGGTTTTTGTGACTCAGAAATGAACTCAACCCACACACCCTTTAGATGTTCTGAAACTCAAGCCCGAGTCCTCCAGATGGTTCTTGGCTATGGGATTGTCTGAGTGAGCATTTTTATAGAGACCCATGCACACCTGGACTCTGGAGATAGTGAATGGAAATTTTACTATATATCTTACCAGCTTAAAAGGGAGGGTGGTCCTCCTTTATTTCATGTTTCCTGGCACCCTACATGTTGGTGATTATATGTATGGGAGGTTGTCTGTTTATTTTGATCTGGGCCCTGGAAGGCAGGGGAGCCATGAGGTAAAATCAGTGAGGCAGGGGATGGTGACTTAACATATGGTCCCTGGGTGGTCAGGGCCTTAGGACTCTGGCCGTCCTAAGGAGCTTATGAATAGTTGAGGAGGGACTAGATGTGGGCTGTAAAGTAGGTGAGAGGTCAGGTAGGCTCTTAGTTCCCCTAAGGGGGGTTGGGGGGGTGGCTGTGAGGTTAAGTCACATTTGTGGAAGGGTTTGTTGGAGCAGCAGGCCGTGAAGAAGGTAGAATTCAGAGGCCCATGGAGGCCTCTGGATGGAAAGAGTGTGAGCTGAGGCCCAGAATGGAGCATTTGTCGGGGGAGGGGGCCTCACAGCTCAGGGGGCAGGTTGGCGAAGCTCAGCAGTGGCCTTCCCAGCTCTGTAACATGTTGCACCTGAGACTCCCCTCAGCCACAGTAAGAATGGAAACCAGAGTGGGCTTGAGGACAGAGCCTCAGTTCCCGTTTTACTTCTCAGGTCGTCATCTTGCACTGAATTCCCTAAAAGCAACTCTGTCACCAGCCTGCCTTCTGGGTTAGATTATTGGGTATAAACTGTATTTCCCTGATTAAAGGAAACCTCCGCACAGGGTATAGAGGGTGTAAATGTCCAGACTCACGTCTTCTAAGGCATTCCAAGGGGGGCTGCCAAAAGGAAGGAGTGTGTTATGTCACTGGTGAGTTGTGGGTCTTTCTAGAAACTTGGAATATGACATGCGTGCGCGTGTGTGTCAGATTGTGTCACTTTGTTACCCCAGCCCTGAGGCCTTCCATGTGCCACCATTCTGGGCACTTCTGTCCAAGGTCTTATAGCTAGAGAAAAGGGGTCTCTCCAGATAGATTCTGTGGGTTCCTGCTGTCTGGTGGGTTCTGAGCCCCCCATGGCTGTCTCCTCCTTGCAATAACGGCACATCCTGGCTGAGTAGCACAGGGAGCTAGGGGATGTTTGTCTGCACTGCTGCTGTGTGTTGACTCCTATAGCCACTTTGGAAGGCTGGGAGAAAGCTTGTGGCTCTGAGGTGGTCAGGGTCCTGCTGTCCAAACAGCCTTCCGGAAGCCCAGCCTTCGATTGCCCCTGGCTCTTTTCAGTGGCATTCCCCACCCTCCAGCATAGAGCAGAGCATGCCTCAGGCTAGATTCAGGCAAGACTAGGGAAATACACCTGCATAGCCGAGACTGGCTTTAAAAAGATGGAAAACCCCTCCTACTGGGAAGATTCATGTGGGCACAGCAAAGAGCCCTGGGCATAAGCTGTCAGAGTTCCTTTCACAAGGGCTAAGAGGGGACACGCACCTATTAGGTGCCTGCTGTGTGCCAGCTACTGCTGTGAACCTGTGATCCGACTGGGTCTCTACTGGGGGATGGCAGGACACCTACCTTTAGGTGGTGGGCTAGAGTCAAGGTTGTGAAGAATGAGGGATCGGCCTCATTCTCCTCATGTCTGTCTGGGAAATCTGAACTCAAATTCTGTGTCCTCAACAGTACTGGAGTGAGGTGCCAGCCTGATAGCGTGATTGCTGGGCAGGGTGACCCAGTTGAACCAAGCTGTCATTCTACCATGTGTGGTATTTCTGGGAGAAGTGCCAGGCTCAGAGCTGGTGTTGGATTCCTCTGGGAGCCTTTCCAGAAGCCTTGTTTCCCCTGGGATCCCACGATTCCTGAGGGAAGGGCCTCTTCCTAGAACGTCTACACTGATGAGCCCAGGGCCTTCTGTGGTGCGGTGGTCCACTCTGCCCTGTCTGTGGGTTGAGTCTCTCTTTGGAGGACTCGCTTTTCCTAAAAAGTACTTTCAGAACTGAGCATATTGCAGACCCTCATCAAGACCTGCTGGGTCTGCAGGCTGGGCTGGCCAGTGACAGAGGTAGAGGCCTGAGTGGGCATCTGGCAGCTCTGCCCCTAGGGGTGCCTTGGGTGTGTGAATCCTGTCTCCTCCTACACGTGGTACCGGTGCCAGGGAAAGCAAGAGGGGAGCTGTGCCTGGTTCCCAAGCCAGACTGATTGGGGAGGGAGCATGGAGCCTGGACCAGGCTGTTGTACTGCGATGACAACTGGGATTATCACCAAAGGTGGTAATTCCCACATGACAGTTTCAAGTTTCAGGTCAAGAGCTGAAGCTAGTCCTCTGTCTCCTCTTTCATCTGGACAGAGATCCTTGCTGGCTTGTTTTCTGGCTCGTTCCTCAGCTGTTCTCAAGACCTTGTACTCCACAGAGACCCTGTTCCCTGCAGACTCTGAGCCCCAGGGGAATGAGGGATGCTCTGTTCCACTGATCGGGGCTGCAGAAGAGAACTGGGGGAGCCCCAGAAGAGACCTGTGGGAAGGTGAGGGCCACAGCCTCCCTGGGAGACCAGCAATGGGGTGCTGAGAAGGGCAGAGTGGGGCTGGCATTTGGAGCCCTGGTGGGCTTTGCAGCAGGCCAGATGGAGGGGATCACCCTGCCAGAGTCACCCTCTGACCACGGCAGCCTGAGACCTGTGGTGGGTGCCACGGGTTCTGCTGTACATGTTTTATGGCTCTGAGAAGAGTCTTCCCAGTAGCCCCAAGCATGTGAGCTCACCACCGCCCCCACCTCCAGCATTTCCCAGAATGGAGCCTTCAGCCTCACAAAGAAGTAGAAGATGATGCTGAGTACCCTAGAAGTCAGACAAGAGGTAATCATGTGATTTTCTGGAAAGGAACTCCAGTAACTACCACAGGTTGGACCACATGAATAGCTGAGGCTTCTGATAATTATGATAAATGATGCTTGTGCTTCTGGATGCTTCCTCCCTCTAGCAGGAGAAAGGTGGCCTGTTCATCACCCCCTCAGGGTGTGAGGGTACAGTGTCATTATCCCCATTTCACTGGTGGGAATATCGAGAGATGAAACAAGCCTCTGAGTGGCCTCAGTAATCCCAGTTTGTTTGTTGTCCTTTTTCTGGCATGATGGAAGAAGGCCCTGGAGGTTGGGGCGGGGAAGAGGGAGTCTGGGAACAGAGGAATTATATTTCCTTTTCCAAATATGTAAGTCAAGGATGGTAGAGTTCCTGGCCACTTGATTCGAGTGCACAGAAAGCTTTCCAGAGGAAAATTCATTCTGTCTTAAACTTAGAGACCCTGGTGCCTCCTGGTTCCTTGGCTTTTGACATTGGGTACATCTCAGGTTGTGGTGCAGAATATAAAATAACCCCCCTTACTTCTGCCACCCCAGCTTACCTCCGGTTCATTCCCAGGATGCCTGAAGTCAGGGATCGAGCTCAGGGTGGGGCTAACCCCTCTGAACCTCCAGGAGGTGGCCTTGGCTGGGCACACCTACCTGGGTGAACCCCCTGCTTTTCAACTCAACTTGTTAGCCGTGAGGCTCAGGGAATGTTGCTTCCACTTCCAAACCTTCAACTTTGATCTGTAAGACAAGGTATCAGCTCCCTTGCAGAGAGGTTTGAGGACTTGAAGCTGAGCACCTGGACAGGGCCTGTTACTGCGTCTGTGTGCTGCCCCCACAGATGTCTCAGGGTCTCTGACTCAGGCTGGCATCCCAGCTACTGTGTCCCCACCCACTCCCCCGCCCCCGTGTATCCAGAAGCCAGTGAACCTCTCAGGAGTGCCGTAGATTGGGGTGACCCAGGAGTAGAGCAGACAGGAAACTTGCAGACTAGTCCCCAAGACTGAGCCAGAGCTATGCCTTCGCAGGGCAGGAATGCAGGCAAGCAGGAGGTTCCTTTTCCTGGTGGGGAGTCCCTGACTCCCAGGGGAAAGGACTTGCACTTTGGAAATCCATTGAGGACAACAGAGCAAGGCTGCCATAACAAAACCTTACAGACTGGGGAGCTTATACAACAGACATTTATTTGACCTAGGAAGTCCCAGGTCAGTGTGCCAGCCAGTTCAGTTCCTGGTGTGGACCTTCTTCCTGACTTGAAGATGTCTGTCTTCTTGGTGTGTCCTCACATATCAGAAAGAGAAAGAGAGCTCTGGTGTCTCTTCCTCTTCTTACAAGAACACAAATCCCATCATGAGGGCCCCACTCTCATGATCTCATCTAAACCTAATTAACTCCCAAAAGGTCTCACCGCCAAATACCATCACATCGAAGGTTAGAGCTTCGGTGTGTGAATTTGGTGAGGGCACATTCACAGGCGTATCATCGGTCTGTCCCCAGCATTGGTCTCTGACTTGTGGGTGCTGATCTTGTAACTTTAGTTCACTGTCCTTATGTGCACATAAAGCCCCCCTTTCAGAACAAGATGAAGGGAACACAGTGAGGTCCTGAGGTCGAGAAGGAGGAAGGTGCTGGGGCTTCACTCAGGAGGGAGTCTTGCATCCTTCCTGCTCTGCCCTCAAGGGAGGGGCAGTTGGCAGACTATTGTTGTGGGTGGGGAGGGTCCACAGCGCTCGGTTTCTGTATTTCTGACTTGTACAGTTGTAAGATATCCTGGTGGTTATGGTCTATTCTTGAGTAGCAGAGTCTGGGGCAAATCTACAATAGTCTAGCTTCTAAGGGAGAATAGCACTAGTTAAAGAGAGACCAGGAAGGCATGAATGTTCTGCATGGCAGCAGGGGGTGAACCACAGGGCTGGCCTGTTGCCCCTGACCGCATGGGGCCTAGTCACTCTTCTTTCTCTGTGATCTGAATCTGAATCTGTGGGTGTGCTGCTGAGCATAGACAGCCCCCGGGTAGCTGCAGCTGGCTGGCTGGCTGGGCAGAGTCCTATTTCTGTGCATGAGCGAAACATTGACCATGGAGACACTAGGTGGGAAGAGGCTCAGAGCTTGTGCGCAAGCTACACAATTGCTGTATGTATTAGTTTGCTAGGGCTGTGTAACAAAGAACCACATACTGGGTGGCTCACACAAGAGACATTTATTGTCTCACAGTTATAATGGAGGCTGGAAGTCTGAGATTGAGGTGTTGGTAGGGTTGGATCGTTTTAAGTGCTGGGAGGAAGAATCTGTGAATCTGTCCCAGGCCTCTTTTTTTTTTTTTTTTTCTTTTTTGATTTGTAGATGACTGTCTTCATGTTCATATGGCATTCTCCCTATCTACTGCTCTATCTTTAAGTTTCCCTTTTCTAGGGCACCTGGGTCTGATTCTTGTTTCAGTTCAGGTCATAATCTCAGGATCACGAGATTGAGCCCCGCATCACAGAGTCTGCGTGAGATTCTCTCTCTCCCTCTGCCCCTCCCCCTGCTTGTGAAAGAAAAAAAGAGAGAAAAGAAAGTCTTTTAAAAAATAAATTTCCATTTATTATAAGGACACAGTCGTATTGGATTTGGGCCCAACCTAATGATCTCATTTGAACTTGGCAAAGACTACATCTCCAAATAAGGTCACTTTGGATGTATTGTGGATTAAGACTTCATCGTGTAAATTTGGGCCAGTAGGGGAGACACGGTTCAGCCCATAACACTGTACTTCTTTCTTCTTTTTAAAAAATTTCTAGGGGATCCCTGAGTGGCTCAGCAGTTTAGCGCCTGCCTTCGGTCCAGGGCATGATCCTGGAGTCCCAGGATTGAGTCCCACATTGGGCTCCCTATATGGAGCCTGCTTCTCCTTCTGCCTGTGTCTCTGCCTCTCTCTCTCTCTCTCTCTCTCTCTGTCTCTCATGAATAAATAAAAATAAAATCTTTCAAAAAAATTCTAAACCTGACTGATTTTTATTTTTTTATCTAGGGTTTGTTTTAGGGGGGATTGACATAAAATTTACCATCTTAACTATTTTTAAACATATAATTCAGTTGTGTTAAATGCATTCACATTGTCATGCAGCCATCACCACCAGTTATCTCCAGAACTTTTTCTTTATCCCAAGCAGAAACCCTCCCTACTAAGCAGTAAGTCCCCACTGCCCTCTCCTCCCAGCTAGCTGACAACCCCCATTCTATTTTCTGTCTGTGAATTTGCCTATTCTAGGTACCTCCAAAGTCGTGGACTAAATTTTTGTGTCCCCTCCCTCCAAAAATTCATATGTTGAATCCCTAACTTGCAACATATTTGTAGGTGGGGCCTTTGGGGGATAGTCAGATCATGCGGCCCTTGTGATGGGTCTAGTCCCCTAAAAAGAAAAGACCCAAAGAGAGCTAGCACCGTCTTTCTTTCCACCTACTAAGACGAGGCCATATGAGCACACAGCAAGAATGCATCTGTCTGCAAGCCAGCAAGAGAGCTGTCACCAGAACCCAGCCATACTGGTATGGCTTGTTGCTTGTTTACTTGCTTGTTGACTTCCAGCTTCCAGAGAAAATAGATTCCTGTTGTTTAAGCCACTCAGTCTAGGGTATTTTGTTAAGGCAGCCCTGGCAAACCAATACATTTATATCAATGGAATCATGAGATGTTTATCCTTTTGTGATTGTTTTCACTTGGCATATTATTCTCAAGGTTCACCTGTGTTGTGGCATGTTGCAGGACTTCCTTCTTTTAAGACTGAGTAATATTCCGTTGTACATGTATACCGCATTTTGTTCATCCATCTGCCGCTGGTCGCTTGGGTTACTTCTGCCTTTCGCCATTGTGAGTGATGCTGCTGTGGACATGCATGTACGTGTACCTCCTTTCCTAACTCTCCCCAGGCTTCCTTCGGGAAGGCAGTCCTGAGGTCGAGGTAGGGAAAGTGGCTGTTCCTCCTGCTCTCCTGAGCTCACCCCTGATGAGTGCCTGTTCATGGTCCAGCCCTGGCCTGGGCACTGTAGGCTGACCACCAGACAGTGGGAGCTCTTTCTTCCCACCATTTTTTCTCTCTTCCCTCTGCGTTTCCTCTTTGAAGTGGGAATGGAATGAGATGAGCGTTCCCACAGCCATCCAGTGACCATGTGCCTCAATTCCCATGTTGCTCCCAGACTATGGTCCTGCTCTCAGTGCCATCCTCTTGAAGGGCTCTGCCCACCTCTACTGCCTTGTGCCTCTCACCCCCGATGACTCTACGGGCCAGTTGCCTGCAGCCAAGTCTCAGCCTCAAGTCCTGGAAACTCAGCACCCCCTTTGCTCTTCTTCCTTTTTCCTGGGTCCGCTCAGTCTGGGCCTGTTTGTGGCATTTGATGTCGGTGTCCATTCCCACTAAAACCAGACCCTCGACCCATTCACCTGGAATTACCATCACAGAAGCCTCCAGCTGGGTCCTAACCGCAATATCAAACTCGGATGTGCTGTCAGAGTGTCATCTGCCTGTGTTCCCTGCCCCCACCTTTGGTCCATGCCTCAGTAACCCTTGATACCTCCTAAATCGTGCCTTGGGTCCTTGGCCCAAAGCCCAAGCCTCTTAGAATTACTCCTTCCCACCACTCTCACCTCATTCCCAGCATATCACCTTTCCAGCCTTTCCTCATTCATGAGCTTGCAATAGCCCCGCAGCTGGGTTGACCCAGCTCCCTGTGTGGGGCACCTCTGCAGCCCCTCTGCTGGTGGAGGGCTCAGTGGTTCTTCCATCCCACACAGACCTTGTCTTTGTGAAGCCTTTCTGGCCCTCTCCTGGGGCCAGCCATCTCTTCTTTGACCCCATGGCATCACTTTCAGGCCATAGGCTACACCTGTATTAGTCTCCTGGGGCTGCCATAATGAATGGCCATAGACTCAGTGGCTTAAAACAACAAATACATACTCTTCCACAGTTCTGGAGGCAGGAGTCCAAATCAAGGTGTAGAGCAGGGCCATACTCTCTCTGGGGGGCTCTAGGGGAGAATACTTTGTTGCCATCTCCAATTCCTGGTGTCCCCATGCATTCCTTGGCTACAGACCATGTCATTTTAATCTCTGCCTCCACCTTCACAGAGCCTTCTTCTCTTCTGTCCTCATAAGGACACTTGTCACTAGATTTAGGGTCCATTGGGTAATCCGGGGTGATTTTATCTCAAAGTTCTTAGCTAAATTACATCTGTAAGGACTCTTACCAAAATAAGTTCCCTCATACAGTTCAGTTGTTAGAATGTAGACTTATCTTTTGGGGGCCACCATTCAACCTACTGTAGTGTCCTTCCCACCTTCATATTCTGTGGGGAGCCAGTATCTGCCTCTCTTATTACTCTAGTGGGTCTTGGAGTGGTCACTTCCGTGGGGAGATGGTCTCTGCTGCCTTGCTTGAGGGCCTAGCTGCCCCCCATGTGTGGCTTTGCTGTGATGCACATGTCATGTGACTCCTGAGAGTCTGATGGCTCCCAGGGGCAGGGGCTGGGTCTGTGATGCCATGCCTAACATGAAATAGAAATGTCATACATCTTGGGTGAATGTTGGGTACCGAATAAATACATCAGCTTGATTGTCTGAGGCCAAACTGCCTCCAGGAAATCTTTCTGAACCTGTTGAAGAATGAAGGTGGTGCTAAAGAATAATAATAACATCATCCAGTGACTGAGGGCTGCAGCTTCCCAGCTGGTTCGTGTTCCAGCCTCTGCCTGCCCCACCCTGGCGCCATCTGGTTCCAGCCCCAGCCCAGAACATAAGTGATCTTTCCATCTTTAGGCACAGGTGGGTCCTTGAAGACAGAAGGAAATCTTTTAACAACTCTCTCGATGCTTATCAGGGAGTCCTTGTCTGCCCACACTGGGGACATTCAATCTTAATGCTAAAAGTCACCCGCAGAGTTGGCCTTGTGGTGATTCAGTCTACAACCAGCTGGAACCCAAACCCCGAGCGGAAGAGTCATAAGAGCTATTATATTAGTCGGCCTGTGTCCTCCAAGAGAGCCCAGCTTTGTTCAGGGCATCTAGAGCTGCCAGGAGAGCTGAGGCATCAGGCCATGAACAGGGCAGGCCCAGGCCCTTCCCAACCAACATTTTCTGGCCTGTCGGGGAGACTTGACTAGTGTCAGAGCCTTCTGTGTTCCACAGGCTGGTCTGGACCATGGGCTCCCACTACCCGGGCAGCTGGGGCTTTCCACACTAGCCTGGTGATGTCATTGTTGGGGTGGCAGCATAAAGGCTGGAAGGTCGCAGGATTCCAGGGTATTCTCTGTGCTCCCCCTTCCCCTGCAGAACCGCAGGCTCTGACAACAGGCCTCTCACCAGGGTGTAGTGGCCAACTAGATGGGGAGCATCTGGTTTATAAAGAATTTTGACTTCCTTGGTGTAGATGCAAGAGGGGGCAGCTGCCAGCCTGAGGGTAGAGGAAAAAAATGGAAAAACCACCCAAACCAACCAGATATCTTAGAATGTAGAGTAACCTCTCACTGCCTGTGGGTGGCCTGGGGTTATGGTGCCAGGCAGTACTGACGTCAGTCAGGAACGATGTTCTTGGTCTTCAGGAAACCACTGTATAATGTTCCAGATTCCTTCTTTTAACAGAGGAAAACAGATCTCTTTCTCTTTCTTTCTTTCTTTTTTTCTTTTTCTTTCTTTCTTTTTTCTTTCTTTATTTCTTTTTTTTCTTTCTCTTTCTTTCTTTCTTTCTTAATTTCTTTTTTTTTGAGGTGAAATGACAATGTAAAACTAAACATTTCAAAGCAAACAACTCATCATTTAGTGTATTCGCAGTGTTGTGTGACTACCACTTCTGTTTAGTTCCCAAACACCATCATCACTGCAGCAGGAAATCCCATACTCATTAAGCATCTACTTTCTGTCTTTGGATTTGTCTCTTCTGGACATTTCATGTAAATGGAATCAGACAACATGTGGTCTTTTTTTTTTTTAATTTTTTTTTTTTTAAGATTTTATTTATTTATTCTTGAGAGATAGAAGGAGAGACAGAGCCAGAGACACAGGCAGAGCCAGAGCCAGAGAGACACAGGCAGAGGGAGAAGCAGGCTCCATGCACCGGGAGCCCAACGTGGGATTCGATCCCGGGTCTCCAGGATCACGCCCTGGGCCAAAGGCAGGCGCCAAACCGCTGCGCCACCCAGGGATCCCAACATGTGGTCTTTTATGACTACCTTCTTCACTTGGCATCTTGTTTTGGGGGTTCATGTTCAGCCTGTCTCAGTACTTCATTCTTTTTGAAGACTGAGTGATATCCCACTGTAGAGATAACACCACAGTTTCCTTATCCATTTATCAGTTGATGGACATTTGGGTGGTTCTACCTTTTGGCCCTTGTGAATAATGCTGCTCAAACATAGCTTGAATTATCCCAGTACAACTTTTGCTTTAAACACCTGCCCTCCTTTGGTTATAGATCTAGGAGAGGAATTGTTAAGTCATATAGTTATCAGCTCAACCTTTTAGAAATGTCTTCAGAAAGTGACCAGATAAGCAGGTCACACGGGTGGACCTGGGGCCTAGTCAGGCTCCACCTGTTCCTCTCTCGGAGACTCCTTTTCTTGTCTGAAAAATGAGCATCTCGAAGTTGCTGCCCATTAAGGGGTCAGGATGGATTCAAGGATATCAGCACTATGCCTCACCCAGAGGAAGTGCTTGAGAAAAGGGGAGCAGGTATTTTCCAAAAGTACTGGCTTGCTTGGGCACATTCAAGGCTTTTCTACGGTTGGGGAAATTCACTTTCCTGAAGTATCACGGTAAAGAAGTCAGCAGAGCCCCAAGACCTGCAGCCAGTCCTGCAGATAGAATCTGTTCCCAGGGCACCAGGTGGTGGGAGGAAGGCTCGAGGCTGTGCATGAATGTGGTGTCCAGAGCTAGCTTGGACCTGTAGAACCTGTGTGCCCATTGGTGAGACCCGGGGGGTGTCCTAGCCAGGGTTTTCTGAGCCTCTCCCAGAGGCTGATGCCTAGCTGGCAGGACACCCCCAAGGACGTGAGCTCCTGTCTGGAAGTCACCAACCCTGCAACACCATTAGCACTGTGCTGTATGCCTGCAGCCCAGGAGAGGTGTGGGGTTCAGAAAGGAGAGGGCAGGAGTGGGGAAAGCAGGGCTTCTCCAGATATGATGAGGTGGAGGGGGGACTCAGTACCTGCCTCTGCTGAAACCTGCCCACCGCAGCTGGCCAACCAGGAAGAAGATGGTGTTTGAATGTCTTTTACCTCAATTAATAAATACAGCCCAGCCCTTTGCTGACAGTGTAAACAGGGATATGAGACCACCCTGCCTCGGTCTTGATGCATGATTGAGTTCCTCCACTCCTACCCAAGTTCCTGAGGTCCCTTCTTTCCTCTCAACCCTGTCATGTGTTTATCAGAATCCCTCCCCTGGCCCTTTCCAGCTGTTCTCATGTCTGCTTTGGGAGGGGAGGGCTGAGAACATTTCTTCCTCCTGAGGATTTTGCTTCAGGCTCTCATCTTGGGGTGCACTGGTCAGAGGGTGGGACAGGAGCTGGGATGTGGGCCCCACACCTGTGGCGGCAGCAGGGCCACAGAAGCAGGATCTGAGGACCCTCCAGGTACATTGGGTCCAGCAGAGCCTCCCCTGGTTGGCTGCAGCCAGTAGACCTAGGGCTGGTGATCTGAGCTTGGTTTTGCACACATTTCCTGGGAGCCCTTGCGGCAGAAATCCCAGCAGGGCCTGAGAGAGGCCTTGTCGTGAGATGCACACTTCCTGGCTCACAGCTGCGAAAACAGGGAAGGAGTATCGAAGTTACTGGAGCTGTTTGATCCAAGGCTGGGCTGAGGAAAGACAGGCTGTGGGGGAGAGGCTGGGGCTCTCCCTTGAGGGGCTGGCAGGCCGGAGGCTGGGCTAAGGACATTTAATGCTTTGAAGGCAGACATGTGCCCTCTGAGAGCAGGAAGGACAGCCGCTTCAGGGCTGTGGATCCACGTGGTGCTATTATGCCAGGGGATCCGGCTCTGGCACTGGGTGTGACCTGTGATTACCAGATTCTTATGGGCTGGCAGGAATCTTGTCCAGTCTGGGTCAGGAAGATGCGGGTGGACAGGGAAGTGGCCTGGAAAAGATGATGTGTAAACTCTGTAAGAGTAGAGGGATAGCTGCTGGAACAGTGGCTGTGCCAATTTGACTGGTCTGGCTGTGTGACAGACACCAGGGCTCCTTTGAAAGCTGTGCTTACAGAGCATGAGCAAGGCCTTCCTTTATTGTCCTTTGTTATTAAACCCGCAGAAACCTGTGATGCAGCCTGGGTACCTACCACCCAGCACCCCCCCCCCCCCCCATCAGGTCAGGGAGCACACTGCTTGGAAGTTTTGGTTCTCTGCTTATTTTAGACATGGTTGCAGGGGACTGTTGGCGATGAAGGGGATGGAGAGACGCTCCCCTGCACCCTACCCCCTCCCCTGGCTCAGCTACCCAAGCATTGCCCTGTCTGGAAGGGACCTCACAGGGTGTGTGTGTGTGTGTGTGTGTGTGTGTGTGTGTGTGTGGTAGGTACTTGTTACATATAACATCAAATGGGACATTTTAATCACTCTTAGGTATACTATTCGGGGGTGTTAAGCACGTTCACACTGTTGTGCAGCACCATCCCTCTCCCCAGGACTGTTTCATCTTCCCAAACTGAAGCTCTGTACCCACAAAACAACTCCCCATCCCTCCTCCCCCAGCCCCTGGCCCCCACTATCGAACTCTTTATCTCCATGAATCTGACTATTCCAGGTCTGTCATATAGGTGGACTCACACAGTGAATTTGTCATTTTGTGACAGGGTTATTGCCCTTAGCATAATGTCCTCCAGGGTCATCCATGCTGTAGCATGTGTCAGAATTGTCTTACTTTTTCAGGCCAAGTAGTATTCCGTTGTATTTCCATATCACATTTGGCTTATCCATTCACCCATCGGTGGATGTTTGATTTGCTTCCACAGTTTGGCTGTTGTGAATGATGTTGCTAGGAGCACGGATGTGCAAATATCTGTTTGCACCACTGCTTTCAGTTCTTTTACGTGCATACCCAGAAGTGGAATTGCTCGATCGCATAGTAATTCTACATTTAATTTTTTGAAAGTTTTTTTGTTTTGCTTTGTTTTTTTAACCAGTGTTGTCCTTGAGGTGTGAGAAGAGGATGTGATCTGGGCTGACAGGGACTTAGTCCTCCCACTTGGCAGGTGTGGGGGTGGTTGCCTTTTTTCCTTGCATCAAAGACTAGATTTTAGATTTGCAGAGTGCCAGGATTGTGGCTGCTAAGCCGACTTGCCTGGAGAGGAGGAGGTTTGGGATTTCATTGTGCACATCCGTTTTCCACGCTAAGCTGGCCGCTGCCTGCCAACTCTGAGTGGGTCTTGCTCCCTCTGCCCCCGCCCTCTTCCCTGCTGGTTCGCCGCTCTGTGTGTGGATCAGCCCTCATTTCCCTGAGCCTCTCATAGCTGTGGGATGACAGGCCCACCCCCTCTGAAACCAGTATTTGCTTTCAGCTTTGGGTAGAACTTTGCAGGAAGCACCAAGGTTAGCTCGGCCACCAGGTGCCCAGTCCTTGGAGAGAAGGAGCCCCAGAGAGGCTTTCCCACTGGATATTCCTGGTAGAAGAGAGGACAGCAAGGCCCCTCTCTCACTTTGCTCTGGTTCTTGGGAAATGGCAGCTCCCGAAGCCTCCCGGGAATAGACAATATGCTCGAGGAGGTATGGGGACCCCAGAAGTGTGAAAGTGTGAAAGGAAGATGGGTCCCTATGTGTCAATTAAGATGGAGGAAGAGGAAAGGAGGGCTCTCCTCCTTGCCCTATCACATTTGCAGGAGCAGGCTGGGGGTTCTGGGTTAGCTAGGACAGTGAGCTGAAGCCTCTGGTGGAAGGTAGCCCAGCAATGAATGACCAGCTATCTGGAATCCAGACTTAAAAGCATTGGTTTCTCGGATGTCAGTGTAGAGAGATGTGTGCAGAGTGGGAGACAGCTGACTTTGAGTTGCCCTGATCCTCCTAATTGCCCCATTGAGTCTGGCTGTGGAGCCTGGCTTCTCTGTCTCACCTGGTGGGTGGGAAGTGTCTACAGCAGGCTCAGCAGCCCCACACGGCCCTGGCCAGCAAACCTTTTGCCAGGCACTTGGTTTTGCACAGGTTTTTTTTTTTTTTTTTTTTTTTTTAGTCAGGATGTTGCTAAGCTAGCATAGCACTTCGTTTTGCAGATGTGGAATCTTGCAGTATTTGGAGCAAGCCCTAGGACCCTGAGTTTGACCCTAAAGTTCTTACTTGGGGCATCACTCAGTATTAATTTGACCTTTAACGTGAGCTCAGTGTAGTCACAGGCTGGGATATCCGGTGATGGTGCTCAGATTAAGGATGCTCTTCTAGATGATGAATATGTTGTTGGCTTCTTAAAAACATTCTTATTTCAAAAAAAAAAGTTTATAGTTTCCTAGAGAGGATGTGTGGACACTGAAAGTTCTGAGCTAATGTAAAAGCTGGGCCCAGAGGAAGAGTGGGGAGCAGAGTAAGATGCTGTGAAGGAGGTGAGGTCAGGAGGTAGGCAGGGCATGGCTGGCTGACCTGCACAGTGACTGTAACAGCTTAAAGCAGAGCCAAGCCTCCATCCGTTGTCTAGTTCACACGCCTGATGATAAGGTCAGGAAAACTGAGACACAGACCACTTAAGTGACCTGCACTGATTCTCACAGGTATATAGCAACCTAGACAGGACCAGAGCCTCACTTCTGGGAAATTCGCATCCCAGGGTCTAGAATCAGCCCACCTGTCCCCTGGAGGACATGTCCTGGGTTGCAGAAGTAAAGATACCCCCACCCCCAGCCCAGGGGGATCATTCAGACTACCCATGAGAAAGGCATCTGGCAGCCAAAGCCTTCTGTCCAGGGCCCGGACTGCCTTTGGATGCAGCTCCCACAGAGGGCAATTTTTCAGTAGAGGCTGCTGTGATACAGGGTTCATATCATGGATGTTGAATGGACAAGAAGTCCTCTGTGTTCATTTTGGTTAAAGAAAAAAAATCTGTGATACCCCAAAAGGAAGCAGAAGCTGAAGTCAGACTTGTTTTGGGGGTAGGGTGTGAGATTAGCGTTCTGTATTTAACAGGGTTCTGTGCTTTTTAATACATTTAAACCCTCCACATCTGTCTTCAGGGATGCCAGGCAAGAGCTAGTTGAGCACCTTTGCAGACTCTTAAGAGGACACAGAACTTGACCTTGGCCTCTGACTATCCTGGCCCCAGCAGGGCTGAGCATTGATAACCAACATGGCGATGGCACCAGGAGCCCCCACAGTAGCCCATGGTCTAAGGAGACCAGGGGACCTCAGTACAGCTTGTTGTTAGGGCACAGAGTAGGAGCCCACCCAGCTCTCAGGGTCCTCCACCCTGTCTGCTACTTTCATCCCAGAACCAGCCTCTGCTGGGACCCTCCTATGGACACACACAGCAGCAGGGCTCCACCTGGCCTTTGTGGTCACTGCTTGCACACAGGCAGCAGGGACACAGTGTGGGTCAGGGAGACAGCCAGCACAGTGCCAGATGCCAGCTTATGCTAATGTAGCAGTCTCAGCCCTGCTTCCTGCTGGAACCCCTGGGAAGCCTGTACAACCAGCAGGGCCCAGACCTCCCTGGGTGTCTGATTCTATAGGTCTCTGTTGATTTTGAAGCTGGCACTAATACATACCCAGGGCTAGGGACACCTGTTAGAGGGCATGCCACCTGCTGGCCCACTGAGGTGGAGAATGTGGGAGAGGCAGAGGTGTGTGAGGAAGCTGGGATGTAGTGGATGAGTCTCACAGTGCACTGGCAGCCATCATAGCCGATATGGTGAGCACCTGGCCTCTCCAGCCACAGGTCCTCTCAGCTGCCACGTGGGAAGAACTGAGAACATTCCCCTTCTAGAATTGCCAGGTCTACTCTGGAAGCCTGTGCCTACTGGCCTCGTTGCTGTGGGTGCTTAGTGGCAGAAGTTGTTGTAAACTAGTAAATAAACACTGCAGGGGTCCCCTGTGGTGGTGACGTTGGACAGGGCTGGTTGCCAGTGAGTCATGGGGAAGACAGCGTAACCCAATCAAGATGACTTCTCAAAAAGCCCATGTGTTGTGAAGGAGCCCTTGAAGGAGTTAGGTCACACTCACATGAGGCTTGGAATGGGCCAGGCCCTTGTGGGTTAAAGTCTTGGTGAGGATCCACTGGATGAGATTAGTTCTGAAAACAGAGCTACAGAAAGACAGGCAAAGGAGAGTGGGCTTTGTGATTTAGCTAGGGAGAAAGGGGTGACTGTCTTCAGGTACCTTTAGGATGGAGGTATTATTCTCTATAACTCCATAGCCCTGAGCAGCAGGGAGCCGGCTAGAGGGTAAGATACTCTGTCCTCACAGGTATACTCAGATTGGTGGTCTGGGATTTTGGTGGACTAGATGGGAAGAGTCAGCCAAGGCAAAAGGTGGAGTAAGGAGAAGGCGCTCCAGCGCCCTTTCCCTGGGTTGGGACTGGCTGGCCTGGGGCACTGCTCACAAGGGCTGGGGCTTGTGCTTGGACCAGCATGATCTGTGCTCCTCACCCCATCAGATCCCCATGGACAGGTGCATAAGGACCGTCTCTGATAGCAAGATGCTAGCCTTTGGGCTCCATCTTTCTGTAGCTGCTCAGGCCCACTCCTGATACAAGTACTATGTGCCCCAGACAGTGTCCTGAAAGCCCAGTCTCATATAGTCTGGGGAGTGTGCCACAGTTTCAGCCCCATCTGCCCTGTGGTCTTCACTTAGCTGGTTGTGAAGGTGAGGTCAGCTTACCTGAAGTCCTTGTTCAACACCCCTGGATGCCCGACATCATCAGCCAGTGCCTGCTGGGACATGTGCGGTGTGGCCCCCCTCACTGTCTCTAACAAGCTGCTTCTCTACACACACAGATGCGTCGTTTGGAACGCCACCTGGGTATGGCTGTGCTGCGGACCGGGCTGAGGAGCAGCGCCGGCACCAGGAGGGGCTGCCCTACATCGATGACTCACCCTCCTCCTCACCCCATCTTGGCAGCAAAGGCAGGGGCAGCCGGGACACACTGGCCTCAGGAACCCTGGAGTCCACCAAAGTGGTGAGTCCCAAGGGGGAAGGGCCCGGCTGTGAAGGAAGGCTTGGGCTTGGCTCTGGCCTACTGTCCACTTCCTGAAGGCACCCTGAAGCACATCTGCTCTCTCAGGCATAAGTGACGAGTAGGTGCAATCAGGAGCAACCGATAGCTGAAGTCACTAAAAATGCCTTTTTCAGTCCCCTATCTGGTACCTGCTGGCCTGGAGACGGCCCCCTGGAGGCTTTGAGCAGTGAGATCATGGAACTGTCAGCTGAGCATGCAGGACGTAGGCAGCACATGTGGAGGCTGAGAGCACCACCCCTGTCCTACCAGCAGGACCAGTGGCCGCCCCAGCGGTGGTGCTGTGGGGCAGAGGAGGGGGACAGCATCTGGGCTGCTCTCCTTGTGCTGCTCACAGTGCACTGGCTCCTTTTCACTAGAAAGGGTGCTCCTGAGGACTCCATCCATTTGACCAGAGTCTTGCCTTTGAGGTTGCATTGTCATTAACAGTCCTGTTGTCATCTCCTCTTTGGAACAGGACAAATACCTTCCCTCTTTTGCTTAGCTTGTTTCTGTTGATGTCCCCTCTAGGTTGAAAAACAAGAGAGAAAGTTGCTTTTTATCCATTGTTGGTAGGAGGTGCCAGAAGCGTATCTTTTCACTGCAGTCGCTCCTCTGTTGGGCTGGTGCCTTCTCTGTGGGACTGCTTCTTAATTATGCTTTTCTGATTTCTAAAGACCCTGGCGCTGGGCAGGCTTCCCTTTCTGAAATGTAAGGATGGGAGAAGAAGCCCAGGTGTGACACATACCCATACTTGCCTTGTGCAGCGTTTTGTTTGTTTGTTTGTTTTTAAAGATTTTATTTATTTATTTGTGAATGAGAGAAAGAGAGCATGCACAAGTGGTGGGGAGGGGCCGAGGAAGAGAGAGAAGCAGACTCCCTGGGTGGGGAGCCAGAAGCAGATTCACTGAGCGGGGATCCCAAACCTAGGACCCTGAGATCATGACCTGAGCCCAAGGCAGATACTTAAGCAACTGAGCCACCTAAACTCCCCCCTTGTGCAGCTTTTTACCCAAATACCTGATTTCACTATTTTACAGATTAGGAAACTGAGGTACAAAGAGGTGAAATTACTTGCTCAGGCCCACACAGGTACCAGTTTGAAGGCTTCCTGAGTCCTCAGATGACACCTACCTTGCCTTTCTCAGTGCATCTCTTGCTTCCTGCTTTGCAAGCATGATTGGTACAGATGGGGCTCTTTCCCATCCAAGTTCAGCCTGAGTCCTGAACTTGGGACAAGGCTGCTCCAGGAGGCTGATCTGCCCTCCCTGTACCCCAGACCCCATGCAGCTTGGCTGCCCACCACCACTAGGCTCCTGCTCTCAAATCCTGTCTACACTGACTTGGAGTTCTGCCCTTACCTTTCAGCCATGCTCAGAGGCTTATCTGTCCTGGAGTCTGTCCAGATCCCAACGCCTGCTCTCCTTGGGCCCCCCCGAGGGAGCCCATAGACCTGTCTCACACATCTGTCCTTGCCAGAGGTGGGCTCGCCAATTCCGAGCACACCACCTGGCCCAGAGCAGGTGTCAGGGAACGTCTGGATAAGATGGGAATTTTTTTTTCTATTCTGTTCAAATACATGTAACGTAAAATTTGCCTTCTTAACCATTTTGAACTGTACGTCAAGTGGTCTGAACGGCATTCACCTTGTTGTGTGGCCGTCAGCACCATTGGTCCCCCTCACTTTTTATCATGTAAATCTGAAAGTCTGCACCTATTAAACAGTGCCCCCAGCCCCTGGCACCCACCACTGTACTTTCTCTTTGTTCATCGGGCTGCTCTACCTCATGGAAGTGGACTCACACAGCGTATGTCTTTTCGTGACAGGCTCATTTCACTGAGCATAACGTGCCCAAGATTCCTTTATGCTATAGCACCCTGCAGAATGATTCCCCTCTTAAGCCTGAATAATACTACATTGTACGCATCTACCGTGTTTTGGTAATGCGTTCATCGGTTGGGAGACACCTGGGCTGCTTCCACAGTTTAGCTATTAAGAGTAATGCTGCTGTGAACACAGGTGTACAAGCATCTCTTTGAGACCCTGGTTTTCAGTTCTTTAGGGCAAATACCCAGAAGTAGAATTGCTAGATCCTGTGGTAGTTCTGTTTTTAATTTTTTGAGGAACCTCCGTATTGTTTTCCATATAGGTAAACTGGCCACACCAGTTTATATCACACATACACCCCCCGCAACAGCACACAGGAGGTGTGGTTTCTCCACCTTCTTGCTAGCATTTGTTTTCTGTGGGGGGTGGGGAGGGGAGGGTGATAATGGTTGTGGTTGTCCTAAAGGGTGTGAGGTAGTAAGATGAGAATTTGGTTGGCAAAGGGCTGTGTCGCCTTCTTCCGGAAGCCCTCTGGTTAGGTGCTTGGAGGCCTGGGGTGGGGCCCTCCACTGCTTTGGAGACAGACTCAGCTTTGACTCTTTGGTCTCCCTGCCGGTACAGTGAGACTCTCTTCTTTCATTCTTTCTTTTTGGTTTCATGAAAATCAGCTGTCACTTTCTGGCACCCACAGACAGCATGCTGGTCTCGAGGCCAGAGGTACGCAATCCCAACCAGCCGGGCTGGTGGGGAATCCCTGTTCATCAACCTCTACCGAGCTTGAGCTCTTTGGGCTGTGGAACAATCAGGAGGACCCTTAAGGACTCCATAGCAGCAAGGTGGCTCGCTGAACTCCTGGGTTGCAGGTCTGCTCTGGGCACACTGCCCCCAGGGGAAGGTAGGGAGTCCACAGAGGCCAGGAGCTCCCTTGCCTTGCTGCTTTGGGAAGGACCCAGACCACACATGGTTACCTAGGACATTCTCTAGCCCTGGATGTTCTGAGGTGCCTGCCCATCTTGACCAAGCTATTTCCCCCTTGAATGATGACCATGTGATCTCAGATGGGGACAGAAGCTGCAGGAGAGGCCAGGCTGCCCCCCGGCAAGAGCCGTCAGGCACACATCCTCCATCTCCCCATGACCAGGTGGGGACACATGTTAGTAAGCCCTTTGGGGTTGCTGGGAAGAAGAGCAGTTTCATGCGGGCCTTTTTTCTTTTTCTTTTTTTTTTTTAAGATTTTTATTTATTTATTCATGAGAGAGAGACAGAGAGAGAGAGAGAGAGAGGCAGAGACACTGGCAGAGGGAGAAGCAGGCTCCACGCAGGGAGCCCGATGTGGGACTCGATCCCGGGTCTCCAGGATCAGGCCCTGGACTGAAGGCAACGTTAAACCACTGAGCCACCCAGGCTGCCCTCATGTGGGCCATTTTGATGACCATTCCCTCTCTCCCCTGGGAGGGCAAAGCTAGCACTACTGACCAGAGGGAGTAAGGCAGTGTCATGGACACTCCCAGAAGCTGTGATCAGAGCTCTGGGCTAGAAAGTAACCTTCCTTCAACAACGTCAGGAAAAGGGGTGAGGGTCTGGCATCACTCCCAGCTGCCATCCTGGAGAGGCAGAGCCTGTAATATGCCAGGTCAGCATGGTCCATCTTTCCTTGGGTCCTTGAGACTCTCCACATCCTCTCACCTGTTTGTTTATAAGGAGGGACATCGGGGCACAGAGAGGGGAGCTGACATTGTTGAGCAGCCCCTGCTCATTGGGCTCTGTAACACACTGTGACTTTGTTCTCCACGGTGACCTGCCAGGCCCTGTCCCTGAGGTAGCAACAGGGGGTAGGTCCCAGAAACATCAGACCAGATACCACCTCAGCCCACACTTCTCATGTTCAAGGGCCCTTCAGTGTGTGGTGGAGCTGGATGAGCCCAGCAGCCAGGGGCCTCTCATGGGCACATAGAGGCCGAGAAGGCAAACAAATACTTGGGGTCTGTGGCTTTGCAGAAGTGGCCCTGGTGTGCTGCCTTGGCAGGGACCACCCGTGGACCCTTTGGGGTTTGTTCTTGTTTAGGGTTTTGTTTTTTTGTTTTTTAGGTTGAAGCCAATGCAAATGCACATGTTCAATCAATCACTCCTACTCAGAAGTCAAATTTGCATTTTTTATAAGGGTAGTAAACGCTGGTTCAGGAGTATTTGAAGACAGACCTGCTTTATAATTTTGCTACTGGTCATCACCACATTGAGTAAATCTGATCAAGAGCTGGGCTCATGGAACAGAAATTATAACTCTGACTAGAGCTTTTATCTGATCAACCACAAGTTTATTCACTTTTATGATTCAGTGGTTAGGGACACTTTGATCATGTGGGTGCCCCAGTAAGGCTGTGCACCAGGCACAGCAGGATAAATGGTGCCTGTGCCACTGTGGCTCATCTTGGCCACATTGCCTAGTTCTGGGTCCTGCCTTACACAACTTAAACAGGGATAATATTTGCTCACACCTGTCCTCCCTGCAGAGTTGGAGACAGCAGATGTTTGGTGCCAGCCCTGCCTATACTCTTCCTCCTAAGAGCCCTCCCAGGTTGGTTTATAATCAGTGGGGCAGACACAAAGAATTGCATTGCCTCCCCTACATGTTGATGCTCTTTTCAGAGGACTGGGTTTCCAAGAGCTTGGGTCCCTGTGTGGAGGCCAGCCCCTGGCCCTCTGCTGTCCAGGCTCCAGGATGGTGGGTGTCCCTGTTGCCAAGCAAAGGCATGGCCCCTACCCAGAGAGGAAGGGTCCTTTGTCCAGCAAACTGGCTGCCAACTCCCAGCTGGAAGCAGCCCACCCCTGCATAGCCAGAGTTTGATTCCCTGATCACCCTGGCTCCCCCAGGTTGGGGCTGGGGGTAAAGAGTGCTCCCCAGATTCCATCCTGCCATCCATACTCCTGCCACTCAGGTCCAGCTCCTGCCCTCATGGGGCCTGGTGGCAGTTCTGTTCACCTGGGTCTCTTTGTCGGCCTTTTCCCCTTTGTCATGTCCAGTTTGTTTTTATCCGCTCTTGCAGCCTCAGGTCAGTGTGGCTTCCTCCCTCCCCAGCAGAGGTGAGAGGCCTGCCTTCCAGCTGGCCGCTTCTCTTTCCAGTCGCCCTTCTCCTCTGGCTTCCTCTCCACCAGGATCTCCCTGCCGTCCCGGTCCTGACTGGACTCACATGCCCTTTCCAGAACTGGCACGTGCACAAGGCAGAGCTATAAATAACCCTGGCCCCGGCCCTGCCCTTTGTTCCCTCATCGTCTGCATTTCTTTCGCGCCCTCTCCTTCAAGGTGCCGTTGGCTGGCTTCTGAGCCGTCCCTGTCTGCCCCCAGCCTCCAGCACCATTCTGGGGCTCGGGGAGACGAGCACTGGTCCACAGAGAGGTATCCACACCCGTGTCTTCTCCCGAGCCTGGCACATTCCCCGGGCCAGACGGTCCCCTGAGCTGGCCGTGCCCTTCGAAACAGTGAGAGCTGGAGTTGGCGCCATCCTGCCTGCGCTCTTTTTCCTCCCAGCTTTCCAAATTGTGTGGGTGGGAATGAGACGCACTGCCACCCACGTGAGTACCGGTATCTCGTGCTGGGTGGGGCTCGCCGTGTGCCCCCCCCCCCCGCGCCCCCCCACCACCACCCCCCCGCGCCAGTGCTCACAGTAGCGGGATTGTTCTTCGGACACAGTAGGACTGGGTGGGTGGCCACTGCTGCTCAAGGAGCCTGCTGTGCCCTTCACCTTTACATCTGCCCTTGCTTGAGGCACAGATGGCACCTGGACACAGTGGGAAGCACGTTCAGGGGCAGCTGAGAGGTGCTCCTCCAACACACTGCCACCATTCATGGTGTGACCTCGGTGAGCTCAGATGAGACGAGGTGTCAGTGGCCCCTACCCTGCATGTCTGTGCACTGTGCACCGCAGATTTGCTGACTGTGGAATGGGCTGACAGTTGTGGATCTTGGCACCTGCTTGTCAAACAGACAAGGGTTCCAGAAAGGGACCTCAGAACCTCACAAAGATACAGCCAAAAATAGGGCCCAGCCAAGCATCCTAGATCCATTCATTGGTTTGTTTATTCATTATATCTTCATGGAGCACCTATGTGTTCCAGGTACTGAGCTGGCACAGGAAGTTTCCAGGTCAGGCACAGCATGTCCTGGAGGTTTCTGCCTGTGGAGCCGCTGCCCATTGTGCCCTGGGGTGGGCCGGGGGGTGGGGGGTCGTGTCTGTGTGGGGTGGGACCTGAGTGTGCTTTCTCTGGAGTGATGCTTAGCCATGATCATGGCAGCTGCCCCCTACACACACACGAGTACACATACACACTTGGGCATGCACACACATACAAGCATATGCATGCCCCTGGCTCATGCACACTGAGAGATTCCCAGAACAAAGTAGTGGTTCAGGAAGACTTTTTGGATGGTCCCAGTGGGCAGTGAGGATGTGGTACAAGCCCCAGGGACCCAGAAAGCAGAAGCAGGTGGGACCCAGGGATTGAGCCTTCCTTCCCCAGTTTATACCCAGGCAACTGATGCTCCGGGCAGGAGGGCAGTTGCCTGAGACTCAGTTGCCAGGTGTTCAGTGGGCAGGCCTGACTCTGTGGCCCTGTCCCCCACCTCCTGGCTCTGGGTGCTTCTTGCTGAGCCACCCATTTGCACCAGGGTAGCTCCTTTCTCCCAGTCCAGGGAAGTGGCAAGGGCCAGCAGGATGGGAAGCACACAGAAGGGCCATGCTGGAGTCCTGATTCTGGGTGCTATAGAGACACTGTGAGACCTGAACTAGCCTGAGGGCCAGGCCTTTCTGGAACCCAGTGGTTCTCACGTAGGCATAATTTGACCCCAGAGGACATGTAGCAATATCTGCAGACATTTGTGGCTGTCCCAGCCAGGGTTGGGAGGGGAGTGTTGCTTCTGGCATCTTTTGGATGGAGACCAGAAATGCTGCTCAACACCCAAGTCCCCCCAGCATCCGGGGAGAATCCTCGAGCCCTAGATGTCAGCAGTGCCAAGAGCCAGGAGCCTGCCCCAGATCAGTGATCTCCCCTGAGTGCTTTGGCAGAGTGGACCACAGGGCCAGTGCTCTGGTTCTATGCCCAAGAGCTGCCACAGAGCTGTATGGTTGTTCCTGTTCAGCCACAGGTGGGAAACCAGTAGCATGGGCAAGAGTGTTACATCACTTTCCGTGGGTTATGATGGGGCCCGTCAGCACATGGGTGGGTCATGGGCATAGCCAGTCTCTGATACTGATTCCCTCACTGGTGGTCAGGGAGCACATGGGGGGTGTAACCAGGAAATCACACATAGATTTCATTGCCTTTGACATCAGCATTTGTGTTCGTTTGCTGGGCACCTATAACAAAGTGCCATGAACCAGGGGGCCTTGCCCTGACTGCTCAGCTGCACACTGCCCATTTCCCATTGGCAAGACCAAGGGTGGCCCTCAGCTTTGCTGGACGACCCTCCAGAATTTGCAGTGTCTATGAGCAAGTGGTTGACTTGATGAGGCTCCTGTGTCTCCCTTTATTTCTACACGGAGCCTTCCCTCAGAGGCTTGGCCTCAGGTTGATAAGCAGGCCTTCCTCTCTGAGAGGGGCCACCTCAGGAGCCAACCCCCAGGTCTGACCTTTGTCTCTTTCTCCTACAGAGTGAGTTGGACTTGGAAAAAGGCATGGAGATGAGGAAATGGGTCCTGTCTGGAATCCTGGCTAGCGAAGAGACTTACCTGAGCCACCTGGAGGCACTGCTGCTGGTGAGGAGAGGGTAGGGGGCTGAGCAGGGCAGGGGCACTCTGCTGACAGGTCCCAGGTCCCAGGACAGCAGTCAGAAAGCAGCCCGCCCTCTCTGGAGGGTCATTCCACCTCTGTAGAAGCTGGACCTCCCCTTGGCATAGTGGATACTAGCATAAGACAGGTGCCAAACCAAGCTGGCTTTAAATTTTTATTTTTAATGGAATTTAAAAAGAAAAGCACAGATGTCACATAACTGATTTTCTGTGGTCATACCATGTACCTGAAAAACAGCAACCCTCTCTCCAGTGCCACTCTCACCTGTCACCTGTGCTGCCTCACCTGTGCTCTCTTCCAGCCCATGAAACCTTTGAAGGCTGCTGCCACCACCTCTCAGCCGGTGCTGACAAGCCAGCAGATCGAGACCATCTTCTTCAAAGTGCCTGAGCTCTATGAGATCCACAAGGAGTTCTATGATGGGCTCTTCCCCCGAGTACAGCAGTGGAGTCACCAGCAGCGAGTGGGTGATCTCTTCCAGAAGCTGGTGAGTGACTTGGAACAGGTACACGGCAGTCTCCCAGGAGCTTGCGGCTCTGCAGGGATCCAGCCTCTCCCTTGCTCTGTGGGCGTGTGTTGTCAAAGGCTCTGGGATGTGGAGCCCTTATTTTAAGTAGGCTCCACACCTAACATGGGGCTTGAACTCATGACCCCGAGATCAAGAGTCGCATGCTGTACTGACTGAGCCAGCCAGCCGCCCCTGGAGAATTTTTTTTTTAAGTCGTGTGGGGTGGAGAGACATGGTCAGTAAAAATCAAGGTAGTGGGGAAAGTGCTCCTAAAGCCTGAAGGAGTGGGAGTGCTTGGGTGCCTCAGTGGTTGAGCATCTGCCTTCGGTTCAGAGTGTGATCCCCGTTCAGGGATTGAGTCCCACATCAGGTTCTTTGTGAGGAGCCTGCTTCTGCCTCTGCCTCTGTCTCTGTGTCTTTCATGAATAAACAAAATCTAAAAAAAAGAAAGAAAGAAAGAAAAAAAAAACCTGAAGGAGGGCCCTGGCAGAGAGAAGTGGGAAAATAAGGCATTATGTGGCCCTTAGCTCCTCCCAGCAGCTTTTTTTCACAACCTGCAGCCATATTTAATGATGACTTTGACAGTGACACTCATGCCTTGTAGGAATCACAGCTGGTTCTTACAGACAGGTTGGAGAAATGCAGGGCAGGTGGTTTGTTCCTGCAGAGCATAGACTGAGGCACAGCCTCGCAATGTGAGGCTGCCTGGCTCCTGAGTAGTGGGGCACAGGAGAGCCTACAGGTGCCCATCTCACCTGAGCTGAGGCAGCCCTGTAAGGCAGGTCCTGCCCCAGCCACTGTGGAAGTGAGAAGACTGAGGAACTCTGGGCCACTTGCTGGGAGTGTAATATTGGCTTCTTTCCAAAAAGAGTGCTTTTCCTTCTGCCTTCTTGGGCCATAAAACTGAAGGACAAGTGATGCTGGATGACAGAAAGAATTTCTGAAAGGGTTTATTGAGCCCATACTGACCAGGAATCCTTTTGGCAGAGGTGGCTGTGGGTCCCAGTTCAGGTCCCAGAGGCAGAAACAACTTATCGGGACAAAAGGGGCCCACCAAGAAGGCAGGTAAGGGGCCTCTATGACCCTTTGCTGACCACAGGACCCCAGAGGAGCCAAGGATATGGCTTTTAAAAAAGTCAGCAGGACCATGGGGTGCCTGGGTGGCTAAGTCCGTGAAGCATCTGCCTTCAACTCAGGTCATGATCCCAGGGGTCCTGGGGTGGAGCTCTACATTTCATTAGGCTCCCTGCTCAGCAAAGAGCCTACTTCTCCCTCTCCTTCTACTGCTCCCCGTGCTTGTGCATGTGCTCTCTCTCCCTCTCTCTGTCAAATAAATAAATAAAATCTTTAAAAAAAAAAAAGTCAGCGGGACCAGTAAAACTTAGCAGTCAAATAAAGGGGGTTGGCAGGCCCCTTGGCACTGGCCAGGCCACATCTGGGATGGGGATTGGCTCAAAGTGCTTTTTTTTTTTTTTTTTTCAAAGTGCTTATTTAACCAAGGCGTGGGCCAGCTAAAACTTGTCCAAAAGGAGGAAACAGTTAAGGTACCTGCAAGAGGAAGGAGAAAACTCAAATGAGAGCTATCTGGTCGATGTCTGTCTTCCAGTGTGTGAGGTTCCAATATGTGTGGAAAGGAGGCCCCCACCCCAGCAGGTCTAAAGTGTGGAGCTGGTCCCCCCTCCCAAGGTCACAGGCCTCCTCTAGGTATGCAGAGCATGGCCCCCTGAGCTGCCCAGACACCCAGCTGGCCCAGACCCAGTCCTTGCCTTGGCTTGTGCCTGGGCTAGAGCGTTCTACTCCAAGGTGTGGCCTTCGTCCTGTTGGCAGTCCTCTCTCTCCACTACCCTGGGCTACAAGACACCTTGGACCCCAGGCTGGAGCGAAAGCACAAGAAACACATGAAACTTTTTGCTTTTCTGTTCAGATTCCCACCATGTGAGACCCCTTTCTCTATGGCCAGAAAGTAGGAGGCTGTGTTGGTGCAGCAACCCCCATCTTTGAAGTGCTCCCTACCCTATTTCTCCCTGTGTGAAGTGTCAGCAGGTTTAAACCTAGTAGATTTGGCTCAGCCTGCAGCCTTCCTGAGAACTGGAGAATCATATTGTTGAAAAGAAACTGCACCCAACACTCTTCCCCAAATAACATTCCAACATCACTCAGAGACTTCTCTTACAAATTTTCATAGTCTGATGGACCCCAGAATTGAGGTGGTTTCCTTTGGTTTTCCCGGTATCCTTGAACTAGCTTTGTGGGTCAGACATTGCAGCAGGACTAGAGAGAGGGGTGGTGGGGCTACAGCAGGAAGTCATGCCCCAGGAACTGTGTGAAGAATGTTCATGGGTGCCGCTGAGCTGGGTGCTAGGGCTCCCCTGTCCCATTCTGACAGCACAGCAGGGTCAGCCCAGTGTCACCTCAGCAGGCTCCCCAGCTAGGAGAGTCTTAGGACCAAAAGAGCCTGTGATGCCCTGCCCCAGCCGTAGCACCTCCCCTTCCCCAGGGATTTCTGGTAGCTCAGAAAGCCTTGGGCTCCCCTTCCTGTGGGAATGTATGGGTTAAATGCCGCTGCTTAGGGGTCTGTCTCGGGCTGAAATTTTGTCAGGCTCTTTTTTTTGTCTTTCTAATCATTTCAAAGTTCCAGAGAGGTGCAGAAATAGTCCGAGAACTCCCATGTGCCAGATCCACCAGTTGAAACATTTTGCCAAATTTGTTTTATCTTTTCCTCTCTCATTTTTATATATGTGTGTGTGTGCACGTGAATGTGCTGAATAATTATTGAAGGTACTTTTGCCCTTTTACCCCAAATAGTTCATTGTGTATTTGCTAAAAACAAAGACAACGTATTCCATAACCCCATAGTACAGTGATCAAATTCAGAAACTTTCACGGTGGTGTGGTGCTGTTACCTAAAACACAGTACAAATGCAAATTTCTCCCAAGTTAGCCATCAGGTTTGTTTTCTTTAATATTTATTTTGGGGGGCACCTGGGTGGCTCAGTTGGTTAAGCATCTGCCTTTGGCTCGGGTCGTGATTCCAGGGTCCTGAGATTGAGTCCCGCATCTGGCTCCCTGCTTTGTGGGGAATCTGCTTCTCTCTCTGCCCCTCCCCCGCTCATATTTTTTCTCTCTCTCTCTCTCTCTAATAAGTAAATAAAACCTTAAAAATATTTTTTAAAAAAGAAAGTACAAGTGGGAGAGGCAGAGGGAGACAGATTCTCAAGCAGAGCCTGACATGGGTCTCAATCTCACCACCCTGAGATCATGACCTGAGCTGAAATCAAGAGTCAGATGCTTAACAGACTGCACCATTAAAAAAGACTCCCCCATCATGTTCTTTATAGGCACTTTCATTCCCTGATTCAGGATCCAATCCGAGGGCACAAGATGGACTTGGTTTTCACATCTCTTTAGTTTTTTCAGTTTATACCAGTTCCTTGGCCTTTGCTTGTCGCCTTGACATTTCTTGAAGGGTACAAGCCAGATTGGGCTTGTCTGATGTTTTCTCAGGAATAGACTCAAGTTCTGCATTTCTGTGAAAACAAAACAAGCCGCAGCAGTGATATTGTGTCCTCCTCTGTGCCTCGTATCAGGAGGCACATGATCTCCATTTATCCTATTACTGGTCCAGCTCCATTTCAGATTAAACATATGAGATGAGATTGCTTGGCACTATGCAAAAGTCACGTGGAAAGTGGGAGCTCCTTGGGGAAAAGGAGAAGGAATGGAAGGGGTTCACCTCTCTTGGAACTCCCATCAGTTTGCTAGGGCTGCCAATCCAGATGGCTTGAACACAGAAATCTATTTCCTCACGGTTCTGGAGGCTAGAAGAGCCCAGGATCAAAGTGCCGTCAGGGTTGGTCTGTCCTGAGGCCTCTGTCCTTGGTTTGCAGATGGCCGCAGTCTTCATGTGTCTTCACACGGGTCCCCCTGTTGGTCAGTGTCTTTATCGCTTATAAAAGCACCCATCATCCTGGATTAGGACCCACCCTAACAACTTCATTTTAACCTCATCACCTCTTATCCTGTCTCTAAATACAGTCACATTCTCAGGTGCCAGGAGTTAGGATTTCACCATAGGAATTTCGAGGTTATGCATGTCAACGGTAACGTCCCCTCAGGGCTCCTGACCACATTCTCTGAAGCAGCACCATAGCTTTTAACCCCTGCTCTGTTCTGAGACATTTGCTATATTACATGTCTGTTGACTTATCGTGTATCTCTCCTGCCACTGGCCCCACTGTGTCTGAGTGAGTGATTTGTAGCTGTGACAGTGCCTGAAGCAGAGCTTCATTGTGGAAGTAGGCACTCAATGACCAGCAGAGGAGGGAGAAAACAAAGTGCTCCAGAGTCTGACCATTGTACCGATCAGTGTTTGGAGATGCAATAACATGTCAGGGTGCTCAGTGCAGTAGGAGCCACACAGGGCCTCCATGCAGCCCCTCCGGGAGCAAAGCCAGAGACCAGAAAGTGCCAAGGGCACCTAGCTTACTAGCATTTGGCATTGTCATCTGAAGAAATACAAAATTCAATATAAATGCAAACACATAGAAATAAAATTTACATTCAGCCCAGAACAGACTCTAGGATCAGCTAAAGCTTTAGGCTTCCAGCTGCTGGTCGGCTATAATGGGAAGTCTTGGCTAGTTGGTCACCAGGGTCCTCCATTACCCTCCCTAGGTCTGGCTTTACTGGTACAAGAGGAGGACTGGTTTCCCCTTGGCTGCCTCTGAAGGTGACCTGGGGCCCAGAGGTGGTGGTGGCTTATACACACATGCGTATGTGTACACACACATCCATATCATTGTTACTCAGTTGGGTATCTGACCAGGAGATTATATGAAAAGACCCTCTATTAATATCTTTGGTTTGACAAAAGACAAATTACTTCTGCCTTGCAGCTGACAGCCAGCAGGTCTCCCACACACCAGGTATGGAGTGTGATACCTGGACCCACTTGCCAGGTTTGGGCTCGGCTCATGTCTAGAGAGTGGGAGCCCCTCATCCCCCAGTGGCAGCTAGATTGCATGTTCCTTATGTTTCTGGAGAGATCGGACAAGAGTGAAGCACTGTGGCCACCACAGCCCAGGGGCCGACCTCCTTAGTGTATAGTCTCCTTCAGCCAGAATGAGAAGGTACCACTCCGTCCCCCCATGTAGGCTCTTGTCTGCGTTCACTGACAACTTTGAGTTTTAGCCACTGCTGTGGCAGTGTGTAAATGAGTAGGATGGGAGGAATAAGCAGCTATGGAAGGGAGCCCTTACCTGCCCAGGGCTGTGAGTCACTTCTCAACATGTCACTTGGAAGAGGGGAACATACTCGATGCGTGGGGAGGAGAAGCAGGTGGGAGGCAACTGCAAGGAAGAGCTGAGGTGTCTGTGCTGTCTGCTGCACCTGGGATTTCTACAGAGCTGGACACAGAAGCCCATTTCTCAGAAAGATGTGGAGCAGTGACGCGTGTTCCGCACCTGTCCCACACTCTCTTCCTTCCTCCCTGCAGGCCAGCCAGCTGGGTGTGTACCGAGCCTTTGTAGACAACTATGGCGTCGCCATGGAAACGGCGGAGAAGTGCTGTCAGGCCAACTCTCAGTTTGCAGAAATCTCTGAGGTACTCATGACTCTGTTCAGACGGGTGCACCCCTCCACCTCCCACAGATGGAACGTGGGCTGGTCGTTGGCACACTGTGACCCAGGAGAACAAGGTGCACCAAACCAACTTCTGGTTGTAAATCTCCACTTTCTTTCCAGATACTTCTGGGTTGGCTGTCAGCCCAGTATGGGGGACACAGGAGGGAGCGGCCCTGCAAGTGCCCTCCCACCCCAAGGGCTGAGGCCTAGTTCTGGGGCTCTGCTGAGTGCCCCAGACAGATGCTGTCTTGCACCGTCTTTGTGCAGTAAGCATTGTCCATAGTTCTGGGAGGTCTAGTCATGAGAGTCCTGAGGCTGACTATGCACCTGGTTGCTAGAGAGCAGCTGGGGAGGTGTGGTTTGTACTGTTCCTTCTCTAGCCTCCCCGGGGACCGTGCTTGCCAGGCAAACTAAACAGCTAGTGCCGGGGTGTGGAATTGGCATCGCCACTTTCTGTCTATACGTGGGAGCCTAGAGCTCCAGGACCACTGAAACCTCGAGCCCGAATGTTAGCATGAGGGGCCTCAAAAGAGCACATCAGATACAGAGAGGATGAGCAGGTCATCGGGGTGGGTGCCGCCCCTAGACCAAGCCTGCAGCACCTACCTCTCCACGCTCCCAGCGAGGGCTTTCTGTAGCCTGCCACATCCTGCTTCTGCCCTGTGCAGCTGGGTCACATTTCCCACTTTCTGGGCCTGTCATTGCTTGTGATGCCTCCAGCTCCTCAGAGCTCCGACTTGCCCTCCCTCCTCCAAACAAGGGTTCTGGGTGGAAAGATTCCATGAGAGAAATTAGCATAAGAAAAATAAATGGAAACTAGAAAAAGGGAATGAGTGGGGTCTCCCTTACACCCTATCATACCTGGCTTTGTTCTGGGGGCTTGGTGCCATTTTGTAATTTGTCGCAAGAGGTAGCGTGTCGTGGGTGTTGATGGTCTCTCATGGTGGTAATGGGTGCCGGGCTGTTCTTCCGGAGCCCACTTCCTGCCTGGCCTGCTGGTAACAGGCCACCTGCACCCAGGGTTCTGGGCTGGCTCCAGACATCCCTCCCTGTGTGCTCTGTTTTGCCTGGAACATTTAGGCCACACCTTTCTTTAGCTCATTCACTTAGCAAACCACCATCCCCCCACCCCTAACAGCTGGCATGTTGGTGCAAAATCCCGAGTGACCTTAACAAATTAGAGATCTAATCCTTTAAGAGCATGCTACAGTTAGAGGGGGCCAAGTTCAAGTCCACCCACACAGGTTTCTATAGAGGAAGGAGGAAGCAATGGTGAGTTACCACCCAGGGGTCATGTGGTCCCACTGACCATGCACGAGTGGGACTCTGAGCTGAGGCAAGGATACTGGGAGGGAGACAGCGTCTTGGGACGTGCTGAAAGCTGGCCCTCCATGAAGCTTGTCCCTTCTAGGCAGCATCCGCTTTGGTTCCCCACCCATGTTTTTAAAAGAGACCCAGAGAAATTGGAACCACCCAGACAGAGCAAAATGAAGCCAAAGGAAACAGAAGCAGCAGGCCATGCAGAGGTTGCACTCCAGGGGTCACAGCTCAGGCTTGGGGAGGACAGTTACCTCTAGGACAGGGAGCAGTGGAGCAGTGGCCCCTCATCTCCTCCCAGTCCTGAAAATGAGCTAGGGCAGCATCCACTTAAGCCAGAGTTGCCCAAGCTGGGTTCTGTGGAATGCCAGCTCCCACACGATAGATGTTTGAGAATTCTGGGAACAGGGCCTCTGGGGACCAAGTTAAATTTGAAAAGTGTGGGATTAAGCCAGATTCTTTGAGGCAGGATTTCTCAACCTACCTCTGCATGCTTGTGTGCATGGTACTGCCCAGAGGCACGTGGTGTGAGGGCTGCCTCCCAGGCCCACGCTGACTTGCAGAGACTCATATTCAGCTCTCACACCCCTCTCATCCCCTGCACCCCTCAGGAATTGCTGAGACAGGTGTATGGAGGAGTAATCACTATGAGGGGTATTAAACTCTCAAGAGAGGTACCAAAGTGCATTTGGCCCCAATGAGCTTAAAATACCACAGATTTAAGTTGTGAGAGGTTTACCACAGCATGAGAGGTTGAGAAAGCCATCTCTGAGCCCCTTTTGGACCCCATGCTGTTTCTTATTGTTGGTCAGCAGTCTGGTAATGGGATTAACCATAGCTTCTTCCCGGAGATGATTTCAGGTACACAGAATCTTATATCCTGTTTTCTCTTGGTACCTTGGACTCAATCAGTGATGCCTTTGATGCAGTTGTGTGAAAACATGACTTACCCACCAAAAATCTCTGCTTCCCTTTGGGGATATAGTGCCTGTTTGTTAGAAACTACAGGCTCACCTTTATTGCACTTTGCAGATACTGCGTTTTTTGGGGGGGGGGTTTTGTTTTTTTTTTTACAAACTGAAGGTTTGTAGGAATGCTGTGTTGAGCAAGTCTGAAGGTGCCATTTTTCCAAAAGCATTTGCTCATTATGTCACATTTTGGTAGTTCTTGCAACATTTTAAACTTTTCCATTATTATGTCTTTTGTGATGAACTATGGTCAGTGATTATGACTCGCTGAAAGCTCAGATGATGGTTCGCATTCTTTAGCACTAGAGTATTTTTTAATCAAAGTAGGTACATTGTTTTTAGACATAATGCCATTGAACACTTAATAGATTATAAACATAATTTTTATAACTAGGAAACCAAAAAAACTCACTGAGCTTGCCTCATTGCAATAGTCGCTTCGTGGCTTGGTCCAGAAGAAAACCCACGATATCTCCACGGTATGCCTGTACATTTGCAAAGTCAGAAGAGGGTGGGGTGCAGGTGGAACCTGGCGTGGGTCTCAGTGGAGGGGGTCTCGCTGTGGCCATGTCCAAAGGTGAGTGCTTTTCCAACCCATTAGCTTCCTTGCACACTGTTTACCTTCTCTGAGAAAGCAGTTCTATGCATTTAGGAAGGACACTGAAGTTTGCCACATTTTTATAGGAGTCTGTGTGTCAGAGGCGCTCTTGACCAGGGGTGATTTTGTCTCTAGGAGACATCTTAATAATGCCTGGAGATTTTGGATTGTCACAACAGGGGGAGGACGTGCTGCTGCACCCAGAGGTAGAGGCCAGCAGTGCTGCTCAGTATCCCACAGTGTACAGGACAGGCCTCCACAGTAAGAGAATTTCTGGCCCCAAATGTCAACAGTCGCAGGTAAACCAACGTGCCCAGGGCAGGCCTTGTGTTCCGCCCACCTGTATTTCATGCTTTGGTTCAGGACACCCCTAAGACTTGCCTCATATAAGGTTTTTTGCAGCGAGAGAAGGGTGAGTTTTCTGTGGAAGGTGTGTCTGGCCACAGAACTTCCTGCCACATCAACGCTGCCTCAGTGGTCCCATGTGAAAATGTGCTTTTCTCTTTGTAGAACCTGAAAGCCAGAAGCAACAAAGATGCCAAGGACCAGACGACCAAGAACTCTTTGGAAAGTGAGTTCTCTGTGCCGAGGCCTCCTCGTGCTCCCTAGAGGGATAGCTGCCATGAGCCAAGGGGGCATTTGCTGGAAAAGCAAATACAGCCGCCAGTTGGGTCACCCTCTGGCACCCTTGCCACTCCAGACTTCTAATAGTGAGAGTGGAGACCTGGCAAAAGCAGCACGGGGTGTGGTGGGATGGGGAGGGATGTGGTCAGGACCAGCTTTCCACCAACAGTAGCAACGAGGAAGGATGGTAGGGGTTGGCAAACACATGGAAACCAGGCACTGCTGGGCATTTAAAATGTCATCATGTTGTCCCCAACAGCCCTGTTAGGAGGATTTTATTTTCCCTTTTTTTCAGATGACAGAACAGGTTTAGAACAAAAGTAACACCGCTAGAACATAGGTCCTAAGTGGCCAGGCAGGGGGAAAGCCAGAGTTGCCAGGCTCCCAGGCCCATGTGTCCAGCCCCTTCACTGTGGGCAGAAAGCAGGATCAGGACTGACAGGTCACCCCTCAGTTCTGGTTATTAAGATGGCATGAATAGTTACACTTAGAGAGAACAGCAGACTCTGACTCTGGTAGCAGAGCTTCACCATGCTCCTGAGTTTCAGTCTCTCATCTATAAAATGAGGTAACAATGCGAGTCTTACAGTAGTTGTGGGAGTCACATGAGGAAATGCTCCTGATGTATGTCAGGATGTGTAAGCATCTGCGCCTGTGATGGACAGGGCTCGCCATCCTCATGGAGAAGCGGGGGCTGCCACAGCTGGCCAGGGCTCCTGTGCTCCTGGAGTTGAGGTGTCTGAAAACACTTAAACAGCCAAGAGCTAAATCGGCACCTGAGTTAGTGCATCCTCGGAATCAGGCCTCTAAACTATACAGGGATGGATGTTGTGAGTGACATGCTGGTCTGTCCCCAGGAGACCCTCCAGACCCTGCCAGGGTTGGAACCCTTGCTGGCCCATCTGCACCAGGATGCTGGTGGGCTGCCCAACTCCAGGGGAGGGGTGTCAACTTGGGTTGACCCATAGCTCTGGACTCAGCATTTAATGTCACAGATCAGAAGTTCAAAGCCATGTGCCCAACCCTGTAGGTGCTCAGGGTTTGACCTTGTCACTGGGTGTGGAGTAGTTCCGGGGGGCGGGGGGGATTGGGCCACTCCCCCTACTCCAGCGTTTGCAGCAAGGACAGGCAGGCGGGTGGTCTGGGGCTGCTTTCTCCCTGCGTGGCCACCTCTCACCCTGCCCGTCTCTCTGCAGCCCTGCTCTACAAGCCTGTGGACCGGGTGACACGCAGCACGCTGGTCCTGCATGTGAGTCACTCCACCCAGGACCTTCTCACTCTGGGGTTCTTGGCTTCTGTTGCTCCAGGGCTGACACTGATATTTGTCAGTGTTACCCATACATTCTCTGTTCCTGCCACACACATTTATTGTAGATGCAGAAATGAGAAGCTCACAGGGAGGTGAGGGGAGAACAAAGCAGATTCTTAAGGTGTCCAGAGTGCTTTTGTAGGGGTTGATGCAGGGAGGGAGTGTCCTGTCCCATGTAAGCAGGGCCTCTGAGGTAGATGGAGAGTGGGCAGAGAGGGTAGGTGCCTTCCAGGCTGCAAGGATGACCACTGCCTCCTAGCCTGGGGAGAGGGAGCCTGGGGAGGGCCACTGCCTCAGCGGAGCTGCTCCTGAAGGCAGCAGGGAAAACAAAATTGGCCCCTAGTCCTACTGCCCAGGTGACCCTATTCATTTATATTTAGAGCAAGTTGTACATACATTTTTTTAAAATTTGCAACCAAGTCACAGAAGTATGTGAGCTTCCCATTTCCTTTCCTGCTTCCTCCCAGCAAAGGAGCCACCACCACAAGGATTCTTTGATACACATGCTGACATACGTGAACGTCTTTTTTAATTATGCAGGCGTTGTGCTATGTATCATCCCACTTTGCCTTTTTTTTCCATTAAATTGATGTGCTGGAGAGTGTCCCACTTTAGCCCAACAGCTCTGCCTCATAGTATTGAAGCTGTGTCGTATTCTGTTAAGTGCACATTTCATAATTCCTCCCTCTCCTCCGATTCAGAGGGAGATGAGAGACATGGTTTAGAAGGCTATGGCTGGGGCAGCCTGGGTGGCTCAGCGGTTTAGCGCTGCGTTCGGCCCAGGGCGTGATCCGGGAGACCCCGAATCGAGTCCCACATCAGGCTTCCTACATGGAGCCTGCTTCTCTCTCTGCCTGTCTCTCTTTCTCTCTGTGTGTCTCATGAATAAATACATAAAATTTAAAAAAATAAAATGACATTTATAAAAAAAAAAAAAAAAAAAAAAGCTCTGACTGGTGGCTCATCAGACGGAGTCTTAGAGATCTTTATTCTGTCTCCATTCCGAGCATCCTGACAGGGAAAAGCCAGAGGGGCCCAGGGGTGTCATGGGGGTTCTGGGACTACCGGCACCAGAGCTTTCCTCCAGGCTTTTTTCATCTCTGCAGGTTTTCTACAGGGTGGATTTGAGAGTGAAGGGAGTTGTTTCTCTGAACCAAGGAGCTGTTGACCTTGAGCACGAATTGCATTGTGTGCATTCCTAGTGGAGAAGGAGTCAACGTTTCCATCTCCTCTCTAAAGCAGGAGGAGCAGGGAAGGTCAGGTGCTTTCTGCTGGCTGGCACCCACCAGTGATCCTGGATGAGACCATTTCTGCCCCCTAGGGGACATGCAGCAAAATTGGAGACTGTTGCTTGTCACAGCTGCAAAGGAGTGCCAGCATCTAGTGCCTAGAGGCTGGGATGAGGAGCTGACGTCCTACAGTGCACTGGACAGCCCCCTCCACAGGGAGTGATCCAGCCCAGAATGTCACAGTGGTGGGCGCCAGGGCTGTGCTCTCTCTGACCTGAGTCCTCTCTCGCCTGACACAGGACTTACTGAAGCACACGCCGTCCAGCCACCCTGACCACCCTCTGCTGCAGGATGCCCTCCGTATCTCACAGAACTTCCTGTCCAGTATCAATGAAGAAATCACACCCCGCCGGCAGTCCATGACCGTGAAGAAGGGAGAGGTGAGCGAGGCTGGGGATGGTCTGGTTTTGCCACCCTGCCCCACCAGGCAGGGGCAAGTCGGAGCCCCTTTTTGGTCCTCAACAGACTGCCTGCTGTTCAGCTTAACACAGAAAATGTATTACCTTTTAGGGTCCTTGACCCTGGCAGGGTAAGACCTGATCCTCTGTGCGGGGCGTCAGGGTGGAGTTGCAGGGCTGCTCGCCTCACTTGGCCACCTCTTTTTCCTGTGTGGTGGGTCGTGTCCAGGGCACCCCTTCTTTCCCCTACAGCCTTGTCATCTTGGGGTCCCCAGCTGAGAATACCCATGAGAAAGAGAATGTCATTTTGTCTGCCTGGAACAACATAGTTCTTCCTGAGTATTATTTCCTCATTAAAAAACAGTTCCAGGTTTCCCCTGCTACCTGAAGGTAGATTATTCCTATGAAGTCTTTTGTAAACTGAATGGTGTAAAATGGAAAAGCCATTACCCTTTGTAAAAGCAAATACGGTGTTCAGATTTATTTTAGTTACTGAAAACAAGTACTAACGTAGATCTTCGGTAAAAGCAAAGTGGTGTAATGCAAACTTCTGGATATTGTGGGAAACCCGTGTGACCAGATTTAAGGATTTAAAATGGAAGTACATGACGTTTGTGGGCTTGCTTGTCTTCAGCTCCAAGGATTCTCCTCCCTCCTCCTCCTCCCTCCCTCCCACCTTCCCTGACAGCCACCCCTGGTTTTTATCTCCCTGCACATCATTGATAAGATGGTAGAGAACAGAGGGGCTGAGAATGCATGACCCAGCCCGCCCTGGTGGCCCGCTGCTGCCTCTGACCCTGCTGGGAGGGTCCCAGGGAGGCAGTAGGCAGGTGCTGTCCTGAGTGGGCAGCACTTAGTGAGAGAGCAAAGCTGCATCAATCAGGAGGCTGGCGTCTGGCACAGGTGAGAGCATCCATTATCAGAAGCAACACCCAGGTGAGGTAGGCTGATCTGCTGCCTCGGGGGGCTTGTGCAGGGACAGGAGCTATATGACCCAGGCAGGACACGATAGCCTGACGATAGCTGCCCCTGAAAGCCACTTCCTCCTCCTTCTTCCGGTTCATATGCCAGGTGCTCGGCACTGAGGGCTCACCCTCCCAGCATCAGGGTTTCCTTTCTTCCTCCCACCTAGGCTGGCAGGCCGGCCCCTCTCAGATCTGTCCTCCCTGATCTTCCTTGGGAAGTGGTACCTGAGTGCTGAGCAGAAAGCTCCCATGTGCCCAGAGTCTCATCAGGCTTGACCATGAGCAAAGGGCTTGGTCAGATTTCTCCTGGTAACCCTGGGCCGGAAGGGCCAAGGAAGAGTGAGGTGTCCCTCTAGTCCACCCTCCAGGTTTGTTTGGACCTGGAGCCAGGCTGACATAGAGACCCAGTGCCAGCATCACTGTGAACTCACCCACCACAGGGCTTGGACTGTGCTTTCTCCTCCGCCCTGGATCTGTTCCTCCTTTTTACAACAGGGTGGGAACTCAGCCTACCGTGCTGGGTGCCTGGCCACCCAAAGGGCACGATTTATGGCAAGAGCCCTGCCAGCGGGCAAACAGAAGCAGTCTCTGAGCTCGTGGAAGGCAGCAGTGGGTCCCCAGCACCTCCCAGGGCCTCCACACCCTGTTGTCGGATGTCTGGAACCTGGGGGTCGTGGGGTGGTGGGGTTCAGATCTCCTTTGCTGGAGCAACAACAGGGCCTTGCCCCTGGTTCAGCCCCACACCTGGCTGAGGGACTCTGAAGGAGTGCAAAGCTTTGGCCTCCCTCAACACATGTGGGATTTGCCTCTGCTCAGACTCCTTATCCCTAGTGGGTTTGTGCCCAGCTCACTCTTCCCTCCTAGGACACCTGCTCTTTCTCCTTTTCCGACTGTTCTCTTATGAGAGTGCCGTCCTCTTGGGAAGCAAATGCGTGAGTCCTTTTTCTCCCAGCTTTTCATACGGTGCTGACGGCAGACTCGGCTGTTCAGGATCCCCGGGGAGAAATACCATCTTGCTCTTCAGATCGATGGAGGCAGCTACCCTAGGGAATTGAGGAAAATCAAATGCTACCTGGGAGCTGGCAGCCCAACCCTGGTCCTGCATCTGTTACCATGCTGACCCACAGTCAGTGTCTCAGCGCAACCAAGCAGGGAGTGTGTGGGGACCAGGCTCTTCGTGAGGACAAGGGCTTTTATCTGCACCCATCATGCCCCCCCCCCACCAGCCTCTGGCACTATTGGCCTCAGTAGGAGGGATCACTCAGGTGCCTCACCTGCAAGAGGAAAGAGACACTAGTGCCTTCTGAAAGGTTGTGAGTCCGAGTCGCACACACCTTCTCTCCGCCCCATGTGTGGTAAGGGAGGTGGGAGCCAGCCCAAGATGACAGACAGTTGCCCACGCTCATGCTCCCCTCCCCCACCCTTCCAGGAACATACGTCACTAATCAATCAGGTGCTCAAACTCTGAGCTGATTGCTGCCTAAGCGTCTTCCTGGGGGTATCCTCAGGCTGCCCAACCCAGTTTACAGTCCCCGGTGTAGTAGGGTGCTGGAAGAGCAGTCCCCCAACCTGGTTCAGTGCTGCCTACCCCTTACCAGTGGTATTGATTTGGGACACCCCTATTTCTTTGCTGAGTGTCCATAATCTGAGGATAGTGACTCGGGATCTGCGGCCCCTCCCTGGGGTCTTTGTGAGACAGAAAGGGTCTCATGACCTCCGAGGGGCTGTATAAAAGCAGGGGGTGACGATTTATCCACGTGGCCACCATGGTGGAGGTGGTGGGAAAACACCCTCTAGAGCACCAGTCAGAAGAGAATCTGCAGGTCCCAGGAGGAGTGGGAGCTACAGGCTGCTGCATTTTAGAATTTGCAGCTGGGGAGGGTCAGATTTGGAAGCACCAATTTTTTTTTCCCATGTTTTTATTTCTAAATTTGGTATATGACATTGAATATCAGATTTCCAAAGGGAGAGAGAAAGTGGGCTTCTGAGTTTTCTTGATGACTCTGTGAGGTCATAGGGATCTTCCAGGAAGGACATTGTGGCTTAGAAAGGTTGAATGACTGCACGCAGTCACACAGCCCCTAAGTAGCTAACCCAAGACGTGAGGCCAGGTGTGCCCTGGCACCTGTGTGTTGTGATTTATGACCGCACCCTCCCCCACGCCCCCACATCCCTTTGAACCGGTAGGACTGTCCACCCCTCCCCGGTCCTTGTATAAAGAGCTACCTGGAAGTAGGTAGTCATAAGGAGAAGCATGCCCCTTTGGTTCCGCATGCTACCAGTCTCCTGCTCAGAGTGTGGTGGGGCCGGTGGGGGCGGTGGTGGCAAGGGGGTGGGCAGTGTCCCTGTTTCGAGCTCTCGTGGCAGTTTTCTAGGGAGAGAAAAGGTGCCTCTATTGGCCTGGGTGTTTGGAGATCTCCTCACAGTCCCAGGTGGCCCATCTCCACCTGCTCAGCCTGGGTTAAGTCGGAGCACTGTGGAGAGGCCCCAGTGTGAGCCCTGAGTGGGGCCAACAGGCCCAGTCCCCACAGCTCCAGGGCTGTCCTCTTTGAGGTAGATTGACTTTGGGCAGCATTACAGGTGCCTCCCTGACTCAGAACTGTGGCCGGCAGAGGCTCTCACCAGCCTGTATCCTGGCCCTAGCACCCCAGGGGCCGTGAGTGGCAGGTCCTTCCCAGGAAGACACCCTTCTCAGCCTCCCAGGAACTGGTCAGGACCAAGAAGTCCTGCTGGCATAGTCTGTTCCCAGACCTGGGTCCTGTGGGCTAATGGGTGCTGCTCCTTCATTGAGCTGAATTAATTTTACACTGCTGGCTGATTTCCCCATGTGGCTGCCTGTCTGTCTGTTCTTAGCACCACACCATGTGCTGCCTGGCATCCCCAGCTCGGCTGGGAGGCAAGTGGGATGATCCTGTGTGGGTGTTTTGTTTCCCAAGAGCCAGCCTTTCTGTGGAGCCATTCTCTACCCAGGCTTCAGGTGCCCCTAGCAGAAGGCAGGTGGGCAGGCCAAATAGGAGCCACTGGGGACATGTCACCAGTGCAGGCTGAAGCCTAGAGGTGGTGAGGTTCAAGCAGAAGAGAAGGGAGGGCTCTTGCTTTGGATTAAAGAATTGGAAACTTCAGACCCTGTGGCAGTTTACAAGGGATGCTGTGGAAAGGGGGTGGGGGTGAAGACAGAAGAGGGGTTGGGCTTCCCAGTGCCACCTGACACAGTGTGTGACCTCAGCAATGCCACCCATCTCTAAGCACCAGCTTGGTCACCTGTGAGCAAGGATAGGAGTGAGCTTAGGCCACATGCTGTCCACAGTTTCAAAGAATGTCCACCACATGGGGGCCCCATAAGTGGCCAGTACTCCACGTCTAGGCCTTTTCTCAACCCTTTGTAAACATTTGCAGATGGAGTGTGAGTTCTCAACCTGTCTGGGCCTAGGTTCTGATTCTCCAGGAACTTGAGCATGTTACTTAACTCTGTGAGCCTTTTCTTCTCCAAGAAGTGGTGGAGCTGGAACCTACCTCCAAGGACAGCTCTACAGAGTAAGAGATGTTCTATGAAGCCCTCTCTGCACAGGGCCCAGCGCCCAGCAAGTGCTCAGTGAACATTACTGCTATGAATGAGCAGTGTGCTTCCCAGGCTCACCCTTCCCTCCACCCAGCAGGTTCCTGCCCCTTTGGGGCCACATCATGCTCTGACTTCATCCCCCCAGATTGGTTGTCTTACAACATCTCTCCAGGGCATGGGAAACAAGAGGCTGTTTCAGGGACCAGGGAGTGCAGGTGTGTTCTGCGGGGAGGCCAACTAGCCAGGTGCTGAGAGCCCTAGAACAGGTGTGAGGGCAGGAGGGTCAGGCAGGACCCTCGGTGCACACTTGGCTGCGGGTATGTCATTTTGGGGACACTTGTTTCACCTGCTGAACCTCCAGATCCCACTGAGTTACCCCACAGCCAGGGCTGCTCTGATAGGCAGTGTCCGCCGGGCCACTTGCACGCAGCCAGCTATCCCGTTTCTGACCATGCATTGGGGGCTCGGGTTGCCAGCCTCCTCCAAGGCCAGAACTGCTGAATTTGCCCATGCTTGGAGCCAAGCAGGACACCCTCAGCCAGCACCTGGTGCCTCATTGGACCATGCTTTGGCCATCTTCCCTCTTCTTCTCTCCACCCCTACCAGGGCCCTCCCTGGCAACCATTCTTGGTCTCAACTGGCCAGGCCCTGCTGGTCTATCACTGAACTCCAGTCCCTGTACCTGAGGAAACGCCCCAGCACCCCCTCCATGGAACTGTGGTCTCTGGCTTCTTTGTGTGTGTGTCTCAGTCTGTCCACCTGCTGTCACAAAGTGCGGTCGGCTAGGGGCTTAAACAACAGGCTTTCATTGCTTCCGGTTCTGGAGGCCAGGAGTCCCAAAGTCAGGGGGCCAACATGCTCAGGATCTGGTAAGAGCCTGTTTCCTGCCTTGCAGATGGCCACCTTCTCACCGCGTACCCCCATGGCTTTTCAACACAGCTTGCATGTGGAGAGATCTCTGTCTTCCTCTTCTTCGAAGGGCACCAGTCCCATCATGGGGTCCCACTTTCATGGAATCACCCCCCAAAGGCCCTGCCTCTGGATATTGTCACATTAGGGGTTAAGGCTTCAACATATGAATTCTGGGGTGGACACAAGCATCCATTCATAACTGTGCATTTCTTCCAATCGGGTCTTCCCTGGATGGGCTCTGTCTGGAGGCAGTGACAGCTGGGGGAGGCTGGCCAGCCTCGGGGAAGAGCCCTGGGGAAGAAGGCGCCCCTCTTCAGAAGACCGTGGATACATAATGTAACCTCGCTGGCCTCAGTTTCCTTGTCTATAGAAATGGAGGTGATAGAAAAAAACCCCAGTCATTCTTGAAGTCTGAGAGGCCCCATGACAGGGCAACTCTCAACAGGGCCTGTACCCACAGAGGACTTTGCTTATGGTAGCTAATAGCCCCGTGTGGGCTCATTTAATCCTCTAAAAAATGCCACCAGGCAGGTGTTTGCATCCCATCTTATCTTTAAGGCACCTGAAGCTCAGAGAAATGAGGTGGCTGAGGCAGCATTATCACCGCAGAGAGAAGAGAGAAGGGTGGCTGCAGACAGGGAAGGTGTGTGGCGGCTCCAGACACCTCACTCCCTGGCAGGGGCACGTTGTCAGCTTTTCAAGGAGACAGCTGTTGTCCCTTCTAAGCAGATGTTCCCCACCTGAGATGTCAGGGTAGTGGAACTCCCCAAAGGAGTGCCTTCCCCACCACCATCACTGCTCCACCGCACAACACACACGAGGGGGCACACTGTAATATACACAGGGACATGCACATGCATACGTGCAGAGGGACATGGGGACATATACCAGTAGACACACAGGACATGAAGACACACAGGGACACGGAAACCAAGCACAGCATACAGAAACACAGGAGCATAATCCACACATGAGGACACAGAGACACAGAGATATGTATACATGGGGGACACACACACACAGATCGGGACCCATACACTAACAGGAACACACACATAAAGAGACACAGAAACACATGGATGCTCTTCCATATTAACACACTCCTGTGGCCTCAACAGTCTGGTTCTTCTGAGTCACTGTCTCATAGACCCCAAGAAGTATGGTGCTACCCTATCCTGGGTCCATCAGGTTCCGGGTCTCTCTTACAGCTCTACCCAGGGGTGTTGGTTCTGCATGAAATGCTGAGGCAAAGGGACTTCACGCCATCTTTAGACCATGACCCACAGTGCTATGGGGTTGAGGCTGTGACCCAGTGCAGCCCTCCCTGTGTCCCCTGGAGGACCTGACAGGTGGGCCTCACCAGAAGTTGGTGCTGGAGACCAGGGTGGTGAACATTTACAAGAGGGACATCTCCTGGGCAGGCATGGGCCTCCCAGCTCTACCCTGGTCCTGTGTGGGCTGGCAGGGTGTCCCTGCAGAAGCCGGGGTTCTGAGAGGAGGCTCAAGTGATGGCCACAGGGCCCAGCAGCCCCTCGAATACCTCAATGAAAGGGCAGAGCAGCCCCTCACAAACTCGCTGTTGGGCCTGCAGCATCTCCATCCTTCCTTTCATTTCTGTCCTCCTCCCCAATCATCTATCCTTTGCCTCTCTCTTTCCTGAAGTGGTGTCTGTGCAGATAGGGATTTGTTGCTGTTTCTTCATGTGGCCTCAGCAGCAAGGATCCCTCCTCAGCCTGGGGCTTCAGGCTGGGCTCAGAGCAGGCCCAGGGCCAGGCCAGCTGACCTCCAGAGCCAACAGGAGGCATCTGCCCACGGGTCAGGACCCTAAACTATGCGTCAGGGTGGGACCACCAGCCTTAAGAGTCTGTGCCTCAGGACCACCCCTGGGCCTGGGGAAATGTGGACAGAGACCATGTGATGCCTGGACCCCTTCTCCCTTCCTCTCCCCTCACCTGCTGGTCTGTTGCTCCCCTGACTCTGGCCCCTCTGCCAGGGTCCAGGCTCCCTTTGTGGATTTGCCGGTGTCATAGTTGAGAGCCTATTTTCCTGCGGTCTGCCCATTTGCTGGCTATTTTCTGTTTGGGCACTCTGGAAGGCCCCAGGGTGGGCTGGAGTTCAGAAGCAAGGCTCACTGTGTCCTTGGGAGGGACGGCAACTGTGAGGGTTAGCGGTGACATGCATGACCCATGTGCCCTGGACAGCCCTCGAGATAGAGTGTGGCACAGAGTAGGGCTAGACTGGGATACTTTGCAGGCAGTCCACTGGCCAGAAAGTGTTGGGGCCCCCTTGGCTTTGAGGCTTCTCTTAGAAGAGGATTTGCACAGGCAAGAATTTACTGGGAGAGAGTTCATTGTCACAGCACCAAAACAGAGTCTGCCTATCAGAGCCTCCCATGGCTGCAGTCTGAGCCCCAGGGGGGGCGTATGTGCTCCCCACAATCAGACATGTGTCCTCTCGACACAGCAGGGCAGGTGTGTGGGCTGCCACAAGCACCAGGTTAACACTCAGTGGTCTTGTGAAGGATGAATGTGCCACTTCAGCAGAATGTGTGAGCAACAGGACCTTGCAGGGAGAGAGAGTGAGCTGGCTGAGGGGTGGAGGGTGCTTCTGGGACTCTGGGTGCTTCTGACCTGCTGGCAGAGGGGATGAGTCCACTGCTGAGCTGGATGGAGGGGGCCCTCTGCTGGTGGTAGCCAGAAGCTCAGCCCCTTTGTATGGAGGCAGGATCTATGTCCCCTCACAGAAGGTCCCTTCTGCCGCTGGGCTGGAGGACCCTCTGCTGTGTCCCTGCTGAAGAGGCATCTCTTCATTCCCCTGGGACTTCAGGGTCCCAGGAGCCTTCGCAGACCTGCTCCCTGATGAGGACCCAGCAGTCAGGCTTGCCCTAGATTTTGCTCCAGGGTCTCCAGTTCTGTGTGGACGTTGCTCCAGGTGCACACACTTTCTTGCTTCCATGGGTGCGAATGCCAGGTGGGCTGTCTGCCCATGGCAGGTGGGGAGAGGGTGAGTGACGATGAGTCATGGGCTCAGCATGCAGGCAGCCTTCCAACCCTTCCACTTACACTCTCTCATTTAAATCATTTGCTCTCTGGAGCCAGGGGCCAGCTGGCCTTTGTGAGCTGAGCTGAATGTGACAGTGACATGTGGCCTTTGCACCTGGGAATGTTGGGACTCAGCCCAGGATACTGTTGCTTTTGGGGTAGATCTCCTGGCTCCAGCTCTTGCAGAGAATATCGGAGAGTTCACGGAGGCAGAGGCTCCGTGAGAGGACTCTAAAACTGTAGGTGGCAGCAGAGCCAGGCGTGTGGGCCTACCAAGCAAATGGGGGGATGGAGATACCTCAAGCTGGGGAGATGCTGTGGGTCTGTACCCACTCCAGTACATGTACCTGATCCTCCAGGCCCTTCTCTGGCCATCACAGTGAGGAGTGGGGTATCACCCTTTCGGAGGGCCTTCCCTGAAGCCAGGGTGGCTAGGTTCCCGCTAAGCATCTGGTCTCTCTTCCATGGGCTTGTGAGTTCCTACCGACAGAGACTGCTGAGTATCTTTGCTTGCTCACTCACTCTGCTGCCTGGGATTGGTGGAAAACCTCTCTGAGACTCCCATTTCTCATCTGTGAAATGGGCATAAGGACCTGCCTACAGCATGTTGTGGGGATTACATCCGGTGATGAGGCCATGTGCTCCCACAGCACACCTGGAGTGTGCACGGGGAAAGGGAACGTTCGCCACGTCAGCCTCTCATCTTGTCTGTGTCCTTGCCATGCCACAGCATTGACCTTCATGAGGTGCCAGGCGCTCTTTTTCAGATGAATTACTGACTTACCTTAGTGTGCCATTCAGCAGTCCCTGGAGCTGGGTGAGCCAGTGGGAGTGTTCTGGTCTTTTAGATGAAGCACCTAGGTGCGGGGGCACATGGCTTGCTGGCAGACTAGTGCCTCCCATCCCCCTGTTCAGTCTAGATCCACAGGGTCCTTGGCAGGTCACCTCAGACCTAGGCTACAGGTATCCAGGTATCCTCTGTGAGCTGCTGCCCATCAGTGGGCACCGACCTGAGGAAGCCCAGAGCATGAGGTTCCAGCTGTGGGCCCCCCACCCGACCTCCTGCTGCTGTCAGAACTAAGCCCAGCTTGTTCCATGCCTGCTGGGCATCCCCTTCTTGGAATTCTCTGGGCCTGCCTCCTCCCTGCTCACCAGGCTGCCCTGTCTATGCCTGGGGCTCCCAGCTCTTCTTGCTGTGGGCCTGTATTGTGATGGTCCTTCTGTGAAAATGTCCCTCACATGGCTGGCCTCTTACCCATTTTGGGTCTCCAGTTGCTGCCCCACCCCACGGAGGCAGGGACTGCCCTGCTCACAGGAGTTTCCTGCCATCGTTTTCCTGGCAGACCATTGACGTAGCTGTAGCATCCTCCTCCCCAGCCTCCAAGCCAGTGGTTGGTACCCTGTCCACTCATCCTCCTCCACAAGCCAACCACCCAAGAAACTTTGCTGAACAGAGGAAAGTGTAGTGTGTGTGTTTGCTGAGACAGGGGGAGGCTAAGGCAGTGAAGGCCTGCCCACCCCACCCCACCCCCGCTGGCCTGCTACCCCAACTTGAGCCCTCGCTCCACCCCACAGCACCGGCAGCTGCTGAAGGACAGTTTCATGGTGGAGCTGGTGGAGGGGGCCCGCAAGCTGCGCCATGTCTTCCTGTTCACTGACCTGCTCCTCTGTACCAAGCTCAAGAAGCAGAGTGGAGGGTGAGTGACCACAGGGCACCCATCCCACTGTGTGGGGAGGATCTTGGGGCCAGTGGAGGGGAACAGGGCTGGTTTCATAGAGAAAGAAATCTAACTTTTTTTTTTTTCCTTGGGCAGTGAGGCTGAAAAATTCGATAACTGTGTGGCCAGATCACTTTGAGTTACGTTGTTTCCAGCTGGCTATGATGCCAGGCTCAGGGTTAAAGGACAGGGTTAAACTCCTAGGGTTAACAACCTGGGGATGGTCTAGGTCAGGATCAGTGACTGCCCTGTCACCTCCTAGAGAGTGGAAGGGGAACCCACCTGATGGGGTACTATTGGGAGACTGTCACGTCATGACCCAGGAAGAGAAAGTGAAAGTTCAGAGAGCTGCAGGGTCTGGTGAAGGCTGGCAAGTGAGCGAACAGGGGGTGGCATCACTAAACCATTCCTGTACTTGGTCTCCCCAGACCTGGTAAGAGCTACTAGATTATTCTCAGCCTAGGCTGCAACCCACCTCCCCCAACACACACACGCACGCGCGCACACATGCACACACACACTCTCCTCCTCCTCCTCCTCCTCCTCTTGGAGATCAGACCACTCGTTGTACCAGTTGGAATGGAAGAAAGAAGTCATGTTGGGAAAAATTAGAACTGGGTTCTTTCCCCTTTTCTGCCATTACCATACTGAGCAGGTTTAAACAGCCACCTCGGAAGAGAGCCTCAGTTTCCCCTTCTGAGGCAGTGGATTACCTGGTAGATCTGTAGCCTCTCAAACTCTACAGCTTTGGGGGTATCTGCAGTCCTGTCCGTGAGGCCCCTGCTGTGCTCCCATGTCAGGGAACCTGTGAGCCACTATCATCAACCCAGGATATGGTGGATCAGGCCTAAGTCACGCATGCAGAGTGTGCATTTCTAGGGGCTATCAGGGCTGAGGGCTGGGTCACCAGTGTCTGCCGATGGCCTTATGCCAGCCTGTCTCATGGACCACAAGCTAGGTTTTAAGGTCATGTAAACTGCAAGCCTCAAACTTAGGCTTTTCCAGCTCCTGAGAATGGTGATGTTTAGCAAAGGAAAACAGTCAGTGTGTTAATGTGCTGTTTCCTTACCCAGCAAAACCCAGCAGTATGACTGCAAGTGGTACATCCCCCTCACGGATCTCAGCTTCCAGACGGTGGATGAGTCGGAGGCGGCTCCCAACATCCCCCTGGTGCTGGACGAGGAGCTGGATGCCATGAAGATCAAGATATCCCAGATCAAGAATGATATCCAGAGAGAGAAGGTGAGACCAATTGGGAAGGAGCAAGGCTAGGCTCTGCAGCCTGCGTGGCATCAACCCATCGCATATGAGTATCTGGGTACCTGACCCACTTCTGGCCTCTGGGACCAGCTGGGAGCCCTACGAGCCTGCTGTCAGGCCTGGAGCCAGCCATCCAGCACATGGGATGCAGGAGGTGCCTGGCTACATTGATGGGCAGAGAGTCCCAAATAGGGGGATCAGCCCCTCTAGGTGTTCTGGACTGCCCTGGGCAGCTGCCTGGTTGTTTCTGGAAATATTTACAAGACTTGAGGAACAGTGCCCAGCCAGAGCAGGCACCATGCCGTGGCCACAGGCAAAGTCGGTCCCCAGGAGATAGGGCTTCGGCTCTGGGCTGCCCAGCTGAGATGGGCTTAGCAGGACGGGCTTTTGCCCTCCCGCACCTGCTGGCCTCTGCACTACAAACCATGCAGGCTAAGGAAGGCTCTGGGAGCAGTGGGGATGAGACAGGCAGGAGGGGGTAACCCTGGGCCCCCAGAATGAGAACATGACCGTGTGGCCTCTCCCAACAGAGGGCAAACAAGGGCAGCAAGGCCATCGAGCGGCTGAAGAAAAAGCTGTCGGAGCAGGAGTCGCTGCTCCTGCTCATGTCCCCCAGCATGGCCTTCAGAGTACACAGCCGCAATGGCAAGGTGAGCGCCCGCCGCGGTCCTGCTGCCTGTGCCCCCTGGCTCCTGTGCAGCCTCGACAACAGCAGCCCTTTTCCTCTGGGGTGCATTCACGTGCCAAGAGGGGCTGGTTTGGTGCAGCACACCTAGGCCCATGTATTCCTCTAACCTGGGCTTCGGGCTGAAGCCCCCAAATTGACTGGGAGATAGCAGGGTCTCCAACAAGTCTGAATAGGGAGGGGGGTTTCGCACGTTTGTGCAGACCCAGCCCTCGGTACAGGGATTCTGTCCAGGGACCTTGTGGGCCTGACAGGTAGCTTCTCTCCTGATCTGGTTCCTGATGCCGTCTGGAGCCCAGGCCTCTCCCTCTGTGGGCATCACACAGCTGTCATTGTGCAGCCTAGAGGGGCAGCTGTTGGGTTCTGTGGGAGCCTTGTCTCTGAGACACAGCTCAGGGCTTGTGTGTTGGACGCAAGGTGACCTGGGTGGCATCGGCCCTCACCTCTGCAGATCCCACCTGCTAACCTTCTCTGTGTCTCTAAGCCACAACGTGTCCTGCCCTGGCCTAGGCAGTCCAGGCAGGGGGCTAGTGCCAGAGGCGGAGCTGCACAGGGCACGGGATCTGTGGCCCAGAGCCCAGCTGGTGGGAAGGGTAGAGAGTGCCAGAAGCACAAGCCAAGCTGTGAGCACACTCAACCACCAGGCTCCTGCTGGCCCCTGGCACCAAGGTACATGTGCCCTGGAGGGGTGTACTGCAGGACTCCACGTGGACAGTGACAGGGAGCGGTGCCTGAGCCAGAGTGGAGGCAACCAGAGTGTATTCTCCTTCTCGCCCCCCAGAGTTACACATTCCTCATCTCATCTGACTATGAGCGTGCTGAGTGGAGGGAGAACATCCGAGAGCAGCAGAAGAAGTGTAAGTGGCATCTGCATGAGAGACCTGGAACCTCAGGGCTGGATATTCATCTTCTCCTGGGGTTTCAAGCCTTTTCTTTCTTCCCAAGGGGCTGGGCGGCAGTGCTCTTATCTGACTGAGATGCTATGTGGAACTCTGATTCAGAAAATGTATTGGACAGGAGCTCTTCCTGGGGCCCTGCCCTCTGTGCCCCTTTCCTAGGCCCTCCCTCACATTCCTTGTGCATCACTCCCACCTGCTTTCTGACCTTCCTGTGAACTCTCCCTCTCTTGCAATGCCTTCCCTAAATTCCCCACCTGCCTCCTGAAACTCCCTATCGTGACACTGACCTACCCCCCCGTAGTCCCCTGTGCCCTTGTCTGCCCCACCCAGGCTTTCCCCACCCCCTAACAGGTGCTGATGCCAAAGGGGCCCTTGGCTGGACCTGTTTGGGCAGCCACACGGTGCTGGCCCCACTCCCTGCCCAAGGAGCCAGCACCTGCTCCCTCTTCTCTGGAATGATCCAGTCCCTGGGTGCTTCCCTCTCTTAGCAGTTGTCTCCTTCTCCTGAGCTCAGAGCTGCCCCTGGTCCTGTCTGACAGTCTTCAGACAGGTGGGCAGGCAGGCTCTGCTGAAAGTCCTGGGGTACAGCTGCTTGGGTCCCTCCTCTGCGCACCAGCTGTATGGTTCTAGATTCCTGAGCCGTCCTGGCTCAGAGGTTCCGAGGTGCGCTGTGTGTGCCACTGTTCTGAGAGTGCCTGCAGAGAGAGCCAGGCGGGGAGCACTGTGTCCCAGCTCGGCTGGGAGCGCCTCACACGTCCACCCTGTCCTGAGCTCCTGTCCCCCCAGGCTTATCATCCTTCCTGTGCTGAGCCATTTCCCCCCTGCATCTTGGGGCACAGGGTCTTCCTGGCAGCGCTGATGGCTGATGCCTGCCACTCGCCCATGCTCATGTCCCGGGGTTCAGACCCCAACCATTTGCAGCATGGCAGCGTCTATTCCCTGCTCAGTGCTGTAATGAAAGTAAGCCCCTTTTCCTTGCCTGGTGGAGAGACGAGTGCCCTCCTTAGCAAAGTGCAGGGCAAGGCTATGGCGGGTCTCTGTGTGGGGATGCCCCACGGGAAAATGCTCCAGGTCACCCTCTCACAGTTGCCCTGTTCTCAGGTAGCATGCCAGCTCTTGGATTTGCAAGCCTTACGCTAATGTGTCCTGCCCCCTCAGCCCAGCCTTGGCCAAGGCCACGCCTTGCTTGGCCACTTTCCAGCTCCTCCCTTGGGAGCAGGTCGCCACCTCCTGGCCACCACCACTCATCACTAGCGTGCGGGGAAGGTCCTGGGCAGGGCCATCAGAGGATACCCTCCGAGTGTCCCCAGGGGTCCGAGGAGCCGTGCAGACTGGTTGATACACCTGGGTTCTGCCCTCTCAGGTTTCAAAAGCTTCTCCCTAACATCTGTGGAGCTGCAGATGCTGACCAATTCGTGTGTCAAACTTCAGACAGTCCACAGCATTCCACTGACCATCAACAAAGAAGGTGGGTTGTCCTCCCAAGGGCTGCTGTCCCTTTCTGATGTCAGCACTGTGTTTGGGGCCTCGAAGGAATGTGTGTGCTGCTTAGGGCCTCTTGGCCTTCCCAGGAGTGGATGGGATCGGTCAGGGCTGGTCTGTCCCCAGCTACTGGGTGGTTGAGGAGACCCATAGCTTTGTGCTGGTCACATGACACATCTCAGACCCTCTGGGCTCTGGTCTGGTCCCACTTCCCTGTGCCCTTAGCCAGCTGCCTCCCACCCACACCTTTGGTAATGGTGCATTTTGCGTTCATTCATGCACACATTGTGTACACTCATTTCCACTCACAGGTATATATGCTTGTGCACATGCACACACACGCACAACATCCATATCACATGCCACCCCTCCCCTTTTCTGTCCTGGGAACCTTATTATGTTTCAGCTCAGTCATTGGTCTGCCCATGTTGTGAACCCAGCTCAGATCCCAGGGTCCCTGAGACAGTGGATAGGTTTCTGGTTCGTGACATCACCCAGCCCCGTGCTGAGCAAATGGCAGTCACGTGGTGCTCCCCTGCAGATTGATGTTTGAAGCAGAGTGCATCACATGCCTCCCTCTCTCAGGAGCACAGATGCTCACCTCTTTGCTCTCTTGCACAGATGATGAATCTCCAGGGCTGTACGGGTTCTTGAATGTCATCGTCCACTCCGCCACCGGCTTTAAGCAGAGTTCAAGTAAGTGGCTGGTTTGAGGAAGAAGGTGGCTGGGCCCTGAGCTGGAAGCTGCAAGGAGCCAGGGTCATGGCTCAAATTATCATCAGATGCCTTCAACCCTTAACGCTGTGAGGTCCTGTGCAAGTTGACACCCAGCGCAGACTGTTGGGTGTATCTGGTCTCTGGACCAGATGTGTGAGTCGCTGAGTTGCCCCCTGCAGGCGGGTCTTGTAATTGCAGGCACTGGAGTCCACTTCAGACAGGAAAATACAGTCTGGGTTCCAAGCTCCAGGCTGTGGGTAGCAGCGCCTTGACCCAGCCAGCAGAGTAGATCTGGCTGCTGACAGCTAAATGGATACCGTTTTCCTCCCACTCCTCTGAGGCAGGGAGCGCCTCTCAGCTGCCCAAGGTCTCAGAGCAGTGGGGGCTGGTTGCATTGCAGTCCAGGGCAGCACATGCTCCATCCCCCAGCAGGCCACCTCCACGCAAGCCCTTGGGGCCCCTTGTAGGAGGACACAGGTCAGTGTGCTGCTGACCTTTCCCACCGATGCTGCAAAACTGAACAAGACATTGCCAACAAGCCAGCCTAGAAGACAATATTTACTAACCATATCTATATATGCAATATGGGACTTGTATTCAGTGCATTTAGAGAACTTTTAGAAACTCAGTGTGAAGGAGACAACCCAGTTTTTAAAAATGAGCAAAAGATTTGAATAGACACTTTACCAAAGAAATACAAGTAGCTAATTAGCACATGAAAAGATGCTTGTGGTTGTAGAGAAATGTAAATTAAAACCACAGTGAGATCCCACTTCACACCCCCCAGGATAGTGATAATCAAAAAGCTGCACAGTGGTGCTTGCTTTGGCAGCACATATACAAAAAGGTGCACAGTGACAAATGTCAGTGGGGATGTGGAGCAGTTGGAACCCTCAGATGCTCTGCCGGTGGGGATGTGAAATGGTTCGGCCACCCTGGAAGATAGTTACACAGTTTCTTTTTTTCTTTTTTTTTTTTTTTTAAGATTTTATTTATTTATTTATGAGAGACACAGGGAGAGAGACAGAGACACAGGCAGAGGGAGAAGCGGGTTCCATGCATGGAACCCGATATGGGACTCGATCCTAGGACCCTGGGATCACGATCCGAGCCAAAGGCAGGTGCTCAACAACTGAGCTACCCAGGCACCCAGTTTCAGTTTCTTAAAAAGCTAAACACGCCCTTACCATGTGACCCAGCAGTCCTGCTTTTAAGTATTCACTCTAGAGAGATGAGAGCATGTTCACATAAAGACTTGGATGTGCATGATAAACACCCCATGTTCATCCACAGGACAGAGGGCCACTCAGCGTTAGAGAGGTACAGAGTCCTGATACAGGCATTCATTCACAGGGATCAATCTAAAAAGAATGATTCCTAACAAAAGGCACCCGATTGAAAAGACTATATGTTGTACATTCCACGCGTCTAAAATTTCTAGAAAAGGCAAAATTTGGAGACAGCCTGGCCGGGGGTTCCTTGGGCTCAGGTTGGGAGAAGATTGACCACAGTTGAACCCAAGGGGTCTTTCTCGGAAGAGGGCAGTGTCCTGAAACAGTGGCCGTGCTGTTCAAACAAGTATTTAAGTTTACATCCTCAAAGGTATGACAGATAGATTGTACAGTATGCATATTATACCTCCATAAAATCGTCACCTAGAAATAATTGTTCCCCTGGGCACACCTGTCCACGTCCCCCTCACATAAATGCTAGAGTTTTGAGGGTTCCATATGGGCCTTCTTCCCTCACTGCCTATACTCCCTCCTTCCCACACCCAGAGACCTTTCCATCAACAGCACAGATGATGCCTGGCACTGCCTCTCCATCCCCACTTGGCTCTCCTGGCTCCGCTCTGTTACCTTTCCATCTGTGTCCTCAACATCCCATGGTCTGAACTCCACATCCCCAGAGTAAACCTAGCACTTGGGCTAGGTTTCTTCTCGTTTGTGTCCCTATGAGAAGTACCACCCTCTGCCCCATGGCAGGGTTAAAAAGCACTGTCTGGTCTACTGGCCACATCAGTAAGATGACATTCTCCATCAGTGGAGTTTCCTGGTCACCTCTGGCCATCTGCCCCATCCTTCAGCCCCTGGCCATGGCCTCCTCTCTGGTCCCTACCCCTACTCCCCCTGCATCCCACAGTTCTCCAGCCCAGAGCTGCTTTCAGTGCCCTGGCCTGGCCTGCAGCACCCTTGGCCCCAACTAACCTGGTGAACTCCCAACTACGCAGGTGGTAGTAGGCACCTCCCCCGACCCCCCCCCCCCCCCCCCCCCCCCCCCTGTGTATACATCATCCTTCTGGCGGTGATGGTGCATTCACCTCTGTCCAGGTCACAGCCATAGGGCTCTGCTCACATAGAGGCTCTAGCCAGGGCTTGTCAAGGGAGCAAGTGAACACATACATGTTCTGAGAGGTGCTGGTTCGGCGGCACTGTGGGGCAGAATCATTGTGTGAGGTGCCGGGTCTTGTGCTTGCCTCTGGTGTATCATTTTATTTTAAAAAGAAAAGACTCTTTTTTTCTGATTTTGAAAATGTCAGGAAACAAGAATTCCTGTCCCCTTCAGGGGTCCTTCCAGCTGGACTAAGACTCAGATAGACATGAAACCAACTAACAGGAGAAAATTCCGTTTAATAGCATACACACGAGGGACGCCTGAGTGGCTCAGTGGTCAAGCATCCACCTTCAGTTTGGGTAGTGATCCCAGGGTCCTGGGATCAAGTCCCACATCAGGCTCCTCACAAAGAGCCTGCTTCTCCCTCTGCTGCTCTCTGTGTCTCTCGTGAATAAGTAAATAAAATCTTTTTAAAAAATAGCGTACCCACAGGGAATCCACATGGGCATGGAAATTACACAGCTAGTCAGGTAAAATGAGGTATACATGTCATTTTGAACTAAGGAGAAAGGGGGCAGAAGTCTAGGACTAAAGAGGAAAGGAATGCACATCACAGAGCAATAGAACAGATGTCTGCCCTGCCATACAGATGGGCCATTCGGATAAAATTTGTATCTCTGCTTGTAACCTTTATTTTGGGAAAGACCCCCGCCCCCAATCTAGATTCTTCTATATATTTAAGAGAAGGGCAAGTTTCTCTACAGCCCATAGAGTCTGACTGTCTTCAGTCCAGAATAATCTCATGTCACAGTGGCCCATCTTGGGGCAGCCTGCCCTAGGCCCCCTACACAAAAAAACCCTACTCTCAGATAATGCAGGTAACATGGAAAAGCATGGTCACCATCCCTGTGTCTCCCTTCCACAGATCTGTACTGCACCCTGGAGGTGGACTCCTTTGGTTATTTTGTGAATAAAGCCAAGACACGTGTTTACAGAGACACAGCTGAGCCCAACTGGAATGAGGTGAGGTACTACTGCCAGGCACATCTCTAATGCTGGCCCTGGCAGGCAGGCCAGGATCTTGTTGTGGGGAGAATCTGAATGTATAACCCCCATCCCAGCCAGCCTCCGCCTCCGCCCCCACCCCTACCCCCACCTCCACCCCTGCCCCCCCCCCCCGCCCCGGGGGGGCGGGGGCTCCCTGATAGCTTCCCCCCTGCAGGCGCCCGCTGCCAGCATTCCACCAGCATTCCAGGAATCTCCTGGGAGGAGACGGAGGCTAGTCCAAGAGATTTTATCTCTGTGTTCCTGAGAATCCAACCCTGCATCACAAAGAAACAGCCTTTTTTGCTGGAGAAACTTAAAAGGGCTTTTTGTGCTGCCTTTGTTATTTTTTAGTGTTTACTTGGTAAGTTTCCATAGCGTTTTTTTTCTCGGAAGTTGGAATGAACCCTGTGGCCCTCTTGGTTTCTGGAAGCCGGGGGCTCTGCTAGCAAGGCCTAGGGTAGGGACCCTATTTGCCTGTCCCTGCTGTTGGGTTTGTATGGTTTGCTGCTCTGTTTTCCTTCCCTGTGGAGAGCTGTTGTGTTAACTCACTTACCATCTCGCCCTGAGCTTTTGGGAGCAGGGGAATGATTACAGAGTGGCCAATATTGGTGAAGTCCCCAGATACGTGAGAATGCCATTTTCTGGTTTCTAGAGCAGCTGTGGCCCTCAAAGGCCTGATGCTTAAGGATATGGGTAGGGGCACACCACCCACTCCTCTACAAGAGCAGCAGCTCAGGCCCACCTGGCTGCCTAGTCCACCTTAGGTCGTGTGGTAGTTGGGTCGTGGGCCAGCACCCAGCTCTCCTTTCTTGACATGCACTGCTCTGATCATCAGACTCGCTGCCTCAGTAGAACTGGGGCCTGAGGAGTCCACAGGATTGCCCAGTCATTATAGTTCTGGGTGTCACTGCAGAAAGGGTGGTGGCTGTGGTGGCAAGGGAGCAGCACAACCAGATGGAGCCATTAAAGGCTTTGTAGAGAGCAAGAGGGCCTGACTGACAGGGAGGGGTTCTGGACACAGTGCAAAGGGTCTGGGTGCAAGCCAGCAGTGGAGGCTCAAGGAACCAAGGCACGGAGGCTCTCAGACCAGCAGATCACCTGGTAGCCGGCCTGGGTGTGCCTCTGGATCATCCAGGAGTGTTCCATGTTCTTTCACCTGTGCCCTTCCCAGCCCCATGCAGGCTCAGAAATCCCTCCTTTTTTTTCATCACCCTCTTTCCATTTCCCTACCATGAACCTGTGTCTGCAAAAGCACTGGTGTGAAATGCAGAATTTACTGAAGATATCCTGGGGTGATGGAGGAGAAAGCGAACACCACACATCCCACAGCAAACAACTCGAAAGCCTACGGGAGCAGCTCTTTCCTCTTCTATATCACCTCACTGGGTTGATTTTTTTTTTTTTTTTCTTTTCCAATAGGCTTATTGTTTAGAGCAGCTTTAGGTTCGGAGCTCTAGGTCCAGAGCAGAAAGGACAGAGATTTCCCATATACTCACTGTCCCCGAACATGCACAGCCTCCCCCACCAATCAGTGATCCTATAGCTACATCATTATCACCTAAAGTCCATATAATATCTGTATTTGTAAGCAGCACCCCTGAGCTTCTGATGCAGGTGGCATGGGGACTGCACTTTGACATACTGATTTAGGGAGTTTGGATTACATGTGAGAGCATTCAGAGCTTCCAGAAGCATCCACTGTCCACAATGGGATGCTCACAGGAAAGTAGCTTCTGAGGATCTTCGTCACGGAACAAAAGTGGAGAGGGTCTCCACGTTCTTTCTGGGGCAGCAAGGAAGCTGTTGGACCTGTCTACTAATGAGGGGCTTTCCTTTTTTCTTGGGGCTTCAGGAATTTGAGATCGAGCTAGAAGGCTCCCAGACCTTGAGGATACTGTGCTATGAAAAATGTTACAACAAAACGAAGATCACCAAGGAAGATGGCGAAAGCACAGACAGGATCATGGGGAAGGGCCAGGTCCAGGTGAGGCTGCCACCCTCCTCTGTCTCCCCACCTCTGACACACCCTCGTACACCTGCCCCTGGACCCCCTCCCACACCTCCTCCTGATGCTCCAAGTTCTTTCCCCAGTTCACCTTCTGGGATACTGAAATGGCCTGGCTCCAGGGGTTGGGGGCACATACCCTGGACTTGGCGAGGGGACCTTCACAGGGCTTTCCTGCCCCTCTCTGTGTTGGAGTATCTGTTATACCCCATCTTATCCCCAAAGGAAGTCCAACTAGACTTGTTCTTGCATCAGGGGCCTCAGTTCCTCCATGGCTTGTAGTCTGTTGCCTCACCTGTGCAATTCTGTGCCCCACTCTGGGGAGGCCCTGATAGCCATGTGCCCTACAGGCATCTTACCAGACCCAGCTGAGCGGGCTCCTCCCCTGGGGGTGGGCACTGGCTGCTCTGACCCTCAAACCCACTGGTAAAGACTCCAGCAGGAGTGGCTGGGGGTTCTAGGTAGCCAAGAGAGTAGGCCGCTCTCCACCAAGGCCCACCTCCCTCCCTCCCCTGAGGGCAGGAAATCAAATCCTTTCCTGCTGAAACACTGAGCTGCAGGGTTGAAGGAAAGGGAGGGTGACTCACTCCTGTGTAATTTTATCTTAATGGGATAGTGGGGAGCCACAAGCCCATCTTTCACATGAGCAAGGCCTCACTTAGGTTAGGGGGGCTTCAGACCCCCCTCTCTGTTTTGCCAGATTCTCAGGTCTTAGTTCCCCAGGTTTACACGGCTGCCTGTTTTCCCACCCTGTACCTTGAGACCAAGTCTAAAAGTAAAAATGCTTCTCTGACCACCTTGTACCTGCTCCCCCCCAGCAGATACCACCCAGAAAGCGGGAGAACACACCCACCATACAAAGATTGGCCTGAGGGGGGAGGTCTGTGAAGCTGATGAAATCCTACACCCCACACCCCACACCCTCCCAGGAGAACAGGCCCAGGGCCTTTAGCCACCCCCACAGACAGGACCTGGGGCTGGACTCTCCCAAGGTCCAGGGTAGGACCTGCCTGGGGTAACACTCAAGCTAATCCACATTGGGGTACACATGGGGATCAGTGGGGCAGCCTTGCCCAGCATAAGGAAAACAGGATTCTTAGCCCTTCTCTTGGATGGTATAACCCTGGGCGCAGGGGTTCCTGAGCAGACCAGGTTCAGCCACTCACCACTGATAAAATCCAAAGGCAGAGAGACCAAAGGTGGTAAGACAAGAAAGGGGTTTATTTCAGTGAGGCCACCACCAGGAAGACAGCGGGCTAGCGTCTCAAAGACTGACTCCAAAGTGCTAAAAATACTTGTAGGTTTATAGAAGGAAAGTGTGGGACAAAGGTCAGTGGGTGCCTGCAAGTGGGCAGTAAAGGTTAGGCGAAGCATTGTCCTGGGGTCAGTCACGTGGGGTCTTGCTAGATTCAGAGCAATCTTCACTAGTTGAGGAGGCAGCCTTAGTTCTCATCATAGGATGCTTTGCCTGCAGGATCTTTTGCCTGAGTTAAGAGATGAACTGGAAAGAACATAATCAATGAGGAAGTGTGGACCGAGATCGAAATTGAAATCCTCTTTCAATGGGCATGGTCTGTGAAGGTTAGCTGCTGGTTCAGGGCCACTCAGGAGATATCCTGCACCAGGGTCCTACCCGTGGTTTACAAGCCTGATATACTGTTGAGCCAGTAGTAGGGTCTTAGTGGTGGAAGAAGCAGAAATGCAAGCCAGTGCCTTTCAGTTGTTGCACTTTTGGGGTCCTATTTAGGGATGCTTGACAAATCAGGTCGCTTCCCCAGCCAGGGTCATGCCCATGAGCTGGGCGTGGGTCCCACCTTGACAGATACATGTGCCCACTGCGAAGTTGGGGTGATGTCTAGGGGGTGGCTCACACGCTCAGTGTAAACACTCACCACTGTGCACATGCGTCACATGCGTTGACTCCCCAGTGTCCTTGAGACCCAACCCCGTACTTCCACATAGATGCTGTTCACCTTGGCTTGATAGAGAATCCCATGGGTTGAGTCAGCCACTTCAAGGGGCTCTTCTGCTCTTAATGGACACTCAGGTGTTTTCCAGATCTTGCTGTTCTGTAAGCATACTAGTGCGGGACATCTTCAAGGACTGACACGTTTGAGCAGCTTCTGGGCGATAGTAATAGACATGTTTGGGCCCTTTGAGTTTTCAGTTCTCTGCTCTGCTGTTCAACAACTAATGTGTTCCCAGTGCTCCCCCACCCTCCTCCCTCTCCATGTTTGCATCTGCCCCCAGCCCGGGGTCCCTCCTGCACACCCATACCCTGACTCCAGTCTTGCAGAGAGCCCCAAGGCAGGCTAAGGATACAGATGGATGGTGTCCAGCTCCTTTTTTCAGTCCCTCACATAAGACTAAGGGGAGGCTCAGGTTCCACCAACTTTTGACTCAAATCATCCAGATCCTCCAATGCTAGAGTCCTGGGGGTGGTGAGATTTGAACCAGGGCCCTGAGCACTGTCATTAGGTAATCAGGGGGTCTCAGTGGAGAAGAGAAAAGAACAGATACTCATCCTCTTCTTTTATTTTATCAATCTCTCTTTGGAAGCCCTTTGCCACAATACTACTGTATATAAACAAAATGTTCCTTTTTTTTTTTTTTTTTTTAAGATTTTGTTTCTTTATTCACAAGAGCCAGAGAGAGGCAGAGACATAAGCCGAGGGAGAAGCAGGTTCCCCATGGGCAGCCTGATGCAGGACTGGATCCCAGGATCCCGGGATCATGAACTGAGCCAAAGGCAGACGCTCAACCACTGAGCCACCCAGGCACCCCACAAAATATTCCTTTATGAACACAACTGTGCTCTCAGACGCACTGGGGGTGCCAGGTGAGCACCCTGCCCTGTCTTGGCAAAGAAGAGAGCGGTTGAATTGTGGGGACTGACGTGGGGCATCACTCCAAGCTCTGGCTGTTCTCTGCCCCTTTCTGCCCTCTGACCCCAGTCTGTGCTTCCCCATGCAGGCGCTCTGAGCGGGGCTCCTTTGCAAAGTCTCCCTTGCTGTTCCGTTTAGTAAGATAAGATAGGACAGGGGTGGAGGACATGGACTATGTTTTTTTTTATATTTTTAAGATCTTTTTTATTTATTCATGAGAGACACACAGAGAGAGAGAGAGAGGCAGAGACACAGGCAGAGGGGAAGCATGCAGGAGCCCAACATGGGGATCCCAGGGATCCAGGATCAGGCCCTGGGCTGAAGGTGATGCTAAACCGCTGGGCCACCTGGGCTGCCCATGAACTCTGTTTTAAAAAAAAAAATTTATACATGACCTCATTACAACATCAAGGTTGACTGTATTCAGTGGGAGAGAGGTATAGGGCCCACCAGAGGGGCCTTTTGCAGCAGGAGAGAGATGGAGCCCAACTCTGAATAGAACAAGGAGAGAGGAAAAAAAAAATAAAAAAATAAAAAAATTAAAAAAAAGAACAAGGAGAGAGGGAATTTATAGCCAAGGAGCAGGATCCGGGGGAATCATCAGTTGGAAGGTACTAAAGAGAAAGGTCTGGAGTAAGGGGAGATTCTGGCTAAACCCACCTAACGGGCTCCTTGCTGAAAGCAGGCCAGGCAATCAGACATCACCAGGGGTGATGGGGGGTGAGGAGTCTGGTCAGGTGTCAGAGTCATCAGCTCCCAAGAATATCAAGGAGTGGTTTTTGCTAAAATTGGGCTCTTGGGGACATTCCCAAGAACGAGGTCTGGTTGGAAAACAACCAGAAGAGCCTGACTCGTGTGGCCAGAGGGAGGCTCTTTCCACTCCCTCAGCCCCACTGCCCCTCCTGTGAGCTGGGGCAAGTCATCACTGCCCGGATAAACGTATTTCCTCACATGCAAACTGGGGCCAGGGCCATGGAGCCGAGTGTGGGGTCTTCAGTGCCACTGCTGCTATTATTACTCATTGTGGTCGGTGTTAGTGGAGATGGCGGGCTCTGGCTCCACCCCCTCCCTGTCTGCTTCCATGGAGTTGCTGAGTGAGTGGGAAGCATGGCCCCTGAGCCATCATTAGCCAGGAAGGAATCCCAGCATGACACAAGGTCCGTTTGTGACTCACACAGAGTAGGCAGTGGCTGGCCCAGTCCCCGGAGACCCCCATTCCCAGTGGAGTTTGTTTTCGAACTGGCATTCCCAGGAGGAAGAAGGAAGGAAGTCAGAGGAGGAGTGGTGATAGCCCCCTATGACCTCAGCCAGGCCTCTTTCTGCCTCCCCCAACCCCCGCAGATACTGTTTTCTGTATCAGATACTGTAAACAGATACTGTTTTCTGTTTTCTGTGTGGGGCACACCTAGGGGAGGGTATCCATGATTTGGGGGGTACAGCCTTTCCAAGTATATATTATTTCCCAATAATATTAAGCTTCTTCCAAGTATGCCATGTGGAAGGGATATAGAGCCCTGCCCATACTGTTGCTGGGGTCAAGGTGGGGGGTGATGAGAATAGCATGGCCTTCCCCCACAAGCGCCCCCCACAAGTGCCTCCCATACCCTCAGTGTGTACATTGACTCATAAGTTGAGTATAAAGCCCATCCTATGAGGTGGGGAAGGTGCAGCACCACAGGAGTGTCCAAGGGGGGCCAGGGAAAAGTCCACAGCTGGCCAGTAAGGTAGAGGCTGGGCAGGCCCCTCTGAGGGGCCAGGGACGGAAGTGAAGTCTCCAGCAAAGCTCCTCACACACCTGACAGGGCAGAAGGTGTCAGTCATCTGGGGAGCTAGATCCCAACTTCCCAGGGTTGGTGTCCTAGATCAGTCTATGTTTGCTCACCTACATGGTGCTGATAAGCTAAGAGTTCAGGAGCCATCCATCGGAGTCTCAGGTTTCAGCCCTCACTCTTCAGATGACTTGTCAGATCCCTACTTCCCCTCTGCAACAATGGAATCTCCATGAGAGGAAGATGGAGGGCTCCCTCTCCTGAACCCAGGATGGGTGAGTTGGTTTGTTCAGAGCACCAGGCCATACTTGCCAGAAAGGCAGAAGGACATAGTGTATAACAGGGAGGCAGCCCTAGGGTGCCAGCTGTCTGAGAAGGAGTCACAGACTCTTAAACCCAGCCCTCTGCTGCGGACAGGTGCACAGGGCTGCGCCAAGAGTCTTCTCCAAGCCAGCTCTGAGTCTGAACAAGCAAAGCCATCCCCATCCATCATCAGACACCAAGAGCCCACGGTGAGCCCTCGTGAGCTAGGGCCTCCTGCATGCCAGATACCAGGGACCCTGAGAACAAGAAGACATCTATCTGCCTCTGTGTTTTATAGAGCAGAGAGTCTCAGGTGCTGCAGATGAGCCAGGAGCCAGAGCAGAACATGCCCTGGGGTGTCTGGGTGGCTTGGATGGCAAAGTTATTTTGTGGGAGTCGGGACAGAGAAGGATTCACAGAGTTGGGGTCACTGAGTCTGTGGCTTCAGGGAAAGGATTTTCCTAGATGGAGATGTCACACATCCTATGCTCTGACTAGAGCAGAAGCGCAGGACTGTTGGGAATGCACCTGTTGTGGCATAGCTGGAGGGTTGGCCGAAGTAGCCTGACCAGGTGCTGCAGGGACTAGGATGGGGGCCTGAAGGCACTGCCCGAGTGCTTCAAAACATCCTAGGCCAGGGGCTGGGACCAGCATCTGGGGGGCTAATCACCCAGATTCATCAAAGACCAGGGAAACTAGAGCCTTGGAATCATTAGGAATTCCTTCCTTCCATCTTTCCTTGCTCTCTCTCTCTCTCTTTGTAATATTTTCTTTATTTATTTACAAGATACAGATAGAGAAAAAGAGAGAGAGAGAGGCATACATAAGCTGGCACTCCAGGTATCTGTATGTGGTTTCCCAAACTCTGCTGGCCTGGATTGCTTGCCTCATGAGTGGAAAGTACACCATGGATGTACTTAATGCTACTGAATTGTACACTTAAAAATTGTGAATTTTATGTTTCATATATATATTGTCACCATTTTATTTTAATTTTAAGATTTTATTTATTTACTCATGAAAGACAGAGAGAGAGAAAGCACCAGAGACACAGGCAGAGAGAGAAGCAGGCTCCATGCAGGGAGCCCAATGCAGGACTCGATCCCGGGACTGTGGGATCACACCCCAAGCCAAAGGCCAATGCGCTCAACTGCTGTGCCACCCAGGCATCCCTACCACCATTTCTTAAAGAGCATGTCCACAGGGTGCAAGGATAGACATGGAAGCCCAGACTCAACAACTTGCCCCCTTCATGAAATCCTCCCACTACCATAGGGACAGTCAGCGCCTGTGCTGTGCAGCGTGATGGGGAACCTGCCTTTGAGAGCCTTCCGTAGCCTGGACCCTCAGCAATCCCCAGTGACCAAATGCTCCCTCTGTGCCAATATGCATCGTAATGCCTGTTAATGATATCTGTGCTGTCTATCCTATACATACATGTCTTGACACGGAAATACCACGGCAAATGAAATAGACAAAAGCCCTGTTCTTGGCGAGGCAGACATCAACCAAAATAAGAATAAGACTGGTCAGGCAGGAAGGAGACAGGGTTTGGGGAAGACGTGGTTTTCAGTCAGGTAGTTGAGGACAGCAGATACTGTTACAAAGGTACCGAAAGACCCAGCCTTTCATCACTGGGGATTATGTCAGGGCCATGCGTTCCATCCACACAGCCGCTCCCTGCTCCCTGAGCCGGGGCCTCCTATTGTTGGGGTGGGGGGATGCCTTCCTGGATGCCTGGGTGGCTGGGAATGGGAGCACTCAGAGATGAATGAGACACAGCCCATGTTGCAGGTAAAGGAGCAAGGGGAGAAATCCATGGTACCTCTTAATCCATCTTGGAGCAGACCCAAAGGGTCTCTTGTACCAGTAACATAAAGTGGATGACAATTTTTCTAACAAACATTTAAGGAAGATTTTAGGCTATGAAAGTTACGAACGTGCAAAACACGCGAGCAAATCCTTGTACAGATGCCCCAGGATTTGCTATACCTCTGTCATCATCAAGAAAATGTAGCCTTGAGACGCCTGAGTGGCTCAGCAGTTGGGCATCTGCCTTCAGCTCAGGGCGTGATCCTGCAGTGCCGGAATCGAGTTCCGCATCAGGCACCCTGGGGCGGGGGGCTGCTTCTCCCTCTGCCTGTATCTCCGCCTCTCTCTGTCTCCCACGAATAAATAAATAAAAATCCAAAAAAAAAAAGAAAAAAAAAAGGAAAGTGTAGCCTTGTGACCTGGGCCCTCCTTGCTCTGTTGTAGTCCACATTGGGACCTTGTATCTTTTTTCTTCACCTGGCACACCATACAAGCCTCTACTTTAAGTATACAATTAAAAAAAAACTAAGTATACAATTCAATCATTTTTAGTAAATTTACAGTTGTATAACCCTCACCAACAATCCTTTTTTTTTTTTTTTTTTAAGAATTTATTTACTGGGGATCCCTGGGTGGCTCAGCAGTTTGGCGCCTGCCTTTGACCCAAGGCGTGATCCTGGAGTCCCATGATCAATTCCCACATCAGGCTCCCTGCATGGAGCCTGCTTCTCCCTCTGCCTGTGTCTCTGCCCCCCCACCTCGAATGAATAAATAAAATCTTTAAAAAAAAAAATTTATTTACTTATTCATGAGAGACACAGAGAGAGAGGCAGAGACACAGGCAGAGGGAGAAACAGGCTTCATGCAGCAAGCCTCGTGGGACTTGATCCTGGAACTCCAGGATCATGCCCTGGGCCAAAGGCAGATGCTTAACTGCTGAACCACCCAGGTGTCCCCAACAATCCAATTTTAGAATAATTCCATCCCCTCCGTCGTTCCCATTTATAATTGCCTGCTGCTCTTACCCCCAGACCAAGGCTGATCTGCTTTCGTGTCTATTTTTGCCCTTTCTGCGTATTTCATATAAACGGAATCATTCCATATTATGCGGTCTTTTGTGACAGGCTTCTTCCACTTAGTACATTTGTGAGGATCACCCACATCATAGCAAGTGTTGGTTATGGCTGAATCATATTCCATCATCTGTATTCATTTACCACTTTCTGTTTATCCGTTCACCAGTTGATGGACATTTGGGTTTCCAGCTCCAGGCTATTACGGTTAATGCTGCTGTGAACGTGTGCACACAAGTCTTTGTGTGAACGGATGTTTTCATTCTTCCCGTGTGGAGACCTGGGGGTGGAATTGCTGTGTTGGACAGCCAAGTTTAGCTCTGTGAGGAACTGCCCTACTTTTCCAGATTGGCTGCAGTATTTTATTATCCCCAGCGGCAGCGTCTGATGGCTCCTGTTTCTCCACAGCCTCACTGACACTTGTTACCATCTGTCTTTTTTATCATAGATGTCTTAGATAGTGTTGCTTTATCCATTTAAGTGATGCTGGAGCCTGGTAGGGATCAGAGAAGGGCAGCAAAGAATTAAAGATGTGGACGCTTGAGCTCAAGAGAACAGATTGCAGCAATAAGAGCAGAAAAGGGAAACCAGATTTCCCTCCTGGGGAGATTTCTCCAGGCTTCTCTCAGAAGACCCATTCCAGGGAGTAGGTTACTGTGCACATATGTGATACTCAGTGAGGAGCCCTGAGGAAGCCCTGCTGAACCATCTGGGCAGTGACAGTGGGCACAGAGGGAACAAGCATCGCCTTCTCTGGACAATTTAGTCTTGGGCTGAGGGCAGCACCCGGACCTCAGCAAAGCCACCCAGGCACATGGGGACAATCATCCACCAGCCCCGATGCCCACCATTGTTCCCCCACCTCACCCAACCCTGGGGAGACAAGCTGGAAACCAGCCCTTCCTCCTGAGAACAGGATATATATAAGTTGACCCCTTGCCCCCACAGTCCCCTGTCCCCATCTCCCATCCCCCAGCAACAGGCACATTCCTGGAGGAGACCTTGAGACCCTGCAGGGGCCCCCATGGGCGTCTGGAGCCCCATTTCCTGGTCCACTCCAGCTCAGTCATCTATTTTTCCAAATCCCAGTCCTGGCTTGTTTACTTCTCTGGTCCTTTAAATAGCCACATGAAAGCGCGTGCCAGCCTTGAATGTCGTTTGGGGCCGGACTGCACCGAGCCTCGGGCCTCATCATCATGTTATTCTTCATGCAGCTTCCGCTCTGCTCGGCACACACTGTTCTTTGGAGCTGAGCCAGCCCTGGGGCCGGCCTTTCCCACTGGAGCTGCCTGGAGTCCAGGGGGCTGCCTGAGGAGCCATCTGGTGGCCTTGTGGCCCAGGTCTGCACTCTGGAGGCCAGCTCTTGCCACAGCCTCTGGGGCCAGGTGGTGGTGGGACCAGACACTGGTGCTGGCGGCAGACAGTGGCACTGCACTGCCTCCACTGGGCTGGCGATGCTGGGGGGCAGGGGACGGCGCAGAGTGTTCTCTGCTCTGAGTCCAGTCGAGACACTGGTGTCACTGGCTAGAGTGGTACAGGCTCGAGGGGGTGTCCCTAGAGCATGTCCAGCCATGAGGCCGCCTGGCCAGGCAGACACATGTTACTCAGTGTTTCCAAATGCGCCCACAGGAAACCAGCCACTTGAGAAGGAAGCTTGGCTTTTCTAGGCTTTAAAGAAAACTGACTCGTCGGAGTTCCGTAACCAATAGGGAGTTCCCGTAACCAATAGGCGGCTGGTGGGGGATGGGGCTGTATTTTCCAAACATACACAAAAAAGGAGAATCCAGGGGTGATCGGAAACTTTGACCTTGGCAAGCCAGGCTGCAGGGGTGGGGCTTCCCGAGAAGTGTGGTCAAAAGTCAGTGGAGGCCCAGAGCTTGTCACACTCCTGTCCCAACACACGCCTCTAGCCACATCGGTCTCTCGGAGCAGCAGGGCCCAGGATGCGAGAGATGCCGTCTGCCCCCACCGCCATGCAGGGCCTCCTACGGTACTTCCACCCCAGCCGGGTGGCCCCGAGCCGACTGGCCTCTGCCGAAAAGCACTGGTGTGCTCCGGGCACCGCCCTGTGGACCCACATCCGAAACCTCGTATGCAAGGGCAAGGTGGGCAGTTGGGTGTGCCACAGGTTTCCCGGGTGGGCCCCATCAGGGCGGGGTCCCTGCTGCTGGGATGTGCTGTTGTGTCGCAGGCTCTGCCTGTCGGCTGCGTTGAGGAGAGGGGCCGGGTGATGACTGCTCCTGGGAGGGAGAGGGAAGGGGTTTCCTGCTCAAGTTGCTTCTGTGTCTACATCTAAAGGAAACTCCCTGGCGGTGCAAAAGTCTCCCTTTCCGTAGGTGCAGGAGGAACGGTGTCTGTCCCCTTCCTTCCTAGACAGCCAGAGCACCCCCCATCTCTTCCCGCCACACTGGTCTGGTTGAGAGAATGAGGCCCCAGCAGCACCCCCCTCCTGCCTCCCCTGGAAGAAGCTCTTCCCCTAGCTGGATGCCAGGGGTTCGCTCTGGTGGGAAAGCACCAGTTGGGAGATTTCCTTTTCTGAGTGGTTTGTGACTGACTGGTCCCCATTCATAGGCCCTGCCCCTGAGCGTGGGGATCCCCATGGCCCAGGAGTATAGCTCCTGAGAACCTCCTGGAACAGATGAGGAATGAGAACCTGTGACCCCTACCCCCCACAGCCCCAGGAGGGAGACACTCTGCCTCCCTTTGTTTTTCTGAATCATTCTGTCTGTACATTTCTCATCCTTGGGGATGTTAACCAGTAGGCCCTTGAAGAGGAAGTGAGTGCCTGCGCTGAGCCTCTGTGCCAGAATGTGCAGGGAGAGAAGCTCAGGTTGCACACACCTGGCAGTTGGTGGCCGCTGGATCTTCTTTCCTCTCCTGCACGAGGCCCACGTGGCTGTCACCTCCTGGGTCTCTTGCAGTGAATAGATACCACTCTGGGCCTGGAGCTGTGCTCATTCCCACTGTGTGTGTGCATGCATGCATGCATCTGCATGCACAAGTTTGTGCAGAAATGACAAGGTGCGGACCCTGCTTTCAAATAGTTTGCCTGGTTGCACACATGAACCATCGCCTGAAGCAAGTGATGAAATCACAAGGCCTTGCATGAGGAGTGCTAGGTTATATGGTGTCAGCGGTTCCCTCAACTGGCTTTATATCAGAATCACTTTGGGAGGTTTCTAGTTAAGTGAACCCCATGTCCCTCCTTGAGCTGCTGGTGCGACTCTGTGACTAGGACTCCAGGAGCTGTTTTTAAACAAGATCCTCCCAGTGCTTATTTGTCCAGCCCAGCCCACTGGCATGGAATGTGTGCTCCCCGCAACAGGGGAGAGGGAGCCCTCATAGATGGGGGGCACTTGGCCTGACCACTAAGGTAGGGGTCTCTGTTGGGTGAGATTAAGCAGCATTGGTCCCATCGGCTGGCACACAGACAGTGCTCTGTGGGGTGAAGCCAGAGGGGCTACAGAGGGCCCTCCAGCCCCCCTCACTGGCTGTGTGATTTGGAGCTGTGCTCTGGGTCCTTCTGGGCTGGCCTCTGGGCCACAGGACTGGCGTGGACTGGAGACCCCTCCTGCATGGGCTCCTACAACTAAACCACATAGCACACACAGGGAGAAAACTGTCCCAGACTCTTCTTTGGCATACTCTCTGAAAGTTGCTATTGAAATTGGGTTTCCCAAACTATTTAAGATGGTTGGTGGAGGGTGAGCAAGATGGCTGCCAGCAAATGGGCGCCTGGGTGGCTCAGTCGGTTAAGCATCTGCCTTTGACTCAGGCAATAGAGTCCTGGGATAGAGCCCTGCATCTGCTCCCTGCTCAGCGGGGAGTCTGCTTCTCCCTCTTCCTCTGCCCTTCCCCCTGCCCATTTTCTCTCTCTCTCTCAATAAATAAAATTCTTAAAAAAAAAAAAAAAAAAAGATACCTGCCAACGTAGACTTGAGCTCCCAGCTGGACGGACAGAGAGAGGAATGGGGTGCCGAGCCGTGAGCCTGGAACCTGTGAACCGTGAGCTCCCAGGTCTGGGAACAGGAGGCCTCTCAGTTTTCAGGGGTTTTCTAGCAAGTTCTCTTTGGAGAACCTCTAGCTAGAGGTGCCAGCAGAGGTCCAACTCTAATTCTGACATAGGTGTGGAGCAGTGATAGGCTTAGGCTGCTGCCCAGCAAGGTCTCTGCACAGACCCCAGGGCACCTGATAATCACGACTGCTTGCTTTCAGCTGGACCCCCAGACCCTGCAGGACAGAGACTGGCAGCGGACTGTCATCGCCATGAATGGGGTATGTTGGCACCTACTTTCCCACTAGGTTAGGGTGGCCCCGATTCCCCCAAAAGTGGTCAGAAGGAGGCTGAGCCTGAACTAGTGTCTAAGTTGGGACATGGCTGAAGGAGGGAGAGACGCTGCAAAGCAGTCACTACAAGCAGGCAAGAATACATTTGGGGGCTGGAGTATGGTCACCAGCCAGGTGCTGGAAGTCCCTCCTGTAACAAGACAGGTAGAACCTCGACCCTGGGGTCTGCCTGTAGAAAGACGCCTCATTAGATTTCAGTGTCGAGAAGGATTTAAACCTTAAAATAAATAGATAGATAGATAGATAGATAGATAGATAGATAGATAGATAGATAGATAGATAGATAAAACTATTACATACCAGAAAAGGTGTGTAACATGAACAACACATTCTCATTTGCTAGATGATTCATGGATTTCTGTTATGTTATTTTCTATAATTTTCCTTTTGCGTTGCTATTAAGAAAGAGAAGCAGTGGGGGTTAGGGTCAGGAGCAGTGTCCTACAAGACCCAATCCTTGAATCACCCTGACCATTCCTGGTTCTTGCTGAGCTCAGCCAGGGACCTGCCCTGCCCTGGGATCTTAGCCCACTTGTTCAGGGAGGGGGAATGATTTGCCAAGCCTCTGGGCCTCTGGGAACTTGCACTGTGAGTCCCAAGAAGGTGAGAGGGCTGTGCCCTGCCTCCCTTTGCAGATCGAAGTGAAGCTCTCAGTCAAGTTCACCAGCAGGGAGTTCAGCTTGAAGAGAATGCCTTCCCGAAAACAGACAGGTGTCTTCGGAGTCAAGATTGCCGTGGTCACCAAGTGAGTGGAGAGGGGCCAGGACTCATGCATCTCATCCCTGGGCACAGTGGGCACCCCCTCCCCCAGGTGTTTCTGAAGGAAAGAACAGGTGAGGGTCTCCCCTCTCTGTGCATGGTCCTCTGTGCACGGGGCCGCCCCCTGGGCTCACTGAGAAACCTGTCCCTGTCCCCTTAGGAGTGTCCTTGCCCCCTTCCCATGCTGGCGGGCTGCTAGCTCCCAAACAGCTGCTGGAACTGGGTGAGGTCTGGGTTTTCTTCCTTCAGAATTTGCCCCAGTTGGGCTTCCTGTGGAATGAAGGCAACTCCAGCCCCTCAGTCACAGGTCAGTTGCCAGGAGAAGTCTGTATGTTGATTTGAGAGCAGTTCTCAGGGACACAGGCAGCCTCCTCCCAGAATCCATTCACTTCCTCTGTTTGGAATCTGGCCGGGCCCCTGACCTCACCAGTCATCCAGCTGGAGCCCACGTCAGAGGTTCCCCGGACACCTAATTGTGTCCGAACACCACTCTTCACCCCCAGCTGCACCCCAGCTGTCCCCACAGCTCTCTGGATGGGTCTGGGCCTAGGCAGAGAAGATTGTGTCAGCAGTTACCCCAAATAAGTGCTGCTGATGGGGGGTGGCTTGGGAGAGCACTTTACTGGGCTTGTGAACCCAACTGCTAAACTAGGCTAACCCTCCAAATAGCATGTCTCCTATTTTTGAAGTATTCCTACTCCGGGGTCCTATGTGGAGTACTGGAATTGTGCATTAAGACGTGAGCAAAAATTTAGAAGCACAGGATTCTGAGTGCTGTGGTTGGGCAGCCCTGTGGAGTCTCCATCCAGCAGATGTTGGGGGAATGCCACCACATGCAGGGCTCACCTCTTGCTGAGGCCTGGAGAGATCAGGATTCACCTCTCATACAGCAAGTGAAGGGAAGGGCCAAGACTATGTCTGGGACTCTGTGTAGCCACCTGTCAGCCCAACGCCTGAGATCCTTTCTGACTTCCTACGGCTGCTGATTCCACTTAGAACAGCCTCCTGACCTTCTCCCAAATTATGCATATTTCACAGGGCATCCATCTACCTTAGGCCCTAATGAAGGCGGGGGGCAGGAGGCATCTGGGTGCCTCAGTCAGTTAGGCATCTGACTTTGGCTCAGGTCACAATCTAGGGTCCTGGTATTGAGCTCTGCATCAGACTCCCCATTCAGCAGGGAGTCTGCTCGTCCCTCTCCCTCTGCCCTCCCCCTGCTTATGCCCCCTCACCTCACTGTCTCTCAAAGAAATAAATAAAATCTTTAAAAAGGAAAAAAAAAAAGGCCAATAAGATCTAAGCAATGGTAATCATGAGCTCTCCCAGCAGAGGGAAAGCACACAGAAGGGACTGTGTGAGCCTGAACCTGGGGGCCTTCATCACCCCCATCCCCGGGTATCCAGGTGTGCAGACAGGTGATGGGTACAGCCCCGCTGTGGCCTGAGCCAGGGCTGCCAGGCACTGAAGGTACTTGCCTTCCCCTGCAGGAGGGAGAGATCCAAGGTGCCCTACATCGTGCGCCAGTGCGTGGAGGAGATTGAGCGCCGAGGCATGGAGGAAGTGGGCATCTACCGCGTGTCTGGAGTGGCCACAGACATCCAGGCTCTGAAGGCAGCCTTTGACGTCAGTGAGTGTTGGCCTGGGCAACACGGGGTTGGGGGTGTGGGTATGGTGACTGTGTGCCTTCCGTGGCTTGTGCTGGGTATATGAGGCTCTGTACCTTTTCTTCACTTGTTTTATTTTTCAAATGAAAGTAAGAGAGAGTGGTGGGAGGAGGTTCTGCAGAAGCCCGTTCTATCTGAATCATGCATGCATGGCTCTCGTAGAGTTGGACCGGGGGCTTCTGCAGAGCTGCCCCATCTCACACTGGGGTTTGGCCTGCTTTCACTGGGTGGAAAAGCGGTGCTGACCAAAGCCCAGGAGTCAGTGTAGTCTGACTGCGAAGAACTTCCTCAGTCCCCAGATGAAGACACTGAGACCCCAGAGGCTTCTCAGAGTGGAAGATGGCGGAGCCAGGCCTCTGTGCCTGCATACTCTACCCGCCCTGGCCTGTGACACGGAGGGCCAGTGGCCGCCTGAGGCCAGAGGGGAGTCACTGGTTTAAATCTCTAGAATTGAACCAGTAATCCCAGTATCTTAATGTGATCAGAAGATGCCTACAGCCAGGTGGTTCCTACAGAGCATAGCCGCCCAATCCCTGCCGAGGCAGTGTCCATCCTCTGCTGGCCTCACAGCCCCTCGTGGTGGCTCTGCCGCCAGGCCAACCCTTGCCCAGCAAGGGAGAGGTGGGCAGGACGCCTCCCCTGTCAGGACCCCTGGTGTGCTTTGAAGATGATCAGCTGCTCAAAGGAGGGACCCTGAAAGCCATCAGCCTGCTGTGGGCTCGCTTGGCTGAGGTCCGGAGAGTGGAACCCTGTGTGGGATCCGCGAGTAGGCCGTGGTCCATCTCTGCATTCCTTGCAGATAACAAGGACGTGTCAGTGATGATGAGCGAGATGGACGTGAACGCCATTGCCGGCACACTGAAGCTGTACTTCCGCGAGCTACCAGAGCCTCTCTTCACCGACGAGTTCTACCCCAACTTTGCCGAGGGCATCGGTGAGCAGGGGAGATCCCCTCCCTGCCTGTCCCTGGTGCCCCAAGGTGGGCGAGGCGTGCCCTCTCCACCACGGTCCACGTTTCAGTCCAAACTGCAGGTGGTGTGGGGCCCCGAGAACCTAGCTGTCCTAGAAGGACAGGGGCCTCCCATTGTGCCCCCCACCCCAAGTATCCCAGGGGGCACAGCACCTGTACCATCATGGACGCACCAGGGTGCAGGCCCTACAGTTTCCTTCCTCCTCACTGGAGTGCCTGCCCTGCTCCTCTCACCACGGGTCCTGGTCCCATCAAGTGGGGCTGCAAGCCCAACCTGACCCTCCATCAACAAGGAGGTGGTGTCCCAAGTGGGAGCGCTGGGGTATAGGGCACCTGCGGCTCCCACACACAGCCTCCAGGGCCATTCAGCGGAGGACCTGGTCCCCCCCACACCTCCAGGGTACACAGGGTGATGAGGGAGTTGCCAAGGCCCTGAAAACCTCTTCTTACATTCCATGCTTGGCTTCCTGTGCCTTGGACTCTTCTGAGCCGGAGGTGGGAATGGCCAAGCCAGCTGGGAGAGCAGCTCTGCCCAGCCCCTCCTGTCCCTGGTTCCGGGATGCCATTCCACCCTTGGAGATAACAGAAAAGGCACCCATCACGGGGTCCTCCCCGGGGGCCAGTGCCGTGTGGGTCAGGGTGATGACAGGCCTGAGCTGTCCTGTGCCCTCTGATGGGCCCCAGGAAGGGCTTCCAGCTTGGCTGTGACCCTGACACTAGCACCTCTCCCACCCCATCCCCCATAGCTCTGTCAGACCCTGTCGCAAAGGAGAGCTGCATGCTTAATTTACTGCTGTCACTCCCAGAGGCCAACCTGCTGACCTTCCTCTTCCTTCTGGACCACCTGAAAAGGTAACTCCAACTCCTCCTCAGGGGCCCCGGGTTCCGGGACCCCAGGCAGCAAGGTGCACCGGCTCCTGCCACACTCCGAGGCTGCCAGGACCCTCTCCCCACTCCTGTCTGTAGTTACTCCTCAGCTGAGCAATATGCTTCAGCTGCGGCCAGTGGCTGGGCTTTCTCTCCCCAGCAGGTGGCCTCAGGTGCTGTTTGTCCTAGGCCTGGGAGAAACAGGGTGGGGTCTGCTTTCAGCACCGCCAGGGGCCGGATGTCTATGTTGGAGAGCCAGCCCCAGGCAGAAAGGGGGGCACTCCCTATGATCCCTGAGCAGTCACCCCCGCCCTGAAGGCCATGTTGCAATGGTACCCCTTGCTTTGGCCCTGTGCAGGGTGGCAGAAAAAGAGACAGTGAACAAGATGTCCCTGCACAACCTTGCCACAGTCTTCGGCCCCACACTGCTCCGGCCATCAGAGAAGGAGAGCAAGCTCCCTGCCAACCCCAGCCAGCCCATATCCATGACCGACAGCTGGTCCCTGGAAGTCATGTCCCAGGTATGAGGAGACAGGCTCCAGCTCGAGCCACCTGACATCACAGAAGTGGCCTTCACCTGGCCCACGGGGGTCCTACCAGTCATTCCCACCCGAACCGTACGGGGGCGAGGCCCAAGGTGCAGAAAGAAGGACTTACCGGAGGCCATGTGGCTGGGAGGGGATGGGAGGACCCAGTCCACTGCCCATCCTTCTGTTCCTTACCCGGGCTTCTCAAGGCTGGCATGGTGTTCCCTCAGGGATACTCAGATCTCTTGCCAGGAGGGGCTCGTTGTCACCAGCACACTCTGGGGCTATGAGCACCCCTCTGAGCCGCTTTCCTCTTTCCTCCTCCCTACTGTGCCCTGGCAGGTCCAGGTGCTGCTGTACTTCCTGCAGCTGGAGGCCATCCCTGCCCCAGACAGCAAGAGACAGAGCATCCTATTCTCCACTGAAGTCTAAAGGCCCAGTTTGGTCTCCAAGAGGCCAGCAGAGGGCCTGGAAACCTCCTGGCAACACGGGCTATCCACAGAGCGGGAACCGAATCTTCTTGAGGAGTAATTGGGCCACCTCGCCCCCAAGGGCTGGACCACCTGCCTAGAGACAACTACCCTGCCTGGAAGGCTGAGTGGCCTTAGGGCCTGTGGGTCTGTGAGCTCCCGCCCGGCCTCAGACTCCGGTTTTCCATGCGGCCACAAGAGGGCGCCCCAAGCCAGCAGGCCTCGGCGCGCGGGCCTGGCCGTGGGACCAGGCGAAGGGAGTGGTTTCTGCGAACTTAATTTATCAGAGTTTTAAAGATTTCTACTGGATCATCAAGATGCACCCTCTCCGGGGAGAAGGGAACGTGACCAGAGTCCCTCACTATCGTGTCTTGAATAAACACCGATGCTGCTTCGTACCGTGGGGGCCACAGCCCTGTCCCTGTATGGGTGGGGGCTTTTCAGTTTCCCTGACTTAGAAATTTGACTCTGTTTGTGTAACAGAGTTCGAAAAGCTAAGTCAACACTGTGTAGCGTTTGACCCCTTTCGCCTCCTTTCTTCTCTTTCTTTCCAGAAGGAGCTCTGTCCAGAAATGGGTCTTTCTGTTCTGTCCTGTTGCTTTGTCTTGCCGTTCATGTGCCCCTTGGAAGGCAGCTCCCCATGGAGCCGTGTAACGTCTGTCTGTCTGTCTTTCTGTCCAGGATCGACACCAGGGGGAGGGAGGCTCAGGCTGCGCACTTTATGGCTTCTCCAGGGATAGTGACCCTGTCCACTGCCTGCTGGGCACAAGCTCTCCTCTTCGGCTTAAAAAGGCCTCAATCTCTCTGGCTTCCTCCAGCCTATCGCCCCCTCTGCCCACACCCTCCCTTCCCCTGATCATCCCCCCCACACAGATCACTTCATGCTCTCGCTCTCTGCTGAACAAGCTCAGTAACTTTTGTAAAAGTCTCCTCTTAGCAGCAACAGCTTGCTGACAGCTTGTTTTAAACTTTGATCCGAATAGCCTTTTGATACTTGAATATTTTTAAGTTTTCTACATAGTTTCTAATTTTTTTCCTAACAGATTCAGATACCTAATACGATATCAGAATGTACGCCATGGACAATCTGTGTCCCAGCGGCATTTTGTCTCCCTCCACAGGCCGGCTCTGTTTTTGTCAGGGGTGGGTTCTGAAGTCTCCTGAGCATGTGGGAGGGTTAGGAGCAGGGGGCCGCTGTTCTCCTGGCCAGCCTCCTGTCCCAAAGCAGGTGGAAGGACACACACCCACTGCCCACCCTCCCCCTTCTCCAAACACCAGTACGGAAGGGAAGCCCAGACATTCCTGGTAACCCTCCTGACCATCCAGCTTAGAGAAAGGAGAACAAGGGAGGCCACTAAGTATTTGGAAGAAACAAATCTATGAACAGTTGCTCTTTTTTTGAGAGAGGGGGGGGGGTGGATAGGATGGGGAAAAAAGAAATTGTGAGAAGCCAAGTTTCCATGCTAGTCTTGAAAGAAGAGAGGATCTAGTGGACCGGAGGAGGGAAGTGATGGTGTGACTCAGGAAAAGGTGTTTGCTTGTCACGTGATTACACCAGTAACCGGTGGCAATGTCCCATGGTCTTTCCCATGTCCTGGGTGGCAGGGGTGAGGGTGGGAGGGTTCGCCTCACAAGGCAGCTCCCACCTGAACTTGCAGCACATGCTGGGGGGGCATGTGCCCCCCAACCTCCCCTCTGCTCATGGACCTACGGAAGCAGGGGGCTGGGGGATACAGCAGAAAACAGTCTCTTGAAGGTTTTATGTCCTCATATTTATTTCTTTGTACTTTTTTCTTGTGAGGAGAGCAGACCCACCACTTTCAACTAGTGCTGCTCTCCTAGGGGGTTAGGGTAGGGAGCAGGGTCCTGTGCCCTCTTCACATTTCTGAATTCGTGGGGTTTCTCAGGCCTCTAGCTCCAGGCTGCCCCTGGCCTGGCTCCCCATCCATCTGAGCAACCCTCCAGCCCCGCAAGGGGAACACATTTGGCTTAGAAAATCTAAACCCAGCCCTCGTTTCTGTTCCCTTGGTGTCATGATTTGCATCTGTCGCATTGAAACTGGAAAGCAATATATCAATGTCTGTGCCAATTTTCGTTCCGTTCCCCATCTCCTCCCCCTTTTTACTTTTTATTTATATAGAATGTGTGCTGTTTAACGACAGAATGACCACTCTTTCCTCGTGTAGCTGTAAAAGCGCTCCTTCGCTGGGCCACAGTGGCGGCAATCGCTTTGGATCCTTGGCCGCCTGTGTCGTCCCATCTCACACTCGGGCCTGTGGGTTGGTGAAGCCAGCACAGGGCACGTAAAGGCCTAGAGCCCAGACGTGACCTTCCACAAGGCTCGGCTGCTGGACTCTGCCGGAAGAAGTGATGCTTTCCTGCCCCGGCTGGCACCCCGAGTCTGGAGCAGCCGCTCTGCTGCCCTCAGCAGCGGGGGGCTCAGCTCCACTAGTCTCAGCAGCTGCATTTCTGCTTTGGGCTCAGCCATCCAGACACCACCGTGGGGGAAAAGGACTGCTGACACTTTCATTAAAGTTACCTGAGACTACTTGTGTAGGTGGTGATTGCTCCATTCAGAAGAAAAACCACGATCAGAGCCTCTGGGAGGGGGATGAGGGTGGGCAGCAGAGCCAAAAGAACCAGGTGACATAGTGGGCCTGGGTGTCCCAGAGGCCACCTCAGAGGGCAGTGCACACTGGCGTAAAGCCAGGCCCCGTGGGGTTCACAGGCAGGCACAGCAGGTAATGTCGGGACAGGAAGCTGCAACAGTCGCTGCTGCCCTCTGGCCTAGGGCAGTAGGGGTACTAGCCGTGTCAAGCCCAAGGGCAGGGAGGACTCCAGCCACACACAGCTCGGCCCTGTACCAGCCCATTGGCCTCCGTGGTTTCCGCTGGCACCGGGGTTTGGTGGTACACGGGTCACCCTTAGCTGCCACCAGCCTCGCCCTCAGAAAAAGCCTGTCCAGCTTACAGGGAAGTGGTGCCCAGGGTGGAGACAGGTGTGGGACCTGGGTGCAGCTTGGGAGGAGCTGGGACTAAGGCTCGCCCAGTAGACTGCAGGTGGCCAGTGAGGGTCCTCCTCAGGCCCCCGGGGAGGAGGGTCTCCTGGTCAGCTCCCGGGCGGATGGGTGGGGAGCAGTGTGGTGTGTGGTCAACTGCCCGGACGGATTCTCCCTCCCGCTGGCCCCCAACGCTGCTGCCTGTGGAGCATCACCCTGGCCATTTCCCCAAGCAGAGCACGGAGCTGCCCTGGGGAGACGCAGGGCTGGATGGCAGCAGCCCTGAGCCCAGTGCAGCCTTTTGCTGGCCTCTGGTGACCTGGAGGAGGTCACACCAGGAGTGTAACAGGGTGCTCTAGGGATGAATCTCCACCCTCAGAGTCTCCAAAGGCCTTTCCCCCAGCACCTGTCCTGCAACACCCCTCCAGTGGGCTCCCCGCAGCTTCTCCCACAGCACCACCTGTCGCAGCATCCTCTCCCACAGGTGTGTAAGGTGTGTGTGTCTTGTCTACATTGGAAAAGCTTCACATACACCTTGCCACCTGTCCACTCTGACATCTGCTGATGAGGAACAGGCTACTGCTGGCCCTTCTCTGAGGATTTGACCCCTAAAAGGCTACTGTTAGTTCTCTCTAGTTCCACAGTCCTGGTCCTGTTTGAAAACCATAAAAAATACAATACTAATAATGAAAAAAAATTGTAACCCCTACTGTATCGCTCTTAACTAGGATTTGATTTTTCAGTCTTTTGAGTTGACCGCACCCAAATTCCTAAGAACAGGCACCACGTCCAGCCGAGCCCAGGCCAGTGATCCTGAATCTGAGATCTTCCACCTCAAAGGGCCCTCAGAGGCCTCTTGGTCCAATCCCTTTACTTGATAGATGGGGAAACTGAGGCACGTGAAGCCCTACCCCCACCCCTGCACCCTGGTATCCCAGAGCTGGTTGATGAGCTGAGGCTAGGACCTCTGTGTCCTGCTGACACCTCCCCCCCCCCCCCCCACGAGCTCACTCCCTTTCTGCAGGATGGGACAGGGCGAGACCTTGACCACCAGCCTTGGCCTAGATGTGTAAGTGCCCATGTGGGCACACGAGCTGAGGCCTTCAAGTGTCCCACACATGCACCCCCTGGGCAAATAAAAGGAGGGCAAGATTGAGTATAGAAATCTCAGAAAAACTTGCATACCTGCCCCCCCAAAAGAATGCCTCAATTGCCTTAAAAGGAAGTCTTTCCATGGACTAATGACGGGCAGTCACAAATAACTCTGGAAAGATAAACAGGAAAAGTGAGGGGGTGACAAGCAGACCCAGCTCATGAAGAGGCCCAAACGGCCTCCTGGAGCAGCTGCCACGGGTCAGCAAGCAGCATCAGGGCCAAAGGTCACCCCTGGATTGGGGGGGGGCGTGTTAGAACTCCGTGTAACTGGGGTAGAGGAGGCCAGTGGGTCAGCTGCCAGCCAGAGCCCTGTGTCTGTCACCCCAGTACTTGCAGCCCAGAAAGGCCAGCCAGGACCATGGCAAGCAGGCACCCATGGATGGTTTCCAGGAAGACAGGGCTCCATCACCCTTCTCAGACGTGTCCAGATTGGAAAGGAAACCAGCTGCACTGAGCGCCCTCGGCCACGCGTCCTGAGCAAGGCCTTCTTGGGGCCTCTCAAACCAGTTCCCGCTAGAACGGTGAGGCTCAGTCCAGGCACCGACTATTCCACTCCCCTTGGGTGGGGGGAACTGGTTAGCACCTGACCAGAAACTCTGCCTTAGGGTTTTCAGTCACTTTGCTGAAACCTGAGCCTGGCAGCTGGGGATATATAATTTGGGATGGGATTCTAGACAAAGAGGGGGCCTTAGGAATGAGGCCTGACCAAGTCTGGAACCTAAACAAGTTTGGGTCCCCCGTAGCTGCTGACTGAGTAGCCACAGAAGTGGAGGTGCCAGGAGGGTGGCCACCCCGACCCAAGAACTCCCTGGGGGTGAAGGGCTTGAGTGACCGCAAACACGTGGACCTCTCAAACCCATGGCGTGACCCCAGGGGCCAGCAGGGGAAGTTCTAGACCTAACCAGAAAGAAGCAGACACTGCAGATGCTCACTTAAGTATGGCTGTAATTTAAATGACGTGATGGGCTGGTGTGGACGGACCCCTCAGGATTTGCTGTCTTGGCTCTGACCTGTGGCTGCCTGGTGCCCCAGTCAGCCCCTGCTCCCAGCTCCAGGGAAAATGTGCTAGAAGGAGAGAAAAAGAGGGAATGGCCGCTGTCTCTCCGATTTTTCTGAAGACAGTGTTTACAATGTTTACAATGTTGGGGAGGGGCAATCAGAAGTTATTTGGAACAAGCTAAGGCATCTGTGACCTTTGTTTGTGTTCCCCATTAGGTAAACACTCCTGGGCTGTTCCTAACTGGGGCCCTTTCACCTTGGTGATGGCCGGGAAGCAGCTCCCAGCGCTCCCAGGGGTGATGACTTCAGGCCCGGTCTCAGGCCTCTGAGTTCCGCGCCCCCCCCCCAGACCGCCTCGTGCCCTCCTGCTTCCTGCCGATGCTGGGCTGGGGTGCCAGCCTGCCGCAAATCCCTCTCCTGCCCAGCTGGCGCTACCCACACTCTCCCCACCCTCTTCATGGCTGACCTGAAGCTTTCCGCTACACCATGCTGCTATGAACTGAGTTGTGATCCCCCCAAAATCCATATGTTGGAAGCCCTAACCCACAATGTGACTTTATTTAGAGACAGAAGCCTTTAGGGAGGTACTTAAGGTTAAATGGAGATCCTAATCTGATAGCACTGGTGTCCTTATGAGAAGAGGAAGAGACACAAGAGATGGATCTCTCACTCCCCACACACATGCTCACAGAGGAAAGGCCATATGAGGACACAGTAAACAGGTGGTCAGGAGGAGAAACCACAGAAGTCCCTTCCCCCCTGTGGTGTATTGTTACACAGCCTAAGCTGACTAATACAATGACCTTTGGCCTTAGCCCCTTTGGACTCCTGGATGTGGAACCAAGCCTGGAGCCCAAGTCCAGCCACGCTGCTCCATGGGGGGTCCAGAGTGACCACCCAGAGGGAAGGGGTTGTCACCCCCCTTGTCTAGACCACATCAATAAACCTCACAGACAAACACATTTTGTGGCCTCTTCTCCTACTTACAGCCGATGCCAATCTCTTCTAATTCAGAGTTGCCCCGTGGCTCCAGTGGGTGACTTAGCCATAGGCACTGTCTGGGTATGGCCTGTACGGGGTCATCCCAGGCTGAGACCCACGTACTTGCTGGCTTCGCCGTGAAGGTCCCCAGACAATGGTGATCTTTAGGGGCCCAGAGCCCCCAAGCAGCCTCTCCCTACCCATCAGCTACTGAGCCTCAAGTAGCCTCAAGGCCTCCCCCCACCCCAGAGTTCTCAGGTCCTAACTCAAGATTGAGTTGTGTGCCTCCTGGGCCAAGTGGGTGGGGGAGAAATTGTAGTACCTGAGAGGTTGGCCAAGGGTGACCCCAAAATGTGGCAGAGGCAGCAAATTGTGCTTACCCCTCAGGATCTGTCTACCTGGAACCTCATAATGCAAAACCCTTTGGCATAAGGGTCATTGCAGGTATCATTGAGCTAAGGATCTCAAAACGAGATCCTCAAAGAATAGGGTGTGCCCTAAAACCAATGCCAATGTCCTTGTAAGAGACGGAAGAGGAGACACTGACACTTAGGGGGAACCTCCATAGGAAGATGAAGGCCGAGTTTGGCATGATGCGTCTGTGAGCTGAGGATTTTTGGCAGCTAGAAGCCAGGAAAGAGGCACGGAACAGACTGTCCCTCCAAGAATTCAGAAAGAACCACCCCTGCTGCGACCTGGATGTGAGATGTCAGCCTCCAGAACTGTGAGGGAACCCATTTTGGTTGTTGTAAGGCCCCCCAGTCAGTGGTCACATGTTATGGCAGCCATACGAAACTAATAGAGTCCCCCTACTAGTAAGTCCAACAGGTGGCCAGATCCCGGCTTTGCCACTTCCTCTTCTGTTCCCACCTCCAGATGCATTCCCTCTCAGAGCAGACATGGATTGTCCCTCCTGTGTCCTGGGACCAGAGGTCCAAAGGCTGGGGTGGGGGCCTCGGAGACAGACACGGGGATCGTCTCCCAAACACCACACACAGCTCAGCCTGGTGGCTTTGGCCACTGTCCTCTGGCCCCTCCCCTGCCACCAGCCCTGCCCACAAAAGACCCCAAGAAAGTGGAGAACACCCTCCCTGCCTGTCCCCTCAGGCACGTGGCCCATAGACCCCCTGTGCCTGACCTCTGCAAATGTGTCCCTCCTCTGCCAGAATCCTGTAGAGGCTGCTTTGGGGCAACACACTTGAGCAATGGGAACCCAAGTGAGGCAAAAGGCCCCTTGATTGACCAACGGACCACTTACAACCAGGCACACAAGGGAAAATCCCATTTTCATTTCCATGCCTCCTCACTCCACCCTATAACTACAGTCCCCGCCCCCCGCCCCCCATCTCATGGCAGACAATCTCTCCTTTACCATCCTGTTTGCTGCTCCCCTGCAATGTGTTTAATAAACCTCTATCTCCTTTGTCCTCCCTTGGCTGGATTCCTTCACCACACATACTGCCAGCTTCTACCCCATCGGGACACCCCACAAATCCCAACCAACCCTGCTGCCTCATAAACACAGTCAGCTGGCTTCTAGCTCCCAGAAAGCAGGAGATAAATAAGAAACAGCCCTTTCTCAACCCTTCCATCCCTCTCGTTACACTCCCTCCCCATCAAGCTCCCAGGAAGGGCCACCTGCCCTGGCAGTCTTGCCCCTTAATGCCCACACCCTTTATGTTCAGGTCGGCCTGGCTCTAGCTGCAAACCCACAGCTGTTCCCTGCCCTGACCCCCTCTGACATGACTGACTACCTGTCCCTCCTGCTGGTCCCCTCCTCCCCTGGCTTCTGTGACAGGCATGGCCTGCTGACCAGTTTGAAATTAATTCCCCAGGGCAGGCTTATGTTTTCTCAAGGGGCGTGTCTTTCTTTCCTCTAGATCTTTCTAGAATTTCTCTGAACTGCCTTCAGGTTTTGCTTGGGGTTCAAAACAGGATAATGATGTACTGTTATGCCCCCCCATCTCTCTTTTTTTATTTTTTTTTTAATTTTATGATAGAGAGAGAGAGAGAGAGAGAGAGAGGCAGAGACACAGGCAGAGGGAGAAGCAGGCTCCATGCACCGGGAGCCCGACGTGGGATTCGATCCAGGGTCTCCAGGATCGCGCCCTGGGCCAAGCGCCCCAGGCCAAAGGCAGGCACCAAACCGCTGCGCCACCCAAGGATCCCCCATCTCTCTTTTTTGAAGATTTTATTTATGGGGTGCCGGGGTGGCTCAGTTGGTTAAACATCTGTCTTCGGCTCAGGTCATGATTCCAGGGTCTTGGGATCAAGCCCCATGTCGGGCTCCCTGCTCAGCGGGAAGTCAGCTTCTCCCTTTGCCCCTCTCTGCTGCTTGTGAGCTCTCTTTCTCAAATAAATAAATAAAATCTTTTTTAAAAAATTTAAAATTAAATCTTAAAATTTAATTTAAAATTTTTATTTAAAAAAATAAAATAAAATTTTTATTTAAGACACATAGACAGAGAATGAGTGGGAAGGGCAGAGGGGGAAGGAGATGGAGAGAATCTCTAGCAGAGTCCATGCTGAGTGTGGAGCCCCACTCAGGGTTCGAGCCCATGCCCCTGAGATCGTGACCTGAGCTGAACCCACAAGTCAGACGCTTAACCAACTAAGCCACCCAGGTGCCCCTACATTCTTCTCTTTTTACCCATTTGGTTAAAATTTCCCCACAGTGAAATCTACCCTCAAAGGGAGAATTATTCCAAAAGAGTGTCAAGTCCTGGACAGGGCTCTCAGAGATGCAAGCATTCGAAGCCTTGTGTTGTGTGCAGAATTCCCAAGAGGCTCCTTTGCAAGGGGTACGGTGACACCAGCTGGGGATGCAGAATGCAGACCCAGGATCTAGAAACCAAGACTTGTTGTGCCTCTTGGGTAACTAATTTCTCCCCCTGAGCCTCACTTTCCTCACCTGGGAAATAAGGCCTGGGTTAGACACCGACCCTGGGAAGTGCCAGACACAGGCCAATTAATATTATTTAAACCTCAGGCACTTGGCATTGCTGTCTCTCCAGCTCATCCCTGCTGTCTCCATGTCCCCACCATGACGTGTGTTTGTTTTCCAGAGGTCCCCAATCTGGGTGGAGTTATATCAGGAAGCTGGACGGGGTTATTGCTTTCTGTGGGTGGTGACTTGGACACTGAGAGATGACAAGAAGAACCATGTCCTGGGCCCTCATCATATGCCAGGCCCTGTCCTTGGGATGTTTATAGCCTCTAGATGGGCAGATGCTAAGCACATCATTACTGTTTATTAGCCATGTGGTTTCTGTGTGCCAAAGACTTTAAAGAGAAGTGTAGTGTAAGGGGGACAGAGAATAGGGTGGAACCCTGTTATTTAGTCCCCTAGCACCCCAACCGGTATGGGAGTACTGCCATTGTTCACAGAAGAACTGGAGGCACAGAGAGGTTGAGGAATAGGCTTGAGGTCACATAGCTAGAGACTGTTTGAGCTCTAGTCTGGGGACCCAAAGAGCTGCTGGCACATGAGAAGCAGAGGCTCACCGTTTCCTTCTTACTGGCCTCAGTTTCCCTGACCATGTTGTAAGAGGGTCTGATTATATCTGATCTCTGTAGGCCATAAAGGAGGTGGATGTCTTGTCCTGAGTAGGTTCCCTTACTCTATCTCCTCCGGGTCACCTATAGGCCAGCTGGGTATCCCAAGGTGCTTCTGGGGTTTCAGGCTGTGGTCGCTGGTTCATGGGTCCCTCCCGGAGCGAGCAGCATGGCTATGGAAGGCAACAGCCCATCTCTGCTTGCAGACACATCATTGCTCAGCTGACAGTTGTATATTTCCTGGGACCCAGAGCTTCCCCTGGCTCTGAGGGAGGCATGTCAAGAATCCTAAGCTCCATGTCCTGGCACTCGAAGCTGATGGCTTGCTAACTGTTGGAAACAGTTGTTTTCCTATTAAAACTTGGCCTCTGGCCCCTGCCATTTGACTCCTCCAGCTGTGGTCCAGATGAAGCAACTGGGCTTGAGTGGGGCAGCCAGTGATTGGAGTGGGCATCAGGGTGAGTAGGAGTGAGTGGATGAGGGGGTCAGAGGGAAACCAGCAGCACTGAGCTCAAAGGCATTCCAGGCTATGGGCCAGCAGGGCCTGACCAGAGGGGCACTCTCAGCCCATGAATGGATCATCACAGTGTCCCAAACCCTGCCATTTGGTGGCCACGGCCAAGTAGAGGTTGGGCCCTGGGAGGGACTCCCACACAAATAGATGACCTGCATAGGCAGTCAGCCTATGCTATCTTAGGTCCTTTCTTGCTCCAGGCCAGCAGCTGCCCCAGGTGCCTCCTCTTTCTACCCCTTCAGTTCTGGGGAGCCAAGGAGGATGGGCCAGGACAAAAGATAAAGTATGGACGAGGCTGATGGAACCACTCTGATGCCAGCACTGAGGCCCAGCCATAGGCTGGCATGAAGTCCAGATGGTTCTGTGTGCCCCACACTCAAGTCTGTCTCCTCCCCTTGGCCCTGTCACTAGCTCAGACCTCCCAGACCCCCCAACTTCTGGAACCATGAGTAGGTTCCCTGACTGTGAGGGTCACCCTCCATATCGTGTTCATGCACCAAGCCAGTCCTCCAAAGAAAATCTTACAGCACGTCACTTCCCTGGCTAGTCCCTGTCTACACCACTGAACCCAAGTTCCATGGCCTGGTGGGGGAGACTCTCCCTGTTATTCCCCCTCCCCCTTACCCCTGTATGTACAGCCATGCTCCCTGCTGCCCTGCTCCTTCCAGCTTTGCTCTAGAGGATGCTCTGTTTGCCTTCAGTTCCTTGCTCTTTCTCTTGCTGTCCTGGATGTGCCCTCTCTTTATGGAAATGCTGCTGAAATACCACCTCCTCTGAGAATCCTGCTGATTCCTCCAGGACACCTTAGCAACAGTGCACCTGATTTAGGATCAGTTCACACTGCTGCCTTGGCCAGAGAGGACCCAGAGGCTAGGGACCTGGTCAAAGTCATCTCTGCCCCAGCCCCAGCCCCAGGCCCAGGCACAGGGTCTGATTCCACAGGCCTGGTGGCTTCTCAGGAAATGTCAGCAGCCTCCTGCTTGATCAAAAACAGCTTTTCTGCTTTGGAATTTCAATGTGGGAACCTCTAGTTCAGTAGTTTTGGTTCATTCAAAGTACTTTGCTGTGTGCAGGAGTGTTTGTAGGAACTTTGTTTCTAGTGTTTGAGGATAAGTTTTTTTAAAAAGTAAAATCAGGGTGCCCTAGGTGGCTCAGTTGGTTAAGTAAAATTAAGTACCTGCCTTTGGCTCAGGTCATGATCTCAGGATCCTGGGATGGAGCCCCATATCCCTGCTCATCAGGGAGTCTGCTTCTCCCTCTCCTTCCGTGCTCTCTCTCTCAAGTTAATAATACAATCTTTTTTTTTTCCTCTCAAGTAAATAATACAATCTTAAAAAAAAAAAAAGTAAATATGTGACCTTTATAAAAATATAAAATAAACATGTATCAAAGAGTTTACTTAACTTGTTAATTAAAGGAGGGAACCTGGTAAGATGTTACTATCAGTTCAAAGGAGAATCCAAAGGTCAGACACATTTATAGATCAGAAATATTGAAATAAACTTGCAAATGGAGGCAAAACTGACTTTTCCACGGTGGGGGAGGTTTGTCCTTATATAAGAGCCATTTGCACTGCTATCAGTTTTCTACAATTTACAGAGTTGTAAAAGAGTTTGAAGACAATAAAAGGCTCAGAGCCCCTACAAAATCAGAACCAGATAACCTAGAAGAGGGTGTTCCAAGGACACATAGTTTTCCATTGGAGAATCCAGGAATCTTTGTTGCATCATGCAATTTTCCTTCCACTAACAGCTCACAACTGGAGACAACCCAAATGCCATCAGTAAGAAAATGGGTAAAGCATGGTATGGTAAGTTCATACAATGGAACACTATACTGTAACCAAAATGTTATTAATTTTGCATGCCACAGATGTGTGTAACAAGATGGACGAATCTTGTAGACCAAATGCTGTGTGAAAGAAGGCAGAAAGAATACAGGTTTCCCTTGCAGTCTGAAAGCAGAATATTTCTTTTTAAAAAAATTTTTATTGGTGTTCAATTTTCCAACATATAGAATAACTAACACCCAGTGAAAGCAGAATATTTCTATGAAATCTTTCATACACTGAAATGGCACAAAGCAAAGAAACAATTACCATAATTTATACAGAAAAATTTTTTGCATGCTCCCAGGCCCCAAAAATAACCTCTTAGGCTTTTCTTATACCTTAGGACACATCTTGCTAACAGATGCACAAAACAAACTGAGATAAAGCAGAAATTCTCACAAACACGTTTCAAACCTATGGCAACTCAATGCTGGGATGCTGAGTATACTTCCATGGTAGGAGTTTGGCAATGCCACTCTTGCTGCTCAGAATGCCCACCTCCTCAATAACTGCTAGCTGCAAAACAAACATCGCTATTAACTGCTTTTCACCTTTTCTCATAAAAGCAGAAGTCCTCTTTGCATTTCTTTAGGTTAGCAAAAGCAGGTAATGATGTATCTGTTGTAAATGTGAAGCGGCATTACACAAACTTTCAAAAAGCAGGGGATATCCATACAAACTTGTAGTAGGCTGAATAATGGCTCCCAAAGCTATGAGGTCCTAAATCCTGGAACCTGTAAATGTTACCTTGTTTGGGGAAAGGTTCTTCACAGATATGATAAATTAAGGATTTTGTGATGGGGTTTATTCTGTATTATCCAGATGGACACTAAATGCCATCACAAGTGTCTTCATAGGAAAGGATCAGAGGGATATTCACACACACACACACACACACACACACACACACACACACACACACATGAGGTCATAGACAGAGGCAGAGATTGGAGTGACACAGCCGCAAGCAAAGTATCACCGAAGAATGCAGGCATCCAGCAAATGTTAGAAGAAGCAGAGAATCTGGAGGAAGCTCAGAGCTCCCAACACCTCAATATCTGATTTCTAGTCTCCAGAACTATGAGATGATACACATCTGTTGTTTTAAGCCACCAAGGTTGCAGTCAGTAGTCTGTTACAGCAGACCTAGGAAACCAGTATAGTATGATTCCATTTATTGAAAAGCTCAAGAATAGTCCATATTAATCTTGAGTTAGATGTCAGAATGGTGATTAACTTTGGTAAAGACCTAGTGATGAGGGGAGTGTAATAGGAAGACTGCTAAAGTTCTTTTTTTTAAACCTTCACTTTTTACATTTCATTGAGTTGCACATTTATTTTGTGTCCTTTGTATTTTTTAACGATTTATTTATTCATTCATGAGAGACACACAGAGAGAGAGAGGCAGAGACATAGGAAGAGGGAAAAGCCGGCTTGCTGGAGGGAGCCTGAGGCCGAACTCTATCCTGGATTCTGGGATCATGCCCTGAGCCTAAGGCAGACGCTCAACCACTGAGACACCCAGGCATCCCTATTTTGTGTCCTTTAATATTAAAAAGTATTTTGGGAGCGTCTGGGTGGTTCAGTCAGTTAAGCGTCTGCCTTGGTCTCAGGTCATGATCTCAGGGTCCAGGATTGAGCCCTGCCTTAGGCGCCCTGCTCAGCAGGGAGTCTGCTTCTCCCTCTGGCCCTTCTCACTGTTCATGCTCTCACTCTCTCTCTCAAATGAATAAATAAGACTTCAAAAAAATGTATATTTTAACACACGTGTGGCTTGTCAGTATTAGTGCGGTGATGGCAGGTGCTGGGAACCAGACAGTTTTCTCCTGTTTCTGCCATTTGCTGGCTTGGTGGCCTTGGGCAAGTGGTATAACAACCTCTTTGAGCCTCAGTTTTGTCCTTTGTACAGTTCTCACAGGGCTGCCGCAAGGATCTAAGTCATGCTGAGTCCTTTTTGAACTCTAAATGCCCACACAAAAGCAACATTAATGTCCCTCACATTTGCTAGGCATTTCTTGGGTGCTGGGCATGTGCTAAATCTTCCTCAAGCATTATCCCACTTCTTTCCCTACAACAACTCATAATAGCACTCATTTTGTAGATTAAGAAAACAGAAAGGCAAAGACAGACAACTAGTAAGTGATGAAGCCAGGATGTAAACTCGGGCTATCTGGTTGTGAGGACCATCACCATCATCTTAGTCCTACACTAGGGTTGAATGATTATTTTCAGAGTATTAAAAGATTGTGGCTATTCTCGTTTTAAAGAGAAAAATATAGGTCAATATGTATAGTGGGCTACCATTTATGTTAAAGAAAAGAGAGAAGCAAAAGAATGTATCTGTTTATTTTGCATATTTGCTTATATTCATTAAGTATCTTTAGAAGGTTATCAAGAAACTGAATACAGTTAGTTGCATTTGGGAAGAGGAACTATAGGAATGAATGCTTTTTGAAATAAAATTAAAGGGATCCCTGGGTGGCGCAGCGGTTTAGTGCTTCCCTTTGGCCCAGGGCACGATCCTGGAGACCCAGGATCAAATCCCATGTCGGGCTCCTGGTGCATGGAGCCTGCTTCTCCCTCTGCCTATGTCTCTGCCTCTCTCTTTCTCTCTGTATGACTATCATAAATAAACAAGAAAAAAAAAAGAAAATTAAAATAAAAAATCATAAGGGAAATTATATGAACAATTTATGCTAATGATTTTGAAAACAGCCATTTTCCTGCAAAAATATAATTCAGCAAAGGTAATACAGGAAAAAGCAGAAATTCTGTCTTGTGGCCTTTGGCTGGTTCAGCCGATAGAGCCTGTGATTCTGGATCTCAGGGTGGTGAGTTCAAGCCTCATGTTGGGAATAGAGCCTGCTCAAAAAAAAAAAAAAAAATCTGTCTAAATCTTAGAGCCATTAATGAAATGGAATGCTTAAAGTCTGCATCCCATCCCCTCAAATATCTCAAAGCAGACAAAACCGAAGAAAAACACCAGGCCTGGATAATTTTATAGGCAACTTCAACAAACATTGAAAACTCCTCTTAATATATAGAATCTCCCAGATGACGAAGTTTAAATTATTATAAATTAATCCCAAACTAGACACGGACAGTACACGAAAGCAAGGGCCAAAATAATTTAAGCACAAAAATGCAAAAACGCTAAGTAAAATACTAGTGAAGAGTCCGACAATGCATTAAAAGTTTATCAAGTCCAGTTTTTCTTTATCCTGGTAAACTAAGATGACGTAATACAAATTCACGTAGTTCAAACTAAGGAAAAAAAACCTGTGCGACAATTGTGACCTAACAGAACTTCCTTAACTTGATAAAGGATATTTAGCCTCGCGTTTCTGGTTGCTCCCAACCCCCGTTTAGGGTCTGTGTTCCCTGCTGCAAGGGGAGCGTCAGGCCTGCAGGGCTTGTGTGTTTACCACCACCGTGTAGCTCAGGCCTAGCACCGTCCTTGCCACACTGTAAACACGTGCTGCATGAAAGGTGGACCTTTAGCTAGGATAAAGCTTTGGGACCAGGGGGCGCTACACTCATCACCCGGCCCCGCTAGGCACAGCATTCAAGAGCACCCACCACCCGCGGCTCCAGCGCAAAACCCGACGCGTGCGTACTGGCGGCTGAAGCTTTTCTCTCTCTTTTTTTTTTTTTTTTGGTCGCTGGCCGGGAGACAGTGCGCCTGCGCTACCCAGAGATGGGCGGGACGCGGAGTGGGCGGGGCCGCAGGCGCCTGCGCGACGGGGGGATGTGGGCGGGGCCTCGCAGCGCCTGCGCAGTCGGCGGCGACTGTCTGGGGCGGGCCAGGGGCGGGCCGAGGGCGGGGGCCGCGAGGGAGGCAGGGCGGGCCGGGCGAACGGCGCCGTGGGGTTGGCTGCTGCCCTGAGGCCGGACTCAACGGATTCGGGCCGCGCCACCGGGCGAGCTCGCCGCCCGGCCCCATCCCGGAGCCAGCGAGCGAGCGAGGCGGCGCCGCGCGGTAAGAGCCAGGCCCGGGTCCCCTGAGCGCGCGCTGGCGGGCCTGTCCATCTCCTCAGCGCCGCCCGCGCGGCCAGGCCCGGGCGACCCCGCAGACCCCAGCGGGCCCGCGCCTGCGCCGTCCCCCGCCGGGGGGCCCCCAGCCCGTCCCGCGCCTGCGCCATCCCCCTCCCGGGCTCCCGGGCTCCCGGGCTCCCGGGCCGACCCTCGGGTTTGCGGGCCGCACCTGGCCGGGGTTGGGGCCCAGGTGCTTCTGAGGCCCTCCGCCTGCTGGTTTCTCTGAGCCGAGGGGCTGAGCGAGACCCTCGCGCCCCAGGAGAGGCTGGGGCCCGCGCCCCATAACCCTGGCCCCCCGGTCCCCTTCCCCCGGCGGAGACTGCGCTCCCGGGGCCCCGACGCGGCTCGCGGAGCAGAGCAGCAGGGCCGCGGGCGGCGGACCCCGGGCCTCCCGCAGGCTCCGCTTCCGCCGGGCACGCGCCCCCACCCTCGCCCTGCGCCGTGGGGAGGTCGCCCTTAAGCGAGCCGAATTCCCTTTTTTTTTTTTCCCCTTCTTGAGACCTGGTTACATCAGGTTGGCTAAGAATAATGTGCCGTTTTGTTTCGGGAATTTTGCATTTCCCTCAATCTGGCAATTGTGTGGGCATCCGTGGTTATGTTCAAGACCTTGTTCATTGTTGGGCACCTCTCCTGGAGACGACTAGGAAATAAAATCCGTTTCCACGTAGTTTCATCTTATTTACGAGACCAAGTAAGAATTCCTGTGATCTTTCAAATGTAGATACAGAGAGCCTTGCTTTTTTGATGCTCTTGATAATTTGCCGGCCGGTACCGGTTAGTACCGAAGCGCCCAGGAGAAATTCCCATAAATTCGCTGCCCTGTATTGATTCCTGGAAAAAGGTGTTGTAAAAGGAGAATCTGAAGCCACTGGTTGTGTTTTCTAGGTTTACAACAGATTCAGGGAACTAAAAAATATTGCGGAGCCCAACAGCATTCGCTGTCAGCCAGGAGATGTATCTTGAGATGAAATCAGAGCTTTGTAGACATCAGCAGACATCAGCATAACACATGTAGGTTATGAAATAGTCAAACCAATACTGACCAGTATATCTGTAAGGAGAAGTAGGGTATTGATCTGGGGAAAATGTTTTTCGGTAAAGAAATAGCTCACTGATCCAGTAATTTTTTTTCCTCTTTAAAAAATACCTTCTTTCCCCCTTTGATTTAGTGTACACCAAGTAAGAGTCTTTAAAGACTCAGCAACCTTAGGCAGCTGGAGAATGTTTCTTTTCTTTTTTTTTTTTTTTTTTTAAGATTTTATTTATTTATTCACGAGAGACACACACACAGAGAGAGAGGCAGAGACACAGGCAGAGGGAGAAGCAGGCTCCATGCAGGGAGCCCCACGTGGGACTTGATCCCCGGATTCCAGCATCACGCCCTGGGCCGAAGGTGGTGCTAAACCTCTGAGCCACCCAGGGATCCCCTGGAGAATGTTTCTTAACCTGCATATACTCTACGCATGTAGGAATCTTCTTGACATTCATTTTCAGTAAGAAAGTGAATATTGTGACATAGAAAAGCTTTAACCTTGCATTTTTAGGGTGGGTATCTCTACATCGTGTTGTCTTGCAATGAGATTTCTGTGAAGCGGAGGTTCTCTTTATAGCCAGTTTAACACAGTATATCCTTAATTTTACATGACTTAAATGATAGTATTGCCTCGGTTCAAAATTACTACCAGAGTTGGGTTTTCATAATGTATAAGACTTGTCATATAACTATATACATATTTATTTTTATTTATTTATTTTTAAAGATTTTATTTATTCATGAGAGACACACAGAGAGAGAGGCAGAGACTCAGGCAGAGGGAGAAGCAGGCTCCATGCAGGGAACTCGACCTGGGACTCGATCCCAGGTCTCCAGGATCATGCCCTGGGCCGAAGGCAGCGCTAAACCACTGAGCCACCCGGGCTGTCCTTATTTTTATTTTTTAAAAGACTTATTTATTTGAGAGTGAGCATTCGGCAGTGAGTGGGGGAGTGGTGGCAGAGGGAGAGGCTCTTAAGCAGACTCTGCTCTGAGCAGATAGCTGGGCCTTGATAGCAGAACCCTGAGACCAGGACCCCGGCAGAAATCAAGAGTGGGATCCCCAACTGACTGAGCTACCCAGGTGCCCCAGACCATATACATATTTAAATCACATAGCTAACTTGTATTTAGGATTATGCAAACTGTCCAGCTCAGTAGAAGATGGATGACAGGGTATCAGCAGGCTAGAGGCTCTCTTGGTTTTATGGCTTTGTACAAATCAGTTTTCCTTTCTGGATCTTCCTTTCCCTATCTGTAAAGTGGGGGGTAGAGGGGTGGGAGGAAGAGACGGAAAGGAACTTGAGTTGTCACTTCTAACACTTAATGGATCCTTGTCTACGGAGTCCTCTTCAACTTCCAGTAGAACTGAATATTCTCACCAGTTCTGTGGCATTATTTGTGGTTTGTCAGCAAAGACTGGGAGTGAGAACAAATCTTGGAGACTATCTGTCAGACCCATGAAAGGGAGTGTTGAAGGGGCCTTAGCATACGGAGAAAAACAAGGACAATGTGGAGAGACTTTCACTAAACTAAATTTATTCAATGAAAAGACTGCCCTTTCTAAAAAAATACGTCATTTTCTTGGTGTTGAAATTAAGCATCTTTAGTGAAATGATGGTGATACTAAATGGTAGTATATGGTGATTGTAACTAGCGAATACAAGGTTGGTTGTTTTATCACAATAAGATATTTTTAGAAATAAAGAGAGCCTAAAATCTTTTGTTTTGCTATTGTTATTAGGGAGTTTAAGAAAAAGTTCCTGGGGCTTTTGGTGCTAAGAAGATTAAAATGTAGATTATTTTTTAAGAGTAAATATGAGTTTACTTTGTGGCCATCTGTCCAAATCTACAGACAACTCGGAAGTTTGTGTTAAATTTGCTTAGTATTAAATATAGTTAATATTCCGATTATTCTTTCCTACTGGATATAAAATGTCAGGGTATTTTTTGTGTGTGTGCTTGTGCCAACAAAATAAGCCTAGGCAGGGAAATTCCTCCTGGTGGTTGGAATTGTTAGTGGTGAATAGACTAGCTGCTGAGGTAAAGAACCCCCACGGGATTTCTCTGTCAGCTCAGAAATCTTTTAGTATTGTGGCCTTAGTCTTTTGCTGTGAAACAACATGAAATTAGACTTACAGATTGTATTTCAGATATGCCTAGAGGAAGAAATGGCAGTGGTTTGTTCCAAAGTGAATGTAGCAGATGATCTTTGTGTCTGAGAGAAGTCTTTGAAATTCATCCTGGTGTGCTGTTAATACCAGGTAAGATTTAGAGTCATTGTATATATATATATATATATATTTTTTTTTTTTTTGCATTCACAAAACTGTAGTATATCAAAATGTATCAAACACATTTTAAAAGTGTCTTCGGGGGCAGCCCAGGTGGCTCAGCGGTTTAACGCCACCTTCAGCCCAGGGCATGATCTTGGAGACCTGGGATTGACTCCTGCGTCGGGCTCCCTGTGTGGAGCCTCCTTCTCCCTCTGCCTGTGTCTAAGCCTCTCTCTCTGTGTGTCTCTCATGAATAAATAAATAAAATCTTAAAAAAAAAAAAGTCTCTTGGGTTAAAATGAGTAATTCAGTCTAATTCATAATTCTAATTCTTTTTTTTTTTTTAAGGTTTTATTTATTTGTTTGAGAGAGAGAGCCAGAGGGATTACAGAGGGAGAGGCAGAGAGAGAAGCAGACTCACTGCTGAGCAGAGTGCCTGATGCGAGGCTTGATCCCAGGGCTCTTAGATCCTGACTTGAGCCAAAGGCAGACACTTAACCGCCTGAGTCAACCCAGGTGCCCCAGGATTTCATAATTCTAATTTCTGTGCTCAGAGGACTGATTGCTCTTTGCTGTCTCTAAATGCTCCATTTTCAAAGGATAATTGGATAATTCCCAAAAGGAAATTTGTCCACTAGAAAAGAGTGCAGATCTGTCAATAGTGTTTTTCCTTACCTTTTCTCACATCATCAGTGTAGTTCTTTTCTGGTTAAGTCCAGAGGTTTGCTCCTGCCTCTGTCTTTCCAAAATATATCTGTTCATAGTCACCCCACACCCCTACCACCAATTGTAAGTCCTTCAATGGCTCTCACTATCTTCATAATCAGATTTACTAATCCTTATCTTGGTATCCAGGACACTTCATCACTGGGCTCTGGCCTCCATTCTCATTCCCCCATCCCCCTTTTTTGGTACTTCACTGAGTTTTGCTGAATATCTCTTGGAACTTTAACTCTCTCCAATCTCCATGTCTCCCTCTGCTGGAATGTTCTTTTCTCACTTCATCCATTATCACCTTCATACTCACCTTAGATATTACCTTGCCTTTAAGGCATCCCTTGACCTATTTCCTGCATACTTGTCCAGCTCCCTGTCTAGTGAGGATTTGGTGCCCTCTGTTTTGTCTGTTCTCTCCACTAGCTAGTGACATCACAGTGCATAGCAGAGTGTGTGGCTTGACCAGAGGTTGTTAAATCTGCTAGCTGTGCTATGTGCTAGACATGTCAGTGCTATCAAGCTGGTAGAGATCACCCAGTCCTTGTCCTTAGGAGTTCCATTCCAGGTGCACTTGACCTCTTCAGCTGTAAGACATCCCCCAGTTATTCACACCAAATTTGCAAAGTCTACTTAGTTTATCTTAGTGTCTAACTCACATCTTATTTCCTGAAGGAGGGGACTATCTTCTTTCATATCTGCATTATAATCCAGAAACTAGGTGGGCATTATCTTTGTTCCAAGCTTTGGAAGGTAAACATGCATTTGTTCTCTATTGCTTCCTCTTTCCCCTTTGGATATCTTCCACCTTGGGTTTTTTGCTTTTGTTTCAAGTTGATGTGTTTGGACAGTAAAGGTTTAAGAAATCAAGATATTAAATTGCAAGTTCATCTGTTGTGCATATAGCCTAGGGAAAATACAAATGAGAAAGGGAGGGGCACCTGGCTGGCTCACTGGGGAGAGCATTTGACTCTTGATCCTTGGGTTGTGAGTTTGAAACCCATGTTGGGTGTAGATTACTTAGAAATAAAATCCCCCTCCCCTTTTTAAAAGATTTATTTATTTGAGAGAGTGCGTGCATATAAGTGCGTGCACACAAACAGGGAGGGCAGAGGGAGAGAATCTTTAAGCAGACTCCCTGCTGAATACAGATTCCTCACTTGGGACCTCATCCCATGACCTTTGAGATCATGACCCTAGCCAAAACCAAGAGTCTGATGTTTAACTGACTGAGCCACCCAGGTGCCCCAAAAATAAATCTTAAGAAAAAAAAACAATAAGGGGGAAAGTACGTTGTCTCTTGTAAAAAGGCCCCATATTATATACTTCTTTTCAAAAGAACTGAGGTTATATAAAGAAAAATAAAAAAGACCCTGCTTAAGCTTAGCAAAGAGGCACGCAGAAAAGCTGGCAGCCCTGGTAAGATTTATAAAGAAATACTGGTTAAAAATTAAAGTTTTCCATTTCTTCCTCTCTCCCTTCTTATATTCTTGGGAAAAATCCCAAGGCAGCCATTTTCCATTTGCACCGAATTCTTGAGGTGGTCCATTGGGGCTCCTTTTTTCCAGAATCATCACATTTGGGCACTTTCTCCCAAGAGATGCTCCTTTTCTCCTACATAGGAGAAAGCCAGTGTCCTGAGTCCCACTCCCTCTTTCCCTGGAGCTTCTCCTTGTGGTTTGATTTTATCCTACCAGGCTCAATGATTCTTGAGCAGGACTTACTGGATTTTTCTTCTTGCACATTTTTCTTTTTAAACTTTGGTGAGTTTGAGCCAGTCTTAAATCTTCTCTCCCTTGTTCTTTCTTTTCTCCCTCTCTGGCAGTCTGCATCTTCTGCAGTCTCCATTGAATTGTTACAGTTACCCAGATCTGTTGTGTCTCCCCCATTACCAATTACCTGCCTACCTTTTCAATCCTGGCTCTCTCCTTTTATTCTCGAAGCTTATCTCATTGCAGGTTTATTCAGCCTTGCCCAGTCCCCCTACACAAGGCCTCCAGCCTTGCATTTTTTTAGTCTTTGTTTTTTTTTTTTTTTATCTCCTGTCCTCTGTGCCTCAAGACTTGTCTCCCTTTCCTTCCCATACTCAATTCTTCATCATTCTTTATCATTCATGTATTCGAGTACAAGAATACCTTAGTGCTTGTATTCATTTGAATACATGACTGATGTATTCACGTATTTAATCATGTAGTCATTTGCAAACATGTATGTTTTAAAAAAAATAACAGGTTTATTGAGATATAATTCATATACCATAAAGTTCACCCTTTTAAAAGTGTACACTTCAGTGGTTTTAAGTATATCCTTAGACTTGTGTGTGGATCACCACTATCTAATTCCAGAACATTTTCATCACCTCAGAAGAAGACTTGTTCTGATTAATAGTCACTCCCCATCCTCTACTCCCTCCAGCCCCTGGAAATCCCTAATCTGCCCATTCTGGGTATTTCATAGAAATGGAGTCATACAGTTTGTGCCCATTTGTCTGCCTCCTTTCTTTAGCATGATGTTTTTAAGGATAGTATTCATTCCTTTTATGGCCAAATAATAGTTTATACTTTGTTGATTGACATTTGTTTTTTTTTTTTTTTCCCGCTTTTGGCGATTATAAATAATACTGCTGTGAACATTCATGTACAGGTTTTTTTTGTGGATGAATATTTTCAGTTCGCTTGGGTGTGTACCTCGGAGTGGGATCACTGGGTCATATAGTAGCTGTGCTAAACTTTTCGAGGCACCACCAGCTATTTTCCAAAGCTGCATCATTTTACATTCCCAGTGTATGAGGATTTCAAGTTCTCTACCTCCTCATCGTTGTAAAGTTTTCAAAGTATACTTTTTTTAAAATGGGATTTTTTTTTGACACTTCTGCTTCTTGTTTTCTTCACTTAATACTTCTGGAAATTCCATTAAATCAGCTAGTATCACTCTGACTCACTGTGATTAATGGCTTCATAGTAGTATTCCATAGTAAAAATACACCATTTAGTCATTCAGTTCAGCAGATATTTATTTAGTTTTCTTAAGTAAATTCTATTCCCAACATGGGGCTCAAACTCACAACTCTAAAATCAAGAGTCACAGGCTCTACTGAATGAGTCAGCCAGGTGCCCCATCAATTCAGCAGGTATCTATTAAGTGGCTCTGAAGTGCCCTGTACTCTTCTAGGCTCTGGGACAACAGCATTGAACAAAACCCCCTGTACTCTTAGAATTTACTATCTGATAGGGGAGTGGGTGAGAAGTCAGGAAATAAGTAAGTAATACAGATAGGGTTTTTTTAGTGCAGTTTGAGTCTGTGGCAGCTTTCTTAAAGATTTTTATTTAAAAAATTTTGAGACACACACACACACACAGAGGCAGAGACACAGGCAGAGGGAGAAGTGGGCTCCATGCAGGGAGCCCGACATAGGACTGGATCCTGGGTCTCCAGGACCACACCCGGGGCCGCAGGTGGCGCTAAACCCCTGTGCCACTGGGGCTGCCCTTGTGTCAGCTTTCTAAGTGGTGTATATGAAGTACCAAAGGCTAGAGATTACCCTAAATATTACAGACTGCTCTAAGTCTGTATTAATATTAATTACTTGCAGGTGGAAAGTAGAAACACTTTCATAAAGTAAAAAATAGAAAACAACCAGCTGTAAATCCACATTTACAGTTTATTCTGGTGGAGTTTTTCTGGGGATAAACTGATGGGTCTGAAAGGTCTTGGTAGCAAAGTTGGCTTTTTTAGAAGTAGGTTCTACACCCAGCATGGACCCAGCACAGGGCTTGAACTCACAACCCTGTGATCAAGACCTGAGCAGAGATTAAGTATCAGAAGCTTAACCTACTGAGCCACCCAGGTGTCCCAGTGTTTGCATATTTATAAATTGTGTCCAAGCCCTCTTACTCTGGTGATCAGTAATAGACATCCTTGACCAGAAGCCAGGTAAGATATATGTGTTAGAAGTTTTTCATGGGGGACACCTGGTTGAGCATCTGCCTTTGGCTCAGGGCGTGATCCCAGAGTCCCGGGATCGAGTCCTGTGTCGGGCTTCCTGCGTGGAGCCTGTTTCTCCCTCTGCCTATGTCTCTGCCTCTCTCTCTCTCTCTGTGTCTCTCATGAATAAATAAATAAAATCTTAAAAAAAACCAAAAAAATAAAAAAGTTTTTGATGGATGCAGCCAAGAATTAATTTTGAGGGACATGGCAAAACTTCCAGGCCTATACAACAGTTTTATTTTCTTTCTGGATTTTTATGTATTTATTATTTTGCCCTGTGAATTATTGCGGTTGTCTCTACAGTAAAGTCTACTCTAAATTATTCATGCTGATCCTTAGGGAAAATAATCTGGGTTATCTAGAGTTGTTAGGCCTAGAGGGAAAATGATGTCCTCTCCACAAGGACAGATTTATTTTGATGCGGAGCCTAGTTGGGCCTGCACTAACCCCTCTTGGTTGGCTCTAGAAGTAATGCAGTTAAAATAAACATTTCAGTTCTGATTTTGTTTTTTTATATTGGACTTGGAAATGAAGTTAGAAATGCACACTTTAGCTACACATTTACTCAGCCTTCCTGTTACCTATCCAGTTCAAAGGCTTGCTTGGCCAGACCCAGCTCAATCATAATGGAATGCAAATCATTTATTAATAACCAGAATTTCATTGTGATGAATAAAATGTTTTGCAAAAAAGTTTTTTGGCATTTTACTTACTAACGTTCCTTGTTTTTAAATTAAAATTTAAAAAAAGCAACCTTGAAGTTTATGTTAAAGTCATATTTCTGAAGGTGTAATGTAGAATATAAAAGTCAGGAAGCTGTGTGGCTGTACTGGGATTCTTTTTTTTTTTTTTTTTTTTAAGATTTTATTTATTTATTCGTGAGAGATACAGAAAGAGAGAGGCAGAGACATAGGCAGAGGGAGAAGCAGGTTCAATGCAGGGAGCCTGATGTGGGACTTGATCCCAGAACTCCAGGATCACACCCTGAGCCAAGGCAGACACTCAACCGCCAAGCCACCCAGGCATCCATGTACTGGGATTCTTTATTTTTGTTTTTAAAGATTTTATTTATTTATTCATGAGAGACACAGAGAGAGATCAGAGTCATAGCAGAGAGAGAAGCAGGCTCCCTGTGGGGAGCCTGATATGGGACTCGATCTCAGGACTCTGGGATCACGACCTGAGCCGAAAGCAGATGCTCACCCACTGAGGCATCCAGGCGTCCCTATACTGGGATTCTTTTTTTTTTTTTTTTAATTTTTACTTTATTTTTTTATTTATTTTTATTTTTTTATGATAGTCACAGAGAGAGAGAGAGAGAGAGAGAGAGGCAGAGACACAGACAGAGGGAGAAGCAGGCTCCATGCACCGGGAGCCCGATGTGGGATTCGATCCCGGGTCTCCAGGATCGCGCCCTGGGCCAAAGGCAGGCGCCAAACCGCTGCGCCACCCAGGGATCCCTATACTGGGATTCTTAATCACTTTCTTTCCTGCCTTTGCTCTGACTCCCTCTCCCATCGTACATGTGCTTAGTTGGGTTACATTCCCAAACTTTATTTATAAAACTAATTTAATTCATAAGTTTTATGTAGTCTCTGTTAATAGTATTGTGGAATCTGATGAGCATCTATAACAGCAGAGCTGAAAAAAGCATACATTTCTTGTGTACCTTTCATGAAATATGGTCCTCTCACAACACATCTTGAGGCAGTTAGCACAACTGTTATTTTCCTTAATTTTATAAATGAGGAAATGAGATTAAGAAGACAGAGGTAATCAGTGGCCAAGCTTGGATTTGAGCCAGGTTTCTGACTAAAAGTCTTATGTTCTTGTTGTTGTATTATGCTGCCTTTCAACTAGAATACATTTGTCATAAGGTTGAAGGAATGACAGTGCTATTTATTTAGCCTGGAGAATGGAAAACTTAGGTGGGTATTGTTTCTCTTGTAATTGAAATATTTGATGGAATTTATTTTGGTTGCTTTCGCAGGTATTCTGGTAAATGGCAGTTCCCATTTGCACTGACATTTGGCTACATAAACTGCCCAAGATTTGTGGGAGCTGCCCTTTTCCAGTTACTACCTAGTAACAAAGGCTGTGGGATGTCAAGGGTTGATGGGTAGGGGGATTAAATTAGATGTCTGACCTGAGTCCTCTCTCCTCTCACTCTCCTTTGCTTCCTCCCTCTGCATCCTTACTTACCTGACCTCTTATTTGGGCCTCCTGTCTTCTCTTTCTTGCCTCTTTTTCCTTAAGGCACTCAGATGCAAGTTTTAAATGTTGGATGGTTTCTTGATAAAATTTAAAGATAATTCTGTTTGCCTATTTCATTTTTCTCACATTTGGAATATATTCTCATTATTATTTTATTTTACTTTTTTTTTTTTTTTTTTAAGATATAATTTATTTGACAGAGAGCACAAGCAGGGGGAGCGGCAGAGGGAGAACAGATGCAGGACTCAATCCCAGGACCCTCATGATGTGAGCTGAAGGCAGAGACTTAACCGACTGAGCCGCCCAGGCACCCTATTTTATTTCTTTTCTTCTTTTTTTTTTTTTAAGATTTTATTTATTCATGAGAGACACACACATACACAGAGGCAGAGACACAGGCAGAGGGAGAAGCAGGCTCCATGGAGGGAGCCCAACGTGGGACTTGATCCTAGGTCTCCTGGATCACACCCTGGGCTGAAGGCGGCGCTAAACCGCTGAGCCACCCGGGCTGCCCTATTTTATTTCTTATAAACATTTTATTTTGGGGGCCCCTGGGTGGCTCAGTGGGTTAAGTATCCTACTTGTGCTTTGCCTCAGGTCATGATTTTAGGTCATGATTTTAGGGTCGTGAAATCGAGCCCTCCATCAGACTCTAAGCTCAGTGAAGAGTCGATTTTTCTCCTCTCTCAGCTCTTCCCCTCCCCCTACTTGTATGTGCTCTAGGAATAGTAGTAGAAAAAATTATAAATTCCAAATTCATACTTTACTGTCACTTTATTTAAAATGATATGGAAGGAAGGAGGGGAGCCTGCCTGGCTTAGTCAGTGGAGCATGTGACTTGATCTCAGGGTTGTGGGTTCAAGGCCCATGTTGGGTGTAGAGATTACTTTAAAAATAGAATTTTTTTTTAAGATTTAATTTTTTTTAACTGGAATTGAAAATTGAAGAATGGATACTGATATGGTAGGCTAAGGAGAGGTTTATTATGTAAGAGATTCTCTCATGAAAAGATAATTCAGTATTTCTCTCTTTTTTTTTAAGATTTTATTTATTTATTTATGAGTTACAGAGAGACAGAGAAGTAGAGACACAGACAGAGGTAGAAGCAGGCTCCATGCAGGGAACCCGACATGAGACTTGATCCCGGGTCTCCAGGATCACACTCTGGGCCGAAGGTGGCACTAAACCACTGAGCTGCCCAGGCTGTCCAGTATTTACTTTCTCATTCAAGGTTTTTATCCTTGGAGATATGTAGCCAAGGTTCTTACCCTATTTTGTTCCCAGTTGTAAGTGATTGCGCAAAATTTTATATAGAAAAAGCTACATAGGCACTGTGTTTGCCTGGCCAAAGGAATTATACACTGCAGATGGGCAGAGGGGGTGGGTGGTAAGCAGTAGTAAGTTCCGTATTGACGTGAGTGACTTCTGAGAAAGAATCATTAGAATTCTTAGTCACTGTACATCTTTGAGAGTAGTTTCGAAGATTAGTAAGGTCAAGAGGAAAAAGACCTGTTATCTCAGACAGCTGATGAATTTTTGCATAGCAGTTATTGGTTTCTTTTGTCTAAGTGCTTAAAATTTTTTTTGTCAGAAGCCCAAACTTTAGGTATTTGTTCCATGATTAAGTCTCTGTGCCATGCTGTGTCAGAAGCTCGGCAGATTTCAGATAGCAAGGGTAGCTGAACTGAAGAAGAGATTGGGAGATGAGCAAGTGAGAAAGTCAGCTAGGAGAATTCTCCTGCAGAAGTACCATACAATGGTTTTTAAAATAACTAAAGTTATCCTTATCTCACTGCTGTCTGGAGCCTTTAGAGATGAACCATTGTGAATATCTGATATCTAGCTAACTGAGGTTAGTGTAGGAACTTCCCATTTCTGCTGATGTCTGATGATAAATCAGCCCTCTCAGATCCATTGGAAGGCTTGTGAAGAGTGAGAAGGAGGATCCAACTTTCTTTCTTTCTTTTCTTTCTTTTTTAAGATTTTATTTATTTGAGAGAGAGAGAGAGAGAGAGAACATGAGCAGAGGGGAGGGACAGAAGGAGGGAAAAGTAGACTTCCTGTTGAACAGGAAGCCTGAGGAGGGGCTTAGTCCAGGACTCTGGAATCATGACCTGTGCCAAAGACAGAAGGTTCATTTGGTGTAGGGGCATCTCTGATTACTAGGTATCGCAGAATCTGCCTCTTGATAACTTGTACTCACTAGTCCATCCTGTTCCTTTCTGAATCTTTTCAAATTTGAAAGCAGCCATATTTTTTAAACAACCTACTGAGTTGAAAGTCTCTCTCTCTTTGACTTGTTTCCAGAGCGCTATATCAGAATTTGAAGACTCCCATTTTCTAAATTGGGAGTAAGATGCTGTGACATTTGTATGAGAATCTATTGTTCTTAATATCCGCTACTAGTAAGCTTTTACTGAAATTCAGTTTGCTAATGTCATGTAGCTGTGTTCTAAAATTTTACTTTTTAAAAAATTGGAATGAAACAGAAACCTATTTTACATATTCTATTTTCTTTTGTTTCTAAAGATTTTTTTTTAATTAATTAATTTATTTATTTATGATAGTCACACAGAGAGAGAGGGAAAGAGAGGCAGAGACACCGGCAGAGGGAGAAGCAGGCTCCATGCACCGGGAGCCCGACGTGGAATTCGATCCCGGGTCTCCAGGATCACGCCCTGGGCCAAAGGCAGGCGCCAAACCGCTGCGCCACCCAGGGATCCCTGTTTCTAAAGATTTTATTTATTTGAGAGAGCACGCATGCACATGAGAGGGTGGGAGAGCAAGGTGGAGCGGGACACAGAGGGAGAAACAGACTCCCTGCTTAGCAGGGAGCCCGATGCAGGGCTCTATCCCAGGACCCTGAGATCAGGACTTGAGCTGAAGACAGATGCTTAACTGACTGAGGCACCCAGGCACCCCTCTATTTTCTTAATACCCAATTGACTACGTTATATTGAAATTCTGACATGTAATTGAGCTTTATTGCTTGAACTTGCAATAATTACTCATGCAGTGAAGAAAAACAGTATGATCCTGAATTGGCAACAATTCAGCAAAATCAGTGTAATTGAGTTATATGGTGTATCTCAGCATTTTAGCAAGGAAGTATGTACCATGACATTTTGAACTCAGAAGGAAGTGCTTTCCCCGCCCGCTGTTTTTCTTTTTTTCCCCTCTTACGTCCTTATCCTACCACTAATGAGTGAGCCGAAGTTTTACATTGTTACAGGTATGTCTTAGAACAGAGGTGAACTGTGTAATAGGTGGTTAACTGGCCTGTCTAGAAAAAGTTTATTAGGATTTACTTATGATACATGTCCTTTTCAGCCTTGATTTTTGTCTGTTTTTTATTTTTATTTATTTATTTATTTGTTTGTTTGTTTATTTATTTATTTATTTAAAAAATTTTTATTTATTTATGATAGAGAGAGAGAGCCGAGTCTTATGCTTATGATAGAGCCCGACGTGGGATTCGATCCCGGGTCTCCAGGATCGCGCCCTGGGCCAAAGGCAGGCGCCAAACTGCTGCGCCACCCAGGGATCCCAATTTTTGTCTGTTTTTTAGGTGTTTGGTTTCGTCCTCCATAATAGTTATTAAAAGATATCTTTAAGGTACTTACTTACCCTGCCTTGCCTCATAAATGGGCATTTGCATCCTCAGCGAGGCCTGGGGGAGCAGTCTGTATACAACTGCCATCTGAAGTTGTGTTGATAAGTGCTGGAAGAGTTATAGTCTAAGTCATGAGGAGGGGGAGACCACGTGTGAGTTTTGGTATTGGTGCTGCTATAGGTTCTCTGAGCTAGACCTTGAGGCGACTTGAACTACACTCATCCTTTGAGATTGGCTTTGAAGGAGGAGGCACTTTAAGTGAATGGACATTGGAGTTGGAGGAAGAACATACCAGTTGGTGGGAGCTGCATGAATAAGGCAGAGGTGACCAGCACTGGTTTTATGAAAATGAAACAGACCAGCTGCTCTAAACTTAGGCTGTTTGGAGCAGACTCCCAGAGAGTGGTTTTGAAATTAGGTCAGGCTATTTTGTCGAGGACTGATGTGAAGCGAGGGGATTCGGACTTTTAATGTTCTTGCTGAGTATGGCACAAGACTTCTACCGATCTTTTTTGTCATGGTTCACTTTGTATATTATTTCCTTTGCTTCCTTCCCTACTGCTACCCTTCCCCACTGCTGCCTTTCCTTTCCTCCCTATTTGAGGATCTGTGTGCCAAGCCTGAAGTTTCCAGAGAAAATACAAATGCCCAATTACATTTGAATTTGAGATAAATAGCAATTTTTGTTGTTGTTTAATTGTGTACTGAATGTTGATAAAATAGTGTGACGTGAGTGCTGTGATAGCAATACCAGAAGTCATTTGAGCTGAATCTTGATATGATGTGTGAGCAGTTATTTCTCAGGCAAGAAGATGGTAAAAGGCTCTCAGGGATAAGGAATAGTAGGAGTAGAAGTGTGGGTATTTGAAAGAGCCTGGCTATGTTTGTGTGTAAAATGGGAAACCAGGTCGGGAAGGTGGGTGGGAGCCAGGGTCTGGAGGGATGTGTATTGGTCATTGGGGCATTTGGTCTAAGGCAGTGGGGAGACGGGAGTAGGTAGCAGAGTGGGCTTTGTACTTCAGTATGGAAAAACAGTTGTTTCTCAAACAGGAGCATTGCAGGCAGGGAGAAGGTCAGAAAGCTGTGGTAGTTGTCAGGCTATATGTTTTCCCTGACACAGTAAAAGACTGGAGCAGGGCTGGTGGGGATGGAGAGGAGAGAATGCTGTAAGCACTACCTACCATTGGTTGCCAAGACATGTCCTACCGTAGTTAAACGTTTCCAAACATAGAGTACACCCAAGGCACTCTGTAGTCTCACTGTACGAGCCACCCCTTGAGATAAAGAAAGACAACACAGGGAGTTGCCTAGTTGTGGTGGAGAGGTGGAGGTTTGGAGTCAGACCTACTCAAATCCCTGCTGTTACACTTCCCAGCTGTGAAGGCTCAGGTTACCGTTTTTTACAGTGGACTGACTATCATAACCATCTCCTTAGGTGAAGGAGAATTGAATGAAATGTGTGTGAAATTTCCAGCATAGTGCTTGTCATATAGTTGGCCCAAAGGCTTTATTTACTTTTCCTTCTTTCCCTCTTGCCAGTGAGGTTTCAGAGGGATGGGAGAATGATGGACTTTAGCCATCCATTTGGGGTTATCAGTTTTGGCCAGGGAGCAAGGGGACTGCAGAAGGAGATACAGGTAAGCAGTGAGGCCCTGTGGCTCCTTTCCACATTTCATTCTGGGAGATCACAGACAGCCCTTCTTTGAGTTATCTGTCCTTTTCCAGGGAATGTGGATGGAAATCCAGGGGAGTAATAGGCCTGTGGCAGAGACATTTCCTTCCTGTCAGCCAATTCTGTTGAGTTGGCTTATTCAAGTCAACAGAATGTCTGTGCAGATATGGCCCTGTGTGTGGTAAGGTACAGAAAGATAGAGATCTTCTCCTTCCAGGTTTAAACCAATCCCGGTACACCAAGGTTTCTGTCTTGGCACTATTGATACTTTGGGTCCTGTGGTTCTTTGTTGAAAGGGACTGTTCTGTGCATTGTAGGATGTTTGACCATCCCTGGCCTCTACACACTCAATGCACCTCTACCCCATCGTGACAGCCAGAAATGTCTACCAACAGTCCCATTGGTCCCCTATGGGGCAAAATTGCCCACTATTGAGACTGTAACCTTTTTTTTTTTTTTTTAAAGATCTTATTTATTCATGAGAGACACAGAGAGAGAGGCAGAGACATAGAGAAGCAGGCTCTTGGTAGGGAGCCTGATGTGGGACTCGATCCTGGGACCGGGATCAAGCCCTGAGCCAAAGGCTGACGCTCAACCGCTGAGCCACCCAGGCGTCCCGGAGGCCACAACCTTATATTCAGTAGACACAAAGAAAAAAGGACTCCTTAGTATTTTTACTAAATTTCATTTTATAGAACTATAGTTTTATCTAACTATGAAATGCTTGTTGAAAAAGATTTCATTTTTATTAAACCATATTGAAATTCTAATCTTTTTTTTTTTTTTTTTTTAAGAAGGGGGTATGGGAGAGGGGTAAAGGGAAAGGGAGAGAAAGAATCTTCAGCAGTCTCCACACCTAGCACCAAGCTGGATGCAGGGCTCGATCTCACAACCCTGAGATTATAACCTGAGCCAAAATCAAGAGTCAACTGTTTAACTGACTGAGCCACCCAGGTGCCCCGTCTAATCTATTTTAATTTGTTTAGTTTAGAAAGACTTCCTTTTATGCTATTAACAAAACAATTCTCAAATCTAAATTATTGGTTTTTTTAGTTGAGCATTTAGGAACTTTTTTTTTTTTTAAAGATTTTATTTATTCATAAGAGACAGAGAGAGAGAGAGGCAGAGACACAGGCAGAGGGAGAAGTAGGCTCCATGCAGGGAGCCCGTTGTGGGACTCGATCCCGGGACTCCAGGATCACGCCCTGGGCCGAAGGCAGGCGCCAAACCACCTAGCCACCCAGGGATCCCCTGTTTTGTTTTGTTTTTTAATAAGTTTTTCCGTATAATTTATATACAACAGAATGCTTCCATTTTAAATATACAGTTTGATGGGGTTTGAAACTGTATACGGCCATATAAGCAGCACCCAGTACAGATACACAGTATTTTCATAACCCCCAAAAGTTCCCTTATATCTTGTGCAACTTACTTCCCCTTCTTCAACCCCTGGGCAACCGCTGATCTGCTGTCACTATAAAGAAGTGTGCATTTTGTAGAATTTCATGTAAATGGAATGTATCAGGCTTCTTTCTTTTTTAAAGATTTATTTAGGGCAGCCCCAGCGGTTTAGCACCGCCTTCAGCCCAGGGTGTGATCCTGGAGACCTGGGATCAAGTCCCACGTTAGGCTCCCTGCATGGAGCCTGCTTCTCTCCCTCTCCCTCTGCCTGTGTCTCTGCCTCTCTCTCATGAATAAGTAAAATCTTAAAAAAAATTTTTTTATTTATTATTTGAAAGAGAGAGCGCACGTGAGGGAGAGGGCAGAGGGAGAGAAAGAGAGAAAGAAAATCTCCAGCAGACTCCCACCCAGCTGAGCAGGGAGCCCAGTGCTGGGCTCAGTCTCACGATGCTGAGATCACTACCTGAGCAGAAATCAAGAGTTAGAAGCTCAATGGACTGAGCCCCTCAGGTGTTCCCCAGGCTTCTTTTATTTATCATAATGCTTTTGAAATTCATCCAGGCTGTTCCATGTTATCAGTGCATTCTTCCCTTTTTTTTTTTTGCTGGGTTTTATTTCATTATATAGCTATGCCATAGTTTGTGCATTCTCGTGTTGACAGTCATTTGGTTGTTTCTGATTTGGAGGTTTTCTTTTTTTTTTTAAGATTTTATTTATTTATTCATTGGAGACACACACAGAGAGAGAGAGAGGCAGAGACCTAGGCAGAGGGAGAAGCAGGCTCCATGCAGGGAGCCCGATATGGGACTTGATCCCGGAACTCCAGGACCTCGCTCTGAGCCGAAGGCAGACTCTTAACCACTGAGCCACAGGCATCCCTGATTTGGAGGTATTATATGTATTTTTAAAGAGCTGCTGTGAACATTTGTGTATGTCTTTGTGTGCATATATGTTTTATTCTTTTCAATAAATACCTGGGGTGGGAATTACTGAGTAATATGGTAAGTATGTATTTAAATTTATGAGAAACTGCCAAAACGTTTTCCAAAGTAGCATTACTGTTTTATACTTCTAACAGCAATGTGTGAGAGTTCCAGGTGTTTACACCCTCACTGACCCTTAGTCTGTCTCTTTCATTTTGGTGGTTCTAGTGAAGTGGTTCAAATCTAAAATTTTAAGCTTCTTTTTAAAATTAATTATTTATTTATTTAAATTAAACATTTATTTAGTTATTTTTAAGTAAGCTCTACACCCAGTGTGAGGCTTGAACTCACAGCCTGGAGATTGAGAGTTACATGTTCTGACTGGGTCAGCTGGGCATCCCCTTAAGTTTTGTTTTGTTTTGTTTTGTTTTTTTAGATTTTATTTATTTATTTGACAGAGAGTACGAGTAGGGGGTGCACAGAGGGAGAGGGACAAGCAGATTCCCTGCTGAGCAGGGAGCCCGACTTGGCTGGATCCCAGGACCCCAGAATCACTACCTGAACTGAAAGCAGACACTTAAAAAAAAAAAAAAAAAGAAAAAAAGAAAGCAGACACTTAACTGACTGAGCCACCCAGGTACACCCCCCACCCCCTTAAGCTTATTTTTTATTTAAAAAAAATTTTTTTTTCTTAAGCTTATTTTTTAAAGGATTTTTTACACTGTTACATTTGAACAATTTGTGAAATGCAAAGAAAAGCTTTCATTTTGTGTTTTGGATCAGAGTTTGTTATAAATGTAAAAATATATCAAATTGATGTTTTTAATTAAAAATAAGGCTGATGGTTTATTTTATGAATATAACATTGTGCAGTTGTGTAACTGCCTGCCAGAACTCCAAGCATAAAGCCATGGCTTGAAGGGGTCCTGAATAAACGTTTTCTTTTTGTAAATATTCGCAAACCTTGGGTTAGGAGGGAATGGCCAGAGGAGACAAAATTTTTTGCATTCTGGGAATTTGAACTTTGGGAGCCAATTTGTTTTGGACTAAATCTGGAAAAATCATTTGTGTACTGTAGCCAGAAATTCTTTTAGGCTGTCCTTTTCCAGCCTTCTCACTTGTCTGGAATGTTAAGTATTGTCAGTTTAACGGCCTTTTCAGCAGTTTATATTAAAAAAGAGAAATCTCCAGAAATGGATCTGAAGAAGTCTTGGTATAAGATTAGTTTTTTTTGAAAAGAGAGAGGCAAACCAAGAACAGATGCTTAACTCTAGAGAACAAACTGATGGTTATGGGTATGTGAGGGGGTGTTCAATAGGTGATGGCGATGAAGTAGTGCACTTGTGATGAGCACTGGGTTATGTATGGAAGAGTTGAATCACTATATTGTATACCTGAAACTAATATTACACTGTATGTTAACTAACTGGAGTTTGAAAAAAAAATTTTGGGGGGAGTCCCTGGGTGGCTCAGCGGTTTGGTATCTGCCTTTGGCCCAGGGCGTGATCCTGGAGTCCCGGGATCGAGTCCCACATCAGGCTCCTTGCATGGAGCCTACTTCTCCCTCTGCATGTGTCTCTGCCTCTCTCTCTCTGTGTCTCTCATGAATAAATGAATAAAATCTTTAAAAAAAATTTTTTTAAAGATTAGTTTTGTGGGTTTTTTTTGTTGTTGTTGTTTTTTGTTTTTAATCTGGCAAGCAATAAAAAGGAGAAGATTTATGGTTCTAAGTTTGAAAAATCCAGGGAGCTTCTAGTTTCTAAAGATTTCCTTGTAGAATCTTGTAGAGTCATAGAAATCATAAGTTAATACTAGTGGGCTTCTCTCTGGCCAAAACCAAATGGATGTAGAGTTGTGCCTTTGAATTTTTGTTGCTGATAATTAACTCCTTAGTATCCTATCAGCAGCTGTGGTTTAATGGAAAGAGCTCAGACTTTGGGCAAGCTATTTACCTCCCTGACCCCAGTTTCTTCCTCCTTTCCAGCCATGTAGGCTGATGATGAGAATCAGGTGTGCTGGTGCAGTGGTGGCCTTTCTTTTCTTTTTTCTTTTTTCTTTTTTTTTAGTGCTGGCCTTTCTTGTTGGCCGGCTGATGGTCTCCAGGCAGCTGCTTATATTTATTATTTTTTTAAAGATTTTTATTTATTTATTTATTCAGAGAGAGAGAGAGAGAGGCAGAGGGAGAAGCAGGCTCCATGCAGGAAGCCCGACGTGGGACTCGATCCCAGGTCTCCAGGATCACACCCTGGGCTGCAGGCAGCGCTAAACTGCTGCACCACCGGGGCTGCCCAGCTGCTTATATTTAAACACCAGCAACACCAACAAAGTATCTCTACCGACTCATGACTCTCCCTTTAATGAAGCTAAAGTTTGGAAAGGTCTTTATCCTTCATCTCCTCAATTTTTTTTATCACATTCCACTGCAGTCTGACTTGGCCCTTGACCTTCCTTTTGGGCTGTTTGCCCTTCTTGCTGTCAACTCCTTATGGCTAACTTCAGTATTCACTTGGGCATGGCTGGTCAGTGTAGCCTTTGTCCTTTTGATGCCCCCTCTGCAGAGCATGGCCAGATGGAAAGGAGAAAGCTGTGAGGGGAAGTGAGGGGAAATCATAGAGGAAACTGTTTTTCTCTTCTTCTGTGACCATAGGGGTCTTCAAGGGTGTATACCCCTAGGCTAAGGAGAAGACACTGGGGCAAAGTTGTTTCCTTCTCAGGGTTGAAAGTGGAAGTAGAGGAAAGGTGGATCTGAATGCCACCTTTCTGCCTCAGTAAATCGTAATGTGGGTCATTGATTTCTGGAAACAATATCATAACAAGACAAACTACCATATTAAACATGTACATTAGTTGATAATCACACTTTGATTTTAGGCATGAAATAAAATCGGTGTCAGGGCACCTGGCTGGCTCAGTCAGAAGACCATGTGACTCTTGATCTGGGTTGTGAGTTCAAGCCCATGTTGGGTGTAGAGGTTACTTAAATAAGTAAAAAAACTTTTAAAAATCGGTGTTAAAAATGAGAAGATACTGTGTTACAATAAAAATAAACATTTGAAAATTGTCAGTAGGCATTATAATTGTCAGCTGCTTAGTAAGCATTGTATTTTGGCCAGTAATGGACTTTTGTATGTGGATTCAGACTAAGCAGAGAATTGTATATCCAAAGACATTTCACCTAGGCTTCTTTCCTTCCTCTCTCTGTTTCATGCATCTTGCATACACGCCCACTTGCACATGTGCAGTTTTTTTTTTTTAATTTTTTTTTTTTTATTATTTATTTATGAGAGTCATACAGAGAGAGAGAGAGAGAGAGGCAGAGACATAGGTAGAGGGAGAAGCAGGCTCCATGCACCGGGAGCCTGACGTGGGATTCGATCCCGGGTCTCCAGGATCGCGCCCTGGGCCAAAGGCAGGCGCCAAACCGCTGCGCCACCCAGGGATCCCATGTGCAGTTTTTTGACATGACAGGCTCACGCTTTTCCTCTGAGTAAGCCTTGACTTTTTCAAGAGTCTCGCTCGAGGTCCATAAAATGTGTACATTTAAATGTACTTTTTTCAGTGTGTGTCATAATTCAGGAAAGAAGGGTTAGAAACATGTATCTGTTGAGGAATTCAGAGTTGGATCAGTCTGTTGCATTAGGACTTATCTAATTAAAACGTTTCTTATTGAATTTGTTTTCTGCGTTCTATTTGGTTTTTGTAGGCCACGTGGTATTTTCAGATTGGTTTTTGGTTTTGATTCATTTAGTAACATGTAGTTACTGACTCCAGTGTGGCTAGTTTCCTAAATTTCAGTTTTCCCTTGACTGTGTGATGCTTTTTCCTCAGTGTTTTAAGTCTGTACTTAATTTACAATTTTAATATGATCCCTCCATTTCAAATATGGAGTTTGTGAAATAAGAGAAAGAAATTATTTAGATAGTTGGGGTTGAAACCCTTTTTGGATTTTTTAGTGGGATATTCATAGGCATAAAAAAAAATCATAGCTAATCAGCAGTTTCCTTTTTAAAAGTAGTTTTGATTCCTGGTTCTGAATGGTATAAATTATGGAATAGAATTTTTGGATTTCTGGGCAGCCCTGGTGGCCCAGCGGTTTAGCACTGCCTTTGGCCCGGGGTGTGATCCTGGGGATCTGGGATTGAGTCCATGTCAGGCTCCCTGCCTGGAGCCTGCTTCTCCCTCTGCCTGTGTCTCTGCCTCTTTCTCTCTGTGTCTCTCATGAATAAATAAATACAATATTAAAAAAGAATTTTTGGATTTCTGAAAGATCTTAATCCATTCTCCTTGCCTTATAAACAAGGCTCACAGAATTTAGCATGACTTATCAAGGTCATGCAAACTTGTCAGGCTTGTGACCACAGTTCAGGTTTCTTGATTATCATTCTAGTGAACTCTCTACCATATATTTTCAATATTTCCTGATATATAATTTTCAGTGGGAGAAAACCAGAGGCAAGTGTTTGTTGACATCTATGTGCAATGATATATAATTTAAGTAGTGAGTATAAACAGTCTTTAGTCATTCCTTATAAAGGGTTTCTCTTACAAAGTGTCTTTTGAATCACTGCTTTTACTTTAATAAGGCATTAGTCATACTTAGGGCATGCAGTGTGTTCTTCTCTACATTATGATAGCTCACATTTATCCCATCTTTACCGTGGGCTGTCACTCTGCTAAACAGTTTAGGTTCATTACTTCATTTAATCCTCTCAACATCCTTATAAGGGAGGTAGCATCAGCAGCCCATTTTCTCTATGAGGAAACTGAGATTTCAGAGAGGTTGGGTAGCTTGCCTGTGGATACAGATTTGTTAGTGCAAAGTAGAGCAGCCTCTGGGATCCTGGTTGTTTTAAAGGAGCACAGATTTTTTAAAGTATCAATTAAGTAACAAATTTAAATAGTTTTAAATAGCAATACATTTTGTATAACAGAAGGAAAAAGAGGTTCTAATTAGAGGTGATTAAGAGGTGTTCAAAGGAAAAAGTAGTGACAGTGTTAAGATCCTGGTGTGACTGTAGAGGAGGAAGAGATAGAGGATGCCTCTGGAGTTGCCATCAAATTCCTGTCCCACATGCTGCCAGGGCTGAAGGTGCGTCTTGCTGAGGGAGGGGCCTCAGCTCTCCAGCAGTTCCCAAGACAGTGTCAGTATTCTCCATGCAGGGTGTATCCTTCATGATGCAGTATCATGACAGTTAAGGTAAATTTTCAAGGTCCTTTGGGCATTATTTTTGAAACTTGATCGGTGTGCTCTTCATAGGTGGGTGGTTTCTGAATCACTGAGATAAAGTGCCACACCTGATCTTGGGTTGTTGCACTGTGTTTCTGACTTCTGTGTGTTGGAGAAGTGAATTCCCCTGGAATGTGTATCAGGATTTTTGTCCTTTAAATTTGTCTATACATGTTATTTTGTCCAAGAACTCCATAGTTAGATTTTATCAACCCTTCTTAGAAGAGAGGAAACAGTTGCAAAGATACAGAGACGAAGAGATCTGCCTGCAGTCACACAGCTTATATGGCAAAGTCAGAGCTTGAACCTAGCTCTGCTGATATTAGTTCAGTACTCTGCTACTGTTTCTGAGACCCAGAGGGAGTCTTGTCATGGCTCTGACCTACGTGACATTGTCATCAGTTCCATGAATTTTGCTAAGTTAGAAGGGTTTTGGGGTCAGAAGGTACCTTCGAGATTCCTTAGAATCCAACGTCCTTGTATTGAAAATGGGGATCCTGGGTGGACCTGTGACTTAGGTTAAAGACAGCACTTGTTCGAGAGAGAACTGTGGGTTTTAAGTCAAAGTCAGAATTTTAAGGTATCCTAAACGCTGAAGCCTTGCGCTAAATCTGACCAAATGAAAATTTGATCAGATACAGATGTAAATTTTTTCAGAACATAAATTACACAGCTATGAAAAGGAAAGCAGTGAGGTGTTTACAATTTCATCAGTATTTCTGTGTGTTTGGAAATTTTTGTAATAAAATGTTAGGGGAAAAAAGAGAAAAAGCAGCTTAGTGACTATTTGTATGAAAAAGACAGGTGAGTATTAGGTAACTGTGAACTCAGTGTGCCTCTGGTAGCTCCTAGAAAAGCAGTTTTTCTTTAAGAGGAGCTCAGTGTCTAGATCAAGAGAATAGTCACACTGAGCTCTGCTTGCCAGACCAGATCTGTGTAGCATCTGTGTCCAGTTCCAAGGGCCTGAGCCTGTCCATTGCTGATGGACAAATGGTGCTGAATCTGGAGGTGTGGCTGGAGATTCATGGGGCCATTGTGGAAGAAAGGCAGGTGTACAGTAGCACTGTGGTGGTCTTCAGATCCTGGGAGAGCTGTGGGCTGTGAGTTGTTTTTTTTTTTTTTTTTTTTCAAGATTTTATTTATTTATGAGAGAGAGCCAGGAGGAGGAACAGAGGGAGAAGGACAACCAGACTCTGCACTGAGCAGAACCCAACTAGGGGCTCCATCTCACAACCCTGAGATCATGACCTAAGCTGAAATCAAGAGTCTAATGTTTAACCGACTGGGTCACCCAGGTGCCCGAAGAATGGTACTTTTGAGTGAAGAGAACTTAGAGTCAAATCAGAGGAAAGAAGTGACAGAGAAGGAGATGCCAATGAGGCATTCTCACGCCTGAGCCCCACCACCATATTATGTCCTTTCAGCCCATCCTCCACAACAGTGCTGGGTTCATCTTTAGGAACTACAAATCCTGGGATCCCTGGGTGGCGCAGCGGTTTGGCGCCTGCCTTTGGCCCAGGGCGCGATCCTGGAGACCCAGGATCGAATCCCACGTCGGGCTCCCGGTGCATGGAGCCTGCTTCTCCCTCTGCCTCTCTCTCTCTCTCTCTGTGTGTGTGTGTGTGTGACTATCATAAATAAATAAAAATTAAAAAAAAAAATAAAACAAAAAATAAAAATAGGAACTACAAATCCAAGTTAGGGCTGCACTAACTTTAGTCTGTAGTTTGCCATCCTGTATTGGACAAAGGCCAGGGCTTGACTGGCCTTCTGGGCCCTTCCCCACTAGCCCTTTTGACATTTCTGTGTTCTAGCCAGACCCACGTTCTTAGAGTCCTTCAGGTGAGCTTATGCTTTCTCACACTTCTGTGAGGTTCTCACCTGGTTCCCCAGAGGTGGAACCAAGGACTAGCTCTTTCTATGGCCATTGTACTTTGTTTATCTACTTATGTTGTTTTTTCAGTAGAATTTATGAGGGATGGGGTCTTCTTCACTGTTTATGTATCTTGTTTCTTCTACTAAACTATGAACTCCTTGAAAATAGGTGTTTTGTTTTAATTATCTTTATTCATGTATTTATTTATGTCTTGTCTGACTAGTATCCTAGAGAACTGGCATTTCCCATGGTACAAAGTAAGTAATCAGTGAACATTGAGTAAATAATGACTTGCTCATAACTTTTTAGTGGTCAGTTTCCTCCAACAGTAGATGCTTGTAACTAAAAGATTTCTTGTCAGTGGTGTTGCATGCAAGATTTCCTATAAATGGCCTCCAAAATATTTACCATTTTTAAGAGTCTGTGGTTTGATTTTTTTTTTCTCCAAGTAATCTCTACGCCCCAACATGGGGCTTGAACTCACAACCCTGAGACCAAGAGTTGAATGCTCTACCAATTGAGCCAGCCAGGCCGTCCTGTGGTTTGACTTTTAAGTAGTATTTTGTCTACTATATCTGGCAGGTAAGAGATGGTCCTTTGTTTTTTTTGTTGTTGTTGTTGTTTTTAAGATTTTATTTATTCATGAGAGACACAGAGAGAGGCAGAGACAGAAGCAGAGGCAGAGACGCAGGCAGAGGGGGAAGCCGGCTCCATGTAGGGAGCCCGATATGGAACTCCATCCCAGGTCTCCAGGATCAGGCCCGGGGTTGAAGGCGGCGCTAAACCGCTGAGCCACCCGGGCTGCCCTCTTCGGTAGGTTTTAATTATGTGATTTCCTCATAGATGTAAAGGAAACGCAAGCTTCCTGTGTGGCTGTGGATGTGTAATTAGCTTTAGGCAGGGCTCCTGGAGCTGTAAATCCTGTCCTGGGGAACCCAAGTACAGGGACATCCTGGTGAGAGTTCTAGCCACCCAGATTGCTGCCTTCTAAGTGCAGGATTATTTCTGTAAAATGAGGGCAGTTATGTCTCTGCCCAGGCCTAACAAATTATTATTTTAATTGAAAAAGTAGTAGGTATCTATAAATTAATATGATTATAGCTAAGAATTTTATTTTTGCAACTGAAACTTAATACATATTTAGAACTGGTGATAAATTTTCTGCTCTAAAAAGATAGATTTTATATTAAATAACATGACAATTAGTACCTTCAAAATGAAAAAAAATTTGGTCAAGTATATCAGCACTGGCTCAAATGATAAGTGGATAAATCTAGAAGGGGCAGATTGAGCAGTATAGTTTTAGTGTTATAGTTTGTTCATATCTTGTGAAATATTTGTTGCGATGAAAACTGCACATTTCTGAAGTTCTTGTGTATGGTTGCACTGGGGACCGTATGGAGAGGCAGGCAGGGTGTGGGGTTTGGATTCAGTCTACTGTCCCTGAAGAATGGTAACCCACGGAGAGTGAGTTATACTCTCTGAGCCTGTCAGTGCCTGTATGGGCTCTTGAGAGAATTTAGTGGACTGTTCCAGGTACACCACAGCTGGGACACAGTCTGTCCTGTGAGAGAGGCTCAAGGCCTTTGGTGCTGTTCCCTGTTTTGTAGGCAGTGCATCAGTGTTGATGTTTTAAAGAAATCTTATTTGAGGAATACATCTGACATACTTCCTATATTTATTGTAGCTTGAGATTATTCTTAGTATGTATAGGGAGACAGGATCCATACTGTTATTGTGAGGAGAGCTACTTTTTTTTTTTTAATAAATTAATTTTTATTGGTGTTCAATTTACCAACATACAGAAAAACACCCAGTGGAGAGCTACTTTTTATTCCTCTCAAACCTTGACTTCTCTGGACTAGAGGTAATGACAGATGCTAATGACAGCCCTGAGCAGGATTGGGGAAGGGATAGTAGTTACTTACACCACACCCCTTTTTTCAACTTTCAGGTACTTGAAGTGCTGTGAGCTGTGCTCATCCTTTCCCTCCACTCTGTAATTGCTCCAGTGCTCAGGGGACTCAAGGCTCTCTAGGCAGGGCCAGTAATTCCTCCTTCTTAACCAGGTAGGGGCCAAGATCTGGTGAGTTAGAATCTGTTTTTGAGGATCTTTGCCCTTAGATAGGGCTCATTTTAGAAAATCATGGAAACTTTCCATGAATTCAATGGTTGGTGGTTGCTTTTGAAATGTAGTAGGGAGGGGCATGGAATTTTAGACTCATTGAAGTGTTGGTTCCATAAAATCAAACTTTCCTGTGATCTGTTACAACTTTGGAATATCTTGCTGAATAATTTATGTAGATAGAAAAAAAATTGTTTATTACTGAGCCTAGAAATTTAATTCCATTTTATACAAAGAAGGCATTTTTTAAGTGGAGTTTTGGTATAGATGGAATTTTCCAGGAATGCAGTTACTGTAGGCATTGAGGAGAAATTGTTTTCTTCTCAGCTTTACCAAATGGATTAGTCAGGGTTGTCTAGAGGAGCAGAACCAGTAGGACCTAGACACACACACACACACACACACACACACACACACACACAAAGAGATTTATTATAAGGAGTTGACTCACATGATCATGGAAGCTGAGAAGTATCAGGATCTGCAGTCAGCAAGCTCGAGACCTAGGAGAGCCAATAGTAAGTTCCAGTCTGAGTCTGAAGGTCTGAGAACCAGGAGAGTTGATAGTGTAAATCCAAGCCTGAAAGTTGGTGGACTTGAGACCCAAGAAGAGCCAGTTTTTCAGGTAGAGTCCAAAGACGGGAAAAGACCAGCATCCCAACTCAGTGAGTCAGGAATCTCTATGAATTCAAATGTTAATCTCATTCAGAAACATCCTTACACAACAAACAAAAACAAAAAGTAAAGGGCAGCCTGGGTGGCTCTGCGGTTTAGCGCTGCCTTCAACCCAGGACCTGATCCTGGGGACCTGGTATCGAGTCCCGAGTCCCACGTCGGGCTCCCTGCATGGAGCCTACTTCTCCCTCTGCCTGCGTCTCTGCCTCTCTCCCTCTGTGTCTCTCATGAATAAATAAATAAAATCTTAAAAAAAAAGTAAAATAGAAATTACGGATCTTATTAAAACAAAAAGAGACGACCTTATACCTAGAATAATTTAACCAAATGTCTGCATTCCATGGCTCAGTCAAAAATTAACCATCCTTTTAGTGATTCATCCATCCTTTTAGAAAATCACATGGTTGATAGCATGTATGATAGATGGCATGGTATCTCATTTAGAGTACTATCAAGTATCCAAGTCAAGACTTTGTAGTCAAATTCACAAGGATTTAACTTAGAGGTATAGATTTCTGACTCTTATTCCTCATATGGTCTTGCTTGAAAATTCATATATTGAAATTCACATTTGTTTTACTTACAAATTACTTTTATTTTTTATGTTTTTATTTTTATTTTTTATGCCAAATTATGTAGATATTTTTAGAAAGTACTTGTTTGTATTTAATAAATAGGTTAGCTTTGGATTTCACTTCAGTAGCAAAGATGTATTTACGTATTTGTTAGAGAAAGGGAGCTTTGGTTCCAATGTGAGTGAGAACCAGTGGTTTGAGATCTAAGATCTCAAGCTGCCAGTCTCTTGGACCAGTGTATATCTCAGCATTTTTAAAGTTTTTGGCTGTGCTGCTTGTCTTCTCTCTGATCTTTCTTTGGGTATTTTATAATATTGGGATTTGCTTTCTACAAGTCCTTGTCTGATGTTCTTTAGGTTTTTTTTTTTTTTTTAAGATTTTATTTTTAAGTAACCTGTACACCCAACTTGGGGTTTGAACTCAGCCCCAACATCAGTAGTCACGTGCTCTTCCAGCTGAGCCAGCTAGGCTCCCCAGGTAGTTTTTATTTTGGTTTTTGTAACCACTTTATTAAGATACAGTTCATGTGCTTCACAATTCACCCACTTTAAAGTGTAAAATTGAGTGGTTTTCAGTATATTCAGAGTTTACAACCTTTACCACAATCTAATTATAGAATGTTTCATTCCAAAAAAGAAATTCTGTATCCATTAGCAGTCAGTATCCATTCCTGCTACCCTAGCCTCTGACAACCTCTAATCTACTTTGTCTCTATGAATTTGTCTATTCTGGGCAATATGTATAAATGGAATCATGCACTACATGATTCCTTGTGTCTGTTTTTTTTAATCGGTTTAATATTTTCAGGGTTGTACTATGTATTGGTAGTTCGTTTCTTTTTTATGCCCAAATAATATTCTGTTAGATGGATATACCACATTTTGTTTATCCATTCATCAATTGGTAGACATTTGGAATTGAAACAAAAAGTTATCTTGTATGCAGAAGGCATATAAACACAAATAGGTTGATAGTAATATGTATCCAGTAAATAACAAATACATGTTGATAAGTAAAAAGTAATTTAAATGTTGTTTGGGTTGTTTCCAATTTTGTGGCTATTATAATTAATGTGTCTGTGGACGTTTGTATATAAGTTTGTGTGTGATGGGCACCTGGATGGCTCAGATGGTTGAGCATCTGCCTTCGGCTCAGGTTGTGATATCCAGGTCCTGGAATCGAGCCCCATGTCAAGCTCCCAGCTCAGCGGGGAGAGTCTGCTTCTCCCTCTCCCTCTGCCTCTCCCCTTGCTTGTGTTCTCTCTGTCTCTCTCTCAAATGAATAAATTAAAAAAAAAAAAAAAAGTTTGTGTGTGGACAAATGTTTTTATTTCTCTTGGGCTTATAAATCCAGGAGTAGAATTGCTGGATCATATGGTAACTCTATGGTTTAACCATTTGAGGAACTGCTAGGCTGTTTTCCAAAGTGGCTGCAACATATTATATTCCTTCTAGCTGCGTGTGAGGGTTTTATTTACTACAAATCCTTTCCAACATTTGTTACCATCTTTTAAAAAGAAATTTTTTTAAAGTAATTTCTGTACCCAACGTGGGGCTTGAATTTACAATCCTGAGATCAAGAGTTGAACTCTCCACTGACTGAGCCAATCAGGCACCCCTCTATCTTTCTGATTATAGCCATCCTATTGGGTAGAAAATGGTAATTCATTAGGTTTTAAGAGGTAGCAGCAGGAAAGGGACAGTCTGTTACATTGTTCAGTGTGGTAGTTACCATGTACCTTTAAGTTTAAATCAGTTAAATAAATCAGTTAAATAAAATTGAAAATGCAGTTCCTCAGTCACACCAGCCACATTTTCAGTGCTCAGTAGACACAAGTGACTAATGGTTACTGTATTGGATAGCACAGATAGACATAGAACATTTTCATTATTGCAGTAAGTTTTATTAGATGGTACTTGTCCAGGAAAAGTTCATTTAGCAGGAGCTGGATGAGTTGGCAGAGAATGGTAGAGGGTCTGAGTGGTGTAGAAAGGATTGTGGGCATGGAATTTGGAGAAGAGAACAAAGAAACCTCAGGGAGCTATCTAAAAGATAGGAGACTTAGAAAAGAGCAGGTAAATAAAAAGAATGAGAAACTGAAGGAAAGGTTCTGAGGAATTTGATTTTTCCACAGTACTTTGAGTTAGTGATAAATCCAGTGTCATTCCTTCATTCTGTAGGTGAGAAAAGCATACACTTGCTGCTGAGGTTTCGCTGTGTTGTGGTTGCTGTTAATAACAGTGTTCTTTTAGCTCAAAGGCCTTATCATGTTGAGGGTGGAGCAGAGCCCCCCTTCACCCTGTCTTACTGTTCTTGCCACCAAACCAGTTGGTACAGTTTGTATTATGTCAAGGCAAGATAAATCTGGAGTGTTCGTGCTCAGTCTAGATAAAGTATTCATTAAGGCTATTAAGGGTATTGGGACAAGCCTTTTCTTTTCCAAAATGTTATTCAGTAAGTTTATTTTTATTAGTGTGTAGAAATCTTCACAGAATACAACAGCCTCTTTTTGTGCTCATTGTTGTTTCTCAGAATCATCATACACAAACTTTCTTACCTTCAAATAGGGTTTCATTTTTGTGAAAGCCAACCTGGCCCATGACATCTTTCCAAACTTGATATTACTGTAGGGATTGTTTTTCTAGCATAGTTAGTAAAGATATATTTAAGGGTTTATATGGGTGCAGTTTTTTGTGCTGCCAGTGTTCTTCTGAGTCCTCTAAGCTATGAAATCAAGCACGAGTTACTTAGGTGGTAGACTTGTCACATTCCTTATGGGTATATAGATGGCCTTGTTTTCTGAACCCAAAAAATTGAAGTTTATGTTCTGATAAGGATTTTTTTTAAAGACTTTATTTATTTATTCATGAGAGACAGAGAGAGAGAGGCAGAGACACAGGCAGGCTCCATGCAGGGAGCCTGACGGGGGACTCGATCCCAGGTCTCCAGGATCACACACTGGGTGGAAGGCAGGCAGTAAACTGCTGAGCCACCCATGGATCCCCTCTGATAAGGAATTTTGATGCTGCCTCCTGATAAAAGAGATATGCTGGGAAATATATTTAGGTCCTGAATGTTGGAGTTTCTGGGATGTTCTCCTGGATTGTATGAGGCTATTACAACATATATTTGAAATTAGGACTATACCAGATAGTTTGGAAAATACGATCATCCTTAAATATCTGCAAAATGGCTAATTCCCAAATACCAGGATGGTTAGTGCTTCATTAAATGCTAAAAATAATGTATGCTGTATTGTATTTAGCCAGTTCCATTAGAGATCTAGAATTTTTATTTTGTTTTGTTTTTGTTTTTTAGAGAGCACATGTACACACATACAAGCCCCTGCGAGTGGAGGGGGGTGGGCAGAGCGAGAGAGAGAGAGACAGACAGAGAGAGAGAGAATGAATCTTAAGCAGGCTTCAGGCTCAGTGTGGAGTTGGATGGGGGCTCGATCTCAGGACCCCTCGATCCCGGCCAAAATCCGGAGTTGGATACTTAACTGACTGAGCCACCCAGGTTGCCCCTAGGGTACTCCTTTTAATGACTGAACTAGAATGCACAAAATAGTTTCAAGCTAGTAATGTTCAAGGAGAAAGACTTAAATGTGGAGTATATTCTGATTAACAAGTCTAAGAGTTTTTCAGCCTTTTATTTTCTGTATCAACATCTAGCTTTCAGACATTTTTATGTATTGCATAGTAAAATTTTTCAGAAACAAATTTCTAAAGACCTTTCTTCTACTTGTGTTCTCAGTATAATGACATTTCTTTCCACAGATTTGCTTGTAAATGCATCACGAAGAGGCAACCCAGAATGAAGAAAGCAAGCAGGAGTGTTGGCTCAGTGCCTAAAGTGTCTGGTATAAGCAAAACGCAAACAGTAGAAAAAACTAAACCTGAAAACAGCTCATCAGCATCTACAGGAGGCAAAGTCATAAAAACTGGAACAACAGCATCATTGTCAAAGGTATTAATGTGGCGGTGTTTGAATATGTGATGGATTTTAGGATGAGCGAATCTTAATATGATGTTTGATTTATTAAATAAACATTATTCAGGGTTCGCCCTCTGCTGGTGCTGGGAACACACAGTCTTCAGAGAGTTCAACAATGTGGTAGACTTGGTGTGTTTGGTTTGGCTTTATAAATGAAACCACATAGTAGACTTGTTCATGAAACAAATATATCACTGAGCACTTGCCTTGTGGCAGGGTCTTATGCTAGTGTGAGCTGGAGGTAGAGTCTGTCTTCAGACTTGTGGTGTAACGGGTGGAGATTGTCACCTGTGCGCATAATTCAAAATACATGCAAAACAGTCAGATTTCCTGGGAGAGCCAGGAGAGCAGCGTAAGAGTTTCAGGAAAACATTGTTTCTAGCCTGGGAAGATTTTATGAAAGAGCATGTGTGCTAGGTCTTAAAGGACAACCAACAATAACATTCCTGAAACCCCTAGATAGGGTTTTTTTATTCCTATTCCACCGCCTTGTACACCATAAACTTACTGTTTTTTTTTTTTTTTTTTTTTTTTTATGATAGTCACAGAGAGAGAGAGAGAGAGAGAGAGAGGCAGAGACACAGGCAGAGGGAGAAGCAGGCTCCATGCACCGGGAGCCCGATGTGGGATTCGATCCCGGGTCTCCAGGATCGCGCCCTGGGCCAAAGGCAGGCGCTAAACCACTGTGCCACCCAGGGATCCCAAACTTACTGTTTTTCTGACAACTGATCCTGTATTAATTCCATTAAAATTGGGTGATATTAATTTAGTTAGAGCATAACTGGTTTCCTTTACACTCTTTTTGAGGCTGGTTTAGTTCTTGTTGGTACAGAATAGTGACTGTGGGCTTCAGGAGCAGACAGATCCAGGCTTTGTATGTATGTGCTTCGTGGTCAAGTGGTTAGCACACAGTCTGGCACATGGCAGGTGCTTTGTAAATGACAGGTAGTAGTATTTTTTTCTTTTAAGATTTTATTTATTTATTCATGAGAGACGCACAGAGAGAGAAGTAGAGACACAGGCAGAGAGAGAAGCAGACTCCATGCAGGGAGCCCGATGTGGCACTTGATCCCGTATCCCAGGATCATGTCCTGAGCCTAAGGCAGACACTCAACTGCTGAGCCACCACCCAGGCGTCTGGTGTTTTGTTTTTTGTTTTTTGTTTTTTGTTTTTTTTAATTGACAGAGTGGCAGGCAGAGGGAGAGGGAGAAGCAGGTTCCTGGAGGAGCAGGGAGCTCAGTGCGGGGGGTTCATGACATGAGCTGAAGGTAGATGCTTCACCAACTGAGCCACCCAGGTTCCCTTGTAGTAGCATTTTTATTGATTATCTCTAGGAACTTTTACCAGCTCAGGACTGATTTTTGAAGAGAAGAGTCTTTTCCTTTGGGTGCTCTCAGTGTCTCTGTTGGTTTGGACTGTCCAAGGGACAAGATGACTCAGGGCCATCTCTCTGCTGGTCAGATATTGGATATATTGCATAGGGATGCAGAGTCTTGTTTTCCAGGGAATTTTGTATTTTGAGTAGAAACTTTGTGGAGAAAACCTGTAGAGGGTTTGTGCTAGTCTGATAGGGAGAAACCAAGCACTGCTTGAAACATGATCCATTCAAAAGCCTTTTGTTCAGGCAGGGCTTTGATAGATTGTGGCTTAATTATTTTAAGAAGCGCCTCATAGAACAGCTGATGAGGGACTTCCTTATATGTGTTGAAAGATCTAGGTGGAAATGCTGTTTTTTCTGTTCCAGGGTTGCCAAAACTAAACCCAGACCTACTCCATAGGCTTGGAGGTGCCCCCAGATTTTTTCCTTGCTACAGCTTTGATAAGCTGCTGGGTGTCCTCCTATGGCCCAGAGCATGGTACCAGGAATAGACCTTTGCCCTACTTCCGTTAGTCAGAATCAACACCCTGAATTACTTCCTTGATGACAGTGCTACCACTCTTTTGTGTAAGATAGCTGGCATTTTCTGACCTAACTGGTTACTCACTTGCTGGGGGTGTCTTCAGAGCAGAGTGCCTGTGTGACTGGGTGAACTGTTATTTATGTGACTGGAAGAACAAGTTGAAACACTGGCATTAGATGCGTTCTATTGCTTTCCTTCTGTTGTGTCCTCATCAGTGGCAGTCACGGTCTTTGAAGGTTTACTATGAAGTGTGCCCTGAGCAGGCATGTCAGATCTTCAGAGGCCTATATCTGAAGTTGATGGTAGTTTGGTTTTTAACAGTGAGTACTTTTTCATTGTAAAGCAAAACAACTGTACACCTGCTGTGTGCCAGAACTTGCCAGCTGTCCACAGATTTGGCTTTTCTTTTTTGGCTCATTTAAGTAGGTGTGTGTGTGTAGTGAGGAAGGTCTTAGAACAGGTGATATATTTTTTTTAATTTTAATTTTTATTTATGATAGTCACACACACAGAGAGAGAGAGAGGCAGAGACATAGGCAGAGGGAGAAGCAGGCTCCATGCACTGGGAGCCCGACGTGGGATTCGATCCCGGGTCTCCAGGATGGCACCCTGGGCCAAAGGCAGGCGCTAAACCGCTGCGCCACCCAGGGATCCCAGAACAGGTGAAATTATTTGGGAACACTATGTAGACTGATGCAACTGCTTTTTTTTTTTTTTTTTTAATTTTTATTTATTTATTTATTTATGATAGTCAGAGAGAGAGAGAGGCAGAGACACAGACAGAGGGAGAAGCAGGCTCCATGCACCGGGAGCCCGACGTGGGATTCGATCCCGGGTCTCCAGGATCGCGCCCTGGGCCAAAGGCAGGCGCCAAACTGCCGCGCCACCCAGGGATCCCTGCAACTGCTTTTATTTAAGAAAAAATCACTGAATAGAAATTGAAGTAAGAAGACAAAGAAAGAAAGAATAGTGAAAATGAACAGAAAAATTGAAAAGATCAAAAGGTTTTGGAGACCTCACAACCTTAAGTGTTATTTTATTTTCCTAAGTTTACATATTTCACTGTGCTTCTCTAACATTTGGACACTTCCCACAAATTAAATTTCTGTAACTGTGATGGAGCATTGATGATTAACCAGATAAATGAAGCCTTTCGCTTTTAGTCATGTAGACACCATGTACACATACTCACCCACTCATGTGGACAGCCACATGTGTGTTTCTGTCACTGCACAGTATTCAACATTTTCTTTTTGTGGCAGGACATGGGGATATACTTTTCTTTACCTCTCTCATTTCAAATATTATTTGAAGCTAGATCTAGTTGATGTGTAGGAGAAAGGACCTTTTTGACAAGAGCACCTCACTGCTGTTTGGAGCTTTTGTAAATATAAAATACAGCACAACTGCCGTTCAGTGAGTTTTGAAGAAAAGTTTCCATTCTTCTGAGTAGCTGTGATATCTGGTTTGGGGCCTTCATATGGTTATCTGTCACAGTGAGCAGAGAGGATTATTTGCTGCATAGGTATTGTCTTATATATGCCTGCACTTTGCAGGTTTCACACACTGCTCAGGTGTTCCTAGTTAATCCTTGTAGAAGTAATACACTTTTTCATTGTCCCAAGAATACTTTTTTCTAAAAGTTAATAGATGAGAATTGGTAAATAGCAGTTACTTCAGTTAGAATCTACCTAAATAATTCATGACTCAATGATTATTTGTGAGCATACCTTTCCAGTATGAAAATTAGTAAACTATATGATTGAACAATCCATCTCTGAAACTTGAAAAACAAAATTTAAAAACTAACCTTAAATTTTGTGTTGATGATGCAGACATGAAACTTGGGCTTTAGGAAACTTAGAAGCATGTATATGTTGGTTGTATTATTTCATCATTTATATCTAGAAGGGATTTTTTTACATTCTTTTTTTATTTTTATTTTTATTTTTTAAGATTTTTATTTATTCATGAGAGGCACAAAAAGAGAGAGAGGCAGAGACACAGGCAGAAGGAGAAGCAGGCTCCATGCAGGGAGCCCGATGTGGGACTCGATCCCAGGTCTCCAGGATCATGCCCTGGGCCGAAGATGGCGCTAAACCATTGAGCCACCCGAGCTGCCCTACATTCTTTTTTTAAAAAAGATTTTATTTATTTATTTGAGAGAGAGAGAGAGAGAGAGAGAGTGCACAGCGTGAGCAGCAGGCAGAGCGAGAGAGAGAAGCAGGCTCCCCACTGAGCAGAGAGCCTGATGCAGGGCTCAATTCTAGGACTCTGTGATCATGACCTTAGCTGAAGGCAGATGCTTAACCAACTGAGCCACCCAGGTGTTCCTAATCATTCTCTTAAAATTCTTTAAAATTTTATTTTATTTTTTTATTAAGTAATCTCTATACCCAGCATGGGGCTTGAAGTCACAACCCTGAGATCAAGAGTTGGATGCTCTACTGGCTGAACCAGCCAGGTGCTCTTCTAGCTAGAGGTTTTTACCAAATGATTTGCATTTTGCATCTGTTATTGAAAAGTAGGCTAAAAATCTCTTCCCTTCATCAATTTCATTTTTTGGACTGTTGTTGATGAGAAATATTTATGTGTGGAAGTGCATATGTATTTGCAGAATTGTGTAATAAACATTGAAATAGGGAAAGATACCAGCCTGCAAATAGCTTCATGTAAAGAGAAGTTGGAAAGTATAGAGTTGGTTGGAAGTGCATATGTATTTGCAGAATTGTGTAATAAACATTGAAATAGGGAAAGATACCAGCCTGCAAATAGCTTCATGTAAAGAGAAGTTGGAAAGTATAGAGTTGTTTTTTTTGTTTTGTTTTGTTTCTAACTTTTTTAAAGGGTATTTATTTATTTTTAGTAACCTCTGCACCCAGCCTGGGGTCAAACTCATGACCCCAACTGAGATCAAGAGTTGCATGCTCTTTCTTTTTTTCCTAAGGTCTGTCTTTTTCTTTTCTTTCTTTCTTCTTTCTTTCTTTCTTTCTTTCTTTCTTTCTTTCTTTCTTTCTGTCTAGCTTTCTAGCTTTCTAGCTTTTTATTTATTTATTCATGAGAGATACACAGGCAGAGGGAGAAGCAGGCTCCATGCAGGGAGCCCAACGTGGGACTCGATCCCGTATCTCCAGGATCAGGCCCTGGGCCGAAGGCAGGCGCTAAACCGCTGAGCCACCCAGGGATCCCTCTTTTTTTTTTTTTTTTTTCCTAAAGATTTTATTTATTTATTCATGAGAGACATAGGCAGAGGGAGAAGTAGCTCTGTGGGAGTGAACATACTCTGCAGCTTCCATCTATGTCAAGGAGTGGCTGAAGTGGTTGGTCAAGGAGAGGTCTGAAGTTTTTAATTTGCATTTGCATTATTATCCATGGGATTAAGCACCTTTTCATGTTTTACCTTTATATGGTTTGTGGGCAGTTATGTATCCTCCTTGTGAAGTGTCTATTCAAATCAGTTGCTCATTTTGCTACTATATTATATATCTTTTCAGCTTTTTTTTTGGTGGTAGATTGATTACACATAACATTTTTCATCTTAATCACTTTTAAGTGTACTGTTAGTACATTCACCTTGAGCAACCATCACCACCATCCATCTCCAGAACTTTTTCATCTTGCAAAACAAACTCTGTCCCCATTAAACAACAACTCCCCATCCCCCTCCCCAGCCCCTGGCAACTACTGTGGTATTTTCTGTTTCTGACTGTTTAAGTACCTCATATGAATGGAATCACACAGTATTTGTCTTTTTGCCACTGGCTTATTTCACTTAGCATAATGTCCTCAGAGTTCACATCTATACTGTAGCATGTATCAGAATTGCTGCTGCTGCTGCTTCTTCTTCTTCTTCTTCTTCTTCTTCTTCTTCTTCTTCTTCTTCTTTTTTTGAAAGATTTTACCTTTTTCAGGTAATCTCTACACCCTGTGTGGGGCTGAAACTCACAACCCTGAGACCAAGAGTCTCATACTCCACTGACTGAGCCAGCCAGGCACCTTTTTAAAGACTGAATAATATTCCACTGTTTGTAAATACCACATTTTGTTTATCTCTTCTTCCATCAGTGGACACTTGGATTGTTTCCACATGGACTTTTGGCTGTTGTAAATAACAGTTGTGAACATGTATGTATAAATATCTCCTAGAAGCCCTGCTTTTAGTTTTTTGGGCATATACTCAGAAATGGAATTTCTAGGTCATACAATTTTTTGAGTAGCCTCCATAACTGTTTTCCACAGCAACTTCACCATTTTCCCTTCCTACTAAGGAATTCTCTCCCCAACAATTTTTCCACATCTTTACCAATACTTTTTTTTTTTTTTAAATAGTAGCCATCAAAATGGGTATAAGGTGGTGTAGTGTTTTTTTGTTTTAGTACTGATTTATAGTTCATTGCCTATTCTAGATGTGAGCCCTTTGTCATTTATGTGTTGCACATATGTTCTCCCACTTTGTGCCTTCTCTTTCTCCTTCTTTAATGGTATCTTTTGATAAATGGAAGTTCTTTTTTTTTTTTTTTTTTTTATTATTTATGATAGTCACAGAGAGAGAGAGGCAGAGACACAGGCAGAGGGAGAAGCAGGCTCCATGCACCGGGAGCCCGACGTGGGATTCGATCCCAGGTTTCCAGGATCGCGCCCTGGGCCAAAGGCAGGTGCCAAACCGCTGCGCCACCCAGGGATCCCCTAAATGGAAGTTCTTAATGTTACTATAGTCCAGTTTGTTAATCTTTTGTTTATGGTTAGGGGTGTGTGTGTGTGTGTTTATAAAATCTTTCCCTACCCCAAGGTCAAGAAGACAGTCTCCTATATTTTTCTCAAGAGTGTTGTTATTTTACATTTTATATTTAGATCCTCAATCTATCTAGAATTAATTTTTTAAAGATTTTGGTTTTTTTTAAAGGTTTTATTTATTCATGAGAGACAGAGAGAGAGAGAGAGAGAGGCAGAGACACAGGCATTGGGAGAAGCAGGCTCCATAAGGGAGCCTGACATGGGACTCGATCCCGGGTCTCCAGGATCACACGCTGGGCTGAAAGGCAGCACTAAACCACTGAGCCACCTGGGCTGCCCAGTTTTTTAAAGATTTTTATTTATTTACTTGAGAGAGCACAGAGGGAGAGGGAGAAGCAGACTCACTGCAGGGCTTGATCCCAGGACCCTGAGATCATGACCCATGCCAAAGGCAGATGCTTTTTTGTTTGTTTGTTTGTTTTGTTTTTGTTTTTTTTTTCAAAGGCAGACGCTTGACCAACTGGGCCACAGAGGTGCCCCTAGAATTAATTTTTAAAGAGCTTTTTATTTGAATTAATTTTAAACTGAAAAGTTGAAGAACTAGGACAGAGAATTCCAGTATGCTCTTTACTAAGATCTCCTACCTGTTAACCTTTTATCATGGTTAGTCATTTTACCGTTATACTTGCATACTACATACATATATACACACATACATGCATATATTTATATATGTATATAATTTTTTTTGAACTGTTAGAGTGTAAGTTGTAGAAATGATGCTCCTTTACTGCTGAATATTTCACTGTACATTTTCTAAAAAACAAGAATGTTCTCCTTTATAACCATAGTACAATTATCAAATTGATAAGATGCTAGTATCTCATCTCTAGACTTTAATTAAATTTCACCAGTTGGGGATCCCTGGGTGGCTCAGTGCTTTAGTGGCTGCCTTCGGCTCAGGGCGTGATCCTGGAATCCTGGGATCGAGTCCCACATCAGGCTCCCTGCATGGAGCCTGCTTCTCCCTCCCCCTGTGTCTCTGCCTCTCTCTTTCTCTCTCTCTGTGTCCCTCATGAATAAATAAATAAAATCTTTTAAAAAATTTTTTTCACCAATTGTGCTCATGTCCATTTTAGCAATAAAGAACTTTTTTTTCAGGTCCAGCTTTCAGTCCAGGATAATGAGTTACATTTAGTTGTCACTCTCTTCTTTTCTTCTTAAACTTGGAATAGTTCTTCAGTCTTTGTCTTTTGTGACCTTGACATTACTAGAATGTAGGCTAGTTTGTTTGGTAGACTGTTCTCCAGATTTAGGTTTCTCAGTGTTTCCTTGTGATTAGGTTTGGGTTATGGGTTTTTGGCAGAAATCCCACAGAAGCCACATGTCCAGCATTTCCAGAAGCACATGGTGTCAATCTGTTCCATTCCTGGTGATATTAACTTAATTTGGTTAAGGTGGTGTCTGGCTTTTCTGCTATCAGGTTATCATGTTTCCTTTTGTAATTCAAAAGTATCTTGTCGAAAATACTTGGAGACTTTGTAAATATCCACTTTCTCATCAGACTTTCACACCCTAGTTTTAGCGATTCTTGATTCTTTCTAGGATCAGATATTAGTATGGTTTTTGTCAAGTGGTAGTTTTCAAATTCTATAATTCTTTCTTCTTACATGTAGTAGCTAGCATTTTACTTACAAGAAAGAGTTTTCACTTTTGCCCCACCTATATATTTGTTTGTTAGTGTGGAATAATGGATTCTTATTCAGTGGGCTGTTGATGGTTAGCATCATTTATTTTGATGCTTAGACTGACCCTATTTGGTGAATCAGGGGGCTTTGGTGGGAGTACCTTCAGGCCGGCTCCTGTGTCCTTTCAGTATGTTCCTATTCTTTTTTGAGCAACCCCTCAATTTCTGACGTGAGAAGTTTTTGTTTTCCAGCCGTAGCCCTAGAGTCAGCCTTTTCTTCATGAAGGCTTTGTTCTTTTTAGTGGAGGATGGCACTTAAAGCCTTTGGAACCTAATTGTGCTTGTTGCTTTTGAGTATATTGTGTTTCTTGTTGTTGTTTTTAAAAAGATTTTATTTATTCATGAGAGACACACAGAGAGAGAAAGACAGAGAGAGAGAGAGAGGCAGAGACACAGGCAGAGGGAGAAACAGGCTCCATGCAGGGAGCCCGACGTGGGACTTGATCCCTAGTCTCCAGGATCACACTCTGGGCCAAAGGCAGACGCTAACCGCTGAGCCATCCGGGCTGCCCTATATTGTTGTTTTTAAGCCTGCTCAGCAGACAGAGAGGAAACAGACACATGCACACACATGCAGGTGCACACATACAAGTGCACACCTGCATATCTGTATCAATTTCTGTCTGTTTCTCTTCATATATAATAAAACCTGTGAGTTCATGCTATTACTTCCAAATCCATTTGACATACAGTTTAGAGTAAGTAGCCTTTTCAATTTCTCTAATTGTAATCCCAGTCTTCTGACAGTGAGAAACCTGGCTTTCATTATGTTTATTTTCTCAATCTAGAATATGTAGGCACCTAGTTATAGAATTGCTCACCATGTCACTGCCAAAAACAGATCTATCAGCTAGAATTCAGAATATATAATTTTTGGTCTTTAGCTTGAGAGTTTGAAGATTTATGGTCAAAATACAGTTTTCAGAAGATATTTGGATTCTTCATCTATCCTCCATCCTGTGTGGCTGTGTTACTCTATTTGAAATGTAGTTGGGTCCATTTGTTTCTCTTGTGTTCCATTTTAGGGTTTCCCCTACCCCCTTGTTTAATTAATTAACTGCAAGTGTGTGAAACACTACCAGGGTTCAGTAACACACGTCAGACTTAGGAGGTGTGTTTAGAGAAGTGCCACTCCACTCCCCTCCTCCATTCCTTCTTACTCTGTCCCCACTGAGCCCTAGGAGGCGAACAGTCTATTTGGGTTTTTGTTTTTATCTTTCCTGTATTTCTTTTTGCATAAATGATCAGATCCATGTATATATATTTATTGTGTTATTTCCCCTTTGTTACACAGAGGTTGCCATAGTTAGATCTGTTTCTGCATTTTACTTTTTTTCACTTAATGTATTCTAGAAATCTCTATACCAATTTATAGCAAGCCTTCTCATTGTGCTTAATGTATCTTTGTATGGATGTACTATAATTTGAGATACTGTTCTGTGTATGGGCATTCAAGGTGTTTCAATATTTTGCAATTTTTTTAAAGATTTCATTTATTTATTCATGAGAAACACAGAGAGAGAGAGGGGGGCAGAGACACAGGCAGAGGGAGAAGCAGGCTCCAAGCAGGGAGCCCGATGCGGGATTCGATCCTGGGACTCCAGGATCACACCCTGGGCTGAAGGCAGGCGCTAAACCGCTGAGCCACTGAGGAATCCGTCCAATATTTTGCAATTAAAGACAATGCTTCAGGGGTGCCTGAGTGGCTCAGTTGGTTAAGCATCTGCCTTCCACTCAGGTTATGACCCCAGAGTCCTGGGATCGAGCCCTATATCTGGTCCCACTCCCAGCAGGGAGTCTGCTTCTCTCTCTCCCTCTCCCTCTCCGCCCCCTGCTTGTGCTCACTCTCTTACTCAAGTAAATAAATAAAATCTTAAAAAAAAAAAAAAAAAAAAAGGCAATGCTGCATTGAGTAACCTTATGTGTGTGTATTTTTGTATTATTAAAGGTATGTCTTCGGGTGAAATTCCTAGAGGTGAGTTTCTGGATATACAGTAAATGCATTAAGTAGTTCTGTTAGACATTATTCTCACCAGCAACTTACGAGAGTGTTTGTTTCCCTTACACCCTTCACAAACGAATGTGTGTCATAACTTCTCATTTTTGCCATTCTGAAAGGTGAGATGTATCTCAGTATTGTTTAATTTGCATTTCTCCTATTGTGAGTTAGACTGGTTCTGTTTTTTGTATCGTGTATGCATTGATTATAGTGATTGTTTATTTTGCTCACTTTTCTTTTTCTTTTTCTTTTTTTTTTTTTTTTAAAGATTTTACTTAGTTATTCATGAGAGACACAGAGAGAGAGAGGCAGAGACATAGGCAGAGGGAGAAGCAGGCTCCATGCAAGGAGCCTGATGCAGGACTCAATCTTGGGACTCCAGGATCATGCCCTAAAGCCTAAGGCAGATGCTTAACCACTGAACCACCCAGGCAGTCCTATTTTGCTCACTTTTCTATGTGTTTTTTACTCCTTGATTTCTAAGAGTTTTTTTGTAATTTAAGCATATTAGTCCTTTATTATTTATTTATTTATTTATTTTTAAGGATTTTATTTATTTATTCATGAGAATACACAGAGAGGAGAGAGAGGCAGAGATACAGGCAGAGGGAGAAGCAGGCTCCACACCGGGAGCCCGACGCGGGACTTGATCCCGGGACTCCAGGATCATGCCCCGGGCCAAAGGCAGGCGCCAAACCACTGAGCCACCCAGGGATCCTGATATTAGTCCTTTATTTGTGAGATGTTGCAAATATACTCTCCCAGTTTAATTTTTAAAACTTTGCTTACAATGATTTTTTGGATCATGTACAGGATATTTAAATTTTTTTAAGATTTTAATTTTTATGTAGTCAAATTTATCAGTTCTTTGTTTCATCATTCAGGATTTTTTTTTAAAGATTTTATTTATTTATTTATGACAGACACAGAGGGGGAGAGAGAGAGAGAGAGGGAAAGACACAGGCAGAGGGAGAAGCAGGCTCCATGCAGGGAGCCCGACGTGGGACTCGATCCCAGGTCTCCAGGATCACACCCTGGACCGAAGATGACGCTAAACCGCTGAGCCACCCGGGCTGCCGTCATTCAGGATTTTGAATCATAGTTAGAAAGCCTTGGAATTTATTTTTGATATGGTGTGAAGTAGGGCTTGTTCATTTTTTTTCTATTGTGAGTATGCAATTGATCTAGTATCATTTATTGAAAAACTCATTTTTTTTTAAATTTTTATTTATTTATGATAGTCACAGAGAGAGAGAGAGAGGCAGAGAGACACAGGCAGAGGGAGAAGCAGGCTCCATGCACCGGGAGCCCGATGTGGGATTCGATCCCGGGTCTCCAGGATCGCGCCCTGGGCCAAAGGCAGGCGCCAAACCGCTGCGCCACCCAGGGATCCCGAAAAACTCATTTTTTTCTGTATTCCTTCTTTGGTCATAAATCAGGTGTCTATATATGCAGTTTCGTTTTGGATTTTTTTCTATTCCACTTGTTTATTCATGTTCCAGTATACTATTAACCATAGTTATTATGATAATTGCAGAGTTTTTGACTTGTGCTCTAATGTATATTTAACTTTGCCATTACCCAAAGACAAATTGTAAAAAGAAATGTGACGATTAAGCCATTTTTCACATGACTGTGTAAGGTGGTTTTCAGATGTAATAATTATGAAAGAAAACATATTTAATTTACGAAGAAAGATAAACTACCTCAAAGCTCATTTTAACAGAATATAAGAAGTGATTTGAAAATATACGGTTATGTTGAGTTTATTTACTGATTAATTGATGAGGGACAAATTGACAGGAAGGGAAGTAGAACTTGATTTACAAATTTACATAGTTGACCAATTTCATAAACAGGAACTATTCTTTTTTTTTTTTTTTAAACATTTTATTTATTTATTTGAGAGACCAGGAATGAGAGCAAGCAAGGAAGAGGAGGGGAAGAGGGAGAGAGTTAGAAGGAGAAGCAGGCTCCCCTCTGAGCAAGGAGCCCGACCAGGGTCTTGATTCCAGGACCCTGGGGTCATGACCTGAGTGGAAGGCAGATCCTTAACCAGCTGAGCCACCTAGGCGCCCCAGAAACTAGTCTTAATGTGAACAGTCCTTAATGATCAATGTAGTATCCTCCTTTCTTGTTACATATAACTAGATTTTTCATAATGTGACAATCCTAAATTACCAAAGCTTAATTAGTTTAATTTGTTTAAAATATTAATCCTTTTCTACCCTTAGTAAGACAGATTGATGTAGCTAATGGTATTATAACTTTTATAATTGAATGATGAGAACAGAATCTACTCCACTGACATTTAGAACAGGAAGAGACTTTAGAGATTAGTAATTTATGGACCGTTTTAATCTGTAGAGATGAATTTATTATGATTGCCCAAGAATTTATTATGATTGTGTGGCTCCAGATAACAGTAATAAATCAGTTGGCTAACTTATGCTTTCACCTTAAAAGGACAAAACTTTTTGGTTCTTTTTTATTAAAAAGTAGTTTTTCTTGGGGTCTCTGGGTGGCTCAGTCGTTGATTGAGCATCTGAGTCTAGATTTCAGCTCAGATTATGATCTCTGGGTTTGGGGACTGACCCTCTCATTGGGCTATGTGCTCAGTGCAGAGTCTGCTTGAGATTCTCTCTCTCTCTCCCTCTGCACCTCCTGCTTATGCTCTCTCTCTCAAATTTAATTAATTTTTTTAAAAGTAGTTTTTCTTTTTTTCAGTTTTTAACTCCTCTATGTTCTTTCATTCCTAGAAGTAAAAAGATTTTTTCACTATTTTTCTTTAACAATTTTATACCCCATCACATTATCCAGGGAGTACTTGTTTTGTTTTTGTTTTAATTGAAGTATAGTTGACGCTTATATTCTTTTTAAAAAGCTCGTATTTTCTTCAGTCTGTAAAATATAAATAAGTATTACAAAGGCTCTTTCTCAAGCAATATGATCATTTAGGCTGACTAACCCTCACTCTAACCTTAAACTCCCTAGTTTTTATTTATATATTACCTAAGCTTTAAAAAAAAAAAAATCTTTCAATTTTGGCCTAAATTAGACTACTAAAAAAATTAGGTCTGGTGAAAAGAGTACATTTCAAAATAATGGCTCCATCAGTGCTTTACTTTATTATTATTTTATTTTTAAAGATTTTATTTATTTATTCATGAGAGAAACGGAGAGAGAGGCAGAGACATAGGCAGAGGGAGAAGCAGGCTCCATGCAGGAAGCCGGACAGACTTGATCCCAGGTCTCCAGGATCACACCCTGGGCCGAAGGTGGCGCTAAACCGCTGAGCCACCCGGGCTGCCCAGTGCTTTACTTTAAAGCAGTAAAAATTATTTCTGATTCTCAGGGGTATTTCTCTCTAGAAATTGCAGGATGGCATTTTCTGTGGCATTATAGAACTTTTCCTCAGAGCCTGTGTGATAGGGCTCATATTATTTATAAGTCCTGTCTTAGATGAAAGAGTAACAAAGAGGATGTCTTCACTGTTTCTTATCTCTCACTGACTGGCACGTGTGGGTGCCCAGTAGGCTTCCATAAAATCTTCGATTACATATATGATTTTCATATTTCTATGTGTGATTGTTTATAAACCAATAAAGAGGTTCTTTTTCTGAAGTACAGTATGAAGTACTGCTTGGTAACTGTCAGAAAATCTTTGTAGAGCTCTTGATCTTGAATTCGATGTAAAAACCAAGAGCTTTGTTTAGTCTTAAAATATTATTTACTTTTGCTTCATCATCTAGTCAATTTATTTTCTGTTGCCTCTAGACCAAGAGCAGTGATGACCTCTTAGCTGGAATGGCTGGAGGGGTGACAGTGACTAATGGTGTTAAAGGAAAGAAAAGCACCTGCCCTTCCACAGGATCTTCAGCCTCGGCCCCTGCCATGACCACTGTGGAGAACAAGTCCAAGATCAGCACAGGTATGGGTGACATTCAGAGTAAGAGTTAAACTGCTTTTTTGTTTGAATGGCAGAGTACAGTGGTATTTAAGGGGTTCCGTTGATTAAAGAAAATATTGGGCATGGACAAAAGTATTTGTATTTCAACCCCATGTGCTCATCACCCTTATCAACTAATGGCCAGTCTTAATTTCTTGATACCCACTTCCCTCATTATTTTGAAGCAAATTCTAGGTGTCCTATAATTTTATCCACAAATATATAATTATTTTTGAAAGATAAGGATTCCCCTAAAAATATAATCATGATGCCATTATCAGCCCTTAAAATAATTATTAATCATTCCTCAAATCATAAATATAAAGAAATAACTTATTCAAATTTCAAACTTTTTCATAAACCTTTCTTATGTATAATTAACTGTGGATCAGAATTCACTTAAGGTCCATATATAATAATTGTTACTCTTTCTTAAACCAATTCTTTTTCTTACAATTTAAATTTTATAGAAACTAGTTATTTGACTTACATTTTCCTGTGACTTGGATTTTGGTGTTATATCCCCTTGGTGTCCTTGATCATGTTCCTTTGTTCATTTACTGTTAATGTTGTTGGATCTAGAGCCTTGATGGGACAGATTCAGGTTCCTTTTTCTCCCCCAAAACTCCTTCATACATAGTAGTTGTCTATCCACCAGTAGCACCTCATTTTTCTGTCTGTCTTGCCTCGATGTTAGCAGCCTTTGACAATCAGTGCCTGGATCCATTGATTCCTGTTCTACCGTTTGTTCTTCATTCATTAGCAGCAGTTTGGCTTTAGATTGATGGAGTCCGTAAATTAACTCATCCTGTAGTCTAAGGAATAACACTATCAAATTTTACTTTTTTTTTTTTTTAAGGTTTTGTTTGTTTGTTTATTTTTTTATTTATTTATTCATGAGAGACACAGAGAGAAAGGCAGAGACATAGGCAGAGGGAGAAGCACGCTCCATGCAGGAAGCCCAGTGTGGAACTCGATCCTGGGACTCCAGGATGATGACCTGAGCCAAAGGCAGACGCTCAACCGCTGAGCCACCCAGGCGTCCCTATATTTTACTTTTTATACTTACAGAAAAAAACTTCAGAAGTTCCAGGAAACACAAGATCCACATGTTTGTTTGTTTGTTTATTTATTTTTAAAAAAATTTTATTTATTCGTGAGAAACACAGAGAGAGCGAGAGGCAGAGACACAGGCAGAGGGAGAAGCAGGCCCCACATAGGGACCTCGATGCGTGACTCGATCCCGGGACTCCAGAATTAAGCCCTGGGCTGAAGGCAGGCACTAAACCACTGAGCCACCCAGGGATCCCCCTGTTTATTTATTTAAATGATTTTATTTTGAGGTAATCTCTACACCCAACATGAGGTTTGAACTTACAGCCCCAATATCAAGAGTCACATACTCCACTGGCTGAGACAGCCAGGCATCCAAAGATCACATATTTGTAATGCAGCTGATGGAAGCACATTGTCAAAAACGTAGCAGACCTTCTTTATCATCATTATTTAGGCTGTTAGCTCCTTGTGTGTGTATTAGACTTTTTCCTAGCCCAGGTGTACCTACTGTCCTCTCTCCTGTTTTGACCTTCTGTGGACTCATCCTTCTATCTCAGATCATGTTCCGTGGTTAATTATATTAGTCATATGGTATGATCACAAGGAGGAAACACGGAAGGCACTGTTAACACCAGGCACCATTCCATTTTATCCTCACTATAGCCCTTTGAGGTAGAGGCTGCTATCTTCATTTTAGAGATGTGAGAGCTATGCTTAAAGCACTTAAAGACACTTAAGTATCTTGCCTAAGGCCTTGCATTCATTTGTTCAGAAAATATTTATTGGGTACCGTTATAGTTTGTACCAGGCTGTAGAGCTGATGGAGTAAGGACTGTCCCTTGAGTCTTTTACTTTCAAGCCTGAGGTCATCGCCATACATCGCCACACTGTACTGCAGCTTTTGTGGTAAGAAGGAAGATAAGTACTCTAATACCATCTGTATCTTTTCCTATTTCCAGCTTTTAGAATCTACTGGGAGAGATACCTCACATTTGGACCCAGGTTCCCCACTGACAAATGCTACCTCCCCTCACAGGCTGAATTCACTTATCTCCTCCCTGGATCTATTGTCCTACCGGAGGCAGCTTTGTACCTCTGTATTAAGTTTGCTGGGGTCCCCTAACAAAATACAGACTGCATGGCTTAAATAACAGACACGTAGGGATGCCTGGTTGGTTCAGCAGTTGAGCGTCTGCCTTTGGCCCAGGGTGTGATCCTGGGGTCCTGGGGTCAAGTCCCACATCGGGCTTCCTGCAGGGAGCCTGCTTCTCCCTCTGCCTATGTCTCTGTCTCTTGCTGTGTCTCTCACGGATAAATAAATAAAAACTTAAAAAAAAAATAACAGACACGTAGTTCTCACCAAAACTGTCTGGGAGTTTGAGATCAAGGTGTCCGCCGGTTTGATTTCTTCTGAGGCCTCAAAGAGGCTTGTTGGTTGTCTCTTCATTGTCTGGTCATCCCTCTCTCTGTGTCTGTGTCCTGGTCTCCTCTCCTTATAAAGATACCAGTCAGATTGGATTAGGGCTCACTGTAACAAACCCCATGTTAATATAGGTACCACTTTAAGTTATCACTCTACTCCCAAATACAGTCACATTCTGAAGTACTGGGGGTTATGGCTTCAACACATGAATTTGGAGGACACAATTCATCTCCTGAAAACATCCTTAACTCTTCAGTGGATCTGCTCTACGTTTATGTACTCCTCGTGACTTCTCTAAGACCTGTTCATGTGTCTGTAACTCACATTCTTCATCTGCCCAGGGGGCACACTAATCCCAGACGAGGAGCTTGTCTTTGTTATGTTCTCTTACTTTCTTGTTCCTTTACCTCTCCTTTCCTTTTGGGGTGTTATCAGTCCCTCTCCTCATTACTGGCTGCTTTTTCCTTTTTTCTCTCAGGCTTGCCCAGATCTTTTCCTTCTTAGGATGGGTTTTGGTTTGGAAAAGAAGGATGTTTGGTACTGTTTACAGAAATGGGGTAGAGAATGAATACTTCTGGTTATACCACCCTTTTCCTTTTTTGGTCTCCATTTGCAATTGTTTCTCCTCATCTTATTTCTACTGCGTAAATCTGTTACAGATTATCATTCCTTCTCTATTCTTGCAGAGATCCCCATCTCACTCCCCAAATGTAGGCCCTCCTTTACTCTAACTGCTCTGCCTCACGCCCTTCCTCCTTGGCCTCTCTTCTTCCTTAGAGGTTTCACTTAGCAGCCTCTGGGTTCATTTTCATAAAAAATGCCATTCCCTATATGTCTTCCCTGCTCCAGAACATTTATTGAACATTTACTGTGGAACTCACTAAAGTTCCCTTGGCGTTCAGGGCCCCATAAAAACTTCCCCTGCTGCTTGCATTAATTGTGTGACCTTACTTTTCCTTACTATGTGTCTTGTTCACTTCTGCTTCCTCGTCCTGTCCTGTGGCTGGCCAGAATGCCCTCCCCTGCTTTACACCTGATCCTTGCCAGAATTAGTGGCTATCTTCCTATACCATATCAATCTTTTGCTTCCTCATACTTCTGTAGCCTGGTGCCTGCCACATAAAGAACTAGCAGGTTCTTACAGAATTCTTACTGATTAGGTCTAGATTTTATTTTTCAAAGTAAAAAGCAGCGAATTATTTCTTAAATGTTTATAGGTAAGCATATTCTTGTTCTTTGTGTATTAAACATGTGATCATGTCAATTTTCACAGGTTTAGAATTTTAGTAGTCAGGTATTAGTGGTTCCTGTAGCATATTTGATAATATGCCATCATTAGTTAGCATAAGTACGTTATTGTTTTCTAACATTTTGGGAGGCAGCATAAAATACTACCTACTTAAGTTGCAGATTCTGGAGCCAGATTCCTTGCCTGTTTTTGAATCTTAGCCCAATCACTTATTACGTGTGAGCTGTTGACAAATTATTTAACATCTCTGTGTGAGTTTCTTCATGATGTTAACAATGAGACTTCTATAAATTAATGAATATGAGGTGTTCATCTGAGTTTGTAAAGTAAATGCTAAGTAGCTATATTATAACTAATGTTATTGGTACTATTATGTGGCGTTCTATGATGTGAAGAACTTTTTGCACTTATTTTGATCACACTTTTTAAAAAGTTTTGATCATACTTTTGTGTTTATTGTAGGTTGCTTAGATTTTTGGTTTGTCCGGAGGCTGCCTTTCCCTTATTGTTCATCTCTGATCTTTCTTTACCATCTGATTTACAGTTAATTTGCTACCTGACTGGTTAATCCTAGCGTCTGCTTCATCTGTCTAGCTTGCCCTGGAATGTTAAGTCCCTGGCTACCTGTTTAAAACCATGGTTTAGGATTTGAGTTAATGTGTAACTTTTTAATTATAATTTTAATTTATTGAGATACTATTCACATTTTATAAAATTCACCCTTTGAAGTGTCCATTTCAGTGTATAACTTCTTTTTATTGATAATTAAAAGATGAATGATCTGGTCTTGAGGAAATGGAATTTTACAGTAACCAGAATATAAGGCATGATTAATGTGGGTCAGAATCCATGTGAGGGTCTCTAGATTTTCGCTGATATAACCTGTGCGCCTCCTTGCTAATGTTTTTGCCTTACATTCTTTGTTTTAAACATTAAGGCACAAGTTCTTCAACCAAGCGGAGTACTTCCATAGGTAATAAAGAATCCAGTTCTACTAGAGAAAGATTACGTGAGCGTACCCGACTAAACCAGAGCAAAAAACTACCTTCTGCGGGTCAGGGAGCTAATGATGTGGCATTGGCCAAGCGTTCCCGCAGTCGCACTACTACAGAATGCGACGTTCGTATGAGCAAGTCCAAGTCGGACAACCAGATCAGTGACAAAGCTGCTTTGGAAGCCAAAGTGAAAGATCTTCTCACACTGGCAAAAACCAAAGATGTGGAAATCTTACATTTGAGAAATGAACTCCGAGACATGCGTGCTCAGCTGGGCATTAATGAGGATCATTCTGAGGGTGATGAAAAATCTGAGAAAGAAGCCATCATTGCTCACCAGCCAACTGATGTCGAGTCCACTTTACTGCAGTTGCAGGAACAGAATACTGCCATCCGGGAAGAACTCAACCAGCTGAAAAACGAAAACAGAATGTTAAAGGACAGGTTGAATGCGCTGGGCTTTTCCCTAGAGCAGCGGTTAGACAATTCTGAAAAACTCTTTGGTTATCAGTCCCTGAGCCCAGAAATCACCCCTGGCAACCAGAGTGATGGAGGAGGGACCCTGACCTCTTCGGTGGAAGGCTCTGCCCCTGGCTCGGTGGAGGATCTCTTGAGTCAGGATGAAAATACCCTCATGGACCACCAGCACAGTAACTCTATGGACAACCTAGACAGCGAGTGCAGTGAGGTGTACCAGCCCCTCACATCGAGCGATGATGCCCTGGACGCACCATCGTCCTCAGAGTCCGAAGGCATTCCGAGCATAGAGCGCTCCCGGAAGGGGAGCAGTGGCAATGCGAGCGAAGTGTCTGTCGCTTGCTTGACAGAACGGATACACCAGATGGAAGAGAACCAACACAGCACGAGTGAGGAACTTCAGGCAACTCTGCAAGAGCTAGCTGATTTACAGCAGATAACCCAGGAACTGAATAGTGAAAATGAAAGGCTTGGAGAAGAGAAGGTTATTCTTATGGAGTCTTTATGTCAACAGAGCGATAAGTTGGAACACTTTAGCCGACAAATTGAGTATTTCCGCTCTCTTCTCGATGAGCATCACATTTCTTATGTCATAGACGAGGATGTGAAAAGCGGACGCTATATGGAATTAGAGCAACGTTATATGGATCTAGCAGAGAATGCCCGTTTTGAACGAGAGCAGCTTCTTGGTGTCCAGCAACATTTAAGCAATACTTTGAAGATGGCAGAACAAGACAACAAAGAGGCTCAAGAAATGATAGGGGCACTCAAAGAACGCAATCACCATATGGAGCGTATTATTGAGTCTGAGCAGAAGGGTAAAGCAGCCTTGGCAGCCACATTAGAAGAGTATAAAGCCACAGTGGCCAGTGATCAGATAGAGATGAATCGCCTAAAGGCCCAGCTGGAGAATGAAAAGCAGAAAGTGGCAGAGCTGTATTCCATCCATAACTCTGGTGACAAATCTGATATTCAGGATCTTCTGGAGAGTGTTAGGCTGGACAAAGAAAAAGCAGAGGCTCTGGCTAGTAGCCTGCAGGAAGATCTAGCTCACACACGAAATGATGCCAATCGATTGCAAGACACCATTGCAAAGGTATTGTTTAAGTAGATAAAATGTTCTGGATCACATTATGCAGCTGCAGTACACACCACGCTTACTGAAAACCAGTATTGCTTGGGTGATGTGTCATTCACTTTTTTAAGGCAGATTTTGTTTTATTTTATTTTTTTGAAGGTTTTATTTATTCATGAGAGAGAGGGAGGCAGAGACACAGGCAGAGGGAGAAGCAGACTCCACGCAGGGAGCCTGATGTGGGACTCGATCCCAGGACTCCGGGATCATGCCCTGAACCAAAGGCAGACGCTTAGCCGCTGAGCCACCTACGCATCCTGCTGATTTTGTTTTAAAGCTCGAGAATGGTTTTTCTTTTATTGGGATACAATCAAAAGTTTTTTTTTTTTGTTGTTGTTGTTGTTGTTTTTTAGATTTTATTTATTTGAGAAAGAGAGCACGAGTGGGGTGAGGGGCAGAGGTCTAGAGGTCAGAAGCAGACTCACTGCTGAGCAGGGAGCCTGATGCAGGGCTTGATCCTGGGACTCTGGGATCATGACCTGAGCTGAAGGCAGACGTTTAACAAACTGAGCCACCAAGGCACCCCCAGTCTAAAGTATTCTTAAAATAGTTCACTTTCACTCACTTGTGTTTTACTACTGTTTTCCTACCTCTGAGACGAAGGGACTAAAAATGACAACAGAATTTTTCCTAGTCTGGGTGTGCCCAGGGGATCGTGTTGTGCAATTTTACCTCCTTATCTCGAATGTATTTTGACAGAGAAAAGATAGAGCTAGCAGTTTAGTCTTTGGGATCAGCAGTGTCTACCCTGTCTTTTCCTGTGGTTATAGTTTTTCAAATAGAATTCTGTTGTGAGTTTAAAATATTTTTGGAGTACAGAGGCTCCTGTTCCTTTTTTAAAAAAATTATTTATTTATTCATGAGAGACAGAGAGACAGACAGAGAGAGAGAGAGAGGCAGAGACACAGGCAGAGGGAGAAGCAGGCTCCATGCAGGGAGCCCAACGTGGGCCTCGATCCTGGGTCTTGATCCTGGGTCTCCAGGATCACGCCTTGGGCTGAAGGCAGCACTAAACCGCTGAGCCACCCGGGCTGCCCACTCCTGTTCCTTAGAGGACTAGGTCTTATTGGTGGTGAGGACCTTAGAGGTCATGGGTCCAGCCCCCTTGTTTTACCCCTAGCATGATAATGAGGACTTATGCAGAACCTAGAGCCCGGGGTTGCTGGCACACCGGCCAAGGGTCTGTGCCACGTGTGATTGCCGGTGTAGTGTTTGTTTACATGAGTTATCCAATTATTCTATCTTACACTTTATTTCCTATTTTAGTGCAGTGATTTTTAAAGTAAGACACATTAATATATCTTTGGACAAAATTGAAATAATTTAGATCTTAATTTTTTAGTGATGACGTTTAGTGATATTATTTGTTGGAGCATGTATGTTGGAGGGCACTTTGAGCTGATACTTTTGCAATGACAGTATTTGAGAATTTGAGAATTTTTTTCCATTTTTATTTTGGTAATGAAGCTGTCACACATCAGACATCTTTTTATTGTTGTTGGGAATGGATGTTAATTACTAACCAAATGTTTGCCTTTGGTCCAAACTTTGGAGAAGGGAAAATTTCCAAAATTTCCTCGTAAATAATCTAGTTAAGTATAGTGTCATGTTAATATAATTTGTCAGTGATGTAGCAACAAATATGCTTACGCGTATTGCATAAAATCTTATATTATTGTAGAGTACTTTTTCATACTTTCAAACAGTTATTATACAGGTAGTTTTAGTTCATACCTAGGAATTCATGTTTGGCTTTCTTTGGAACAGTGTATACTTCCATTCTAGAATTTATCTTAGAGAAGCTCTTAACTTTTCTAATCCATGCTATCAATTCTATATAGGTTGAAGATGAATACCGAGCCTTCCAAGAAGAAGCTAAGAAACAAATAGAAGAATTGAATATGACATTAGAGAAACTAAGATCAGAGCTAGAAGAAAAAGAGACAGAAAGGAGCGACATGAAAGAAACCATCTTTGAACTTGAAGATGAAGTAGAACAACACCGAGCTGTGAAACTCCACGACAACCTTATTATTTCTGATTTAGAGAGTAAGTGATGGGAGAACTTTTCATTCCTTTTTGTTTTGTCCTTCCCATGTTAACGAGTGGGGATAGTTCTCATTCAGTAACAGAATGAAAATTGGTCACTCTGTGCACTCTGGTGCACACACGGTGGCCCGCAGAAATATGCATGTGGCAAAGCATGTTTCATACATTAGGTGATAGTCTTTGGACTGCTATGTCTTGTTCCTAAGGAGAAACTGTTAAGTGGAACCATTGCTTTAAAACTGTGCGTGTTTATGGAAAGTTATTTAACGGAAAAGCTGATTGTTACTATATTTTTCTAGGTCTTAGGAAAAGCCATTTATTGTTTACTTCTAGTGATTGCAAACACACAAAGACAAAAGAAATCAGTTCTTCATAATCTTATGTGTAAGGCATAGGTTTTTATTTATTATCTGATTTTCCTCTCTACCAAGGAGATTTTATGATCTGATAGAATTGAAACTCTGATTTTAAGTTGCTTTAAGTTTTTTCAAACTATTTTATCATTATTTCAGACTTATAAAAAGGTTGCCAGAATAGTACAGAGCATTTCTGTGTTGACAGTTTGATGAGGAGCAGAAATTCGGGTGATCTTAAAATGTCTTTCCACAGACTATTTATTATGTTGCAAGTGAGGAAAAAGAAACAACCAGAAATTATACAGTGGAAAAATTGGGCAACACTGGACTGAGTGATTGTGTAAGTGACAGAGGCACACAGAATTGGACTCAGTATCAGCTGGGCCATATTCTGGCTGAGACATAACTTCAGTTAATCATAAAGAAACATGAAATAGACAAAAAATAAAGAATGTTTTACTAAAAACACAAGATGTCATAAAAGCTGGAAAATTCTGGATTAAAAGGGCCTAGGGAGACATGACAATTAAATGCAATACCTGTGCCTAGACTGGGTCCAGTGCTGTAGGGAGAATGCCATAAAGCATGGTATGACAAAACTGTTCAAAAGTGGATGCTAGATAAACATATGTATAAACTTATGAAGTTGATATCTATGCTATATTTCTGTTCCTATGACTTAGGAACCACACACAAAATATATCTAGAGGTAAAGGACCATGATGTATATCCTTAAAGGGTTCAAGAAAAACATCAGAGATAGATAGAGACTGATAAATAGGGATACAAGATAGCAAATAATGAAAACAGGTGGGTAAACTGTTAACATAGGCAAATCTGAGGAAAATGGTATATGGGTGCTTTTTGTACCAGTTTTTGCAACTTTTCGTAAATTTGGAATTATTTCCAAATAATGTATCTTAGATTCCTCAAATGTTAGCAAATTTTAAGTTGTAATACACTTTAATGATACCTAGGTGGGGACAAAAAGAATGGAAATGATTATTTTGGATACATTGGTTAAAGCTTTTAAATCTTGTGGTTCATGATACTGCTCCATTGGGCTCTGACAGTGTATATTTCCTTGACAGCAAACACAGCATTGGGCCAGATCTCATGTGCTATTGCTGCAGAGGTGGGAGGTTTGAACTAGTTCCAGGAGAGAGTGGGTCATCTGCAGGAGTCCTCCTAAACATGTCTTGAGGCAGTTCTGAGCTCTGGCTAGTTGGCCCGGCTTCTGTGGTTTGACCCCAGGGTTATTTGGAACATTCTGAGACATTTGGATACTGAAGTAGCTGACCGTAGGACTGTTTTCTTGGAGACAGTGATAGTCCTACAGATAAAACTTTCTTATCTGAAATTTTTAAAAACTTCCAGTTTAACATTTATGTCTAGTTTGTATTTCATTGTTTCTGAACTGAGAGGAGTTATCTAACTCTATTTCCTAAATGTAAAAAGTTCTAAAGTTTTTCAGATTAACTTGGAAAGTTGAGTGCATTTTCCGTTAAGTACTGATAACAGCTTTTTCCCTTGCAAGACTTTTGATTTGAACACGGAAAGAGTGACATCTTGTGGTTATTGGGGCAATAGGTAGAAAAATGTTAGCTGATCAGGATTCCTGGGATGAAAAATCATTGCGAAAATAAAAATTCTGTTAACTGTATGTGGATTTTAATTATGAAGAGGCTGAAAATCCTGAATGAAATTTCTTCTTAGCCATGTAGCTCCCCCCGCCCAATTTTTTGAAATGAAAAGTTCAAATATCCAGAAATCTTGGCAGCGTGGTACAGTTAGCACCCATTGCCTAGAATTGGTAGTTATTAATGTTTTGCAATATTTGCCTTCCGTGTGTGTGTGTGTGTAACAACCAGCTAACAGCAAATTATAGACCTCATGACATGTAGTATGCAACCCTTAAATATTCTTCTCCTAATCATATCTAGTAATATTTGGCTTAATTCCATAATTCTGATAGCTCATATTCACATTTTCTCAGCTGTCCCCAAAATGTCTCTTCTAGTTTTCTATAGGAACCAGGATCCAAACAAGATTTATGTATTAATTGAAATTCATTATTCTATCTCCATAGTCTGATAGGAGTTAATTTATTTCTTAGTGAATTCTAGCACTTGGGGATTGATGGATGCTAAGTCAGCACTTGGTATAAGGGACTTGATAACGGGGAATGCTGTTACTTGAGAAATTGAGACTTTCTTCTCTTTTTTTTTTAAAGATTTTATTTTTAAGGGAGCATCTGAGTGGCATAATCGGTTAAGTGTCCGACTCTTGAATTCAGCTCAGGTCATGACCTCAGGGTCCTGGGATGGAGCCTCATCTCAGGCTCTGTGTTCAGCACCAAGTCCACTTGAGATTCTCTCTCCCTCTCCTTTTGCTCCTCCCACTTGTGCTGTCTCTCTCTTTCTCTCAGATAAGTAAATCCTAAAAAAAGATTTTATTTTTAAGTAATCTCTACAATCAACATGGGGCTTGAATTCAACCCCAAGATCTAGAGTTGCACACCCCACTGAGTGAGCCAGCCAGGAGCTCTGGAAAATTGAGATTTTTCTCCTGTGGAATATTTTAGCAGCCATTACCATAGTTAATTTTAGAATTTTTTCATCACCCTAAAAAGAAACTGTATGCATTAGTAGTCATTTCTCACACCAATATGACCTTGACTTTGGAATTAGTGGACAGACTTTTATTTATTTTCATTTTTATTATTTTTTATTATTTTTTATTTTTTTATTCTTTTAAATTATTTTTTAAATATTTTTTTTATATATATCTGAGAGAGAAAGAGTGAACAGTGTCCAAGTGGAGTGAGGGGCAGAGGAAAGGAATCTGAAACAGACTTTCTGCTGAGCAGGCAGCCCAGTGTGGGGGATCAGTCTCACAACTGCAATATCGTGACCTGAGTCGAAATCAAGAGTGGGTTGCTTAACTGACTGAGCCACTCAGGTGCCCTGTAGACAGGATTTTAAGGCAGCTGTTGTAACTGTACCCAGGACATTGAGGAAAATCCACTTGTAATGAATGAATAAATAGCAGATATCAACAGAGAAATAAAAACTGTTAAAAAAGAACCTGATATGTATCCAGATAATGTCAGTGCCATATTGCTTAGACCTGGCCTGCCATACTTTTTCATAGTATTTGGATTTAGCATTCCAAACTAGAAAGATCTGTTGTAAAATTCATTCAGCAATACTGTTGAGACTTTTGGTTCAAGACAGTGGCCTGAGGCCACACATATACTTCCTTTCCCTCCCAAAGTCTTAGTGACTTGGTCCTGCCATGTAATATAAAAATTACAATGAGCCTAAATCAAAGATAGAAAGTAGGTGAGGGGTTTCATCAGTAGATCCACAATTTTGAGTAACTTCTGGAAGATATATAGCAGATGGAATTGGGAATATTGAGAACTCAAACAGCAGAAAAATCTGTGCAGGAGAATACTGAAGCTATAAGTAATGATGTTCCCAGTTAGACTTTGGGGATTGGGGTACTAAGACCTTCTCAGGAATCATAGGGCCTGGGACCAGGAGCAGTTTCAGGCTGTGGTATAAAGGATTGCCAGAAGTTGTACCACCCTCTCCTCTGTAGAGTGCTGGCTGTGGTGTTTGCCCCGAGGCTTGAATTCTTTTTCTAAATAAGTTGGGGAATATGGTGCCAGGGGCTCCTGCCATGACTTTAGTATCAGAAAGAGAAGTAAAGCCATGCCTGAGGTAACGACAGGCTGCCATGTTGTCTTGAAACGAAGACCACACATAGGGAAAGACAGTTTGGCCCAGCAGTGAAACAGTTGCGCACACATACATACACCCACCCCTACCCCTGTTGCCTTTTTTTTTTTTTTTTTTAAGATTTTATCCATTTATTCATGAGAGACACAGAGAGAGAGAGAGAGAGAGAGAGAGAGAGAGAGAGAGAGAGGCAAAGACACAGGCAGAGGGAGAAGCAGGCTTCATGCAGGGAGCCTCTTGTGGGACTCAATCCCGGGTCTCCAGGATCACGCCCTGGGCTGAAGGCGGTGCTAAACCGCTGGGCCATTGGGGCTGCCCCGCTGTTGCCTTGATTGAAGCCATCCATTGAATGTCCCTGTACCTCTGGAAGAAGATACCCTGTAGGCATGTGTCATCAGCAAAGCCTTTAGCCAGTCGTTGCATTGAGGAGAGAGGCCGGTGTTTAGAACAGTAGCTTTCATAATTGTTGAGAAACATGTAGAAGTCGAAGTCACTAATATTAGTTATCCCTGTCCTTTGTAAGTAAGTAAGGCCAACCAGGACTTGGACATTTTAGTATCTTAAAAGAGAAATAGCAGAAGGAAGCAACTCAGCTGAGCCCAAAGAAATGAAGTTAATGATTTGACTCACCATTAGTCCAGCAAACCAAAGCTGATTGGTATTGAGGGTAGTGGTACCAGGGAGATTGCAGGTATGGCTTGAGTGATGTACCCATCAGTTACAATGAATTTACTTACCAACCACTTAGTGTTTGTGTAGTAATGCTCTGTGTGTGCTTGCAATTATGTATAGCTTCTTTCATGCCTGCTGTAGTTCCTGAGATTGGGGGCTGGGGCCTGACATCTAACACAGGTCTTGTACTTTCACATGGAACACTACTTACAGTGGTGAGCAAGGGTGGCTTGAGAGTAGAGAAGTAGCAGAAGGAACAGAGGAGAGTTGTATAATTCTGTGGTGGGAAAAGCTTTTTTTAAAGAATGCTAGGAGGAGGCACTTGGGTAGCTCAGTCCGTTAAACATCTGACTCTTGATTTCAGCTCAGATCTCGATCTTAGGGTCATGAGTTCAGGCCTGCATTGGGCTCCAGGCTAGAGCCTACTTAAATGAAAAAATGTTAAAGAATACTGGGAAGCCATAAAGGAAGTCTCATATTTGACTGTATATAATTGAAATTTTCAGTTCATCAAAATGAAAGTACCATAAATAAAGGACATTGGGAGAAATTGTTAACACATATCAAATATATAAGGAGATCCTATACATCAGTGATATTATGATAACCCATTAGCCAAAAAAGTATTAATAGGTAAGAAGAAAAGGTACAAAAAGACCCTCGATTTCACTAAAAAAAGCAAAGAAACTCAAAGTAAAGCAGGATGCCAATTTTCACTTAGCAGGTGTGGAAAGTAAAAGAGATTGATAGTGTGTAAGAGAGGAGAAAAAGACCCTCTCATGTACTGTTGGAAGGAGTATCAATTGCTTTCAGCCTTTTTGGAGTATTGTTCAAAATTAAAGTACAGCAGTACTTTAGCCATCCGCTTACAGAAATCTGTTCTTTTTTTTTTTTTTTTAAGATTTTATTTATTTATTCACGAGTTCACAAGAGACACACAGAGAGAGAAGAGAGAGAGGCACAGAGACCTAGAGAAGCAGGCTCCGTGGAGGGAGCCTGATGTGGGACTTGATCCAGGGTCTCCAGGATCAGGCCCTGGGCTGAAGGTGGCGCCAAACTGCTGAGCCACCCAGGCTGCCCCAGAAATCTGTTCTTTAGAAACATTCTTATAAGTTTGTAAATATAAACTTAGATATGTATGTTGCAGAATTGGTGCTTACTACAAAAACTTGGAAACTATACTTTCCAAGTATAGTTTTACCTATACTTTCAACAGTTGAGATCTAGGTGAATAACCCATGTGCCCAGTGCATCCCTACTATGGCTGTCATTACACCAGTGAGGACAAATTAGGCAGGTGTGTGTGTATGGCACAAAGTGCCATAGATGGAATAAAGAAGGTAATGGGACAGTAGAGTATGAGATGTGTGTATTACTTCTGTAACTAAAATCATAAAAGTTGTAAATACAACATTACACTGAAACGGTGGCCAGCATAATGTTGTTCCTTAAGAAATACTGATTTCAGTGTATTCTATGCATTAAATTTTATAACATGGTGACTTCTCAAAAAAATGTTCTGCATTCTTGAGCTGGAACCTTCTAACAGATTAACATGCATCCTGTCGATAGTTCGAATGGCCCATTACTTCTTCCACTTCTAGAAATGTGCCTTCACGTAATATATGAACAATTTTGTAAAGACATTTACCATGTTTATACCCAAAATTGTAGAACCATTCTGTTTGCTAATAGGAGGTTGTTAAAACAAATCGTATATCTGACTGATGGAGTACTAACACAGCCATCAGATAGTGCTGCGGATCTGTATTTATTGATAAATATCCATTATCTGTTGTTAAGTTGAAAGGCTTATGAAGAAGTATTTAAATACTATAATCTTGGGGGCCCTACCCCCACCCCGGCCCCGCCCCCAACCACACCCGGGCTCAGCCCCCCGCCCTATTATTATTTTAAAAGTTTTTAAAAAAAAATTTAAAAAAATACTATAATCTCATTTTAAGAAAAAGATTTACCACATGAAGTCTGGAAAGATATATATGCAAATGTAAATAATGAGTAATCTTATTTATTTTATTTTACTTTTTTAAAGATTTATTTATTTAAGAGAGAGAACACATGAGCCAGGGGTAGGGGGGAGACCTAGGGAGAGGGAGAGAAGCAGATTTGCCACTGAGTTTGGAGTCTTAACACAGGACTTGATCCCAGGAACCCTAGATCAGATCATATATGAGCCCAAACCAAGAGTCAGACACTCAAGTAACTGAGCCACCCAGCCACCCCATGAGTAATATTAATTTTGCAACCCTTTTCTGTTTCCCAGACTTTTTGTTGTGAGGATGCATTACTTTTAGAATCAAAGGGGAAAAGTTCTATCTACTTTTCAGAGGATATGGAATAAAAACAAAAATAAAATTAGCAGGGGTGCCTGGGTGGTTCAGTTGGTTAAGTGTTGCCTTCCGCTCAGGTCATGATCCCAGGGTCTTGGGATCAAGCCCCATGTTGGGCTCCCTGCTCAGTGAGAAGTCTGCTTCTTTCTCTCCCTCTACCCCTCCCCTTGTTTCTGCTCCCCTCAACCTACTCTCTCTGAAATAAATAATAAATAAAATATTTTTTAAAAATTCTTTTAAAAAAAGTAGTAAATGGTTCATTTTAAACTCATCTGTGTCCCCTTTTAGCATCAGGAATTCTGGTTTGGGGATAAAGCTGTGGCCTGGTGGCTGGATAGACGCCCCATCTCTCCGTGGTGCCCCTAAGGCATGATATTTTAATTGATTATTTACACTTGTCCTTTCTCTTTTTCTAGAAATTACACCTGATATTAGTTGGAGGCACTCGATTGGATGTAAGGGTCTGACAGCACTGGGATATTAGTACCCTGAGGGTTTTCTTGGATTTGGAGGGCAGGAAAGGTTGCTTATGAGCTTTCATTGATTTTACAGACCCAGGAGTCATAGGTTGAGCTTGTGATTATGGTATTTGCCTAGTGGTAACATCAGCATGTGTGATAGGCATGTAACTGGGCCAGAATGAAGGCCTGGTTGTTTTTTCCTTCTTTGTCAGGAATGAAATGTCTTGGTGGCTAAAAGATTATGAATCCCATTATTAAATGGGCAGGGGGGCAGTGCCCAGAATTGTTTGGAGCACAGTTGGTCTAATACCAATGAGAATAGCAATTACTTGATTTCTAGAATAAAAATAACATTGTAAAACTGAGTTTTAATTTATAATTAAAAATGAGATAATAGTAGTTCTTCTGTTCTTTGATAGAATGTAATGTTGCTTTTGAGTTGAAGACAGTAGATGGCAGTGTCCGTCATACTAGAAAAACTTGGAGGAGGAAGGAAACTGCATTTAGTGGCCCTAGACTTGAAGACTAACATTGCCCATTCATATGATCGCTAATTGGGCCAAATGGCAGTTTTGTTAAGCTAGGCTTCAAAACAAGAGCATACGTAGAGACTCCTTTGTTTCCAAGGAGGAAAAGCCTGTTGTCATTTTTAATACTTTATGTTACAAAGTGGAAATACAGTTATGGTTCATGAAGTTTAAGTCAAATTCCCTAGAGACACTTCAGTGTACTTTATTCTGCCTAAATATGTCCACTGGCTGCCAGCTTCCTTTCCTTTCTATTTAAGTGAATTAATAAGACATAGCCTGAGTACGGAAGAATGCTCTTTTAAAAGCAGTGATAATGTGGCCATAGATGTAGAGTTCGAGAAAGAGGGAAGAATAAGAACCACAGAAATGAATGAAGTCTGTTTTCAGTCTAGTGGTAAAGACAGATGTGTAAAGAAATATAAGTGTTGGCAGCAACAGTCACAGAGTTGGAACACAGAAAGGATAGGGCTCTGCTAGAGTAGAAGGTGGCAGGTAAAGTCAGAATATTTGTCACCAGATGTCAGTGCCTTTTCTGGTGCTTAGACCAAAAGAAAATGCTCAGTCCCTAAGCTGTCAAAGTAACCAACTGTGATAAATTTACTGGGTGGCAGTTACCAGTGGGCACCTCCTAAAGCATTTCCTCTTAAGCATGGACTTTTGAACAGAACCTCTAAATAGAATGTGACTTCCCATGTATTTCTGGTTCTAGGGTCACTGGGCCTGACTGTGCCTTTTTTAAAAAAAGATATTTATTTATTCATCAGAGACACAGGCAGAGGGAGAAGCAGGCTCCATGCAGGGAGCCTAACGCCGGATTCTATCCCAGGTCTCCAGGATCAGGCCCTGGGCCACAGGTGGCGCTAAACTGCTGAGCCACCTGGGCTGCCCTTGACTGTGCCTTCGTGTTTGCATTCCCACTCTGTCTAGACCGGTACTTTGCATATTAGTGGTACTCACTAAATGTTTACAGTGACAGTGGAATTGTTTGAGGAACATTCATATTATGCAAGAAATAATTTGAGAAATGTTGATTTACTTTATGAATATATCACTTACTTTAGAAAAAGACTTTCCATAGAATTAATGTAAATTGCTCCCCAGGATAACTAATTAAGCTTATAAAAATTTTGCTAATTCACTAATTTTCTGGAATTTATTCCAGTGTGTAAAGAAAGTTATGCTTTCATAATGAGTTTAGTTTAATAACCCTTTTGATTAGAAGTTCACATTTTAATAGAAATCAGTGTTATTTTGATTGGTTATGAGCCAAAAATGTATGTGTTCTTAACAATTGATTTTACTTAACTTTTTGTTTCATAATTAAGACATTGAGGAAGGAAGCAATCCAGAAATTGTGATTTAAACTTGATATTTAAAAAAAAAAAACTTGATATTTTCCTTAGAAAGTAATGTTGGTTAATATTTGGATTGAACATCCTTTTTTCTTTTTAAGTTTTGTATTAAAAGGTCTTTGCGCAGGATGACCTTTTTTTTTTTTGAATGTCATACTTAAATACCTCCTTCCTTTATATTAATCCTTGGAACACAGCTTTAAGAATAAATATTTAAACTTCTGTGCTGTTTTCAGATACAGTTAAAAAACTCCAGGACCAAAAACATGACATGGAAAGGGAAATCAAGACACTCCACAGGAGACTTCGGGTAGGATAAATCCTCATGTATTATCTCATTAGAATACCTAGGTTTCTGAAAGTTGAATACAGTGTAGTCCTTGACCATGTTAGGATTCATCTTAAGCTTCAGATACAGTTAAAAACACTGATCCCACTGGGCTTTGGACAGAAAGCAAATGCCATCATTTCAAATTGGGATTAGTGCTGGATTCTAAATAGAAGAATCTACGAGTAATTTATGAGTGGTAATTTTAAAAGGATGGACTTAGGAAGCAAATGTTTTATTTTGGATAGAAAAATTATTTGCTCTTGATTGGAAAGTGTCTCAAACCAAACTGTTTTCATCTGGGTTTTTTGTCTTCTATGAATTTGATCAGCTTGCTGACAGCAGTGCCACTCTGATGCATAGGTGGGAAAAGCTCATCAAGTTTGGGTCATGCCTCAGTTACTCAGGCTGTATGAAGGGTGTCTGAAAATTGCTTTGAGGTGACAGATGCCGGGCCTAGGACTAGCTGTGGCTCTGGTGGAGGTGATGCCCTAGGGAGGCTTGCCCACCTAGCCACACCCTCATCCTTCATGGCTGTGGGAAGCGGCAGACCGAATAGTTCTTAGCTCCTCTCTTTGTATGATTTTGTCTGCCTAGTTTGAGTTGAGTGTTTTTCTTCTGGCTTCCTCTTCCTTTTCCTTTACTTTTGATTTTTTTTTTCCTGGTAGTTTTTGATGTCAAGATATTTATAGTTTTTCAGTATAAAATCTCACAGTATGGTTCACACACCATTATCTACTTTCTTCAGCTTTTCAGAGGTAAAGTGCTATAAATTTTGAATGATGTGTTTATTTTCATTAGACTTACAAACTTGCATAAGGAAGAGAGGCTTGACATTATTGTCATTAATATTGATTGAGCACTCTGGTGCTTGATGCCTCAGCAGGCAGATCAACAGAAAGTCTCTTCCTCATTAAGAACAACTTCACTACTAATAATTGTATTACCTGTTACCTGTTAGAAATAATAATAGCAATTCTCTGGGATTTAAAATAAATTAATCATTATTTGGGACAGTGCATTACAGTCCAATCATAAACAAATTTTATTATTTTTAAGTAAGTATTGCTCTCTTTTGGAAATAAAAATTTAGTTTTTTAATGTAGGAAGAATCTGCAGAATGGCGGCAGTTTCAAGCTGATCTCCAGACTGCTGTGGTCATTGCAAATGACATTAAATCTGAAGCCCAAGAGGAGATTGGTGATCTGAAGCGCCGGTTACATGAGGCTCAAGAAAAAAATGAAAAACTCACAAAAGAATTGGAGGAAATAAAGTCACGCAAGTATGTTTTGAAAAACCAGTTGTGTACTTATATTTTAATAGAGAACACTTAAAATCCCAATTTTATGATGTGGTATTATGGAAAGAATGTGAAATTTGACTCTTAGTGTGAGTGTGGATCCTAGTGGAAGTTCAACTTTTCTGGCCTCGTTTTATGACACCTGTAAAATAGCAGTCTATATGGATCTTTCAGAGTTGTTGTCAGTGTCCATAATTAACAGTTCGGGGGAGGGGGAAACGGCCGAATGGTCCCTGGCACAAGGTACCTTCTAGTTCCCTCCTTTCCTGTATCACCACACTCCAGCTGTTACTTTTCTTTAGATTGATAGCCTCTGATTAAGAATGAGTACTGTGGAGGCAGACAGGCTTGACTCCTATCTAGTTCTGCCTCTTATTAGCTGTGTGATCTTGGTTAGGACCCTTAACTTCCCAAAGCCTCATTTTGCTTATCATTAATGGAGACCGTACTACCTGCTTTATAGTGTTACTATAAGGCTTAAAGAAGATCTCTCTGCACAGTGACCAGGGCAATGATAAGTATACTTTAATAACTAATATTATTAGAGACCCAAGTAAAGAATGTGAAGTGAGTTTTTCTTCATTACTCACTTTGAGGAGTTTTCACTTGTTTTATACTTACAACACTCTGAATCTCCATAGTAATACTTTTTCCCATCTAACAGAAATCATTGAGATGACATTTGTGATATGCTCTGAGTTCCTCAATGAGATTCCATCTAATGAGTAGTGGGGAGTAGTTTTTGTGTTGAAGTTATTATTGAGAATTTAGTTATTCAGGGGCACATGACTGGCTGAGTCAGTAGAGCATATGACTTAATCTTGGGGTCATGAGTTGGGGCCCCAAGTTGGGCATAGAGTTAACTTTATAAAAAAAGTATTTGACTATTCACCACTTTAACTAATTCTTAGATAGACATAGGAAAAATTTTAGAAAAATATTTTTGGGGTGCCTGGGTGGCTCAGTCAGTTGGGCGTCTGACTCTTGATCTCAGGGTCATGAGTTCAAGCCTCCGTGCTGGGTGTGGAGCCCACTTAAAACAGGATATTGTTGGAAAGTTATTGTGTTTTATTGTTGCCTAGCTCTAGTGTATGGCCCAGAGAAAAGTATTACTAAACCATTTTTCAGGGACGCCTGGGTGGCTCAGCGATTAAGTGTCTGCCTTTGGCTCAGGGTGTGATTCTGGAGTCCTGGGATCAAGTCCCACACTGGGCTCTCTGCGTGGAGCCTGCTTCTCCCTCTGCCTGTGTCTCTGCCTCTCTCTCTCTCTCTCTCTCTCTCTGTCTCTCATGAATAAATAAATAAAATCTTTAAAAAATAAACAAACATTTTTCTTTGGCTTCCTTAAGTAGAACATGGAATGCAGTGGAAGATTATTGTTTCTCCACTTGGTAAAAGACTCATATGTTACATTACCTTTTTTTCCATATACTGTTAAAGGAATGGTGTATCAGAAATATTTCATTCTTTTTAAAAACTGATTATTTGGGAGAGAGAGTGCTCGGCAGGGAGGGGCAGAAGGAGGGGAAGGAAGAATCTCAAATAGACTCTGTGCTAAGCACGGGAGCCCATTTGGGAGCTCGATCTCAGGACCCTGAGATCACAACCTGAGCCAAAACCGAGAGTTGGATGCTTAACTGACTGTGCCACCCAGGCACCCCTGGAAATGTTTCATTCTAAAGGTAACCTGAGTGAGATTCTTCTCTTGAAGAATAATTCCATCAGGTCCTAAAGATATCCTTGATGAAGCAGTAAATTAATTTTACTAAATCTTGGTCCTTGAGTATATATACTCTGTTTAGCATTCCTTTTTCTAAAATTTTTTTTAAAGATTTTATTTATTTATTCATGAGAGACAGAGGCAGAGACATAGGCAGAGGGAGGAGAAGCAGGCTCCAATGCAGGGAGCCCGTTGTGGGACTCGATCCTGGGACTCTGGGATCATACCCTGAGCAGAAGGCAGATGCTCAACCACTGAGTCACAGGCGTCCCTCTGTTTAGCATTCCTTGTGATGAATGAGAAGTATACATAAAGCACTTCCGCTGTATTATTATATATCCAGGCATGAGGTTGTCTCAAGGAGAGCGCTCTGTGGTTATTTTAGTTTAAGCTGTTTTCTGACTAACAAACGATAGATATATAGACTTTGCTATTTGGTGGATATTCCTTAAAAATGAATTAAGAGAGACTGTCACTCTTAGGGAAAGGAAAGGAAAACAACTGACTGTATTTGTTGCCAGTGCTAAAATGTGGGCTTTCAAGTCAATGTTAGGATTTTAGAAAACGTGTATCTGCCATCACAAACTTGGCAGCTTTGTATATTTAAAGAGTTTCCTGATGAGATCATTGGTGTTATTAACAAATGTGACTTTTAAATAATAAATCATATAATGACAGATGTCAACATTTGGAAAATTCGTGTAACTCAGTAAACTAATATTTTCAGTATGACTAATGCATAATGTTACACAGTCACATGTCAGTAAAAGATCCATTTCAAGTAGAAGATAGACTAGAGGATTTTTAATGGACAGAGTAGGAAAAGTTTATTTATATGGTTTCAAATTCCACATTGCAACTAACTTTTAAGTAATTACCACTTACTACATTTTGGTATAGTATCAAGGAAAATGGCCTCGGTTGTCTAAAAAGCCACAATTAGTTAAGATCATTAAAACAGTCTTTTCTTTTTCAACTGCTGTGTATCTGTTAGCCTTGTTCTTTTTTTTTTTTAACCTCAGAATAGATTGAATATAGAAGAAATGAGAATCTAACACTATTCTGTTAAGCCAGACATTAAAGAGATATGCAAAAGTGTAAAAACGCTGCTGTTCTTCTACTACTACTTCCTCTTCTTCCTTTTTTTTTTTGGTTTGGGAAAATAATTATTTTTCATAAAAATATTTTGTACTGATAAGTCCTGGGTTTATTTTTGTTTTTAGATGAATTAAGTATTTTAAATATGTCTTAGTTTAAATTTCCATTATGATAAATGTCAGTAGACATAGGCTACATAAAGAAAAGCTTTTTGGGATCTTGAGTAATTTTTAAGAGTGGAAAGGCTGGGAGGTGGCTTAGTTGATTAAGTAGCTGCTTTTGGCTCAGGTCATACTCCTGGGGTCCTAGGATCAAGCCCCTGGTCGGTCTCCCTGCTCAGCGGGCAGTTCACTTATCCCTCTCCCTCTGCCCCTGTTCATGCTCTGTCTCTTGGTCACTCTTTTTCAAATAAATAAAATCTTTAAAAAAAAAAAAAAAAAAGAGTGGAAAAGGGCTCCAAGGCCAAAAAGGTCTGATAATCACTGTTAAAGAGTCTTTGTTAAAACTTCTAAGCATGAGACCTTATGGTAGATCTGGAGGAAAAAAAAAAAAAAAAACTGTCAGAAGAGTCAAATAGCTACCAAATAGCTACCATCTTCCCAAGGACTGGCTTAATTTTGTCCCCCTATAAACTTACTTGATGGTTATATGACATGTACAAACTCTGCAACTGAAATCTCGTTCCAGATAAAAACTGATGTGTTAGTCAGCTCAGTGAATTAGAGTTGGCCAGAAATAAAATGTAATTGATTTTTTTAGATGACTCATGATCCATCACACTGAGCATCTTGGAGACTCATGTTACTAATACGGGCCCAGATTTTTTTTTTTTCCTTTGTAGAAATTCTATTTGGAGACTACAGCAGGGTTTTTTTTTTTAAAGAATATGAGCTTTGATTTCATTTCTTTTGTATTTCCATATCTGTGCATGGCATATTAGATAGGGCCAGTATAAATAATCCATATACTGGTGAATTTCCAGACTCCTTAGAGCAGGACAGAACCTCAAGATCCACAGTTCTGTCAGGATCTTTTTGGCTAGTCCACTTTCCATTTTACTGCTAATTGATTACCGATGTCCTCACCTTATACTTACTCAGATGAAAATGGATTCTGATGGTTACTTTTAAGCCTATTTAGTACAACCTGATATAAAAATTTTAATATCATTTCCTGGAACTTATGAAACAAATGAGAATATTAGACTAGGTAATTTACTCAGCTTCTACTGATATTGTCTTTTTTAAAAGTGATACTTTTTAATGCTTTTCAGTAGGGAGGTGAAAATGTGTATTTGCTAGTATATGTGTAAAATGCCTGATTTCACTATTGTTTTCAGGCAAGAGGAGGAGCGGGGCCGGGTATACAACTACATGAATGCTGTTGAAAGAGATTTGGCAGCCTTAAGGCAAGGGATGGGACTGAGTAGAAGGTCCTCAACTTCCTCTGAGCCAACCCCTACGGTGAAAACCCTCATCAAGTCATTTGACAGTGCATCACAAGGTAATTTCTTATATCTTATGCTAAAGGCAGGCAGTTGTCATTCACTTACCATCTGTTCTCTCATCTGGTTTGGTATTCTTTACCATCTTACTCTCTGAGCCTTATCAAATTTCATGTAGCCTTAATGACTTAGTCTTACTATCAGGTGAATTTTAGGAGACTTGGGATCTATTCAGCTTCATAGGATCTTGCTCTCAGACTTGGTGCCTTGCCTCTCACAGAAATGTCTTCATGTAGTTCTGGGGCTTTGAGTGTCTTCTAAAAGAAATGCCTGAAAACTCCAAATGTATGAATTCAGTCCTTTCCCTCCCCTGAACTCCTGTAGGTGTATAAATCCAATTGACACTCAGGTATCTCCCAGATGTCTTATGTCCAAAACTGCACTCCTATCCCTGAGCTTCAGGCTTCCCCTGTGTTCCTGCCCAGTTACTTAAATCAGAGATTTAAGGAATCTTCCGTCTCCCTTAAATCCTTCTTCTTTTCTCACCTCCACATCTAATCCATTAACAGGTCATGTGGATCTAGCCTCCAGCATGCACATCTTTGCTCTGTCTGCTTCTATCTCTAGCACACAATCAACTGCTAGTACAAGCCACCATCAGCTTCTAATTTCAGTGACCTCCTAATTAGTCTCTCCATTTCATTTCATGACAGAAAGATCTTTTGCTTAAACTCCTTTAATTGCTTTATTATAGTTACAATGAAATTCAGATCCCCAGATGCCTGCATAATCTGACCCTGCCTTCCTTTTACCGCAGTTGAGCCACTCTTCCGCTGCCCTTCTTCTACTCCCACCACACTAGACTTTAGGTCCCAAAACAGACCAGGGCTCATATCGCACAGGCTTCATATCTTCTCTACCTGGAAGCTCACTCTTCCCACCTTCAAGTGACTGGCTCCTTTTTATCTCTTCAACCCCCTCAGCTTTGGGAAAGGGAAAGGGTTGTCGTTTTTTTTTGTTGTTTTTGTTTGTTTGTTTTTTTATAAATTTATTCTTTATTGGTGTTCAGTTTGCCAACATATAGAATAACACCCAGTGCTCATCCCATCAAGTGCTCCCCTCAGTGCCTGTTACCCAGTCACCCCCACCCCCCACCCACATCCCCTTCCACCACCCCTAGTTCGTTTCCCAGAGTTAGGAGTCTCTCATGTTCTGTCAGGGATGTCGTTTTTTAAAAAAAACTAAATGGAGGCATCCATCTGGCTCAGTTGGTAGAGCACATGACTCTCAATCCTGAGGTTGTGAGTGAGCTCCACGTTAGATGTAGAGAATACTTAAAAAAATAAAATCTTGGGTTACCTGGGTGGCTCAGTCGGTTAAACATTTGACTCTTGTTTTTGGCTCAGGTCATGATCTTATGGGTCATGGGATTGAGCCCTGCATCGGGCTCTGCACTCAGCGGGAGATTGCTTTCTTTCTCTTTCAGATAAATATCTTTTTTCTTTATTTTTTTTTTTATTTTTTAAATTTATTTATTTATTCATGAGAGACAGAGAGAGAGAGAGGCAGAGACACAGGCAGAGGGAGAAGCAGGCTCCATTCAGGGAGCGGGATGTGGGACTCGATCCCCGGTCTCCAGGATCACACCCTGGGCCGAAGGTGGCGCTAAACCACTGAGCCACCCGGCCTGCACTCTTTTTTTTTTTTTTTTTTTTTTTAATAAATCTTTGTAAAAAATCTTTTAAAAGTGGAGGGGCACGTGGGTGAGGTAGTTAATTAAGTATCCGACTCTTGGTTTTCGCTCAGGTCATGATCTCAGGATCATGAGATTAAGCCTCGGGTTGGACTCCACACTCAGTGCAGAATTAGCTTAACTGTCTCTCTCAAATCAATAAATCCTTAAAAAAAAATTTTTTTTTCAGAAAAATAACTGAATGTAATGTGTCCTAAAAGTTATTCTTTTAAAAATTCTTTAAAGTTCATGACAGGCTTTATTCTAATTCACTTAAATAATAGTAGAGTTTCTATAATCTGTATTCTGAGACTACACACAAATTAGTTTTCTTTGGCTTAAAATCAGATCAAAAGTCACATACTTACACTATTGATACAGATATTTTGGAAGACAGTAACTTCCAATTTAAAATGCCATATTCATAGATCCTGAAGTTCTTATACATCATACAGGCACAAGTTTATAAAGATATATAGATATACATATAGATACAGATATACACAGAAAGTTTTCAGTATAGGATTGTTTGAAAACCTAGATGTTGCTCAAGTGCCCATTAAAAACATTAATAAGTCAGTTATGACCCATTAGTACAATAGAATACCGTGCATTTTTTAATAAGGTTGAGGTAGATTTCGAAGTACTGATGTATAAAGTACTGCAGTCCTTTGTAATAAGTTGTAGACCAGTATTATATAGTGTGATCTCATTTTGTTTTTTAAGTACATAGATTTTTGCATTAAAAGTACAAGAAAGATGATGCACTTGGAACTATTGTTAATGGCTACCTCTGGGTAATATGATGGGATAAAATGAAAGAAAGGCTCACAAAAATCTGTGCTTCTAAAATGAAATGATAATGGAGTGCTTTACTAAATTTAAAGTCATGTAGTTATTCAGAATATTAATGAAATGAGCTTTAATGCAAAAAGATAAATCTACTCTATTCTGATCTTTTTTAAAAAACAGTATTTTACAAGATATATCTAAATGACTCAGCAGTCCCACTGCTAAATTATATGCACAAAAGAAGTTAACAGAAGTCTTCAAATAGTTGTACGTGAGTGTTCATGATAGCATCATTCACAATAGCCAAAATGTGGAAACAGCCCAGATGTCCGTCAACCAGTGAATGGTTAAACAGAATATGGTATATCCATCTGATGGAATATTATTCAGACATAGGAAGGAATGAAAGAAGTACTGATGTATACTACCATGTGTAAGACATGCTAAGTAAAAGCAGCCAGACACAAAAGGCTGTGTGTTATAAGATCCCATTTATATGAAGTATGGAAAATAGGTAAGTCTATGCATAGAGACAGAAAGCAGTTTGGCTGTTGCCAGGGACTGAGGAAGAGATAAATGGAGAATGATTGCCTAACAGATACTGGAATATTTTGGAACTAGGTAGAAGTGATGATGGGTGTACAATATTGTGAATGTACTAGATGCCATTGAACTATGTACATTTTAAAATAATTTACTTTCTACTATGTGAGTTTTTTGGTTTTTTTTTTTTTAAGATTTTATCTTTTTGAGAGAAAACGCATAAAACACCACAAACAGTGGAGAGAAAGAAGCAGACTGCCCATTGAGCAGGGAGCCCAATGTGGTGCTCAATCCCAGGACCCTGGCTGGGATCATGACCTGAGCTGAAGGCAGACCCTTAACCGACTGAGCCACCTAGGCGCCCCTATTATGTGAATATTTTTTCAATAAAAGAATGCATCTAAAAATAGCAAATTAAATATAAGTACTTGGTTGCATAAAAAGGTCCACCATGATCTACTTCTTCATCTTTTCCCCACTGTGTGACATGCCTGATTTTGTCTTTGTGTCCCATTTTGATTTTAATTTAGCTTCAAACAAATAACCATTTTTTATGCACCCTCTACCAAAATCTGTGCCAAGCCCAAGTATCTGGAAGTAAATAAATTATGGATCTTACTTTTGCATAGTTTAAAGAGGGATACGGAGGAGCGAGCAAATAATTGTACATCTATGCATTAAATGCAAACCAGAAAGTACTTGCGAAGTAAAGTGATGAACCCCATAGGAAGAGATGAGAAAAGATGAATGGGAGCCCAGTGTTCCTTCATTTTTTGTTTGTTTTTATTTTCCAGTGTTCCTTCGTGGAATGCACACCGACCGTGGGCTAGGCTTCTCACCTGATGCGGTTACAGAAATACTCCTCTTGAGTTTTTTGAACTTATATTTCATTGGCTTGTGGAGCTCTTTAACTACCTAAATTAATGAAATGGCAAAAATGAAATGACTGGCATAATCAGGTTGGGAATCAACACAACTATTCTAAGGAACAGAGAGTCCACCTAGTGGCAGGAGAAGCATCACCTGCCAGGCACAGCTGTGAGTGTGCCATAGATGCTAGGCATCAGTCAGAACAGTTTCCAGGGGAGCCTGAGCATTGAATGGTCTGGGGGATCCTTTACGGGAGACCAGTTATGAAAGTTTCCACTCTACCATGATACATTCAATGTTTGTTTGTTTCTATAGTACCAAACCCTACTGCAGCCGCAATTCCTCGCACGCCTTTAAGTCCAAGTCCAATGAAAACCCCTCCAGCTGCAGCTGTCTCACCTATGCAGGTAAGTGTCTGTTACTGTAGAGGTTGTGGGGTCCTCAGCATCTGGAAGTCTGTCTTCCAAAAAGTCCTTTGCACTTACGTTAGGGGGGCACACCTTGTGAGGAATGTAGTTAGGGTTGTAAAATCATGTAAATATCCTTAATTGAAAGAAATTATGAAAATGTCCATTGTGTTATTAGTCTTTTGAAAGTCTCTAGTAATAATGATAGCTAACAAGTATCGAGCACTTGCTATGTGTTTTACACTCTTCCAAATGCTTTATGATGTGAATTTATTTAATCCTCACAACAGCTCTATTGGTATCAGGTACTATTCTTACCACTAGTTTTCACATGTGGCAACTGAGGCCGAGAAAGATTAAGCAACTTGCTGAGGGTCATATAATGAAGAAGTGGTAAAATGGGATTTGAACCTGGGCAGTGTGGCTTCAGGCACCATCAGAGTATGTAGTTGGCATGTGTCACCCTCCACTACCTAACATATCACTTCAAAGCTTAGTGGTTTAGAACAGAAATTTTCACATTTCTGTGTTGACTAGGCAGTTCTTTGCTGATTGTGTGGGCTCACTCTTGCAGCTGCACTTAGCCATAGGGTGGACTGGGGGCTGGGCTCAGCAGGGATGGCTGGGCCACTCTCTCCATGTGGTTCCTTCGTGGTGTGGTGTCTCAAGCTCCAACCACGTCATAACGCTAGTCCAGATTCAGAGTGGAAAGGTTCTGCAGAAGGTTCAATATGGGCCATTTTTTTAGCAGTCTAGCACAAGGGCATTGCTGGTCCATTTCAACAAATCTCTGAGGTCGCTCTTCTGGTCACTGTGGAAATGTAGACCAGAACAAGTCAGAAGGTATTGCTCTGTCGTGCTCATGAGGCCCTCTCACTGTGCCCTTGTTGGTCAGGTGCTTTTGGAAACAGTGGCTGTGGTAGAGTTTTTCCATGTAAGTGAGAGTAGCCAAAGAAAAAATGGCCTTAAACCTAGTACTCTTTGATACAGGGTAGTCTTGGCCACACCTCTTCCCTAAAACTAAAATAGGGTTTGGGGGCATTTTATTTTTGAGTGGAGATTTTTGTGCTTTGTTAACTAGTGGCCATGTATTTTACAAGTGAATCTGTTGGGGGGTTTTTGTGTTTTGTTTAACCTTTTTTTTTTTTTTTTTTTTTTTTTTTTTTTACTTTTTAACTTTTTCCTGTGTGCAGTTTAGGGTAAAAGTATAGTCCTTCTGCATTTGTAATTTACAAATTAATGGTTCTGCATTTGCATGTGTACAGAAGGTGTTTAATGCTCTTAATTTACAAGGAAGGCAAGGGAATTCCAATCCCACTATAGATTTAGTGCTTTTTATAGGCTCACTATTTTTTTTTTTTTATAGGCTCACTATTAATCAAACTTTTTCTGTAGACCCCAAGATGTAAAATATAAACTTCAAATAAGGTGAAATTTCCTTAAGTGGTATTTGTTGGTTAAGTTTAATATTGAAAGCATGACTTTGTCGTATAAGTACCGCGCGCTAACCGGTTGCGCCACTGGAGCGCCGAAAGCATGACTTTGTATATCTTTGTAAAGATAGTAGGTGAAAAATCTCATCTAACTTGAAAAAAGTTAACAATTATAAGTCACATTCAGTAGCTTTTTAGTACTTGGTTAGTTATTAGCACAATGCTTCTCAAACCTAATTGTGCATAAAAACCATGTGGGAGAGGTTTTAAACACATGGATTCCCAGGCTTCATCCTAGTGAACGAGAATCTCTAGGGAATAGGGCCTAAGATTGGGATTGTTAGTTTTTCAAAACTCCCTGAGTGGGAATTCTACTGCTGGCGGTGAGGGAGTGACAGGCTGGCTTACCCTGCCACCTCAGGCAGCTCAAAAGCTGGCCAAATTATAGGAAGCAATTATATTGAGACATGTACAACAGGCAGTAGGAGACAGTGGTTTTTGAGTAAAAGTTAAAAAATGGGGAAAGTCCTGCTGGGCCCTTGCTTTTCCTGTTGGGAGGTTCCACATAGTGGTACAGTCGGGGATGAAGCTAGATGGGGCCAGGAAGGGGGAACTAGATGGGTCTGAAGAGACACAGATCATTGTTCAGGAAGAATGAGAGTGCTAGAACCTTCAGGGCAGAGGACCTGGGAGGAGGGAACTACACACAGGAAGGGCCTCTGCAAAAGCATCCTGTGAGTCTTTGCTTGAATGCCAGTCTGCACGGGCACAGGGTGAACCCCCACTAGGCTAAGTCAAAACAGTTTCTCAGGAAAGAAGAGTTACCAGGGAGCTGTCAGGTAAACACTTCCTCCCATAGTTGGTACAGGGCAGGGAATCGTTTGAGTTCCTGCTGGTCACCATGGAGAAATCTTGGAATACTTGGAGTATTCCTTTGAGACCCCTTAGGGCCACACTATAAAGTAGAACTGCATTGCAGCTCACAGGTAAATAGATGCTAGACCTGCCCTAAAAGACCTTAAAAATTAACCTCCAAAGGGCCAAGGAGATCCATAAGTAACTGGGGTACTCAGCCTCTGAAATGCTTCTCAGTGACTTTCACTTCCTAGAAGTCACACTCTTATGGAATCCACTCCTCTTGAGTGTTGGCTGGACTTTGTGATTCACTTCTGATGAATAGAGTATGGAAAAAGGGGTGGAATGTCACCAGGTAGGGTTATAAAAAGATTAGCTTCTGTCTTGAGGATTCTTCTTGCTCTCTCTTAGATCTAGTCACTCCAGTGAATAATTGAAAATCGAAATAATTAGTATATTTAATAAAATGCTGTGCAATATCTGTATAATGGAAAGTATAAAATATTGCTGAGAGAAATTAAAGAAGTAATAAATGGAGAGATATATTCATGGACTGGAAGACTCAATATTATTATCTTACAGCTCTCCCTCACATTGATCTGTAGATTCAACACAATCCCAGTGACAGTCTTGCATGCTATTTTGTAGAAATTGATAATACAATTTTAAATTTGTGTAGAAATGCAAAGGATCGTGAATATCCGAAACATTGGGGGATACAAAAGGAAACAACTTTGGAGGATGTATACTACCTGATTTAGGCACTTAGAGTAATCAAGGCAGTAGGGTAATGACGAAGTTTATTTATTTATTTGTTTGTTTATATGAAATCTTCATTAAGCTGATAAGCTCCCCATCCCACAAATAGCCAGAGTACCAGCAGCTGCACTTACTGATGTAAGTTTCAATGTAGACATCATACCAGTGGATTATATAGAAAATCCAGAAAATAGGTAAATGGATTTTCAGTAGAGGTGCCAGGGTAATTCAATGGGAGAGAGGTTGCCTTTCCAACAAAGGATTCTGGAATAGCTAGAATCCATAGGGAAAAAAAAATAACGGTTGAGGTAACCACACTGTTATGTAATGGCATTTATAAAAATTAATTGTAGACCTACATGGGAAAGCTGAAATTACAGAACTTCTAGATGAAAACATTAGAGAAAATCATTCAAGAAGGCCAAGATTTCTATTTAGGACACAAAAAAAAGGAGCCATGAAAGACAATTAATAAATGGGCATCAAAATTTGAAACTTCTCTGAGAGACATTAAGAAAATGAAAGATAAGTTCTAGACTCAGAAGAATACAATCACAGTACACTTATCTGTCAAAACACTGTATTCCAAGAAGATGTCTTCATCTTCTTGATTGAAGACAAACCAATAAATAGTGAACAAAAAGATTTTTAGAGTTTTTCATTTTTTTTTAAGATTTTTTTTTTATCTGTTTGAGGGAAAATAAGAGAGCACAAGCAGGGGGAGGGGCAGAGAGAGAGAGAGAAGCAGGCTCCCCGATGAGAAGGGGGACCCCCTCATGATGTGGGATTCAATCCCAGGACCCTGGGATCATGACCCCAGCTGAAGGCAGACACTTAACTGACTGAGCCACCCCGGCACCCCTAAAAGTCCCTTCCTAGGAGAAGATGCACAAATGGCCAGTAAACACATGAAAAGATGCTCAACATCATTAGTTGCTGGGGAAGGAAAAATTAGATTCACAGTAAGATCCCACTATGTACCTTTTAGGATGGCTAAAATTAAAGGCAGTCTTTAAGTGTTGGTAAGGATATGAAGAGGCTGAACCTTGCACTTTTTTGCTGGGAATATGAAATGAGTAGTTCGAGGTTCACTAGATAAAAAAGGGCTAGGGAAAAGCTGGGAAAATAAGCGTGACAGAAAGGACAGTGATGGTAAACACCATGGTCTGTGTGGAAGTGAATAGTTTAGTGGTATTTGAGCATTACATAGAGGTGGCAGGAGAAGAAGCCAAGGAACTGAGAGATTTTAAGTATTTGTGGCAGATACTTGTGGCTGCATGCAGAGGATGCATGTATCCGACCGGAGATGAGGAAGCCAGTGGCAAAGCCATCGTAGTGGCACTGAATTAGATGATAGGTTGTACTGGGTCCCTTTTAGTAGGAACACTTCCGTATTTCACCAATTGGTGCATAATAGTTAAGAATTCTCTTTTTTTCAAATTATTTTCTTTTATATTCTTTTCTTTTTTCTTTCTCACAGACAGAGAGCACAAGCAGGCAGAGTGGCAGGCAGAGGGAGAGGGAGAAACAGGCTCCCCACTGTGCAGGGAGCCCAAGGCAGGGCTTGATCCCAGGACCCCTGAGATCATGATCCGAGCCAAAGGCAGATGCTCAACTGACTGAGCCACCCAGGTGTCCCAAGAATTCTCTTTAAACAAAATAATGAGATCACACTCAGAATACCAGTGGTTGCCAGGGGTCAGTGCTCTGGAATTGGGAAAGGGGGGGGAAGGTGTAATTATTAAAGGGCCATCCTTGTTCTGTGTCTTGACTGTATCAGTGTCAGTATCCTAGTTGTGATAGTGTGGTATAAACGTTACCGTTGGGGAGAACTGAGTAATGGGCACAGGGGGATATTTCTGTATGAATTTTTAAAATAGTATATTGATCACATTATATCCCTCTGTGTGTGTGTGTGTGTTTTAGTCTTACTATAATAGTATGGAAAGAATGATGCAGATTCATAACTAAATATTACTCTCTGCAACACTGACTTTATTTGTGGGTCCCAGCTCTAGATTTATCCTAACATTGACACTGTGTATCTTATGATTTCAGAGACATTCCATAAGTGGACCTATATCTACATCCAAACCTCTGACAGCGCTGTCAGATAAGAGACCAAACTATGGGGAGATCCCTGTTCAAGGTATACCTCATATGTCACCGTATTTCACTTCTGCTATTAATTTTTTGAATCTTCTGGCTTTTTTTACTAACTAAATTGTGATTTTCTTTGTTCTTGACATGACTTCAGCTGATCTGGTATACATCTTTATCAGAAGATTACTAATAATATGTCTTTTTTGCAGATAGGGAGTTAGTTATTGAATGCATCTTGGAAGACAGCTTTCTCATACTATTATGATAGGTAGTGGAGAGTGCACACCATTACTAGGCACTTTATTTTCATAGTTCTTCATGGGGTATGTACTGTTATCCACATCTTATAGATACTAAAAATGAGATTTTAGAAAGTTAAATAAAATAGTTAATGAACAGTAGACCCAGGCAGCCTGACTCCAAAGCCCATTCTTTTAACCTCTGTGCTCTGTATTATTGTCCATAAGAGGACACCGGAACTCTGAAACACGAAGTACAGATGAGGTCCATTCTTTTACGTACTTATAAAAGGGGCTTGGCCATTTTCACACAGCTTTTATGGTAGAGCCAGCCAGCACCAGAACCCATGTCTCCTCCCTTTCAAGGTCAGAGTTCCTTCTCTGACTCCATATTGCCTCTTCCTGCATGGTGCTGAAGTACACTAGAAAAATGGTTTGTGGCATTGGGGCATGGTGCTGTGAAGTGCACGCTTAATTTGGGGTAGGTGTGGACGTGGTTAACAGAAATGTATGCCCCTCAGGAGCCTGGGGCTCCTCTCAGTTGATGTAGACTGGTCACCTCCTTGTGTTGCTCTGTGCATTTTTTTGGTTATGGCAGTTAGCCTTGATGCGTGTGACTGCGAGGTTTTAGCGGGTATGGGGAAGAAATAAGCAGACTTATGAGAATTAGTCCCTTAAATAACCTAGAGGATGTTCTGTGGGCTCCAGGGAGCACCTGTGTAAGAGGTATTCAGTTTGGCAGTGGGACTGGCCCCTTACCTGCCATTCACAGGTATACCTCATACTCAGATGAGTGTACACATTGAGGGATAATGGTACACAAGACAGTGCTGCTGCTACCTTCCCTGCACAAGGTCTTGCCTTCTACCCCTACTTCTTGGTTCTAGAACATTCGTCATTCATGACTTGAGGTCTTTTCTCCCCTCAGAAGGTGCTCTTGTTAAAGGAAAAAATAGTGGAAGGTGTCAAGTCTCTCTTTAAATCTTGACTGCATTCCCTCTCTTGCTTCCCAGATGGATCCATTAAGGATTATGTAGGTTCACTAGATTGTGTCGGGTGTGTATATCACTGACCTCGTACGTCCTGTCCCTTGAGACTGTCTCCTTGCCTGTGAATTGGAAATAGTCACAAACTTCTTAAATCCCTCTCTTCCCAGGTCTTAAACCCTGCAGTCAGACTCTTACCCCCACCATTCCACCAGAGATGCTTCTGATGGAGGTTATCAGTGATGTTGTACACTAATCTAGCTCTCAGTCCTTGTCTGCTGTGAACTATAGGCAGCATGTGGCCCTGTTGAACACTCCCTCTTCTGGGATGTTTTCATCTCGATTGCCACAAAGCCACACTCTGTGTATTCTCCATCCCTCCCTGGCTGTTCCTCCATCTCCTGGGCTTGATCCCCATACCTGACCTGTAAATGGTGGTGTACCTCTGAGCTCAGTCCCAGGACCTCCCTTCTCTGTCTGCACTCACTCTGTTACTATATTCTTTCTCATGGCTTTAACTGTTATTGCCAAACTGATATCTCTAGCCTCTTTCTCTCCTGTAGACTCATATACACAGTGGCCTACTCGACAGCTCTATCTGGATGTCGAATTATCTCAGACTGAGTGTGTCCAGAAGATTTCTGCATTTTCTAAACTTGTCCTACCTGTAATTTGTCTTCTCCATCTCAGTTAATGGCAGTTTTATCTTCCAGAAACCTTGGAATCGTCCTAAACTCCCTTCTTTATCTTAGACCTTATACTGCAAATTTTTGGGGTTTTTTCCCCCCATGATCAAATTAATGTGTGTGTGTGTGTGTGTGTGTGTGTGTGTGTGTGTGTGTGTGTGTGACGTAACTGAGTCATTTCTTAAAATAGGGAATCCTGGGCTTCACCTCAGGTCTATTGCCAAAGACTCTAGGAAAGGGAGCTTAGAAACTTCATTTTCAGAAGCATCCCAAGTAATTCTTTAAAAAGGACAAATTGGGGAAACTGGGCAAAGATTACTATTTAATTTTTCCTATTACCTTGGTTTTGTGGGTATGGATTTGGAAGTGTGGAAGATCAGTGTGACAAGGTTTTTGACACAGTAAATGTTTTTTCTGGGGCTCTGCTGAATGAAACCTTTCCCTGGCTCCCCTTGTTTTCTTATCTGGTAATGTACCAAATGATAATGCTCTTGGGGGTGTGTTAATGCTGGTCTGCTTCTCTACTTCAGTCCATTATGCCTTCGTGGGTCTTCGCTGAAGCAGTGCAAATACAGGAGAGAGCAGGAAACACTTAAGTGAATTTTTGTCTGAGAATTTGTTGATAGTGTGATTTTTTTATTTTAAACAGTCATTAGAGAAAGAAACAACTTATGTAACTAAGAACAACCAAGTGATTCTTGGTTGGAAAAAACCACCATGGTTATCTAAACTGTGAAAAGAGAGTAGGATTTTCAGGCCTTCTTGAAAATGCTTCCTTGATTGTTTCTTTTACCATGGCGTTAATCGAGGAAGAGTCTATAATTTTTATTTTGAAAGTTACAGTGGCTTCATTACTGAAAATTTAAAAGGGGCTGCCTTTTGTTCTACACTTAAATGAGAGAATTTGGTGTTTTTTCCAGTTAAGTATATTATAATAGGCATAGGGGTTTTTTGTTCTATTTTAGCATCATGCTTTATATGTCAGTTACAGGAAAATATTTCAGAGCAGAGGAATCTTACTATAAATGAACTGATCAGATGCTCTTTTGTTGGTATTATTGGCTTAGGGTCATGATTGTGCCACCTCAGTGACGCTTTGTAGATAGGATATGAATTAGTTTTTGTGACCTAATAAACAGGAAAGGATAGATCTGCCTGCTAGCTACATGGATACAGGTGATTGAAAAAGTCTTTACTGATCCCTTGCACAGTGTGATCTTATAGGGTCCAGAGTAGAGTGTTAAGCAGAGACCTCAGCTGGATGTTGCAGATGGTTGGTGAGCCTGGGTTTTTGCCCTGTTTTAGGGTGACTTTGTCCTATTTGTGTTGTGGCTCAGACACTTGGTTATCTGAGAAAGTTGATTAATTCAAGTGTATTTATGTTTTGTAAAGAAATTCATACTCTTGGGGCACCTGGGTGGCTCAGATGGGTAAGCCTCTGCCTTCAGCTCAGGTCATGATCATAGGGTCCTGGGATCGAGCCCCGAGTCAGGCTCCCTGCTCAGTGGGGAGTCTGCTTCTTCTCCCCCTTTTCCCTCTGCCCTCTCTTCCTGCTCACCATCCCCCCCCCCACACACCGAACTGCTCGTTCTTTCTCAAATAAATAAGTGAAATCTTTAAAAAAAAATAAATTAATATTCTTATCATCTAAATTGTATTACTTGAGACCAGAGATGTAAAAAGTTTTAAAAACACAGTATTTTGAAGACATTGGTTTATGGTAATATTAGGTGCGTATAATGTGATATAAAGAAGGTTTCACTAGAAAGCCAAATCTTTGTTAAATGTTATAGCCTAAGTTAAGTAAAAGAAAAATAGCTTTCTATTTAAAAAAGTTTCACAGCAATTTTCATTCTCCAGAGGGCAGATCTAAGTCAAATTCTAGCCCAGCCCTAGATCCCACCCTAGTGGGGAAATTCCTAGGAGAAATTCAGATAGAAATCCTACTCTTTTGTATTTATAGTCTAATGAATGTCTACCCGTTCACTTCTAAACCTTCCCCTCTCCCTAACCCTTTCCTTTTTTTCTCTGTGGTTTTGATATTTGTCTTGATAAACTAGAGTATCTAAGCTCCTATTTTTTTCCCAACATACTATTACTGAAACTTTCAAACATAAAGGAAAGTTGGAAGAAACTTTATGGTGGGTATCCACATCCTACTGTTTAGATTCTATAGCATTTTGCTGTATTTGAGTTAACCATGTTTATCCATCCCTCTATCCTTTCAGTCCATCTAGTTTTTTTAAATGCTTCTCAAGGTAAATCGCAGTTGATGCACTTGAGCATGCATTGCAATATTTATTTAAGGTGCTCTCTCAGTCTTTAAACTCTTGAGGTAAGTTCAGTCTTACAGAAGAGTTGCAAAAATATTAAAGTGCCCTCTTACACCTTTCCCTAGCTTCCCTTACATGAACATCCTACACAGCCATAGGGCAGTTACAAAAATAAGAAATCACAAACATTGTTAACAGGGATCCCTGGGTGGCGCAGCGGTTTGGCGCCTGCCTTTGGCCCAGGGCACGATCCTGGAGACCCAGGATCGAATCCCACGTCGGGCTCCCGGTGCATGGAGCCTGCTTCTCCCTCTGCCTGTGTCTCTGCCTCTCTCTCTCTCTGTGACTATCATAAATAAATAAATAAATAATTAAAACAAACAAACAAACAAACATTGTTAACATACCATTAACTGAACTACAGACATTGTTTGGATTTCACCAGGTTTTCTACTGATGTCTTTTTTAAATTCCAGGATCAAATCCTGGGCCCCACTTGGCTTTTAGTTGTCTTACTGCCTACTAAAGCCCCTACCGGTTTATCAGTCTCTGCCTTCATGACTTTGACACTTTTGAAAAATACTGGCCAGTTACTTTTTTAGAATATCTCTCACTATGCGTTTTTGTGGTATTTTCCCTTGGTTGGGTTGAGGTTATGGGCTTTTGGGAAAACAGCTGTGTCAGAAGTGAGGTGCCCTTCTCAGGTACCATATCAGGGGCACATGAGTCAATACATATTATTACTGGCCATGTTGGCCGTGATCACTTGGTTAAAATGATTGTCTACTAGTAATTAATAAATATCCTATTCCTCTTTACACTTTCTCTCACTGATTTTAGCATCTGTTTGTGTATTTTGCCTGCAGGAGTTATTACTGTGGTGTTCCGTTCCAGTGATTTTCTGTTTTCTCATTCTTTCTGTGGGAAATTATTTATATTATTATACTTACTGTTTATTTATAACATTTACTTGTATTAGTATAAGCCCGTGGGTATTTATTTTATTCTTTGGGTTGTAATCTCTTACTATTACTTTCTTTGTTGCTCAAATTATTCCAGCCTGGGAGCCATTTGGAACTCTTTCACATTTGACTCTTTGCTCTTTTGATGCACCCCCCTACCCTCCAAAAGCACTTTCTTACTTTTAGGTACCCACAAGGTGATCCAGATTTGTTCTTTTTCCTGCACCAGATCTAGAATCAACCAATTCTCCAAAGAGCCTTGGTTACTTTTATTAGAGAATAGTATTTAGAAAACAAGATCTGAGTGCTAGATGCTCATTGCTCCTGAGGTTTCACTGCCTCCATTCCTTCTCTGGATAAAGCTAGGAAAACTTTGTATGTATACCAGCGCATGCATACATACACACAAGTAAGTGTTATTTCTATATCTATGAAAACCCATGACTATGCAGATGCCTCTGACTCTGGGTCAGCACCAACGGGTGCATTCTGACCTTTTCCCGTTCCTTATTTGTATCTTTTTTCTCCTGACAATGGAAGCCCAGCTCTCATTGTCTATAATATACTAACTTATTTGTTGAACCTCCTATACATACCTAGTAGTTTCAAAGTTGCTATACCATACCCCTGTGAAAAGCAGATCTAGGGAATACAGTGAGTACAATTCATTTTGTGTTTACCCTTAAAGTATCCTGTCAAAACACCTTTTTTCTACTTAAGTCAGCCCCCTTTTTCACTGCTCTCTCAGTATGGTTATATCGTGCTTTTGTAATACAATTAGATTAATTTTGTCCCGTCTGCATTTCATCCCCTCATCCCCCAATTCTGGTTGACTTTTTTAAAAAAAATTTGTATCTTAGTAAAATTCATTGTGTTCTGTGCATTGTAGGGTGTTCAGCAGCCTCCCTGGCCTTTACCCACTAGATGGTAAGCACCTTACTGCCCCAGGTATGACAATGAAAAATGCCTGAAGACAATGGCATATTGGCAAATTTGCCTTCAGTTGAGAATCAGAGACGTGGTTCTCACAGTTTTATTTGTCTAATTTCAGCAGAGAGGTGGAAACTCTAAGCAGAGATCAAATAGGAAAGCCTAATTAATCTTGTATGTCTGTCTACTATTTCTATCAGAGGCTAACATATTCATCATAGACTTTAAAGGCCCTACATCTCTGCCATGTCTGAGTCTGGTTTTATTGATTACTTTGTGCCTTGACATGGTGAACTCAATATACTGTTTTTTCCTTGCTTTTTGTGTATTTTGGATGCCTTTGTTGAAAGCTGAACATCTTGTAGAGAGTAGTAGATTGGCTTTATGTCTTGACATGGGCCCCTCCTTCCGGTAGGTTTTTAGTGTGGGATTTTGATTTGATCTGTTCAGGAGCTGAGCTGGATTTCAGTTTATTAAGTTGCTCTCCTCCTTAGTGCACAGCAGTTTATTAAGTTGCTCTGCTCCTTAGTGCACAGAAGACTTCCGACTGTTCCACTGATCCTTGTGTTTAGAGAGGGCTGGTGTTTGGAATGAGTGTTCTCAGTGTCCACTCCAAGTTCAGCTTTTGGCTGCCTTTACATATTGCATCTCAGGGAGCGCCCTTTTCACACTCTTGCAACTCTTTCAGCTGAGACGTCTCATTTGCTTATTTAAGCATCTTTAAAATTCTCTTTTGCTCATTCATTCCAACATGGGTCATCTTTGGGTAGGTTTCTATTTGTTTTGACTCTGGGTTGCTTTTTTGTCTTTCTTTGTATGTCTAGTAGTTTTGAATTGGATTCTGGCTGGTGTGAATCACATGTTGTAGAGATTGTTTTCTGTTTTGTTCCTCTGCAGAAAATTGGTTTTTGATAGCCAGCAGTTACCTTGGCTCGCCTCAAACTCCATCCCACCTCTTTTTCTTCATCTTAAATACCTGTTGAGTTATTTTGCCCTTAATTCAGCTCCTTGGAATCTGAGTGCTTGTAGTTTTCAGAGGTCAGTGAGAGATTTGGGCAGTCTATATACAGAATTTGTGATTCTTTCTGCTGTCACCCTGCTCTTCTCCCTTTTCAGCAGTTTTGTTTGTCCTGAGATCTGTCTTCTGCTTCTCAAAGCAGTTGTGGGCTTCCTACCAGCCCCCCTGTATGGCCTTACCCGGAGCCTGTACTCATGCCTATAGCCATAATCTGGGAAATTACCTGTGTTCTTTCATTCTTCCCAGTGTTTACTCTTTTCCTTTTCTGCCTGCTTTTGGATTCTCTTCAGTACCTTGAAGTGGTTGATTTTCGATTTTTTTCAGATTTTATACTCGTTTTTGGCAGGAGCATCCATCCATTTGGAACTAGTCTGAGGAGAAGTTGGCTCTTTAGGCTCCTATTTTATTTTATTTTATTTTATTTTATTTTATTTCATTTCATTTCATTTCATTTCATTTCATTTATTTTTTAGGCTCCTATTTTAAAGCCCACTATTTTGCCTTTAAATTTGTTTTGGGAAATAATAAAGGGACAACTGCTTGTACCTGTTTATATATGTGATTTCTAAAATAAGAGAGAATTAAATAGCAGACCCAGTATGCTTCTGTTACTGCTGCCTGTCTGTCAGAAGTGAGCAGAACATTTCTGTAGGTTTATCCCTTTCTCTGAGGCCTTGATCTTGTCCCCATAGGCTGTCACAGATGGTGTTAGCCTCGGGCTATGATCCCCTTCTCCTAGATCTTCAACCTTACCCTGTCTACTGGCTCCCTCCCACTGTCATTTAAAAATGCTCACATCTGGGGCACCTGGGTGGCTCAGTTGGTTAAACTTATGCCTTTGGCTGAGGTCGTGATCCCAGGGTCCTGGTATGAGCCTGGGGAGTCTGCTTCTCCTTCTGACCCTCCTCTTGCTTGTGCTCTTTCTCTGTCAAATAAATGTGAGTATTGTTTAAAATCTTTTTAAACAATACTCACATCTCTGCTAGGTTAAGAAAAAGAATTCTCTCCCTTCCTTACCTCCTGCAACTACTGTATTCTTTCTTACTCTTGTGCAGCTTGTCTTCTTCCTCTCTGACACTAGCTCCTCAACATATTTTCACCTTACTTTTGTCCCCACCAGTGTATGAAATTGCTCTAATCAAGGTTACCATAGCCTCCATGTCATCAAGTTCATTCTCACCCCATCAGCTACATGCTGATAATTTCCAAAATATCACATCCCCTCTGACTTTTCTTCTGAACCTCTTGTAATTGCTTGCTCTGCGTCTTCCCCTGCATATCTCAAAGGGTTCTCAAATTCAGCTTGCTCTCATCTCTTTTCCCATAATACTCTTTGCCTTTCTTATCATTGTACCTGGCACCTCTTTGTCACTTTCATATCTCATTGGTCAGCAAGTCTGTTAATTCTGCTTCATCAAAGAGCCCTTGAATCTGTTTACTTCTCTCCATCCCTCCCTGGTACCACCCAAACCCAAAGCCTTCCTCACCTCTGTACAGGCTAACATACCATCTTGCATGCAGTGTGGCTTCTTTACTCCACTGCAGGCAGCCACAGAGATGCTCCCCTAATAAAACCTTCATTGGCTCCCCATTGCCAACAGGGTACAGTCCAAACTCCTTAATTTGGCCTGCATTGCCTGCATACTTTCCTTTGCCTGCTCTGATCCTCCCAGCCTGCCTTTGCTGCCTCATCTGCTGCTCTTTTCCCCTATCCTCTGAACATTGATGCCCTGGAGTTGTTCTGGTGTGTGCTGAGCACTTAGCTGGGAACACACTCTCCCCTCCAACCTCTCCTTTGCCTGTGTAAAAGCTATTAATTACCCTTCTCATCTGAACCAAGATGTCGTTTCCTGAGGAGGCTTTTCCGGACCTCCCCCCAAGAGCAGGTCACGTCCCCTGTTGTGTTTCCAGAGCCCCATGCACTTGTTCTTTCCTAGCATCCCTCACTTGTAATGATTTTTTTTTTTTTTAATGCCTGGTTTCTGTTCTAGATTGTAAGTTCCATAAGGGTAAGTTTCTTGCCTCCTTCCTCTGACCTTTTCACCAAGCCCAGTGCCTAGCGAGTAGTGGACGGCCAAATGATATTTGTTTAGTGAATGGATTAAAGACAAGAAAAGCTCCATATGACAGTAGAATAGACTTTGTTACTATAAAATAAAATCTCTCCTGCTTGCCACATTTGTTTTCACTTTCTTTATTTGCTGTGTTCTTTGGGAAATGAAGATTTTAGGGAAATGACTGGGTGCATAATTGTAAAATGGAAATTTTGATTAAAAATGTTGACTTCTGTTTCCTACTATTTCCGTGTTCTACTAATTTTGTTTTGTCTGTCAGACTTTGTGCATAATATGCTCTCCCTGTGAGGATGAATGCCAGTTGCTCACGGGGTTCACAATTCTGATTGGTGCTTGCTTATGGGCTCTTCACACAGAGGTGATGTTTGCTCATGTTTGGAAAGATGTAGTGAATCTAGGCTGTGTAAGTCCTATCTTCCTTAAGAAAGTAAGTTCATCCTTCCCAAAGTTGTGTGTGATGACAACCAAATGTTCTTCATATACTTAGAAAATAGATTTTGGAATAATAAATGCACTATCCTTGAAAGATGTCATATGCCATTATTTTTAACATCATGATATTTGAGAGGAGCTATTTTTTAAATTAGTTCTTAAAAAGAAGTGGTGAATAACCTGTTAACATATGTTTGCTGTGGGGCCACTCTTGGTCAGTGAAGCTAATAGTCTTCAGTAAATTTAAGAGATGGTTTTTCTCCCTCAGGCTAATCACACATCCTTAGCACATGGCAACCAGGCAAAGCACATCTAGTCCATCTGTCCTGGTGCTTGGCCTTGTTAGGCTTGGAGCCCTAGGAAGCTAGACCAGAAGGGTGATGAAGGTAGCTGGCCTACAGAGGGTATGGAAGAGGAGGATAGGAAGCAGGGGAGCAGCTTGTGCCAATGAGTGAGGAACTCCAGAAACTACCAAGGAAGGCTGCTTATGTCTAGAGAGCATGGGAAGAGTGGAAGAGAGCACAGCTGCAATTTGGGCAGTAGAGGCAGTACCTATCTGTGTCCTTCCCTCACTCACAGAACCATCTGGGGCTTCCTTGTTGCCTCAGACCAAAGTCCACATACCAGGTAACCAAGGCTCTTGTTAGCCTCATCTGCCCTTCAGAGTCCCTTTTCCTGCCACCCTCTCTGATTTCCATATGGCCCACGTTGAGGCTACACTGGCATTTTATTGTTTTGTAACTCACCTTATACGTTTGTTTGTTGTTGTCTAGCCCTGAAATACCATTCCCACTCCTCTCTACTAGTAAAGCCCAGCTTAACATCGTGTTGAAGGCCTCCCTGCTGACTGAAATCCATATGAATGGCTTCGCCCTGCGGTTTGATAATCCTTGTCATTCTTATTCTAATTGTCCTTTCCTGATTTTTCTCTGGTGGTGTATATGTATGGCTTCCCCACTGTTGGTAGGCACAGAAGGGCAAGGCTTTGATTTAGTTTGTACTTTTAGATCAACATACAGTAGGGGATCTTGAATTTTGGTTTTGAATTGTGTCAAAAAGTAGCAGTTGGTGATTTAGAAACATTCATCTATGTCAAATCTCATCTCCAGAATCGGAACATAAATGAAATGTTTTCCCACAGTCCTTGTCTACAGAAGCTCTTTTGTAGATGTGGACTCTGTGGGGAATTGTTAAAGTACCCTGGACTGAGAAAGAAGGATGAGCCTAGGAGGGGGAAGGAGGAAGAGAAGAGCTCACTTTCTTGCTACCTTTGTTACCTTGGTTCAGTGTCTCTCTCTCTCTCTTTTTTTTTTTTTTTTTTTTGACCATTTTGTGCAGAGCATCTATTACGAACCTCTTCAACCAGCCGACCTGCTTCTCTGCCAAGAGTACCTGCCATGGAAAGTGCCAAGACCATCTCAGGTGATGACTTTTTATCTGGAATTTCCTTTAGAAAAACTCTTCTAGAAGTTTTAGTAATGGTACCAAACACTTCCTATCTGTGTCTGTCTGTCTGTCTATCTATCTATCTATCTATCTATCTATCTGTTTTAAAGGTTTTATTTATTCATGAGGGACACACAGAGAGAGGCAGAGACATAGAGAGAGAAGCAGGCTGCCTGCAGGGAGCCTGCTGCAGAACTTGATCCAGGACCCCAGGATCATGACCTGAGCCAAAGGCAGATCGTCAACCACTGAGCCACCCGGCATCCCCAGACACATTCTCTTTAGACTTACTTAATTTTTCTTCCCTCTTTAGCTCTTGAGTTGATTATTTTTCTTTTTTAAAAGATTGATTTGTTTTTATTTCAGAGAGAGAGAGTATGCATGAGCGAGGAGTGGGGAGGGGCAGAGAGAGAAACTCAAGCAGACTCTCCGCTGAGCAGGCCTGGCATGGGGCTCCATCTCACAACCGTGAGATCATTACCTGAGCTGAAATCAAGTGTTAGACGCTTAACCAACTGAGCCACCTGGGTGCCCCTTGAGTTGATTATTTTTCACTCTGAATTTCCTCTGCTATATCTTCTAGATTCTATAGAAATCACACTCAGGGTATGTACAGTTCAGTGCATATCTCAACTGCTGTACCTTTTTTACAGTTTTCTTAGTGAAAGAAATAAATCCTTTCAAGGTTACCAGTATGTATGATAAAGAAAATGTTAGTTTTTCCTGCTGTATTATAATTTCTGCTCATTTTGGAATCTACTGAAGAAAATGTCTCAAGAACTCAATTTAAAAGTGTTTTATAAAAGTAAATGTTTTTCTGCATTTATACAAAATGCATAATGACTATTTCTCACAATCAGTGTCTCGACGAAGTAGTGAAGAGATGAAACGAGACATCTCTGCACCTGAAGGAGCATCACCAGCCTCTCTTATGGCTATGGGAACCACATCTCCACAGCTTTCCCTGTCGTCTTCTCCCACGGCATCTGTTACCCCTACCACCCGAAGTCGGATAAGGTAGCGAACAGTTAATACTGATGCATTTCATGCTTACCTCTCTTGGCCTTTGGAGATTAATGATCAGGTTGTAAATAATGGCAATCAAGCACTGATTTTTCTTTTCTTTGTGTGTTATTAAATGTTTTATTCTTCTATGCCCAGAATTGGGTAAGATGGTATAATAAAAAGCAAGGTAACATGAAAAAGATGGTTCCTTTCCCCAAAAGTAAGTTTTGTAGAATCGGAGTACTGGGCTTGGGTGGAGGGTTAGGGAAGGCTTCTGAGAGGAGTGGTGTCTGGGTGGGGAGGACGGGTTGGTGATTGGAGCCAAAGTACAGAAGGGTGAGTAACTGAGGGTTGGGGGAGCTGTGGATAGGTGGTACTGCAAATGCAGATGCACAAAGGATGGGTACAGAAGGCCAGAGAAAGGTGTGGACCTACCACATCCAGGGGCTGCAGAAGAAAAGATTGACAGTAGGGTATAACTAGGCATAGAACCATTTAAGTCACTTGGATATGGTAGTAGCTATGAAGTGGGATTAGTAAATCAACATGAGAAGGTGATTCAAGGATTCTTCTGTTGTGGACAAAAGTTGGGGAACACAACTAAAATAACGTGATGTTCCTGGACAAAGTTACCAAGTCTGGATTTTTTTTAAGATTTTATTTATTTATTCATAGAGATGCAAAGAGAGAGAGAGTAGCAGAGACACAGGCAGAGGGAGAAGCAGGCTCCAATGCAGGGAGCCTCTTGTGGGACTCGATCCCGGATCTCCAGGATCATGCCCTGGGCTGCAGGCGGCACTAAACTGCTGCGCCACCGGGGCTGCCCCCAAGTCTGGATCTTGATGATAGCAGTGGAAATAGTGAAGGGAGCGTGAGACTCAGGAGCCTTTTCAAAGGGAGAGATGATTGATTTTGGCAATAGATTTCTAGAAAAGGAATGAAAGAAGAACTACCAAAGGGGACTCTAATTGTTTTAGACTGGAAGCTGAGAACATGACGCCACATTGATCACTGGTAAACAATATCTGAAAATGTAATAGTATATTTTATTCATATTTCTCATATGTCAGAAGTCATTTGGGACTAAGAAGTCATTATCATTTAGAGGGAAAAAAACATTTAAGAAACACAGCATATATTGTATATAGGGATGAGGAAAACTGTTGAGTTATATTGAGAAGAAGGAGGGATAGGAGTGAGTTTCAAAACTAATTTAGCTTTATATTGACTTAGAGGTATGAGGATAAAATGGAATAGTTGGCCTCTCAAACTCAAAGTATATACTTACGTTTTGAGCCCTGCCTCTAGAGGCCCAGCCTCTTAGAAATAGTGGTCCCATAAACAGTGCACCATCAGAGCAAGTAGGTGTACAGTGATGAGGGTGGCTGTCGCTCTGTCCAGGCTGATGTAGGGAGAGCGCTCTCTGTGCTTGTGTCTGTCCTGGATGGTAGGCTACCTACAGTGTGCCTGTGGAAAGGGCACCCACTCTTCCTGGCTTCCCTACTCAGAAGCTTTGACTTCCAACAAGGCATCTCCTGGAAGGTGTCTTCATCTTACAATGAAAAGTTATAAGAGATGACCTTCCAGCTCTGAGAGGCTCTTTTTCTGCAGCTTCCTATTATAGACCATAGAATTATTCTTTGATGCTTTTTAAGCTGTTTCTGTAAACAAACAGACCTGATGTGAGCCAGAGTAAACCTTTCACACTGATTATAGTAGTTTTATTTTAAGCATGATGGAGATTTATTTATTTATTTGGCTCGCTTTTTTGTGTTTGTTGACATTTCTTAACTTTATGTTCATTCTCTTTTCCTACGTTCAGTGGTATTATAACAAACTTCTTTGAACTTTTAAACCAAAGCAGGAGTCCGGTGGGCTGGCATGCAAGCATTAAAGTATATTTCTTCAGGGCAGCAGTCTTAACTGTTTTTGGAAATTTTTGTATTTTATTTCTGGTTCTAAGATGAATCAAGCTGGTGCTGCTTCAGTGCACCTCTCAATTGGAAAAGCTTCAGTTCTAAGCTGTACTCTTTGATTTCCTAACTTTGAAGGGTGAATACAGACAAAATCAGTGCTAAAAATACTAAGTTACTTATAGCATAAGAACCTTTAGGACAGTTATTGGACTAAGTTTATGGGGTGTGGGGTAAAATCTCTGCTTTGTTTATAAAGTAATCCCTAAAAAATACACCAAGCTTTCAAGGGCATGCCACTTGTCAATGAGCAGGTTATTTTAGAAGCACTCTCACTCCAGGTAGTCTGAAGTGCTTACCAACAGGAAGGATTTGGTTCAGGATATACAGGGTTATATACCTTCTTTGCATCAACACAAGTGATCACAAATCTTTTCTCTTTCATTGTCTCATCTAGAGCAAGATATTTGTTCTGCCTCTGAGGAAATTGAATAGTACCCAAAAGTACCCTAGAATTTTAAGAAATGAGTTATAAGTAATCATTTTGGGTCCTTCCTTCCTTCCTTCCTTTCTTTTCTTTTTCTGTGGTATATCTATCTTATAGTAAAATCTGAAGTTCTTTGAGGGGGCAGGGCCCCTGTGTTTTCACTACCCATTGCCCAGTGTATAACTTAGCAATAAACACGTTTGAGATGTTTTTTTTTTTTTAAAGGTTTTCTTTTTTTAAAAAAAATTTATTTATTTATGATAGTCACACAGAGAGAGAGAGAGAGGCAGAGACATAGGCAGAGGGAGAAGCAGGCTCCATGCACCGGGAGCCCGACGTGGGATTCGATCCCGGGTCTCCAGGATCGCGCCCTGGGCCAAAGGCAGGCACCAAACCCTCTGCGCCACCCAGGGATCCCCCGTTTGAGATGTTTTATGGTTGTTTGTTGCCATCTGTGTCTTATCTGCCTTCCCCAGATGTAAGCACCTTGAAGGTAGGAAGTATGCCTTATAACCCTTCCCCTTGCGTAATCTTGCCTTTTGTATTTATAGAAAGTGATTTGTTTTTTAAAAAGCGGAAATGAGGGCAGCCCTGGTAGCACAGCGGTTTAGTGCTGCCTGCAGCCTGGGGTGTGATCCTGGAGACCTGGGATTGAGTCCCATGTCGGGCTCCCTGCATGGAGCCTGCTTCTCCCTCTGCCTGTGTCTCTGCCTCTCTCTCTCTCGCTGTATCTCTCATGAATAAATAAATAAAATCTTTTTAAAAAAAAAGCAGAAATGATTGAGGACATAAAAGGAGACAAAAATGAGTAAAAAAAAAACTAAAGCATAAAGATTATGGAAGGGTAAGATACTGAGTGAAAGACAGCCATGACAGCTTTCAGATGCTGCTGTGTCAGGTTATCTTTCCTCCTTTTGAGCATTCTGGAATGTGTTCCATCAATTGTGGATGTGGATTCACTGTACTGAATCTTTGCCAGTTTCCATGTGGATAATAAGAGTCCCTCCCTTCAGATAGCAGAAACCCCAACAGTGGTAGGTCTCTGAGGGCCCTGTAAAAATTGACAAGTAAAATCAAATGAATGAAAGGATACATCTTGCTATTAGATGCCTTACTGTGTGCAGTTATCCTATTCAAAAATGCAAACCAGCACTCTCCCTTGTGGGGTTTCTGGTTTATAATGGTGCTCAAATAAAGTATATTTTAACTTTCAGTTCCTTATTTTCACGTAGGGAAGAAAGGAAGGACCCTCTGTCAGCATTGGCGAGAGAATATGGAGGTTCAAAGAGGAATGCTTTGCTAAAGTGGTGTCAGAAGAAAACAGAAGGCTATCAGGTAATCAGTCATATCGGTTCCTTTGTCCCACTTGAGCAGTGGCCATACCAGGGCTCACATTAAATGGAGAAATCCTGTACTGAATTTCAGGAACACATTCAACACAAAGTCTATCCCAAACTTGGCCAAGTGTCACTTGGATGGCATCAGTTTTTTACCTTTCCAGAGTAGCTAATCTTTCTAGTACTTTTATTCAGCTGTTCTATAATACTTTTATTAAGTCCTGTTAACTGCCTTCATTGAGGTCTCATCTGGAGTAAGAATGAAAATAGATTTATTTTACTTTAATATTTTTATTAATGGCTAAAATGATAAATTTTATGTTATATATTTTATGTATATTTTATTGCAATAAAAAATTACACAGCAAAAAAAAAGGTAAATGATCAGGATATAAGTAGATAGAAAATCAACAAGAAAATCAATCATGCAAGACTTGAACTTGATACTAGGTAGTATTTGTGTGCGTGTATGTATGTGTGTGTGTATAACTAATTAGACCTACCCAACCACAACAGAGTAAAGATTCTTCTCAGGTGCACATAGAACATTACAGGATAGGATATATGTTGGGTCATAAAATGTCTCAATAAATTTGAACAAAGATAGAGATTAATCAAGTATCTTTTCTGACCACAGTGGAATAAAATTAGAAATGTATAACAGAAGGAAGATTCACAACTAAGTGGAAATTAAACACAATTAAATTCTAAATAACCAGTGGGCCAAAGAATAAATCACAAGAGGGGCACCTGGGTAGCTCAGTGGTTGAGCGTCTGCCTTTGGCTCAGAGGCATGATCCTGGGATCCTGGGGTCGAGTCCCACATTGGGCTCCCCACAGGGTGCCGCCTTCTCCCTCTGCCTGTGTCTCTGCCTCTCACTTCGTGTCTCTCATGAATAAATAAATAAAATCTTTAAAAAGAGAGAGCGAGAATAAGTCACAAGGGAAATAGAAAATAAGGAGAGTGAAAGTGAAGCACAACATACTGAAACTTATAGGAGGCACTGAGAGCAGCTCTCTGAGAGAAGTTTATAGCCATCTACCTTTAAAATGAAACATCTCAAATCAATAACCTGACCTTTCACTTTAAGAAAGTAGAAAAAGAGTAAACCAAACCGAAGCAATCAGAAGGAAAGACATAAGATTAGAACGGACAAAACAGGCAAGAAGATTAATGAAACCAGAAATTGGTTATCTTAAAAAATCAACAAATTGACAAACCTTTAGCTAGATGGACAAAGGAAAAAGATAGCTGGCTAAAAATCAGGAATAAAAGAGGGGATATCCCAAGTGACCTCACAGAAACAAGAAATACTTATTTACTTAGTAAATAATAGTAATCATAGGAATATTTAAAAGGAAATACTCTGATCAGCTGCACACTGTGACACATTGGATAACCTAGATATGAAAGGACAAATTCTTAGAAACACATTGTCAAAAATCACTTAAGAAGAGGGTACATGGGTGGCTCAGCTAATTGGGTGTCTGACTCTTGGTTTTGACTCAGGTCATGGTCTCAGAGTCCTGGGATCAAGCCTCATGTTGGGTTCTGTGCTCACTGCAGAATCTACTTGTTTCTCTCCTTCCCCCTCTGCTCCTTCCCCCATTTGTGTGTGCTCTTTCATATAAATAAATCTTTAAAAAAAAGTCTCAAGAAGAAAATCTGAATAGATCTATAACAACAAAAGAGATTGAATTAATAATTAGAACACTTCCAACAAAAAAAAGCCCATGACCAGATAGCTTCATTGATGAATTCTGCCAGATGTTTAGAAGAATTAACACCAGTCTTTCTCAAACTTTTCCAAAAACAGAAGAGAGAACACTGCCTCATTCTGTGAGGCCAATATTACCCTGATAACCAAGCCAGAAAGAAAGTCATAAGAAAACCATGTGTTGGGGATCCCTGGGTAGCTCAGCGGTTTAGCGCCTGCCTTCAGCCCAAGGCGTGATCCTGGAGTCCCAGGATCGAGTCCCACATCAGGCTCCCTACATGGAGCCTGCTTCTCCCTCTGCCTGTGTCTCTGCCTCTCTCTCTCTCTCTCTTTCTGTTTCTCATGAATAAATAAATAAAATATTTAAAAGGAAGAAAAAAGAAAACCATGTGTTAATATTCATGATGCAAAAATTCTCAACAAAATACTGGCAAACAATCCAGGAGCAGATAAAAAGAATCATATACTATGGCCAAGTGGGATTTATCCCAAGAATGCGAGGTTGGTTCAGGATATGATAAATCAGTGTAATATATATCTCAGTAGAATAAAGAGGGAAAAAAACAAGATAAACTTGTCAATAGGCATAGAAAGAATATTTGACAAAATTAAATACCCATTTCTGATTTGAAAAAACAAACAAACACTGAGCAATTAGGAATAGAAGGGAACTTTCTCAGTCTGTTAAAGGGCATCTGTACAAAACCTGCAGCTGGTAGCATACTTCATTGTGAAAGACTTTGGAAGCTTTCCCTCTAAGATCAGGAACAAGAAAGGATGTCCCCCTCACCACCTTTATTTTTAAAGATTATATTTATTATTTATTTGACAGAAAGAGGGAGTGTGCTCACACAAGCAGGAGGAAGGGCAGGCAGAGAGAAAGGGAGAGGCAGGCTCCTTGCTGAGCAGAGCCTGACTTGGGGCTTGATCCCAGGATTCTGGGTTTATGACCTGAGCCAAAGGGAGACACTTAACCATGTGAGCCACCCAGGTACCACCACCCTTACCCCTTCTATTCAGTGTTTTTTCTGGAAATTCTAGCTAGAACAGTTGGGCAAGAGAGAAAAGTTATTGAAAAGGAATAAGTAAAATCATCTCTGTTTGTAGATAACATGATTTATGTCTAGAAGACCTTAAAGAATTAACATACAAACTGTTAGAGCTAATAAACGTTCAGCTAAATTGCAGGATACAGGTCAGTATACTAAAATCACTTACATTTCTTTCTTTTTGTTTTTGTTTTTGTTTTTTTAAGAGAGAGAGTGAGTTTGGGTGGGGAGGAGCAGAGGGAGAGAGAAATTCGTAAGCAGGCTTTATGCCCAGCACAGAGTCCACTGTGGGCTCAATCACATGATTGAGAGCCCACATGAAACTCATGTCTCTGAAGTCATGACATGACCCAAAATCAAGAGTTGGATGCTTAACTACCTGAGCCACCAGGCACCCCATCACTTGAATTTCCTATATACTAGTAATGAAAACTCTGAGAACGAAGTTTTGTGGGGTTTTTTGTGTGTTTTTTTTTTTTTTAAGGTTTTATTTCTTTATTCATGAGAGACACACAGAGAGAGTGGCAGACACAGGCAGAGGGAGTATCAGGCTCTGTGCAGGGAGCCCGATGCGGGACTCAATTCCCGGGCCCTAGGATCATGCCCTAGCCAAAGGCAGACGCTCAACCACTGATCTACCCAGGCACCCAACTTTGTATCTCCATATATTTGCCTATCCTGGACATTTCTTTTTTTCTTTTCTTTTCTTTTCTTTCTTTCTTTTTTTTTTTTTTTTTTTTTTTTATTTATGATAGTCACAGAGAGAGAAAGAGAAAGAGAGGCAGAGACACAGGCAGAGGGAGAAGCAGGCTCCATGCACTGGGAGCCCGATGTGGGACTCGATCCCGGGTCTCCAGGATTGCGCCCAGGGCCAAAGGCAGGCACTAAACCGCTGTGCCACCCAGGGATCCCTATCCTGGACATTTCATATAAATGGAATCATTTATGTGGGCTTTTGTGGACTGGCTGTTTCATGTAGCATTATGTTTTCAAGGTTCATCCATGCTGTGGCCTGTGTTGTCAGTACTTTATTCCTTTTTGTGCCCAAATAATAATTCCATTGTTTGGCTATACCACATATTTTCAGTTCATCTATTGATGGACGTTTTGGTTGTTTTGACTATTATATTTATGCTGCAATAAACACTGTGTACAGGTTTTTGCATGTACATAAGTAATTTTCCTTATCCTCATGTCCATCTTCTACTCTGCTGCAAAACAGGTTTAAAATCATGATCTGGGGATGCCTGGGTGGCTCAGCGGTTCAGCTCCTACCTTCAGCCCAGGGTGCAATCCTGGAGTCCCGGGATCGAGTCCCACATCGGGCTTCTGCATGGAGCCTGCTTCTCCCTCTGTCTGTGTCTCTGCCTCTCTCTATATATATCTCATGAATAAATAAATAAAATCTTTAAAAATAAATAAATAAAATTGTGATCTGGAAGCTACTTCCTCTTTGCCATGCAGTTATAGCCCAAGATCCTCAGTATGGAGAACAAGATCCCCTGTGATCAATTTGACCCTTGCACGTAGCCTTATTGACTCCTCATTCTTATGAACTCCTCAGTTTCATCTTGATCCTGAATGCTTCACCATCCCCTCACTCCACTCCTTCCGTCTAGGGAGTGTCTGTTCCTTCGGGTTTGAGAACAGCATCTATGCAAAATAGTTTGTGCACCTGCTTCACCGCTGCAGGGATTCATTCTTCACATGTGCTCTTCTCTACTCCCTCCTCACAGAAACCAGGGAGCCAAGTTCTTTCTTGACTTCAATCCAGGAGAATGTTTGCTATATTTTAGGGCATATTCTTTGGGGGTCTTTACATCTGTAGTTCATTTTCCCTGTGTTCCCAAACTCTACAGAATGTATCACAAGGGTACTGAAGTTGTTGTTTGGATGTCTGTCTTCCTTTCTAGCCTATGAGCAATCTGCCATAAGGCCCAGGACATGACAAAGCTAATAAATGTCTGAGCCTGTGTATTGAATGTAATGGACTACAGTAGAGGTTCATTTTTAGAACTGGGGTTCTCAACCCTGTGTGTAAAAACCTGTGAAGATTGTGGGGGAAAAGCAGATTCCTGAGAACCACAACTAAAGATTTATAATTCTAACGGTATAAAATGAGACCCTGGGATCTGCATTTTTACAAATACTGCAGGTGATGCATAGATCACACTGAGAATCACACATAGAATAGTGATTAAGACCGTGGATGTGTCAGGTAAGTTTGAGCGTCACCTCTGCCCCTACTATGTGACTTCATGCAAATTAGTTAGCTTCTTTGAGCCTTACTTTTTTCTTCTGTAGAAATGAAGGAGTAACTGAGGCAGTCATGCACATTTTCTAGTTTAATAGATTTTTAAATTATTATTTTCTTTGATGGTAATCGGGTGCTGTTTGGTAATATAAATTCTACATTTTCCCAGACTGCTATGTAAGTTGAATAATTTGAGGTAATTATAAATTACTTCCAGGCTGGCTATAGAACTTTGCCATGTATAAAGTTGATTAAAAAGTTAAATAATCAAGTTGATTGAGAGGATTCAAGCATTAAATCGGTGGCTCTTAATTCCTTCCCACCTAAACTCTCTGGCTCTGTGATTTTAAGGGACTTCATATTGGTCAAAAAACAAAAACAAACACAAACCTGGGGGAATGAGAAGAGAGGCTAATTGGGGATGCTTTGAGGAAACCTTCAGGGGGACCTGGAGGTTTTCCCTGCAAACTCCATGCATGCTGCTTAGTTTACAGTGTGGGAATCCCCACAAGAAAACCCTTGAGGCTTAGGTGAACGTAGGCTTTGTTGTGTAGCTGGTTCCAGATGGTTCCCCCATTAAGACTTTTAGAAATGGGCATACCAAAGAATACCTCTTATCTTTCTGCCGTCTTAAGTGGACATTACACAGATATCCCGCACCTATTGCTGCTTTTGTAAGGAAACATTTATTAAGAGGTATTCCAACTGTTTAAAAAAAAAAACACACAAATCAATTCAAAAACTTAAAAACTTCAATTAATAATTTCAAGGTTTTTTTCCTTTAGTGGGTACTTAGAGTACAGGAGGAAATATGGAAAACGGAATAGTTAACATACAGAAAGAAAAACCTTTCTGGACACTAGACAGTCTTATGCTACAAACCCAATTTCCCCTTTCTTTGCTTCCTATGGACACTTTTGTAATGATATATACGTATGGCTTTTTTGTTTGTCATGCTTTTGTTTCCTGCAGACACATCTCTATTCTTGCTGTTCAAAAATAGATAGGATGCTGGTTCTTTGATTTCAAAGTCTGTGAGTTAAAACTGGACAGTCTGAAATGCATAATCTTTTTCTAAACAGAAAGATAGATCTGATAGAGCTCTTAATTTGTCAAGAGCCACATAAGCAGCGCCAGAGCCTTTTCCTTATCTAGCTATAAATATGGATGAACATACCCATCCTTTGGAGGCAGCAGTTTGGGACCAATTTTTTTGGTCTCTGACTACTCAGAATCCGCAGGAAAGGGCAGATTGTGACACTTGACTAGCTCACAAGAGCAGGAACTGTTACGTGACACTCAGCACATACTGCTCTCTCAGGCCCCAAATGCAGCATTAATGCTTGGACCATGCATGCTTTATGTCGTAGGAGCTGTCTCATCAACAGAGATAGATTCCCTAATACCATATCATCTTCCTTTAACTCTCTTAGGAGTCATCCTAAAATAATTGTGCTAATCACTGTAACTTCATTAACCATCCATTACAAAATAAGCCCTTGTGAGTTTGCCTTTCATCTAACAAATACATTTTCTCTTTTAAATTGTGTCCTGCCACTTATTATTTACTGAAGTCTTAGAATACTAGAATCATTACTGTTGAAAGGACCTTGGCATTCTTATTTACTGTCAGGTTTACAGATGTGAGACTAAAAGCTCCACTGGATAAATGACAGCCTTAAGGCCATCTCATGAGTCCGTGGCATCACATAAACAACCTTCAGCACTATTGCTTTAATGATTAAATCTTCCTTGTTTTTTAAATTAGTGCCTCAGTTTGTACCCATTATGTTTTTATTTTTTCTACAGTTATGCTTTTAAATTTAATTTAAATATGCAGCTAACATTAAGAATTCTTAAGTGCTTATAGGGAAAAGTGCTGATCCATTGTTCTATTTCATAACCTTCGTAATTTCTGCTTCCCAAAGGCAATTGCTTTCAGTTCTTCTGGCTGTTTGTTTAGGGATTGACAATATCAGATTGATAAGAAAAATAAGAAAATAATTTTTACTTTCAGTATATATTTTCTTCTAAAACTTATATTCAGCAGCTTCTGCTGTACCATTGTTTTCTTGTCTGGAAAAACTTAATTGAATACAGTCAAGGGGCCTCTAAAGGTTAATTTAAGAGAGCTTTACTTTGGATGAAAAATCTTTTTTTCTGATAAAATGCCAGACCTACAATTGGATTAGTTAATCCAAAGGATAATGAAATCACTTAATCTAGTACAAAATAGTTTTAGTAAACAACAACAAAAAAAGCTTTTAGAACTGCCTGAGCTAATTTAATCTCAAATAAGCATTAAGAATGCACAGTTTTATTGAGGGATTTGGTCACTAATGCTTGGCTAGAGAAGAAAAGATTGTACATGTCTTAAGTGGGGATCGGTGGAGGCAGAGGAACTGACAGACTTGAATGATTTGGAAGTGATGTTTTATGTGCTGTGCTTTGCTTGCTTTCTAGCAGTTTTTCCTGATAAAAAGTAACTTGTTACATACATACTAAGGTGTGTGCCAGATAGTGCTCTGGATGTTAAAGCAGAATCAGGAGATAAAAAGACGTTTTCTCTTCTCAGGATGATTATGTACTAGTCAGTAAAAATATAGCAGTAATTAAAACTAAATATGAACTTCTGTTTAGGTACAGTATCAGTCTCTAGAATCAAGGTCAATATACAAAAATTTACTGCAGAGAACTATTATTTTGTTTAAAATAGTTTGTGTGAAAAAAAATAAAAAAAAAAAATAGTTTGTGTGTATATGTGTGTGTGTGTATTTGAAAGTATTGAGAAATAACCTAGGCAGCTAAGACCAATTTGGCAGGAGCCAAAATTGCAGAAAGAACACGTTGAATTGAGCCCTGTATTCACCCCTATTTTTTAAAACCCTTGGTTGGCTAATGAGGCAGAGACCAAACAGAAAGCAGTGGTCTGGAGCTAGACTCTCTGAGTAGGGATGCTAAGGTTCAAATTCAAAGCTACTAAGACAGTCAAGATCTGGAGGTCCTAAATCCCAGGGACAATGCCAGAGTAGCAAAGTCAGTGCTTGACTTAGCTTTTGCCCTCAAGTTTGCCTGTCCTGTCCTAAGGTGTGCTGAGGCCAGTTTAGATTCAGCAGAAGCTGCTGCCAGGAGGGTAACCACTTCAGCCTCATTTTATTGAAAAATCTCCTTTCCGCATTGAATGGTGTTGGCACCTTTGTCAATTCATTTGACTATTACACAGTTTATTCACTTATTTCCTTGACTATTTAAAACCTAATGGTTTGTCTCTGGTCTCTTTATTCTACTCTATTCTATAGGTTTGCCTCTGCTGGTACCACACTATTTTTATCACTGGAGCTATGCAGTAAATTTTGAAATCAGGAAGTATGAGTCCTCTAGCTTTGTTCTTACCTTTTTAAGATTGTCTTGACTATTCAGGGTTGCTTGAGATTCCGTATGGATTTTAGGAAGGTTTTGCTATTTCTGAAAAAAAAATAAAATTGTCCTTGGAACATTGGTAGTAATTGCATTGAATCTGTAGATTACTTTGGGTAATAACACCACAATAGTATTAAGTCTTCCAACCCATGAATCTGGGGTTTTATCATACAAATCTTTTACCTTCTGGATTAAGTTGGTTCCTAATTGTTTTATTCTTTCTGGTGCTCTTGTAAGTGGAATTATTTTGTAATTTCCTTTTTAGGGAATTACATTGTTCGTTGTTCATTGTTACTGTATAGAAATGCAGCTGATTTTTGTATATTGACCTTGATTCTGCTACTTTGCTGAATTCATTTATTAAATCTAACTGTTCAAGGTTTTCTACATAGAAGACATATCATCTGCAGACAGAGATGATTTTACTTCTTCATCTTCAATATGGATGCCTTTTATTTCTCTTTCTTCCCTAATTGCCCTGGTTAGAACTTCCAGAACTATGTTGAGTAGAAGTAGCAAAAGTAGATGTCCTTGGCTTGTTCTTCCTCAGTGTAGAAAAGAGCTTTCAGTTTTTCACCATTGAGTATGATGTTTGCTGTGGTTTTTCATATATAGCTTTTTATAGTATGGAGGTAGTTTTCTTCTATTCCTATTTTTCAAGTATTTTTATCATGAAAGGTTGTTGAATTTTATCACATGCTTTTTGTGTATCAACTGAGATCATCACGTGGGTTCTTTCCCCTTCATTCTGTTAATGTGGTTAGTATATCACATTAGTTGATTTTTGTATGTTGTGAACCATCCTTGCATTCCAGAGATAAGTCCTACTTGGTCATGGTGTATAATCCTTTTAATGTGCTGCACTGAATTTGGTTTGCTAGTATTTTGTTGAGGATTTTTATATTAGTGTTCATAATGGATACTGGCCTGGAGCATTGTTCTCTGGTAGTATCTTTGCCTGGCTTTGGTTTCAGGGTAATGGTGGCCTCTTAGAATGAGATAGAAACTATTTCCTCCTCTTCAATTTTTGAGAAGTTCTTTAAATGTTGGGTAGAATTCATCACTAAAGTGATCAGTGGCTTTTCTTTACTGGGAGTGGTTTGGTTTGGTTTGGTTTGGGTTTGTGTTTTTTTTTTTGTTGTTGTTGTTGTTGTTGTTTTGTTACCAATTCCATTATCTTACTAGTTAAACATCTATTCAGATTTTTTGTTCTTTTTTTTTTTAAGATTTTATTTATTCATGAGAGACACAATTTGAGAGAGAGAGAGAGAGAGAGAGAGGCAGAGACACAAGCAGAGGGAGAAGCAGACTCCACGCAGGGAGCCTGATGTGGGACTCGATCCCGGGACCCCAGGATCAGCGCTAAACTGCTGAGCCACCCAGGGATCCCAGATTTTCTGTTCTTTGTAATTCAGTCTTGATAGCTTTTGTGTTTCTGAAATTTTCCCATTTCATCCAGTTTGTTGGCAGACAGTTGTTTCTAGTACTCTGTTATAATCCTTTTCATTTCCATAGACTTGGTATAATATTCTCACTTGTTTTCATTTCTGATTTTAGTAATTTGAGGCTACTCTCTTTTTTCTGAGTCAATTTAGCTAAAGTTTGTCGATTTTGCTGACTTTTTAATAAATTAACTTTTGATTTCATTGATTTTTTTTTTTCTATTTGTCTATTCTCTTTGGTTTATCTCTGCCCTGATCTTTATTTACTTTCTTTTACTAGCTTTAGGTTTAGTTTGTTCTTATTTTTCTGGTTACTTATTTTAAAGTCAGTTAGTTTGTTGATTTGAGATCTTTCTTATTTTTTAATATGTAAGAGTTTATTGCTATAAACTTCCCCTAAACTGCTTTCTGTGTGTCCCATAAGTTTTCGTATGTCACGTTTTACTTTTACTTTTCCCTAATTATTTTCTAATTTATCTTGTGAATTCTTCTTTGATCCATTATTTGCTTAAGATAATTTATTTTGAGTGGTAAAGCAACCTTGCATTCCTTGGACAAACTCTACTTAGCTATGATGTATTATCCTTTTTAACAAGTTAAATTCAACTTGCTAAAATTTTGTTTTGAGTTTTAGCATCTGGAGTGCCTGGGTGGCTCAGTGGTTGAGCGTCTGCCTTCAGCTTAGGGCATGGTCCCGGTCCAGGTTTCAAGTCCCCCATCAGGCTCCCTTTGAGGAGCCTGCCTCTCCCTCTGTGTCTCTGCTTTTCTCTCCGTGTCTCTCATGAATGAATAAATAAAATCTTTTAAAAAGTAAATCAAATTTTTGCATATGTGTCTAAGAGATATATTGAGCTGCAGTTTTCTTTGTTAATAATCTCTTTACCAGGATTTGGTATCAGTAATGTTGCCTGTAGAATAAGTTGGTAGGAATTCTTTCTTCTCTAGTTTTCTGGAACAGTTTATTTACAGTTGCTATTTCTTCCTTCTTAAATATTTGGTAGAATTCCCCAGTGAAGTCATCTGGTCTGGTTGTCTTTGTAGGAACATTTTAACTACAAATCCAGTTACTTTAATAGAGACATAGGGCTATTCAGATTATCTGTTTCTTCTTGAGCGAAGTTTGGCTGGCTGTGTGTTTCAGAGAATCTATTCATTTCATCTGAGTTGTAGAATTTATTGGCATAATGTTCATAATATTCCTTTCTTAGAGGTACCAGTAGACTCTGAAGTGTTGTTTCTGCTCTCATTCCTGATAATGCAACTTGTGTATTTTCCCTTTTTTCCTTATTAATCTAGCTAGAGGTTTATAAAATTTATCTTCTCAATGAACCAGTTTTTTAATTTATTTTCTTTATTATTTCTGTTTTTCTGTCTCATTGCTTTTTTCTCTGGCCTTTATTATTTACTTACTTCTGCTTACTAATTGGGTTTTATTTGTTCTTTCTCTTTAGTTTCTCATGGTAGACTTGTCATCATTTGAAGCTTTTCTTCTTTTCTGCTGTAGACACTTCTTGCTAGAATGTTTCCCCTAAGTACTCATTTGGTGGCATCCCACAAATTTTGATTTTGATTCATTTTCATTCAGTTCAGAATACTTTTCTGTTTTGATTTCTTCTTTGATCAGTGGATTATTTAGAAGTATTTCATTTAGTTTCCAAACACTTGAGGATTTTTCAGAGATCTTTCTGTTACTGATTTCTAACTTATTTTGATTGTGGTCAGAGAATATACTTTCTATGACTTGGATCTTTTTAAATTTATTGAGACTCATTTTGTGGCACAGAATATGACTACCATTTAAGAAAATGCTAGTCTGCTGTTGTTGGAGAAAGGCTCTATAAATGTTAATTAGATACCATTCATTGACTGTTGATCATATCTTCATATCTATTTTCTAGCTACATATTCTATCAATTTTTGATAAAAGGCAACATTACAGTCTTTTGATTATGGTTGTAAATTTCTCTATTTCTCCTTGTAGTTTTAACAATGCATTTTAAATTATTACTGGTACTTAAATATGAAGAGTTATGTCCTCTTGAGAAATTTACCTCTGCCGTTATAAAATGACCTTCTTTATCCCTGAGAATATTCTGTGCTGTGAAATACTTTCTTTATATTAATATAGCCAGTCTGTCTTTTTCTTGATTATATTTAATGTGCTATACATTTCTCTAGTGTGTGTACTCTTGCAGGTATCACATGGTTGAATATTGCCATATTTTTAAAGTTATTCTTCTAGTGAGTCTTCTGAGGATTACAATACACATCTTATCCCCGTTGATTTAAGGTTTTTCTGCCTTAATATGGTGAAATATAGCAACTTTTTCTCCAGTGCAACTTTTTCTTCCCTTTTCCTTTGTGCTGTTATTATCATATGCATTATATTTGTGTTATAAACCCAGTAGTACAGGGTTATAATTATTGCTTTACTCAGTATTACTTTTTTTTTCTTAAATAAAAGAGGAAGACAGATGCGAGCAATTTTAGGCATGAGGGCTATAGACTCCCTGTTCTTACCTGAAATTATTTGCCTTTGATTAATTCCCAGAGCCCTGAAATTATTATTTTTGACAATTTTGTCCCGTTACATATTTGTTTTCTACAGGAGGAATTGTGGACCTCTCTTCCCCCACAGCTGGAAGTTTCCTTGCATGCTTCCTTTTTGGATTTCTTTTCCCCCCACCCTCTTTCACTAAACAACAACAACAAAGGAACACTTAGCCTTTCTTCTCCCAGAATTGTGTGTCCCCGTGGACTGAAGAGTCAGTAGAGTAAGAACTAGTGGACAGATAAAAATAGCTCAGTCTCCCACAGCTTCCTTTGAAATATTAGACTGCCTGTAGACAAGTAGGAGAAAAGGAAGTTCTCTTAATGAATTTATGAAGTGTTCATATGATACGTGCTAGTGTCTGCCTGGGTAGCCCAGGCTTCTGGCATTTGCCACATTCTCTCAGGCCACTGCATTTCCAGCATTCTGAGTCTTGTGGGGTGAGTGGAATTCTTTGTAGAAAGTAGCTTTCCTAACCTGAAAAGCTCAGATTTCTTGTGATTCCTCTTGTTTGCTGCATGCTGAGACAGGGAATAGAGAAGTGTCCCCTGCACATGCAACGCCCGGCCCCTGGTCTATGCAACACTGTCCAAATGGTATTTCTGTTGATACTCCCATTCCTTTCCAGCGAGGTCTTCAGTCTCACAAGCCAGAAACATCATGGAGTGCCTCTTCCCCCCCAGTCCTTCCTTCCCTGTCTTCCCTCTCCATTTTCCTAGCGCCCTGTCTTCATGATTCCAGTTAGAACTGAGGCAGGGGAGGGTGGAATGAGGGAGATCAGGAAAGCCGGGAGTTCCGCCAATAGATAGAGTGCAGTTAAAATAATACATTTGGAATTCCTGATAGTCAACGCAAAGCTTAGATGGTTTCATTTCCTCTTCTATAACTGGAATCTTAGGTCACAGGAATGACTTCCCAGAGTTAGAAAATCAAAAAGGTGCAGGCAGTAGATAAGGGTTTTGATCAGAATTAAATCTAGATTGAAAGTCTAAATTCTTTTTTAAATTTTACATTGCCAGTTTGGTTGGAAACTTAAGTTTCCATGCAGAAAGATCTTATTGTTTGTAAATACCACTGTGTTCCAGGGGTTAAAAATACTTGAACAAAGGGAAAGGGAATGGCAGGTTTGTTGTAGTCCCACCCGTTCTTTATGTGGACTTCCATATACTCACCCACTTTCTCCAGGCAGCTTCTCACACCTGCCACACCTGCCACAGCCTGGTCATTCATTCTGTGCCTTCTTGTCCAGGAAGCTGGCAGCAGCCTGGCATGAAGTTCACATGTCCACTGAGAGCTCACATCTCAGGGCTCCTCACAGGCCTGTGTCCTCTGATGCACATGGTGGAGGTTAGGCAGATGGCCTCATGGTCACAGTGGAGTGAAAGAGTGGTTTCCTGTTTTCAGGGGATTCCCTTTAATGCCAAACATAGCAGCTGGGAAACAAAGTTTTCCCAGAATCACAATGTACTTCTTGAGTTCTGTTTAAACATAATTTGACAGCCACTGTTAACATCTATTTACAGAAATGTCAAAGCTATAATTTTTTTAAATTAATTGCATAATACCATTACAATACATTAGTTTGATCAGCGATCTTGTGTGCCTTAGGTGACACTACCTAGTCAAGATTTATCTCCCTCCCCCCCACACTGACACCAGTTCTTAAGTGCTGATGTTTACTTTTCTCATTGAGAACATCATTCAGAGCTGCATTTGGGGCCCGTGAATGTGCAAGGATACTCAGGCATGGTGGGCTGCACACGGCGATAGCAGTCTCACGGGTTCCTGTCATGGTTCCATTGACAGAATGGGCCTGTGGAAGTGCGAGAGGTGAGAGGGACCTGACGAGTTTGCACAGAGCCAGAGAGGCCTGTCCTCCTCTATCCATACCTCAGCAGTCTGCTCCTCTTCCCCTCATCCTTTCCCCATTGGACTCCCAGCCACAGAGAAGACCTGCTGAATGTAGGAAACTGGTTGATTGTCAGTGTTCTTGGTTAGCTGTAAGATGATGGTCTCACAAGTTCATTTGTTTAGATAAAATTTGAAGTACTTAATTTGAGTTAACACCCACAATTCCACTCTCAGAAGTTGGAGAACATCAGACTTGCAGTGACCCCTGGGAGTCCTGCAGATGGAAGTTTGACTTCTTAGGTGATGGGATTGCAAATCAGAGAAGTGTCAGGCTTGCCTGAGATCATACATCTGGGCCCCCAAACACCCAGCCCTGTGTTCTCTCTACTGACCATCCTGCCTCCCTAGCAGGGTCCCAGGCTCTTCACTAAGTTTCCAGTAAATGGGTATTTTTATAATGAGTAATGCTGAGAAATAGAAGAGAAATCAAATAAGTAACATTTTCAGAAGCTGCTTAATTATTTTGCTAAAAGCAGAATCATTAAATTATCTGGGTCAAATAATCTTTATGTATCAGATAGCACACACGGTCCTTTACTGCCTTACATCATGAGAAAATTGTGTGTGTGTGTGTGTGTGTGTGTGTGTGTGTGTCTTTATGTTTCATTCACTTTCGATGGGATGCCAGCATAACAATATGAAGTCTACAGAGGAGTTGAAATTTGACAGGTTAATTTTATTATATACATGATGCTCTGGCTTTTCACAAATGAGTTTAGCCTGAGGTCATTCAGGAAATTTAGGATGACCTCTCTGTTTGTAGAAGCAGGTAATTTGTAAAGATGCTCTATTGCTGCCTCGTGATATATAATTATGGAAAGGGTAATTAACCATTAGATACTGGAGGGAGGAGGAAAGACACACTAGTTTCCTTTCCAAATGGGCTCTTTAGATTCAGGAGAAAGGAGGCTGGTCTGGTTACCTACTGCTACATACAAAACACACAGCACCCCAGAAGTTAATGGCTTAAAATAATGATGACATTTATTTTGCTCATAAGTCTATAGGCTTACTGGGGTCTACTCCATTCAGCTTCATCTGAGGCTCCTTCCCTCATCATGTCTGGTGGCTGACGGTGGCTGAGATTTTCTCTGGGCCGGGACCAGAAGCCTACACGCAGCCTCTCCCTGTGGCCTGGGCTTCCTCACAGCGTGCTGGCTGTGTTCCAGGGCAAATGTCCCAAGAGAGAGAGATGAGCAAAAACCCCTCATTTTTTTTTATGACTTAGGAATCATGCAACATCTCTTTCTGCCACATTCTGTTAGTCGAGGCAGTCACAAAGGCCTGTCCAGTTGCAAGGGGAAAGGAGCTAGATTCCACCTCCTGATGGACGCAGCAAGGTTCTAGAGAGGATATAGGGCCAGAAATACTACTGCTGTGGCCTTTTTTGAAAATCCAATCTGCCACAGAGACTGTTGTCTTTTATTTAAGTAGAGCAGCTAATAACAGGACACTAACCTGGCATACCCTTATAATGATATTTTTTAAAAATACTGCCTCACAGGTGAGAGGGAACCTGGGTAGAGTAGGGACAGTCCGGCGAAGAAGTCCACCTTATGAAAGCTAGATGTGTTTGCCTGTACAGTTCTGCGTACCAAATCACTTGGCGTCCTGAGAACTCAGGGACGTGACCGTCTGCCTTCTCAGAGCCCACCCAGGGTGTGAGTGCCATCGGTCACTTGGACTGTCTGGTTCCGCCGCGGTTTAACTCTGAACCGCTTCACAGTTACAGCACTGTGAAACACTAGGAAGTACAAAGCTTAAAAACGGAGAGAACCTAGGTGGCAGCACAAAACCTAGGTGTTTGTGGCCCTGGGATCCCTTGTTTTAAAAAAACAGTTGTATTGAGGTAGAACTGACATATAATCAGCTGCACATATTGAAAGTTTACAATTTGATGATTTTTGACATATATATATGCCTGTGAAACCATCCCCACCCACAGTGAGTATATCAGTGTCCGTAGAAGATTCCTTAAGCCTCTTTGTACCCACTTCGTCCTACCTTCTCCCACCGCCACCGCCCTGGCAACCACAATCTGCTATCACTATGTAGTGTTTGCATTTTTATAATTTCATATAAATGGGAGAGTAGTGTGTATAATTTGGGGAGGGTTCTGGCTTCTGTCACTTAGCATAATGATTGTGAGATTTATTCATATTGTGTATATCAATAATTCATTTCCTTTTTTAATTCTGAAGAGCAAGTCCATTTTATGGAGGCATCACCATTTGTTTATCCGTTCAGCTCTTGCTAGACATTGGGTAATTTCCAGTTACTGCTTTTAAGTAAAGCTCCTGTGAATATTCATGTGCAGGGAGTTTGCACAGACATCTAAAAAATGGATTGGCTGGATTATGTGGTAGGTATAGGTGTCACTTTTTTTTTTTTTTTAAGATTTTATTTATTCATGAGAGACACAGAGAGAGGAGCAGAGACATAGGCAGAGGGAGAAGCAAGCTCCCTGCGGGGAGCCTGATGTGGGACTCGATTCCAGGACCCTTGGGATCATGCCCTGAGCAAAAGGAGTATGCTTGACTGCTGAGCCACCCAGGTGTCCCTAAGTGTCACTTTTTAAGAAGCTGCCATACTATCTTCCAGAATGGCTGCACCAGCAGTGTGCGACAATTTCAGTTCCTTTACATCCTCACCAAGACTTTGTGCGGTCTGCTTCAGCCACTTGAATAACTTGTGTGGTGATACCTCATCATGGTTTTAATTTTCCAGTCCCCTGGGAACTAATGGTGTTGAGCATCTTTCCTTGTGCTTATTTGCCATCCCTGTATCTTCTTCAGTGAGGTGCCTGTGCACAACCAGAATGGTCAAGTACAAGGAAGGATATGATGCAGTCTAGAGCATGACCTTTGCCCTCAAGGAACTTTCAAAATTATTTCTGAAACATAATAATATTTCCAGGCCTTTTAAAATGATGCCTTTTCCTGGGCATAATTTAACCTTTTTAATGACTCAGATTTGTAATCATAAGCATTCATGACTGTACTGTGTAGAATCGTTTTGACTGGCCTTTATATTTATACTTTTGCTGTATCACATCCTTCCTTATGACCCTCAACCCTCTCTATCTGGCTGTATCCTAATGTGTTTTAGAGCAAGAAACCACAAAAAGTGCTTGTAACCAACTTGCATGCAAAACAAAACCAGAAAAGTCAGTATGGGGTCAGGAATAAAGTGCCACCACAAGGCCCTAATGGAACGCAGGTTCCTCCTCTCCCTTGTAACAGCATCATGTTCTCCCACTGGTGGTATCTGATGATATTTGGTCCAGAGTAAAGTGTTTCACCATTTCCCTTCACATTTACTGCGCTAATGGGAAGGTAAGGGGCGCCTGGGTGACTCAGTTGGTTAAGTGCCTGCCTTTGGCTCGGGTCACAATGCCAGGGTCCTTGGGATTGAGCCCTGCATCGGGTTCCCTGCTCAGTGGGGAGCCTGCTTCTCCCTCTCCCTCTGCCCATCCGCCTGCTTGTGTTCTCTTACGCTCTCTGTCAAATAAATAAAATCTTAAAAAGGGGGGGGGGGGCGGGTAAGTAAACCACTGAGTTTGGCTGTAGGAGAGGGTGTTTCCATAGGTGTGATACCTGTTTTGAAATGTTTTGCCATTTTCCCTTGCCAAAATGGTAGGTGTAGAAACAAATACCCTGACAGATTTAAAAGAACAGTTTAGTCTCTGCCATAAGCAATAAGATAAGTTCATCTTAAGGTGAGTATACGCTTGAGCATCCCTTTGATGAGATCATTTCCTTCCCAAGCTACTGAAAGACCACAGCCACTTCGCAAACAGGCAGCCTTGCACTTCAGTGTTCTGGGTCAGACCAGATACATTCCCTATGAAAGGGAGGTGCCATGCTGGGGAAGACCAGTAGTCCTTCTAGGCTCATGTTCTGTCTAGGTATGTATCAGAGAGTGTTCTGAGGGGCAGGAGATTCTCCCCTGAAATGTGAGTACCACAAGGATAATGATGCAACCAAATGCCCCCTGCCCACTACCAGTGCAGTGGTCTAAATCTTTGCTCTGTGTAGAATTAATAGTGTCTTGTGGTCTCCGTGTGGTAGTATCCTTCTGTGCAAGAATTCCATTTTTCAAATTTAAGGTATTTGGGTGAGTCTAGGTATACTTAGTGTCTATCCTTCATGCTTAAGTGCTGTCTTCTAGCAGCCCTCATCTTTAGAAGCTGAAGCTTTTTTTTTTTTTTTTTTTAAAGACCTACCTCCATACTGAACCTTTCAGATCCTCTGGACTCTTTTTCCCTCTGAATTTCTCTACTTTCCCTCAGAGCTTTCTTAAACGAGCACATTATTCAGCAGTATTCAACAAACCTTTGTGAAGTGTCTGAAGAGTGTGCTAGATCTTCAGGTCAGTGTTTGGTAAGAACACGCCTGAAACAGGGAAATTAAGTCATATAAGTGCTATTTGTTGCAATAGGCACAGGGAGAGCTATAACAGAAGCCTGTGTGACTGTCACAGAACCATCAGATCTTTATCTCCGGCCCAGACAGCAAGTGTCCTGAAGTTCCAGGTGTGAACTAGAGTAGAGGGACGTGGAACCAGCATGGCTGGCTTCTGGTACTCCAGGGCTTCTCCTGGGCAGGAACAGAAGTCTGCTGTCTCACTCTTATTTGTGGTCTAGAAGGTGGGATCAGCACTATCTTGGGGGAGGTAGGAGAAGGGGACAGGATGAGCCAAGCTCCAGCCAAAGGCACTGTTTCATGTACCTCACAGACTCTGTCTTAGTAAATCCTCATAATTGGGTTATCTTTCCCATTTTGCATATGAGAGAGTGCAGATTTCTCCAGGTAAACTGCCCCCACTGTCTTGGAACTAGTAGAGAGTGGCCCCAACATTCAAAGCCCAGGTCAGCGGGACTCTAAAACCCAAGATACTTCTATAACACCACTCTGCTTTTCCAGAGCAGTGGCTTTCACATCGGTATAAAGAATTTCCTAAGACTTAAAAAAGGAGGAGCACAGTCAGCCTTGCAAGGTAAAGAGCTTATTCCTGTCATCTTTTCTCAGAGAAGGTATTTGAATAGGGTCTTTGTGTGAGCCATGGCTTCTTACATGGGGCAGCTTTCAAGGCCCACACCACCCAGATTGGCCTGCATCCATCTGTTTCAGAGCCTGGGTACAAAATTGGTGGCATTTGTTTTAAGGATAAACTAAGGGAAGCCCTCCTGTGGATGTTTTGGAGTGCCTGATTTTCTTGCCATCAGACACACAAATTCTCAGGAAAGTTGTTGGGGGTTAGGATGAGAAGATACAGCTTCTCTCTTCCTCTACCAAGCCCTTCCCCAGAGCACAAGCCACGGTAAATGTTGCTTGAGGATTGCTATGAGTGTGTCTCCTTTAGTTCAAATTGCATTTTAGTGAGTAATAACCCCTGCCAAGGCTAAACTAAATCTAGAAAAGGCAGGACTAATTCCTAATCTTCTCATAAGACTACTCACAACATGCCCAAGGCTCATGAATCAGTTATGACCTAGCCAGCAATTCTGGCCTACTGTCCATTCCTAGTGGCAGTTTTCCTAAATTTTCAAAAAACAGGCATCCTAGTTCCTGTGAAAAGTCTCCCTTTGGAAGGGTTTATGGGAATCATGGGGACTTAATCTCATCTCTTAAGGTGGCATTTGCTTACTTATCCTGAATTGTTCCCCCAAAATAGGTTCATTTGACTAAAACAATTTATAGCACATTAAACCCAAAATGCAATTATACTTTAAATTTTGTTTTTGTGAAGCTTCAGTATAGTTGGAGCTGTATCTTAGAAGTATGCTTGCTACTTTGGGCAGCATCATTGTGGTTAAATCTGGCTACCTCACCCAAGGAACCATGGTGGCCTCGCTCCTGTGACTTTGGAATGACCGTACACAGAGAATGATGTATCATGTTCCTTTTTGGTTACTGCAGTTACTCAGTTTATCCTAGAGGTGAGGGGAGCAGCTTGATACCCTGCCTCCTATGTTCAGCTACTTGTTTGATTTTAAGAATTTTTTTTTTTAAGTAGGGCCATAAAAATTCCCATAAAACCCACTCTTGAGTCGTTATATTTAAGCAATGTATGTTCAGTGCACACTCGAGGATAAGTTGGTTCCTTATGAGATTTACTCAGTGTATAGAGTTTATTGAGCATGAACTACTTCAGAACATCTGCCAGTGGTTTTTGTTTTGTTTTGTTTTACTGTGGTAAAACAGACGTAACCTAAAATTTTACCATTCCAGCCATTTTTTAGTTCACAGTTCAGGGGCATTAAAGTACATTCACAGTATTATGCAGCCATCGCCACTGTCTGGTTCCTGAACTTTTCCTCACCCCAAAGGGAAACCCCCATCCCCATTGGCAGTCACTCTGTATTCCCAGCCCCTGCCACCACTCATCTGCTCTCGGTCTCTGGATCTCACTGGTTTGGATACTGCATATAAATGGAGTCATGCAATATGTGGCCTTTGTGTCTAGCTTTCTTCTAGCTAGACACAAAGAATGTTTCAAGATTTATCCATGTTGTAACATGTATCAGCACTTCATTTTCTTTAATATCATATTGTATGGACATACCACCTTGTGTTTATTTTCTTCCTTGGTAGATGTTTGTTGCTCGGTTGTTTCCATATTTTGGCTATTGTGAATAATGCTGCTGTGAACATTCCTGTGCGGGTATTTGTTTCAACACTGGTATTCACTTCTTTTAGATGTATGCCTAGAGTGGACGTGCTAGGTCACCTGACAGTTCTCTGTGTGACTTACCGAGGAACTGCCACAGCAGCTACAGCATTTTACATTCCCATCAGCAGTGTGCAATTCTCATTTCTTTACATCCTTGCCAGCACTTGTTATTACATTTTGTTTTTTTGTTTTTTTGTTTTTTGTTTTTGTTTTTGTTTTTTTTTTGTTTTGTTTTGTTTTTTGTTATTCCATTTTGTAAAATAATGTGTGTCCTGTTGGGTATGAAGTGGTAGCTCTTAATGGTTTTATTTGCACTTCCTCCTGACTGATGGAGTTGTGTCTTCTTGTGTGCTGTTAGCCATCTGTCTGTCATCTCTGGAATAATGTCTCTCACATTTAGTTTAAACTTCCCAGTTGAAGTATGGTTTTATAGTTGGTTTGCTAGAATTAAGGTCTAGATAAGGTTCACACATTGCATTTGGATAATATACTTCTTTTAAGTCAATCTAGAAAATATACTCTCTACCCCACCCCCTCCCCTTCAGTTTGTCTTCTTGAAGGAATTGGATCATGTATCTTACAGAACTACATCCCTGTGTTGTTCTCCCTGGTATAAGCTGAAGATAGCACTAGAAGTTAGATTTGATTCCAGTTTCAGTGTTTGGCAGAAACACCTCAGCTGTGGAGTTGTGTCCGGCTCTCCAGGTAGAGCAGAGCAGGACCAGTTCTCTCAGGTGGCACCGGCCATTTATCATTGTTGTTGCCAAGCAACACGTTTCCATTTCTGCCAATCACTCTTGCTTCATTGTAATTCCTCCTCACAGGCACACTCCTTTGTCAGCTGTTTAATTGCTTTGCTGTCCAGTTTGGTCAGGAAAGTTCCATGTGGTGCTTGCTCCTCTCCCTTGATTTCCTAGCACTGGGGATCGTGAGTGGTTTCTAGCTGGGCTGAATGTGCTTCTGTGAGCATCACCATGGACTCCAAATTTGACCTTTTCAACGTTCCCATCCACTGCATTTGTACCTATCAGTCTTCAAATCAGTGGTCCTGGCTCAGGTCATCAGGAGACCTTTAAAGAAAATAATGTCCAGACAGCTGGGTCGGCCTCTGAGGTAGACCTGAGCATGCTGCTTTGAGAAGGCTTTGCGGGTGATTCTGTTGCACAACAAAGATGGAAGGTCCTTGTTGGAACCCCCTCTCTGACAAGGGGCATAAGATGCAGGGCTGGGTCCTCAGCATTGTCGACTCACCCTGGGCTGTCTGCCCACACTTCCTTCCTTGCTCCCACTTTACCCCGTAGTTCCAACACCTGGACTTCATGATGAGCAAGGCTCACGGATGTGTGCTGCCTGCCCTCCCCTCCCCGGCTCTTTCCTCCCCTCCCCTGACCTAAAGCAAAGCTTGGCTAAACTTCATAAAGGAGACAGCACTAAAGTCCCCAGGGAAACACCCTTAGATCTGCAGCCAGAGTGGACCTGCCAGTTTACACCGAGGCAGCCTTGGGCACCAAGTAGGTTCTGCTTGTTAACTTCCAGAGTCTTCTGGGGCCTTCTGTATTTAACACTACCAGGAATGGTAAATACTGTCTTTTGATGTCTTTCTCCCTCTCTTTTATTTTTATTTTATTTTATTTTATCTTTAATTTTTTTTTAAGTTTTTATTTATTCATGACAGAGAGAGAGAGAGGCAGAGACACAGGCAGAGAGAGAATCAGGCTCCATGCAGGGAGCCTGATGTGGGCCTCCATCCCAGGTCTCCGGGATCACACCCGGGCCGAAGGCAGCGCGAAACTGCTGGGCCACCGGGCTGCCCAATCTCTCTCTCTTTTAGACATCACATCCCCCTTCCATACCACCCAGAAAAAGGTCCCCCCATCTACTTTTCAGATTTCCCTCCAGACCTTGCCCCCATGGTCTGGGGCTGAGGCAGTTGGGTAGGGGTTTTGTTTCTAATGCACTTGTACCTCTTGAAGGCTGGGCTGTGACCCCCCAGCAGGTGGCATTCCCAGCATCTTCAGTCATGGGAAGGACTCTGCCTCTCTGCCTGTGGTTTGGGCCTGTGACACCACTGCCAACTGTTGAGACGGGCCTAAGGAAATCGGTGTGAGCAGGGGGGTGAATCATGGTGTTTGGCTTCTTGCCCTATGCCCATAAAAGTGGCATTTCCTTAAATAGATCAGAACCTTAATAACTATTTAAAGAACATGTGGTATTTGGGGGTGTATTTTATGGCCCTTAATTAAACAGACAAATTAAAACATTTCTAAGATGTTTTATGACTTTTTAAATCTTTTTCTGTGGAGATTTGTGTAACGTTTTCTGTCTCTTTCCCCAGCCCTCAGCACTCAGTGTGTGCGAGGGCACATGAGAGTGGGGCCACCTGAAGGCCGCATCTGATCTTAAGTCCTAGGAGCAGGAGAGGAATTGTGGCTCAGCTCCGGAAGGAGCAAGTGGGAAACGCCCAGCCAGTCCTGTGGAGGGGTGGGAGGCATTGGGCGATTTTATGAGTCTAGGTCTGTTTTTATGATAGTGGAAAGGACAGCAGATGGGCTTGTGAAGCAGGCCACGTCCATCTGCCCCATCAGATCTCTCAGTGGACATTTCCTGGATGGGAGGACGTGCGCCTCAGTTGAGTCTGTGCTGAAAGCTTTCTTGAACTTTTGTTCCTGCACATATCATAGCCCTCTTGTTCTTGTCCGCCTAATCCAAACATAGACTTATCTGGAAGAGTAGAAAAGCCCTGAATTGACCTGAAAACCAAGTGCAAAATCTGAATTTATTAATTAGAAACTTGCATTATAATTCCTAGTATGTTCCATTGACTCTAATAAAAAGAAAATTATTTTCTTCCTAGAGAGCTTGGCACCATTGCCTGTGAAGAATGAGCAGTAGAAAGTCCTTCCATTAGTGTGCATATTCACCTCAAAACATCATGTTTTGGGCTTTATGAGTAGTTTATTTTAAAGGTATTGGGTGGCCTGCGGAAGAAGCTGTCTGTGTAGGGGTGAGGCCCTTGACCCTGCCACAGCCCTGCACTGATCTGCAGAGTGTAAATGGGTCCTTCTGCCCAGATGGAAGGCTTTACCATTAAAGACTCTCCTTAGGCATCGAAAATGCCACTTTTTAAAAATAAAGAGGCCACTCCTAGACAACCTTTGTGAGAGAAACATGTCAAAAAGCATATCTATGAATGTCAAGACCATTACAGATAATTGAACTTTGTGATGAAGTGGCTTCTTAAACCTAAATTAATAGCTGCAAAAGTAAGAGCTCCAGAGAAGCCAGGGGACCTTTCCTGTCTTCCCGTCTGGATTTTCTAGCACTCTTTTTGGCCTCAGAGAACAAGCTTTGTTGTTTACATAGACTTTTCTCTGTTCAGTCTGCATTATTTCCTAGTAGTTTGCTTTTTTCAGCCCTGAGCATCAGAAACAATGAAACAAGAAGTAAGATGGGGAGCAGAGGGGGTGCAGGCCCTGCGCTGCTGTGGTGGCAGGGGCTGGCAGTGGTGGCAGCCTTCCCTGGGGCCTGCTTTCTCATTCTCAGCATTTTTCCACCTCCCTTGAGGCCCTGGCCTCATTTTCCCCCAAGGTCTCTCTGGAAGGCTGAGGAGGTGGAGGGATGGTGGCAGAGCACGCAGAGGTCTCACTTGGGTTCGGTACGGAGTGGCCTCTGTCCTCTGCTGGGTACAGCACCCAGACTGGCTCCCTCCAGCAGGGGGAAGAGCGACACCCGCCAGCCTGCCTGGGCTGGGACTTTGTTTTGATTTGGAAGTTTGGCTGTCAGGTACTTCAAAGTTAACTCCCCCTACCCTGGAACCCACGAAGCCATTGTTTCCTCATTGTTTAAATTTCTTTGGCATGTTTTGTAAATGAAGTCACTGCTCAGCCTGGAGGTTCCAGGCTTGAGGTTGGGTTTGTGTTGAGGAAGCTAGGGAAGGCTGGGGTTCCCACAGCTGGGTAGCTGGGGCGCAGTCGTTTCCTCTGGTGCAGGAGCCTTTGCCTCGTGGTGTGGGGAGGCCAGGCACGTAGGCGGCTCTGCCAGACGCCCGCCTTTCAGCTGGAGAGGGGGCTGCGGCGGCAGGAAATGGAGATTTGTTTTCCTCCAGAAATGAATGTGGCCTCTGGGGGCAAGCGTTGAGAGTCCTCAGCAGCCACATGTGGCCGTTCGCCTTGCACAGGGCTTGGACACGTTGATAAGCTGCCCTCCATGCGATGGTACGCTGTGCCCTCGGCTCTTTGATCAGAGTGCTTGTCATGAGATCTAGTTGGGATGCTAGGAGGAGCCTGGACGGGCTTTGGACAAGCCTGAGTTTGAATAACCACGCAGATCAGCTTTGGAACCTAGGCCTCCTTGAGCCCCAGCCTTCTTACCTAAAACTGCTCCTGGGTAATGGAATTAAAATGACACCCTGTCCTCCCTGCTGCCAGCCCAGCACCTTGGACAGGTCACTTCCCTTTGCTGGTTCCAATTTCCTCCCAGATGGCACGGAGGCCCCTGGCTGGCTGCTTCCTGAGATTCAGATGAGATGAAAGAGGCCAGTTTGCTATGGCAGCAATCAGCAGTGACTGTCGGACACCTCTGGTTGCATGGCGCCCTCGCAGGAGGGGTGACTGTCATCGTCCACTGGAGTGAGGGCCTGTCGAGAATGAGACAGGAATGCTTGTTTGGACTGTGTCTTCACACCAGGAAGTGTGAGGACTACAGCCTGGAAGCAGGGAGGACCTGCAGGCCCTGGGGGGGCGGGGGTTGGTGGGCTTGCTCTTAGAGGCCGAGTCAGATGGCCCTGAAAGCTTACTGAGACCTTCCCTGTGACTCTTGGCAGGTTTGCATCCTTTTGTGCTTTAATCTGGTAATTTTTCTCACCACAGTTTATGAACAATGCTTTCAGGCCAGATAGGCGAGACCGTCCACCCCGGATAATCAGGTTACAGAGGGGAAATGACCTCTGGAATAACTGCCCACAGAGCTGCTGCCTTTTTGAAGACTTGTGTTTGAGTAGAAGCCCCACACACAGGGCAGCATTCTGAGTGTCTGCAGTCAGGGGTCAGACCAATCATTTTGATGATGAAGCTGATGAGAAGTTCAGCACTGTGTACTTCCACACTCCTTGCTGCTTTTGTAAGGGTACTGACGGAGCACTGGGAGTCTGGACTGAGGCTGTCTTCCTGGAAGGGCCACTTGCCAGCCCGGTTCTATCCTCCCCATCTGCCTCTTGTCCATGAGCCCCAGGTCCCCTGCTTGGCAGGAGGACCTGACAGCTTGAAAACCTGGGGTGAGGGATTGCAGTTTTTAAACTCTATGCGTACGCATAGTATTTGTGTTGCTATGATCACTTGTCCCTGGGAGTAGTGGGAACCTGTATCCAGGAGTGGGTGGTTTGCCTTCTCTAATAAAACGTGGGCTTTCCCAGCCCCTAGGAGCTGACCGTTGATGCAGTTGAAGTCTGTGCGAAGGAAACTGGGGCCGCAAACAAGAGATATTTGGGAAGTGCCCTCTTGCTCAGTTTGCGGCATTTATATAAAATGTGTGAGTTTCCAAAATTTAACTGTGGAGTTTCAACTTTAAAAGAATTCTTGCAAATAAGGGTAAAGGCTACTTATCAGCCAAACTGTGTTATCAATTAGTCAGCTATTCTGAATATGTTACTTTTATAGTTGCAAGTAATTTACTATGAATGTGGAAAGTAGGAGGAAGTTCAGGTGGTCTGCGGAACAGCTCTTTGGGAAAGCACAGAGCCCCAGCGTGCGTCGGCTCCCAGCGTCTCCTAAGGCAAAAAGGCAGCTGTTGATGTCCTCAGAACACACAGGTTTTGATGGACTGTAAATCTGTGCCTCGAGCCCTAACAGGGGAGGTCAGGCTGAATCATAACTTTTTAACATAGGACCTCTGCTCCCCAGGGCCCCACGAGGCTGCTGAGCTGCCAGACGAGCTCCCTGCGCCCATGGTCCTTCCGTGAGGGGGAGATGGCAGTAACCTGGGGGTGTGGGCAACTGCTGAAAAGGCTGCCAGTCCGTCTTGGGACGTGGCCCCCTTGGCCCACTGTGCCTTCTCCAGAGCCTCCCCTGCCTGGGGTTCGGAGGCCATGTGGCACTGAGGCCTCCTTCCCCTCCTCAGCATGCTCCTGAGAAGATCACAAGGTGTGTTACTTACATGTTTCTTTCTTTTCCTTCAGAATATTGACATTACAAACTTCAGCAGCAGCTGGAATGACGGGCTGGCCTTCTGTGCTCTCCTGCATACGTACCTTCCGGCTCACATTCCGTATCAAGAGCTGAACAGCCAAGATAAGGTAGGCTGGCTATGAAACAGCCCAGCCCCTGGCGTCCTTACCACACAAGAGAGGCAGGTCCTTACAGCAGCAGGGCCCCACCATAGTGCTGGCTCACAGCGGCCTCATCCCAGCTTGGTCTTATTCTGGGATTGAGTTATTTGTGCTGAGCCAGCCCAGTCTGCAGTCAGGGGTAAGTCAGTGTCCTGACCTACCTTGTGTGGGACATTTAGTGGGTCAGCATTCCCCAGGTTACTGCATTCCCAGTGGGACTGGCCAGCCTTCCTGGATGATGACATTTAGGATGGGGGGTTTACCAAGAACTGGCCGCCTAAGGCAGGAGCAGTCTGGGTAGTGCTTCCCACATCAGGCCAGCCTCCTGCCAACCCCCTGTAGTCCAGTCCAAGTGTCTCACTGAGGGAGCTGCCCAGGGACAGAGTCGGGGACAGCCCCTGTCCAGATGGGCGCTGGGAGAGGTCCCAGGCCTGAGCCCTTCTGTGGTCTGCTCTTGCCTTCAGATAACACTTGAAGATGCCCCCCCTTCCCCTAGGGAGAGAGCTCCCCTGACAGGCATTTCTGATCAGCTTTTGGGGTCTGGGTCCAGGTGGCTCAGGACTAATGTATCGAAAGTCCCCTTTTGCACAGTGAGGAAAGAACGAGTGTGTAGAGACTGCTCCATGGCAGGTCACAGGAGGAGCGGGTAGGTCCTGCAGAGAGGCAGTCTGGGTCGATGGGGGGTCCAGGGGCTCCGCTGTAGGGCTGTTCTGGTACCAAATGGAAGTGGCTGTCACCTTGCCTAGCATCATGAGTGGCGAAAGTTGCCTTCTCCTGATCTTGCTTGTCCACTCTGGTCACACAGTTTCTTTTACAGCGAAGGAACTTCACACTGGCCTTCCAGGCGGCTGAGAGCGTCGGCATCAAATCCACACTGGTGAGTCACTGACAGGGCCCCTCCTTTTTGTTAGGAAGAGTTTCCTTCTCATTAAAGGAGATCCGGGTGGTGTGGGGGCCTGATGATCAGGAGGCTGCTGGGTGGCGAAGGGGGTGCATGCAGGCCCTGGTTAGCCGAGCAAGTATCCCGTCGAAGGGGCACAGGCAGGGCTTACCTCAGTCCTCTGGGTGTTTCGTGCCTCACCTGAAGCACCCTGAGATGGGTAGTGTCATCCTGACCACGGCCCCGGCAACTCTGACTTCTTTAGAGTCACCTTTTTTTAGTTGAATTCTGGATTCAGAAGAAAAATGCTAACCAGTTTATAAAAGTCATTGTCAGAGGCACATTCCCACAGGTGTGTCTGCCTTTTGTCAAAATAGAGGGAGAGGGGAGGTGAGTGGGGCCAGGAAGGAGGCACTAGAGGCCGAGCAGGGGCTCCTGCGCTTCATGGGGGCCGTGGCAAACGCTGCTCACGGCACGAGAAAGGAGTTGTGGAAAGCCTACGTGTTTCAGGGTCGTCAGGCCTCTGCTCAGCACGCGCAGTAGCTCACAGCTGACAACTCTTCTGTCAGCTTTCGCCTCCTCACGGTGTCCAGATGCAAAGCCAGTCCTTCCACACCCAGTGACACTTACTTTATGTAAACTCGGTACTGCGGTGTCAGCCAGGGACGTGCAGCCTGGGGAGTCCCGCAGAGTGAGAGCTCCACGGGGCCAGGTCACTGAGCCCAGGCACCCCTCACCTGACTTAACAGCTGGGTGGCTTTGAAGAAGTGTTTACATTCGTATTCACCCCATAGGAGTGTTCCCGTAGAGTTCCAGAAGTGTATCTTCTGACTTGATAGAAGAAATAGGCTTATTTAGGGTGGCCTCTGTTCAGTTGTACAGAGAGAAAGAGAAGTTCCCATTATTGGAATGTTTTCTGGGTTCTGGGTATTTTACAACACGTGTAAAGTTCCAACATAAAAAAAGTAGGCCATTTCCCCACCCTAAAAAACTTTTAGTCAGGATCTTATATTGAACAAACATGTTTTCTTTTTTCTATACCAAGTCACCAGTGGGTGGCCTATTCCATCCTGCTGGTTGTGGCCTCACCCGTGGAACCTCTCAGAGCAGCGCCTTGGAGCATGGCTCCCCTGGAAAGTCACAGATGTTCTTCAGCAGCAGTGGTCTCTTTGGGGGGCTTCCCAGTCCCATATCCAAGTCCTGGGTTTCCCACGTTCATTTTCATCAGCTGCATCTCACAGAGGACTGTTACTCTGCAGGATACAATTAGAGAACAGTGTCTTTGATGATTTCAGATGGTTGCCATGGTGAAGGGCATTGGAAAGCTGAGTTCTGGGAGCCCTGGGCCCACAGAGACCCTCCTAGGACAGAGACTGGGGTGAGGGAGGCTCTCAGAAGCCACCAAGAAAAGAGGCAGGCAGGGAACAAGGCCCCAGAGAAAATGACAGCCAGCTTGGGAGGGCCATGGCCAGAGACAGGGGCGCCATAGGGTGGGGGTCGGGGCAGGGCTTGGGCACAGACAGGCATCTTAGGGACTGTGTGGACACTTAACGAGCACCCTTGGTAGCAATGGAGCAGACATCTCGGCCAGGCCTTTGGCGGGTATGATCGGCTTGGTCCGGAGTCGGAGGCCCTGCCTGGTGCCAGGGCCTGTGCAGCTGTCGGGGAGCTTGTCAGGGTGGGCCCCGATGTGACCGGGATTCTAACCTGGTTCTTTTCTTCTCCACCAGGACATTAATGAAATGGTGCGGACCGAGCGGCCTGACTGGCAGAGCGTGATGCTCTATGTGACGGCGATCTACAAGTACTTCGAAACCTGAGCACGCCAGAAGGAGGACTCTTCCCTGTTACCAAGTGACACCAACACCATTAGCTATGCACCCTGTAAAGCTTTCAGCGACTCTCTGGGCTGCCCTGCAGCGTGTGAGCCTTCAGCCAGGGACTCTGAGTCAGGAGAACTCGGGCCTCCATGGCCCATGGCTCACGGCTGGCTCCTCGCACTCGACCCGTCCGGCCACAGGTCGGTGTGGGCCCAGCGCACATCACACATGCTGTTTGCCACCAGGGTTTTTCTCTGAAGGGAATATCGAACTACATTAGTGCCGTGGGGTGTGAAACCCAGCTCACGCACAACTGAACTTGGGGAAGGGGTGAAATTATGTGGGCAGCTCACAGGGAGTTAGTGAAAGCTTTAGCCACAGCTCTTCTCGACTATTCGCCAGCACAGGGTCTGTCACCTGTGAGAACCAGACAGGAAACTCGGCGTCCGGCAGAGGCGCCCCACGAGCAGGCTGCGGGCCTAGACGTGGGCTTGCTTTCAAGGGGTGCATCACCACAGCAGTGGGACAGGACTGTCCTGGCCCACATGACCTAGGTGTTTGCAACTTGAGCTAACAGATTACAACTCGAGTTCCCGGCTGGCAGGTCCGCCGCTGCTGAATGGTTGGTTTTGTGGCCGGGGCCCGTCAACAGGAAGCAGCCCCAGGGGACCCCTTGCTGCCGCGCCGCGGACCTGTCCTTCAGCCCGGAAGGGGCTTGGAAACCCAGCTCTGGCTTTAGGTTTCTGGACAAAAGAATTGGTCAAAAGGAGTTCTAGTTAAAATGTTTTTCTCTTATGAGCAATATTGGGGGGAAATAGCCCCTGTTCTGTTAGTACCAAAGTTAAATCATTTTAGTAAATCTAGAGATAAAACACAAAATCTGGACATTAGCATGTTGTGAAAGCCAGAAATGAAGTCAGAGAGCTGAACAGCTGGAGGGAGCCCAGCAGGGTAATTTAAAGTCACTGCATCACTCAGAACAAACCCTCCTGGGCAAGAATTTAAGGAAGTGCCTTAAGTCTCCTTGCATGGGTACACCGGCCAGAGGGTCTTGGAGGCCGCCACGACCACAGCCACAGCCGGTGGTGTCAGGGTGCAGCCCAGCGATGGAGTTGCTCTCCTGCCACGCCACCCTCCGGGTTCCACATGACGGGCAGCCGCAACAGCACCCCTTCCATGCGGTGGAACCAAAGCCTTATTACGAGGGATTCTGGGGAGATGACTCTCAGGCTGGGACTCAGCGCTTCTTGGGAACAGGTAGCCCACGTCTCATGTGCGCCTAAAACTGGTTTGAACAGTGTCAAGACTTGTTGCTTCTAGAATACAGCATGTTTGGCACCAGCAAAGTAGCATGAGGAAGAGCTGCCACCAGCGGAAGCAGGATCGCTGCCCCCACCACAGGATGCAAGGAAGGCTGCCCAGCCAGCACGTGGGCCAGAGGGTTCTGCATTCGAGCATGATGTTCTAGACTAGGAGTTTGATGTGTCTGTAGCCTAGGAAAGAATGTGTTCGTTGTGAAATGGGCTGTGTGTGTGTGTGTGTGTGTGTGGCCTGCTGGCCCATAGCCCCTGGCTGGCTGGTAAGTGCCCATCAGCCCTGCCCAGATGCCTAACCTGGCAGCTCTGACTGCTGCCCTAACTGGAGGCTTTTTGTGAAATGCCTGTTTTCAGCTAAGGCGGGAGAGGCTCAGTGAGCAGAACCCAGCCCCAGAGCGCATGGGAAAACCCTGGCGGGGACCTGTCCCCATCCTCCCTGACCGGGTTCTGTTCTGGCCTCTCTTGCTCTGTTGACAGTTGCCATGCTGTCAGACAAGGGACTGTTAGGTGTTTTTCACACATCTCCGCTTGGCCTTCCCGAGTCGCACTGTTGCTCTCATTTGCCCTCATGGAAGCCTCCACTCCTGATTGCACCCAGTGTGTCTGGTCTGTGGCCATGTTTTTGTTTATTTATTATTGTTGGGGGGGGGGGGGTGCTTTTTTGTCCTATGAAGGAGAAGACTTTCCCGGGTCTGCAGTTCACAACTGTCCCTTCCTAGCCAAGTGAGCCAGCCCTGGCAGCTCCTGCTGGGGGGCATGGGGCGGTGCCCACAAGGCTGCCATTGGGGCCAGTGACAGGAGAGGGCGGCCACAGGGAGTGTCTGGACCAGGCCCAACCTGTTCAAGGGGCCCACCTCTGCCTCCCTGATAAGCTGTGCAGGCGAGCCTGGCTAGGCCACCTACATTTGCACGTGGGTCTGCAGGCAAGAAGGTTCTAGAAGCATAATTTCTTTTTCTAATAGGATCCTTTTAACACTATTGGCTTTATGGGATAATTCTAGATGGTCATATATACCTAAAAGTGCTACTGTGAGGTGCTTTTAGTCCAGTGGCACTTAACACGAAGCCTCCAGAAAGTCATTTTGCCTCTTCTCCCTTCAAGCACAAGCTTTACTGCAAAAGGGCCAGTTACATTTCTGTATCTCTGAACCACGGGCTTCTGCTGACTGACAGTACTTTTTAATTTTGTCCTATTAAATATTCTTGAATGTATTAAAATTGCTGAAACACATCAGGCGTGGGCTTTTCTGGCTCTACACGTCCAGCTGCCCCTCTGACATGGTATGAATAGGACCCTGGCCACCTCTGGGACTGGCTGTGGCAGGACAAGGGCACATGAGCCCGGGCTGCATGCCCTCTGGCCGTCCCTCCCCTGCAGCTCCTGGCCCCTGAATGTTGTGGGGGAGGGACCTGGGGAGGGCAGTGCTAGTGTCTGTTAGGTCCCGCCCCGGGCTGCCGGCAGAGCTCCAGGCCAGATGCTCAGGCCTGAGACCCCAGAAGCGCTGCCCAGGCTCCCCCACGGGAACAGAAGCCCTGGCATTCCCCAGCGGTAGCCCAGACACGTGCTGTTGCGGGGAACGGAGGGGTGGCCGCGGTTCCTTGAGGGGTTATTTTGTTTCTAACAGTGCATCATCTTGGAGATCGTTTTCAGAATATATAAAATTATAGAGGAAAAAAAATCAATAATTACACCACTCAGAGCAAGCAAACCGGTCAAGCCTTTATTTCTTGTGCATCTTGTGTGCAATGATTATGAATCCACAGAGCGCAGCCCAAGACAACACGGGGCCTTGTCACATTCCACATTACATGTCACCTGCAGAAGGGCCTGTGGGGCCACCCCTTGCTATGCGCTCCGTGACATAGGGGGCCTTTCCTGGGCCCGACCCCCTTCCCCGGGCTGGCGTCTGTCCAGTAACTCAGCTCACACTGGGGAGCCGGAGTTGAGACATGGCCTGGGAGAGCTGACAATCACGGGCATCTACCAAGGCCATGTTTCTGGGGTCACAGCCCCGGAAAGCCTGTGCTGGGACTGGGTGTTTCCAGCTTCTCCCCATCCCCAGCTGTGAGGCCTGGGGCACTTGCTCAGACCCGAAGCTACTGCCCTTCGCTGGAGTGTATGGAGGTCGTCCTACGAGCCGCATGTTGGGCTCTGTGCAGGGGGCACCAGCACCGGGCACGGCGGCAGGAGGGGTGCCTTCCCCAAACATCCCTCTTGCCTGTCTGTCATGCCAGCTGCCGTCGGAGGGGGTCCTTCCTAGCCCCACTTCCTGGCCTGCTCACAGCCTGGGGCCCACTGCAGGGGGGCTCTGCTTCCCTAGACATAGCACTTCCGTCCCAGGGCAGCATTGGCGGGGCGGGGGGGGGGGGGGGGGGGGGGGGGGACGACTCTTTCCACCCTGACTTAGGGAAGGTCCTAGAACCCCTTTTGGGGAGAGTGGATGGCTTTAATGGGTGGAAGCAGGAGAGAAGATCCAAAAAGGATCTCACCCCACTCCACAGCCTTGCTGGGCTGACGTCTTGGGCCTTAGGTGGCCCTGCCCTAGTGACACAGTGACCATCTCTTCAGCCCTATCCTTGCAGGGCTGCACTTCCCACACTCTTGGCCTGATTTCTGTTTTAGGTTGTCCTTTAAATGGACAAGGCAGGTAGAAGGGGTCTTCCAGGTAGACCGTGGATTCTAGTCGGGCTGCCCCAGGCTGTTGGGAAGGCAGGAGCCTGAGGGGGGGCGTGTAGTGCAGGACGCAGATGGGGCCTGGAGAGCGCCAGCGAGCTGGGGGGCTGGGAGGCAGGTGGGAGAGCTGGGGGAGGGACATCACAGCCTGGAGCCAGACCCAGAGCGAGGAAAGGCCCCAGCGTCCCTGGAGGATGCCTTCATTATTGAGTGTGTGCCTCTAGGCTCCTTAGGGGTCACCGTCCTGGGAGGAGGGCTGGGGGAGAGCACAGGACAGGCATGTCACCAGGACCCACTGGGCAGGAAGCAGGTTACGCCCAGCAGGAGTTGGGATACTGGGGTTCCCCTACCCCTAGGTAGGACCAGCCTGCCACAGACTGGGCCCATCCCACCTCTGCAATATGACGGCCCCCCAAGATGCCCCTCCTTGGTCCCTGCTACCAGACCTGCTCTTCCTGAAGTGGGGGAGGGAAGCGGCCAGCTGGGCATGGGACAGGGGTGCAGGGCAGCTGGTCTGCCACTGGCAGCTGCTGCCTGCTGGTGCCTGGGCTCCCGGCTTAGAGCTGTTTGTAGGGTGGTGAGTGACCCACTCTGGCCTGGGGCCAGGCCCCACTTCTGCCTGGACCCCGTTCCCACATCTACCCAGATGTGCCCAGATCAGCTCAGAGGCAGAGCTCCTAGTGGGGCTGCTGGGTGGCCCCCAGAAGCTGGCGTGGGCTGGAGGGTCAGGGCTCCCTTGGGTTGCTGTGCCTGCAAATGGCTCGGGGAGCTTCCTCCACCATGACTCTGGCCTCTTGGGGCCTGCTTTAGTCTCCGTGTAGACTGGAGCCCTGCGAGGTCCCCTACTTCCTCAATCCCAGAGACCCAGGAAGTGTGTGGTTCCCCTCCCATTCAAAGAAGAAGTTGGTGAGTACTTTGGGGTGGCCTCGTTGGTTCACAGGATGCTGGCCCCCACACCCCAGGTGCTTGGTCCTGGGTCTGCCATTGCCTACCCCTCATGTGGCCCAGCTGGCCCCGAGCAAATGGTCAAGGTCCAGAGGCCACCAGGTGCATCCTGGACAGGAACAGAGCCTGCGGGGCGTGGGCGTGGGGTGGCGGGCGGTCTGAGAGCACAAATCTGGAGCAAAAGAAAGCCCAGTTGCCCCCACAGCCGGGCCTGAGGAGCCTGGGCTTGGACGGAAGGAAGGCCCCGGCACCCGGAGCCCTCGAAGCCTGACCCGGGCTGGGCAGGGACACCAAGGCCCAGAGGTAGACAGTGGGGCCCGCCAGGGGCCTCCCCATGCCTGGGGACCGGCAGGCTGCGCCCCGCCCTCGGGGCTCCCTCTGGTCTGCCCAGGGGCCTCCCCTGTGGCCGAGACACCTGAGCTGTTCTCCAGGCTGAGGAGGGCACGACCCTGGAGGGGGTGCAACAAGGCAGACAGGGTGCTGGAGGGGCCCCGGTGTGGGAAGGCTGGGAGATGTGGGTCAACCATGACACGTCTGCGGGGGGGGGGGGGGGGGGGGGGGGGGGAGCAGGGTTTGTGCCGGGCCCTCCCCCAGCCGCTTCCTGTCATTGCTGAACCGGACGCTCCTGGGTGTGTGTGCTGTCTAGGCAATGGCTTCACTGGGGACCTGGACAGAGGCACAGGACAGATGACACAAGACCATTGGAGCAGCTCCCTCTGCCTCTGGCTGGGGAAGGGCTGCCGTGAGCCAGGGCTGGGCACCTGGTAGCGTTGGGACGGTGGGCGGGGCCCCGGGGCTCCCCGGGGGGCTGGCTCGAGTGGAATCACCGCCTGCTCAGCCACCTCTGGCCTGAGGACACATGTAACCCAGGCCTGGGGCACCCACGCCGAGGAGTTGGGGGCTAGCAAGTGGCCCAGGAGCGAACTCAGGGCTCCAGCGCTCTGGCCCTAAGGACCAGCTGGAAAAAGGAACCTTCATTCCCTGGGCGTGGGGCCCGTGTGGTTGCAGACAGGTGCGTGCAGGGCCAGGTCATGTGTGGGGAGGACTGGGTGGGTGGGGAGCTGGGCCCCCAACTGGAAACGGCAGGCGAGAGACTCACTGGGGCCCACGCTGGGGGCTGGAGGGGCAAGCGCAACAACCACCCTCCCCGCCCACTTGCCCCATGAAACCCCACAGTCCCTTCTAGGCCCCCAGTGACTCAAGGCAGCTGTTTGCTTGCATGTTTGATGAGTGAGGACTTGAAGGATTATGGGCCCAACAGATGTGGGCAGGAGGCTTGGTCTCCAATCCAGGAGTAGCTTATCCCACAAGCTGGCGCAGAAGCAAGGGGGGCAAGCCAAGGGCGCCCCCAGCCGACACCTCACAGTCAGACTCTGGCTCAGGAGGTGGCAGGGCAGAAACGACACAGTTCCGGCTCGCTGTGAGGCAATGAGGACCTCAGGGCAGAGGGAAAGCCACAGCACCAGCGCGCCCCTCTGGGCAGTCCCAGGGGCAGGGTCCCCACCTGGGGGGGGGGGAGCTCCTTCCTTTGGTCTCCCATTACCCCTCACAGGAGGGCTACAGAGGCCTAGGCCTGGGTTCGAGGGGCCACGGTGGGGGAGGGCCAGGCTGGAGACGGGAAAGGCCTCTGGATTCTTCCCAATTTGAGAAATTTCATCTGCGCCTCAGCAACAGCTGGAGCTGTCCTGAGCCCTCCCATCCCACCCCCCGCGCCCCATGGCCTGTCCGACACTGTGTATTAGGGAGCATGGGGACCAGGGGGCAGGAGCCCAGGCTCAGGAAAGGGCTGGAGGCTGCCGGCAATGCAGGCCCAACCGGCAAGTGGTGGGTCGCGCTCCGGCTGCCGGCTGTGCCTGGGTGGCCGCCTCCCCGCCCTGTCCTGCCCGCGGCCTGCACAAGCCCCTCTCCGGGCCGCCCCTCGGGGCTCCCACGAGCCCTCGGCCACCGGGCGGCCCTGGCTGGCTGCTGCGCTGCCCCTGCTGCGCACGGAGCGGGGGTGCGCGGGGGCTACCCGGCCTGCGCTGCTGCGAGGCTAGAAGGCGGGTGCCCTTCCATGGCTGGACGGGGGCCGCTGGGAGGTTGCTCCCAACGTGGAGTCTCCAGAACGTGGTGCAGGGGGGACGGGAGGTAGGTCCCCAGCCAAAGGGCCTGAGACTGAGACTCCGGGTCAGCGGGTGGCGCAGAAGGCGGCTCCTTTTCACTTTGCTCAGGGAAGCGGTGGGGGCAGGTCCCACCTGGGCTCGGGAGGCTTGGAGATCGGGAGCACAGAGCCTGGGCCGGGCAGTCAGAGGGGGTCCCTGGAACTTGGGGTCAGGCCTCTGGAGGCATCCCGGGGCTGGGGTACACCCCCACCCCCTGGAGGGGTCCCTCCGGCCGAAAGCCTGGAAGAGCCAGGGAAGGAGGCTGCGCTTGAGTTCAGGACCGGGGCCGGAGACTCGAGGAGCAGCTGGCCCCCGGCCCTTGCCGGATGACAGGGGGTCACGGGGATGACACGCAGGCAGCACCCCAGCTGGGCGGCGGCGGCAGGGGAAGGAGCAGAGCCCCGGGGGCAGCAGGGCGGCAGGCAGCCCCGTCCCCGCAGGAAAGGGAGCGCGGCGGGGGCGGGGGGCGGGACGAGGCGGCGGCCGTCGGCGCGCGGGGCGGCGCAGCAGGTGGCCACGCCGGGCCGGGCAGGGCTGCCGCGACGTCCCGCCCGCCTCCCCACCCGCGCGCTCGGGCCTCGGTTTCCCCGCTCGGCGGGGCGGGGCGGGGACAGAGGGCCCGGAGGCCGCCTGCAGGGGGCGCCCGTGAACGAGGCGGCCGGAGCCGAGCCCGAGCCGCGGCGGAGACAGCGGGAGCCGGCGCGCGAGCGGCAGGTCAGCCGGGGTCTCGGGGCCGGGATCCCGGGGGTCGGGCGGGCGGCCGGCGCCGTCGGAGGCTGCGGGCCGGGAGGGACGGGAGGCTCGGCCCCCCCGGGCGCCCCCCGCCCCGCCCTGTCTTCCCGCCACCGGGCCGGGGTCCGAGCTGCAGCCCGCGCGGGGACGGCGCGGCGCGCGCAGGGGCGACTCGGGCCGGGCGCCACGTCTTCAGCGGGGGCGGAAGGTGCGCGGGGGCGGCGGGAGGGCGGGGGGCGCGAGAGCCCGACGGCCCGGGCGGCGGGACCCGCAGGTGGCGCGGGGGACACCCGTCGGGCCGCCTGGGCGCCCCGGGCCGGCCCCTGGGCGCGGCCAACCTTCCGGACGCGCCCGGCGCGGCGGGTCGGACCCGGGCGAGGGCGGGCTGCGCAGGTGGGGCGGCGGGGGGCGGCGGGGCGCGGAGGGGCGCGGAGGGGCGCGGAGGGGCGCGGGCGGCCTTCCGGGGAGGGGGGGCGGGGCTCGGCATCCCCGTCCCGAAGCGTGGGGCGGCGAGGAGGGGAGTGAACGGCTGGGCCGGGGCGGGCGCGTCCCGGGACCGTGGTGGCGGGACCCGGACTTGGCGGGGCGGGGGGTGCCCGCCCCTGGCCGGGGCCGTCTGTCCGCCGGGCCGCCCCGAGCGGAGGTAGGAATGGCGGGAGTGGTGGCGGCCCTCGAGGGACTTGGGCGTCCATCCCGGAGGGTCAGGGAGGCGCCGCGGCCGGCGGAGCCCAGGTCCCTGCCTTCCCGGCACCGCTACGCCGCCTTAGACTTTAATTTCCCGGGCGGTAGAACGGGAGGAAGGGGAGGCGAGGCGGAGGCCGAGGGGAGGGGGAAGGAGGAGAGGCTGCAGAGCCTGGGCCTGGACGTCAGGCCGCCCCGGTGGCCGCGCTCCCTCCTTCACAGGCCCCTTTCCCCCCTGAGCTTGCCCCCGCCCCCCGACTCGGGCTGCCTGCACTGCCAGCCCCTGCACCCTCCAGAACACGCCCCCGCCCCACCGTGGCTGCCCCGCTTGTCCCCACCGTGGGGTGGGCCGAGGAGGCTGTTGCGGGGTCAGGGGCCCGCTCTTCCGTCCCGCGCTGGCCGCTTCGGAGGCTGTGGCCTGGCTGGGGGGCTCCGCCCTGTGCGCCAGCAGGTCGGCGACCCAGCTCCTTGCCGAGGCTTGTCTGCAGGTAGTGGTGTCAACACCTTCCTGCTCTGTCCTCGCCCTTCAGGGTCTCCCTGGCTCTCCCCGGTTCCGGTGTCCCTGGGGCCGCGGCCCCGCCGTCCCAGGCCCCTCAGTGCAGACCGGGCTCCGGCCTAGGCCAGCGTCTCGGTTCATAACCCCAGGGAAGCTGAGGGCAGCCCAGAGACGGGCAGCGGGCCACGGAAGGCCTTGGGCCAGCTCAGCCCTCAGGATGGTCTGCGAGGTGCAGGCCTCCCACACAGTGCTCCTGGCCCCTAGGAGCCCATAGCCCCGGGGGGCAATGGCTGACCTCAAGGGCAACCCAGTGACAGCAGATTTCGGAGCCCAAACCTGGGTTCTGGTCTTGCATCCTCGGCGCGCTCACGGTCTCGTGCAACAAGCATGATGGAGTGGCAGTGCTGGGCTGTGACGCGGAGGCCACAAGAGGTGGGCACGAGAGGGGCAGGTCAGAGCAGAGGACAGGTTGGTGTCCCTGCTTGAGCGGGGGGGGGGGACCCCAGGGGAGCTGCGGTCCTGGTGGCATGGGGGGACACTGCAGGGGATCCCTGCGGGCAGAGGAGCATGGAGACTGGAGCCAGCTTGGCAGCAAGCGCTTGGCTTCAGGGCAGCACCCCGGGTGACATCTCGCCTGTCTCACTCCTGAGCTCCGTCACCCCATGAGCTGGGACTGCGAGTCCGACCATCTTGTGGCCTTTGTCTCGTCTGTCGCCACTCAAACTGAACGCCAAGATGCACAGAGGGGAGCTAGGGAAGGTGCGCAGAGGGACGGCCACAGCATGAAGTTGTCAGGGGCCGCGGAGGACACCGCTGCAGTCAGGTGCTGAGCCAGCCAAAGGAACGAGTCCCACCCCCCGGGGAAGGGGTCTGTGCCGGGGGAAGCATCACAGCCACAGAAGGGAGGGGTGACTTCATCTTCCGGGGTTTGGATGCAGTAGTTGGGGTGCGGAGCCTGAGGGCAGTACCTGGAGGTCCGCACTGTGCCAGGTGGGGAAGGGAAGTGTGGAGCGGGGCTGCAGGGCAGGCGGAGGCCACCCGGGGCCTGGGGGCTCTAGGTGGTACATTAGTGGCAGAAGTCCCCCGCCCCTGCCTGCAGAATCATGAGAAGGGCCCCTGCGGCATGGGGTCCCCGGACTGTGCTGGAGATGGGAAAGTCTGCAGGAGGGGAATTCAGGGCTCCAGCTCTCTGGGGCCCCTCGGCCTTCTCCGACCGGGTCTGAGCCTCACACAGGCTGCAGTGTCTGCCCAGAGTCCCTCCCTGCGTCCCTCTTGCTTTCCCTGTCCTCCAAGGCCCGCCCCAAGGGCCCCCCTCTGGGAAACCATCCAGATTGCCGTGCGCCCAGACCCTCTTCTGCAGGACGGCAGGTCTCAGAAGCTGCTGGGCAGGGCCTGGCGTGTCTTCTGTGGCCCCCGCTTTGCTGCCCCCCCCCCAGCTCTGCCCTGGAAGAAGGGCTGCCTTCCTGTGCCAGCGAGGGTGGGCAGCACCAGCCTGGGGCCTCTCCTGCTGTGGGGGCTGGTGGTCTCTGCCTGGCTCCACCTCCTGCCCCTCGCGGCCTTTGCAAACCGTGAACCAGGTACAGGGGGCCGCGGGGTGCAACGGGGAGCAGTGGCGGAGCCGTGTGGCATCTGGTCCGGCCACAGGCCGTGCTGCCCTTGCTGGCCGAGGCTTCGCCCTCTCCCTTCAGCCTCCAGGGCTGCGTCATCACGCCTTCACCCCAGGGGCCCCAGGTGTGGGTCAGCCTCTCTCCCATCCTCAGTGGGGCCACCCTCCAAGGAGCTCCTGCCCTCCAACAGGCCAGAGCTCGGCCAGGACCCCACCAGGGCCATCTAGGACCCGCAGCCCCGCCCCCATGTTCCCTTCAGGCATCCTAGTGCCTGTCATCCCACCATCAGAGGGCTCTTTTGAGGGAAGCGTGTGTACCAAGCCTGTCCCAGGGTGCCATCTCGCAGGAGCCTCGTTACAAGGGTGAAGACCTGCTCAGGATCTCAGAGAGTATGGGATGGAGCAGGACTGGGAGCCCACCTGAGCTCCTTCTACCACAGATAGGCACCCAGCCCCTGGTGTGTGGGGTGACCTCTAGAAGGGGGGCTGTCAGATGAGGTGGCCATGAGGGGGTGAATCCTCAGGCTGGGAGGACGCAGACTCTCCCGGTGTCTGGCCTGGATGCATGGTGATGAGAGAGGGACTCCAGCCCTCCACAGGGAAAAAGGAGCTGGGGCAGGCCCTATGGCCCAGGAGCTGATGGGGAGGCTGTGGTAGGGGCCAGATTCAGTTCAGGGAGTAGTAGCGCTCTGCCACTTCCTGCCCACCTCCTGCCCCGGCTGAGAGCAGCAGCCTCCGGAGAGGTGGGGGGGGAGGGGACCACTGGGTGCCTGCCTGGCACTTAGGGCCCAGCCTGCCCCAGGTTCCCGAAGTTGTCCTGCAGGGAGAGGAGGGAGGGAAGAGGCACCAGTGCTTTGTGCTTGCTCGCCTGCAGGCACCACTGGAAGATGCTTGCCCCACTCCAATTGGTGGCTTTAGAGAGGGGCTTGGTGGGTTCCCAGGCCCTGGGGTTCTGGGAGGCTCATGCCCAGGCCTGGGCTACCCCAAAGAGCAGTCATGGCAGAGCCAGTGGAGGGCTTGTGGTTGAGAGCAGGAGCCCAGCTGCCTGTCCAGCTGTTGCTTCCTTGCTTGTTGCCCTCTCCACGCTGACTGCGCTCCTGGGACACCCGTGTCGGTACTTCGCCATCTACCTTCTCTGGATCTCCTCATGGACTTTGTGTCTTTGTGAAGCTGCTGTGCTAATTCCTCAGTGCTGATAATCCCTCAAACTCCCAGTTGTCTCCAACTGTGTGCACGCCTGAAGCGCATCATGTGGATTGTGTTCTCTCAGTCTCTTTATTTTTCATTTTGGGGGTTTTATATTATTTCTTGTTCACGTTCACCTGTTCTAGTTTCATTTCTGCCAGTCGAGTGATAAGTTCTCATTCTTGCTTGTGGACGTGGTTCCTTTTTTCATCTCTTTAAAGATCCTAAATGTCTTTGGAAAGCATTATTAGATTATTACCTTCCTCTCTTCCGAAATGAACGAATCTCCATATTTTGGGTGCTGTTGCTGATCTTTCTTAGCTTCAGTTTTTCTTCTGTGCTTTGAAATTGTGGTTTGCAGGGTCATCTTAAGTGGGAACTAAGGCCCTGGAGATGGGGAGTGACCGGCACAGCAGGGTAGCAGCTGGCTCTCAGCAGTCTCCTGGGGCAAGTCCTCCTTCAAGGTCCCCTGCTGTAGGCTCAGGACTCTTCTGGGGCCAGGCTCAGCAGCATGTGGCACAGAGTAGGTATTTGTGTAACATCTGCTATGAGGGAGGAATGGAAGAGGCTCAGGCCAGGGTCCTGGAGCCCAGGAATGGGCTGAGCATGGTTATGCCAGGTCCGAGTCCCTACACTGGGCCTGGTATGTTGCCCTGAGCAGCACCCAGGAGCAGAGGTACAGGGTCCTGCCTGAAGCAAGCAGGCCCCTCCATCCAGCAGGCTCTGGGGGGTACAGCCACCATCTGGGCAAGTGTACAGAAAGCCTCTACAAGGAGCCACAAGTGGGCCAGAAAATATGTGGGTTTTGATTAAATGGAGTTTCAGTTAAGGTGGCCAGGTCGGTGGGGGTGATGAGGAAGACCAGAAGAAGCAGCCGTTTTGAATCGACTGTAGGGAATCCTGCAGGGTTGTCCTTTCAAGGCTCATTGAGCACGTTCCCCAGCACGGGTCTCTAGTTTGTATGGGACAGCTTCTGCCCTCTGCCCTGTCCCCAACAAGGGATAATCGGAGGGAAATATTACATTATTAACATTTAATTTCCTTTCCTGGCTAGCAATAGATGACTCAAGAATTAATTAGATAGGGCCAACAGAGAGGGATAGGAAATTGCCAGATCCTGGCTCCGCCCCTGGCCCCCTCCCCTTGGGCCTCCAGACCTTCCTGTCACTCTAGGAGGCCTCTGAAGGGAGGGAAGCAGAGAAGGGCCAGAAGGCCCCAGGAAATCTTCCTGCTGCTGTGTTTTCCATGGGCATTTCCCTCAGCTCTATTCCACCCTTTCATGCTCTTGGTAAGGCTGGGAGAGGTCAAGGCTGGGAGAGGTCGTTAACCTCTTTAGGACTTAGCTTCCTCATCTGTAAAATGGGGCTCAAGGAGACAATGGGAACACATGACCCCACTGTTACCATGGCCTCATATATCGTGAACTCCCAGGTAGGCTGCACAAGCTGAGAGGGTCTGGAGTAGAGTCCTGGCATCTAGGGAGAGCACAGGGCCTGGTGGCTCCGCAGTGGCCAGAGCCCAGTGTCAACAAACTCTCTTGAGCTTTGTGTGCTAATTCCCATTTCTTGTTAGTGACACATTAGTAGCTTGAAACTGGCCATACTGGGAGCATTTCTACCATGGAAGTCTGGCAAAGGCCACAAGTTAGGGTGCCCCCACCTCCTGGGTGGATTTGTCCACCTATGGCTGAGAAGCTCCCAACCTTACCACGCAGCAGCTCCAGTAGGAGGCTGTTGAGCCTTCTTCCTGCCCTGTCACCTGGTGCCTTAGGCTGAACTGATGTTCTCTGCTTGGGGCTGGCACTCTGGTTTGACAGATGCCCAGATTGCCTATGGGACCAGGCCAGCCTCACCCCAAGATATGCTGGCAGCAGCTGGAAATGCCCACACATATGCTGTAGGAAGAGCAGATGGGGAGCCAGTGTGCAGAGGCAGCCTTTTAGGACCCAGCTGTCAGCAGCATTAGCTCCTTGGGGCAGGAGGATCTGTGACCAGGAGGATCCAATCCACTGTATCCAGGGAGATTGGGAAGGCACCCCAGGCATGGTGTACAGCAAGGTGGCTTTAGTTCAGTCAGGAAGAATGTTGGTACCAGGTGCTGTTCACCATGGGAGCCCATAGCGCCACGGTAGGGCGGCCCGAGGACTAGGGGTACGCAGACAGGTACCCGGGGCTGCCAGGAGAGCCTTACCAGACAGAGGGCTGGGTGAGGGCCCTTGAAAGCCCTTCCACTCCAGGCTTCCCGGCTCACAGAGTCAGCCTGACCTCATCAGGGCTCTGGGCAGGTAGGGCAGCCTGGCCTTAGCTCCACAGAAATGTGATGTGTATTTGGGTCAAGTGGACCACACTGGTGGTCCCATCTCATCTCTCCCAGGAAGAGCCCTCTGAATCTGGACAATGGTCTGGGACCAAGTCAGGCTTTTAGCCTCGGCTGATCTGATTGGCAGAGGCTGTGGCGCCTCTCAATGCAGATTTCCCTGGAGAGGCCAAAGTCTGGGTAAGAAGGGTGGCAGGTGATGGTGAAGAGGCTAGGAGGGCAGACGGCCCACTGAGAGGGGGAGGTGGGATTCCGGAGGCTTACTGGACCTGGCCTTACCCCCCTGGACAGTGGCTGCCGCTGCTACTGCTAGGCCTGGGCAGCCCCTAGGTGGCAGGCAGTCTTGGACCTGTCACTTCCCTTCTGCAGAATAAAACTAGACCCTGGACACACAGCTTCTGTGTTTGAGGGGTCCCTGGTGACTGCTGCTTTAGGCTGTAGGCCAGGGACACTCTATGGCCAGGGAAAATAGCAGGAGACTTGGTCTGGTCCTTCTCTGCCAGTGACAGGCTTTGTGTGCAGCTGGTTGGCAAGCACCCTGCATATGGAGGGGCTTGGGATTCATTCATGGTCCCTTGGTGGTGGGCCCCTGCCAGGCCTGGGAGAAGCCCATTGGATCTGCTGCAGGCTGCAAGAACTCTCCATTTCTCAGGGACTTTGCCACCTCTTCTCTGTCCTGTTCCCTGGTGTTGGGTGCTCCGTGTGAGCCTCCCGGTGGGCACAGGGAATAGCCCTCGGGCACAGTTCCAGCCTCTGGAGGCACACTGGAGTTAGAAGGAAACGTGGTGCTCCTCCCTTGCAGCCCCCTGTCTCCTCTTGCATGGGTGCAGGAGGAGCCTGGCCCTTGGAACATGACAAGGGATCATGAGTTCACCTTCTCCCAAGGGCACCAGCTCTGTCCGTTGTGTCCTGGAGGAGGGAAGGAGGACACAGTCTCCTGAGCCCACGTCTGGGCAGCTGAAAGGCAGCTTTGGGCCTCTTGTCCCCATGCAGGCAGCAGCTGCTGCCCATGTGTACCTGGAGCCCCATGAGGGCCCAGGACTGGAAGAGGGGGTGGATTTGGCATGAGGGGACACCATGAGGCAGCACGTGTGTGATGAGGTGGGAGCAGAGGCAGTGGGGGAGGCCCCCAAGCTGGTAATGGGAGATGGAACCCTGGGGGTTTGGACTGGGGGAGATCAAGACCTCAACTTCTGCTTGCGCTCCTGTAAGTGTAATTCCTTACAATTCTATAATGCCTGGACTCTGGGAGAGCCCTTTAGATCCGTTTATTTCCTGCTCATGGAATTGTGAGTGAGCTACAGTGGTCCCCAAAGGCTATCTGGGGTCCAGTCTCCCCATGGTATCAATGAAGAAACAGGCCTAGAAAATAACACTGCATCCTTGCCCGCAGTTGCCCAGCAAGCCCTGGCTGAGCACCCTGCTGTCTCTCCAGCACCACACTGAACTTGTCTGTCCTGTCATCAGCCAGGCAGAGGAACAGGTTGGGGGGCGGGTGCAGGAGAAGAGAGGGGGGGGGGGAGGTGAGGCCACTCCCCTGCCCAGACGTGCAATCAGCTGGCAGGGGCTGCTGAGGAGCGGGCTCCCTTTGTGCCTGTTCCTCCACTCAGCGTAGCATCACCGGCTAGGGCACGAGGGCTTACCTGCCGGCAGTGGGAGACAGCACCAGACGGGCCACCCCAGTCCTTCCAGAGCAGAACTCTAGGGGTCTCTGGGCCTCTCCTTAACCTAGCAGCTTAGGTAGGTACTGGCAGTTCCCAGGGAGAGCTCTTGGGGGATGGAGAGGACTGAGGTTGGTCAAGAGGGAAGGTAGGTGGGCCTGGGAGAGCCGAGCAGTGAGGGGGCCTTACTGGAAGGAACCTGGGGGTAGCAGTAAGCTCAGGGGCCCAGGAGAGTGGCAGGGCAGCCACCAAAGACTTAGGAAGCTGAGCATGGGGGGTGACACAAGCGATTTAAATTTAAAAGATTCCTGTGTCTCCTAGAAAACACAAGGGCTGAGGCTGTGTCCACGGCGGGAGGGCTGGGGCACCAAGGGTTGTTCTCTGGCTGATGCCTGGCCTGCAGGGTGGGCCTTGGTGACCGGCCCTGAGAGCTGCCCCTGGGATCTTCGACTTTGTTCCCTCTGCCTGTGGTCCAGCTCCTCACAAGGCTTCTCCCTTGGCAGGTGCCTCAGGGACTATGAAGCCGAGCTGAGCCAAGATGCTGCGAGAGCCCCTGAGGAGGGCCCAGTTTCTGGAGACTCAGACTTGGCAGTGAAAAAGCCCTTGGGGAGCCCCCGTCACAGGCAGGGGCGCTCTTGGCTCCTGTGAAGAAGGGGCTCAGGGGCCTGGGCAGGGCCAGCGGCACTGCAGCTATGGACCGTGAGCTGGCCCGGCCCGTGTCCTTGCTGACCCTGCCCCTCTGCAGCCATGTCCACCATGGGCTCTTGGGTGTACATCACGGTGGAGCTGGCCATCGCTGTGCTGGCCATCCTGGGCAATGTGCTGGTGTGCTGGGCTGTGTGGCTGAACAGCAACCTGCAGAACGTCACCAACTACTTCGTGGTGTCACTGGCAGCAGCCGACATTGCCGTGGGAGTCCTCGCGATCCCCTTCGCCATCACCATCAGCACAGGGTTCTGTGCTGCCTGCCACAACTGCCTCTTCTTTGCCTGCTTTGTCCTGGTCCTCACTCAGAGCTCCATCTTCAGCCTCCTGGCCATCGCCATTGACCGCTACATCGCCATCCGCATCCCACTCCGGTGAGCTGGGCAGTGGGGGTGATGGGTTGCCTGTTTCTCTTCCCGGCACGCCTCATGCTGGGGCTCGCATCTCTGAAAAGGCTGCCTGTGCCCAGCCAGGGTCAGGGTGAACCTGGGGACAGGATTTGGTCTTGGATGTCTGGGTGTTGAGCTGAGGAGGGGGCCCTGGGGCTCAGTCTGGGGCTGCCCGGGACTCGGTACACGGCCAGCAACCATGCCACTCCAGTCAATCCCTGTGGGCACAAGGCACCCCGGCCCTCCTCGGTCTTCCCCAGGCTGTGTGGTGGAGGCTGCTGCTTTGGCTGTTGGCAGATGTGTGTGGCCCAGGTCTGGGCGGTGCATCTGGGTCATTTTCTCACACAGCACGATGCCAGGGTGGGGCAGAGCACCACGGGAAACCACAGGCCCTCAGAGCTAGAAGCCCACGCGCCTGCCCACCTCCAGCTCCTCTGAGCCAGCTGCACAGTTTGCACATTAAAAAAAAAAAAAATGACCCAGAGAGGGGAAGTGACTTGGCCAAATGCCACAGTGAGTCACTTGAACCAATATGCAAATTTTGTGCTCCTCAGGTCAGCGAGTACTCATGGTCTTGGAGAGAGCCTGTGTGCTCAGCTAGTGGAAGGGGTTTTTACGGTGAATCTTTTGTGAAGTGATTTCAGCCCTGGATTGTGTAAATGAAAACTTTCCCTGAGGCTGAGTTCATTTAATGTGGCTGCCACCTACAGGGCCAGGGCAGACGGAAGCTAGGAAGTTACCTCCCTCCCCCAGAGTGTGTGTGGCAGGGAAACCTCCTGCCCCACCCCCTCGACCCTCCATCAGGAGCTGGGTTCCACAGCCTGGGTGGCTGCAGACCCTGAGGGAGGTCTCAGAGGACCAGGATACCTGGCTGTGAATTCTCCCAAACAGGTGCAGCACCTGCCTATGCAGCAGGCCTCAGCAGCCTCATGCTGGCCGAGTGCACCCCAGCTGAGAAGAGGAGCGGGCTCAATGAGGAATGGAACTTTAGAATGTCAAATGCAAGGAAGCCCTTAGAGGTCATTTCCTCTCATCTTCTGGATGGAAAAATGAGGCTCTGAGAAGGGAGCCAGCCCTCAGGGCCACACAAGTTGGCAGTACAGTTGGGACTGGGCCTGTGAAGAAATGTGGCCTGTCACCCACTGCAACTAGCCTTTGGAGAACGGGGTCACAGGGCGGCCCTGATCTCCCAGACCTGCACCAGGTGGCCACTCCTGTCACCTGAGCTCTAAATGGGAAGCAGGTACCCTCCTCATGCTGCTCAAATGAAGGAGGGAGCTCAGGCCCTGTGTGGCCCTACAGGATGCTCTAATCTCAGGAGAGCTTAGGACTCTTGTCCAAGAGGCGACTTTGGCCAGCCTCAATAGATGACTGGCCAAATAGTGCAGAGCAGAGTCCGGAGTCCAGGCTCATTGAAGGACAGCTCAGAACACAGGGTCCCAGATAGACAGAGAGCAGAGAATTGGTGTCTACGTTAGGCGCCAGGTTGAGCATCAACTGGGCCTGGACCAGCCCTGGTAGGAATGCTCAGTGGGGAAGCAGAGATGTCACTTTCACTTCCTTCCCTTTTTCAAAGGGCAACAGCATTCTAGGGAGAGATCAGGGCTCAATTGAAAGGGTCTTGGCTTCTTTTTCTTATTTCTCTGTGTTCTGAGAGTCAAGAGAATGATTCCTGATGTAGGAGTATGGGACATGTTGTGTGACCATAAAGTCAGCTGTCCCTCTCTGGGCCCACTTCCTCATCTATAGAGGGAAACAGGCTTCTCTGTCCTTCTGAGCTCACAAAGGTGTTGTGAGGGTCCAGCCAGCAAATGGGAGTGATGGGGCCCTGAGAAGGGAGGGTTGGTGGGGTGAAGCAGGTGGGGGATTCAGCTCTTTTATGAGCTGCTGGAGTTTCAGAGCTGGGTCCCTGATGGAGCCTGGACCTGCCCCCACCCCATCTGTATCCCCAGTTCCCACCATCTTCCAGAGCAGGACCTAGTTCCACCCAGACCCCCTGGCTGTTTGATTAAAGCTTGATAAAGCCTTGAAGGGTCAGCCTAGATCTCTTGGATCTGGGGTTTGTTGGGGATGGCGATGCTGCTGCTGCTTATCCTCCCCCTCAGGCAGAGCACTTCACAGTTGCCAGAGGATGTTAGTGCAGTTTCTCCTTTGATCCTCACAGCCTGGCATTGTGGCCAGGAGGATGTTATGACCCTTGTGTTACTCATGGGGAGGCCAGAGCCGGAGAAGGAAAAGTGTCTACTGAGTTGGGGGACTCCATGGCCCTTCACGAAGTTCCAGGCTCCCTTGCATCCCTCTACTTTTCTTATTTCTCAAGGGCCCTGCCCTGGGGAGGGCGAGGTGCATGAAGGTGCAAGGGGGGATGAAGTGAAGGCAAATGAGAACCCTGGCAGCTCTGGGGCCACTGCCTGATTCAGGCTGCTTGCTCCTGCCTCTCCCCCTGTCCCCTGCCAGCTAGAAATCTCCCCTCCTCTGCATAGTGTCTTCTACTCCGCTCAGTAGGTGCATTTGGCTGCTCTGAGGTGTCCATCCCCTGACTGCTCACCTCGATGTCTAACCCCAGGCCTGTATCACTCACCCTTCATTTCTATTTTTTTCCTTCTTTTCCTCCCTCCCTCCCTTCTTTTCCTTTCCTTGCTTTCTTTTCTTCCTTTCTCTTTCTCTTTCTCTTTTAATATTTATTCATTTGAATGAGAGGTTGAGAGAGCACAATCCAAGGGGGGGGCGGAGGGAGAGGGACAAGCAGACTCCCTGCTGAGGGGAGCCCAAAGTGGGGCTGGATCCCAGGACCCCAAGATCATGACCTGAGCTGAAGGCAGACACTTAACCAACTGAGCCATCCAGGTGCCCCTCTCTCTTTCTTTCGTTAAAGAATTCAGTTTCAGAAAAATCTATGCTCCTTCCCAAGTGCAGGGACTCTGGTGGACTATGGCAGGGCTTAATCAGGAAGCCAGTGAGAAGCAGCCTGGCCAGAGGCAGAGATGGGAACCCTCAACATCCCCAAAGAACAGACAGCCTAGGGTGAGAGACTCTCTTATCCTAGGAGACTTTTGTGCCCCTTGTCTCCTGCCTCTCACGTTAGCCACTGGTAAGCACTTGCTCTCCTTGGGAAACAGGCTGCATATGGAGCAGCAGTTAGTGCAAAGACCCAAGGTATATGTGGTGAATCACCCCATGGGGAAGAAAACAAGTACCCTGGCTCCTAAGAGAGGGCTCCCTGGAGGAGGTAATGCTGGATGAATCTTGCAGGATGGGTATGCGTAGGGGCAGGAGTTATAGGAGTAGGCCAAGCCTGGACAAAGGCCCCAAGTAAGGAATGAACATGTGTGCCCTGGGCCCGGGAGAGGTGAGACAGAAGACCAGGAGGTCAGGGAGGGTGTGAGGCTGGCTCAGGCCTGCCTGTGCCCAGGAGAGAGTTTGGGTTTCACCCCTGGGCCAGTGACTCTTCTTCAGTTCTTAGATCACTGACTCCTTTGCACAACTTAGGAAAGCTCCACCTTCTCTCAGTATAGGGAAAATGCACATGAAGCCTCACGTGGAGTTGTGGGTGGTATTCCTGGATCACAGAGTGAGCCCCACATGGGTAATGGGGATACCCCAGGAAGGGACAGCCTGTGAGCTAGGAGATGTAGGGAGGCAGAGGTACCTCCAAATGCGGTGAGCAGTGCTCTGGCACCCGCTCCCTGTGATGCCTCTAGGGTGCCCCGAATGCCAGAGTGTTGTGCTGGATGCCTTTGGCACCGCTTCCACTAGACACTCTATGTCTGGGGCCCAGGAGGCCAAAATGTGACTACCATCAGTCATAGACGCAGCCCAGGGGATGCCCCTCGGCCAGGCTGTGGCTTGGCTGTTGTTCTATTTGGGCCCTAATGCTGTTCCAGTTCCCTGGGGGCCTGGGTCCAGGGCTCTCAGCCTAAGGACTTTTCTTCTGAATAACAAAATTAATCTGTCTGATGTGTATCTGTGTGTTGGGGAGGGTTCTAAAATAAAGTATTACCTGCACATACTAAAACATAAAAAAAGAACAACAGGGTATATGGTGAAAAACTGTCCATTCTGTCCCCTGCCCTACCTTCAGTTCTCTTCCTGGAAGTCAGTGTTGGGAATCCTCTCAAGAGATATTCTTTGCACGCTTAGCCAAGTGCTATTAATGTGTTTGCTTCTGTCCCCACAGGGGGCTTTTGTTTTAAAATGCAGTGCCACACCTTCCCTCGTGGGCTTCCTGGTCTGTAAAAGCAGACAGTTGGACAGACCAGGGATTTTCAAACTGTCCTAGAAGCCTTTGGGCTGGGCCCTGCTGTCCCCACCAGCTCATTCATTCGGTGAATATTACAAGCTGCCTCCCTTCCTCACCAACTTACTTCTGTGATTTCCTGGGAATGCAGGCAAGACGGTCGGCTGCTGGCAGACAATTTGAAAATCTCTGAAACAGGTGGCTTCCAGGATCCTCTACAGCATCCTTGCAACTATTTGCTTCTGCTTGGTTGCCTCAAATGACAGGAAGCTCACTTTGCCCGAAACAGCCCATTTCTTATGTGAACAGCTGAGCTGAGAAGTTCTTGCTTAACGTCACTAACAACCCACCTCCCTGTAATCTCTACCCACCGATTTTACAATTCTGCCCTCATGGGACAGTGCTCACAGGCCCTGGATTCTTTGTCCCATTTTACAAATGAGGAAACTAAGGCTCAGAGATGCAGAGTGACAGCACATGACCAAACAGGAACACAGCAGCGCTGGAACTCAGGGAGGAATACGCTTTTCTCAGGAAAAACACCAGCATTAAAATAGTCTCCTATTCAATGAGATTATATAAATTATAATTTGTAGGGTACTTAAAAAAGTGCCTGGCACACAGCAAGTGCTCTGTAAATATTAAGTGTGGGGTGGGGGGAAGCCTGAGACTTTGTGTTTGAGGCTCCAGAATAGGAAACAGGGCAGCATAGGCTCTCTGTGGCTTGGTGGAAATAAGCAAGTCCAAGCCCCTTTGCAGGCATCCAAGGCCCTGCTAAATGGGGTTGAGGGCTCCTGGGAGTGGCCCTTCCCAGTTACTCTTTGGATTCAAAACTGACATAGATTCAGAATTGACACACTTACCCTGGCCCAGGGTGCTCCGGGCTCCTGAACTGTCCACCGCAAGTCCATTCCTCTCCTTAGGCTTCAGTTTTCCCACCTATAAAATGAGTTGGTTGGATTAGTTAAGAGGTCAGAGGCCACCAGATTTTTTTTTCTTAATTTGAATTTGTGGACAAAATGTAAACCATGGACAGTTTCACTGAGAAAATCAGCTCCCCAGCCCCTTCTGAGGCCTGGCAGCACTGAAGCTCACCCAGCCACTTGGGTAGGGAACTCCTCAAGATCATTCTCAGCCATGTCCTGAGGTGGCGGGAGCCTTCCAGGCAGGTGGCACCAGTGCCCGTGCCTCAGCAGCTCATGGCGGTGATGGAGAGCAGATCAGCCTCTGCCTCAGCGGCCATCCTCCTGGGGTGTGGGCCAGTGGTAGCGCCCCCCACCCTGGGGGCTGAGCGGCATCAGCCATCTCTTATACACGTAGTATGTGCCCTGCCAGCCTGCCTCACACATTTCTTACTTGTAGGCCCATGTTTGCCATCCATGCACTAGATAGTTTCTGTGGATGCTTCTGATTCTGGAATTAAATAAAGGGCATCCACTGTATGTCCTTTTCTCAATGCTGGCGATGCAGAGATGGATGTAGAAAAGCCCTGCCCTCAAGGGGCCCCTGACCTGAGGGGCCCAGATGGAGTAGGGATTAGCTGCACTTGGGTAGGGAACTTCTCAGGGAAAGATACCCAGCCTGAATGTGAAGGATGGGTAGGGTTTACCAGGTAAAGGGGAGGGCAGTCTGGTATTGCCCGAATCAAAACCATTAAGCAGATGGTCATCCCTCAGAGATGACCAAGGTCACCTTCTTCAATCAGGAAGATGATTTTTTGATTGCCTATTCTCTTTCTCTTTTTTTTGAGAGAGAGAGAGTGTGTATGCACGTGTGGGAGGGATATGGGGTAGGGGCAGAGGGAGAGGGCGAATCTTAAGCAGGGCTCGGTTTCACAACCCTGAGATTGTGACCTGAGAGAAAATCAAGAGTCCGGTGCCCAACTGACTGAGCCACCCAGGTGCCCCAGACTGCCCATTCTTTTTTTTTTTTGCCCATTCTTTTAATAAAGTCTATGCCGCCTTTTCTGTGGGCCTGGGTCCACTTCCTGGCTGGCAGATCTGGTCACACTCTGAGTCTGGGAATAAGTCTGGCTCTCTAGAGTCCTGAGTGGTTTCAGGCAGATTACTTTTCCTCTCCGGACCTCAGTCCCTCATGCAGTTCTTTCCTCTTGAATGTTAAGACTACTATATAAATGTTAAGACATACTGATCTCATGTCTCTCCAGAGAACTGTGAGTGAATTTGGAAGGGAGAGAGGGTATTTGGTTCCCGACCTCTACCTCTCCTTGGGGGCTTCTGGAGACCCTAAGTCAAGTGGGAAGAGCACGGAGTACAAGAGACATCAATCGTCTTCAAGTCTGATCTGGCTGGTTCTGCCCCCAGCCATTGAGTCATTCCTGACCCATTCCCATGCTAAGGAGAAATTTTCTAGCATCAACTGAGACCAACATGGAGGTGATAAGTACTCTCACTTATAAATTCCCTCAAACTGAATTAATTGAGTCCTAGGACTATTTGTAATACTATTCAGTAATCATCTGAATGTCTATGCAGCGGTTTCCTTTGCAGGGGGCCTGCTCTCCTGTTATCTCCTATGGGAAAAGGCAGGGCTTGGACCTCCACTGAACAGAGGAGGATACTGAGGCTCGGAGGCAGGAAGTGACCGGTCCAAGACCTAATAGCCAGGGAATGGGGGCTGGAGTGCTTCTCTGGGTTTCTGACTCTTGGCCCCTCCTAGCCTTGATTTTTCAGACCTTTGATGCTGGTCTCCTTTCCCCAGGTACAATGGCTTGGTGACTGGCACAAGGGCCAAGGGCATCATTGCGGTCTGCTGGGTGCTGTCGTTTGCCATTGGCTTGACTCCCATGCTGGGCTGGAACAACTGCGGTCAGCCAAAAGAGGGCAGAAACTACTCACAGGGCTGCGGGGAGGGCCAGGTGGCCTGTCTCTTTGAGGATGTGGTGCCCATGAACTACATGGTGTACTACAACTTCTTTGCTTTTGTCCTGGTGCCGCTGCTGCTCATGCTGGGTGTCTACTTGAGGATCTTCCTAGCAGCTCGGCGACAGCTGAAGCAGATGGAGAGCCAGCCTCTGCCTGGGGAGCGGGCTCGGTCCACGCTGCAGAAGGAGGTCCACGCTGCCAAGTCACTGGCCATCATTGTGGGGCTCTTCGCCCTCTGCTGGCTGCCCCTGCATATCATCAACTGCTTTACCTTCTTTTGCCCAGAGTGTAGCCATGCCCCACTCTGGCTCATGTACCTGACCATCGTCCTCTCCCACACCAATTCTGTTGTGAATCCCTTCATCTATGCCTACCGCATCCGTGAGTTTCGCCAGACCTTCCGCAAGATCATTCGCAGCCACGTCCTGAGGCGGCGGGAGCCCTTCAAGGCAGGTGGCACCAGTGCCCGTGCCTTGGCAGCTCATGGCAGTGATGGAGAGCAGATCAGCCTCCGCCTCAATGGCCATCCTCCTGGGGTGTGGGCCAATGGCAGCGCCCCCCATCCTGAGCGGCGGCCCAATGGCTACACCCTGGGGCTGGTGAGTGGAGGGATTGCCCCTGAGTCCCATGGCAACATGGGCCTCCCAGATGTGGAGCTCCTCAGTCATGAGCTCAAGGGAGCATGCCCAGAGTCCCCTGGCCTTGAAGGTCCCCTGGCCCAGGATGGAGCAGGAGTGTCCTGATGATCCACTCAGTTTGCCTCTTCCTACAGGAAGGAAATCTTTCTCTTTGGTGGATAAAACCAGTCACATTGGGAAAAGAATGAATGTGCCTGGAGACCCTTCTCGTGGCCAGTTCCCACTTTGGACTGAGAGGAGGGAGCCCTGGCTGGAGCAGCATGTGGCCTAGCAGGAAGGGTTTGGAGTCCAAGGAAGTGGACGTTTCACATCAGAAGGCCCAGCATCAGGTCAGGGCCACAGCACAGAGCATCTTGGCTGGGCAGGGCCTGGTCCCCCACTCTGGAAGCATCTAGAAGTACCATCCTGACGTGGCAGGGCAGGCTAACTGGCCCTGAGGCTGTGGGGGTGGCTCCAACAGGCCCCCTACCACACACACACAACACCCTCCCCAGACTTTTCAAGGATTCAGGAGCTGCTATGCCCAGAGGTGGCGTTTTTCATTTCTTTCTTTCTTTTTTCTCTTTTTTTTTTTCCAGGAGAAAATGTTAAACGTGAAGAATGCCTTTTTTTTTTTTTTTTTTTTTAATTATTTTCCTTCTCTGGTTGCCAGGTCTGTTGTCAGTCCTGCTGCTAACCTAGCTCCAGGAGTCAGCCCAGGGAGTCCCAGACAGCCCTGTCTGGCTACCATGAACTGCCACGCACTTCTTACACCGTCAGTCCCAGGGCCATCTCTTGGGGTCACAAAGCTGGGCTCAAGGACAGGGAGCTGTAATGGATTTGCTGCCAGACTGTGGGCTCAGGGGAGGAGATCGGGACTGGCTCACCATGCGGTGTGCCTGGGTAGCTCAGAGCTGCCCGGTCAGAGGCCCTTTCTAACTGCCTTTCCTTCCGAAGGGAATGTTTTTTTTTCTGAGATAAAATAAAAATGAGCCATGTTGTGTTTTAAGTTTGTCCAGTGAGAATGGTGTCTGAATTCCTTTCCGTATTCCATAGCCAGGCCTGGCAATGTAGATATGAGTGTGTATTACATGTGTGAAAAAGTATCTGCATCTGTGCATATAGACAGACACACCCTGCCTGATAGGGGGTGCCTCCACAGGTTCCCATCTTCTGAGGTAAAAGGCTGCCCAGGATGCACCAGAATCCAAATGTCCATGAGCAGCCCCCAGACCTGTGTTCCTGTGAGAGGGGGTTGTGGGAAGATGGGCTCTTCCCAGCTGTTCTCCCTCCAGAGGCCATGACCCCCCCCACAGACCTAGCCATTCCTGCAGTGTGGGGCGTGGCTCCTCCCTTCCTCATTGCTTCCTAAAGCCCCCTGGGAGGAGTGCCCTACTTTCCCCATGCCCTGCTCCACCCCTTAGCTAATAAGAGGGCACAGAGAGATCTGGAAAGAAATATAGGTGAGGATTCAACTGCCTTTCCCTTCCCCTCTTGTTGGGAAAGTTATCCCAACTCCTGCTCCCAACCAACAAAGAAACCTATAAGGAATGGGTGTTTCCTACTCTGAAGCCTGTCTCTGGGGCCATGTCAGCTTTCCATGTTGGACAAGTTTGAAGCCTAGGGGGAAGTTAGCAACCTGTCGCAGCCTGAGGGCCAGTCTGGTCTCAAGTCTCATAGGCATACTCGGGCAGGGAGGGGGAAGGGGCGTTTGAACTTCACAGGTAATCCTCACAGAGCCCTGGGAGCCCCATTTTACAGATGACTAAACAATCTCTTTTGAACAGAAAGGTTAAGTAGTTGTCCCAGGTCACATAGCTAGTAAGTGACAAAAATAAATTTAAAACACAGGTCTGGAGACCCCTGGGTGGCTCAGTGGTTGAACATCTGCCTTCAGCTCAGGATGTGATCCCGGTGTCCTGGGATTGAGTTCCATATTGGGCTCTCCAGAGGGAGCCTGCTTCTCCCTCTGCCTATGTCTCTGCCTCTCTCTCTGTGTCTCTCATGAATAAATAAATAAAATCTTTTTTTTTTTTTTAAGATGCATTATTCTTAAACACACACACACACACACACACACACACACAACCCAGGTCTAACTACAAAAGTCATGCTCTCATGATGAACTGTTTCAATCAAACCAAAGAATATGAAATAATACTAGGCCCCTACCACTCTGGTCAAGAAATGAACGATTACAAATACAGTGAAAACATGTAACCCCTCCCCATAATATTACCCTGCTTCCTATACCTGGAAACAACCACTTTCCTAGGATTTCATTTGGTTCCACTGCAAATCTTTATACTTTTACTACACAGATGCAGATGTGAGTATTTCTAAGCCAACACACATTTGCTTTAGCTATATTTTACTGTTACATCAATCAGAGTCCTCTAGACTGGCTGCACAGAAGAGACTCTTAGGGCACATTGAAAAGCACAAAGCCTAACCCCTTGCCCCAGAGATGATGAGTGGATCTAGGCAGTACCCCAAGGGTTCTTATGGACAACCAGGGGCTAAGAAGCACGAAATAAATGCACAAGCCCATCCCTGTTCACTCCAGCTTCCTCCTCTTTCCTACACAGTCTTGCTAACTATGGGCTGAGGGAGGAGCAGTGCCTGGGTTATGCCTAAGGAGGCCAAGAGCATTGGATGCTATTGGTCTTCATGACCAGTTGGTGGGAAGAAGCCAGAAAGAGAACCACAACAGTAGAAAAGGAAAAATATTGTCTCTCCTGTCTTTACTGAGGCTCCTTAGGAACTGAGCTTTGGGTGCTGACTACATAGGTATAGGCTATGGGGCTAGGGAGGGACAGAACCAGGGGCTCAGGAAAGGTTCCCAGGTACTACTGATCCACAAGTGCTCTTAGGGACAGCCTGTAGCCTGGTTCTGGAGCCCAGACAACTCAACTTCCTCAGATCCTCACAGGGCCTGGTATCCATACCACCCCATGCAGGCTCCCACTGAGTCATGCCTAGAGGAGAAGAGCACATGCATAGACATAAACAGATGCATGTGTCACTCCCGGACCATAAGAGAATACACGTGTGTACACACAGACATACACATGGGTAAAGCCTACTTCAACAGAAGTAGGCGCCCACAGCAGCAGCGTAAGGCTGACATGAAACCTGGCCCAGCCCTGTGGACTGTAGACATGTATCTGCCCCGGGCCAGGCTGCCAGGAGTACTATGAGGGCTGTTCTAAGCCCTATAGCTCTGTCCAAGGGCCCTTCTGCCCTTTCCATGCTCTTCCCAAAGGGCTAGGAGTGGCCATGCTTCACTCAAACCTGTCCTGAGCACAAGGGTCCCATCACAGAACCTATCCTGGTGATGGCCCAAGCCCCTCTCCATTGCAGCAATAGCTAGGGTCTCCAGGGAGGCCTGTGGGCAGAAGCTTGGTTTGGGCTGGGCTCTGGTTCATCATCACTGGCCCTCATGAGTGACAGGCCGTCTGACAGCTTCCCCTTTCCCTCCCTCTGTGGCTCTCCCCATTTGGATTAAAATCCTTTCCTCTAGGAGACCTCACACAAAATGCTCTGGGCTCCAGAGATCCACTTGGGAAGTGAGGTAGAGCCTCAGTTCCAGGTGTGCTGACAAGGGGCAAGCTCTGGTGACAAACCATAGCACCGCAGGGATGAGAGACAACCTGGAGAGTAAAGGCAATGAGTGATGATGCCCTCTGGATCTATTTGGCTGAGACTTGGCATCCCAGAGCTGGGACCATGGCCTTCTTTTCCACTGTGGTGGGAAAACAGGGACCAGTGGCTCTTAGAAGCCAAGTGCCCTGGGAGAGGGAATGGTTCTGGGCAACCTGTCCCCATACTTGGGGCTAAAGGAGCGGCATGGCATTCTGTGCCTAGAATGCAGCTCCTATCCTGTTGCGCCATATAACACCTGCCATGGCTGCTCTAATGGGCAACCCCCAAGATACTGTGCTAGGCTCAAGTGCTGCCCAAGACTGGCAATACCCATCTCAGATAGGAGAGGTTATATAGGTGTTGGTAGCAACTGAGGTCTGCTGTGAGACAAGCTACTCCCTCTCAGGTCTCTATTTACTCTGAAAAGCAGACAGTGCTCTATAAGAGTATCAGACTGTCACCTCTCCCCCCACATACACCAACCACTCCTCTGTCCCTAGGCACCCCTCACTGCAGCTGTCACTCATCATTAGCCATGACTGTCACTGTTGGGACAGCCCCTGTCAGGCTGCAGAGCCAGGAGGGGGCAGGAGAATGTCAGAGGATTCAGACAACCTCAAAGAAGAGGAATGGACACACAGAACCTAAAGCCTAGGTGCAGGAGGCACCTTTCTAGATGCTCTGCCCTGGCTCTTTATTTTGCCAGAGAGAAAGAGCAGGTCAGCAGAGCTTTCCCACAAGCCCCTCTGCCCTCCCACTAGTCAGGCTTAAGGAAGGGCTGGATGCTGAGAGAGGCCAGGCTGAGAGTATTGTCAGCATGAGGCTGGGCAGGTGACAGGTGAGACAGCCAGTGTTCTCTGACAGAGGGATTTTTTTCCTGTCAGTGGAAAAGGCTGCGCATGGAACCACCCACAATTCTTTGCCTTGCCTAACGGAAGTGTCCATGTGTGTATGTATGATTTTGCAGAATTAGCCATCAGACTAGCACCTAATGACTGGCTAACTTCTCAAAGAAGGCTGGGTTAGGACAGAGCAGGCTAGAACTTGAGCTCCATCTTCTGACTCTCTGTTCTACTCTCATGACTTAATGAGCCCCTACTAATGAATGCTAAACCTTGGAGGAGGTGGGCAGGGGTGCACAGGGAGCCAACAACCAATTTAGGAAACTAAGCTAGATGCAGCCCATCAGGGCAGCCAGAGGTGAGGGCCAGGAGTGGGACATAAGCAGTGGGGGTTCAGAGAAGAAAGAAGTTTCATTCAACTAGGCAATCAGGTGGTTGAATTTGAGTTTGCCTTTTAAAGGCCAGCAGTCAGCTCCAGGGCCCGAATCTTCAAGGTGTTCAGCAGGAGATAAGAAGCAGCAGCAGCTGAGTAAATGTGCTCCTGATTTACATCTGCCTACACAGAGGCAATTTTCAAGTTAAAATGTTGTCAGAAGGTTGTCACAGTTTTGATCTTTCCTTTCTGTTCTTTCTCAATCCACCCACATTCTCTAGTTGGGTTGGAAAGGGGAGTGAGGGGGACAGAGCTTGGTTTAGATTCAGAGACTTTTTGGAATTGTTAAACAGGACTTTAAAAAAATGATCTAGTTTTCTCTTAAGAAAATTCAGGCGTAGAGCCTAACATCACAACTGTCCTGTCTGTCCATTGCAGAGCCTTCAGGGGGATTAGAGAGAGGAGTTCAGGAGTTCTGCAGTCATCTCCAGACTATTTCTTGGTCTTGTAGCTTGATTCTTTTTCCTTCCTAGTTCCTTCCTAGTTTAGGGATGCCAAATAATCCCACTCCTTCCAACCACCACCCTGCTCCACTGAGCTCTAATGGGGACACAGCACCAGGCTCTACCCTGGCTTTGGTGTTGACTTCTACTCTGACTGTGGGCAGGTCATTCTCTGAGCTGCCATACTCACTTTCAGATAAAACATGGCAATATTTTAGCATTATCATTAGTGCTAAACATTATCATTAGTGCTATAACAAAACCATTCTCAGTTCAGAAAACACAAGAAGGGAAGCAATCATAGCTTCAGTGTTCTGGACACCAGAGTAGAAAAGAGGCCAGAAGGGAAGAAAGAGGGAAGGGGGAACAGAGGGCTGCTTACCTGGTTTCTATACTCTGTTCACTGATATGGCCCAGCCATCGCCAGATAAAGAAATATGGTGAGTATGAATTTAAACCAGGCACCTGGTGTCTGTGAGGCCCAGGAGGTGGGTGTGGGAACTGCAGACAACTTAGGGAAGGGGCACGGACTACGGATTTCTCTGTCTTCGGCCCCATCCTGTCCCATATTTTCATTAAAATCTTGATTCCCAGGAACTGAGGCTTATCAAAGAGGTGAACAGAGAAGGGATATAGTAAATGAAACAATAAGGATTCAAAATTACATCAGGAGGCAGACAGATAATACTGAGCAAAGATCAGTGTAAAGTCCCACACTGAATTTGAGAAAGCAAACGTGCAGGAAAAGACCAATCATTTTGTGTCAAAACAACATGGACATCTCAGCTGCTAAGTTCAGCACAGGCTAGCTCCATGGGAAATGCCTGAGAGAGGAGGGCCCATGGCCTCAAAGGGTATCACATCACAGTCCCTCGGGGCCCCAGGCAGAAGACTGGTGCTGTTCTCGCCAACACAGATGATCACTGACAAAATGAAATACCATATGTGACTGTGCCTACCATGAGATGGGAGTCTCTGAGCTACACCTAGCAGAAGTAACAAATGGCTGAAGGGAGGTGATCACAATGGGGAGGGTCTGGAAACTGGAAACTGAAAATGGGAGGAGAGGACCTAGTGCTGTGGCAGCAGGTGGGTGGACCAGAACAGTGAACAAGCTTCGTGCATGCTATTCTGAAGGGTACAATTTGGCTTGTTTAGAATAACCTATTGGGTGTTCTGTGGCTCACAGAAGCTCTGGTAGAATAAGTAGGTCATGTTTGAGGCCACCCTTAATAGCTGGAGACCCATGGATAAATCTTCAATGTATTCCAAGAGCACTGAGGTGCTCACAGTCCTAGAAGGGGCCTGGACACCCTTGCGGGCCCTTGAGGCACCTCCCCTGAACCTCAAGGGCACAAGGCCAGGTAAGGATGGTTCATCTTTATTGGCCAGAATTGCCAGTTTTAGGATCCTAAAAGCTGAAAGCAGGAATGGGGGATAGGACAGGTGAAAGAGGGAATGACAAAGTATTAAAAAAATAAAATGATTCCTTGAATTAAGTTTATATAGGTGGGAGATGATTCCCTGGTTGTATCAATGGAATACACCCAAGGCCTGAATTCCTCCCAACAGAACCACCTGTGGTGATGGCATTGTCACCCCAGCTGAAGCACACTGCTGTCTGGTGGAGGTAGCATGAGATTTATTGGGTCAGCCTGTGGACATCTGGTAGAGAAGCCAGAGGGACTTGGACATGGGAGAGATAAGGTTTTGCCCAGCACAGGGTTAAGCAAACTTTGCCAAGTTACAAAATGCTCTCACCCAGTCAGTGAGTGCCAGGGGGTGAAGTATAGGAGGGTCCTTACCCATCTCCTCCCTTCTACCCCTGACTTCCCTTTGCCACTTCCTAACTTCCCTAATCCTATCAGTGTGTGTGTTGGGGGGGGGGAGGTTGGAGGGGTGTTCCTTGCTTTATTTTCCCAAATCCAATCTATTGCATCCTTCCAATTCCTAAGTCTTGCAAACGTCTTCTGAATCTGTTTCATCCATTCTACCCCCAAGTCACCCCTCAAGTCATCATGTTAGCTGAGGCCTCATCATCTCTCACCCACCTGGATAAATTCCACACTGACTTCTCTGAATTTGTTTGTCATAATTGATTTAGCCCAGATAAATCTGCCCCCTTGGGACGCCTGGGTGGCTCAGTGGTTTAGCACCTGCCTTCGGCTCAGGGAGTGATCCTGGAGACCCGGGGCCGCGTCCCACATCGGGGTCCCTGCATGGAGCCTGCTTCTCCCTCTGCCTGTGTCTCTGCCTCTCTCTGTCTGTGTGTGTCTCTTATGAATAAGTAAATAAAATCTAAATAAATAAATAAATAAATCTGCCTCCAGATTACCTCTCGTCATGTATACCTCTCGTCATGTCCCTTCCTTGCTCCAGAATATTTAGGGAGCCCTAAATGTGTATCAGGTCAAGCCTCATTCTTTAGTATGGCATTAGGGGTCACAGCTTTACTCTCCAGCCTTGTCTCCCTACTTATCATTCTCCTAACTCCTTCCCTCCCCTTCCCTTTCAGGAAGGCCTCTGCCAGGAGTGATGTCCCTCTGAATCTCCCCTAAACACTTCTCATGTTTCAGCTACCACCTGAAGAGCCCTATCTACCACAGGGCCTTTCTGAACCCTCTGGTGACAGCCTATTCTCGCTCTTCTGACTTTCCTTAGCACTAAGCGCCTGTCCTATGCACCTAAGTTTGTCACCTACTTGTGGTAACATCTCTTCTTCTGCTACAGTATGACTTAGCTTCTGAATAATATGGCTGTTTTTCACAAGTGTCTGTTCTATCTCCCTACCTGGACCATAAATTCTAATCTCAACCATAGATTCCCAGAGAGTAGAGAAGGGATGGTATCTCCTCCATCCCAGGGCTAACCATCGTGAGCACTTGATAAGGCGTGCTGACCAGATGTGGTGAGGAAGAGCAGCCATGAGGTCAAGAGACCTGGGTTTTACTTTTTCACTTCATGATGGTTCATGTGACTTTGGATAGAGCCAGCAAATTTCCTTCCTTGCAAAATGATGAAGCAGATGGAGAGATGCAAATGCCCCTTCCAGCTCTGGTATTCTCTGAGTCTAGATGACTGGGTCTGGCTAGGAAAGGAGCAAGAGAGGCTATGGACCAGCCTTTGGAGGGAGAGAGAGAGAGGGAGATGGGGAGCTAATAGCTCTGGAGGAAGGAAGGACATGCTGGGCTAATGGGATAATTGGATAATCCTCAGAGCTAGGGGCTGCCAGGCTGGGGCCAGCTGTTAGAAGCAGACACAAATAGCACAAGCAAAACAAAAGCGCTGGTGCAGGAAGCACTTTACTGAGACATACGGGGGAGGGGTGGTGGTGGCCAGACAGTGGGGGAGGGAGAGGGAAGGAAAACTGGAGCCCCCATTCTGTGGGTCCCCCTTAGGGATCTTGTGGTCTGATCCTATAACAAAGATTCAATTTAGGGGCTTTGGATCTATTTCTGCATTAGGGGACATTCTTGTAGATCTTGGAGTTATTCTGACCTCAAGGGTGTCCCTCCACCAAGACAATCCTTAGGGACCATGAAGCCCTCATCCCTGCCTATTGAGGGTCATCTGCAGATGGACCATCTGTTTGAAATATCTGTGAAAATATTACTGGACTCTTGCAAAATAATAATTTTGGATGTAGGTCTCAGGGTTTCCTTCATTTCAGACTAATAAGTAAGTGGATCTGTCAGTGTGGTTGGACATAAAACAAAAGAAATTTGAAAGGGGGTTCAGGTCTAGGAGTCAGAAGCCCGGCTTTTAGACCCAGTCACATAACTCATGATGGGATCTCTCCGGACCTCAGTTATCCCATCCATGAATGGGGGCAATAAGCAATACCCTCTCTACAGAGCTGTTGTGGAGATAAAATGAGATCATGAGTGGGAAGCAATTTGAAATTTGTAAAAAAACTACTTTAGTCTCGACTCTGTTTCTAACTCTATATCATTTTAGAAGGCTATTTCCTTTCTCTGAGGTCTAGTTTTTTCCACTATAACATGATGAGATCAAACTGGATGCTCTTTAAATTCCTTCCAATTCTAATGACTCTGATCCTCAAAAAAATTAGTATGTTTACATCTGTAGATATTTTAAGAAAAGCATGAGAAAGGAAAAGAAAGCCAATATTATTCATGAATGTAGAAATAAAATACTCAATATTATCAAACCATATCCAGCAATGTATAAAAATAATATAAATCATGACTCATTAGGGTTCATCTCAGGAATGCAAGGATGGCTTAACAGTAGATAACAAATCAGTGTTATTCATATTGATAAATTAAAGAACATTGCAGGAATTTCTCAGTAGATGGAGAAAGTGATTTTGATTAAAAAATCTAACATCCATTCATAGTGAAAACTCTTAGCAAACTGGAAATATAAAGGTGTTTTCTTAACTTAATAAAGGGTATTTTTCAAAACTATATAACAAACATACTCAATGGTGGAATCTTAGAAGACTTTTCTTTCTAGTAAAGACCAAATCCACTGTTCTATACAATATTGTACTAAAGGTCCTAGAAATCACAATAAAACATGAAAAGAAAAGATGTAAGACTGGAAAAAGAAATAAAATGATACTATTTGCAGATAAATTAACTATCTATATAGAATAATCCAAAAAACTTCTTTGGAGTATTAATGGAACTAATGAGACTTCACCAAGGCTGCTGGATAGAAGATCAATATTTTAAAAAAATCAATAGTGTGGGCAGCCCAGATGGCTCAGCAGTTTAGCACCATCTTCGACCCAGGGCATGATCCTAGAGACCTGGAATTGAGTCCCACATCAGCCTCCCTGCATGGAGCCTACTTCTTCCCCTGCCTGTGTCTCTGCCTCTATCTCTTATGAATAAATGAATCTTTAAAAAATATATCACTTATAACAGTAACAAAAAACTAAAAGGTACCTTGGAATAAATCTGACAAATATACACACAAAAGAAGACTCCAATCAATGAAGATGGGCCATGATCATGGATAGGATGAGTCAGTATCATAAAACACAACGATCTCCAAATCAATTTAGACATCAAGTACAATTCCCTTAAAAATCTCAATAGGACTTTCCATGAAATTTGACAATTTGGATCTAAAAGATTGTGTGAAAATAAAAAGGGTCAAGAAGACCCACAATAATTTTCTTCCTATTGAAGAGCGTTAAAGTTTGCCCTAACAGATACTTGAGCATAAAGCCCAAATAATTAAAATAGCATGGTACAGGAACAGGCAGAGACCGAGCAAATGGGATATAAAGGTTAGATGCAAACTTGTATGTGTGTGGAAATGTGTCATATTGTAGAGGTCACATCACAAGCCACAGAAAAAGGAAGAAGTGTTCATTAAACAATTCTAAGAAAATGAAGTTTTAATATGGAATAGCAAAACTGAAAACAAAATACAAGTGGGAAAAAAACTAATACTTTTAAAAGCAAATATCAGAAAATATCTTTGTGATCTTTGGGCAAAGATGGATTTCTTTTTTAAAGATTTATTTATTTGAGAGAGAGCATGTGCGAGCAGGAGCAGGGAGAGGAGCAGAGAGAGAGGGAGAGAAATCCTTGAGCCGACTCCCTGCTGAGCATGGACACCATTCCCACTCCCCCCACCACCAATATGGGGCCCAATTCCATGCCCCCAAGATCATGATCTGAGCTGAAATGAAGAGTCAGATGCTTAACCAACTGAGCCACCTGCAAAGATGGATTTCTTAACACACAAAAGCAAATGCTATAAAAGCAAATGTTGCTAAATTAACTAATTGAACACTTTAAAAACTTTTTTTTCCCCAATGAAAACAACATAAAGCAAGGGCAATGAAAACCTATAGACTGGAAGAAGGTATCTGCAATGCATATACTCAGTAATCACTAAAGGATTAGTGTCTATAATATATAGCTGAAAATAAAAAACCTATTAGACAAATGGGTGAAATTATGATCAGGTAATTTAGAAGAAGAAAACTAAATGACCAATAAGCATATAAAAGTAAGTTCAAAGCCCTTATACATTATTTGTGGGGATGTCAATTGGTGCAACCACTATGGAAAACAATATGGGGTTTCCTCAAAAAATTAAACATAGATCTCCCTTCAATCCAGTAGTTCTACTATTGGATATCTATCCAAAGGAAATGAAAACAAGATTTCAATGAGAGATCTTCACACCCAAATTTATCACAGTATTATTCACAATAGCCAAGATACGGAAACAACCCAAATACCCATCAACAGATTAATATAGAAAAAATAAGGCACATATACATAATGGAATATTATTCAGCTGTCAGAAAGGAAGATACCCTGCCATTTGTGACATGGATGGATTTTGAGCACCTTATGCTATGTCAAGCAGAGAAAGACAAGTAGAATATGATAACACTTTGATAAGTGGAATCTAAAAAAGTTAAATCTGTAAAAAACAGAGTAAGGGCACCTGGGTGGTTCAGTGGTTGAGCATCTGCCTTTGGCTCAGGGTTCTGGGATCAAGTGCCTCATCAAGCTCCCTGCAGGGAGTCTGCTTCTCCCTCTGCCTATGTCTCTGCCTCTCTCTGTGTGTCTCTCATGAATAAATAAATAAAATCCTTAAAAAAAAAAAAAAAAAAGAGTAAAATGGTGGTTTATCAGGGGCTGGGAGTTGGGGGAGATAAGACTGATAGGGTTTAAGGGTATAAACATGTAACAAGTAGTAAATAAGTCATAGAGATCTAATGCACAGTATAGTGAGTATAGATAATAAAACTGTATATATGATATAAATCATATTACAATATATAAATCATATTTCAATATATAAATGTATTGAAGTAACCAACCGTGTATCTTAAACTTAAACAATGTTACACATCAAATGTATTCATTTAAAAAGAAGTTTAAAAAATTACAAAGAAAAGAAGTTCAATCTCACTAGTAAGTAGGGAGAAGCAAATTAAAATACATTTTGCAGCCATTCATGTTACTCAGCAAATAGTGTTGGCTACGTCCGATTGTGTGATTAGAGTGTTGAGGCTTTAACTGTGACCTTCAGAGAGTGGAGAGGACTGGACACTGAATTCAACAAGCCTATGTAATGAAAGCCCAATAAAAGTAAAACACTAGACACCAAAGCTTGGGTGACAGTGAGCACTTGATAAGGCATGGTCCCTGGTTAATAATCCTCGGTGCATGCTGTTATACATTGATATGTTGGGAGGGCAATCCTCTTGACTCCATGGGGAAATGACACAAAACTTTCAAGTTTGGGGCCCTCCCAAACCTCATCCTGTACATTTTTTCTTTTGGCTAGTCATGATTTGTATAATTTTTGTCATAATAAAACTGAAATTTAAAGTTTAAAAAAAATATTGGTGGGGACATGAGGAGATAGAAATATGCCATAGGTGAAGATGTTAATATCCTATGACCTGGCATTTTCCACTTCTAGGCTTCAATCTTCAGTAAAGACATACAATACAGACACACATATATATAAATAAATAAACCATGCACATGGATGTTCATTGTGTCAGTGTAATACTAAAAAGCTGAAGCAAAAATAAATAAATAAATAAAAATAAAAAGCTGAAGCAACTCAGAGGTGGAATGGATATATAAAAACTACAGTCTGTCCCTTTAAGGAACTATCATATGGAAGACAAGATGAATGAGCTTTATATATCAACACTTACTTTGTACTCCAAGTTAAATTTCTCTAGCTACTTCTAGACCATGCTTTGAATTTCTACCTTTTGTGCCAGTGCTCATGGCTGTTGTCCTTTTCCTCACTTTTAGCTCAACAAATCTTAATGATATAATTTACATGCAGTTTCCTTTTAAAACATTCCTGGGTCCTTTAAATTCTGACATTACAGATGAGAAACCAAAGACCCAAAAGGGCTGAGTCATGCTAAGTCCACATGGCTGATGACTGGCAGATCAGAATGGGAACCCTGGCCTTCTGACTCCTTGTATGATGTAAAGCTACGGATAATCTCAGAGAATGGTAAATACAGACTTATCCCACTTCCCACTGTGGAGTACTTTGTTCCTCACATAACCCTAGATAGCTCTGGCCTCAGCTGCTACCACCTCTTCTGGCTGGTGAAGTGTTTGGCTCTGACTTTACCATTAACTCCCCATGTGACTCAGTAAGTCAAACTCTGCATCTCGGTTTCTGCATCTGGTCGATGCCAATCATCTCTGCCTGGCTTCCACAAGAGCTCATTAATAGAATCAAATGAAACAAAAGATAAGAAAATACAAATGTACGAAATAGTGAGAAATTAACCTTTTATTATTCTCCAGATGCAAAATGCCTGTCTTCTGGCTAAAAGGATCATGGGATGTCCAATTTGTAAAAAAATAAAATAAAATTGACGTGGAGGGTTTTGCCATTGAAGATGAATGAAGCATGGAGGTGGAGTAGGGGGGGCCCTGGCCTCATATCAGAAGCAGCCCTCTGGAAGCTCTGTTCCCTTCTCCTGCCTCCTCCTACTTATAGCCTCTGGGCCACTAAGTTCCCCAGCACAGGAACACTAAGCAGGCAGTCTGGGGTCCCTTGAGGCAGGGCTGGCCAGCCCTGACAAAATACTGAAGTTAGCCAAGTTGGTCTTCTACATTTCTTCCCTGTGCCTTTTCTCCTGGTCTAGCCTTTGCTACATTTTTCCTGAGTTACTGAAGGAGAGGCTGTATACAACCAACTCTCCTTCTCCCAACCACTGTTAGGCTTCCCACTATTTAAGACCTATAAGGACCTTGAGGTTGGGAACTGTGCCTGGCTGCACCTTGGCAGAGAGTCCATACTCAACAGATGTCAAACGGAGCCAAAGGGACTGCTGCCTGTCTTCCTTCTTAACCAGAAGCTTTGTGCTGAGCTGGGCTTCCTGCTCACAAGGAAATGTCTGAAAGGTCCCTTCCCACAGACTGTTGGGGACTATTGCCTTGCACTCCCCTCCTAGGCTAGTTGCCTTTTCCAATAGGTCATGGGAAGTGATGGCAAACCCCAGGGGGATGGTCACAAAAGGCAGTGAAGGAAGGAATAACCAGAATGTATGTGCTGGAGTACTCTGCTCCCTGCCCTGACTCCTCTGTTGTAGACCAGAGGTCTCACACCACCATGTTGCCCAACATGGGCAGGCAGGTAGCCAGGGGTTCCCCATGGACAGGGCTCATGCTGAGAAAGACTTTGAAGTTGAGCAGATTATGCTATCTCTCTTTTCTCATTTTTAAAATAGAGAAATATCTCCTATTCTCTTGCTTCACAATGCTGTTAAGAATTAAACATGAATTAATTAATGAAGAATTAAAAACTAAATGTGAAAATAAGGAAGAAGAGAAGTGAGAGATGCAAGACATCTTCAGAGCCAGGCTGATTTGCCAGGCTCCTCTGCCCATGATCCTTGGACCACTGCTAGCTTGGACTTCAGTCCAATAGCTCAGGGCCACCTCTGATGATCCTCTTCTCACCTGGACCAGGGACATGAGGACCATATACAGGAGGTCTTACCCTTATCAGTGACCTTTTGTCTACACAAGACTGTTTTCTCTGCCAAACAGACCAAGAGGAAGGAAAGCCAGCAGGACATTAGTTCTTTTCTTAGCTCCTAAATGGCTGACATTTCAGGAAACCAAAATTCTGAATGGGACCAGAGGGGATTTCAATTCATCCTGCCTGTCTACAGGCCGAGTCAATCTTACACAAGGACTCCATTACACAGGATGTACTTTCAGAGGTTCAAGGGATGCCCTTGCATAAAAATCTCTTCCAAGGTGTCTGGTTGGTTCAGTTGGTTAAGTGTCTGCCTTTCGCTCAGGTCATGATTCTGGGGTCCTGGAATGGAGCCCTGTGTCGGGGCTCTCTGCTCAGTGGGGAGTCTGTTTCCCCTCTGCCTCTACCCCTTCCCTCCTGCTCATACTCTCTAGCTCTCTCTCTACAAAATAAATAAAATCTTCTAAAAAATAAAATAAAAATACATAAAAATCTTTTCCAAACTTACTTGCTCATGCTTGAAAATGCATCATTAGAGCTTTATTTCTTTGGCACAAACCAAATGTAGGTTTTGTCTCCTATACAATTGTCCAAATCACACATATAAAATCATATCAGGGGGATCCCTGGGTGGCTCAGCGGTTTGGCGCCTGCCTTTGGCCCAGGGTGCGATCTTGGAGTCCCAGGATCGAGTCCCACGTCAGGCTCCCGGCATGGAGCCTGCTTCTCCCTCCTCTTTTGTCTCTGCCTCTCTCTCTCTCTCTATGTCTATCATAAATAAATAAATAAATAAATCTTTAAAAAAAATAAAATAAAATCATATCAGCCAGCTCAATGTGAATGGAATATATTGGTCTTTTCCTGAGAACAGGCATAGATAGAAAGGAGAGGACTAGAACATTGTAGGCAGCAGCCCCTAAGGCTGGGAGAGGGAAGATGGGAAGATATAGAAGAGAAAGGACGTAGTAGGGAGGTAGAGCTGGTAAGGACATTCTACCTGGACAGTCAGGTATGGCCTCCAAAGTACCCAGAAAAACTATATGTAAAAAAAAGCCAGCACCTACCCTCCCTTGCAAAGGATCACACTCTGTGATTACACTTATATCTAGCAAATGCAAACTATAGTGACAAAAAGCAGATCAGTAGTTGCCTGGGAAAGGTTGGGGGTAGATAAGAAGGAGGAATGACAAGGGCATAGGGGAACATTGAGAGGTGATCAATAGCTTGATTATGATGATAGCTTCAGGAGTGTACACGAGCCAAAGCTTACGAAATCATACAATTAAGTATGTGCAGTTTACTTACTGTATTTCAGTTATAACACAATAACATTTTGGGGGAAAGAGTGAAAAAAAAAATCCCAAAAAACTATGTGAGTGCAGTGTGCCACTGCAGAGTGCAGTCTGCCAAATAATCCATCTCACATACTTCTGGTAAATTCTGACAGAAACAAGTGTTTTCTAAGAGCACATCTCATCTGAGAATCAGGTAGTTCTCTCTGTAAACTGATAGAGATGAACTAGACAATACCAAGGTCCTATCCAGATATCATGGTCTAGATTGTAAGGGTCAAATATGTAAACCAATAGAAAAGCATGATTAAAGCCTAAAGGAAGGGTGCCTGGGTGGCTTAGTGGTTGACCATCTGCCTTTGGCTCAGGTCATGATCCCACGGTCCTGGGATGGAGTCCATTGGGCTCCAAAGGGAGCCTGCTTCTCCCTCTGCCTATGTCTCTGCCTCTCTGTGTCTCTCATGAATAAATAAAATCTTTTTAAAAATAAAGCCTAGGGATCCCTGGGTGGCGCAGCGGTTTGGCGCCTGCCTTTGGCCCAGGGCGCGATCCTGGAGGCCCAGGATCGAATCCCACGTCAGGCTCCCGGTGCATTGGAGCCTGCTTCTCCCTCTGCCTGTGTCTCTGGCTCTGTCTCTGCCTGTGTCTCTGGCTCTGTCTCTCCTTCTATCTCTCAAGAATAAATAAATAAAATCTTTAAAAAATAAATAAATAAAAAAAAAATAAAGCCTAAAGGATTTGATACAGGGGATCCCTGGGTGGCGCAGCGGTTTAGCGCCTGCCTTTGGCCCGGGGCACGATCCTGGAGGCCTGGGATCGAATCCCACATCGGGCTCCCGGTGCATGGAGCCTGCTTCTCCCTCTCTCTGCCTGTGTCTCTGCCTCTCTCTCTCTCTCTCTCTCTCTCTGTGACTATCATAAATAAATAAAAATTAAAAAAAAAAGGATTTGATACAAATACAAGGCAGGAATTATTAATAACCAGCATATAGAGAGATATTAGTAAAAAATGGTGAATGAAATACATGCAATGGTGAATGAAATACATTCACTATATCTAAAACTCCATTAAGAGGGATCTTTTTTTTCAAGGGAAATGGGAGCTCTTAGAAAGAAAAACTATGACATCAGAAATGAAAAACTTAAGGGAAGGATTAGAAGACAGATTGAGGAAATTTTCCAGAAAATAGAGTATAAATACAGGGACAGAAATAGGAAAGAAAAAAAAAGAAAAAAAAAAAAAAAAAAGAAATAGGAAAGAACAGATGAGAAATCCATCCAAATAGCTGAATCACAGGAGTTTTAGAAACACAACAAAGGATACAAACTAATTCAAGACAACACTCCAGAATCAAAGGTCATGAGTTTTCAGATTGAAAGGGCCACTGAGTGGCCAGCACAATAGGTATGTCACTGTGAAATTTCTTAATACGGGAGACAAAGAAATCCTACAAGGTCACATGCAAAGAAGCCTTGGCCTCAACAGCAGCCCTGGAAGCTAGAAGACAATGGAGCCAGGCTATCAATGTTCTGAGGCAGTCAGACACACAAGATTTCAAAAAATTTCCCTCTTGTGAACTCTCAGGAAGTTCTAGGAAATATATGTCATCAAAAAGAGAGAAGAAAGCAAGAAATGAGAAGACACAAGATCCACAAACAGGTGATCCAACACAGAAAAGAGGCAAGGGAATTCCCCAGATGGTAGTAAAGGGAGGTTCCAGGGTGGCAGCTTTGCAGCCTCCCCTACCTCTAAGCAGAAGAGAAGGCTCCCAGATACTTTCCCAAGAATAAACTGAGAAGATACCTGGGTAACTGAAGTGTTTAAGATTAATCAGTGGCAAAATCTTAGATAGAAACCAACATGAATGAAAAAACAAAATAATTAAACAAAAAGATATGCTGTTAAAGAAAAAACAATCATGTAGCTTAGCTGCAAGTGGCATTACATTGTCATAATAACAAGTGCACCAATTATTGATCTACCAAAAATAACTGTATAACTATATTGAGAATAAGTGGTCCTGGGAAGTGTGCATGTGCATAAAAGCAGGGAATGGAAAAAAAGGAGCTGAATCCTCACCTCCCATTGTGGGAAGTCAACAGATAACGCCTGAACTGAAAAATCAGGAAGTAGCAATACAAACATGTTATTTATAGATATGTAAAAGAATTAGTTTAGTTGAAAATGGTCCCCCTAGGGAAGGGGAAATGGGGGAGGAGAGTGGGTGGAGAGAGGCTGAGGATTGCTCTTTGTCTTAATTAACCTTGTAGAACTGGCTGGACTTTTTAAACTATGTGTCTGGTATGACTTCGATAAAATTTAAAAAATAATAAAAATATTAGTGTGGTAAATGAGTAGTGAAATAAACACTAAGGGCCTGTGTGTCACCAGGTGTTTCACACACACAGATAACCCACTTGGGGCCAGATTTTCTGAGCTACTGCAGGTCATGAAAAACACATGTGTGAAGGTGCTTCCATTAGAGAAGAAACATGGGGTTAATCCCACACTTGTGCTTACTACTGCCTCAATAAGTTACTTAGCCTAACTCTTAGCATCTCATCTTGAGAAATCCTGTGAAGGCTTTGTGTGAATAAATGACTATAGAATACCAAGTGGGCAGGGCCTAGATCTACAGCCTGGCTGTTTCAGGTCCTAATTTGGAGAAGAGCAAGGGTTAGAAATGTAGTGAGTGGGACAGAAAAATATGTGTCCTGCTAGTGACAAACAGACTCTGGAGTTGGCAGCGTGAAAAGAACGGGGTTGGTTCATACCCAGAGCATCAGACTTTGATTCCTATACACTTGTGTCTTAAATTTCAGTGAAAACTGCAAAGTTTCTGCTTCTGGATGTTGAAATAGAGACTCCAAGGGGGGTAGTTACTGAGTCCTCTTGTCAGCTACCACCATCAGGGGTGGTGGCACAGCATGGAACCAGATCTCAATACTAGGTATTGTGTAGTAGAAAAACACCCTAACCTAGAAAAGACCCAGCCTCCCAGATCCCTCTCTGACACTCATTGCTTTGTGACCCTAGATAGCTTGCTTACCTTCATGGCTCACTTTTCTCTTCAGTAAAAGGACCTGACTAGAGATGATTTCAAGGGTCTGTTCCTGGCACGTAAGAAAGTAAGCTCCCTGAGGGCAGGGACTGTGTCTGTCTTGTTCTTCGTCGACTGCATATTGCATTCTATAAACCTGTTGTGCTTCCAAAGAAGAACCTTTTGAGGGTTTTTCTTTCCTTTCTTATTTTTCATTCATGTTTTCTCTTCTGTTGTTGTTTTCTGTTGGGAGGACACACCCAAAGATCCAACTTGTATTAAAAAAGAAATGGAAAAAGAAAAAAAAAAAAAGTACCTAGCACAGTGCTGGCACATAGCGGATACTCAATATCTATTTGTTGAATGAATGAAATGGAAGATAAAGACAGTTCATTAGACTCTTCAAACCAGAAAATGACCCCAGTCAATGAAATTAACTACAGATGAAGAAACAAAAGCCTACTGAAAAGGAAAAAAGATCTTTGTGGTCACCCCAGCTAAAGAAGAATGGAACTGGTCCTAAGTCCCAACACTGTGGGAGCTCAATAGATGGTAGGTCAGCACAGATTAGACAGGAAAGGGAAGGAGCCACATCTCGGAATATTAAAGGAAAGCATCAGTGTAACAAGACACTATTCTGAACAAATTGGTAAAGTTTGGCAGTGGAGCAAGACAAGGTAAAAAGAGCACAGAGCATTTGGCTCAAGTTCCACCTGTGGACTTGCCTGTGTGATTTTAGGTCGGCTACTTGATCTCTGAAGCTGTTTCTTTTTTAAAAAGCAGGGATAAAGATAGCCTTTACTTCACAGGATTTGGGTTAGAATGGAAGTATGTTAGATGTAGCATGTGAAGAAAATGTTTTGCAAATTATAAAATGTAGATTGTTGATCTGTTTGGCCAGAATCCTCCCTAAGGAATCTCTCACTAACACACATGGATCATTAACAATTGGGTGGTGGTTTGTTTTTTTTTTTATTTCACCCAATCTAGTTGTCACTTTGAAAATCAAGTGGAAGGATGAGTAGTGGATGAGGCAGATAAGTTTTGATGGAGGAAGGCAGGAGGAAGAAGATGCAGGCAACTAGAATCTAGGTAGGGATGCTTTCAGGGGTTGGGCCTCAGTGGTCAGGAGCAGATAATTCCAAGACTGAGTATAAAGAACCCCAGGAGCCAGAAACTGGATTCTAGACTTTGTGATTGAGAGAAACTGGGAACCCTCATCTGGATGTTTCCTCATCTATAGAGGAGAGGTTAATTGCTACCTCTGCTTTCTTGAAGGCTATTGTAATGTCACATGACACAGCTGATGTGAAGAATTTTTAAGAATTATCGATCGCTATCTCTGTAAATGGGAGATTATTGTTCCTTCAGAGGAGTATGGACGAGGTGATAGAAGCACATATATAATAAACCTTGCCCACTGTCATGGACTGAATTGTGCCCCCCACCCCAGATTCTTCTAATGAGGTCCTAACCCTCAATGGGATTGTATTTAGAGACAGGACCTTTAAAGAGGTGATTAAGATTAAATGAGGTCATAAGAGTGAAACCTTAGTCTAATAGGACTGTGTCCTTATACCATGAGGAAGAGACACCAGGGATGTGTGCTCACAGAAATAAGGACATGGGAGGGACGCCTGGGTGGCTCAGTGATTGAGTGTCTGCCTTCGGCTCAGGGTGTGATCCCAGAGTCCCAGGATCGGGTCCCACATCGGGCTCCCTGCATGGACCCTGCTTCTCCCTTTGCCTATGTTTCTGCCTCTGTGTGTGTGTGTCTCTCATGGATAAAAAAAATCTTAAAAAAAAAAAAGGCCATGGGAGGACACAGCAAGAAGGTGGCCATCTGCAAAGCCAAGGAGAGAGGATGCAGGAGAAACCAAACCTGCTGACACTCTGATCTTGGACTTCTAGCCTCCAGAACTGTGAGAAATAAGTTTCTGCTGTCTAAACCCCCTGGTCTGTGGTATTTTATTATGGCAGCCCTAGCAACTAATTCACTTGCCTAACAGTTCTGCTTCTTTTACTCCCTTCCCCAGAACAAATTCTCCTTCAAACTGAAGAGTAATGCACAAAAATGGTTCCTAGAGGCACTCTGGTCAGCCAACAAAAGGAGGAGGCAGTGTGGCTAGAAGCCAGGACCAGGTGTTAGGAGCTTGTCCTGTCTAGTTGTGGATTATGCTCCTGAATTGCTGAGTGAATGGAAACCAACTTTGTCTGCTTTGTCTGCTCTTAGACACTAAATTTGTCTTCTTTCGCCTATATACCAAGATTCTGAAGGTCAACAGAATGATAAACTGTTCAAAGAGCTTGTAGTCGGAGAGAAAGATGTAGGCCCATGAGTAAAGCTTAACTTTCCTCTTTGTTATGTGCTAGGTAATTTGAATAATGATACCTTAGAAATAGGAGACAAAGTTTAAATCTTGGTTGGGAGCTTCAGGAGTAATTATGTGGGCTTCTTTTAAGGTTGAATTCTGTCAGAATTAAAAAGATAAATCTGGCAATTCTGCATTACTCCTTACACATTAACTTCATAGGTTTATTCATTCAACAGGTTTTCTTGATCACTTAACTATATGTCAATTTCTATTCTAAATCATAGAGATATAATAAGAATAAAATAGACATAGGGGCACCTGGGTGGTTTAGTCGATTAAGTGTCTGCCTTTGGGTCAGGTCATGATCCCAGAGTCCTGGGACCAAGCCCCTGTTTGGGCTCCTTGCTCAGCCAGGAGTCTGCTGCTCCTTCTCCCTGTACCCTCTGCCCCTCTAGCCCCCCACTCGTGGTCTTTCTCAAATAAATGAATAAACTCTTAAAAAAAAGAATAAAATAGACATAGCTCCTGTTCTTATAGAGCTTACAGTTGAGTGGAGGTGGAATAAAAACAAGAGCCTGAGGATAAAAATAAAACTCTATGTCCTGGCATTTAAAAATTCAGTTCAGGGCAGCCCGGGTGGCTCAGGGGTTTAGCCCTGCCTTTAGCCCAGGGCATTAGCCTGGAGACCTGGGATTGAGTCCCACGTCAGGCTCCCTGCATGGAGCTTGCTTCTCCCTCTGCCTGTGTCTCTGCCTCTCTCTCTGTGTGTGTTTCTCATGAATAAATAAATAAAATAGTTTTTAAAAATTATAAATAAATAAATAAACAAACAAACAAATAAATAAATAAATAAATATTCAGTTCAGTCTGGGCCCAGTCAACCTCTTCAGTTACCTCTTACATTCCTACTCAAATGCCTTGCTCCAAACAAATCATCCCAGTGAATTTCTAAACTCTGTACTTTCACTCTTATTCACTATCTGGATTGCTTTCTATACCTTATTTTAATACTATCTACCCAGTAAGGTGTGGTAGTTCACTCCTAAGATGACCCCCAATGATCTCTGCCTCTTGGTGTTCACACACTTGGATGTGGGTTGAACCAAGTGAGTTGTTTCTAGTGAAAACAATCAGCAACAGTGATGGAGTATCACTTCTGAGTAGGTTACAAAAGAACCAAAACTTCCATCTTGGTTTCTCATAAATCTTTCACCCAGGAGAAGCCAGCACCAAGTCTTAAAGCAGCTCTGTGGAGAGAGCTGGCAATGACTACTTCACTGGGCTTGAAATTATTTTCTCCTCTACCTTCCCTGTTCAGCCTTTAGGCTGGGAGCTTGACTGCAATCTCATGAGAAATCTTGAGCTAGAGGTGCCCAACTAAACTGTACCTGGATTCTTAACCCACAAAAACTGTGAGATAATAAATATTTATTGCTTTAAGCCACTAAATTTTGAAGTAATTTGTTACTCAGTAATAGACAACTAATACACAAAGTTGGGTAATTTTTTTATGGTGATAGATAACTATACACAAGACCTGGTTCAAATTGCTTCCCTGAATTGGCTTTGACTTAGCCTTGCCCAGAGAAGCTTCTGCCTTCTTTGAACTTGATGTAGAACTGTTTATTTCACTGGTCATTTTATACTTGTGCAACATTAGCAAACTCTGTCTGTTTCTGGTCCTTTCCAGATAACTCAAAGTTGGTAGCTGCTTAAATTACTTGCTCAGAGTAAGTATTTGGTGAGAAAGGTTTTGAGAAGCTTGAATTTTGTATCAGAAAGGAGTTTTAGTTCATTTTGGTGGTTGACTGATAAATGTCTTATAAGGTGGGAAGCTGAAGAAGAAGCTAGAAGAGGAACACAGCTTGGGAAGAACTAATTTTTGGTCATCATCAAAGTGAGGCATCAGCAGCCAATACTAACAGCCAGTTCTCCTTGTAAATTCTTTCTAGTGATTTCCTTCTTATTGTGTAAGGAGCTCAGCTTTCTGTTGGCAGTTGTGAGAGGTAACAGAGGGTGGCTCTGGGGCACTGGGGTCACTTCAGAGGAGGGAAGCCAATTGTTTTCTCAGGGCCCCTCTCTCACGTTTATTCTTTTCAGGGCCTCCATAGCAGGACTGTGCTGAAGCCCATTTCCTACACGTAGCACCCTTTATTTAAAACACGCAGCACATATACACAAAAAATCAAATGCAAAGGAAGGCGGGGGGGGGGGGGCGGGGAGGATGGCTGCTGAAGACCAGAGTCACTAAAAGTTCAGGCTAAGAATAGACAAGGAACTCTGAGAGCTGCTTGGCTATGTGACCTCCTGCAGGGGCTTGGCAATAAGCCCAATTCAGCTTTGTTTTTAATATGCCTTTACTAAGGAAGAGCAGTAGCTTGGGAGTCAGGAGACCTGGGTTCTAGGCCTGGCTCTGCCAGTGCTGCCATCTGTGAACTTGGGTGAATTCTTCTCCTTTCTAGGCCTCAGTTTCCCATTCATAAAATGAAAGGGTTAGACTAGACCCCAAGATGTTCCAACTCCAACACTGAGAGAACACAAAGGAAAATAAAAAGAATGCTGTCTGGCCTGCGAACTAGGAGACCTGACTTCTTATCTCAGCTTTGTCATTAAGAACCATACCTCTGTGTGCCTCTGTTTCCTCATCTATAAAACAAGGTGATCTATTCATTCATCCATTCTTTCCACAAATATTTCTTGAATATCTACTATGTACCAGGCTTGGTGCTGGAGATACGTCGGTGGGCCAAAATAGACATGGTCTATGTTCTTTTGAAATTTCCAATCTATTGAGGATAGAGGAGAGGAGGAGAAGGTGAACTGCAGGCAATGCAATCACATAAATGAGGCTGTTATTAATGGAAAGGTAAGTATGACAAAGGAAGGATCATACTTGGTTCTTGGTGACTGGGGGATGGCACAGTCACAACTTCTATCAGTTTCAATGTTTGGTGATCCAGTAGGCATTTCTGCTGAAAGGCAAAGAGAACCCCTTTGGAAAAACTTACATCTCAAAAAACAAAAACAAAACAAACAAATTATATCTCATACCATAGCTGTTTTTCAACTCAATTAACTCAATCAACCATCTTATTGTATATTTACTACAAGGAATCAACCTCCCAATTCCTATCTTCCTGGAGCTTATACTACTGGGCAGAATGGATTCATAAATTGACAGAGCTACAAAATGTCTCACATCATTCTCTGATTGCTAATTATATGCTTTATTTTTTTATATGCTTTAAATAATAATGTCTATAAGAGTTAAGAATCAAATGGGGATTTGGATGTGCTAGGGCAATCAGAAACATTTTCTTAGAAGTAAAAATTGAGATAGGTGGAGGTTTGCTATATGGTTTAAGATAACCCCATTCCCTACTAGTAAGCAGTATAGGTACATTGAACATACAAGAACAATCTAAAGTGGGAGACTCCTAAACCCCTTTTGCCCAGAGAGATTCAAGCCTCACTTTTTGTCAAGGGGCAAGAAACCTCTTCTGTGACCTACTCTGATTACCATCCCTTGGATTAGTAGGCCTGCTTCTGATGGGCATCCTGCCTTGGGATGGCTACCTTACCTCTGTGAGTCTGTTATCTCATTTTAGAATGAAAGGATTAGATGATATCCAATACCCCTTGTTGACTAAAATCTGATTTTTTATAAGAATTTCTATTATTTTATAATTAAACTGGTGTTGCTGCCATGGAATACTAGCTATGGGATCTTAGACAAGTTAATAAATTTTCTAAATCTAATTTCTTTTTTAAGTTGGTTTTAAGAATAAAGAAGTAACACATGCACATAATTTTTAAAAATCAAACACTATAGTGGCACCTGGGTGGCACAGTCAGTTAAGCTTCCAACTCTTGATTTTAGCCCAGGTCATCATCTTAGGGTTGTAAGATTGAGCCCTGCTTTGGGTTCTGCACTGGGCATGGAACCTGCTTAAGATTCCCTCCCTCCTCCCTCTTCTCCCCTGTCTCCCTCTCTTAAAAAAACAAAAATCAAATACTACAAGAAACTATTACAATGGTTACAAAGTTTCTGTTTGGGGGATAAAAAAAGTTTTGGAGATAGACAGTGGTGATAGTTGTATAACTTTGTGAATGTAATTAATGCTGCTGAATATATGCTTAAAATGGTTAAAATGGCAAATTTTATATATTTTGCCATAATTTAAAAAAATTAATAGTGATATAGCAAAACCACTGAATTAAACAACTAAAGTGGGTGAATTTTATGATATGTAAACTATATCCCAATAAAACTGCTAAAAAAGAAAACTTAAAAAACAAGAGTGTACCATAAGAATATATTCTCCATCTCAACCCAGAACCTCTGGCCACCCCTGGAGGCAACTATGTTTCTTGTTTCTCCTACAAACAGCCAGGCACAAACAAGTATATTTGAAAATCTGTCATCTTTTTATTTTAATGCAAATGGAGGAAGTCATATTCTGTTCTGAACTCTGCTTTATTTCATTTAATAATATATCTTGGGGGGATGCCTGAGTGGCTCAGCGGCTGAACATCTGCCTTTCACTCAGGGTGTGATCCTGGAGTCCCGGGATTGAGTCCTGCATTGGGCTCCCTGCATGGAGCCTGCTTCTCCCTCTGCCTATGTCTCTGCTTCTCTCTCTCTGTGTGTCTCTCATGAATAAATAAAAAAAATATTTTTATTTTTTAAAGATTCTATTTATTCATTCATGAGAGACACACACACACACAGAGAGAGAGGCAGAGACACAGGCAGAGGGAGAAGCAGGCTCCATGCAGGGAGCCTGACATGGGACTCTATCCCAGGTCTCCAGGATCACGCCCTGGGCCAAAGGTGGCGCTAAACCACTGAGCCACCCAGGCTGCCCCTAAATCTTAAAAAGAAAAAAAAAATCTATCTATCTATCTATCTATCTATCTATCTATCTATCTATCATCTATCTATCTATCTCTTGGGTTGTTGCATATCAGCACATGCAGATCTACTTTATTCTTTTATGCTCTTGGATAGAATTCCACTGTAGGGACTTACCACAATTTATTTAATGAGCTCCTTTATTGATGAACATTTTGATTGTTTTTAGTCCTTTTTATACAGCAAAAAGTGTTTCAGTAAATATCCTTGCACTAATGGCTTTAAGTACATGCTTGAAGATCTCATCTACAGAATAAATTCCTAGTTCTGGTGTCACAGTGTCAACATATTAAATATGTGTATTAAATATTAACATTGCAAAAAAATTAAATAAATAAATAAATAAATAAATAAATAAATATTGACATTGCTAAACTGAGTTCTCTAGAGTCTATACCAATTTATACTCTTACCAACAATGCATTCATTCAACCAATATCTGGGTGCCTACCATGTGCCAAGCTCTATGCTAAGCCCTGGAAACATCAAATGAGCAACAAGAACATAAAGACAAAATCCATTTTTTTTTTTTTTAATTTTTTATTTATTTATGATAGTCACAGAGAGAGAGAGAGAGAGAGGCAGAGACATAGGCAGAGGGAGAAGCAGGCTCCATGCACCGGGAGCCTGATGTGGGATTCGATCCCGGGTCTCCAGGATCACGCCCTGGGCCAAAGGCAAGCGCCAAACCACTGCGCCACCCAGGGATCCCCAAAATCCATTTCTTAATGGAGCTTACAAGTCTTGTAGAGGGAGAGGGCAAACAAAAAAAGTAAAATATGTAGTATTTAAGGTAGTTAAGAAGTGCTACATCTAAAATAAAGCAGAGAAAGGAGTATTGGCTAAGGGTGGAGGCTGATGCTTTAAATAGGGTGGTTAGGGAATGCGAATTGCGAATTCTAAGCTTCAGTTTTCTTATCTGTAAGATGGGACAATAAGAGTACCTATCTCATAGGACACTACTGAAAGAATTCAGAGAGATTATGTCCAGTACATAGTAATGAACGTTTCCCAAATGGAAGCTATTGTTATTATAAACAAATGTATAGTTAGGAAAAACTGTGCCCTAGGGAAGAATAATTTGCCCACAGCCCCAAGGAAAACTGTGGTTGGGTAAGAATCAGAACCCAGGCCTCCAGACCACTCATATAGTGTACTTTCAAATACACCAAAGGACCAAAAGCACTAAGAAGCCATCCCCCCAAGGATTGCTAATGGGCAACATGGTTTTAAATTGAAGAGCTCTCTGAGAATGTGATTTTTGACATCAGAAAGAGGGGAGGGAAGATGTGGGAGTACATTAGGTTCCTCTTCAAGGAGAAGCAGGCCAACTTCACTCTGGCCTAAGGCTGAGCCTGCTGGGGTTTACTCACAAGACATTCTGATCCAGGGTGGTGCTCTCAGCCAAAGGCAACAAGCTTTCTGGCTGTTGCTGGCCCATCTGCTCTGATGAGACTCTTCCAAATGCTGATCTCCCACTGGTTTCATTCCAAGGAATCTCCTGGAGGAAAGATAAGCAGCAGTTATTTCACAGCTGTAGAAATAGTAAGTTCTAGAGGGACATTTGTATCTGTTTGGCTGGGTGGGATTTTGAAGTAGGCCAAGGATGCAGTGGTGGTCTCTCAATTCTCCCTGTGCCTTTTACTCACCCTGTGGCACTTCCTCTCCTTGCCCACAAGCAGGTACCCACTGCTTGACTGGTTCCTCTGCATATACAGAGCTTGCTCTCTGCCTGGGTTCTATCCTTTCTTCATTGAGAGTCTCATTCCCTTCACTCATCCTAACCCCTCCTTTAAAAGAAGATGCTCGCTAGTTTAACAGAGTCAGTAGGAAGCAGGATTCACAGAAATCAGCATTCTGGGCTTGACCTCTGTTAATGAATGTTTGTACAAACTTGGGCAACTTAATTATCTTTCCTGGGGATGCCTTAGTAGCTCAGCAGTTAGGCATCTGCCTTTAGCTCAGAGCATGATCCCGGGTCCTGGGATTGAGTCCCACGTTGGGCTCCCTGTAAGGAGCCTGCTTCTTCCTCTGCCTGTGTCTCTGCCTGTCTGTGTGTGTGTGTGTGTGTGTGTGTGTGTGTGTGTGTGTGTGTCTATGAATAAATAGATAAAATCTTTTTAAAAATTTTATAAATAAAATCTTTTAAAAATTATATTTTCTGGGCCTCAGTGTCTTTATCTACAAAAATGCTATATGTCATATGGCATTTCAAGTACCACGGAGTAGATTATTCTGCAGAGACCCCAGTGATCTACCTAAAGACAAAAAAGTACACAAAGAAATAGTGAGGCCAAGGGCAGAAATTTTCAGAGTGGAGATGCCAGGACCCGTAAAACACTATTAAAAGTTATGTTGGGGACCCCTGGGTGGCTCAGCTCTTTTGCGCCTGTCTTTGGCCCAGGGCGCGATCCTGAAGTCCCGGGATTGAGTTCCACGTCAGGCTCCCAGCATGGAGCCTGCTTCTCCCTCTGCCTGTGTCTCTGCCTCTCTCTCTCTCTGTCTATCATGAATTGATAAATAAAATCTTAAAAAAAATTTTTAAAAAAGTTATGTTATGATAACCAGTGTCTAGTGAATGGCATCTAGGATCTAGTCCTGGGTCAGCAAAACGGAGTTCTCCCCTAGACAAGAGGCCTAGATTTTAAAGTCTATTCTTGTATTGAGAAAGCCTCAGGGCAGGGAAATATCCAGAACAGCTTTGCACCATACCATGTCCCTCTTGAAAGAGCAAACATAAGCAGTAAAAAGAGTTTTGGCCCAGATTACCAACGGTTACTTGAACATCATGGTGGAGGATTGGTTGCAAGTTTCTTCTGCAAGGTTAAAAAGAAGAGTGAGAAATATTTGATCAATAATAGAAGGGATCTTGAACTCAAATTGGGAAAGTGACATAAGAACGTTTCAAAAGAAATTAGAAATATAAGCAAATGTGTGGGTGTTTCCACTTTTGTTTAAACTGGGGTCAGTTACATTAATAGATGAAGCTTCTGCTGGGGTAACTTGGGAAAACGTAAAAATCTTAGTGACTATCCCTAATATGTGCTCTCTCTTAAGGTAGCATCCATAATCTTAACTTTACACACAGAGAAATGCATGGAGGATAAAGACAAATTCTGAAAATCTGACAGTCACTACATCATTGTTCCTGCCTGGAAAAATGATACACACCCCCAGCTTTTCTTCTTTGGTGCCCCACAGTTGGGTTGACCACAAACTCTCACAGGCTTGAGTCATGCAACATTCTTGGCATAGAAGAAGCACCTGCAGACACTGAGTACTTGGGTCAGTAAATCTACCAAGCCTTCTTAGATCCTCTTCCTGCTGGAATGCTAATAGAGTTAGACCTCCAGAGTCAGTGATATATCCCAGCAGAGAAACACTGAAGGAGGGGTGGCACTGTTTTCACGGAGTCTTCAGTGACTTTCCACTGAGCTGTGGGAAAATTTGACATTGACTGTGGCTGAATCATAACTCAGAGGTCCTGACCACTCAGATCTTTGAAGATTCCTTTCATTCCTTTCCCAAAAGGGGAACCTGGCAAACTCCAATTGGTTAATTCCATCTACTGAGGTTGCAAGGAACATAAGGTAAATGGAACCTTACTGTTGTCAGATATTTTTTATAGATTTTTTCACTGAATCTTTGTAACCATTCAGTGGGTTATTTACTATTAGTATTCCTAGTTGACAGATGAAAAAAACTGAGGCCCAGAGAAGCTAATAACTTGTCCATGGTCATACAACTTGGGTATGAGATACTGAGATAATGTAGCATCCTGACTCCAGAATTTGTGCTCCTAACCACTATGTTATACCATATCTAAAAACCAGCAGAGATACTCCAAGCTCAAAGATACTTCAGATATCATAGATTAACCCCTAGATTTTGCAGCTGAAAAAACAGACCTAGTGGGATGATGGGAATTGCCTAGCGACAGAGTCAGGATCCAAGGCAGGTCTCTTCACTCCAGGATTCAATGCTCTCCGTTGTATCAGAAGGCCTTGGGTTCTCTGCACCATCTTAAGAATGTGGAGTTCTTTGATACTTCATCCCTTATTCTTTAGGGAATAGGAACTTCAATTTATATAAACATAAAAATGCTTTCATATAGTTTTTCTAACATATACTGATCCTCCAATTCTTCATATCCCTTTTTAGAAGTCTTTTTTTTTTTTTCAACTTGGCTCCTTTTTGCCTTCTCCTTCTTTTTTTAAATCCCAAAAAAGTGAAAGCATTTTCAGATAGGATTTAAAAAAATCTTTAAAATCTTTAACCAACCTTCCCTTCTTTTGCCAAAGCATTTCATTTCACTTTATTTTTTGAGAGCAGGGAGAGGGAAAGAGAGAATCTCAAGTAGGCTCCATGACCTCCAGTCTTTACTGTATCCACCATCATTACCTACCTTTTTTTTTTTTTTTTAACGATTTTATTTATTTATTCATGAGAGACAGAGAGAGAGACAGAGACACCAGCAGAGGGAGAAGCAGGCTCCTTGCAGGGAGCCCGACGAGGGACTCGATCCTGGGACCCCAGAATCACACCCTGGGCCGAAGGCAGACGCTAAACTGCTGAGCCACTCAGGGATCCCCATCATGACCTTCCAACACAACTCCACTTCACAACCCTGAGATCATGACCTGAGCCAAAATTAAGAGTTAAATGTTCAACCGATTGAGCCACCCAGATGTCCCTACCAAAGCACTTTAAACACTGCTATTCAATGATTATTTCTGTCAATCATCCAATTAGCATTTTTTAAATCTCCTCACACTACCCTCCTCTGTTCCATCTTCTTTGGAGATGACCAATTAAGGCTTGGTATGTCACCTCAGCTCCCTGTGTCCATCTCCAGGCCTTACTCTTCTTCACGTCCTGCCTCTTGTCATTGAGATACTATCCTTACTGCTTCCCAGGCAGTCTCAATACAGTGACCTTGGCCTCATTCTTTCCCACCTTCTTCTAAATCTGAACCAACAAATTTTAAAGAGGTCAGAATGAGCCTGGAAACAGCAACATGTGGCAGGCAAGTGTTTGGTCTTTATAGTCCAACAAATAAATACTCATCCCTCTGGGCAAGTTAGTTAGCCTTGCTGAGCCTCATATGTCAAGTGGAGAGGAGACCCCACTTCAAGGGGATTATGAGAATGGAATGAAAGAATGTATAAAAGTGTTAGGAGATAGCTTAGCACACAACAGACACTGCCTTCTCCCTCTTCTGGCTCTTTCCCCCCTTCTTCACCAAAACGTTCAAAAGAGCTTCATTTTTTTTAAAAAAAACAGATCTTATCCCCAAACAATGAACTATTCTTTCTCCTTCTTGTCGTTCCAAGCTTATTCAAAGGTTTCTCCTCACAGTTGGTCCTTCCTTCTCTCTATTCAATTCAATTTGGCTACCATATATTGGACTACTAGGGACAGCTTAGCCCATTTCAATGCTCTCCTAAACGCTGAATTCAATACACATTTGTGAATTGAACCCTCAAGTGTTAACTACTACATGACACTCTGATCTTGGGTGGCCTGCTCATTTCTGCATCTCCTCTAACCTCTCTGAACATTGCTGTCTCAGTCACTTTTTAACTATCATCTTCCTGCATCCTGTGTCCAGGTGATCTCTTCCACTCCCATGGACTCAACTACCACTATTTACTAAGATTCCCAGCTCTCTCTTTCTCTAGTCCAAATTCCAACTCTTAGGCTCCAGACCTGAATTTCCATCTCACAGGGATCTATCTCTATTTGGAGGTGCCATAGGTATCTAAATCTCCAAATTTGCCTTTTTTCCCCTCATGGCTCCTGTTTCCTAAATGACTCCACCATCAAACCAATGTTCAAACAAGAAGCCTGAGTCATCTTGAGTGTATCATCTACACTCCATACCCTGTATTTGAGTGGTCACAAATCCCTTTTAATTCCCACAATGCCTCCTGAATTCACCCTATTTCCGGTGCCTTACTTCAGGTCTTTGTCATGCCACAACTAATGCTCCAGACTGAAGTCCCTTACCTCCGGTCACTCACCCAGTTCACCCTCTGCTCAGATCCATGATTTATCTAATTAATAGATCTGAGCATTAATCACCTGCTCTAAAGTCTTCCATAGCAGTGACCATACAAAATTCTGTTTATATCTCTAGCTCCCCATTAGAATTGAGGCACCTCTTATTAATTATTGTATCCCACTGCCTACTAGAGTCATTAAATATGCATCAAGAAAGCACAGTAAATGAATGAACACAAAGCCCAGAAAATGCCATGGATAGTAGAGAATATGAAAGAAGTTAATATGATCCGGATCATCTAGGAACTTATACTCTTTTTGGAGTGACAGAAGAAACATAAGAAACTACAATATTAAGTACCTAGACTGAGATATGAACTCCAAAAGCCAGAGGAGCTCAGAAGAGAAAGGTGAGTGTATGGTGGAACTGCCTAAATAAATACCTAAAACAGGGGGAAAGACTTCCTGAGGACTTTAAAGGATGGGTGGGGTTTGTGAGGGCATGGTGGAAGGGGCAAGATGCTCCAGGATGGAAATAACTAGTAAACAGTATGGAGTAGTGGTTGGATAAAAAGGAGCATGGCCAACTGGAGATGGGAGACTATGTCAGGGGACAATGAGACTAACCTGGAGAGATAAGGTGGTCCAGAAAACAGAAGCCCTCAAAGAGTCAGGAAAAAGGGAGTTTACCTTGAATAACAAAGCCATATTTTTTGAGTGTTCTAATAATGCAAAAACAATCATATACAAAAGCTACTGTTACATAAAAGCCACCTTTTGATAACACACACATACATACTCTTTTAAGGCAGCAAGACTTTGAGAAAGATACTATTATCACCATTTTACAGATGAGGAAATTGAAGCACAGAATAGTTATATAACTTACCTGGGGCCATGCAGCTGTGTGCAAGGCCCTGTACTAAGCACTACTGGCACAAACAAAGAACATAGTTCCTGTTTTCAAAGATTTCAAAATCCAACCAGATACAGGTACTCAAATTAGTACCTCATAAATAATTATTTATAAAACAATGTGTTAGGTATTGTAACAAATACATACACAAGATAGGAGTGTTATTTTAGGAAAAGTAATCTGTAACACCTCTATTGGGAGACAAAAGAAATCAGAGAAATGAACTTTCTAGCTAATACAGTAACCCAAGCCAGCTCCAGCAAGAAGGTAATGATGCTGGATACAGTAAGACTGGAAAAGGGGAAGAAAGCAGGACATTTCCAAGGCAGAAAGGACAATAACAGGTTCAATGTAAGAAAAAAGAATCAGACTGTATTTTTGTTGGTTTTTTTTCCAAGATTTTATTATTTATTCATGAGAGACACAGAGAGAGAGGGGGGCAGAGATAGAGGCAGAGGGAGAAGCAGGCACCCCGGGGGAGCCGGATGGAAGACTTGATCCCAGGACCCTGTGATCACACCCTGAGCCAAAGCCAGATGTTCAACCACTTAGCCACCCAGGCACCCCATATTTTTTGTTTTTTTAAAGATTTTATTTATAAGTAATCTCTCCACCCAACCTGGGATTTGAACTCACAACCCTGAGATCAAGAGTTGCATGCTCCACTGACTGAGCTACCCAGGTGCCCCCAGACTAAAGTCTTTAAGTCTGAAAAGCTGAAAGAATGATGTTAGTAAGAGAAATACATCTTCATTTGAGGGTATGCTGAGTTGAAGACAAAGTAGGACTGCTCTGCTCCAGGAGAATGTAATAGGCCTTAATATAGTATGATTTAGAAATGTGATTTTTAAAATTGTTAGTACCCAGGCTTGAGTTGTATATAAAGAAAGAATTTTAAAATATTTTAATTAACTCTGTGGCAGTAGGATGGCCTCTATATATTTTCTATGGTTTTATTTTCTCCTCACATTCTGCTAGTCTCTATTATCAATGCTGCTTTGCATCATCCTTTCCACAGAAATGAGGTATGATTATAATGTAATAAAGCTGACGTTTAAACATACAAGAATTTATCCATCTGAGACCGATTCCAAAAAGTGTTTTTGTTCAACATTTTTCTGGAAATTCTCTGTTCTGGAGTTGCTTTCAGGATCAATCAACAATCCAAACTTACTGACATACTTTGTTAACATCTCAAATCTGATCACCCATTAACTTAGTTCTGAGTTAACTTTTCTTGTTTTTGTTTTTTCAAAAATAAAATCTACCTTCAGGAACACCTGGGTGGCTCAGTGGTTGAGCGTCTGCCTTCATAGCTCAGGGTGTGATCCCAGGGTCCTGGGATCGAGTCTCACATTGGGCTCCTCACGGAGAGCCTGCTTCTCCCTCTGCCTTTGTCTCTGCCTCTCTGTCTGTCTCTCATGAATAAATAAATAAAATCTTTTTTTTTTAAATCTACTTTCAACCTTCCCCACCCCAAAAACAAACTAGATTTCTTGAGCATCAGCATTAGAAGTTGTACCACAGACTCTAAGCAATTTAGGGAGAGGCTTTCCGACTATTCTGAGGAGTGGCAATATCACTGTGGGGAAGGGTTGCCCCTACTGAGAGTGGGGCATTGTGCTGCTAATTATTTTACAGATCTGCTTTTCATTTAACCTTTGAAGAAGCCATTCATGCAAGTCCTATCATCTTATGCTAAAGAAAAGGAAGAGAAGGTCCAAAAAGTTAATTAATTTGTATTAGTTATAAAACTAATACATAGCTTTGTCAGGGCTTTTAAAACTTCTGATTTTGCTACCATACTGTGCTCTTCTGATAAAATAAGAACATTGCCTCCCAATGGATGGTAAAGGATATCAATACTGTATAATCCCATCTCACATAGCCATAACCTTCATACTCTTAATTTCCTGTGTTTCCTCACTGCTTTCTGTAATCTGTTAGCTCAGGAAAGTATAGACTAGCCATGAAAATTTGTCATAGAACTTGAATTAGTCTACCTTATAGAGATATAGAACACTAGAAATAGAATGGTTTTTAAATCATCAGGCCTGGGACGCCTGGGTGGCTCAGTGGTTAAGCATCTGCCTTCTGCTCAGGGCATGATCCTGGAATCCCAGGATCAAGTGCCACATCAGGCTCCCTCTGTGGAGCCTGCTTCTCCCTCTGCCTATGCCTCTCTCTCTCTCTCTCTCTGTGTGTGTGTGTGTGTGTGTCTCTCATGAATAAATAAATAAAATCTTAAAAAAAAAAAAAGGAGTTAAGTTTTAAAAAAAATTAAAAAATAAATCATCAGGCCTGACTCCTTCAGATTATAATATTACTATATGCTGTTAAGTATGCTGTAATCCAGATCAACAAGCAAATAGTATTTCTTTGTGTTTGTATAATGTGTTCAGTTGAAGGCTGTTGTGTATTTACCATCAGGGGTTTTATTCATGCACACTCAGTTGAATACGGACAGTAAGTTTTACTTATTCTTCTTTTAAATTCTACTCATTCACCACTGGAATGCCATACACATTTATATATAGCAGAAGCTTCTACTATCTTAAACTGAATTGGAAGCCTGCAGGCTTGAATTATTTAAGAGAAAAACATTTCCACTTGTCCTGCCAAACACGTTGATCAATGCTCACTTAAGTGATGTAATCTTCTCTCATTTTGTAAGGACTACTCTCTCTCTTCAGGTGACTAAGCAGTCTGCAATCTTCCTTCCTTTAATTGGATAATTTTCAGGCTTGTCTTATCCTTCCGGTTTTTAAAACTTCATGCAATCATTTTCTCCTCTGAATATGGTTAATGGTTTCATGGCTAGAATCTCTCTCTAGCACACATATATCTAGATCTAGACATTTTTCCATACACCAGTGCAGTGCAACCCTTTATCTACTCTGGTGTTCCAGACAGACTGGCTACTCTGCAATGGTCATCTTTTTCTTCCTTTCCTTTCTTTCTCTTTCTTCCTTTCCTTTTTTTTTTCTTTTCCTGGATTGACCTTCTTGTGTCCTCTACACATCCTCTGGCTCAGATGTTTGTTCTCTCACCTCTGGACCTGTGTGGCACTTTCAGTAATGTTATCACCTAATATTATAAACACAGCTATTGTTTATCAAGCACTAATCGTGTGCTATGTCTGGAGCCTTATGTATATAATACAAACTACCCAGCTCTTCCTCCTACCCCTTCATAACATACTTTCTGTACCCTACAAAGTCTCTTATAGGCCTAGTACAGTGCCTGGTACATAGCACATGCTCAAGAAATTTCTATAGGAGACATTATTATGATGATGCAAACAAGTACCACAATCTATTCATGTTTCACTCCAGTGCCTAGCACAATGTCTGGCACATTCAATATATGTTTATAAAACTAATCAGTGAAGAGAACAAATATTAAACATCTCGAAGATCCCTGTAAAACAAGCTATACAAGCTGCTATGGACTGCTGAAACTAACTCTTTAGAGTCCAGACAGGAAAAGTACTCAGTTATTAAGTTAACAGAGATGGGGCTGGGGAGCCCAGAAGCAGAGCTCAGAAGACCAGGAGGACACATGATACCAGGTTTCAGGAAGCTCTTGTTGGCTAGTGGCTGCAGAGGCTGAGTATAGAAGATGGGCTTCTATGGATTGCTCTGGCATGGGCCAATATCAGTTTGGCTCCCCCAAGAGCAGATGGCATGATCAGACCAACTCCCTTAATTGGGGAGAAACCTGGGACTGTAAGAAAGGCTCATGATGATGAGGGGGACTCTGATTCTTAGAGAATTGAAGCCTCTATCTGCAGTACCCACAGAGATCCAAAGGTGAGGCTCTGGGGCTGTGAGATTTAACAGTTAGCAGTCCAGGAAATAGACAGTGTTAGAGTCTGGTAAGAACTAGCAAGGTCCAGGCGTGCCTGGGTGGCTCAGTCAGTTGAGTGTCTGAGTCTTGGTTTCAGCTCCAATCATGATCTCAGGATTGTGGGATCGAACTGCATGTCAGGCTCCACACTCAGTGGAAAGTCAGTTTGGGATTCTTTCCCTCTCCTCCTTCTGCCCCTCCTGCTGCCTGTGCACTCTCTTTCAAATGAATAAACAAATCTAAAAAAAAAAAAAAAAAAAAGAACTAGCAGGGCACAGCAACTAGTGAGACTCAAAATCTAGATTCAAGTCTTTGGCAGTGTACTGGGATGTTAGAGAGACCTGGGTTTAAGGAAACAAAATGTAGCTTACTTACTATACTATGTTTACTATAGCTGGAGTGCAAAAAAACTTCATGCTGCAAATATAGTAGACAAGTTATCCAATTTGGGGCACTCATTCAGGCAGGGCTAGCAGCAAGGTTGAGAGATGAAGTAGGACTCAGACCCTGGGACTAAGGGCAGGACTTGTCAATGGTAAGGTTGGTTGTTGGTGGGGCAAAGAACCTGGTACCTTATGACAATACTGCAAACACTCCACAATTGATCATTAGCACACATTACAGCCTCTCAGAGCACAAAATCTACTTTACTTCAGTGTTAGGATTTCAAGACGCCAGGTATCTAAGGTGGCAAATAAAGTACAGAACACATCTGTTTGGCTTGGCTTCACAAATATCTAATTCTTTCTTTGTATTGTTTCACCCTTCGGCTGTGTACAGCTGTATACCTGCTTGGTCTCTTAATCCCCATACAGTGTTTTTCCCCCGCTAATGGAGCCCCAGCCACTTCCAAGTTGAAATTACTTTTTATAACCACAAATTGGTTGTTTCATCCTCTGATTCTGTGACCAGAATTCCAGTCAACATTAGGTCCTAGAATCTAGGTCCACTCATACTAGCAGTAAAAATGGTCCTTTTCCTTTAAAACCAATCAAATACTACTAATATTTTTTAAAGATTTTATTTATTTTAAAAAAAGATTTTAGGGATCCCTGGGTGGCGCAGCGGTTTGGCGCCTGCCTTTGGCCCAGGGCGCGATCCTGGAGACCCGGGATCGAATCCCACGTCGGGCTCCCGGTGCATGGAGCCTGTTTCTCCCTCTGCCTGTGTCTCTGCCTCTCTCTCTCTCTCTCTCTGTGACTATCATAAGTAAATAAAAATTAAAAATAAAAAAATAAAAAAAATAAAAATAAAAAAAGATTTTATTTATTTATTCATGAGAGACAGAGAGAAAGAGAGAGAGAGAGAGAGAGAGAGGCAGAGACACAGGCAGAGGGAGAAGCAGGCTCCATGCAGGGAACCTGATGTGGGACTTGATCCCAGGACTCCAGGATCATGCCCTGGGCCAAAGGCAGGCACTAAACTGCTGAACCACCCAGGGATCCCCTAAATACTACTAATGTTAACAATAAAATCTTCTTACCACCTGGTTCTTCAGTAAAATCACACTTGCTTTCACTTCTTCAGATACCAAATTGTCTTGTATTACTCTATGGTCTATGTATGGTTCTTTGGATTTAATATGCCTAAGTTTTTTGTTTTGATTTGGTTTTTGGTTCATGTTAAACAAATACACACAAATCACAGACTATCAGGTTCAACGACCCATCTGGTGACTGACTTTCTCTACAATACTCCCACCAAGTGGTCATCTGGACCATCCCTGAATACCCAGAAAGACCGAGCACTCATTGCCTACAACCAGCCTATGTCATTTAGTACCACCTATTGAAAATAACTGCTTTGGGTTGAAATATGCCTCCTTGAATTTCTATCTATTGACTCCAGCTCCACTCCTTAGGTCCAAATGGAACTATAAACCTTTTATTTGTGGCCACCTTCAGGTATCTGAATAAAGTAACAATAATCTTCCTGACTTTGTTTGCTTTGTTTTGCTAGATTAATGTTCCCAGAGCCTTTGACTATTTGTTGTTGCTGTTAAGTGTTCTCACCAACATTACTCTTTCTTTTCTGGATGTATTCAAGATGATTTATATGCCTTATACCTAGCCCCTGAGCCAGATAAATTTCAGGTGTGCTCTAGACACTATACCTCTCAATATTCAACCTAAGGCCATAACAGCTTTTTTGGCAGCCACAACACACTGTTGGCTCACACTGAGATTACAGCCAACTATCGCTAAATGCCACATGTTTTGCTGCTAAACCCATTGCATATTTATATAATTGTTTTAGGGGGAGAAGGAGGTGGAAAAGAGGTTGGGGTTTGTTATGTTTTTTGAGAAGAAGCTTTATTTACTACATTGGTATTTCATGAAATTTGAGTCCCAAAAAGTCAACCTGGGATTTTGCATTCCTAATGACACCTAAGTATGTGCTTCGTTTGCTAGCCTAAATGATTAACAAACTAGTGATGTTTCATGGACTAGATGGCAATTTCAGCTAGTCAACTTTGCTTTATTTCAGTCTTCAGCCTTCCTCAAAAATTACTCAATGTTCAAATTGTAAGCTATTAATCACAAGAACTAGTGGAAAGAGTATAAGTGATTCAGTGCAAAGGCTTATAACCACTGGAAAAATACTTCAAAGATAAGTATCCAATACATTAAGGATGGTATGTAGATGGTTTCCCATGGGAATATTATATTAAAACACTTTTCCTCAATTAAAAATAATTATCTGGGATCCCTGGGTGGCGCAGCGGTTTAGCGCCTGCCTTTGGCCCAGGGTGCGATCCTGGAGACCCGGGATCGAATCCCACGCCGGTGCATGGAGCCTGCTTCTCCCTCTGCCTATGTCTCTGCCTCTCTCTCTCTCTCTGTGTGTGTGTGTGTGTGTGACTATCATAAATAAATTAAAAATAATAATAATAATAATCTTACAGAGATAACACTGTATAGATTTTCAAAGATATTTCAACTTAGTTTATTTGATTCTTTCAAATCAAAGGAAGTGGACTAGACTGGAAGTCTAGTCCAGTGCAGCTCCCACTGTACCACAGCAATCCGATATAAGCGTGGACCAGTTCTGGCTTTAAGGTGCCAATATCCAAGGAGTTCTCCTGCAGCTGTTAGGCACATGTGCTCTACTTGCCCTCACCATCCACATAAAAAAATAAAAAGGTCTCAATGAAAACAGTTGTTAGAACACTGTTAGAAGAGATGTCAAATTCTAGCAATAATAAAATCATAGAATTTATGTGTGACTGGATCCCGGGACTCCAGGATCACACCCTGGGCCAAAGGCAGGCGCCAAACCGCTGAGCCACGCAGGGATCCCCCAACATTTATAAATATTGATATGATATTCAATTTGGTTCAACAATCATTTATTGAGCTCCAGTTATATGCAAAGCTCTGTAGATCCAAAGACATGTCATACCTCTGACCTCAAGAAACTTCACAGATTGAATATTATGGCAACACAGAAGTGGTGGGAATTTAGGTAAGCCTGAAGGAGCCAGGAAAGGCTTTATTGAAGTGATACTTGAATCTTAAGGTTTAGGTAAGAACTATATAAGCGAAGAAAGAGCTGAGCAAACACAGAGATGTGAAATGGTATGGAATGTTTGTACAAATAGAAGCAGTTTGACAATATTGGAGCCCAAAGTATAGGGTAGGGGAAAGTGATAGCATAAAGTGATGTCCAATAGAGGGCCTTATTCTATGTACTCTTGGACTTCAGACTGAACTAATCGAGCGCCATTGAAGAACAGATTACCCTGGGAACCAAGACCAAGAGGGAATCTGAAGTTGGGAGGCAGAAAGATTATGATGAGTTGGTTGAAGTAATTTAAGAAATGATGAGAACCTGTACAAGAAATGTATAAGTAGCAAGAAGAATGGAAAAGATGCATCAGGTAAGTCATATTCCAGAAAAAATTTGAGGCTGTTGAATGATGTTGTCTGAGGGGTTGGGTTTCCTAACCTAAATATCTCTTTAGGGCCTCTCCTATGCCTGACACTTCTACTATTAGAGGTTCCTTCTGCAGGGTTTGAAGAGGCCCTTACTAGAATGGAGTTGATCAGTGCATTTTAATGTTGGTCAACTAACATTAAGGTGGATTATGCAAGTTTAATGAGAGTAAAGAAGCCCTCTTGCTGGAAGGAGAAAGAGGACAGGTGGGATCTCTGTGTCATGACCCTTGCAAAGACTGCTCACCAATGATTACCATAAAATTTTAGTTCTTCATATGTGATAAGCAGACGCCATAGCACTTTAAACATTTTCCTTAAGAATTTTTTTTTAACATTTTCCTTAAGAATTAACACACACTGTGAATTTAAAAGTAACAACTAAAAATAGACACCGTACCTTTCTAATAAATGAGCTCTTTCTATTAAACCAGTTTCTAGAGGAACTTTTTTTTTTTTTAAGATTTTATTTATTCATGAGAGACACACAGAGAGGCAGAGACACAAGCAGAGGGAGAAGCAGGATCTCTGCAAGGAGCCCAAAGTGGGACTTGATCCTGGGATCAGGATCACACCCTGGGCCAAAGGCAGACGCCCAACTGCTGAGCCACCCAGGCGTCCCTAGAGGAATTTATATATGACTAGCTTATTTGAATCACATTTTGTTAGAATTAGGAAAGGCTTAGTTCATCTCTATAAACTGTCTTCCCAGCCTCTTCCCCTTAACAACCTTTCCTACAACAGGAAAATGGTGATAAAAGTTGAACCCAGACTAAACTGTAGATTTCCTGACTCCTGGTCTAAGGCTCTCTTCTATAAAATAATTTTAATAAAATGTTTCAAATATAAATAAAAGCATAACAAATACCCAGATATATTTTTTTAAGATTTTATTTATTTATTCATGAGAAACAGAGAGAGAGGCAGAGACACAGGCAGAGGGAGAAGCAGGCTCCATGCAGGGAGCACAACGTGAGACTCGATCCCAGGTCTCCAGGATTACTTACGCCCTGGGCTGAAGGCGGTGCTAAACCGCTAAGCCACCCAGGCTACCCCAAATACCCAGATTTTTACAATGTTAGTATCAAATGCTCCGAATCTTTTTTGACAAGAAATGGCACTTTAATACTTTGAATCTTTTAAAAAAGTAATTAAAATATATCAGCAGATGATGTCCATTCCTCTAACCCTTTCCCCTATCTCCTTCTCCAGTCATAACCACCGTATTGAAGTGTGGTATATCCTATTCTTCCTGTTCATGTTTGTATACACTCAAATGATTATATATCCATAAACCACACCATGTTGCCACAAAATGAGTTGGTCTTCAAAACAAGGAGGAGTCCCTCACTCTAGCATGCTTGCATGCAACTAAAACCTTTGGTGCTTGGCTGGGTATTTCAAAAAGAAACTAGGGCAGAGTTTAAAGTCTTTTTTAATAATTACCATAGGAGGATCTAGTGATGTGTCTTACTATTTAGAGTGAAAAATAAATTAAGCAAATATAAAAATTTAAATATGATTTTTTTAATCCTTTTTCAGTTAGCACTTCATATTTGTGAAACTCTGGTTTACAATGACCTAGTGTGAATGACCTGTCATTGAACAATAGGGAAAGATGGATTGAGCAATTTAACTAGTAATAATAGTTTCTACTTCTGCTTCAAGGTCCAGCTCAAATGTCACCACCTTAATGAATCTATCTTTGATCCCATCAAAATTAATTCCTTCAGTAGTCACTTATTGAGTGCCAGAGCCCCATAGATACAAAAGTAGATCAGATCCAGTTCCTGCCCAGGGCTCAGAAATAATTACACAATAGTTTTTGATAAATGCTCTAATAGAGGTATCCATAAAGGGTTACTGAAATCTATACTTTTCCTGGAGCAATTGGAGAAGACATTACAGAGGAGGCGATATTTGAGCTGCATCTTGCAAATTGAGTAGGAATTCACAAATAGAAGATAAAAGGTCATTCCAGGTAGGGAGACACTGAATGAGAGGGTTCAAAGGATGGTAAGGTATCAGTTTTAGAAAGACAACTAAGGATAGACATCAGAGATACAGGGATAAGTTAGATGCCTAACAACAATTCAAGCAGAAGATGACATGATTGTAGGCATGAGGTGGGAGGGGGAAAGATTTTCACAAAATTTAGGAGACAAATTTAGCAGAATTTGATGCTTCTTTGTATAAGGGAAAGAAAGAACATGGAGGAGCTGAGGATGACTCCCAAAGGCTTAGCAAAATGAGTGGGCAATAAGGCCATTAACTAAAATAGGAAATACCACACAGAAGGTGAGAACAGGCCTGGTGTGGGGGGGTGTCATTTCCCTGAGGCATTTGAGGTCACTTCGTTAGGCCTTAAACAATTTCCCTTTCTACGCCAGAAACCACCCCTTCCTCTGAATTCCGTAGCATAATGTGTACCTTTCCACATCAGATTATTTAAATAAATATTTACAAGTCTATCCCTACCTTAAACCATGAAGAAAAACTACTAGTTTTTTTTTTAGATTTTATTTATTTATTTATTTATTTATTTATTTATTTATTTATTTATGAGAGACACACGGAGTGAGGTAGAGACACAGGCAGAGGGAGAAGCAGGCTCCACACAGCCCGATGTGGGACTCGATCCCAGGACTCCAGGATCACACCCTGGGCTGAAGGCAGACGCTAAACCACTGAGCCACCCAGACATCCCAAACTACTAGCTCTTATTTTCTCTGTATTGTCCTTATCTCTGACCCTTATATACAAAAGCCCCTCAAAGTTTGCATTCTTGGAAAGGGAGCTCCAGGAGATACGAGACACTGTTAATATTTATCAAAACAATGGCCAAAACTTGTGAGTTATTGACTTCCATAAACTATCTAAAGCATCTAGTCTAGGGGAACCCTGGGTGGCTCAGCGGTTTGGCGCCTGCCTTTGGCCCAGGGTGCGATCCTGGAATCCCGGGATCGAGTCCCACGTCGGGCTCCCGACATGGAGCCTGCTTCTCCCTCCTCCTGTGTCTCTGCCTCTTTCTCTCTCTCTCTCTGTGTCTATCATAAAAATAAATAAATAAATCTTTTAAAAAAAATAAAGCATCTGGTCTATCTACGGTTCCTAATTTTAGATTCTTTTGTGCTCACCTTTTTTAATTTTTAAGTAGGCTCTACACGCAGTGGGGAGCCCGACACAGGGCTTGAACTGATGACCTGAAGACCAAGACCTGGGCTGAGCCAAGAAGTCAGAGGCTCAGACCAACTAAGCCACCGGGGCACCCCTGTCTTATCTTACTTGTAAGCAACCCTGCAAGGTAGCTGTAGTCCTGTTTTACAGATAAAGCAACCGAAGGCCAGGACAGAGGGCCAAGGGCGTCTGAACAACCTTCCCGAGGTCACAAGGTTTGCGAGTTGCCGAACCCAGCCAGACTTGGGCCCACTGGTTGAGCTGCTGTCCTGACTCAGTTGGGCGGACAAGCGGACCTTCTCTGGCTCTCGAGAGGGTAGCGGTCTCTGGATCTGCGGGGACTGAGAGAGGAGCCTCACCCCGTCACCTCCGCGACAGCCTAGAGCGCCCTCCTCAAGAAAGCGCCCACGCGGGCACACTCACAGCTGCGGGCCCCCCCCCCCCCCCCCCGCTGCCCCGAGACCCCGCCTCCGCGGTATTCGCCAAAGCACGTAGCGTCACTGGACCCTTTGCTCCAGCTCCGCCAGCTCAGGCCAAGAAGCCCGGGGTGCGCGCGCGGTCGGGCCTCCCAGCCCGGCCTCTGGGTGAGGGAGAGGCGGGAGGAGGGGAGGGGGAGGGGCGAGGGAGGTGGGGAAGGGCTAAACGTTCTCACAGACGCTGGGTACTGCCGACGGTGGTGCGGCCACTGCCCTCGGGACACTAAAGCTCGTCCCGTACCTTCTTCCGCTGTCCTGTGCAGCGGGCCGGCTCTGCGAGCAGCTCCAGTTCCGCCGACCGGACACCGAGGGCGGAGGCCGCGGCAGGGAGAAGCCCCGCCCAGCGGCTGCGGCGGGAACGGGCCCCCGCGAAGGTCCGACAGGACGCGGCAGGCATTTACCTCAGACCGCGCCGCTGCCTCCCGGAGGCCGCGCCCAGGCCTCCCTCACCGCCTCCAGGGTGCTCGGTCCCTCCCGACACCTCGGGCCAGGAACCGGACGGCGAGAGAAGGGGATAGGGCGCAGAGGGGGCCTCCAAAGGCCGCAGGCAGGGAGCGGCGGCAGCCGGGTCCGGCTGCCGAGGCGCGAGGAAGGGGCGTGTCCTGGCGCATGCGGAAGGCGGGGCCAGGGGCGAGGGGCGGGCTAACCCGCGACGCCCTGGAACGCTGATTGGCTGCACAGCGTGGAGGCGTGAGGAGGGGGCGTGTCCTCACGTGAGCCCTCCTGGGGGCCAAAGGTGTCTGGGTAGGGAGGAGGGCGCGTGCGCGGACCTTGTGGCCGGCTCCTCCTTCTCCTCTTACTGGGTGCAAAGGGTAGGCGGTGTTAGTCTGGACATCAGCCCCTCATCTGCGCTTGCGGACTCTGGCCATGGCGGGACCTGAGTGGGAGTCGCTGGAGCAGTGCTTGGAGAAGCACCTGCCACCCGCAGACTTGCGGGAGGTGAAACGCATTCTCTATGGCAAGGAAACCAGGTCTGGGGCCCAGAGGATGGGGGGTGGGGAGACCTTGGGGCCAGAGTGTGTGAGTCGGAGGAACCAGGGAGAAGGCTTTAGGATCTGAAGGGTTCTGTGGGAGCAATGAAGATCTGAGTTGGTAAGCAGAGGCCTTAGGATGTCTAGATGTGATGGCTCTGGGCCTCAGGGGTTGCACAATCCTCAAGTGACCCTTTACAAGCCACTTTGTCCCTAGTTGCTTAGAACCCAGAAAGGAAAAGCATCTGGAAGGAAAAGGACAGGTTTTTATTCTCTGTAGCTTTCTCTGTGGCCGCCAAGCTCTCCTTCCCTTCTTCCAGGGACCAGCTGCCTCCCCAGAGCCAGGCCTGTGCTCTGGGTGTCTGGGTTAGTGCCTCCAGCAAGTCTACTGATTGTCTAGGCCCAGCCCCTACTTCCTGCAGTGACTGGGCCTCTGGCAGATCCTTGGAGGTAGAGGCTAGCTGGATCTGGCTGGAGAAGGGACCTTTCCTGCTGGCAAGCCACAAGAGTTAGCTACCACAGTCAGTGCAAATGTTTTTCCACTCCCAGCCAGCTGTGTGCAATCACTAGGACTTTCTGAGGTTGGTGCACTGCTGGACACTGGGGATACAATGCTAGAGAACACTTTCACTCTTGTTTCTCTTCAGTACACTTTTCTCCAAGCAACCAGAAGATGTAAATTATATCTTGTTGCTTCTTTGCTTAAAACTCTGAAGGATTCCCATGGTTCTGTTTTGGAAACCCAAACTCTGACCCAATGAGTTCCTGACTTAATGTCCTTCCACTTTCTTGCCTATTGGAGGACTCCCCATGAGCCGTCTGGTCCCCCTCCCCAAGGCTACTTCCTGACCTTGTGGCAGTAACCTTGAGGCAGGAAACTAACTGATCAACCTGAAACTCGAGGGTGTTGATTGGATCAGTGGTTCTCAGCCACTCCCTGTAGAGGAGTTATTGCAGAGAGGTCACATCTCAGATCTCAGAGAACATAAAGTGAACTTTACCATTCACTAGTGAACATAGCTAGTGGTAAAGGTAGAACAACTGCCTTTGGGAGGTAGGAGTGGTACAGAACTCTGTCGTAAAGGGCTCTTTACCCAAAGAGGGATTCCGGGGACTGGATGACCTTCAAGGTTCCTCCAGTGAAATAATATTTTCCACCACACTTGTCAAGAGGGAAGCCTCTGAGAGTTGAAGGTGTCTGCCATTTTTTTTTAAAGATTTTATTTATTTATTTATTCATGAGAGACAGAGAGAGAATGGCAGAGACACAGGCAGAGGGAGAGGCATGCTCCTCGCAGGGAGCATGACATGGGACTCAGTCCTGGGTCTCCAGGATCAAGCCCTGGGCTGAAAGTGGCACTAAACCACAGAGCCACTAGGGCTGCCCTGAAGGTGCCTTAAAGCAGAGGTCTCAGGTTGGGAACAGGTGTTTTTTTCTTTCTTTCTTTTTTTTTCTTTTTTTAAAAAAATGAAGTAGACATGTTCTTCTGGCAAAAGAAATGGAGAGAGTTTGTGGTGTCAAAGAGAGGTAAAGTGCAAGAGTCTTAGGACAAGGAAAATTTCTCATACAGGTGACTGGCTAGAGCACATTCTAAAAACTGGGATAAGGACTGCCTTGCAAAAGGGACCTTATGGAGCATTTGGATCTTTCTAGAGTGGGGAGGGATTATAATGGGCAGTAAAATGGGAGCCAGTATCTATTGGCCAGTAACAACTGGGCCTCATCCTAGGGCTGGCTTATAATAACTGTTCATGAAAGGTTCTCTTCCACTCAGCACTGAGGCCTTCCAGGCTTTACCTCGAGTGTATTATCTTCTATATTTGCTTAGTCCTTGCAATTGGGTGGGATTTGACTATGCACAGGATTGTGAACTGAAGATGGAAAATCATTGGTCATTTAAAAACTCTTTTCCCGCTTAAACCCTTGCTCATTCCTCATAGCCTGACTCAGACATGGTCAACTCTGTGATGGCCTGGTGGGACCCCTCAGCCCCTCCTCAGGCCTCCTGACTGCATTCCACACAAGACCACCTTCTCTCCCGATTCCTTGCTGAATCCATCCAAAGACGATGCTTAGTAAAAGTTTGCTAAGTGAATGAGCTGAATGGGGTTTTGCCTGGGCCAGGTAAATTAAATCCTCAAAGAACACGAACTCTCAACTTTAAGACAGCCAGAACCAAGAGGCATTTATTAATTCAGCAAACATTTATTGCATGTTTACTTTTGTCCTGAGCACGAGAAGTACAAGGATGAGTAAGCTATGGCTCCCTCCCACCCTGAGGGGCTTTCCGCCTCTTGGTGGTTGTCCTACATGGTGAGAGAAGGATGCAAGGAGAGCTAGAGAGAGCGTATATATGTGGAGGTGGGGTTGGATCAGGAAGGTTTCCCAGGGGCGCCATGCTTGGACTGCATCCTGAAGGAGATGGAGAAGTTGGTTTGGAGACAGGAAGGACACAGGTACTCCGAGTCAAGGCCCAGACACCAAGGAGCATGCTCATTTGGGGACTGCAGGTGTACAATGCTGTAGAGGAGGCAGAATTAGCCATGGTAGATCCAGGGGCTCTGTACACCATGCTAAGGCAGTGGGACCTGTCCTAATGGTAGTGGGAGCCTTTCAAGAATTTGAAAAGAGCAGGTGAAAGATGAGGCCTAAAGTAGAGTGCCTGGGGGCCAAGAGGAGGAAGGATTCCTCCCAAGGCCAAGGTCTTAGTAGGTCAGCAGGCAGTGTAGATAGCCAAACATAGCAAAGGAGGCGGATCATGCCAATTTCTGGCTTCAGTCAGGTGGCTGGTTCATTCATCTGACGGGGAGTAGCTTTGGGGAAATCTGATGAGTTGTATTGGGGATGCTGTTCAGTTTCCTAGGGCTGCTAGAACAAATTACCACACACTGGTGGCTTAAACCAAAAGAAATTTATTCTCACAGTCCTGAAGACAGGAAGTATAAAACCAAGGTGTCAGCAAGGCCACACTTCTCCAAAGGCTCTGGAAGAGAATCCTTCCTTGCCTTCTCTAGTTTCTGGTAGCTTCTGGCATCCCTTAGCTTGTGGCAGCATCACCCCAATCTCTGCCTCCAACAAAAGCAGGACCAAGGAAACCTCTGCCTCTCTGTCTTCATATGTCCTCCTTCTCTGCCCCCTGTCTCCTCTGGACATTTCTTATAAGAATACCTGTCAGGCAGTTTGGGTGGCTCAGTGTTTTTGTTTTTGTTTTTTTTTTTGGCCCAGTGGTTTAGCACCACCTTCAGCCCAGGGCCTGATCCTGGAGACCCGGGATCAAGTCCCACATTGGGCTCCCTGCATCCCTGCATGGAGCCTGCTTCTCCCTCTGCCCGCCCCCCTCTCTGTCTCCCTCTGTCTCTCATGAATAAATAAATAAAATATTAAAAAAAAATACCTGTCACTGGGTTTAGGGCTTGCCTGGATAGTCCAGGGTGATATTATCTTGAGATCTTTAATTACATCTGCAAATATCCTTTTTCCAAATAAGGTCTCATTCACAGGTTGTGGGTATTAGGATGTGGATGTTATCTTTTGGGGGGGGCCACTTTTCAGTCCACTACAGGGTCTATGCAGAGGTGGTCCTCATCAGGGGAGGCTGGGCTTGGGATTGTCCTCATTCCAGGTGGTAGAGTAGACACAGAGTGGGACAGGCCCGAGGAGGGACTCAGGAGAACCTGATGTTAAAAGAATCAGAGGAAGTAGAGACTTTGCATGTTTCTCCAGAGTTGAGGAAGTAGGGGTAGGGGGCCCTAGGGCAGATATCAAGGACACTGAGCAGGATAGGGACAGAGTGTTAGATGGTATAGGGAGGTCTAGAAGGATGAAAACAGGAGTGTGAGTCTCTCCCATTGCTAAAGAGGACCAGAGGCTAGTGGCAATTCGGCGTGGGGGAGTGGGCCCCAGGAAACGGGGCTGAGGAAGGTGAGGGAGGTGAGAGCTTTGGGGAAGCTCCCTACAAAGGGGAAGTGATGAGAGCAAGTGGTAACAAGAGGCACCTGTGGAGAGTGTCTTCTTTTTTTAATTAATTAATTTATTAATTTATTTATTAATGGGAAAGACTCAAATAGCTTGTGAGAGAGAGGGAAAGAGAGCATGAGCAAGGGGAAGGGCAGAGGGAGAGGGAGAAGCAGACTCCCTGCTGAGGGCAGAGCCTGAGGCAGAGTTTGATCCCAGGACCCTGAAATCATGACCTGAGCCAAAGTCAGACAGGTAACTGACTGAGCCACCTAGGTGCCCCTCAAATAGCTTTAATGGTGGATGTGGTAGGTCTGTAGGAAACAGGAAGAGATGTCCAAGCTATGCATATTGTTAAATAAAAAAGGCAAGTAAGGGGAAGAGCAAAATATACAGGACACCAATGTAGTTTACACACATATAGGAAAATATCGGAAAGCTACCTATAGCATTGTTCAGAGAGATTGTCTCAGGTTTGGGGCTGGAGCTTAGGGGTGGAATGGAGAAGGGAACTTAGTTTTCACTTGATATCCTTTTCACTGTTTGCATTGTTTCTCCCATGAGCATGTGTTTCTTTTGTAGCAAAGCTCTAGTTTAATTATTTAAAACACTGATAGTAAAGAGCTATTAGAGGGGAAAGATGAAGTAGTTCTAGAAGCTAGAAGTTGCAGAAGAGGCAGGAGCTGGGCTCCCTCAGGTGAGGCCTGCCTTGACCCTGGTTGGCAATGGATAGGGGCCAGGGGAGGGGCCCAGGAGAGTATATTGGGGCCAGAACAGGAAGTATGGGATTTCCTCCTTGATGTTAGAGGTGAGGCCATGAGGGGCTTTAGTAGCAGGATAAGGGGCGGAAGGACAGAAGGCTGGCTATAGGAACCAAGGCAGGATTTCCAGCAGCATTGTGATTCATCTACTGGTCTCTGCCCACCTTCACTCCACCCCTCCAGGCCATGGCTGGTCTATGTCCTACCACATCCCTGTGCCAAGCCTTTAGTGGGCAAAGTGCTTGTTTATGGGTTGGGGCTCGAGGGTCTGTTGGGTTCTCCAAGAGTAGACAAGACAGGACGTGGTGATAGACCAGCTAGATAACAGGAGGGTGGAGGTGACGAGACAACCTGAGGGTAGTTCTCTATATGGGAGGTTGGAGTGGCTTGGCCTGCACCAGGGGAATGAGTGTCCACAGGGAATGGGGTGGGGGAGGTGTGGAGGCAGCACTCAACTTAGTGACAAGGCAGGGAGGCTGCATGGCACATAATAATGGAGGCCATGGTGGTGGAAAGATGGGGAGAGCCCAACAGCTGTGGGCATTGGATGAGGAAGGACAGCCAGAGGCTGAGGAACATCTGTCATCCAGGTGACAGCTACAGGTAGGCTTGCAAAAGTGAGACAAGATCTCTTCTATCTGCTCTCTTCCTGGGATGAGACCCAGACTGAGGACAGGCCCACCAAGATGTGTCCCAAAGACAGCCTTGCTCCCCCGCCCAAGGGCCTGAGGGGAAATGGACACACAGAGAACTGTTCTCCTTCTTCCCCTGTCCCCCACGGTGACTTATCCTGGGGCTGAGTTCTATAGTGGGGGAGCCCTCCGCTTGAGGACAGGAGGACCGTGTCTGAGGCAGTCACGGCATAGGGAGGTGCGGTGTGGGCACTGCTGCTATTTCTAACCTGCTAAAGCGAACGGAACCCTGACTAGTTGAAAAGCAGGCTGATTGTCAGGGGTGGAACCGAACTTGGAGCTGTCAGGGCCGTCACATGGAAACCGCCTGGCAGGGGGCGGCGACAGGGGGGCTTGGGCTGACAGGGCTGTGATTTTGAAAGAAACGTCTTTAAGAAAGTGATTTAAAGTAGGAGAGAAATATTATTATTAGATAATGGCTGTCAGGTTATTTTTTGATGTGTTCTCTGAGTATTTCATAACCATCTTGCCCCTAGATGGTAAGGCCTTCCTGGCCGGAGGCCATGTCCCATGCACGCGCCGGTTTCACCTCCGCGCATGGCACACAACCAGCACCGGGAGGCATTTCCTGTTTGGCCAGTGGTCACGTAGGTGGAAGGTTTTATAAATAATCCATTTGCCTTTGTTAATAAACCACAAAACAGGATGAGTGCCTACATCTTTGGCCTGGACACCTGCCTGGACACCTGAGGCTCACCAAGCGCCCCCCCACCTCCCGCCCCACCAGCACCAGGCATGGGACTGCCCCTGGCTGGGAGCAGCAGCAGGACAGGGAGGTGGGGCTCACCAGAGACTTGTAACCCTGAGTGGCAAATGGTCACAGGACCACCCCCCCTCCCGCCATGCTTCAGTCCGGGCCCCTCCACCCAGCCGTCTCCTAAGCCCTGTTCTCAGCAGTAGCAGTGCCTCTGTCTGTGGCAGCCTGCCCCACCCCCCAAGCTCAGCAGAGCCCTCTGATTCTAGTCCACAAGCATTTTTGGGAACCCATTGCCTCTCTTCTTCTCTGCTGACTGCTGAGACTTACATCTCCACCCTGAGGTCAGCAGCTCTAAAACATCAACCTTTTGGCCAGTCACCCTGCAGCCCCTTCCACTGCTCCCCGACTTGGCCAGGCCTGACCACAGCGCCTCCCTGGTGAAGTCCACGCTCAGTGTAGTGTCCATTCTTATCACCAGGCAGGGCCGTCCCTCCTCCTGGCCCCAGCTCTAGCTTCCCACGACTGGGTCTTGGCACTGGGCTGCTCTGTGTGCCTTCTTGCCAGATGCCCCCACCTCTTCTCTACCTGATAGATGACTATCAGGGCAGTTGGAGGGGAATTTTAAATTTAGCGGATCTCATGCAAATTGTTTCCCTTCTTTCCTGCCCATTTAGGAAGCTTGATCTGCCCAGCAGGGCTTTTGAAGCCGCCTTGGAAGGGGACTTTGAGCTACAGGGATATGCCTTTGAGGCAGCAGAGGAGCAGCTGAGGCCACCTCGGACTGTGCGTGTGGGACTTGTTCAGAACAAAACTCCCCTGCCTGCAGATGCCCCTGTGGCAAAACAGGTGCAGCCTCTTTTAACCATAAATACGTAACCAGAGCCTTTGGCCCACTCTGTGTTTTGAACACATCCACAGTCCCTGGGTGGCCACTCACTACAGGTCCATAGGCACTATGAGTGGCCACCTAGATGCTTCTGCCCTCACCACTCCCTTCCCTGCAAGCTTACATCTCCGGCTCCTCTTTCTCTTCTGGCTCCTACCCTCTCTCTGCCTGCCTTTCACTCCTCACTGTTTTTTCCATCTTCCCCTCCACATCCTCTCCTGCGATTGATCTGAAGTTCCATTTATCAGTTGGGAGGGTGCCCTTTTGTCTGCCTCAGGCTCTCTCTGGAACTCTCTCTCTCTCAGCCTTTTGCCAGAAAGGTACCTGCCAGCATACACCAGTCAGGACCTGTCTGTCCATCCGTGATCCTGAGGGTGGGGACTCACTAAACCCAGATGTCTATCAGCTGATGGTGCCTCAGGGTGACAGGAATATGATATGCATTTCCTTATGACCTTACGGTTAATATAAATGTGACAGCATCTTGTATGTCCCTAAAGAAATACGTTGTCACAGACACAAGTGATTTGTTATATACACTTCTTCACGGCATTCCTCCAGCTGCTCAAACTTTTAAGACTTTCTCTGCAAAGGTTTCCTGGGGATACAGCATGCCCCAGAACTCCTAAGGATTCTCAAGAAAAGGTCAATTGGATTCCAAGGCTGGTTCTGCATCATCTTTCACTTTGGTCCTTCTGCTTTTGTTGGATTAAAAGATCTCTGGTTTCTCGGTTCACTTTTTGTCTCTGGATTGGCTGACTGAATGTTTCCTCAACCATCCCAGATTGTCAGGGGGCAGAGACACTGTTCTCACCCCCATGGCACCTACCTAGGAGCACACTTCATACCCTGTCAGGACCTAGCAAATATCCATGGAGTCTTGGTGTGCGGTCTCACAGGGGAGAGACAGCATCCTAAAGAGTGGGTGCTGTCTGGGTTTATCAACCTGGTTCTTCTGGTCTTTCTTTGAACAAACACTTCTGAACATCTCCTGGGAGCCAGACATTGTGCTGAGGACACCGAAAAAGATGAAGACACTCTCCTCCTGCCCCTAAGGAGCTTGTGGGCTGATGGGTGCACAGTGCACAACCACACACCAAGAGTCCATGGATATTTGCTAGGTCCTGACAGGGTATGAAGTGTGCTCCTAGGTAGGTGCCATGGGGGTGAGAACAGTGTCTCTGCCCCCTGACAATCTGGGATGGTTGAGGAAACATTCACAGTCAGCCAATCCAGAGACAAAAAGTGAACCGAGAAACCAGAGATCTTTTAATCCAACAAAAGCAGAAGGACCAAAGTGAAAGATGATGCAGAACCGGCCTTGGAATCCAATTGACCTTTTCTTGAGAATCCTTAGGAGTTCTGGGGCATGCTGTATCCCCAGGAAACCTTTGCAGAGAAAGTCTTAAAAGTTTGAGCAGCTGGAGGAATGCTGTGAAGAAGTGTATACAACAAATGGTGGTGGAGGAGCACAGCAGCACAACAGGACCAGTGCCATCGTGGGGACCCACAGGGGAGTGTTGAGGCACCTCTTGATGCTCAGCCCTTTGCTGGGAAAGTCACTCCTCTGTGGGTGACACATGATATGAATAACACATCCAGGGAAGATTAGGTGGGGTGGGGAAGTACATTCCTGATGGAGGACACACCTGGAAAATGGGATCTAGTCATTGAATGATAAACACACAGGAAAAAAAAAAGATAAGAAATACATAGGAAAATGGAAGTGGCGAGACAAGTCATGCCAGAAGCCTTGAGATCAGACAGTAGAAAGTGGACTATGTCCTGAGGCAAAAGGAGCAGTTAGCCCAGGGGATGGCCAAGGTGTGCACTGGGTGTGGGCCCCTCTTACAGGAAATAGCCAATAAGCTATACATTCCTCTGAGCACCTCCTTGGAGTAGATGGTGCTCTCCCCATTCTCCAGGTGATGAAACTGAAGCTCTGAAGGCAACATCGAGTGTGTGGGACCCTAGAGCCTCTGTACTTCCACCTTTTATTTTTTTTTATTTTTATTTATTTTTTTGTTTTTTGTATTTATGTATCTATTTAGAGCAGGAGAAGTGGAGGGGCGGGGGGACTCTCAAGCAGACTCCCCAATGAGCACAGAGCCTGATGCAGGGGCTAATCCCACAACTCTGAAATCATGACCTAGGCCAAAAATCAAGAGTCAGACGCTCAGTGAGCCACCCAGGCACCCCATGCACCTCCACCTTTGACTGTAGCAGATTTTGGAGTTAATGAGAGCAGGATATATCAGAACCTCCCCACTCTACTCATCCTGTTGCAGCTGCCTAGGTGGGGGGTTGTTGCCCAAATATGGGGCTGAGTTCTGAAACTGATCTCAACCAATAGAAGAAAATGGGTTCTAATCCTTGCTTTTTGAATTTGGCCAGGTCACTGCTCTTCATAGACGCATAGAAGCCATCGTAGAGGTGGCTGCAGTGTGCGGAGTGAACATCATCTGTTTCCAGGAAGCATGGAGTAAGTCTCTCTTGGGGTGCTTTCTCTGCTGCCTTCAGACAATAGTGTATTATCTCCATGTCACCGAGAGGACTACTTGGTTTTAAAAAATCTTCCCTTCTCTCATCTATAGAAAGATTCTTTTGTCAACCACATCAGAAAGTCAGGAATCCTGGCTTCCATGTACCCCAGTCTCATCTGGTCCTGCCAGTTCTTCCTCCGAAATTGTTCTGAACCCATTCAGCTTTTCCTCCCCATCTTCTAACCACTGCCCTGGTCTAAGGCACCATCAGCTCACACCTTGGCTTCTGTAATTGCTTCCAGTACTTCAGCCCCTTCTAACTGGTTCATCACACCTTCTAGCAAAGATCTTTACAAAACTCAACTCTGTACTGCTTAGTCTCTTCCTTCCCCCACCTCTGCAGCCTCATCTCTGCTGAGCTCTGCCCTAACCTCCCTGATCCTTCACTCCCCTACAGCACCCACTCCCTCCTTCCAGGCCACAGTGCAGCAGCTGCTCCCTCTGCCTGCCTGGCCTTCATCCCTCTTCTGCTTTCCTTGCCTTTTAGACCCTGTCCAACCTTCGCACAGAAGCTGAGAGCCCAGCTCCCTATCTAAAATTTCCCTGTTACATACTGCTGGTACCATATACCTTTATTTAATTTTTATCCAAGTTATACATGCTCATGGTTGGGAGTCTAATGGTCTGCAAGGTCTTTTACCAAAAACTAGCTATCCTCCTTCCCAGAGGCAACTACTTTCTACTCTTAGTTGGTTCTTTGAGAATCTGACTTTGTGTTGCTGCTTCCTGATTTTTCAGTTTTGCACCATCTGTTAACTTCCTCCTATGGAAGAAGACAGCATTGGTCCCTTCCTCCTCTATCTGCTCTCTTACACATACCCTTCCTATCCTCCATCCATTCTCTGCCAAGCCATTTTGTAGATTTAGATTTTTTTTCCTGAATCACTTTCTCTTTTCCCCAGAATTTGCTTTGTTTTCTGCACACCTACCCCAAATTCTATCCTAAACTTTCTTCCAGCTTCCTCAATCTTCACATATTTAGACATGTGAAGCTGTCTGTTGATTCCATCTCCTTTTTTTTAATTGTTAAGTTTTTATTTTAATTCTAGTTAGCTAACATACAGTGTTATGTTCATTTCAGGTGTACAATATAGTGATTCAGCAGTTCCATATATCACCTGGTGCTCATCACAACAAGTGCATTCCTTAATTGCCATCACCTGTTTCCACCATACCCCCCCCCCCCCCATGCTGGTTCCATCTCCTTGAAGGAATATGTTCCCAGAGCTTTCTGACTGCTCTAATCTGAATTAGTTGCCCCCTCTGCTGGCTGCCCGGCTGTCATCCTGGGATTTCCCTTCACCATCATGCTGGGGAGTTCCTTTGTCTTGTTCTTGTGTTTCTCCTATCCCACATCTTCCTCTTTCTTCATTTTCTCCCTCTTTTTGGTTGAGTAGTGTTCTGAGAAAACACATAGGAGGTAACCTTTTGGAGACCTTGCATATCTGAACATATGTTTCTCCTAAAACTAACTTGATAGTTTAGTTGGGTATTGAATTCTAGGTTAGAAGTAATTTGCTTTCAGAAGTTTAAACACATTGCTCCAGTTTCTCTTGGCTTTGTGTGTTGTTGACTAGTAGCCATTTTGACTGATGACCCACTCCCTATGATCTGTTTATTTTTCTCTAGTAGGTTATAGAATTTTCTCTTTTCTAATGCTTTGGAGTTTCATAATGATATGCCATCGTGTGTATCTATTTTATTTTTTCATTAAGTTATCAAATATTTATTGAGCACCTACTATATGCTAGGTGTCACCATAGGTACTTGAGATACAGCAGCAAGCCAAAAAGACAGACATTTCTGCCCCTAGAGGTGTCTTCTCATGGGGAATGGGGAGACAGTACATAATATGTATGTATTTTAATCCATTATTCTAGGAACTCAGCGGGTTCTTCTAGGCTAGAAATGTGGGTCCTTCAGATCTACTATTCATTAGTGATTTTCTCCTCTTTTTTCTTTCTTCTTTTCCTGTTACTTCTACTATTATAATGTTAGAACTCTGGACTAGGTCCCTAATTTTCTTAAGTATTTCCTCCTATTTTTCATCTTTGTCTTTTTGCTCAGTTTTCTGATAGATTTTATCTAATTTGCCATTCATCCTTTTGTTTCTGCTGTCATACTTTGAATTTACAAGAGTTCTTTTGGTCTGAAAGCTCCTGTTTTATGACATCTTGTTCCTATAATTGCAATACTTTCTCTTGTCTCTGAGGATGTTATGTAGCATTTTTTTCCCTCCTTCTTTGTTTCGTACTTACTCCAAATTGGTCTTTTATCCCCAGATGAATTGGGAGTTAAAAAACTGCAAGCTCTGAGTTTGTGGGAAGGGCTCCTCCCCATTGAGCTTCATGATAGGATGACTTGGTTTAGCTGTTTATTAGCTAATCCCCCATAGTAGTATCTTTGGGTCATTCTCTTCAGGCTGGCCAGAGTCCCCAGAGAAGATTCTTCTTATCTCTTGCCAAGAAGAGAAAGAGGATAGGGGTCCAGTGTGCCAATGTTTACTGAATCCCTGTTTTTCATCTTCATCTGTCCTGGCTTCCCCAAGGCCAGAGGCATTCTGTTTAAGCACCTCCAGGGAAAGAGCCTCTGGCCTTCTGCTGAGGTGGGAGAGAACTCATGCCAGCCTTGTGCAGGGAGGAGGGATCTGGGTTTCCAACTGCTTCTTAAGCAGATTTCTGACCAATTTTTGTTTGTCACCCCTTCCTGCTTCCCCACCTTCAGAGCTACGTAGTGCTTCTTACTCCTAAACTCTCCAGGGGTGGGCAGCAGCCCAGGATGTGATCCTGGGGACTCAGGATCGAGTCCCGCGTCAGGCTCCCTGCATGGAGCCTGCTTCTCCCTCTGCCTGTGTCTCTGCCTCTCTCTCTCTCTCTCTCTCTCTCTGTGTGTGTGTCTGTCATGAATAAATAAATAAAATCTAAAAAAAAAAAAAACTTTCCAGGGGTATGTGGTGGAGAGCAAGGTGTTTCCCAGCTTCCTCTACTGTTGGGAGCCTGAATTTTCTGAGCCTATCACAATATCTACCCTCATCCTTCAGCTCTCCAACCTCTTGTGTTTTGTTGCTCTTGCCCTTATCTCTGTGCTTCATCCTCCTGGGTTTGTACCTTTGCCTAAAAATCCCTTTATTGGACAGCCCAGGTGGCTCAGGGTGGCTCAGCAGTTTAGCACCGCCTTCAGCCTAGGGCCTGATCCTGGAGACCTGGGATGGAGTCCCACGCCAGGCTCCCTGCATGGAGCCTGTTTCTCCCTTGGCCTGTGTCTCTGCCTCTCTCTCTCTCTCTCTATCTCTGTGTCTCTCATGAATAAATAAATAAATAAATCTTTTTAAAAATCCCCTTATTGTTATTTGGTACAGTTGCAAAAAAGAGCAAAGGTGTGCCTCCAATTTGCCATCTGAACTCAGAAGTTCATTTCATTTTTCATGTTCATGATTACTTATACTTTCACTCGTTTGGGCAACACTTTTGATTTGTCTGCCTCCTCCATTAGACCATAAACTCCATGGGGTCATTGTCTACATAGTGTTAGTTTATTTTTCCAATTCTAATTACCACCCCTATTTTTTTTTACCACCCCTATTTTTTAACGTTAAAAAGATTTAATTGTGGAAAAATATATATAACATAATGATCACTTTAACCATTGGTAAATGTACAATTCAGTGATATAAAACGCATTCACAAAGTTGTATAACCACTATCTATGCCCAAGACTTTTTCAGTATCTCCAACAAAAAATCTGTACTCAATTAATAAATACCCCTTTATCCTGCACCTCTGATAACCTCTATTTTACTTTCTGTCTCTATGAATTTGATTACTCTAGGAACCTCATGTAAGTGGAATCATATAGTATATGTCTTCTTGTGACTGGGTTATTTCACTTTAGGATAATGTTTTCAAGGTCCATCCTGCTGTGGCATATGTCAGAATGCCTTTCCTTTTTAAGGCTGCATAATATTTTACTGTAGACCACATTTTGTCTATCCATTCCCCCCCACCCCTGTTTTGTCTTTAAAAAATTTTATTTATTTACTTGAGAGAGAGAGTGTGCACAAGCAAGGGGAGGTATGGAGAGAGAGAGAGAATCTCAAGCAGACTCCCCATTGAGTGGGAAGCCTGACACAGGGCTCCATCCCACAACCCTGAGATCATGACGTGAGCTGAAATCCAGAGGCTGACACTTGACCGATTGAACCACTCGGGCTCGGTTTTATCTTTAAATGTTTTATCGTTAATGAACAGTCCCTGCTACATGACAGACAAAATGTTTATGGTGGTTTAAGCAACTTCTTCCTTTTTTTGGATCTGGAAAGCTCTCTCATCCATTAAGACCTAGCACAGACATCCCCTTCTTTGGGGGACCCTGAGAACTCCCCTGCATAAAACTGAACACTCTGATACTGTGCAGCCACTCAAGGTTATAATTCAGTCCCCCCATCTAGGCTAGCAGCTCCTGAGGGCTGGGCTAGGTCTAAATTTAAAGCTTGACTCCTGGAGTGTTGGTTCAATAAATAGAGAATCCTCTTCCCCTCTAATCTGAAAGCTGTAGTTGGACTTTGCAGCCAGCCTCCCCCAACCTCCATTCCACATTCTTCTTTGGAAAGTTTGTTTACAGTGGTTAGGTAAATAGGAAAAGAAGCCATTAAAATGGAAATAGAGAAACTTGGAGGGTTTAGCAACCTGAAATGAAGTCAGAAAGGGAGGTTTTATTCTCTTGGGTACATGAGTCTTTCCTAATGTGTTGAAAGCTGAGAATAAATGGTCATTAAGGATCTTTTTTGTCATTAACAGCTTTTTTTGTTGACTTCCTTAAAATAGTTCATCCCTCTTTCCTGAAGGCAAGCCTGGAGAGTCTTGAGCCTGGTACCAAGGCTCCTGGGGCTGTTGTTGGCAGAACTGTGGTGGCCAAGGTGGTGGTGGTACCATTGGTAGCCTCTTCACACTGGTGCCATCTTAGAACCAGCCATCCTACAACTGAAAGGAATTGGGAGACTGATTTTTTTCATCTTCCTTCTCTGTGAAATGAAGAGAGTCTCCCCTATTTCAGAAAGATATGGGGACCAGCTGCCTATTACTGGGCCCATGACCCATGTTTGGGAAAGGCTGGCTATAATTAGTAGCCCCAAACAGGCCACCTGCCCCCACTTAAGACACTTGCCATTCACATCACACTGCTTCCTCCAAACCCTCCCTGCAGGTTTCTCATTTCTGAGTGATGTGAACCATAGCAAGCATCTGGAAACTTCCAGGAGGCTAATCCTCCTGAAAGAAATGGACTTAGGTCGTTGGAAGGAGGAAGGTCTAAAGAGTGTACAGAATTGGTCCAAAAAAAGAATTCAGTACTCCAAAGCAAGAAGAAAAAACCAAACAGCTCACTAGGAAATGGGCAAAGAGTAGGAACAAGATTGCTTCAAGGATGAACCCAGAAAGGCCAGTGACCATGTGGCAAGGTGCTTCACCCACAGGTGATAATCTAGTATATATATATAGTATATGGATTAAAACTGTGGTGCATCCAGTGGGGATGAGAAGTGGTGCCAGTTCACAACATCAGACCTGTGGACACTAGAGAGTAGGCTGGGGAGGAATGGAACACATGTAGCCAAAAATCCCTGTGCCTACCTCCATTATAGCCCCTACCCTCCCCCACAAAAGCAAGCATCATCTTGAACCTGGTATGTGTAATGTTCTGTGAACTGTTACTACATATGTAGGTACCTGCTGTTTGAAAAATAAAAAAGCAAACAAAAATCAGTTTATGAATTTAATGAAATTTCTTATTTAATTAGCCCCCTGATGGCATCTAGCCAGAGAACATGGGAATAATGCATTTATCCTTGGGGAACATTCAGTCCATCATCCAGCGGTTCCCAGACTCCTTATGGGAGTTCATTAAGTGAGTGGCTTTTCTTTTCTCTCTCCTCATGAGGGGGAACATTTCTGTGGTGATGTGCTCAGGGTACCCAGTGCCATCCTCAGTGGCCCTCATGCTTTCCCCAGGGAGTCTTGGCTGTGCTTGTACCAACCCACAGATTGGCCAGCAGTTTGGAATCTGCAGTAAAATATACATAAGATAACTCTACCATTTTAGGCATTTTTATACAGTTCAGTGGCATTAAGCACATTCACACTGTTGTGCAACCATCACAATCATCCATCTCCAGAATTTTTTCCTCTTCCCAAACTGAAACTTGGTACTCCCCCACCCAGCCCCTGGCAACCACCATTCTAATTTCTGTTTCTATGAATCTAGCTATCCTAAGTACCCACATATAAGTGGAATCCTATAGCATTTGTCTTCGAGCCTCACCCATATAACATCTGTCTTCTGTTTAAGGCTAAGATTCAGTATAAGGCTGAATAACATTCCATTGTATGGATACATACCACATTGGGTTTATCCAATCATAAATCGATGGACACTCGGGTTATTTCCATCTTTCAGCTGTTGTGAATATGAAATGATTATGCAGATACCTGTTCAAGTCCCTGAACTGTTTCAATTATTTTTAAGACTGTAGTAAAGAAGTTTGGGGCAGCCCTCTGTTTTGCTATGAAGCCTAGAAGGTTAGAGTCTGCCTGGCACCCATATTTAAGGACACAGGACACGGTAGCCAGGCTGAGACACTCAGGAGCCTTGTTATCTTGTGGAGACTCTAGCTGCTGCCAAGGAGCACCTCCTCAGAGGCCATGAATGTTGGATGTGATTCTAACTCTTTCCTCGTCACAGCTATGCCCTTTGCTTTCTGTACAAGAGAGAAGCTTCCTTGGACGGAATTTGCTGAGTCAGCCGAGGACGGACCCACCACCAGATTCTGTCAGAAGGTAGGACATTAACTGCTCCTATGACAGCAGCTGCCAAACATGTACAGGTCACAGAGCACGGCCCCAGCTGCCGGGTGTGGCCCTTCACCATGGAAAATGCACCCATTTGGTGCTTGTTTTGCCAGATGAGATTAGATAAGACTATTTGCTGCCCTTTTTATAGTGTACTTTCATTTAAAATCATAGAATTTCAGACCCAGGAGGGCTCTTAATGGCTTTTTCAGGTGAAGGAGCTGCAGCCCAGGGAGGGGGGTGACCTCTAATGGTAGGTTCTGCAACCAGCAAGTGGCAGAAGTGGCCCTTGGGGACCAGGGATGAGATTGATTCCTTGTCCAGACCTCTGCTGGTGCCCTGCATTATGTAAGCTTCTCTGTGTGGCCAGTCTCATCAGCACAGAGATGAGTCTTCATTTTTCTTTATTAAAACCATATAATGTTGTATGACCCCATGGATATGAAATGTCCAGAATAGGTAAATGAATAGAGGCAGAAAGATATAATTGCTAGGGGCTGGACAGGGAGAGGGGTTGGGGAGTTGCTGCTAATAGGTATGGGGTTTCCATTCGAGGGTGATGAAAATGTTCTAAAATTGGATTGTGGTCATGGTTGCACAACTCTGTGGATGTACTGAAAACTACCCAGCAGTACACTATATTTTCTCCCTCACCCATCAGCACTGACCTGAACAGCATACTTTAAAAGGATGAATTTTATACCATTTGAATTTTATCCTAATAAAGTAGGTATCACACACAAAAAACCCCAACTCATAACAACAAAGAGGTTACAAATGATGCCTTATCCTTATTCTTAACAAAGCACTTTTTTTCACTTCTCCATGTCCCATTTCAGATTTTATATATATATTTAGGGATTTTTTTGAGCAGAACTGTAATCACAGTGATTCGATCAAAACTTAGTGTAGTTCCAAACATCAGTGTTCTCACGCTGTAAGAAAAAAAATCTGTCATCTACCAGGTTGTTGATTCTGTGCTGTGGATAAAGGAGGAGGGGACTGGTTAAGTGGTGACTGTAGATGACAGATTTGAACCATGGCCAAAGGAAGAGAAAAGAGGGAGTGGGAATGAGAAGTGGTGCCAGAGGTTACCTGTCTCATAGAGAGGGGCCCAGGGCCTGTGGATGCCCTTACATGGCTTGGAACATCACCTTCTGCCCATTGTGCCTTTCCTCTCTCCATAAGTAGGGCCAGAGGTAGTGACAGGCTAGTTAGAGTTGAGGAAAAATGACCCTCTGGAGCTGCTTGTCCTGATGATCACCAGTTCCGTAATGTTCTTATTTGAGACAAAAGGAAGTCAGCATCAAAGAATTTGGTTTGGCTTGGTTGGTATGATGAGAAGTATGATGAATGTTCTTTTTTTTTTTATTGTAGTAACACATAAAATTTACCATCTCAGCCATTTATAAGTATATAATTCGGTGGTGTTAAGTACATTCACATTGTTGTGAAACAGATCTCCAGAACCTTTTCATCTTGTAAATCTGTACCCATTAAACAATTCTCCATTCACCCCCAGCTACTGGCAACCAATATTCTACTTCCTGTTTCAATGAATTTGACTACTTTAGATACCTCACATAAGTGGACTCATTCAGTATTTGTCTTTTTGTGACTGGCCTACTTCATGTAGTATAACGTCTCCACGGTTCACTCATGTCAAGGATGATATCCATGTCATCCATGTGATGGCAAGATTTCCTTCCTTTTTAACACTGAGTAATATTCCATTGTGTGGATATACCACATCTTTTTTAAGATTTTATTTTTAGTTTTTAAAAGATTTTACTTTTAAGTAATCTCTGCACCCAATGTGGGGGCTTGAACTTACAACCCTGAGATCAAGAGTCACATGCTCTACCAACTAAGCCAACCAGATACCCCAGATATACCACATTTTATTTATCCATTTCTCCATCAGTGGATTTTTAGGTTGCTTCTACTTTTTGGCTCTTATGAACGGTACTTCTATGATCGCTGGTGTCCATTTATCTCTTCAAGATGTTCTTCCAGATACATACCTAGAAGTGGGACTTCTAGATCATACGGTAGTTCTAGTTTTAAGTTTTTGAGAAACTGCCATACTATTTTCCACAGCTGTTGCACCAGTTTACATTTCCACCAATAGTGCACAAGGATGACAATTATTCTTACTTGGCTAAGCTTGAGGATCAGGACAACACTGGCTTTCAGTCTTCCAGAGAACAAATACAAATGATAGGTAGCTCTGAACTAAGTCTAATTATTTAGTCGGATCACTTAATTCTTCAATTAAAAAAAAAAAACTGTGACCATTGATTTAAAAGTATGACTCTGCTATATTCCATTATTTTTCCAGCTGGCAAAGAAGCATGACATGGTGGTGGTATCCCCCATCCTGGAACGAGATAGGGAGCATGGGGACATTTTGTGGAACACAGCCGTGGTAATCTCCAATTCTGGAGCAGTCCTGGGAAAGACCAGGAAAAACCACATCCCCAGAGTGGGTGACTTCAATGAGGTGAGCTGGCCCTATGAAAACTAGCTCAGCCTGCTGGCCCTTCTGTCCACACATGCCTGCAGATCTTTCTGTGAGGGAAATTCTATGTTGGATTGTGTCTCATCACACAACACTGGAACACAGTGTGGCTGTAGTGCTCTGGGGTATCCTGCCATTGTCATGTATCACATAGACAGATGGGATTCAGATGGGATTCCCAGGTGAGTCCCAAACACCAAGCACAGGGGGATATTTCTTTTTTTAATATAACCTGACTTGACTTTCTGAAATTCATCTTTGAGGTTAGTAGTATATAGATTAAACCAAAATAAATTGTGCACAAACGTGAAATGATTCCTGCAGCTCCTTTCAGACTCTGAGCTTGTCACTCGTCATGGTCTTGTCACTCGTTTGGGAAGTGGGAATCTTTGTTCGTAAATAACATGAGGTTTTAGCCATGTCAGTGTGTGGATAGCAAGGGTAAGTGTAATCAGGTAAAGCTTTGTGCCCATGATCAAGGTATAAGTCAAGAGAGCTATTCTGATTAGTTAATGCCGAGGCATGAGTGGGTTGGATGAAGAGGGGTGGACGTTTGAAGGAGAGAAGTAAACTCCACCTAATACCTAAGATAGGAAACCTTAACTTGATCTGCAATAAATACCATTGTTCAGAATGTGATATCCCCAGTCCTTTGCTACTCTCCCTGATTGTGGAGGTACCAGCCATACTCTCAGTCTTGTCAGGAAAACAAGGAGGCATCTACAGAGCTAGATGACGTTCCCTAGGGAGAAAAAAACAAAACAAAACAACCCTAGTGTTTCTTAGTGACAGCTGGAGGGGGTTGGGGGGGAGGGGGAAGATGTGCTCATCACCTGTTTACCCTGGGATTAATCTTTAGCTCCCAGCAGATAGTGAAGGGCTTGTCTCAACACACCAGGATCTAGTCCAGTGTCCACCACATGTACACATCCTGGTTGCTGTCTGACCCTAACAAATTCTGAAATTAATGGGAGGAGGCAAAATGTTCTGGGAGTAAATCCATTTGAGACCTCAACGAGCCCTCTAGCCACCCACCCCCAAGCCAGGGCCATCCATGAAAATATCCCAAAGCGAGCACCCCAAGGGGGGCAGACAGAGAGGCAGACATAGTAGGACTATGTCCCATCTATCTGCCCTGAAGGGACATCCCTAGTCCTAGGTAGGATGCCCAGGGAGCTCTGTGGAGAACACTTTCAGGGTGTGAGTTCTAGTCTCAGATTAGCCTTCATCAGGGGCACCTGGGTAGCTCAGTGGTTGATCGTCTGCCTTTGACTCAGGTTATGGTCCCGGCATCCTGGGATCAAGTCCTCCATCAAGCTCATCGTGGGAAGCCTGCTTCTCCCTCTGCCTGTGTCTCTGCCTCTCTCTCTCTCTGTGCCTCTCATGAATAAATAAATTAAAATCTTAAAAAAAAAAAAAAAAAGATTAGCTCTCATCAGCTGAACGAGTCACATAGCCACCAAAGCCCTGGTGTTCCCCTGGCAAGCAAGGGTTGCTCTGGATGAGTTTTCAGTCCCTGCAGCTCCGACATTCTTCATAGGAACGTGTGGTTGGTAAAGACATTGACTAACTCATGTTAACATTGACCAAACCTTAACCATTAGGTGTACCATGACTGAAACCTAACCAAAGTTTATTCTTAAAATACTGTGGGAAATTGCTTTGGGGATTTTTTGGACATGCCATGAAAGAAATTGTGGGTAAATGCTTCAGCCATGGTGATTTCCCAATTGTTGGCTTATAGTTATTGTGTCTGGTTTCTTAAATTTTTCTTTTTTTTTTTAACATATTGAAGTTTTGGAATTTAGAGTCATAGCCAAGATTGTTACTTTTGGGGGTACTGGCAATATTTTATTTTTTCTGTCAGGTCTAAGGAAAGAGAAATCATACAGCTCAGAGATTTTCATATATGGCCCTTTGTTTTTCAGTCAACTTACTACATGGAGGGAAACCTTGGACACCCGGTGTTCCAGACTCAGTTTGGGAAGATTGCAGTGAACATTTGCTATGGGCGTCACCACCCTCTCAACTGGCTCATGTACAGCATCAACGGAGCTGAGATAATCTTCAACCCGTCAGCCACTATCGGAGCACTCAGGTGTCTCAATAGGCAGGATCTGGGAGGGTTCTTGGGACCTCACTATCTTCTGCCTATGGAAGAAGATAACCCTGCCAAGCTGCAGGGTTCAGAGCTGGGTTTAGTAAACTATAGCAGGCAAGTGCGGCCACGAGGTTGTCTAACAAATCTGAGACATGGGATTGTGTGTCGTATATTTAACCAGTTTTCTGTGGGAAAAAAACCCAAAACTCAACATCAGTTAAGACACCCCCCCCCCCCCCCGCAAAGAGCTACTCTGCTATAAAATGCCATTTCTTTGCTGTTATTCTGGACACTGAGATGATACCAGTCCCCCTCCACTAATGCCATAATTGTCAGGATTCCAAAGAGCTCCTCTTCTAAAGTGTCCAAAGCATAGTAGGTGCCTGGCCAGCATTAGCCCCCTACCCTGTCACAGTCACTGTTTCCCTGATAGGGGGACTGCAGATTCCTAAGCCTCTTGTCTGCAACATCCAGCACATGGAGGACAGATGCCTTGATGATAGAAGGAGCAAATGAGGGAATCAAAGCTGAGAAGGTCCTTAAGAGATCAGCCAAGTGGCTCTGGAATTTGTTTTTAACCAGCAGTGTTATAACACCCAACATGCATTTAGGTGTTAGCTTCATCCTGAAACAGATAAATCTATTCTGATGAAGGCAGTGGGATGGGCCCTGGCAGTCCCTGGGCTCCTGTGCAAGACCCCTGGGGCCCTTCATTTAATAATGGCTGGGAGCTAAGATGATCCAGCATGACTGCACTTCCTCTGCTTCTCTCTTCCCCAAAGGCTGAGTATTTGGGTGGTTTCCAGTTTTACATCATTAGCAAGTACCAGAGCTGTAGGAATTTATGTGCAAATATCTTTCTTCCCAACTCACTTTCTCCAAGGCAGGATTCCTGGATAAGGAGGTTCTGCTGGCTTTCACTCCTGATGGCCCTAGCAGTGGGATGCTGGTGGTGGGGGAGAATCCCTGGTCCTTCTTTGGGGGGCAGCTGGGACAGTTCCAGTGGGCAGCTTTGAGTTCTCTGTCGGCCTACACCTGTCACTCTTCTCTTTTAACTAAATTTCAGTTGAATTTCTTCTGAAGGTCAGAATGTGACATTTACTTTACCTTTTCCTTTAAGCACGATGCCCCCTTCTCAAGAGCGACATCCCCACAGCATTCTGATTTGCACAGCAGGTTCCTCAGTGAGCCAGAATGCAAACCTAGTGGGGCCACCTCAGGTCAGCTGCCCCCTCCATGTGCCTAAATTTCCTATCTGTATGGAGGAGGGGCGCTGTTGAGGAAAAGGGGAAAATTTCCTCTTCGACATTCTTCATCCCCAAAGAGTCTCCCTGGGGCCTCATGGCAGCTTGGTTACTATGACAGAGTCCAAAGGCAGCTGTGACGTAGGGTAATTACTGGTCATCTAGCATCCGGACCTGGGTAGAACTTCCAGGCCACCTCGGTGGGGCAGCTTCCTCCTGCAGGCCATGTGTAAGGCATTCAGCAAGCGCCATCTACCTGCAGGGGTCCCTTGAGGAACCAGAAGCCAGTGTCCTGAGCATCTCTGCCTGAACTGGCTCCTGGGCCAGGGCAGGCAAAGCTGCAAACTCAGATGGCCGCCTCCCTGACCTTATTCTGTCGGGCTTTTATCAGCCCCAATTAAGCAAACAGAAGCACCTCAGTGTAATATGCACATAACTGCTTGTGTCTTCAGCAGCCTATTAGGCTTATTAAAAATTATTGATTTTCCTTCCTCAACCAACAATCATTCAACTCATGCCTTCAAGGGTGTGGTGAGGCTGGCAGTTAAAACGATAACAGGTCCTTTGGAAAGCAGTATGTTTCATGAGCTCCCAAAATGTTCACACCCTTTGACCAGATAATTATACTCTTAGAGCTTTACCTGACAGAGTATCTAAAAGAGGAGGAGAAGGCTGTATGCGTGAAGATGTTTCTGGCAGCTTTATTCATAATAATAAAAGAACTAGAGGCGAGAGAAATGTCAGGGTTAGGTAAATTTCAGCCTATCTCTTCCATGTTAGGCCACAACACACTGAAAAGTCATTACGAAGATAATTCAGCATCGTGACAAAAGCCTGTGAACAAAGAAAGATGTTTCCAGGCTGTGGTCAGAACTCTGTAAACATCTTTTGCCAAGGATGGGTGTGGAGTGTGGAAAAATTACAACAGATGGTTTATTAGGTTGGTGGGATTTCTGAGTGATTTTCTTAAAATGATAAATGATTTATTTGTGGAATTGATGGAGACTGTTTTTCAGCACAAGGCCAGGCAAATCCCCACCAGCTGCACACAAGCAATGGCTTCTGGAACCATCCATTCCTTCTCTGGCATGTCCTGTCCCCTCATTACATGTGCTCTGTGGGTTGGTAGGGTGTCCCTCGCTCATTTTGAGGTCCCACAGTTCTAAGCATACAATAGACTTGAAGTGTTTTTTTGATGAACTGAACTGTCCTGACGGTGCCATGCAGCCTGTGTGCTTGAAGATTTCTGCCATGTATGTGTGTTAATAGGAGAGTGGAGATTCCATCCCATTGATGCATGTCTCCTTCCCACTGTGATTATTTTTAGGGGCTAGTGTAGCCACAGTGGGAATAACGCAGATGGCCCCATGTCCCAGTGGGCTCTCCGTGATTCCCGCACATGCTGGGCTCTCATGAACCTCCAGCTTCCTTTCCCTTGCTTGTTTTGAGAGCCCAAGTTTTATTGCCAGCTGTGGGTTTGAGTCCTACGCAACGTACCCTCCCAGAAGAATTGCAAGAAAGATGTTTTATGGCACTCACCCTGCAACTGTCTATTTAATTCCTGAAAATGTCATTTACGGGTGTGTTTCTATAAAAATCCTTTCTTAAAAGTTTTGTCAGCTTGGCTTAGCAGCTGGGGCGAAAAAAGCAGCAAAATGAGTCCCCTCAATCAAGCTTGTGATTTTTTTCCCCCCAGATTCATGAATCCTCCTGAGAATTAGGCTTGTGACAAGCACCCACTCCCTCCACCTACTCCCGGTTTAAACCAGGTGCACACTGACAGGAAGGAAGATTCTAGGGCATTTTTCTCGCAGTCACTCAGTATTTCTAAGTGGGCATTACACCTGTCAATCCAGAATCTTAATGATGTTGTTCCTCAGACAAGAGATAATTAGCACCAAGAAGGTCCCCTGGATTCCGTGGCACATTGTAGTTAGTGGGCTGGAGAAGGACAGGGTCTTCAGTTGGGGCAAGCTTTCCCATCATGTCCCACATATGTGGGCACCGAAGTGAGGAAGTCCTGCAGCTCAGCTGTGCCCATGTGGTGCCTCCTTCCTGGGCCAGTAAGAGGATCAAGGAGCCCCTGCTTAGAGTCTCGAGGTTCAAAGGAGGAAAATAAGAAGGCACTGGGATGGGGACCGACTCAAGGGAGGCGACATCTGCTACAGAATCCACTTACCCCTTCCAGTTACCTAAATTCCTTTCAGGTTTACTCTGTTGGCTTGACCTGAAATCTCTCCCTCTGGAGACTGCTTTGCAAGTCAACAGAGCAGGGTAGGAATTAGGCAGCCGCTTGAGCCTTCATGGGTGCATGAGCCCCTAGGCCTGCAGCTTCCTTCTTACATTTGCCAGGTGAGGCTCTGCCCAGCCCGGAATATAAGTTCCTCACCTGACCCAAGAGGAGGGAAGGAGAGAGAACTAGCAGTTAGGGTGCTTCTGCGGCATAGCCCCCTCTAGAAGCTTCACGTCAATGGTCAGTCTTTACAATATCCCTTTAAGGAACTTTCAGAAATGGAAACTGCAGCTCAGCACTGCTTCAGCTTGCAGCAGGCCTGGCCCCAAAAGGCTGCTTGGGCTTAAGCATGGGACAAGTTGGCCTGCTTGTGGGTTTGGGACATCTGCAGCCACAGTCTCCCCGGCCATCTCCACCGCGGACCTGAGAAGGCCGACAGCCTGGGTGGAGCTCAGGGCCAAGCACCCACCCAGTCTGGCTGGGAAGTCAGCCACCTGGTTCCTCTCTTTTCTCTCTCACAGCGAGTCCCTGTGGCCAGTTGAGGCCAGAAACGCAGCCATTGCGAATCACTGCTTTACTTGCGCCATCAACCGTGTAGGCCAGGTAAGTCCCAGCAGTCTGGCTGGGCTTGGTCAACCAGGTGTGCTGGGGACGGGACAGAGCTGCTAGGAAAGCTACCTGCCCAGAGGGGGGCCTGGCCTCTTTGACCAGCAAAGGACACAAGGGAAGCAACTGCCTGCTGGCCCCGGTGGAGACACATTACACCTCTTCCCTCTGTTCCCTCTCTGTGTGCGTGCCACAAATCCTAGGGTACTAGAAGAGGGGAGACTGGCTTCATCTGTTACTTTTAAAGGTAGTACTATGTCTCTCTTCTGTTTTGGTCTGTTTTGGTCTGTGGCTGAAACGCTTTTGAAAGGCTGTCACCCTGTCACCACCAAGTCTCCTGTTTCGTATTTTTCCCCATTGACCCCGTGCACTAAGCAGTCTTGACTACCAAACACAGTGCGTTCATTATGTAATAATACTCTTCCTCATTCTTATTAATCGGATGTCAAACTCTAATCAGAGCATCTGCTCAGGCTGAGATAGCCAAGGTTTCTATACAGTAAGTCGGCCCAATTTCTGATAACATGAAGAAACACAGTGCTTTCATTAGCCTGTGTCACACCGTCACAATTTGAGGTAGTTTCCATTAGGCTTTGGGGAACAGACTAAAAGCAGTGTGTGAGCACCCCCGTTCGTCCCTCCAGAGACCCTAAGTTGGGGCTTTATTTCCCAGGCAGACAGACCTCAGCTGCCTGCCGCAGCCCTGAGAACCACTCTGCACAGTCTTTTTCTTCCCTCTGGGCAGATTATCAACTCCCCAGAGACGAAGTCCAGGTTTTTACCTTGCCTGTCAAATTCCCTGCTGGCCGCCTGTGTTGGCCCAGTGCTCAGCAGGGACATTTCATAAGTACTTGTTGATTGCCCGGCCAGTACAGGCCATTCTTTTTCTCCCTTTAACTGTTTCTTCCTTCAGTCCTCTTCAGCCTGACTTTGCGGTGGACGCGGTGGTAGTGCCACCTATAGGTTTACCTTACCTCGGTTTTCTTTCACAGGAGCACTTTCCCAATGAGTTTACCTCTGGAGATGGGAAGAAAGGTATGTTCCAGGAATTTCCGTGATTGGCTGCTGCAGAAGAGAGGGCCTCACTGTGCCATTATCTGTCTGCCTCCTCCGGGCAGGGGGCAGGGTCAGCCCCACAGACTGTTTCTGCACGTGTGGTGTACTGTTGGAGGGGCGCACTTCTCTCCTGACTATGGCTGGGTCCTGGGCTTGTGCCCACCTCATTCCCCAATTAAGGATGAAAAGGCTTTGGGTCAGACTCCATCCCTCCCCTGGGACTGGTAAGAGAATGGTCCTAGAAGACATGGGAACTCCTTTGTGCACTCTTTGAAAGCCGGGGTACTTTACTCACCCCACACATCTCTCTCTTCCTTTGTCCTTGCTCACCTGCCACCACACCCATCCCAAGCTGCACAAATGTCCCAGAACATTAGTGTGGACTGCCTTGGGTTCCTTGAATTCACAGCTTGTTTTTTTTTTTTTTTTTTTTTTTTTAAGATTTATTTATTCATTCATTCAGAGAGAGCAAAGAGAGAGGCAGAGACACAGGCGGAGGGAGAAGCAGGCTCCATGCAGGGAGCCCGATGTGGGACTCCATCCCGGGGCTCCAGGATCACACCCCAGGCTGCAGGCGGCACTAAACCACTGCGCCACCGGGGCTGCCCTCACAGCTTGTTTTGATCTGAAGGCAGGTACCACCTCACCTCTGCTAGGAATCCCCCACTCACTGGTCCCAACTCCGGCTGGGAATGTGGGAGGGAGGTCTCAGAGTTAGCTTAGGGTGTCCCCTAGAAAGGCAGAGAGGACTGAGCAGGTCTGTTTTCCAGGAAAGCACTTTCTAAGAGGGTTCCAGGGGCACCTGGGTGGCTCAGTGGTTGAGCGTCTGCCTTTGGCTCAGGTTGTGATCCCGAGGTCCTGGGATTGAGTCCTACATCAGGCTCCCTGCAGGGAGCCTGCTTTTTGCTCTGTCTATGTCTCTGCCTTTCTCTGTGTGTCTCATGAATAAATAAATACAATCTTTAAAAAATAAAATTAAAGGGTTCCAGATCCCCTGACGTGAGGCCCCAAATGTCCAGTCTCCAATCCCAGTTAGCTCCCTACAGACAGAAATGCAGAAAGGCAGGGGAATGAGGTCCACTGGGTGGCTGATGTGCCCAAGCCCCTGCTAGGCCCTGCACTGTGCCCACCTGCTCCTTACTTGCCTATGGTGTAGCTCTTAGTGCCACTTGACTTGTGAGGGGACCCAGGCGTGGAAGGAAAGTACGATAGACACAGCTGGTGAGGCAAGTGAAAGCAGAGCCTCTAGCTCACCATGTTGGGCCACCACAGGAAGCAGACACACAAGAAGCTCTGGAGAGCTATGTGACTCCCTTGGGCTGAGGGTGGCTAATGTTGGAAATAAGGGCTAACACTTACACAGGGGTGACCTTTAACAGTTCCCAGGGGCAGCGGTGAGGGCTGTGAGGGTGACTTTGCAGCCTCAGGCCTGAGGAGGGAAGCATGTCCTTTGTGTGTGTTGGGGGGGGGGCGGTGGCCCAGAGATGGTGGGGAGGATGGCACAGACACTTTGTCCTGCCGTCACTGGATATGCCTACCCCTCTGCAGAGTCCACCATGTGCCTGCACAAGCTTACAGGGGATTTCTTTCACTTCTTCAAAGCTCACCGGGACTTCGGCTACTTTTATGGCTCGAGCTACGTGGCGGCCCCTGACAGCAGTCGCACTCCTGGGCTCTCCCGCAACAGGGACGGGCTGCTGGTGGCTGAGCTCGACCTGAACCTCTGCCGGCAGGTGAATGACATCTGGAACTTCAAGGTGGGTCCCCAAGTCCCCTGCTGTTGCCCTGCTCTTCCCTTTGGGCCCCCATTCTGCTCGCAGAGCTGGAAACCACAGCCACTGGGTTTGCTCTCAGGAGCAGCCAGATGAGGCTCCAAGCTGAGCAGAGGGCCAGGTCTCTTCCTCCCAGGGCTGGTGTGCGAGGGAGGAGCCACTGGGTCAAATGATGCCAAGGCGGAAGACCTTAATAAATTCTCCTCTTGTCTGATTTAGATTCTGGGCGCCTTCAAACAAATTAATCTCAATTTCATTTGTCCAGAGAATAGAGTGGATTGGCTTCTCTAATCCTTTTTTTCCTTTCCAGGCATTTGCACTTATCACAAGATAAATGTGGGTGTCTGGCTTTGCCTGTGGCCTGGCCCCATGGTCTAGGCCTTGACAGGAGAGGCAAATGGGTCACGCAGAGAAATGGAATCTAGGCCCAGCTCTGCTACTGCCTTTCTCAGTCACCCTAAGCAAGACCTTTCTGCTCCGGGGCCCTAGTATGCCCACTTGTAAAACAGGAAGCTGTACTGGAAGGCCTCAAGTGGCCTTTGAAACCTAATACATGTGACACCAGGGGCCATGGGAAGAATGTAAGTGCCTGCCCTCCTGGAATGGGGTGGTGACAGCCGTGGCCTAGAAGCCCCTGAAATGTACCCTCTCATCCTGGATGCAGGTGGAGTTTGTTACATTAGTGTCCAGCAGTATTTATACCGACTCAGAACCCATTTATATGTACATTCATTATTATATACATTCATTAAATGAATGTCCTTATGACTGCGTGACTTTGCCCAGGGTGTCTGGGAGAAACTACTTTCCCTGTTACCTGAGCATGTTTCCTGAGTCTCAGATCCTCATCGGACAAATAAGGCATTGCCCACATGAGTGTCTTCCTCTGAAGCTCAGACTCATGCAGGATTCCACACAATAAACAATGCTTTCTCATTGGTAACTTTCTGAATACAAAAAGCCACCCCCCACCACCCCCCAGACAAACTATGGTGATGGGCATGAGGTCCTGTTGGGTTTTGGGAAGGAGAGAGAGAAATGTCTGGGTGTGAGCACCCGGGTAGGTTTTCCAGCCCTGCCCCCACTCTCTCCCAGACCCGGAGCCAGAAGACCAGGGTGCAAATCTCAGCAAACTCCATTGCTGCCTGGGAACCTGGAGCAGGTCACTTCCCTCTCTGGGTTGTACGCTGTTTTGGGGTTCTGCAAGACCTCAGGATAGCCCTCCTCCCTTCTGCCTTGGGGCAGGCCTCGTCTTTGGGATGACAGGGCACAGAGGTCTTCTAAAAAGAGGAATCAGCGTATGTGAGTCATCTCGGCATCTGTCATCTTTGCTATCCACTGGTATCAGTGCTGAGCCATCATCACACGGGAGTTATTTCTCCAGATGCTAGTCTGAAACTGCCCTGTCCGGGATCCCTGGGTGGCGCAGTGGTTTAGCGCCTGCCTAAAGCCCAGGGCGCGATCCTGGAGACCCAGGATCGAATCCCACGGCAGGCTCCCGGTGCATGGAGCCTGCTTCTCCCTCTGCCTGTGTCTCTGCCTCTCTCTCTCTCTCTGTGACTATCATAAAAAAAAAAAAAAAAAAAAAAAATTTTGAAACTGCCCTGTCCTCTAGCCTTCCCGGCAAATTTCTGGCTCATGGCTGCCCTCTAGTGGCAAGAGGTGGTGGTGAGTAAATGAGGGGCGTGTATAAAACCTAATCTGCCTGTTTTGCTTTCAGATGACCGGCAGATATGAGATGTACGCTCAGGAGCTTGCAGAAGCCATCAAACCCAACTACAGCCCAATATCGTGAAAGAATAGCTGGATTTTAGCTCCTGCCTGCCAAGGAGGGCACCTCTGCCCCTAGCAGATCTGCAAGTACAGTAGGCTTTACATGTGCAAGTTCTCCCCGGTGATATCCTGGTAACATTTCTGTCCACATAGGTTTAAAAACACTTAGACAGGGGGGGATGCCCTCAGCAGTTGAGCCTCTGCCTTGGGCTCAGGGCGTGATCCTGGAGCCCCAGGATCGAGTCCCACATCGGGCTTCCTGCATGGAGCCTGCTTCTCCGTCTGCCTATGTCTCTACCTCTCTCCTTCTGTGTCTCTCATGAATAAATAAATAAAATCTTTTTTCAAAAAAAGAAAGGAAGGAAGAAAAATGCCTAGATAGGGAGGGTATATTGAAGAATAACTGTCCAGTGGGTATGAGTTTCCTTCCTGGATGATGAAATCTTTTGGGCTTACACAGAAGTGTTGCTTACACAACATTGTGAATGTGCTAATGTAGAATGCCACTCAATTGTATACTTTAAAATGGCTAAATTTATGTCATGTGAATTTTACCCCCATTAAAAAAAAAAAATCCGGAATGGCTGGGTGGCTCAGCGGTTTAGCGCCTACCTTCAGCAAAGGGCGTGATCCTGGGGTCCCGGGATTGAGTCCCACATCAGGCTCCCAGCATGGAGACTGCTTCTCCCTCAGCCTGTTGTCTGCCTTTCTCTATGTGTGTGTGTCTCTCATGAATGAATAAGTAAAATCTTAAAAAAAAGAAAAAAATCCCAGGCACTTAATGTGCTGGCTGATTTGTAATTAGACACATAGGATGCCCCAGTCCTGAGATTCCTCTCTTCCTGTTTAGACTGTCAGCAACCTGAGGATAAAGGTGGGAGTGTATGTGTGAGTAGGGGAAGCTGAGGCTGATCCAGAGTCGAGCTACTGAGTGGCTGTGGGCAGGCAAGATGGCCATTAGATGTGTCAACATGTCTAGGCTGCAGTGTCCAGGTATTCAGTCAGATGCTAATCTGGATGTTGCTATGAAGGTATTTTGTAGATGTGATTAAAGTCCATAACCAGCTAACTGAGCAAGTGAGATTATCCTAGATAATCCAGGTAGGCCTGATTCAATCAGTCAGAAGGCCCTCAGGAGGAGAGCTGAGGCTTCACCAACAAAGACAAAATTCTGCCTGTGGACAGCAGCTTCCCTGCGCCCCAACCCCCCCTCCCCCGCCGCACGCCGCCCCATGCCTGAGAGCTCCAGTTGGCCCTTCCTACAGATTTCAGATCTCATGACCTTGAGATCACCACCTTACAGATTTCAGACTTGTCCATCCAGCCCCCGCAATCACTTAAATCAGTGCCTTGCAATAAATTTCTTAATATATATCCTACTGTTTCTGCTTCTGGTTGGACCTTCATGATACAGATTCTCATCCCGGAAGTGGCTCTAGAGGAACAGAATCTTCAGGATGAGTTTCCTGCATTGGTGCTAGGTTTTCTGGAATTCTTCTTTAATTTGGTTGAATTAAAGGCACTCACGGCTCTATCTGCAGTGTTAAAGAGGAGGGCATGGTAGCCAATGGTGTGATGTAGCAATAGAGATTTATAGAGCAAGCAGACCATCAGCCTGTGCCCGCAAGTCCCAGCCTGCTGTCCCTGGTGGCCTGTCCCTTCTGTGGATTTTAGGCTTGGCTAAACAGCCTCCCATCATCATGTAAGGCAATTCCTTGCACTGAATCTCTCTATATTTATATATATACATATACATCTATATGCATATGTATGTGTGTGTATATATATATACACACATGTATGTATCTTCTGCATATATAAATATATCTGTATCCCCTTTTGATTCTGCTTCTCTGATTGAGCACTGACAGCCTGACTGACAGGGCAGGTTGCCCACCTCTCTGCCCCTTGGCTTCCACATCTGTAAAGTGGGACCATATCCCTTCTTCTGCCTTATGTCACAGGACAGTGGTGAGAGACAGACTAGATGAACCAGGGGACTTCTGTGGGCTGTGTTCCTTGCACCACACAGCAGAAATCCCACCTGTGCTGGGGGTGCCTGGATGACTCAATTGGTTGAGTCACCGACTCTTGGTTTCATCTCAAGTCATGATCTTAGGGTGGTGATCTCAAGGTTGTAAGATCAAGCCCCGTGTCGGGCTTCATGCTCAGTGGGGAGCCTGTTGAGACTCTCTCTCTCCCTCTGCCCTTCTGCTGCTTGCTCTCCCTATCTCTCTCTCAAATCAATAGTTTTTTTTTTTAAAGAGCCCCAACTCTGAAGTCTCAAACCTCCACAGTCAGCCACCGTGTTGGAGGTGGGAGTGGGATCCTCAGGTTCTACCCTTCTTGTGCCCAGTTAGAGAAGGCAGCTCATTCCTTCCCTGACCCAGAAGCTGAAATGCATGAACCAACCCCATGTCAGGGCTGGGGTGCTCCCAGACAGCCACGTGGGGTGAAAAAACTGGTTTGCAACTTCCTAGCTCCGCTTTAACCCCCTTAACCTCTCTGAGCTGCAGGCTTTTCACTTCATGTAAAAACCCCTTTTGTATTACTTTTTTCATAGAATCCAGCCCTGCAGATACAGTGAGTTTTTCTGTCTGGCCTCCAGTGTCCACAACCTTTGTGTTTGTGGTTTCTAAAAGGAACATGTAGTCAATCTAATACAGCAGCCAGCTTAGATAACAAGATAGTGCATTTGTGAAATAGGTACTAATACACCAGAAAGGATTTGATTATCCACGTCTCTCACTCACTGCCTAGAATCAAAATGTTCAGTTCTGCCTTAGAGTAGATGGGCCCTATACACAGAGAGTCATTTGAGGGTTTAACTCATGCCTGGAATGTTTAGATGCTCAGCAAACATTTGTTGACTGAACCTAGGGTGGAAGTTTTTGTTTCTGTGTGATTGTTGTTTTGTTTCTGTGTGATTGTTGTTTTGTTTCTGTGTGATTGTGTTGCCACAGAAGATAAGTTGCAATGGTTCAGTGTATGGGGCCTATGGCCCATGGGTGGAGTCTTCTGACTCTCTGAGCCTGTTTTCTCACCTCTAAAATGAGAGGTGACTGGGTTTGAGGTTTTCAGGTCTCTCCAGCTCTGCAGAGAGCATTTCTGCCAGCCCACGGCTTTATTGCTAGAATCTGGGGTATCAGGGTAGAGTGGTGCCAAGCCACAGTGTGCCCGGCAAGAAAAAAGGCAAAGACATTCCAGGATAGGCCACATGTAAGGCCACAAAACAAGTCATGATAAATATTTAAAGATTGAAATCATAGGAAATCTCTTTTTTACTCACACTGGAATGAAACTAGAAATAAATAGCAAAAGGAAAATTCAAAAATATTTGAAAATTAGACCACATGTTCTTGAACAACCAACCAGTGGATCAAAAAAAAATCACAAGGGGCAGTCCAGGTGGCTCAGCAGTTTAGCGCTGCCTTCAGCCCACGGCCTGATCCTGGAGACCTGGGATCGAGTCCCATGTCAGGCTCCCTGCATGGAGCCTGCTTCTCCCTTTGCCTATGTCTCTGCCCCTCTCTCTCTCTCTCTCTGTGTCTCTCATGATTAAATAAATAAAATCTTAAAAAAAAAAAAAAAGAAAAAAGAAAAAGAGAAGATTCAGATTATTAAAATCAGAAATGAAAGTGGAGACATCACTACAATTTGATAGAAATAAAAAGGATTATTAAGAGTATTATGAACAAACTGTTAGAGGAGCTCATCAAGAGCATGGGATTGCCGATTGATCCATGAGCTGGACCCAGGAAATCAGAGGCTCCTTCCCTCCTCAACAGCCCCCTGTCCTTGGAATGTATGTTCTGCTCACTGTTGCCACACTAGGAGCTACTTCAAGGACACAGCTTGAGAGAGTAATTATTTTTTAAAGATTTTATTTATTTGAGCAAGAGAGAGAGAGAGAGAGACAGCGAGAGCATGAACAGAGAAGACAGGGAGAGGGAGAAACAGACTCGTCACTGATCAGGGAGCCCAATGCGGGACTCGGATCATGACCTGAGCTGAAGGCAGATGCTTAACTGACTGAGCCACCCAGGTGCCCCGAGAAAGTGATGTATTATTAAGACCATCTGGGCAGTGAATGAACGCCGTTAAGATTTCTGTGTGAACTCTTAAGATTCTGGTGGACACATGCAGAGATCTACTTGTCTTGTGGCCACTCAAGATGAAAGCCTCAAGCCTTGTATGTAAGTGACCTTGCTCATTAAAACTGCCACCTACCGGGATCCCTGGGTGGCGCAGCGGTTTGGCGCCTGCCTTTGGCCCAGGGCGCGATCCTGGAGACCCGGGATCGAGTCCCACGTCGGGCTCCCGGTGCATGGAGCCTGCTTCTCCCTCTGCCTGTGTCTCTGCCTCTCTCTCTCTCTGTGTGTGACTATCGTGAATAAATTCAAAAAAAAATTAAAAAAAAAAAAAAAAAAAACTGCCACCTACCAATCGGAGAGATCTGCGTCTTTCTTTGGTCTCTCCTTGCCCTCCACATATGGGGGCCAGTTTCAGATATCACCTGAGGATCTCCTACATTTGCAAACCAACATAGTTGTCTGCCAACACATTGGATGACCTAGATGAAATGGACAAATTCCTAGAAACATGAAACTACCAACCCTGAATCATGAAGAAATAGGAAATCTGAATAGACCTATATCTAGTAAGGAGATTTAATGAGTAATCAAAACCTTCCCTAACAAAGGAAAGCACTGGACTTGGTGACTTCACTGGTAAATTCTACCACACATTTAGAAAAACCAGCACCAGGACACCCAACTGACTCAGTCAGAAGAGCATGCAACTTTGGATCTCAGGGTCATGAGTTCCAGCCCCACATTGGGTGGGTGTAGAGATCACTAACTAACTAATTAAATGAACTAACTAAATAAGCTTTATTTATTTATTTTTTAAAGGTTTTATTTATTTATTCATGAGAGACACAGAGAGAGAGGCAGGGACACAGGAAGAGGGAGAAGCAGGCTCCACACAGGGAGCCCTATGTGGGACTTGATCCCAGGACTCCAGGATCACGCCCTGAGCCCAAGGCAGACACTCAACCGCTGAGTCACCCAGGTGCCCCAATAAGTAAGCTTTAAAAAAATAGAAAGAAAGAACTAAGCCAATCCTTCTCAAATGCTTCCAAAAAATTGAAGAGGAGGAAATGCTTATTAACTCATTGAGTCCAACATTACATTAACATCAAAGCCAGGCAAAGACATTGCAAAAAAAACCAAGACCACAGAGCAATATCCTTTATGAATATTGATGCGAAAATCCTCAACAAAGCATGGTTGACCCTTGAATAATGCAAGAGTTAGGGATGAGCACCAACTCCCTACACAGTCAAAAATCCATGGATAACTGTTAACTCCCCAAACCTTCATTACTAACAGCCTACTGTTATCAGAAACTTTACCAATAACATAAACAGTTGACTAATACATCTTCCATATGTTATATGTATTACATACTGTTTTTTATAATAAAGTAAGCTAGAGAAAAGAAAATATTAAGAAAATTATCAGAAAAAAAAAGGAAAATACAGTACAGTACTATATATATATAAAAAAAAAAAAATCCACCTGGACCTGTGTGGTCCAAACCTGTGTTGTTCAAGGATCAACTGTACTCGTAAACTGAATCCATCAGCATATTAAAAGGATTTATGGCCAAGTTAGTCTTATTTCTATTGTTTCTTTTAGGATAAGTTCTAAGAAATAGAATTCACTGTGTTAAAGAAACATGAACATCTTGTCAAGAACTGGGAAGAGTTGGGGATCCCTGGGTGGCTCAGCGGTTTCACGCCTGTCTTTGGCCCAGGGCGCGATCCTGGAGTCCCGGGATCGAGTCCCACGTCAGGCTCCCGGCATGGAGCCTGCTTCTCCCTCTGCCTGTGTCTCTGCCTCTCTCTCTCTCTCTATGTCTATCATAAATAAATAAATAAAAATAAATCTTAAAAAAAAAAAAAAAAAAAGAACTGGGAAGAGTCTGAGCTCTTACCCTGTCTGGAAGCTGACAACTTAGCCGACATCAGTTCCATGGATGCTAGCAGAAGACACAGCACTCCTCAGAGACAAAGGAGTTTAGGACAGTAGTAGGAGCAGCTAGAGTGCCAGCACTGTCTTGGCAGCAAGACAGCTGGACCCCAGTTCCCCCAGGACAAGACAAAAGAGGGTCAAACGACTCCTGCATGCACAGTGGGTTGCATTTAGAAGAGAAAGGAAAAGAGGGAGAGAGCTTAGAGGATTGGAATCTCTTACATTGGAAAGTAAAGCATGCCTGCCCCTTGCTCGAAAGGCAGACACTATCTCTGTCTACCAAGCTTGCAAGAAGACCTGCACTTTGCTCCAGAGGGAGACTTAGCTCTAACTTCTAAGGCTATTGGCTCTGCAAGGATCCTTGAAAAGACAGTCCAGGACACAGTCACACATGGTTTTAGCTCACAAGTCATGCAGCAATTTGAGAAAAGTGAGAGACCCATAGCAATAACTTCCAACCAGTATCCATTTCTAATTTCTGCATCATCTTGACTTCTGGCAGTATCCCCATGATAATACTACTCTATCAGTCACTCTGATTAATTTGACTGACAGAGGCTGGCCCAAATCAACTCCATTTGTCTTTTTTTTTTTTTTAAGATTTTATTTATTCATAAGAGACACAGAGATAAAGAGAGGCAGAGACACAGGCAGAGGGAGAAGCAGGCTCCACGCAGGAAGCCTGATATGGGACTCGATCCCAGGTCTCCAGGATCACAACCTGGGCTGAAGGCAGGCACCAAACCGCTGAGCCACCCGGGCTGCCCCCAACTCCATTTGTCTTGTAGGATTTCATTAATTTTATCCACAGAACTTCAAGGAGCAGAATGAGCCCAACCTGCAAACTCCCCTCAGTCTTACCTGCCAGGGTTCTCAACACAACAGGAGGGACAAATTCCACAAACTATCAAGATCTACCTTAGAAAGTCAAGTGGTTGTCTCAAATATTGACCTTTCCACTTAGCCTAAGTTACTTACTAATCCAGGAATGGCTCTAGGTATTAAGTACTTCCCAGTCTCCACCTTGGTTCCCAGGGAGGAAGTCTAGGCCAGCCTATTATCTATATACCAACCTACCCAGTGGCCTAACACTGACCTGAAATGCCCCCCAGGGCCAAGGTGGTAACATTGATGACATCACCTAAAATCGGGGCAAATGTTGCATCACCTTTTCTAATCAGATGACTACCATCAGGGCAGCCTGGGTGGCTCAGCGGTTTAGTGCCTGCCTTCAGCCCAGGGTGTGATCCTGGAGACTTGGGATCAAGTCCCACATCAGGTTCCCTGCATGGAGCCTGCTTCTCCCTCTGCCTGTGTCTCTGCCTCTCTCTCTCTCTCTCTCTCTCTCTCTCTCCCTCTCTCTGGTCTCTCATGAATAAATAAATAAAATCTTAAAAAAAAAAAAAAGTGACTACCATCATGAGGATATCTACCCACAGAGTGCACATAAATAATGAGTCAGTTACTGATCCAGGAACCTCCCTTGAGTAACTAAGGCTAGCCCCATTTTAGCGAGATCTCCACAGTTGTCTGTGGGCGTCCTTATCTATTGATGGTATTTGCTTAAACAATTGAATGGACCAAAGACCTAAAGGTATTTCTCATTCTCTTCAGCTATCTTCATCAGCATTGCAAACCCAGCTGGAGGTAGTAAGAGCTCACATACTGATCAGTACTTCTCTGGCTTTTCTTGTCTTGTCTTGTCTTTTCTTTTCTTTCTTTTCTTTTCTTTTCGTCTTTCTTTCCTTTTCTTTTCTTTCTTTCTTTCTTTCTTTCTTTCTTTCTTTCTTTCTTTCTTTCTTTCTTTCTTTCTTTCTTTCTCCTTTCTCTCTTTCTTCCTTTCTTTTCTTTCTTCCTTTCTGGCTTTCTTTTTTTTTTTTTTTAAGATTTTATTTATTTATTCATGAGCGACGCAGAGAGGCAGAGACATAGGCAGAGGGAGAAGCAGGCTCCCTGTGAAGAACTTGATGCGCCACTCGATCCCAGGACCCCAGAATCACTCCCTGTGCTGAAGGAAGATGCTCAACCACTGAGTCACCTAGGTACCCCTCATTCACATTATCAAGCACCTATGAGGTGTCAGGCTGGGTGCTACAGTAGTGGAGACAGGTAGACAGAATGATGTGGTTGGAGGTGCAGGAAAAAGTACTCCTTTAAAAGTGGTAACACTGAGCAGAGCCTTGAGTAAAGAAAGGATTTTGGCAGGTGGGAGGTACAGAGAGGATGCCAACTTGGCCACCTCATGGGTCTGTTGTGATCTGTGGATGTCAAACTCTTATAAATCAAGGGGCTCCAAACAGCTTGGGGAGACTTGGATCACCAGATCTCCCAGGGGCTGGGTGGAAGCCCAGCGACTGGGGGCAGATCCTTAGGAAGCAGTATTCAGGATACATGTTGGGGCAGGCAGCCAGAGAGAGATACAGAACAGGGAGACGGGCGGGAGTGGGGGGAGAGGATGGAGAGGTCACTGGAGAGGCCACTGTGCTGGGCCCGTGGGAGTCTTAGCTTCCATTTCCTGGCACTGAGTTTTTCCCATGAACACTTAGGTCCATGTTGGTCCCATCACTTGGCCCCTGGGACCAGCAGCACAGCAGGATGATGTCTCCGTATCTTCCTGGTTTTCTTATTCTGTTCTGACACTGGAGGGTCGGGGCAAGTCTGTGATGTGCATCCCTGGATACTGTAGCTGGCGGCAAGTCAGCAAGAACAGGATCTGTGCCCTTCCAGAGTATTGGGACCACACACCAGGCTTTCTACCCGGAGGCAAAATCCCCGGGGGGGGGGGGGGCTATGGCAGCCCATCTCTAGCTCCAGAACTCAGAGTTCCCTTCCTGGCTCTTCTGGCATCAGCTCACCCCTACAGGGTCACCAGAGTTACTTCTGACTATGATCTGGGCTGAGGGTTGGGAAAACAGAAATGGTGGGTTTGAGTTTAGCTCTGTTAATAGCTCATTGAGTGATGACCCTGGGCTAGTTGCTCCCTCTCTGGGCTGCACTCCTCCATCCTTGGACTAAGCCAGTGGTTGCCCAAGTGTCAGCATATTTCACAGAATAACAGTGTTACACAAGAACTGTAGTTAAGTAATTTGGGGAAAGCCTAAATGAAGGGAGTCCTCTTGCTACAGGATTATACAGAGCCTTTCAGCACATCCTAAATCCCCCAGGGGACTGTAGCCTGCAGTGTTTGCCAAGCTGACCTGACCAGGGCACCCCATTACACACAGCTTCTCACCATTGGTATTCTGAAGGCCACACCTCAGGATGTGCTAGAAGAGGTATCTCCAGGGGTGTTCCTAACTGTTCTGAGATTTTAAAACAACCACCAGACATCCAGTGATCCTTGCCTCCTGGTGTATCCTTGCCCTATGCAATCCCTGGTGTATGCTGGACTTACTGATGCACTTCTATTTAAATAGAGTATTGCGGAAATGATAGGATTTCACTTCTGAGATTAGGTTATTAAAAGGCTGTGGCTTCCATACTGGGTGCTTGTTCTCTCTCTCTCTCTCGCCCCTCCTCCCTCCTTGCCCCCCTCTTTCTCCCTCCCTTTATGTCATTACTACCTGTTCTATCATGAGGACACACCCAGGCAGCCTGTGGCTGGCAGCCCTATCAGTGAGCTTGGGAGCAGATGTTTCAGTATGTCAAACCTTGAGGTGACTGTAGCCCTGCCAACAGCTTGAGACACCCCAGGCCAAAGGCATCAGTTTGGCTGCACCCAGCTCTTTGTTCCGGCCTGGCTCCTTGGCTCTCAGTGGGGCCCCTCCCAGGAATCCTCAGCCTGTCCTTCCCGCTATCCTCACCCTGCATGCTCTGGGCAGCCAACTCTATCCACCCAGTACTCACTACCTCACCCACATTTGTCCCTCCTATTTCAACACCTCCTTCATCATTTTTTCTCCCGTGATTATATTCAATGGCCACTTGGATGCCCCAAACCAATCTTTCCCATGCCTGTCCCAACCACGATATGCCCATTCAGAATGGGGGGGGCCCCTTCCCCTAGGAGTTCAGAGAGGGCCCTGGCATACTCTAGCAGGGTGCCCCATCCTCAGCTGGCCAACGCCCTGATTAAAGGAATGTCTACAGGGCTGCTTTCCAGATTGGAGAAAGGTCCAAAGACCTCAGTCACAACTCCTTAATAAATCCCCACAGTGTGGGGCTTGAGGAGGGGCAGAGCAGCAGTCAGGATGAGAGCACAGGCCAGAGACTGAGACCCCGCCCTAGACGCCAGCCAGCTCTGGCTCTGTCAGCAACCTGTGCGACCTGGGGCAGGTCTGAGGCTGCCAGATAATGCAGGATTTCCAGACACGTCCTTTTTCAGAAATAGAATTCTTATCAAATGTAACACTAGAAGAGCCGAAATAGCTAGCAAATAAGGGGAGCTGCTGGTTGGGGGTGGCAGGTACAGGGAGGGCTGGAGTCCCACCGGCAGGGCTCCCCCGCTCTATTGTCTCCTGTGGTCCCCACTGTCCCCTTCATTCAACTCCATCTCCCCTCCAGACCCTCCTCCTGCCCTAAACTGTGTGCCCCTCCATGTCCTCTTTAAGAACTGCCATCAAGCTCAGCTCTGAGGCCCTTCCATCTCCAGCACTGCCTGCCTAAGCCCCCACAAGATCAGGAGGGAGGCAGAACTGAAAAAGCAATGAACAGGATTCTAGTCCCAGCTGAAACCTGGTATGGCAGGTCAAGGACCTGGGTTTGCATGCGCTCACGCTGAGAATTTGGGACAGAAACAAGAATTCACAAAGGCGGGCCCAGGACTGCCATGATTCTGCAGTGAGAATAATGTTTATTGAGAATGGCTCATTACAAACAAAAAATATATATGTAGAAAATCTCTGCAATGCAAAAGATCCCTTTTGTCCCTGTGTGGCTGGAGTGAACAAAACCAACTGTCCAGTGTGGCTTTGCTGGGCTCCCCCCATGCGGGCAGGGGTCATGGGTGCCATGTGCCATGGGCAGAAGTTCCTGAAGCCTGGGTTTTCTCCAGCCTTGTTTTCATGACATGTGCAAGAACAGGTTTGCATTTGCATCCCATTCCCATGACCCTCCCAGGCAGACGGCACTATTGCAGGCACAGGTAGCTTTCTTGTTAATCTTCTAGAGGGTGACCTCTAACTTGTGGCTGGCCCTGGGGACTCAGATGCTGTGACCACCCTCTGTGGAGGCTGCTCTCCATGACAGCCCCACCAGTCATCCAAAGCGTCACTTCTTCATTGCTTTCCTTAATGCGTCTATTCTAACCACAGTTTTAGCCAGACCCTTCCTGAGGATGTCCACAGCTGCCACACGTGGTATTCCTGGGTGTGAAACTGGAGCTCCCTGGGATCTCGGGCCACCCACATTAAGGCAAAAGAGATAAGACCAGTCTGAAGACACTGCTAATCTCCGACACCAAGGTGGCTAACCTGTTAGCTATACCAGCTAACAGTGCCTCCCTCTGGGCCAAAGGCTGCATCTGGTGTTGAAGAGCAATAGGCTGGGTGGTCTGACGGCCCTCTTCAGCAGAGCCGGTCTCTGGCCCTCAGAGCAGCCACGGTGGGGAGGTGCCAGCTGGCTGCTGGGAGAAGATGCTGAGCCTGTTTGCAGTCCAGAGGGGTAGCAGCTGCCACTGCATCATGCCTTGGCCAACAAGAGACCAAGACGCAGGGGGACGGGGCAGTGTGGCTGATGGGGCAGCCCTGCTCCTCTGCCAGACAGCTCATGAGGGGTGGGTGTCCTCGGCTCCTTTGGGAATGATCTAGTTCCCTTTGTTTTTTGGAGCAGATCTGGATTCAAAACCCAACCCCACCACTGTCCTGGACAAACTCTCCCCAGACTGATGGCCAGATTTTGTCTGTAAGGTAGGGTGAGGGGCCCTGGCACTCAGCTCCCCCAGCTGTGAGTCCCTTTCTCTTTGAAAGGGAACTTGGGCTGGCTTCTTTGCTCTGTGAAGAGATGTCAGTGGTTCCGAAGTACCTGCAATCTCACTATTATTGTCTTACTTGAGGGTAACTCTCACTCCCCACAAGTGGAAAAACTTAATTCTCAAAGAAACCAAACAAGCCCCCACCCCCCAAGAAAAGAAAAAAATTTAAAAAGTAGGAAACAGCTCTAGTCCATGCTATGTGCAGTGCTGTGTGATCATGGGCAGAAACCATCCTTCTCTGTCAAGACAGAAAAGCCTCAACATTCTGTGCAAAAGGTCCTGGCATGAATATTAGGGTGGGTGGGAGGCCAACGGCTGTCTCCCACCATGGCCTCAGGACAGCAGGCCCTAGCACCCCAGCACTCAGCCCTGTGAGGCCTGGGGCTCCCCACACCCGGATAATGGGCCCCACTATCGGGGCTTATGCTAGTGTCAGGAGGCCTCGGGTTAGGGGGGATCTTTGGGACACAGGTGGCTGTGCCTGGCCTTCTGGGTCAGGCATTCTTGTACAATCAGCACTGCCAGCTAGCAAGAGTCAGGGCCCTGTCTACTCCCCTCAGGGCCCTCTACTCTACAGCGCTATTGGTACCTAGAGGGTGAGGAGTTCAGGGCCCAGGGTCCTTCTGGCCTTAGGCCCAGCCATCTCCAGGGCCCAGAGACCTTACAACCAGCCACAGGAACTTGCGTGTGTTCCCATCTTATGGCGGGAGGGAGTGGTGGCATCCACCAAAGGGCCCAGGGAGGTCTGTAGCACTTCTGGGGGTAGGCAGTTCCTAGCAAGGTCTGGAGCAGCCCACAGTCTTGGGGGCCAGAGTTGGCTACATGGTCTCCAAACACGTGGATACCATCCTGACAAGTGGCATCTCCAGGGCTCAGCCCTCAGATCTGTGGGGAGACAAGCTCAAGCTTCTCCTGTGCCCTAGATCTGTTATGCAGGCAACAAGGGCACCCACAGGGCTGGAAGTCCCCTGGGCACAGTTCAAGTCAGATTTGGGGTCCTAGGGGAAGCTCTACTCAGATGCTCTGGGGACACCTCCACCAACCAGCAGGTGCATAGGGTAAGTGGCAAGATGACACACGTGACGCTGGCGGACAAAGCAGGCATGCCTCCAGCATCAAGAATTCCCTGGGGCTTTGTCACACAGGCCAAGGCTGCAGTTCTGCATCCAAGCCCCAGCAGCTCGGGGCCTGGGCCAAGGCCTCCTGAGTTGGCCAGGCTAGGGTGGGGCACGGTGGGGTGCGAGGGCCTGGGCACACCAGGCTCCCGCTGTCAGCTGTCCAGGTAGACAAAGAGGATGTCCTCATCTGTGCCGTAACTGGTTCTGGCTTCCTCAAAGTTACTGATGCTGGTGCTGCACATTCCTGCTGGGGGCAAGAAGGGAGAGTGAGGTAGTGGTGGTGAGGGGAGTAGTGTACCTGCCTCGCTGGCACCCAGGGGGCAGCTAGGGGAGGTCTGACCTCCTGCCACCTGCCTGGCCACCCTCTGCCACTCATCTTTCACCCACAGGAAGCCTTCCTTGCCGATTTCAGCCTTCATGAGCTCATTCTCTGACCCTTCCCCAGTTTAGCAGATGGAGATGGTGAGACCCAGAGGGAAAGAAATATGCTTGAGGACACATGGGGTAAGTCTGCTAGAGTCAGGACAGTCCTTTCCAGTCCCCAAGGCAGTGGGGAGCCCTCGCTGCACCTGGAGCAGAGCTGGAACTGGGAAGACTTTTCTTTCTGACGGGTATGCTTGCTGGCTGTCCTGGCAGGGCTAGAGTGAGGGGACCGGGGGAGGCACCCGCAGAATAAGAGTGAGATGGGGCCCACGCAGTGGTGTAGGGCTGGTGGTATGGGAGGGACAGGTGGCCTGACCTGGTGTGTGGAGGCCAGGATGGCCTCAAGTTTACGGCTGATCTGGGCATGGGCAGAGGGGTAGCACAGAAGACAGGAGTCCAGGAGGAGCAGAGGCTTTGGGGAGAAGGCGGGGAGGGAAGTCTTGGCCACCAGGATGAATGAGAAGGAATCCGGGATGGTGAATGCAGCCTACCCCACCTACCGTCCCCTGCCCCCCTGGCACTCACGGTCGGCGTAGGCTGGATTGTTGTAGAAGATGCAGCCTGTGGCCCGGTTGTAGCCGCGCAGCACGATGAAGTGGCCCTGGTAGTCAGGGGTGCGGCAGAAGCAGCGGTGGCCACTGGGGGCGAAGCAGCAGTACTTGACAGGACTGGAGCAAAGGTCGCAGTGCAGTACCCCAGAGTTCACCAGCACGATGGCCACGTGGCCCTGTGCCAGGTGCTCCTGGATGTCCTGCACGCTCACTGTGCTGTGGGTGGGAGGAGGGTCAGCTGGTGCCGCTGGGCCCCATCCCCCATCTCTCAAGTGGACCCCTGCTCGGATCACAAAGCTTGGGGACCTGGCTCATCTTTCCTCCCTCCTGAGCTCCTTGCAGGTGGGAACATCCTGCTTTGTCACCGTGGCCCAGGCTCAGAGTAGGATTAAGCATGGGACCAGTGCCGGGGTGAGGGTGGGAGGGCTCTGAGGGTGCTCAAGGACAAGCCACTCCCATCAGGTCCTTCCAGGGGTGGCAGGAAGTCGGCTCCAGATGGGCCCCTGTCATGGGCTGCTGGAGCAGCACACGGGACCCCATCTCCTGGCTTGGACAGTGAATTTTGGTTTTTTGCTGAGCACCCTTCTTAGTCATTTACCCTAAATCACATGCGGTTTACCTTGGAAGCTGTGGGTCCAATGTATTCCCCCAAACTTGAGCTAAGCATGGCTTTGTTAGTTTCAAAACCACATGCTTCCCTGAAAAAGACTAGTTTTCTTTTTCCTTTTTCTCTAAGGCTCCTAAAGCAGAAGGGGTTGTCCAGGAAGGGCCTGGCCAGCAGCCCTCCCAGGGGATCCCCAGTTCGGCAGAGCCAGCTGCTCCCTGAGGCAGACTCTTAGAGGCACTGCCCCGTTCAATGTCCCCAGAAGGCAACAAATCCAAACCAAGAATCCAGAATGGGTGAGGGGCTGTGGGGTAGTAGTCCCCGAAGCTAGGGGCCTCCCCCTGCCGCAGTCTCCTCAGGAGTGGCAGCATTAGCACTACGTGGCCTGGCCCAACGCCAGCCCACGGCCAAGCCATGTGGCAGGTTGGTTTGGTTGCTTCAGCCTAGGGAAACATGCCATCTTTCCATTTGGTCTGTGAAATGAAATAGCAGGCTGGGTTCCCGATGGTATGTATGAGTGTGGGATTTCCACTGCAGAGACAAAGCTGGGGCTGAGCTAGAAAGAAAAGCACCATGCTTCATGGGGTAAATGGGTGCAGAGTGCCAGGTCTGGCTCACAGCCCAGACGAGTGGCCAGTGGGGACCGTGGGCAGCTTGTGCTATTTTTCTCATCCTCAGTTTATTCACATGAGGAATAGGGGACGGTACCAGCTTCCCCCTCAACAAGACAGCATGTGGCACAAGCCATTAAATGAACATTTATTGCCTTTCCTCCTAGCACGTGCTCGTGTGGTGGACAGGTATGTGGAGACTCTTCCCGGTTTTTTTCCTAACCACTTATTGTGTGGTACCACTATGTCAACGATCCAAACGGAAGTCTATGGAGAGGAGGGAGACCTGAGAAGAGTGGTCTAGGGGAGCCTCGGAGGGATCTAAGCTAACCTGCCTGAGCCTGGAGAAGGTCATTATCATCTGGGGAAGTTACTCCTAGGGTCTGCTCAAATCCTGCCCTCATGTATAGATGGAAGCGGGGAGACCCACAGAAGGTCGCAGCAGCCTGTGGGGAGATCTGAGAGCCAGGCCTCCCTAGAGAGCCAACACATGAGGCTGTCCTCTGTCACCTTCCATCGCTTTGCCAGCATGTTCCTTAGGCTGTCACCCCTTCAAGAAGGGTTCCTGTGTTCTGTCTTGAACTACCATTCTGTAAGCAGTCTGAAGGCTGGCTGGAGTCTGGCTTGCTCACCACCTGTCCCTCCAGGTTCTGCTTGTCATCCATCTTAGGCTGCAGTTTTGTGTACAGGAGATCATGTAGTTCCACTTCTCCCCATTTTATGGATGGAAACAGTAAGGCTCAGGAGGGCAAGTCCATGCCTTTGGCCACCTGGGTAGGACACCCTGGTTCTGTCTGACTGCTCCTAGCCTTTCCTGTACGCCATCCTGCGACCTCCCTGAGGACAAGTATGTGATTGAGCAGGCACCCAAGAAAGAGTAAAGGGGGTAGTGCTCACCATTTCTCCACCAGCACCTTGCAAGCCTTGGCTTGTGCAAACAACTGGTTCACCCGGGTCTCCTCTGTGTCAAAGTGCTTCCTGTAGAAGGACTAAAGAGAGAAAGGCAGGCTGGAGGGACTGCCTGTCTTGGCTGCCCTCCCCCCATGTGGATGAAGTGAAGACCATGTGATGGAGGTGAAGATGGTAAAAAGAAGGGAGGAGCCTGGCCTGCTAGGGGAGATGGCCCATGCAGCATACGTGGACAGAAAGAAAGCTGCATGTGTTGGGGCGCCTGGGTGGCTCAGTGGTTGAGTGTCTGCCTTTGGCCCAGGTCATGATCCCAGGGTCCTAGGATTGAGTACCATCTCAGGCTCCCTGCAGGGAGCCTGCTTCTCCATCTGCCTATGTCTTTGCCTCTCTGTGTCTCTCATGAATAAATAAAATCTTTAAAAAAAAAAAAAAAAAGCTCCATGTGTTTTTTTTTTTTTTTAGATTTTATTTATTTATTCATAAGAGACACAGAGAAAAGGCAGAGACACAGGCAGAGGGAGAAGCAGGCTCCTCGCAGGAAGCCTGATGTGGGACTTGATCCCAGAACTCCAGGGCCGAAGGCAGATACTCAGCCACTAAGCCACCTAGGTGTCCTGAAAGCTCCATGTGTCATGAGCTGGCAGGGTGGCTGGCCAGAGCACACGGAACCACAGAGGCATGAGGAGGATGCTCAGGAGATGGCTAGGCAGCTGAGCTCAGGTCAGCCCCCCTAGCAAGGCTAGTCATCCCTGGGCTATGTACCCTGTGGATATGAGCAAGAGTCTGTGGTAAATGAGCAAAGGGGGTGACTGGGCCTATCCAGATGCTCTTCCACTGCTTGCCTTAGCAAGGTGAGGTCCAGGAACATACTTTATTTGGTGTGGGGGACTTACGGGGGCTAGACCGATCTCCTGTGGGGGAGGCAGGAGAGACCCTGCTCTTGGGCTCTTTTATCTGTCTCGCAGCTACAGTGATTAAGCCAGATCCATCAGCCATCTTCCCCCAGCCTGGAAGGTATAAAGGCAATTTAGGTTGACCGGTGCTGGCCACCATGTGACAACCCTCTTGCCAACGAGGCCAACAGAGAGTCTACTCTGCCATGTTTTGGAGCTGGGGCCAACATGTATCTCTGCAGCAGGCAAGACTAGGGGGGTAAGGGTAGGGGGACAGGAGGTGTGTACTGGTATAATAGTGAGGCTGTCTTTTTCTTTTTCAGAAAGAAAAAAATTTAGTTTTTCCTCCAGAATACCAACTATCCAGCTTGGAGCCATCTGTCCCTGTGACAAGGAAGAAAATGGGCAAGTGGTGGCAGGGTGAGGTCAGAGTGAAATGTTCTGAGGCCCTGGACCTGAGACATAGGAGGGATGGATGCAGGAAAGCAGCCTGAGATGCTCCTCTTGCACATCATCAAGTGCTCTTGAAGGCAGGCAGCAGGAGTCTCACTGCTCAAATGCTCTGAGCAGGCTAGAGCCCAACGTCACCTAGTCTGACTAGTTCAAAAGTCCTGCCCACAGTGTATCTGCTGCTGCTCCCTGGTCCCTACATATCTGTGTGTATGCTCAGGTGTCAATGCCTTGACCATACCCCCTTGTAACTACTGGACCTGAGTGAAAGCCTGGTGGCTGGCCGCTCACCTGGTTCTTGTAGCCCTTGTCAACACCCAGGGTCTGTGTGCAGAAGCGGTGCCTCACGCCAAAGTGGCGCATCAGGTAGGCCAGGTCAATGGTCCAGATGCTCCTGGTTAGCCGCAGCTCCTGCAGGGCACTCTCAAACTCACTGTCGTCCACCTGGCCCAGGTACCTGTGGGGAGATGGGCTGCTGAGGTTGGCTTGCTTATGTGGGGAAGCTGGCTGGGGTCACCCTCCTCCCAAGGCTCCCCAACCATTATCAGAGCTCCCGCTCCCCAGAAGGCTCCATCCTTTGTCATGAAATCCTGTATCTTGCCTACTTTCTTGGGCACAACCTGAGGCTGCCTGGGGTACCATGTTGGCCTGAGTCAAGGATTCTGCTTCTTGAATCTCTTAAAAGGTTGTGTGACTTAGGGTAAGTTGCCAGACTCTGGCCTCACTAGCTTCATCTTTAGGATGAGATGTTTGGACCACATCAGTGGTTTTCTAAGTTTTAGGCACAGAACTCTTGCTGAACACTACTTTGCCTGGAATTCTGGGATATAAAACAAGTAAGGGAGAAGCTGCTCTGACGTTCCTGGCAGCTGCCTCAAAATCTCCTAAGAGGAGATGACTACGGTGCTCTTTGCTTGGACGGTCAAGGTTCCTATGATATTCCCACAACCTTAGTTCAACAGTTGGCATTCTAGTGACAGTCTTCCAGGAGGCCAAGACTGGAAGGTCCCATGTCCCAGGGATGAGGAAATTCTGTGGACCAGACACCTGGGACTTCCCTGGCTATCCCCAGAGCTGACACCTGGAAGGCCTCGTTCCACCCTTTGCTTGTTTTTGCAGATAAGACCAAGCCTGGTTGGAAGCTGGACCTCCTTTAAGCCCCAACCAAGAAAAGCCATACGGATGATGAATCCCACCCAGGTCTCTCCCTATTTCTCTTTCCAGCTAGAGCAGATGGTGTGGATGGGGAGGGCCTAGGCCTGCCCACTCACCGCAGCACCATCTTGGAGCAGGCCAGGCCGCAGTCCCAGTGGTAGAGCTGCTGGATGATGGGCACGGGCAGCTGCACAAAGTCTTCTGCAATGAAACACAGGGAGGTCACAGACCCTTGGCACTGCAGCTGTCACTGCCACCCCACTGAAGCCACCATCATTGGCTCCTACCCAGATCCTGTAGGAGTTGTTCAGGGGCCAACAGCCTTTCAGGTGCCCCAATCCATTCTCTTTACAATAGCAGTTAATCTCCCCCGAACATCAGTCAGAGTAGGTCAGCCTTACAACAAAATCCTCCAGTGGGTTGATTCCTCTGTCTATTAAGACAATGCCTTCATGGCTGCCTCTGCCTTCTCACCTCCCCTCATCCTCAGGAGGCCAACCTGCAGGCAGAACTTTCACTTGCCGTGATCCTTTATGCCCCAGAGCCTTTGCACACCTCTTCCCCCTGCATGAACTCTCCTGACTTCCAAAGTACTTGACCTAACTCCTGCCTTTGGATGTCACTTCTCCATGACATTGCTTCCATCTTGCCTAGCACCTGTCCCCCAACTACATGCACTCACAGCCCCACAGGCCTCTCTCTCAGAACATTCTTTTTGGACCTTCAAGGAGGCTGGCACAGGGCCAGCCACATGGGAAGTGCTCAGCAGATATTCATGTCTGACTTCATGAGGCCCCTGGAGGTCTGCCTAACTCCAAAGACTCCAGGGCCACCCAAGTGTGAAGTCCATGGTTAGAAGGAAGGGAGACTGTCATGTAATCTGTGTATGTGCAATGCTAACTAACCTAGGTAACCTCTCAGTCTGTTCTTGTCAAACAGTGTGGAGGAGTAGAAAGGTCCTGACCTCGGCATTTTAGCCTTAGCTCTATCACGGCCTGACTGTGGGCAGAGCAACTGACTTCCTCTTGAGAGACTGAGTCTGGCTATCTCTAAAGTCGGGGACTTTGGTCTGATTCAGTCAATCAACAAATATTTCCCAAGAGCCTAGCACCTGGCATGTGAACCAGAGATGTGGTGGTTAAGTGACATAAACAGAGTCCTGTCCTGGTGGTCAGCAAAAACAAGCAAGAGTAAGAGAAAAACAGAGGGCTAGAACTGGGGAAAAGGTGGGGGTGTGCCTTAGAGTGAGAATCAGGGAATGCAAGACAGAGGGGAACAGCATGCATTGAGGAGCTAAGGCGGGAGCCAGCTGGAACGTGGCCTCCTGGAACCTCCTACTCTGGGATCCCACAAATCTGGATAAAGTTCAGCGTCTAAAGAAATGGCAGCAATGACCACTCACTGCTCATTCATGACACTCATTAAGCCTGTGAAACCCCAGCTCACCCTGTTTCCTCATCTTGGGAGGTCTCCGGGGTCTCTCTTGAACCTACAACTCACCTGTGCAGAGCTGCCCCAGAGGCTGGCTCGCCATGCCAACCCTGGCTCCCGCTGCATGCAGCAACCAGAAGGGCCCTGCGGTTTGTCCTGGCCTTTCAACCTGCTGGTCTTGTCTGGGAAGCTTGCCTGGAGTGAGTCCCTAGCTCCTACTCTCTATGTCTAAACTCTCCCCAGCCTCCAAGTCCTGGTTCAGAGGCCACCACTTCCAGTGCTTTCTCTGATCCCAGGCTGGCCACGCCCCTTCCCTCATCTGCACTCTGGGAGGCCAGAGTTCATGCTTTGGCTCACAGGAGAGGACCCTTGCATTGAGCTTGTCTGTGTCCTGCTGAGCTGTTGAACATTCCCATGGGGCAGGGACCTGTGACTCCTCCTTCACTGCCTTTTACTGGCCTTTCTCCCCCCATTCCTCACCTTCAAGGGCCTGCAACAGGGCCTATGGATGGCAAGATGGCATGAGTGAGTCCAGGCCACCTGCTAGCTGAGTCACTTGAGGAGAAGCACTTCCTCTCTCCGTGACTGCTTCTTCTTCTATGAAATGGACCACCACAAATGCCAGCCCATGGAGTGCTATGTGCACTCAGGGTGAGTGTGCTGCAGGTGCTGATGTAAACCCTGCCCTCCATCTAGAGGGCCCTCGCGCCCTGAGCCCAACTGGGCTGGGGCTTTGTTCCCTCCTTCCCTTGACCCCAGATGCCTCTAAAAAGCACCAGGCCATCATTCAAGGCCTTCCCACACCTGTCTCCTTCCAGTGTCATGGATTCAGTTCTGAGGTCTCCGTCCAGCCTGAATTTTCTGCCTATCCTCTGTCCCAAATTCCACGCCCAGTTCCTTTGCCCTCTGTACACAGTAGCCAGAGGGATCCCAGTCCCAGTCTCCCATTGCTCTTAGAAGAAAGTTGTCACCCCATTCCATGGCCTGCAGGGCCCAGCCCAACCTGGGCTCCCACTAGCCTCACCTTGGCCCTTACACCTCACTCACCCAGTTCCAGGTACCCTGGAAAACCCATCAGGCTTCATTCTACCCGTCTGCATGTATAGCCGTCTTTGGAACTTTCTTCCCCGCAGTTCTCGAGGCAGGCTTACCAGGCTGTCCCTTCAAATATTTCTCCTCTGAGAGGCTTTTTCTGATTACGCCTTTTGGGGGAGGAGGCTGCCCTTCCCAGCATCCTGTTTGTTTCCTTCACAGTACTTGGCAAAATTAATGAGAAAAAAAGTAAAACAGAGCTACTCTTTTCCCCACAAGACTGCAAGCTTCCTAAAGACAAAGAATTTGCTAATCCTGTTCACTGTTATTCCCAATGCCTACTATCTGATGCTTAGCAGTAACGCAATTATATTTGTTACAAGAAATGAACCTATTTTTTTTAATGAACTTTATTAAACATTCAACATATGCTACAATTTAAGGACACTAAGGATGACTAAGTCCTGACTCCTGCCCTTCAGATTCATATTCTTTTTTTTTTTTTTTAGAGCATTTTTTAAAAATTTTTTTTTAATTTTTATTTATTTATGATAGTCACAGAATGAGAGAGGCAGAGACACAGGCAGAGGGAGAAGCAGGCTCCATGCACCGGGAGCCTGATGTGGGATTCGATCCCGGGTCTCCAGGATCACGCCCTGGGCCAAAGGCAGGCGCTAAACCACTGCGCCACCCAGGGATCCCCCAGATTCATATTCTAAAATAATTCCCCCCAATAGGCTGAGTGGAGAGAAAGCTCTGTGCAGGGTGTTATTCTCTAATGATGGAATGCATCTCTTTTCAAGAACCCTTCATTGTGGCCATAACTGCTTCTCTCTACACAGGCTGTTAACTCCCCAGCCTTTGCTCTTGCAGATCCCTTAGTCTGGAATGTTATCTCCCATCTCTGAACAGCCAAATGCTCTGGTCTCTTTCTCACTCTGAGCCCCTCAATAGGAGTATTTGAGGGGTTCATGTCTGCCTTCCCCACCGGACAGACTGAGACTATCTCAGTGGCAGGCAGGGTTGCACCTGTCTCCCCCCAGCCCTTGGGCCAGAGCAGGCACTCAGACATGTCTGATGAATGGAAGGTGTTTTTCCAAAAAAGCCTTATCCCTTGAGATGCCTGGGCCTACCTGTCACAGCAATGTCCCACCCTCCCCCAGACTATAGCCCCTCTGTTCATGGCTCCCTTATTCAGCAGCCCGGGCTCTGGCACCAGCTAGCTGGGTCATCTTAACGGCCAGGCTTTGACTCTGTTTGTGCCTTTCCTATTCCCAGCTGTAAACGTGGCACAGGACAGCTGTTCCCTAGAGTTCTTATGAACTCCACTGCCCCTCTTCTTCTTGCCCTGATCCTAGAACCCCTGGATCCCAAGGTCCCACAAGGCTAAAGACTCCCAGGTGGCTATCCCCAGTCTTGGCATGGGAAGGTCAGCTCACAGGGATCCAGATATACTACTGGGGGGGGGGGGTGTGGGGAAGGCAAGGCCTTCCAAGCCCAGAACTACTGCCAGATGTTGATGCCTGGAGCCAAGATACTGTCCCACCTGAAAGTAGAGTCTATCTGTAGCCCTAGCCTGGCTTCAGGTGGCAGCTGTTGCCCAAAAAGGCAGACCCTGAACGCTTAATTCCTTTCTATTCTATCTGCTCATGTGCAAAAAGTACAAGTAACAATGGTAACTTACTTTTGGGGATTAATGAGGAATTGCATGTAAAAACTTAGCATAGTGCCTGCTCATGGGAAGCTCCCTATGAATGTGAGCCATTACTCCACTGAGACTCAGAAAAGGCAAGTGTCTGGCCCAAGATCACAGTTAGATAATTGGAAGAGTAGGGATGCAAATCCCAGGAGAGCATCAGACTTATGCCCTGCTGCATTCACAAGAGACCTCTCCCTGGGTGTGACACCAAGGTCCCTGATGTCTTAGGGCCAGGTCCCACATGCTCTTGACCTCTCCCATGAGATGGCACCTCACTGTAGAGTTTACTAGCACTTTCTCATCAACCCTGAGAGCAGGAATAATTGCTTTTCCCCTCCCCCACTCAGAGAAGCAAACTGAAGCCCACAGGCACTGAATGTCAGTCTTGGTGTCTGCCCCAGAGGAACTCAGGCCACCTAGGGGCAGAAGGAACCAGAGGGTCGAGACAACATGCTGAGTCTGGGAGGCCAGGGTAAGGGGCACATCCATTGCTCCCGGCTCTGCCGGTTTCCTGCCCTAGGCCTCAGCTCCCCTAGTTCCTGGAGGGGACGCGGGATCTCCTAAGGCGGCTCCAGCAGGACTCTCGGCTTCTGGGGAAGGTGCCGACCTTGCCCCGCACCCAGGACCCTCCCACTGTGACCGCTCTCTGGGCAGACTGGGGTTCCAGCCCTAGGAGTATCAGGAAATCCCCAGTGGCCCGGGCAGGGGGTAAGCGGCCAAGGTGGGAATGTACACCTGGCCAGGTGTCGCTCAAAGCTCTACAACCCGGCCCGTGGCGGCGGTCGACCCAAGGTCGCGCGGCCGGACCCTGCCCGTGCTAGGGCGGGTCCCCCTCGTTCCCGGGCGAGGGCCGGGCCCTGGAGGAGACACTGACCCGGCTCCAGCGGTGGCCCCGCTCCCTCCGCCTCCGTCCTCATGGCCCGGGCTGCGCGGGGCGCCCATGGCCCCGGCCCGGCTGCAGCTTCGGCTCCGAATCGGGCGGGAGCAAGGCTGGTGCGTGTCAGGTTCCTCCTCCGCCGCCGCAGCCAGAGCCACAGCCGGCGCCGCCGCCGCCGCCGCTGCCGCCGCCAGCGCGGTGGGGAGAAGAGGAGGAGGAGGCGGGGCCGCCCCAAGCCCCGCCCCTTCCAGGCCCCGGCTGGGCCCCGCCCCTCCCCAGACCCCACCCCTCCGCTGGTTCTGCTGGCCCCGCCCCTTTCCCTACGCCCGGCGCTGCCGCGCAGGCCCCATCACGCCTCGGCTCCCCGGAAGCTCCGCCCCTTGGCCGGAGCGCGGCCCCGAGGCCCCGCCTTCCCACCCGCGCGGGTTCCCCAGAGACTCGGTCCCTGCCTGGCCCCGCTTCGCTGCCAGCCTCGGGCATAGAGCCAGGTCCTGTCCGCACACCGCGGGGCTCCAGGAGACCTGACGCTGCTTCGGCTTCCTTGAGGGCCGGCCCCCGCTTTGCTCTGAGCCTGTTTCTCTATCCGCACGGTGAGCCAGCTCGCCTTGCTGAGGGCGCCCCTTACCTGGTGGTGCCGGGTTTCAAAGGCTAAATTGTGAGGGGAGGTCCTGGCCCTCGGCACCCCTGCCTGCTGCCCCACATCCCCGCCTTGTCGTCCAGCCACTCCCTGGTGTGAGGTGTTTGGAAACGCGAGCCCCCCGCCCCCCGTTGCTGGCTTGAGGATCAGTGTTTCCGGCGGCACCTGGGCCCCGTCACCAGCTCTCCTTTCCCGGGCCGGAACTATCGTACTGGAGCCCACGTTTCCCAGCCGGCGGCGTGAGTGGGGAGCGGCTGCAAGACCGCGCTCACCGCTGAGAAAAGGAAGGGGCCGGGCCCGGCGCGCAGCATCTTGGGAACGCGTGGTATTCTGGGAGCGCGAGACCCGCCATTCGCTCGGCTCACGCCTTGGCCGTCGCCGGAGTTGCTGCGGCCCGGGGAAGGAAGAGTAGGCCGGAGCTGGTGAGGTAAGGCCGGGGCGGCAGGCGGGGGTCGACCCGAAGCACCCATGAGGTGTCTGGGGCCGGAGAAGGATGCGCTGCCCAGAAACACCTGGAGGTTCGGAGAGGGAGAAGAGCGGGAAGCCCGGGTCACTCCAGCATCAGCGTTGCCTCACCAGCGCCTGGAAGCAAGTTCATTAGCTTTTCCCCCAGAGTATATGCTCTTTGTTTTTTCTGTCTCTCTCCAGGCCACGTTTACCGAATATACGGAGAGTAGTCTTGACTGCGTCCTTCCCCTAGGTCCCATCGGGATAATCCTTTTCGGAGTTGTTTGCATCCCTGCCTCCATCCCCCTTTCAGGCACTGGTTCTCTCGTGCTTTCCGTATTGGTACAGAAGCTCTACCAGGTTGCCTTCTAAACCGTGTTCGATTCATTTGTGAACGCTGCTGTCTTTTTAGTGGATCATTCCTTCCTCACCCGCAGCCCTGCCGTGCTTCCCCACCGTCTTCAGGCTAAAATCCAGACTCCTGAGGCTCCTTACCAAGGGGCCCTGCCTTCCCCAATGTCATGTTCGCCCTCCTCCCCTGAACACATGTGATGTGTCCCCAGCCTTCATTCGTTCCTCATCCGGGAATACGAAATCCACTGCTTGTTTTCTTTTATTTACGTGGAATCAGCTGATTGCCCTGATGGTGTTTTTCCTCCAAGCATTTCCTGCTTATAACACGCTGTCCCTTTGTGAACACTTTATTTTCTGTTTAACCTTGGTGAGGTGGAGCGTCCACAGGTACTTAATTAGTTGAACTAAATGCACAACCTCTTCTATATTTCCCTGGATCTTTTTTTTTTTTTTTTATTCACTAGAGACACAGAGAGAGGCAGAAACACAGGCAGAGAGAGAAGCAAGCTCCACGCAGAGAGCCGGATGTAGGACTCAATCCAGGGACCCTGGGATCATGCCCTGGGCCGAAGGCAGGCGCTCAACCGCCGAGCCACGCTGGGGTCCCTTCCCTGGATCTTTTGGTCTCTGTCTGCATTGCCCAGTACTTTATTAGCCCAAGGCCGTTGAGCTCTTGAAATGTGGCTGATGTGACTGAAGGAGTGAATGTTTAATTTTTGTTTTCTTTCACTTTAAGTTTGGTGTAAATAGCTGCATGTGGACTGTGGCAACTGTATTGAACAGCTCAGGTGTATATCATGAGCTCTCAAAGTGGTGTCATCTGCAACTATGGATTGGCAAATACAGAGTATGGCACCTATGTTTCAATCCCCTGTCTCCCAGTATACACACAGTGTTGGTTACTGGTTATTTGATGAAGATAAAAGGGTATCTGGTAGCAGGGAAGGAGGTGGAATGCACTTTTCATCCTATTAGCTTTTCCTCTTCCCCCCCATTTCTTCACCATACCACATCTTGTATGTATTTTCCCAGGTGGGTTCCTCAAACTAGGAATTAAGCTCTTTTTTCTCTATGGGAAATGGCAGCTTTGATATTCTCACTAAGTTTTTTTTTTTTTTTTTTTTTTTTTAAGATTTTATTTATTCATGAAAGACAGAGAGAGATGCAGAGACACAGGCAGAGGGAGAAGCAGACTCCATGCAGGGAGCCCGATGCAGGACCCGATCCCAGGAATCCAGGATCAGGCCCTGAGCCAAAGGCAGACGCTCAACCACTGAGCCACCCAGGCGTCCCATTCTTACTAAGTTTTATGGGGTGTCAAGCCTTAAGGGAGGCATGATATGTGTCACATGACTTCCTAGGCCCTGAAGAATGAACTAACTGTTGTCTCTTTCACTGTAGAACTCTTTTCCTGCCAAGATGTCTATTGGTGTGCCGATTAAAGTCCTTCACGAAGCCGAGGGCCACATCGTGACATGTGAGACAAACACTGGCGAGGTGTATCGTGGGAAGCTCATTGAGGCAGAAGACAACATGAACTGCCAGGTATCCTGCTTTCCACATGAGGTTATGGGGTAGCTCTGTCTTGGAGCACAGAAACATAGTGATTGTAGATCTTTTTGAAGTTCTTCTCCTTGAACAGTTACTTATGGAGTGCCTAATGTGTGCCAGACAGTGTTACACTTCCTGCTAGTGTCTGACCAGATGACCTTGGTGGTCTCAGATGTAGCCAGTGTGATGTAAAACACACAGCCTTTTGTGTGATAGATCTGGAATCAGATTGAAGTCCCCTACCCTGTGTGACTTGGGGAAAGCTTCGTACCTCTGTCACCCTCTGTTCTCTCCTTTCTAAATCAGGCATAAAACAACCTCAGCCTCAGCATTATAGTGCAGAATAAATGAGTGAATGCTTGTCAGATGGTGGGAGCCAGTCACTTGCTTCCCACTTACATTAATCTGCTAGGGCTGTCATAACAAAGTTTCACATTGGGTGGCTTAAGCAAGCACATTTATTCCCTTCTGGACTTCTGGAGACAAGAAGTTTGAGATCAAGGTGTTATAGTTGGTTCTTCTGAGGGTCATGAAGGAAGGATCAGTTCCAGGCCTCTCTCCTTGGCTTATAATGGCCTTCTCCTTCCTGTATCTTCGCGTGTGTGTGTGTGTATCCTAATCTCTTTCAAGGACACAAGTCATGTTGAGTTAGGGTTCAGTTACCTCTATAAAGATCTGGTCTCTAAATATGGTCACATTCTGAGATACTGGGGGGTTATGACTTCAGCAGATGAATTGGGGGCAGTTAAGATTCAGCCCATAACACCATCCATGTCTAGATGCTGAGGCTTCCCTGGGTTTACCTAAGCCTGGTTCACTGAATAAAAACCAGCAGGCTACAGCACAGTTTGTTCACACATCCCCAGGATGCATAAGGCCAGTGGCTCCTGCATTGCTGTCTGCCTTGCCTGCCTGACTTCCTGGCCCTGGCTAGTGTGCCCTTTGGGGCTGAGAGCATCTCCTTAGCATTTCTAACCTTTGCTAGAGGACAGCTGGAGTTCATTGTTTGCCATTCAGTGTTGGGTTTTAATAACTTTTGTTTTTTTCTAAAGATTTATTAACAAAAGTGTGGTGGACCATACACTACAAAGATTTGGGAAACAGTTAAGAGTGTCTCACCACAACCACAATTGGCATGGACTTTTTTTCCCTAAGAACATGTCTTCGGTTTCTAGACTTTTTACTGTCTGCTTTCAAAAAGAGTTAGAAGTGAGGGACACCTGGATGGCTCAGCAGTTAAGTGACTGCCTTCAGCTCAAGGCATGGGAGACACAGGCAGAGGGAGTCCTGGGATCCTGGAGTCCTGGGATCGAGTCCTATGTCAGGCTTCCTTGCATGGAGCCTGTTTCTCCCTCTGCCTGTGTCTGCCTCTCTCTATGTGTCTCTCATGAATAAATAAATAAAATCTTTAAAAAAAAAAAAAGAGTTATAGGTAGTTTATTTAAAAAAAAAAAAAACACACTATATGATAAGGGGCACCTGGGTGGCTCCAGTCGGTTAAGCATCTGCCTTTGGCTCAGGTCATGATCTCAGGGCCCTGGGATTGAGCCCCAGATCAGGCTCTCTGCTCAATGGAGAGCCTGCTTCTCACTCTCCCTCTGCCCCTCCCCCTAGCTCATGCCACACACCCCCTCTTGCTTTCTCCTGCTCTCTCAAATAAAATCTTGGGGGGGGGGGGGGAAACTATGATAAGGTAAAAATGGACAGATAGGCCAAGGTGCAGGTAACTTGGGGTAGACCATAAACTCAGGTAGGTGGTACCCAGAAATGTAAACCTGAATTGTGCATTTAATAAAAGTATATTCTGTTCTAAGCTACTTAGAGGCCCAGCAGAGGGAAATCAGCAGTTCTAAGGTGCCTAGTGTCCTTAGATAAAATACCAGTTTTGCAGTTTTCTCTGGCATTCAGATGTGGGAGACATTTTCCCCCTGGACCCTGATGAAAGAGATATAGTCTTTTTTCTTAAGATTTTATTTATTTATTCATGAGAGACACAGACAGAGAGGCAGAGACACAGGCAGAGGGAGAAGCAGACTCCACGCAAGGAGCCTGACGTGGGACTCAATCCCGGGTCTCCAGGATCATGTCCTCGACTGAAGGCGGCACTAAACCCCTGAGCCACCAGGGCTGCCCGACATATACTCTTATACTATTAGATAATGTCATCACCATCACCATACAAAATACACCTTCTTTTGGGGTTCTTCTGGTATTTTTTCTTTTAAGATTTTATTTATTTATTTGAGAGAGAAAAAACAAGAAATAGCATGAGCGGAGAGGGAAGGGCAGAGGGAGAAGCAGACTCCCTGCTGAGCAGGGAGCCCAATTGGGGGCGGGGGGCACTAGATCCCAGGACCTTGAGATCATTAATTGAGCTGAAGGCAGACGCTTAACCAACTGAGCCACCAGGTGCCCCTGGTTCCTCTGGTATTTTTAGTGTAGCCTGTTAACACAGCCCTTTTTGATAATGCAAATATAAGTTATGCAAGCATTAATCCTAGGATGATGTTCTTGAAGGTGCTCATAAGAGTCAGAGGGTGTAGATGCTTCTTTGCATCTGAGGTTTGGCTGGGAAGTTAGGGAGCCTTATCCTTCTGCTCTGTACCCCACAGCTGCAAGGCAGGCATGATCTGCTAGCCAGTGCTGTAGGACGTGGCATCTGTAGATGACAGAGCCCCACAAGTGCTGCTTCGAGCATCTCCTGAGGGCCCTGTGTGCATGGGGTTAGCAAGGCTTCTGTGGCTCATCGTGTGGTTTTCTTGAGCTGATACTTGTTTGTAAAGAGATGGGACCCAATGGAGGAGTGTATGGATCTCTTGCCCAGCCTGGGTATGGATGATTTAAAACCAGAGATCCCCAAATGGGAAAGTTTCTGTTCTTGGTTATGTATACTTAACATGGTTTTGAGCATCCTGTTTTTATTAAATGTCAATGAGGGAATGAAAGGATTTTTCTTCAAAATTAAAAAAAATTTCTTAACAAGGAATCTTAGTCAAATATTTGGTAAGATATTAAAAACCAAGGAGGAGCTTTATTTTTTATTTTATTTTTTTAAAGATTTTATTTAAAAAAAAAAGATTTATTCATGAGAGAGACACACACACAGAGAGAGAGAGGCAGAGACACAGGCCGAGGGAGAAGCAGGCTCCATGTAGGGAGCCCGACGTGGGACTCGATCCTGGGTCTTCAGGATCACACCCTGGGCTGCAGGCAGCGCCAAACCGCTGCACCACCGGGGCTGCCCCAAAGAGGAGCTTTAAAGTGAGGAATTATGAGTAGAAATAAGCACATCATTTTGATTTTATAGACCAGCCTATATTTATGTAATCTTTATGGGGCAACTTTTATGGCTGTGGATTTTATTAGGTACCCCGTGTGAAGGGTCCCTTGGAGATTCTTTTGTAGTCTTAGTGAATGCTAGAAATATTCTCCTGGCTCAGTAGTAGTCCATATTCAGACATTTAGGACATCTCATAATTTTTTTATGGTGAAAGTTACTGTATTTAAACATAAAGTTTTTACGAGTCAAAATGTTAATTTCCAAAAAAAAAAAAAAAAAAAGTTAATTTCCCTATTAAAAGTGGACCAAAGTCATGAAATGGCTAATTAACAGAAGAAAAATATGTAAAGTGAACGTTTAACATACAAAAATAATAGCCTTATTAATATTCAGACATGCACATTGGGAAACAGTAAGAATTTCTACACTAACAAGATGGCAAAATAAAATTCATAATTTTACTAAGGGTTCCTTAACTAGTTTGCCAGTAGAAGTAGGGATTGTTAAATCCTTTCTGGAAGCACATTTAACATAGGTCAATATAGAAAGGTTCCTATCGTTTGGTGCTGTAGTTATACTTCTAAAATTTGTTTATATTGCGATGCTGTTTTTATTTTTATTTTTTTCCTCAAGATTTATTTATTTTAGAGTGTGTACAAGCAAGGGGAGGAGGCAGAGGAAGAAAGAATATCCCAAGCTGACTCCCCACTGAGGGTGGAGGCTGCCACAGGCCCAATCCCTCAACCTCTAGAACACAACCTGAGCCAAAACTGACTGAACCACCCAGCACCCCTGCAGTGCTGTTTTTAAATGATTAAAAACCTAAAAACAACAATCATTCTAATGAGTTAAATAAGTTATTAAACAAAGGGTACATTACAAAGAATATTATTCATCCAAATAACATGGAAGAATATTTAATGTCATGGGGGAAATGCTATTGACATAAGTGGGGAAAAATACAAAACACAACATGTTCCCAGTTTTATAAAAATGAAGTCAAATTATAAGTGATACATAAAAATGCATTGTTTTTGAGTAAAACCAAAGTGAGTAGTTTTGTTGGAAACTGAGATTGAAAACTTTAAAGTTTTTATTGATTTCTTTTTTTTTAATGATCTCTCTACACCCTCAGTGGGTCTCAGATTCGTGGCCCCAAGATCAAGAGTTGCATGCTTGGGGTGCCTGGGTGGCTCAGTTGATTGTTTGCCTTTAGCTCAGGTCATCATCCCAGGGTTTTGGGATTGAGCCCCACATCAGGCTCCCTGCTCAGTGGGGAGTCTGCTTCTCCCTCTGCCTCTCACCACCATTAGTGTTCCTCTCTCTGTCTCAGATAGATAGATAGATAGATTTTTTAAAAAATCTTTAAAAAAAGAAAATTTGCATGCTCTTCCAGCTGAGCCAGTCAGGCACCCCATATAGGATTGAAATTTTTAAGAAAAAAATTTTTTTCATTTCAAAAATTAAGATACGTGTTAAGTTTATGATCATGAAGCACAGTAAAGATTATTTAAAAGCGGGTATGCAACTAGGAGATAAATTAAGTCCTGGAGTTCTAATACACAGTATAGTGATTATAGGCAACAAAACTGTATTATAAACATTAAACTTGCTGAAATACAAGATATTAATTGTTCTCATCACTAGAAGAAATAATTATGTGACATGAAAGAGAAGTTAATGTTACAGTGGTAGTCATTGTAATATAAATGTATCAAATTATATACTGTATACCTTAAACCTACACAATGTTATATATCAGTTATATCTCAATAAAACAAAAAGGCCAAAAAAATAGATAAAAGAAGAGGGCAAATGATCAAACCCAAAATTTCACTGTTCTTTTTTTTTTTTTACATTTTAAACTTTTATTTGCATATTAAAAATGTGCATTCCAATAATTAAAATCATACAAAGAAAAAAATGGCACTCTGAATAAACTGCATTTCACAGCCTGGAGAACATCGTGGACCCTCTTAATTTTTACTCTAGATTTCACTGTTGTCCCACCCAGCTTCTTCCTTCAGCAACAAAGTTATTTTCCTTCCCTGTCAGCCAGACAGGTAGATGAAAAGAAGGTTTGACGTTCCTGGTCAGTAGTAGTTCAGATTCTTTGATAAGAGCTGCCCCAGCACAGTCATTTAAATTTGATCCAACCTCACCGCATCTTACAAAGTTAAACAGCTAAAAGAAGTAAAATAAAGAAGGCAATCCTTGTGGAATGTACAGTGCATATTGGCGGGGCACGCCTCATTACAATTCGCCCGCTTGCTTCTCCTGTTCTATCGCTTCTTTTGAAGGCAGTGGATTCTTCTCCTGTGTTTCTGTCTTCTTCAGTTTTGACTTATCGAATTTCTCAATCTCAGCCATATCGGGTTTGTCAGACATGTTTGCAGAAGACGCAGAGCAAGGCGCACGAGCGAGCTGGTGACGGAAGAGAAAACTGGTCCACACAGTAATCGCTGCCGAATCAATTTCACTGTTCTTAAAGCTATATTATTCCTGAAAATTTGGTGGGAGAGAGTGATAGAGTTCAGAGACTCTAAAGGAGCCAAAATGGTGCTTCTGGGGCTTTGATATAACTACTCCATCACTAACTGTTCAAACCCTATCTTTTCTTTTTTTAAAAGATTTTATTTATTCATGAGAGGGACAGAGAATGGCAGAGACATAGACCGAGGGAGAAGGCAGACTCCATGCTGGGAGCCCAGTGTGGGATCACGCCCTGAGCCTAAGACAGATGCTCAACCGCTGAGCCACCTAGGCATCCCAAACCCTATCTTTCTTGATTATGGAATAATGGTCTGTGGGAAAATGACCTGTGCATGATTTCTTCCTGTAAAAATGATAACCTCAGAGAAGCTCCCACATGACTATCAGAAAACTGCCCAGAATTAAGACTGGAAAAGTTCTTCAAATTTCTTAATGCAGTGTGGTTGGAAATTTCTTCATACACCTTTTGCTTTTCACGGCATTGACATTTTTGAAGAATATTGGCCAGTTAGTTGTTTTAAGGAGTCTTTTGAGGGACGTCTGAGTGGCTCGGCGATTGAGCCTTTGGCTCAGGGAGTGATCCCGGGGTCCTGGGATTGAGTCCCACATGGGGCTCCCTGCCAAGAAGCCTGCTTCTCCGTCTGCCTCTCTCTGTCTGGAATGAATGAATGAATAATCTTTAAAATGTCTTTCGATTGAGTTTCTCTGGTGTTTCCTCATGACTGGATTTGGGTTTTTTTGTTTGTTTGTGTTGTTTTGGCTCTTACTGGTAAGTGATTTCTTCTCCTTCTTGGGGTGTCACTTGGAGGCCTGAAACACGTGTTCACCCCTTTTTGGTTATATTAACCTGGATAATTTTGTTGAGGTGTTGTGTGTTCTCTCCACTGTATGTTCTTTTATCTTTTGCAACTAAAGAGAATTTTGTGAGGAAGGTTCTTTAAGTAAATATCTTATGAGTATTCTGTTTCTCATGACTACTTCCTCCACCACCCCCATTTGGCATCCTGTGAAGATACTTGCTTGAATCTTTTTACCATGATGGTTGCAAAAGAATTTTTTTTAAGGGGGATCCCTGGGTGGCACAGCGGTTTGGCACCTGCCTTTGGCCCAGGGTGCGATCCTGGAGACCCGGGATCAAGTCCCACATCGGGCTCCCGGTGCATGGAGCCTGCTTCTCCCTCTGCCTGTGTCTCTGCCTCTCTCTCTGTGTGTGACTATCATAAATAAATAAAAAATTTAAAAAAAAAATTTTTTTAAGATTGAGTTATTTATTTGAGAGGGAGAGGGGACTTGAACTGGAGAGCAGGTGTTTGAGGTGGGGAGGGGCAGAAGGAGAGGAAAAGAGAATCTCAAGCAGACTCCTGTCTGAGTAGGGCTCAGCCTCACAACCCCAATCAAGACCTGAGCTGAAACCAAGAGTCAGATGCTTGACCACACTGCACCGCTTAGGCACCCCAGAATGGTTTTTGTTTTTAATTCCCATCGTCCTTTATATATTTACTAGGTCTGCTATATGGAGGAGCCTTCCCTTAATCAGTATAGGCTCATGGGTTTCTGTTTCATTAAATGGGTTATAATTGTTACTATCATCATCTTGGTTGGTTTATCCCAAATTTGTCCAGAAGCTGACTCCTTTTGTGTCCTTTTGGTGTGTCCTGGCCATTTTGAGGAAGCACATCTTGATCTTCTACAATAAGATGTTTGTTACAGGCTCCTTTTCCTTCCCTAACCCAGCTCTGGAATCAGCCATTTCTTCAGGTAGCGTTGGTTTATTTTTGGTTGGGAGTAGAATTTTAAAAAACAAAAAAAATTTTTTTTTAATTAAAAAAGATAAAAACCAAGATCTGGGGGTGCCTGGGTGGTTCAGTCGGTTAAGTGTCTGCCTTCAGCTCGAGCCATGATCCCAGGCCCCTGGAGCCCCAGGTTGGGCTCCGTCCTCAGGCGGGAGCCTGCCTCTCTCACTGCCCTGCTGTGCGCCTGCTCGCTTGCTCTCTCTCTCTCTCTCTCTCTCTCTCTGGCAAATAAATAAATAAAATCTATTTTTAGAAACCTCCACAAAAAAAAGATCTGGGTACTGTTAAAATTTTTATTTTTTATTTATTTTTTATTATTATTATTTTTTTTTCTGTTAAAATTTTTAAAGTCTTAGTTTAACATGTCAAGCTAGGACCTGCCTCCAAAAGACTGTATGCTTAATAGTACCAGAAATTGCCATTCACTGTGCGCCTAGGTGGTACAGTGCATTAAGCGTCCCACTCATTGTTTTGGCTCAGGTCAAGTCATGATCTCAAGGCCAGGAGATCAAATCCCATGGTGGGCTCTGCACTCAGCAGGGAGTCTGCTTGAAGATTCTCTCCCTCTGCCCCAACCCTGCGAGCGCATGCTCTCTTTCTCTCTCTAAAATGAATAAATAATTTTTTAAAAAGTTTATTACCAGAAACTTCCATTCATTCCATGCTTGTTCTGTACCGGGCACTGTGCTAGTGTTTTTTATGTATAGTAGATCTTTCAGTTATCACAAGACCTCTCTGAGGACAAGCTTCCAGATGTCCAGCGTGACCAAGCATGGAAGGAGTGGATCTAAACTCAAATCTCTGTGTCTCAAATCTCTGATCTTAATCATAGTCTCTGAAGGTGAGGTGTATAGTAAACTTGCTGGATCCTGTTGATTCTGAAAGTGTCAGACCTTCACTGTATCAGATTTCAGGCAGGAAGATGAGTAGAAGGGATCAGAGCAAAAGAAGGAGGCTCTGCTCTTAATGGTAGGGCAGGGTAAAGTGGGGGAGGGGACCAAACATTTGTTGAGCACTTGCTGTATGCCCCACAACAGGGATGTTGTGATTGACGACCCCAGTCACCCCAACATTGCTTTACAGCTCTAGAGTTAGTGCTCTCCTCTCAGCCTTGGGTGTGTAAGGAAATTCCCATAATTTTGACTGTACTAAGATCTCTCTACCCCAACATGTCATTTCAGTTGGGCATCTGGTTTATGCCACCTATGTTTCATTATGGCTGTTTAGGAAAGTTGAGTAAAGTGGATGTTCCTACCTGACTTTCACTGAAACCTAGTTCACTCAAGTTGTTGCCTTTGGCTTATGATGCAGACATAACTTGAGCTTACTAACAAGCTGTACTGGTGGGTGGGACTCTGGGGCTTTATACACAGTGCAGCCATTTCTCTGCTGGTGCTGCAGGGGAGTGCATGAGAAGAATAACTGACCTGGTCACTATTAGGGTTGTCATAGGAGTCAGTTGTTCTGGACATATCCATTTGTGAAAACAGTCTTGTTGGTCTTACAGAACACCCCTCTGTCAGGGATTCTCAAAGTGGGTTGGAGAGGTTATAACAGAGGAACGAGTGAGGTGTACTGGAATGTGCAGGAGGAGAAGTAGCTTAGCAGTGGCACAGCCTCCAAAATAGATGTCTTAATTGTCATTTATATTTATTGTTACTGAGCTTCTAATATGTCCTTCCTTGGTAATAGGAACAGCATTTAGGAATATTTGTCTCATTTATTTGCTCTTTAACCATTTAGGGAAGTGGTGATCTGATGTATGGTTTAAAAGTGTGGGTTTAGAGTTAGACCTGAGTTCGAGTGCTATCTGGGCCACACAGGCAGTGCAACTTTAGGCAGAAGAATAGAGTGGGTAAGAGTGTCCTCTAAGGAGAGACCTGTCTCTGGAGGCTGCACCTCTTTATATCTAGTGGAGATGGCGATGGTATTTATCGTAGATTGTATGATTTACAGGAGTTATGATGTGAAATTGCCTGGGAAATTAGTAAGTGCTCAGTAGAAGTTGGCTTTTGTTAACCGTACATGGTGTTCAGTTGTAGCACCAGAGATTATGGTACTGTTTTTTTCTTTTAGATTTTATTTATTGGCAGATTGAGAGCACACTTGGGAGGAGGGCAGAGGGACAAGCAGACTCTCCTGAGCGTGGAGCCTGATGTGGGGTTTGGGTGGGGCTCAATCCCAGGACCCTGAGGTCAGATGCTTTACTGAGCCACCCAGGTGCCCCTAGAGGTCATGGTATTCTTTGAGGCAACAACAGGATGGCAAGGATTTAGAAGCTGTGTGGAAATTTGTTACGAAGCTGGGGATGTTGAGCCTGGAGCAGAATATTTATGTGAAACTTGAGCCTTGTTACCCCTGAGAGTGGAACAAGGATGGTAGGTTGAAGCTGTACAAACCATTCCAACACACAGATTTAGCAAGGGCCCAAGAATGTTAGTCTTTTTGCCAACAGGTGGCTCAGGCAGAAGCTGGGTGGCCAGTTAGCACTTTGAAGAAAACAATGAGTTGGCAATAAGCCAGTCAGAAATCTGGAGAGACAGCACCTCTCTCTACAATGTCAGCTTTGATCCATTCTGAATAAATTATATACTGTTTCATCCAGAAGACTCAAAATAAGATACTTTTTATGGTGCCTGTTGAGGTTGACACTGGCTGGTTTATGTCACCTTCCTATGCCAAGCTGGTCTGCTGGCTGGTTTCCCTCTAGGCCCCCTGTCTCTCCATCCCACAATTAATCCACATTGGCATATTGATGTTTCCAAAGTGCTCCCCTGACCCTATCCACTTATCCTGTGTCCACAAATGAGTGACTCCCATAGTCTCTCAAGGTGATAACTCCAGTCCTTGTATCCTATAGGTTCATGCTCCAGTGTCCTGTCTCTGAGTGCAGGCTCTTGCCTCACACCTCTCCCAATATTCTGAGCCCTTCGTACAGGCACTGCCACCTATACTTCTCAGTTGCTGTCACTGAAGCTGGAGGGGCTCTGTCCCACCTTCTAGAGTGAGCACTCTGGGAGGATAGGAGCTACCTCTGGTGCACACTCATGCCCTTCATGGTGCCTTTGTAGTCTTTGTGCTGGGCAGATGCAAGAGAGGACTCAGAATTTGGACAAGCAGATTCAGGTAGTTTATCACCATAACAGCCCCCTTCACATGCTGGCAAGGGAAGCAGTATAGCAGAGTTAGGTCTCTAGAGTCAGGCTAGCTAGGTTTGAATCTGGATCCTTTCATTCTGGCTGTTGGACTTTGGACAAGTGCTTTGGTTGTTTTGTTTGTTTATCTGTAAAAATAGGAATGCCCATAACCTATCCTGGAGCTGTGAGGACCAAATATGTGATGTGCTTTTGCGGTTACTGGCACACCATAGGTACTCCTATTCCCCTGGCTTTGCCTGGCTCCTTTATTTCATGCTGTTAGTTTGTTCATTTCTGGACTTCCTACCACCAGCCAAGGCTCCCCCTCTTTGTATGCCCTTGTTCTCTGCTAGTGTTATTCACCCTTACTGATGAGCTGGCGATTTCCTTCCAGATGTCCAACATCACAGTCACATACAGAGATGGCCGAGTGGCACAGCTGGAGCAGGTGTACATCCGTGGCAGCAAGATCCGCTTTCTCATTTTGCCTGACATGCTGAAAAATGCACCCATGTTAAAGAGCATGAAAAATAAAAACCAAGGCTCAGGAGCTGGCCGGGGGAAAGCTGCTATTCTGAAAGCTCAAGGTATGTGCTCCTCATGCACAGTTAACATATGTGTTTGTCGTGTATCTTTTAGGAAGGGGCCCTGTCAGTCATCTGGGCATGGGGTGAAGTTGGAGCCAGTCCAGTCTTGTCTTCTCTGTCTCACCTCACCTGTCACATTCATAGGGCCTATGCAAAATCCAAAGTGCCTCCTTAGAAAAAAGAGAAAGTGGATAAGCCCTTATAATGACTTTCTAGGAGACCCCTTTCTTTCCAGAAAGTCTGTCCAAAGAGTCTGGGGGAGGCTTGCTCTTTATCTAATTTGCTGAGCAGGAGCTCTGTGATGTAGATTGGCTAACTCCTGAAGAGGTGAGGGAAGTCGTTCCCAGAGAAGCTAGGGTGTTTATTGACAGCATAAGTGAGGGGAAATACTGATAGCAGGGATCCATTTTCATGTAAGAAATAAACAGTTTTAAGCCATCTATACCCATTAAAGGGACTGTTTTCAAGTATTCTTATATTTGAAAATAATTCCTTCCTTTAGCATGTCCCCAGTGATCCAGTAACCATCCTTAGTCTGGCCTTTCTTTTGGGTTAGCCCAATCAGAGGTTTTTCCGTGAAAAGCTCTGCTATGTTGATTATGTAGGAAATAAGTACATTTATTAGAAACGAGTATCAGTAAAAGGATTTATATGCAGAAAGGTCACTGGATTCTCTATCAGTATCTTTTGTTGCTGTGCTATTTTGTATGTGAGGTAGCTTTTGAGTTTAAAGGTATAGTAGAGTAGTCCTTGAAAATGTCCTTCCAAAAAACCAATCCGAGACTCTCCTTGTCCCTTTTAGATGAGTGGCATCTGTAAAACCAGAAGCCCTAGCCCTTTTGTCCTAGTGAAGGAATAGTTTTCAGAAATACTGGTTTTCCCCCTAGAAATGCTGTTCTCTCTTTCTCAGGGAGGAGCTGCCCTCATGGTCACTGTTGTAACTGCACCGTCTTCTCTAACAAAAGGTGCAGCCCAGTAGCTGTGCCTCTGCCAGTACCCTGTTCTGGTTCTCTTCAGCATGTGGCTGGGTTCTTGGGTGACCTTCCTCCCTCTTCTTCAGGTCGACACTAGGCTCTGTAAGAAAGAAGAGGGGTCCAGGCTCCAGTTAGTAGCCATTAGGATATTTTCACCTGTCCTTCAGAGCTACTGGTCCTGGAACTCTTGGAGTCACAGAGAGCAGCAGCTTGTTATGTTGTTTGTTTGGGGAGTGGTTTTATTTGTTTGTCTTGCTATTGTGAAACATTTTATATTGCAGAATAGTTCAAAAACTAATAAAACCTGTTACCAGGTTTAGGAAGATTTAACAGATGTTTAATATTATTTGTTTCAGAATTTTAAGTGTAAATTAAATTCATCTGTCATGTTTTATTAGCTCACCCCAGGCCTTCTCTGGGAATTCATCTTTTCTGTGGTTCTCAGGCTTGATCCCCAAACCACCTTAGCTCTCAACACCCTGACTCCCAGCCTTCTGTTGAGAGCAGTGCAGCATTGGAAGGCACTCCAGCTCTGATGCCAGCCATCAGTCCCCGTTCAGTGAGAAAATGCTATGGGGTGGGCATGGTGTTCGGCTAGTTGGCCTTTCCGGCCCCTTCCTGTGCCAATGTCTAAGCGCTCTGGCATGACTGCACTGATGTGGCCTATCCTTTCTCTCCTACCTTTTAGTGGCTGCAAGAGGAAGAGGACGTGGAATGGGGCGTGGAAACATCTTCCAGAAGCGGAGATAAATTTATCTGTTGAACAGAACTTTGCTGTTATTTTTCCTTTTAGGTTATCTAAGGTTCAGAGGGGATGTGTGCTTATGTATATGTTCTAGCTTTTCTTTTGACATCTTTCTCTTTAGATCAGGGGAAATGTTAAACTAAATAAATATGGTGGTGTTTTTTTGTTGTTGTTTTTCTTTTTCTTTTTTTTAAAGATTTAGGTATTTTAGAGAAAGAGAGCACATGCGTCCATGTATGTGAGTGCTAGGGTGGCCAGAGGTGGAGCAAAGGGAAAGAGAAACCCAGGTAGATTCCATGCTATGTGCTGAGCCGGATGCAGGGCTTAGTCTCATGACCCTGAGATCATGACCTAAGCCAAAACCAGGAGTTGGATGCTTAACCAACTGAGCCATCTAGGTGCCCCTGTTGTTTTTCTTTTTGAAAAAATAAGGACTGTGTGTTCATTTTGGAGTTTGGTGTTCTGTTTGCTTTGGCAGCAGGTTAAATTTTGACACCCAGGAGGCTATCCTGGGAGAATGCCAGTACTTTGAAATAGCACAGTTACTGATAAGATTTTAAGCTACTGTTCCAGGCCAGTTACTGGCTAAACCCTCAGAAAAACACTGAGAACACACAGATGTCTTGTTGGTCTTCAGACACAAACACTTACATGGTGCTTTGTTCAGGTAACTTTTATAGAGATGTCATCAGCTCAGCTTAAACAACCCAGCATGGGTGCTCCTGGCCCATGAAAAAGCCCACCATTCTGATCTTTGTAGCCTAGAAACCCTAGTGGTTCTGCATTTGGCAAAAGTAATCTAATATTAAAAGATAATTTTAGAGAATTTTGGTGGCCAACATATGTGGCTCCTACATTGGCTTCATAAGCAGTTTTGTGGTGATTAGCAGGGACAGATTCTTACGCATTTGTTAGAGCATCTCAGCATGCAATGGCACAGCCATGGTTTCTGATGGAACAAAAGTAGAGAGGACAAGGTATGTAAAGTGAATAGCTGACAAAAACACAAGTTGGAAAAGCAAACTTGAAGTCAAATACTGAAAAGAGGTCTTGCCAGGGGTTCAGTGTAAGGATGAACTTCAACAAACTAAGAGGAAAAGGGATTGATTGATTAATTGACCTGAGAACATTGCTCATGGGACACGTTTAAGTAATAAAAGAGGAAGAAGAAAATCCAACATATCTATTAACTCTAGGCATCAAGTAGGGATTTTCTAACAAGCTCTATCTTATAATCATGATACTACCTCAATGTAACAGCCCTTGCATATGCTTGTAATAAAGAACTAAAGAATAAGTATCAAGAGTATCGGTCAGATACTGCTGGCACAGAAGTAAGGCTTCAGAGACCCATCCACCAGAGCAAACCCTGTGCCTCTTGCTCCAGTGCCCTCAGCTTCTCTGACACATTGGATGAATGCTAATGGCCCTGCAGGCTGTGCTACCCCAGTAGAGGGGATCCTGGCCTGAGGGCCATTTCAAATGATCTTAATGTGAATAGTTAGAATCCATTTGTTTTAGCTTTGACCAAGAGTTTAACGTACTGTTTCTGATAAAACTGTAACATTGAGTTAGTTATGGAGTGGAATTTCTCTGAAGTGTTTGTGTTTGTAAGTGGAATTCTTTCACATAGACCTTGTGATATCCACTACCTTGCGTGGATTCCTTTCCCTCTTCCTTGCTGCTGACTTCGATTTACAGACATTGATTTATTGGCTTATTACTAATGAATACTATTGAATGATTATAGTGAGTGAGAGCAGTATTTTTCAACATCAGTTTAGGGATCTTGTTAGAATGAAGATCACAAGGCCCACCCTTGTGATTAGAGATTGTTGATTAATTGGTCTGGAGAAAGGCCCAGGAATCTACATGTTAAGCAGTCCCCTTGGCACCCGATCTAGGTAGATCTGATTCAGCAGACCTGAGGCCATGTTGTGATATCCTGGACTGGAATATGTTACTTTAGTATGGTCACAACGTATATTATAGTATATTAAAGTATATTATACTTTATAGCAAATAAGACTTAAATAACACATTATACTTAACACCTGAATTACATCCTGGATCTGAAAGCTGACAAGGTAAGGCTTACCTTGGGAACCATGGAGGAATACCAGTCTTACCTGACTCTATACCCAGTAAAAACCACCTCTAATCTTACCTAAATCCTGAATAGTGAATAGAGTACCCATTTATGGTTTTGTTTTTAATTAAACATTCACAGTAAAAATTTGGAAACTTAAAAATGAACAACATAGGTTTGTAAACAATTTTATATCCTGTATTTTGGGAAGAAAATCTGATATTTTGCATTGAAAGAGCAAATAGTTCTGTGAGGTTTATTATGAAAAACAACCTTCCTATCCTACCTGCCCTTCCTCATTTTCCCTGCTTTGCAGTATTCCCTTTCAGCTGTTGGCTGGTAAGTTTGTATTTGCTACCAGGTCTTAGTTTAAACGTGTGCATGGCTGTTTATTGATGTTTGCATTTTAGGCATTATCTTTTTTCTTTTTTTTTATGATTCTATTTATTTGAGAGGATAGAGAGCACAAGTAGGGAGAGCAGGAGAGGGAGTAGCTAGGAACCCGACTTGGGGCTCGATTCCAGGACCCTGAGATCATGACCTGAGCTGAAGGCAGCTGCTTAACTGACTGAGCCACCCAGAAGCCCCTAGGCATTATCTTTTGACCTCTCTCTCTCTCTCTCTCTCTCTCTCTCTCTCTCTCTCTCTCTCTCTCTCTCGTGCGCGCGCACACGCGTGCGCCTTCCCACCATGCATATACTCCACATCACCTATCTCCCTGATACAATTCTAGTTAAATCCTATTAGGTGTTTGCACTATAACTGGGTATTTAAATCAAAGCTGAGCCATGTAGTGAATGAGATTATCTTCCCTACAGAACTTTGTTTTCCCTAGATTTAGTCCTCTTCTTGCATTTTATTAGTTATTAACTTAGTTTTCTGTCCACTTGTCACTAACTCAACATGAGTTCCCCTAAGGACTTTAACATCCTCCATTTTATCAATTTCTCTCTCTTTTTAAGATTTTATTTGACAGAGCACTGCACAAGGCGGGAAGGGGCAGAGGGAGAAGCAGGCTCCCCACTGAGCAGGGAGCCCAACACAGGACCAGATCCCAGGACTCCGAGATCATGACCTGAGCTGACGGCAGATGCTTACCTGACTCAGGCACCCCTGTTTCATCAATTTCTTGACCTGCATCTATCTGGACTGGCTCTCCCTTGTGCCTAATATATTGCTGTCATTATGGGTTCTTCCAAGCTGAATCTCCTGTTTTCTGTGTAACCTCTTCCCTTTGGTTTATTACCTCATTCTGATGGCGTGCTTGCAGTAAAACAGGTACATGGAAAGTTTGAGAGAATCACATGTCTGAAAAATGTCTCCTCTCCTAGTTGATCAAGTGTGTAGTTCTAGTTAGGAATTTGTTTTCCTTTACAATTTTGAAGGCATTACTCTTCACCTACCAGCTAGTGTTGCTGTTAGAGGAGACAGGCCATTCTGAGTCCTGGTTCTTTGTATGTGACTCTCCATTCTGTCCTCTGTGTTCTGAAATTTCACAGGGACTTGTCTTGGTGATGATTTGTTTTCATGCATTGTGCTAGGCTATTGTTGAACCCTTTCAAAATGGACTCTGGTCCTTCACTTCTGGGAAACTTTCTTGCATTAGTTGTTAATGATTTCCTTCCTTTAATTTTCTGGCTTTTCTTTCTGAAAGTCCTGTTCTTCAGATATTGGATCTCTTGGACTTATCTTGTTTTGCCCAAGATTGCGAATCTGAGAAACCACCAAGGAGCCGACACCGATGCAAGCACACGAGGGTTTATTAGCAAGCTCGAGCTTGGGTCCAAGTATACCCAAGTATACCCACTTCAGGGTCCAAGGAGCAGGGACTTGGACCCCGAAGTGGGTTACAGCTGGTTTTTTTATAGGCTGGTCTAGGGGATTTTCAGAAGGGGTGGAGGAATTTCTCAAGTTCTGTTTACATTCTGATGTGGGGCTTTCAAGGGCATTGAGCTCTGTTCTCATTCTAATATGGGACTTGCTACCAAGGGTGTGGGCCCTGTTGTCTTTCTGATATGGGATTCTCTGCCGAGGGCAATTCTGAGCTGTTGTCTTTCTGATATAGAATTATCTGCAGAGGACATGGAGGACATTCTGCAGTTTTTCCTATAAAGTTCAGTTCTTATTCACAGGGTCCTAAGATGGCTGTACTTGTGCTAATGCTAAACTTGAGGTGGAATGGCCTTGATTTTTCTTGGCCTCCACAGTCTCTTGTTTTCTTATTTTTTCTATCCCTACCACCTCCCATTTTCTTGTTTTTAATCTTTATGGAAGATTTCCCAAGTTGATTCTCTAAGTGTTCCTTTTTTTGTTTTTTTCCCCAAATTAGGAACTTGGTCCATGATTGCAGTATCTTATCTCTGAGGACGTTAATATACTTTGCTGTAGCTTTCATCTTCCTGCATGATATTTTCCTTCCTTTTTCTGTTTTCCTTTTTTGTCTTTCATGTTACAGACTTTCCTTAGCTGCCTGGCAATCATTGGTAGCCTGCTTATATTTACAGGTGGGATATTAAGAATATGTGTTTGTAAGTTGAGCTGATTGAACTTTTTTTGATAAATCCCTAATGTCCATACTACTTTTAGGACTTTCCTCTTGGGCTGGTCAGGTTCCCTGAAAGAAACTTCTAGTCTCCTGTCTGGAGGATTTACCTTGAATTGCTGTCCTTGTGGGAGCTCAGTGAAGAAAGAGGACTAGGGAGCTTCAGCTTTCTAGTACACCCAGATTCATTTGTCTTCCAGATCTGGGAAGGCCCCCTACCCAGAAACCTACCCCCTCTAGAGAAAAAGCTTCCAAGTTTTTGCCATGGTTGGGGAGGAGCAATCTCAAGATCACATGGAGGTCTAAATATTGAAGCACATTCTCTTTTTTAAAAACGTATTTTGTTTGAAAATATATTAGTCTAAAATGGGAAACAACTTGGCAAGATAAGATACAGAGCAGAAAGTGATGTCAGAAAGCTAGACTAAGACTTAAGGGATGGATTCTGGTTCTGATTACCTCCACTACCACTTGGCTCCAGGCCTCTTGTTTGTTACCTATACAAGGGAGGGTTTAGATTCAGTTCATTCATTGATACAATCTCAATCTCTACGCTCACCTACTGGGTATTCCATAAGCTTAAAAAAACATGTAGGAATTTTTTCTGCCTCTGGTCAAAAGGAGGTCAGTGCCTGGATTTAGTCTCATGCCTGAAAATTAAACAAAATTCAAACATTGAAGGAAAGCAATCTCTAAAAGATGGGAAACAAATGAGATGGACTTATTACTGCCTTGTGAGAGTTTCTGGACAGTAGAACAGAGAGGGGAAACTGAAGTGGACCCTATCAATCTACCTAGGTTGAAAGGTCTGAGCTAGGAGTTCGGAGAGGTTGAGGCAGCTCGTGTTCATGAGACAGAGTGCCAGAATAAAGCTGCATGAGCACCTAGGAGATCTGTGGGAGGGTCCTCCTGAGTACTCAGAATCCTGGTCAGCACGAGAGTGTGAAGAAACTAATCAGGGTCAGGGAAAGAATTACTAAGGATAACCGTGCATGGCATTACACAAGACTGGGAATTGTTCCTGTTCCCATCAGCCAAAAACAAAAAAATACTGGGTAGACCATTCTTTGAAAATGTACCAAGGGGGTCACCTTGGTGGCTCAGCAGTTGAGTGTCTGCCTTCAGCTCAGGGCGTGATCCTGGGGTCCTGGGATCGAGTCCTACATCGGGCTCCCTGCATGGAGCCTGCTTTCCTTCTGCCTGTGTTTCAGCCTCTGCCTCTCTGTGTCTCTCATGAATAAATAAATTTAAAAAAAGAAAATGTATACGGATTTTGTTTTAATTAGGTGTAGTAAAGTGACAGGCATGGAGACAACTGCCTTGAAAGAATATGATTACAATTTCCAAGAAGAGGGAGCATGCCATGCCTTTCAAGGTCACATGAAAAAGCCCCAGAGTAGATCAGAAGACAGTAGGAGTAAGAAGAGAGCATGACCCAGAGCCCTTGTGGTTTCCATGGAAAAAAGAATGGGCAACATAAGGTAAGCAAGTTTGAGTAAGCTTAGAATTGGTTAATTCAAATAAATTCAGAGGGTTCTTGGCTACAGAAGTGGTCCTAGTTGTCCATAACCTGGCACTGGCATGACTTAGAGAAAATACTGGTTTGTTGTGTCAGAATTAGGTAAAGGTGGTTGGAATTACAGTTTGATTAGTAAGTTTGTATACAAAAGGCATGCTCTGCAGGTGAATTGTTTACTGTCTAGGAATTAACCAACTCTGGGAGGACAGTCTCCAGGATCAGCAAGGCCCCAAGACTCAAAGCATCATAAAAACAGATTTTAAAGCATTAAAAAACTTTTTTAAACAAAAAGAATAATAATAAAAAAAATAAGATATCCAGGAAAATCTTGCCTCATAAATGAGAAATAATTAGCCCTGGACTGAGCACTGATCAGGACCCAATTAACAAAGTATAAAAATAAAAAAAAAATTTTTTAAAGGACTTGAAAGGATCAAACTGTTTTCAATTAGCTGTATCCTAGAACAAAACTCAAAAAGATTTATAGGCAAATAAAAATGCCCGGCACCTTACAAGATAAAATTCTGGCATCCAATCAAAGATTACCAGCATGCAAAGGCAGAAAAGCACAATCAATAATGAGAATAATCAAAGCAGATCTTAAACTGACCCAATTGTTACAGTTAGCAGAGGACATTAAACATTATTTTAACTATTTCATATATTCAAAAAATTAAGGAAGCGGTGCCTGGGTGGCTCGGCAGGCTGAACGTCTGAATCTTGGTTTTGACTCAGGTCATGATTTTAGGGGTGTAAGATTGAGCCCTGCGTTGGGCTCCTTGCTCTCATGAAGTCTGCTTGAGATTCTCTTCCTCTCCCTGCTCCTTCTCCCACTTGTGCATTCTCTTTTTCTCTCTCTAAATGAATAAAATCTTAATTTAAAGAAAAAAGAGGCATGGATGATTTAAAAATATAAGGAGGGAAGGGAGGAGAAAGAAGGAAAAGGAAGAAACTTCAAATTGCACTTATAGCTGGATGAGATTAACAGCAGATTAGATGCTGCTGGAAAAAAAAAAAAGATTAGTGAGCTTTAAGGCATAACTATAGAAACTACCCAAAATGAAATGTAGAGGGAAAAAAAAAAAAAAAACTACAAAAGAAGAAAACTGAGACAGCTTCAAGTGACCTAATCTATGTGGGGCTAGAGTCCCTGAAGGAGAGGTGATGATAGGGACAGAAAAATTATTTGAAGCATTTGAAGAGATAAATGGCCAAAAACTTTCCAAACTTGATGAGCAATTATAAGCCCACAGATCCAAGAAGCTAAATGAACTTCAAGTACAAGAAATATGAAGAAAATGATACTAAAGCATAGCATAACTCAAAACCAGTGAAGAGAAAACATCTTAAAAAGCAGCTAGAGAAAAAAAAATGTCATCATCAAGGAACAATGTTAAGGATGACATTACTCATTGGAAAGAGTGCAAGCACAAAGATAGTGAAGTAACATCTTTAAAGTACTGACAGAAAAGGAAAAAAAACCTGTTAATCTAATATGCAGTACTTGAGAAAAAGCATCTATTAGAAATGAAGGCAAAATAAAGATGTTTTCAGACCTACAAAGGCTGAAAAAAAAATTCATCACCAGGAGGCCTGCTATACAAAATATGTTAAAGCACATCCTTTGGGCATTAGGAAAAGTATACCAGATGGAAATCTATTATCTACACAAAGGAGAGAAGATTGTGTTATGGGGCTTCTAACATATGTAAAAGTAAAATGCATGACAATATTAGCATAAAGACCAAGAAGGGAGAAAGGAAAGTATACTATTATAAAATTCTTACATTAAAGGTGATATATTACTTGAAGGTAGACTGTAATAGATTAAAGATATATAAATCCCAAACAACTCAGAAGTAACAAGAGAAGCCAACACTCAAATGTCCATCAGCTGATAAATGGATAAACAAAATGGTATATCCACACGATGAGATACTATTTAGCTATAAAAAGAATTACTGGTCCATGCTACAACATGAATGCACTCTGAAAACATGCTAAGAGGAAGAAGCCAGACACAAAGGCCATGTACGATTCCATTTATATGAAATGCTCAGATTAGGCAAATTGGTAGAGACAAAGCAGATTCGTGGTTGCCAGAGACTGGGGAAGGGAGAATAAGGAGTGCCTGCTTGATGGCTATGGGATTTCTTTTATGGGCAAATGAAAACGTTCTGTAATTAGTGAGGATGGTTGCACAACATGGAGAATGTGCTAAACGCCCCTGAATTGTGCACTTTAAAATGGTGGGACGCCTGGCTGTCTCATTGGGTAGAGTGTGCAACTCTTGATCTCTGAGCCCTCTGTTGAGGGTAGAGATTACTTAAAAATAAAATCTAATAAGAAATGGTTAAAATGGGGAATTTTGTATTATATGGATTTTTCCTCAATTAAAAAAGTTAAGCCAACAAAAGGAGATTTATGATGGATTCATAAATATTCTAAAAGAAGGCAGAAAAAGGAAGAAAGGAACAAAGAACAGATGGGACAAATAGAAAATAAGTAGCAAGATAATGGGCCATCAATAATGGCCTCTTAAGGGGTCTGAGCCCATGGTCCCAGCTGTGATGTAGGAGAGGTAGGTGGTTTTGCCCCAGTACCCAGCAGAGGCAACCATTTCCAGGCAGACCTGAGGCGTGCTGGAGGCTGAAGGGTGGGTGAACACGGCCCCTGAGGGGCGGTGGCTGGATAGAGTAGAGAAGGAAGAATGAGCAAGCGGGAAAACAAAGGATGGAAGGGACATGCTGATACTAGTGAAGTATCATCAGCTGCAGCTTCAGGAGCCGAGAGCATCTGGTTTGGAGATCTAGTCCAGGGGACACCTTGCGGAAAGAAGATACAGAATTTAAACCTTGTCTCACAAGTGTATGGTAGAGCCAAAGAAGACAAGCAGCCAAGGGTCAACCGAAATTGTAATCGGCTCACTAATAATCTCAGGACAAAGTTGGAGATCACTGTGACTCAAACATAAGACTTAGAAGGATGTTTGCTCTAAATGCTTGGGCTGAGTATGTTGTGGAATGGTCTGCACAGGACCCATATGGCTTCCTTACAACAGTTGTTTTGGCTCTTATTTCATTGTTTCTAGCAAATGCCATGCTGCCCTGGAAATTGGCCAAGATGATTGAGACCAGGGAAAAGGAACAAAAGAAGAAGCAAAAACGTCAAGAAAATATTGCAAAAGCTAAACGACTAAAAAAGAATTGAAAGAATGAACAGGCTCTTACAACCCGAGGAGAATCATTTGGAAAATTACACAGCTTTGGAGGGATCTACTAAGGTTTCTTTTCTGTTTTTTTTTTTTTTTTATGACAATAATTTGTAGTAAATAAAGTCTGAGCATATCAAAGAATCATGTTAGTTTTGACTTTTACTGCAGCAACTTTTAGGCTTTGGCACAGAAGTCTATTGATGGTTTTTGTAAATTGGCATTCATTATGCTATAAATTCTTTATAACTGACTTAGACATTTGCCATTTTGCAATTTATGTACTGTAATGAAAACATACTGTGGAGGATGACTGTGCATTAGGAACTCTAGTCAAATAATAGCTTAGGTTGAAGTCCTGTCCTGGACAAAGGGAATTAAGAATGTAAAAACCAGAACTATCTTGAGGTGAAAAGTTTGCTTTGGCTTAAAAGGCATATAGTATATTAATGACATCTTTTATCATTGTGGCTTATTTCTTGGAATTGAATCATTTCTGGCTTTCTCAAAGCCAAATATTAACCAATGATTATTTCTGCTCATTTTTTGGCCTTTGAGGTAATTATCAGACATTATGCATTTTTGGAAATCAATTTTATGAAGAATTCTCTTATTAACTATGTAGAACACCACCTGCTGGATATAACAATTTTTGTACTTATGAACACTGCCATTTTTAAGAGGTATCTTGTTGAAAAAAAATAGCACCAGGATGTAAAGATTGCAGTAAAAATGTGAACCTTGTGCTACTTTGGAACCAAGTCATTCTTTCTTGTGTTAAGAAATGTTGTTAACAGATGTTGTTGTTGGATGTGGAGAAAGGGGAACCCTCTTATGCTACTGGTGGGAATGCAAACTGGTGCAGCCATTCTGCAAAACAGTATGGATGTTCCTCAAAAAGTTAAAAATAGGGGCACATGGGTGGCTCAGAGGTTGAGCATCTGCCTTCAGCTCAGGTTGTGATCCTGGGGTCCTGGGATCAAGTCTTGCATCAGGCTCCCCGCAGAGAGCCTGTTTCTCTCTCTGCCTATGTCTCTGCCTTTCTCTTTGTGTCTCTCATGAACGAATAAATACAATATATATTTTTTAAAGTTAAAAATAAAACAACCTCTGACTATTGTACTATTTACTCAAAGAATACAAAAATACAAATTTGAAGGGGTACTTACCTCCCGATGTTTATAGCAGCATTATCAACAAGAACCAAACTATGGAAAGAGCCCAAATGTCCATCGACTGATGAATGGATAAAGAAGATAGGGTATATATACACAATTGAATATTACTCAGTCATCAAAAAGAATTAAATCTTGCCATTTACAATGATGTGAATGGAGCTAGAGTGTATTATGCTAAGCGAAATAAGTCAGAGCAAGACAGATACCATGTGATTTCACTCATGTGGAATTTAAGAAACAAAACAGATGAACATATGGGAAGGAAAAAAAAACAGAGAGGGAAGCAAACCATAAGAGACTCTTAATGATACAGAATAAACTAGGGGTTGTAGAGGAAGGTGGGTGGAAGATGGGCTAAATGGGTGATGGGTATTAAGGAGAGCAAAGGTTATGATGAACACTGGGTAATATATGTAAATGATGAATCACTAAATTCTACTGAAACCACTACACTAATGTTAACTAACTAGGGGCAGCCCCGGTGGCGCAGCAGTTTAGCGCTGCCTGCAGCCCAGGGCGTGATCCTGGAGACCCAGGATCGAGTCCCACGTCGGGCTCCCTGCATGGAGCCCGCTTCACTCTCTGCCTCTCTCTCTCTCTGAATGAATAAATAAATAAATCTAAAGAAAAAAAATTAACTAACTAGAATTAAATAAAAAATTAAATAAAAAAGCAGGACCCAACTACATACTACCAGTAAACACACTTTATTTTTTAAAATATTTTATTTATTTGAGAAAGGAAGAGGGGAGGAGAGCACAGAGGGAGAGGGTGAGGGAGAAGCAGATGCCCTGCTGAGCAGAGAGCCCTGTGTGGACTCAGTCCCAGGACCCTGAGATCATGACCTAAGCCAAAGGCAAACTCTTAACCTCCTGAGCCACCCAGTCACCCAAGAAACACACTTTTTAAAAAAATATATATTTTATTTATTTATTAGAGACACACACAGAAAGAGAGGCCAAGACACAGGCAGAGGGAGAAGCAGGCCCCATGCAGGGAGCCTGACATGGGACTCGATCCTGGGTCTCCAGGATCAGGCCCTGGGCTGAAGGCGGCGCTAAACCGCTGAGCCAACAGGGCTGCCCAAGAAACACACTTTAAATATAAAGACACAGGGATCCCTGGGTGGCGCAGCGGTTTGGCACCTGCCTTTGGCCCAGGGTGCGATCCTGGAGACCCGGGATCGAATCCCACGTCGGGCTCCCGGTGCATGGGCCTGCTTCTGCCTCTGGCTCTGTCTCTCCTTCTGTCTCTCAAGAATAAATAAATAAAATCTTTTAAAAAAAATAAATATAAAGACACAAATAGGTTAAAAGTAAAAGGGTGGAAAAAGATAATACCATTGCTAACAACTAATCAAAAGAAAGCTAGAGTAGCTCTAGCTACATTAATAGTAGACAAGTAGGTTTCAGAGCAAGAAGTCTTGCCAAGGATAATGGTCATTTCCTAATGATGACAGAGTCAGTTATTCATGGAGCCATAAAAATCTTAAACATTTATGCATCTAATAAAAAGCTTCAAAATACCTGATGCAAAAAATGCAACAAAAAATAGACAAATCTAATTACAGTCAGAGGTTTCAGTTCCCCTCTCAATAATCAATAGCTCAAGTAGAAAGTCAGCAGGGTATAGTAGTCAACTTTATTTTGATTAACACTTAATAGAACCACTCAACAACAGCAAAAATTCTTCTCAAGTACACATTCTTCTCAAGCACACACAGAACATTTACCAAAATTCAAAAGGCTTCAAAGCCATACTAACTATGTTGTCTGACCACAAATAAATTAAATTAAATTAGAAGTCATTAGCAGAAAGATCCTTGGAAAATCTCTAAATATTTGGAAACACAATAACATAACACACTTCTAAGTAACCCATGGATCAAAGAAGAAGCCAAAAGAGAAATTAGTTGTTTGAACTTTTACTTTATTTATTTATTTATTTATTTATTTATTTATTTATTTATTTTCAGGATTTTATTTACTTGAGAGAGAGTGTGGGTTTGTGCTCCACCAAGAGCGGGCAGAGGGGGAGGGACAGAGGGAAAGGGAGAAGCAGGCTCCCTTAACCGACTGAGCCACCCAGGCACCCCTGTATTGTATTTTTAAATAATCCTTCATTGTAGTACAACTGAAATAAAAGTGGACATAATAATTGTTACAATTTATTTTATTTTATTTTTTTAAATATTTTATTTATTCACTCATGAGAGACAGAGAGAGAGAGAGAGAGAAAGAGATAGGCAAAGACACAGGCAGAGGGAGAATCAAGCTCCACGCAGGGAGCCCGACACGGGACTCGATCCCTGGACTCAAGAATTATGCTCTAGAAAAAAAAAAAAAAAAAGAATTATGCTCTAGGCTGAAGGCAGGCACTTAACCACTGAGCCACCCAGGGATCCCCACAATTTATTTTTTTATGTTTATTTTATTTTAATTTGTTAGAGTGGGCACATGTGCCTGCGTGCCTGTGCATGTGGGAGGAGGGGCAGAAGGAGAGAATCTGCAAGTGCATTCCTGGCTCAGTGCACAGCCCGAAGGGGCCTCCATCTCAGTTTCATGACCCTTTTCATGATCATGAGATCATGACCTAAGCGGAAGAAACCAAGAATCAGAAGCTTAACCTACTAAGCCACCCAGGTGCCCCAACAAGTGTTACAATTTAAAATGTACAATATGGTGACATTTTGACTTTCATGAAACCACCACCACCACAATCAAGACAGTAAAGATACCTGTCATTTCCAAAAATTTCCTTGTACCCCTTGATAATGCCTCCTTTCTGCCCCTCCCTGCCCACTCCCTTCCAAGCAGGAAGGACTTTGACCTGCTTGCTGCCCCTATAGATTAGTTTGCATTTTCTAGAGGTGTTTTTTTAAAGTTCATTTATTTATTTATTCTTTTAGTAATCTCTACACTGATGTGGGGCTTGAACTCACGACCCTGAGATCAAGTGTCACGTTCTTCTTACTGACAGCCAGGCACCCCTACGGCTTTAGATATATGCAAAAATATGGGATGTATTCTTTTATATTTCTTTCACTCAGCGTAATTATTTTGAGACTCCCACGATGTTGGATATATCGATTCCTCTTAATTGTTGAGTTGTATTTTATTGGATGGATGTACCACCATTTGTGGACATTTGGGTTGTTTCCACTTTTTAGCTATTACAAATAAAGCTGCTATGAATAGTCATATACAAGGTCTTGCATGAACATATATTTCATTTTCTCTGGGGTAGTAGCATCTCACTATGGTTTTCTTGTAATATCTTTCTTTGCCTGCATGGTTTTGCTTATCAGGGTAATTCTGGTCCCATAAAATGAGTTATTTCCTTCTCTTTAATTTTTTTGGAAGAGTTTGTGGAGAATTGATACTATTTCTTCCTTAAATATTTGGTAAAATTCCTCAGTGAAGGCAAACAGACCTGAAATTTTCTTTGTAGAGAGTTTTCAACTACAATTCCAGTTTCTCTAATAGATATAGGACTATTTGGGCAGCCCTGGTGGCTTAGAGGTTTAGTACCGCCTTCAGGCCAGGGCGTGATCCTGGGGCCCCAGAATCGAGTCCCACGTCGGGGTCCCTGTGTGGAGCCTGCTTCTCCCTCTGCCTGTGTCTCTGCCTCTCTCTCTCTCATGAATAAATAAATAAAATCTTTTAAAAAAATAGATATAGGACTATTCAGGTTAGTTACTTCTTAAATATTCATGTCTCTCATGAATAAATAAATAAAATCTTTTAAAAAATAGATATAGGACTATTCAGGTTAGTTCTTAAATATTGGTATTTCGGATCTTTTAAGGAATTTGTCCATTTCATCTAAGTTGTTCAATTTGTTGGCACAAAATTTTTCATGATATTCCCTTTCAATATCTGTGGAATCTGTAGTAGTCACCCCTCTCATTTCTGAGATTGGTAATTGTGTCTTTTTTTCTTTCTTTCTTCTTTCCTGATCAGTCTGGCTAGAAGTTTATCAATTTTATCATCTTGATTTTCTCTATGATTTTCTGTTTTCTATTTCATTGATATCCACTTTGATCTTTATTTCCTTCTTTCTGCTTACTTTAGGTTTCATTGGCTCTTCTTTTTCTAGATCCTTTTTTTTAATTAATTTTTTTTTTGGATAATCTCTATACTCGACATAAGGCTTGAACTCACAACCCCAAGATCAAGAGTCACATGCTCCACTAACTGAGCCAGCCAGGAGCCCCTTTTTCTAGATTCTTAAGTGAATTTTCTTGTCTCGTATTAATATAGCTTGAGATCATTGATCTGAGACCTTTTTTTTTTTCTTAAATAGATGTTTACTGCTATAAGTGTACCCCCCCAAGTTCTATTTTAGTGGCATCCTATAAATTCTGATATGTTGTGTTTCCATTTAAAAGTCAGTTCAAGGGTGCCCGGGTGCTCAGTCTATTAAGCATCTGCCTTTGGCTCAGATCATGATCCTGGGGTCCTGGGATCGAGCCCTGCGACAAGCGACCTGCTCAGTGTGGAGCCTGCTTATCCCTCTCTCTGCCCCTACTTCTGTCTCATGCTCTCTCTCTGTCTCAAATAAATAAATAAATAAAATCTTAAGATACAATACAATTTTGGGGGCACCTGGGTAGCTGTTAGTTAAGTGCCAGACTCCTGATTTTGGCTCAGGTCATAATCTCAGGGTCATGAGATTGAGCCCTGCATCAATCTCCATGCTCAGTGTGGAGTCTGCTTGAGATTTTCTCTCTCTCTCTCCCTCTGCCCCTCCCCCTGCTCATGCATGCTCTCGCTCTCTAAAGATAAATATATATTTTTTAAAGATAAAAACACAATATAATTTTTAAAAATTAAAACTGAAGTATACAGTTGGGAAAGGAAATACTGGTTTTCACTGATGATTTGCAATCATCTCTAAGAGGAAGAAGTGTGTTTTCCTTTTCCTCTAGAACCTAGAGAAAAACCTCTGTGCTGGGTTGATATCAACCACTTGGATCAGCTGCATGAGATTTTGGATTTTCAAGACAAAGACTCAGCAGAGGCTGACATTTGCTGTAGATTCATATGGAAAGCACCTTATCTGGACTCAAATATTTTCCCTTCTGGGCAGTAAAGAAGTTCCCAAGCATTGGTCACAGAGGTCCTGTGGATCACAGGTATCTTTCCTACATGTTTCCCTCCAATGCTCTGAACATCCTGGCAAAGCATGTTTAAGCTTGAGGAGGCTGATGCCCAGAGAGGTGAAAGTAACTGCAGTTGTCCCACTCAGACTGTCAGAAGTGGGCATCAATCCCACACCCTAAGTACAGGGCTGGGCTTCATTCAGGCTGCTGAGTGCTTTTGAACCCACTCCCCATCTGTCCCTTTCAATCGTGGAAGAGGGCAAAGCCTAGGTCCTCACTGCTCCCCTCTGCACCCATTTTGCACACAAAGAAATAGGCCCAGGGAGGTCCGGATTGGTCTTGTGCTAGGGCGAGTGTGGCTGAGGGTCTCTTCAGGATGATGCAGGACACCTGCCATCAAAGCAGGTCTGCTATGTCAAATGGTGTCTCCGGCGGCGGCTTGCTCAAGAATTCCCATGAACCCTCAGCAACCCCCCTTCGCCCCCAACCCGGGATGGCTGTGGGACAGGCAGCATCAGGCTGGCGTTAGCATCACAGACAACCCAGGCCTCCTGGCTCACATCCTGGCTTCTCTCGTTTCTAGCTCTACCTTGGACAGATCACTTGACCTCTCCCTGTCTCAGTTCACTCACCTATAAGCGCGAAAAGAATTAAAGGAATGTAAGGCCATCTGCACAGTACCTGGCCCACGGAAAGGCTACAGAAGTGCTCTCTAAATAAATAAATGGCTTCAGCTCTGCTGAGTCCTGGAGGTTTGGGCTCCTGCCATTCCCATCCAGGGAGCCCTGGGTGGAGGCTCCACTGACGCTGAAGAGTGTGCCTGCCCTGTGCCCTCCCACACAGCAGGCACTTTCCAGACTGTGTCATGCTCTCTCCAGCAGGACAAGGGGAGGCTTGGTGTACCTAGTTCCCAAGATGAAGGAACAGACTCCGAGAGGACACCACCAGTGGGCGACAGGGCCAGGACCGAGCTGAGCCTATCTGCCTCCAAGACTAGGCCTGGGCAAGGCCTATCTGTTGCCTCTGGGGTCTGGAACTCAGGCTGGAGCCTGCCTGGTGGGGGCTCTCTGCCCCCCAAGCTTCACAAGGCACAAGCCCCCTCCTCCTGGAGTGTCTCTGCTGATAGAGTAGCCTCGCTGATGGCCATGAGGCCCCTGGCGTGAGGGCTCGTGAAGGGGCTGTGACACCTGCCTGGCAACAAGGCCAACCCTCTTCTCTTGAGCTGTTTTATGTTCGAGCTCAGCTATTGCATCGCGTGCCTCCGTCTGAGAGGCGGGGAGATTGAGACCAGCTGCTGCTGCCTGAATTCTCCCAGAGCTCGCCTGGTGACACCCCGCTCAGGTCGTCACACCATCCTGGTAGGAATCTCTCCCAGCAACGGCGTTCAAGGTTTGTGGGCTGGATTTGGGCCAGTGGTGGGCAGGGAGTGAGGGGAGCAGGAGGGCAGGGAGGACAGCGAGCTCGGCATTTCTCCAGCAAGGAATCATAAAACACGGCTGCCTGCCTGTGGCGGACTTAACAGCCTGCCCAGGGCAAGGCCAGCTTCCCCATCTTTCTCTTCCCTTCTGGCCCTTTTCATCTCCCACCCTGCTCTACCTTGCTCCGGGGAGCCTGAGCCCCTTGTTCCGGAGCCAGGGCACCGGAGATACTTCTGTGGCTCCCAGGCCAATGGGCAGGCCCATGTCTTTAAAACAAGGAGGACTGAGAGGGCCATCCTCCCCCAGGATGGAGGGTTGAGAGCTGGAAGGGACTCTGGAGAGCCAGCCTTAACATAGAGGAAAAAGGAGAGACCCAAGGCCAGGAGAGAGGAGGCCCTGGCCAGGTCCCAACAGCGAGTCAGGAGCAGAGCTGGGCTGAACCTGGTGTAATTCACACCCTTCCCACCACCTCCGGATAAGGGTTCTTCCAAAAGCAGCCAGGCTGGCAGGGGCCTGTCCTCGGGTGGCGGGTGGGGGGGTGGAGGGGCAGGCAGCAGCAGAGAGGGAGCTCCTTTTCCTCCCCACCTCCTGCCTGCTCCTGGAACCCAGCACCGTGCCGTCCTCACCCTTCTTGGCCATCTCCTTTCTGGCCCAAGAGGCTCTTATGCATCTGGCTGGCCTAGAATCATTGCTGACTCATGGTCCCGACTATGGAGGAAGGTCAGCTGGTGGGCCTGGGTATGTAGGCCCAGGGGAGTGCCCCACCTTCTCTTTGGCCCTTGGAGCTTCTCTCTGCCATCAGGTCTCTCCTTATCCATGAGCATCACCACTGCCCTAGACCTGACCTGGAAGACTTCGGCTGCTGGCTTCCCCATTCTGAGCCTCAGTTTCCCCCCTGGACATCTTTAAATTCCTTCATTGTCTTTCTTTGCTCTGACTGACTCCTAGTTGGGCTGTACTCCAGGTCTTCACACATGGCTGAGCAGGTAACCATGGTTTTAGGCTTCTGATCTGGAGCCTGCCCTGATGGTCCTTGAGGAGACAGAAGATAGCCCCTTGCTGGGAGCCGACTGCCCCTGGGTCAGTGCTCGGAATGCTCCACTCCCAGCTCCCACTGCTGATGTGGCCACCTCTACCTCCTGCATGCTTTCTGGGGGTCCCCCAGAGGAATGACTGTGCACATGGGTCGTCAGGGCCTGGAGGGAACACATAAGCTCTTTGTTTCTGGTCTGAGGTGTCTCCTAACCCCGTGGAGTTGCCCACTAAGTACAGGGGGATGGGTCCTGGTGGGGGAGGGGGGGTGCTGCACCTGCCCTTTGTGGCCTCCTGTCAGCACAGTCTTATCCCCAGCCCAAGGGGTCCTGGTGGGGAAGTCAGCATCCTGGGCTCAGGCCCAAGCTTGCTGTGGGGCTCCATTCTGAGCTTTGCCCCTCTGTAGCCTCCCAACCTGCTCCACTCCAAGCCCCACCCAGCTGTTAAGGTCAGGTCCTTGGAGGCCTCCTCTAAGCCCCTGCCCACAGATAGACCTGACCCTGCACCATGGGGTCTGCCCAGGCAGCACCGGCAGGAAGTCAGTGTGAGCTTGGTCCCTCCCTTTCAGGTGGGCAGCACCCCCGAACCTTTGGCTGCCCCTTCTCCCCACCCCAGAAGCAGGGCTGGCGCTCAGCGGCCCTGAGGTCCGCAGTGTAGAAAGGCTGAAGCAGAGGGGGCATCACCATTTACTGCGGGTGCTGGGCCCTCCCTCCCTGCTGGGAGAAGCCTCACACTTGATCCTGGGCTGACTGGCTGGCCTTTGGTGAAGCCAGTCTCCTTCCATCCCCTTCATTCCAGGCTGAGCATTTACACCGGATCTCTGGGGTCCTGGAAGGCCTCCGTCATCCTCCATCCCACGTGCCTAAGAGTGTTGGCACTCAGGTAGGAGCCAGGGTGGGTGGCGGGTCACCTTGTGCAGCAGGCCTGGGACTCAGACCCTGGCCCAGCAGCCGCCGAGCCCCAGGTGGAGGCCGTGGAGGTGGCTTCAGCCGTGCCACCCTCAGACTCGAGGTCCAGGCCCTCATAGATGGTGGGGAGTGAAGTGTGTTGGCTCAGCCGCCGGCGCAAGCCAACCAGCAGGGGTTGGGGCAAGGAGGCTACATCCACATTGTTGCCCAGGTCCACCCAGGCCAGCGCAGGAAACTTGGTGGGGTCCTTGACAGCCTCAGTGAGCTCACGGGCAGTGGCCCTCGTCAGCCTATTGCCGTTGAGCAGGAGTTGGGTGAGGCGGGGCAGTGTCCAGAGGCTGGGCAGCAGCAGGCGCAACAGCTCGTCACTCAGCCCTGTGAAGCTCAGGTCCAGCACCGTGAGCCCAGCTCCCTGGCTTCCCAAGTAGCGCGTGATATGCTGCACATCACGCGCCGACAGCCGAATCCCTGAGAGGTTCACGGTCTCCCCGGTCAGCTGTGTCATCTGGAGGCTGCTCTTGAGGCTGTGGGAGGGTTGCAGGCGAGGATGGACTGAGCCAGCGTCCATGGCCCAGGCAGGCCCCACCAGCTGCAGTCAGTCACCCGTCGGGGCAGCCCACAGTGGTGGCAGGACCTGGGCCCTACTGTCAGGCCATACTGGGATCAAACTGCTACTTCCTACACGGGTGGCCTTGGTCAATTCTTGGAACCTTTCTGAGCCTCAGTTTCTCCTTTGGTGAAAAGGAGACTTGGCTGATACGAAGAATAAAGATACATGTGTTAAGGTTTCTTGAGCCACTATTATAAAACCTTACTGCGTGCCTACGTTGTCACTCTTATTATATCTAGAGTAAGAATGATCTCATTCTGCAGAGGAGCAAATGATCTCAGAGAGGTAACAGGACTCTTCCATGGTCACATACTACTAAGAGAGAGAAGCCAGGTCTTCAAACTGAGGTACTCTAACTGCTGAGCCCACATCTTTTCCCCCATGTCTCCTCCAAAGTCCACCTTTTGTGGGTACAGACAGATGTTCCTATGGGGGTGACAGGGTATCAGGGTAGTCCCCCTGGCCTTGGGGGCTAGAGGAGCAAGAGGGGAGGAGCAAGAGGGGATGTGTTGGGACGTGTGGGCGTGGGCTGTTGGGAGGTGAAGGGGCCCCTATGTTCTAAGCTGGAAAGAAAGTTTAGAGACTGAGAAGCGTCCTCCACCACCCCTGGAACTGCCCTCTAGGTCTCTACTGTCGTTTGAACATGGCCTACTATGCAGTTAGGCAGAGGGACCACTGCTAGGGAGGGAACAACCCCATGGGCTCTGGGCTCATCGTGAACCACCGGGCTCAGGGGGTAGGGAAGCAAGCAGGGGAGAGCACCGGGGCTGTGGTTCCAGGTCCCTGGACCTGGTGTCCACAGCAAGTCCCTAGGCTGAGTCTGGCCACAGAGCTGTGATGGAGTGACTGGGAAGGGAACCCCACAGCAGAGTAGGTCTCAGGCTGGTGGTGGAGGCCTTGGCTTCAGGCAGCCTAGCAAGGCTTTTTAAAGAGCTCTAGGAAAATCAGGGCAGGGTGTGGCCTTGGGCAAGCCACTTGGCCTCTCCCCACCTTGGTTTCCTTTCCTATAAAATTGGAATCATGACCCAGAATCTGTCTCCCTCACAGCCTATTGTGAGGATTCAGGGGTCAGGGCCAGGCCCTGTGACAGGCCAGGGATTGAGGGGTGATGGAAGCAGGTCACAGAGAGGGTGCAGCTTGGTTTGGGGAGCATTCCAGAGCTGTGATGCAGACAAGAGTGAGGGGCTCACAGGGTACGGTTTCAGGCACCAGCCTCTTGCTGAGCTGCCTCTCCAAGTCCGCCTAGGAAGGGACCCTAAGGGGCCATGAGGTGGGGCTGTGGCTAGGCTCCCCTTACCAGCTCGGGGTCTTCCTCCGGGGCAGGCTGGATCCTCGCTGCCGCTTGGAGTGAGGGGTGAGATGGTAGATGAGCTGCCGGCAGATCTTATCCGAGGACTTCCAGAGCTCATAGTCCTGTTGAGGGGAAGCGTTGTCAGGGTAAGGCTGAGCCCCTCCCATCCCCCTCGGGGCCTTGGGGATCCAAGTGTGTGCCCCAGCACATGATTCATCATGGATCACTGAGCTGACCACTGGCCTCCCCTCCCACCCCCCACCCTGGCTGGAGCCTGGCACACAGCCAGGGGAGGCTGCCACTGGGAACTGGACAGGCTGGTCTGAAGCCCGCAGTGCCCGGCGGGAGGAAGCCTAGACAATGGGCCCTTGTTCCCTGTCCTCAGGCCCAAGGCCAGTGTCTCGAGGCTATCAGCCGGCTCCCTGCCCACCCTCAACGCTCCCTGCTCCCCGGCAACTCGCCACAGGGGGAGGCAGAACCAGGCCCCTCCAGGGGGCCCTGCTCCACTGACGCCACCCCCAGGGAATAGGAACAAGCCAGGTCAGCATGCTCTTCTTCCTCTCACTCTCCAAGCTAGACCGTGCCTATGGGGCCTGGGTCTGGGCTGCCAGGGCTGGGAGGGTTAATGTGTTACAGTCCCACCACTTGGCTCTCTCCTGGTCCTAAGTGGGCCCTCAGAGAGACCTAGCGTGGAGGGGGAAAAACAGGGATGCTCTGCTTTCCACAAAGCTGGCACTGAGCACACTCCACTATCCAGCACATTCTTTATCCTGTTCCTCTGTTAACGGTGCGTACACACAGTGGCAGCAAGCCCTGGCAGTCACTGTGTGGCTCGAAGCTAGCCTCAGAATCCTTGTGATGCCTGCTTATAGATGTGGGAGTTCAGAGCTGGCTGGGCCCATAGTGGGCATCCTTTTTTTTTTTTTTTTTTTTCATAGTGGGCATCCTTGTTTCATACAGAGACCTGTGACTAAGGGATGGAGGCTGGTGGCTGTGTCAGGAGCATAGCACCTTCCATGCTCGTGGCAGGGTATCTTCAGGTGCCACCAAAGCAGGGTTTGGAGCAGATGTGGTGGCTTGGGAGGAGGGGGGATGGAGGCCACAGATGGCAAATTCCAATTCAACATGAGGAGGGATTTGCCTGTGGCTCACACTGCTGTGGGAAGCAGTGCACACTTGTCCCCAGATGTATCCATACAGGATGGGGACATGCGGACAGGGATTCCAGCCTAGGGTGGCTCTCTTCTGGCCCCAGGAACTCAGAGGCTGGGAGCTTGGTTCCATCAGCAGATTTATCAGAACATTCTATGTCCCGCAGTGTCCCTGTATGACTTTCTGCCTGGGTCCCAGGCCCTGGCGCACAGTGCTGGCACTGTGAAAGCAGGTCTACCCAACCCATGACTTTTCAGATGTAGGAAAGCACAGCTCACAGGTGTTCTAGCTGCTTGCCATCCTAATACACTGAAACTGGCATCAGGTCCCAGTGAGGGACATTGACCTGCTTAAAGCCTCGAAGCAAGCCAGATGAACACAAGGCTCCTAGCCTCCAGCCCTGGGTGTTCCTGGTCCCTGTCAGCCGCACTGCCCAGCCTGAGGCCCACGTCTACTGGCCTCACCGTCTTGGGGCACTGCAGGTCCCGGGCCAGGTTCGCCAGCAGGTCATGGGAGATGGGGTCCACCAGATTGAGGAAGGCCACATTCCTGTAGAGGATGTCAGTGAGGAGGGTCCCCTCAAGACCCAGGTCCTGTGCGTGGTGAGGAGAGCTGAGTGAGCCAGGAGTTGGGCTCTCCCGTCTCCAGGTCCCCATCTAAGCCAGACCCTCGCGCCTGTTCCCAGTTCTCGGTCTCCCTCTCTGATGCTTGTTGGAGTCTCTTCCCAGGCGGCAATGGGCCAACTGTCCAGAAGCAAGGGGACCCTTTGGATGAGGAGAGTGTCAGTGCATCAGGGGCTTCAGGGAGATGACAAATAGGTTCCAAAACCCTTAGACTGGTTCCCTGGAGGCAAAATATGGTACTATGACACCTGTTACCTCTGGGGTTGGGCTTGTCTGGAGGGTTCTTTGGGGGTTCCTCTGAGGACCCCCAAATGCTGCCACCCTCCCACATTCCCTTGGGGCCCTTTGCCTCTTCCATCTATTCCCAAGCTCTCTAGACTTCTGGTCACCGTCTGTTTGCTGACAGGTCCAGGCCCCATTTGTGGGACTGGACCTCTCTCTCAGCTCAGATGTCCCAAAGGCAGCTTAGACTGGGTGTGTTCACCTCCTGACCTGAAGCTGGCCTCACTTCTTGTGCCCCAGCTCAGTAAAGGGCATCACTGTCCCCATCTTCCCAGCACTCAAGTGAGAGCTCAGAACCACCCGGCACTCTTCCCTCTCCCATCTCTGCCCAGTTCACCCTCCCCACTGGCCCAAGAGGTTCAGGCCTCTCTCCCTAACAACCTCCTCCTGGGCCTCTCAGCCTCCCAACACCCATCTCATCCTACCCTTGGGCTGCCAGAGCCAGCTCCAGGAAACACGCACCTAAGCTTGATCCTTAACCCCTTTACTGGAAACCAAATGGCTCTCATTGTGCAACACTAGAGACTCATGCTCGGCCTGGCATTCCCACCCTCCCCAGCCCACTGGCCACGTTGTCCAGCGTCCATGTCTCCCACCCCTCAGAGACCTCACCATTGGGTCCCTGGCCTGCCCTGGCCTTCCTGCCTTCAGTCCTTGGGCTTCTCCTCCCATTACTCCCATAGGCCTGGTGTGGTATTGAACATCCTTTTAGAGTGCCCATTTAGAGTATATACTGACAAGCTGATGGGGCAGGCACAGCCGGGGGGGGCCTCCAGACCCCTGGGCCCTCCCCAAGCCAGAGAGTGACACGATCTGTGCTTAAAGACCCTGTGCACAGGCAGACAGGCCAGGTGGGAATGCCCAAGGGCCATAACTGTGGAGTCCTTGTGGATTGTGGGGCAGGGTAGCCCCCTCTTTGGCTGGGAATTCTGGCCTCTGAGACACAAGGGGGCAACATCACTGCTTTCCCAGTTAAAAAAAAAAAAATGTCCTGCTGGTGCTTTGGTTCCAGATACCATTCTAGACAAAGATCTGTGCCTCTGGATGGTCTAGCTGATTCGGTGCTGCTTTGCTGTTTGCGTTTTAAACACCATTCAAGTTACAAATGCCAGCTAGGGAGGATCCAGAAGAGAGGGCTAGCCGGTGAGCCTGGGCTGACCCAGACAGGGCCCCAGACACAGCCAACCTTCTGCTGGTGCGGACAGCTCCTCTTAAAGGGCCAGCCCCACCTTTCCAGCTGGCGAAGCTCAGAGAAAGGAAGCCCAGCACAGCAGGGAGTGGGCTGGGAGGCCAGGGGTTGGGCTCTGGCCTTGGCTGCCCCCCCTAATTTTCTTTGTGGCTGGAGGCTCACCACTGTTGTCCAAGCCTCAGTTTCCCTTCTCTAATCATCCACCTGTAGGCCAAACACCTGCATGGCTGATTCAGATTCCAGGACGGGGCAGGTTGTGGTGGCAGCTGCTTCGAGGGGTGGGCACACTGCCAGAAAGGGAAGTGGCTTGCCGGGTGGCGATGCTGGGACCAGAACCCATGTCTCCCGGGGGCACCCCAGGCTGGCTCAGGTACCTGGTGTGTGTGGGACCAGAGGCACAATCCCCCCCACCCCAATCCAGACGTGCTGTTGTGGTGTACAGATGCCAGGTGTATGTACCAAACAGGGGTGATCTGCCTGTTAGGAGGATGGGTGATGTGAGTTGTGGCTCTGTCTGGGCTGCCGTAGCGTCATGGTGAGGTTGGGCAGGCTGACCAGCTGCGGGTCCCCGCCTCCCTTCACCCCAAGGAGAGAGGAGCTGTCCTCCTCCCCTGCCCCTCAGCAGAAGATGTCACCCCCCTCTCACCCCTCCCTTGCCGCTCCTCCCAGCTCTACTCTTCTCCTGCCGAGGCCTGAATCTGGGTTCTTGGCTCCAAGCTTGGGGCACCTTCAACACACACAGACTGACCCCACGGACGGCGCCTCCTCCGCATCACAGCCCCCGCGCCCCGCAGCCTCAGCGGCCTCCACTCCAGCCGACGGCCTCCCTCCCTCGCGCCCCGCCCCGACGAGACCCCTCAGCCCGCGGACCCCCCCGCGGACCCCCCCGGACCCGCCCGCGCCCCGGGCCAGCTGCGCGCCCCCCCACCCCCGGCCCGTCCAGGCCCTCCCCCTCCCCCTCCCCCCCGGCCCCGGCCCCCGCCCCCGCCGGCCCGCTCGTCTCTCGCCTGGCGCAGGAGGCGCAGCAGCTGCCGGGCGCGCTCGGGCCGCCGCTCGCGGAGCGTCGCCTGGATCTCGCGGAGCCAGCGCACCCGGCGCTCATAGGGCGCGGGCCCGCACCCCGCCGCCGCCCCGGCTTCCGAGCCCGCCTCGGCCCCGCTCCGCCGGCCCAGCCGCGCCCCCATGGCCGCCCGCCGCGGGCGCCGAGCCCCAGGGAGTCCCGGCCGTGTGCGCCCCGCCCCCGGCCCCGCCCCGCCCCGGCTGCACCGCGGGGACCCGGGGGGCCCTGCTGCTCCGGGAGCGCTCGCTGCGAGCCCCCGCCCCCGCCCCCGCGGCCTTCGCCCGCCGCCCCCCGCGGCCTCGCCCCCCCGCCCCCCGCCCCCCGCGGCCTCGCCCGCCGCCCCCCGCGGCCCTCGCCCCCCGCCCGCCGCCCCCCCGCGGCCTCGCCCCCCGCCCCCCGCCCCCCGCGGCCTCGCCCCCCCGCCCCCCGCGGCCTTCGCCCCCCGCCCCCCGCCCCCCGCGGCCTCGCCCGCCGCCCCCCGCGGCCTCGCCCCCCGCCCCCCGCCCCCCCGCCTCCCCGCCGCCCCGGCGGCCTCGCCCGCCGCCCCCGCGGCCCTCGCCCGCCCGCCCCCCGCGGCCTCGCCCCCGCCCCCCGCGGCCTCGCCGCGGCCCCGCCCCCCCGCCCGCCGCCCCCCGCGGCCCTCGCCCCCCGCCCCCCGCCCCCCGCGGCCTAGCCCGCCGCCCCCCGCGGCCTCGCCCCCCCCCGCCCGCCCGCCCCCCGCGGCCTCGCCCCCGCCCCCCGCCCCCCGCGCGGCCTCGCCCCCCCCCCCCGCCCCCCGCGGCCTCGCCCCCCGCCCCCGCCCCCGCGGCCTCGCCCGCCGCCCCCCGCGGCCTCGCCCCCCGCCCCCCGCCCCCCGCGGCCTCGCCCGCCGCCCCCCGCGGCCTCGCCGCCGCCCCCCCCGCGGCCTCGGCCCCCCCGCCCCCCGCGGCCTCGCCCCCGCCCCCCCGCCCCCCGCGCCCCGCCCCCGCCCCCCGCGGCCTCGCCCCCCGCCCCCCGCCCCCGCGGCCTCGCCCGCCGCCCCCCGCCCCCCCGCCCCCGCCCCCCGCCCCCCGCGGCCTCGCCCCCCGCCCCCCGCCCCCCCGCCCCCCGCGGCCTCGCCCGCCCCCCCGCCCCCCTCCCTCGCCCCCCCCGCGCCGCCCCTCCGCCCCCGCGCCCCCGCGCGCCGCCCGCCCCCCGCCCCCCGCCCCCCCCCCGCGGCCCTCGCCCCCCGCCCGCCCCCCGCGGCCTCGCCGCCCCCCCCCGCCCCCCCCGCCCCCCCCCGCGGCCCTCGCCCCCCGCCCCCCGCGGCCCTCGCCCCCCCCCCCCCCGCCCCCCGCCCCCCCGCGGCCTCGCCCCCCGCCCCCCCGCGGCCCCGCCCCCCGCCCCCCCCGCGGCCCCCCGCCCCCCGCCCCCGCGGCTCGCCCCCCGCGGCCCCGCCCCCCGCCCCCCCGCGGCCTCGCCCGCCGCCCCCCGCCCCCCGCGGCCCTCGACCCCCGCCCCGCGCCCCCCGCCCCCCGCGGCCTCGCCCCCCGCCCCCCGCGGCCTCGCCCGCCCGGGCTCCGGGGCTCCGTCCGGAGCGGGGCCTGGAGACGCGGCGGGAGGGCAGCCGGCGCGGTTTGCTGGTGCTGCGAGCGCTGGATCGGAATCCGGGGGGCTGTGCCGTCACCTGCTCAGGGACTCCCCAGCAGTGGGCGACCGCAGTAGCTGGCCTGTCCACCTGCATACGCATTCCTGCTCGCCAAATACTTACTGCGCCTCAGGCCTGACTGGGGACAGGGCTGGGCAGGCTAGGTGGTGTGCCCTTCCTCTGACCCAGGCCTGGGAGATCTGGGGGATGAAGAGTGCCGGTTACGCGGTTACCCGTAGGGCCAGCTCAGAGCAGGCTGGTAGCAGGTCAGGTGCACCCGCCCCAGGCTTCCTTCTTCTACTTGACGGGTGGGGAGGCAGTGTGAAGACGGGGAGTCCTGGCTCCTCTAGGGATCAAGCTTGAGCTAGGGACCCACCCAGCTCTAGGAGCCTACTTGAGGGACAGCCCCCCCAACCCCCCCCCCCCCAGCTCTGGGCCCTCACATTCCCTGGGTAGGGGACATTTGGAGCATGAGGCTCCAGACCCCCAGCTCCCACAGCAAAAGAGGATGTGTCCAGCCTGTTAGGACAGTGGGCCTGGGCACAGGTAAAGGAGGGGCGAACACAGAAAGGGTGTATATGGGGTGAGGAGTGGCCATCTGAGGGCAGTTGGTAAGTGAGGTCAGACTCAGGCCCCTCTTTTGGGTTAGGTATTGCCTCCCAGGAGTGTGTCTAGGGACAGGGTGCTGGGCTCTGTGGTCCCCCAGGGCTGAGCCCCTGATACAAGACAGAAGATAGCTTAGTATCCTTGCCACTTGACCACCCACTGAACCCCAAACCCTGTGTTGTTTGCCTGGACACCCCTGTTGGGACTGCTCCCCCCCCAGGGCTTTTCTATCCTGGGGCCCCTTTCCCCTGCCATCTGCCAGCTGGACCCAGCAGCCTCCACTCACCACCCCCCCTCTGTAGCCAGCATTGTCCTGGGGCCACCTTGGCACTACAGGTTTCCTCCCTGGCAAACCTGCATGACTGCTCAGCCTGCCTTCCTCCAGGGTCCAGGCGCTGTCGCTGACCTGACGGGACCAGAGACTTAGGCAGCAGCTCTTTGCCCCCTGGGATTTCTCAGACCCCTGTCAAGAGCTGGCAGCCTGGTAAGAACCCCCTCCCTCTCTTCTACATCCTGAGGGCTGAAGCCAGAGCTGGGATGTCTCCCAAATCCTGACCATATCCTTCCAGAGGCAGAGCCAGGCCTGGAAATTGTCCCCTCAAACATGAGAAGGCCAAGCTGGGGCAGGGGGGGTTGGGGAGGGGGCAACCCAGGCAGAGACACAAGGGGCGTGCTCAGAGTTAGAGTGGTATGGAAAGCAGAGAACTGCCCCCCCAGCCCCACCCCCACCCCACCCTCTGTGCTCTTGGCTGAGAGATTCCTGGAGGACATTTTCCCAGAAAAAGAGGGAGGTGGTGTCTGGGCCTGGATGCCTGGGTAGGCCTCCCTCTGCCTCCTGTGGGGGTGGTTAGGTTGAGCCGGCTCTTGGGGAGTGTTTCTGGCCTAATCTGAAGTGGGCAGGAGGACCCAGAGACAGAGCTATGCTCTCAGGAGTGGGGTGCATGATTCCCCCTTTCTAATCTCTGTGCATATTTAAGTGATGGCTGCTGGCATCTCTCCCTGGAATTGCCTTGCTCAGTAGGTCTGTGTTTGTGGAGACCCCATTGGGGTGGGGGTAGGGAAGCAGTGTGCTATGATTGTCCTCCCAGGCGCTAGGGTTGAAATGGAGGTTCAGCGGCTTGAATTGGGTCCCCAGGCAGCCAATGAGGTGGGAAATTGGGGAGTCAGAGAGTCAGGTGGGAGAGACATAGCCAAACCCCAGGCCTTGGTGGGGAGCATCCTGGGCTCCAAGTGGGAGCCTGCTAGGAGACAAGTAGTGGTGCCAGGCACACCTTTGGCTTCCCAAGCTCTTGGCCACCCATGTGGTGGCCCAGCTGGAGTGACAGGGAACCAAAGTCCAGATGACCCAGCAGGAGGGGAGAAGGGCTGTAGCTGTGGCTGGTACTGGACCTTTGGACCTCTTCTGTATCCACCCAGTGGGATAGACCAAGCCCAGGTACCAGCAGGGTTTATGGTACCTCAGCAAGAAGCCAGGTGACAATGAGCCTCCTGGCAGCCCCTCCAAAGAAGGATGCAGGAAGGTTTGGGAACTCACTAGGAGGAAAGAAGCAGATGGACACTCAACAGAAACAGTTTCTCCTGGAGCTGGCCCTGTAGGGATGTCTTGTAAGCCTGCCCTGCAGGGCCAGGGATCCCTGTGGATACAGGCTCACAAATACAGGCGCAGGACGGATTGGAATCCCCTGGACCTGTCACTTGTAGGGTGAACAAACTCAGGCAAAGTAGGCAGCTGTATTAGTTTTCTGTCACTGTCATAACAAATTATCAAAAACTTGATGCCTTAAAACAAATGTATTCTCTCACAGTTCTGGGGACTAGAAGTCAGAAATCAAGGCATTGGCAGGGCTGCACTGCCTCTGAAGGCTCTAGGGAAGAACCTTCCTGTGCTTTTTCCTAGCTTCTGGTGGTTGCTGGCATCCTTGACATTCCTTGGTTTCAGCGACATCACTGCCACCTGGGGTTCTGTTAACCCCTGGCTTTATTACCTGTGTCTGTGTGTGTTTGTGTGTGTGTGTGTGTGTGTGTGTGTATGTGTCTCTCTCTCTCTCTTTTTTTTTGTGTGTGTGTCTCTCTTCAGTGCTTTCTTCTTCTTCTTTTTTTCTTAAGATTTTATTTATTTATTTATGACAGACACACACACACACAGAGGCAGAGACACAGGCAGAGGGAGAAGCAGGCTCCACAGAGAGCCTGACATGGGACTCGATCCTGGGTCTCCAGGATCACGTCCTGGGCTGCAGGCGGCGCTAAACCGCTGCGCCACCGAGGCTGCCCCTTCTTCTTTTTAAATATTTATTTATTTGAGACAGTGGAGAGAGAGAGGGAGAGTCTTGAACAGCCTCCCCGCTGAGCACAGAGCCCAGCTGGCCTGGTCCCACCACCCCAAGATCACAACTGAGCTAAAACCAAGAGTCAGATGCTCAACCGACAGCACCACCCAGGCACACTCTCTTCACATGGCTTTTTTTTTTTTTTTAAGATTTTTATTTATTCATGAGAGACACACAGAGAGAGGCACAGACAGCAGAAGGAGAAGCAGGCTCCTCGCAGAGAGCCCGATGCGGGACTCGATCCCGAATCCTGGGATCATGCCCTGAGCAGAAGGCAGATGCTCAACCGCTGAGCCACTCAGGCATCCCTTTTTCAAGATTTTTTATCTATTCATTTGAGAGAGGGAGAGGGCGAGTGCAAGCATGAGCAAGGGGGAGGTCCCCGCTGAGCAGGGAGCCCGATGGGGGTCTCGAGCCCAGGATCATGACCTGAGCAGAAGGCAGCCACTTAACTGATGGCACCACCCAGGCTCCCCCTTCACATGACCTTGTAAGGACACTGGTTATCAGATTTAGGGCCCACACTAATGATATCTACAAAGACTCTGTTCCCAGATAAGATCACATCCAGAGCTCCGGGTGGATATGAATTCCGGGGAATGCTGTTCAATTCACTATGGCAGCTGCTGCAAGCCCCACCTTCCTCATCTCTAACATGGGGAAATAGAATGCCCGGCTGCCATCTTATTGTAGGATTAGACACAATAAAGAAAGAGTCCAGCACACGGGTGTTTTTACAAACTGGCTTTCTCTGGCTTTGTACTGAGTCCGCTCAGCCACCCTGCAGCCTTCTTTTGTCCACGCAGTGCTGACCACTGGGCCTTGTGGATACTGCGGAGCCTAAGACATAGGAAGGCAGGCCCACAGCTAGCCCACAGGGATGGGGAGCCGTGATGGAGGCCACACGGGAACCCCCCCTCCCCGGGGAGTGGAAGGAGACACCTGAGCAGAGGGTGGGGGGGACTTCCGGAGGAGGCTGCACTGAGGCTGGGGTCTGAAGGAAGTGTCCGCTTGGAGTCCCAGCGGGGAGCATGGGAGGAACCTCACAGGGAAGGGGGCGGGGCCCTAGCAAGGCAGGAATTTATCTGGAGGGCAAAGGGGACCTTTGAAGGCTTAAAAGTGAGAGAAGACAGAAGACGTCCTCCAGGGCTCAGCATGGGGCTGCAGTAGGGAACCGGTGGAAGGGCTGTGGACACAGAAGGAGTTGCCAGGTGAGGGGGGCCGGGGGTCAGGTGAAGCCTGGAGGGGGTGTGTGTGTGGGGGGCAAGGCCGCTGGACAGGACCAGTATGGTTGGGGATGGGCGCGGGGTGTGAGGATAGGCGGTCTGGTGGAGGTATGGGGAGGGCTGTTCCTTAGCTCAGGTTTAGGCAGGCAAGTTGACCTGAGGCATCTGAAACATCAGCCCACGAAATGTTGCAAACAGAACTCAAAGAGTAACTGAGTTCAGCTTGAAGTGGTGCAGGAGGCCAAGGAATGAGGTGGCAGGGGTGGGGGCTCCTAGAAGCCCTGACAGAGGGCTAGCTGGGCACCTATGGGAAGTGTTGGGTGGTTTTGGCATCAGGAGAATCACAGGTCTACTTACCCCTGGCTGGGGGTGGGTGGTGGGTGGGGTGCACAGTAGGGGGTGGGGGCTGGAGAGGCAAGGATAGGCAGGCTTGAGTCAGTGATCCCCCCTCGGAGACAAGACCAGGCCCTACCCCAGGGTGGGGACGGGGCAGGACGGGGCTCAGCCTCTCTCCTCCACCCCCTTGGAGCTCCCAGACACCATAGATAATTACGAGGTGATAGGATAAATGCTACCTGCACTGGGTGCCAGTGGGCAGAGAGGGCAGGGCAGCCAGGAGGGGGGCACTTATGACCTCTGAGCCCTGAGCCGTTCATTAGGCAAGGACAGAGGCAACTGCAGGCCTGGGTGTGGGGACCATGGAGGTACTGGGCCCTTCCTGTAGCCTGTGCACAGCCACCTCAGTGAATCTGCCTAACAGTTATTCTATTTTATTTTTTGCAAAGACTTTATTTATTTATTTGAGAAAGAGAGAGCATGAGCAGGGGGAGGGGCAGAGGGAGAGGGAGATGCAGACTCCCCGCTGAGCAGGGAGCCTTGGGATCTAGGGCTCCAGCCCAGGACCCAGGAATCACGATCTGAGCCATAGGCAGATGCTTAACTGACTGAGCCACCCAGGCACCCCTAGTTATTGTAATGATTCCTGCTCCCCAGATAGAAAACTGAGGGCAGGAAGGGGAGACCCTAGACCATGAGGGGGCGTGGTTAAATTTGAACCCAGGCACCCTAGAACCCTTGCCCTTGGCTCTGCTGCTCTCTTGCCTCTGGGCTTGGGAGCTGGACTTGGTCCACTAGGTACCAGACTGGCCCTGCCGCCAGACATTCTCAGGTGTTAATGAGCTGACATCTCTGGAGGCCCACACATTGGCAGCCCTCCAGCCTCCATCCATACTTCAAAGATAGGTGTTGAAATGGTGAAAGTGCAGATGGGGCCAGGGGGAGCAGCAGCCAGGCTCTGAGGGTGCAGGGGCTTTGCTTTCCTGCTACCATTGGGTGACACCAGGCTCCTCACTGAGCTGGAGCCTTCCTTCCATATGGTCTGTGGTCTGTGTGACTCTGAGAGGCTGTGGGCACCTAGCAACAGGGTATAGGCTGGTTCCTGCTCCTCTGCTTGTGGCCTCAGACAACGGGCAGGAAGTGAAGCCAGGCCCACCTACAGCATGCCAACTCCTCACAACTACAGAAGGCAAATTGGGGCTTGATGTTGGGGAGAACTAGCCAAGCAATCACAGTCTTGCTGTCTTTAAAGGTAGTGAGATCCCTGTCAGGGCAGGTATGCAAGCCAACCTTTCTAAGGGTGTTGGAAATGAGACATCAGAGACCAAACGTTTGAGATTCTGTGATCCTAAAGTTGATTAAGATGCTATGATGTTGAGCATCAAAGTCATTTTTGTTCAGCCAATTTACCAAAAGTCTCCTTGGTGCAGATACCAAGGTACACTAAAGGTCTGGGCAACATCAGGTTTCCTGGCTCCCAGTGGGCCCTGAGATCCTGTCCCAGCACTTCTGGAGGATAGGTCAGGCATTGCTTGAATCTGGACCTGCCCTCCTGGATCACACACGGTGAGTCTCCAGACTGCATTTTGGGAGGTGGTGTCTCTACCAGCCAAGGCCTACCCAGGGCCTGAGGTTCACTTGACACTTCCTGAGTCTTGGTCACAGCCCCTCCCAGGACCCGACAGCGGGGTGGGGCACGATGGAGGCTGCAAAGAGGTTCTGCTTTCAGGAAGTGGCTTGTAGGGCCTTTCCCAAGTCATGGGACTATCTACCAAGTGGCCTTGGGCAAGTCTCTTCCCCTCTCAGGCTGTGGTTTCCTTAGAGCATGCTTCTTACCCCACCAATGCCTTGTTTTCCCAGATGCAGAGCAAGGACAAACCAAGCCTGTCAGAACAGGAAGGCCACAGTGGTTCCTCATTTCTCAGAAGAGATGGGCCAGGTGCCCCACCCCTTAGCTCCTTCTGTCTGACCAAGGCACTCTAGGTTGCTGGTTCCTGCGCAGTAGGAGTAATTAGGAGATAAAAGGCACCAGGGTGGTGGGGTGGTCCCCCCTCTCATGCTGCCTTGGCAACTACCCCTGGCTAGGGGCCAGCCTCACCCAGGAAACTCCTCAAGGAACAAGAACACAGAGAACTCATCTCAGCCGGTCCCCAGCCATCAATACTCCCTTCTTCCCACGGCCCTTACTCTCTGGTCACCCACCAGAGTCTTAATGAGTGACCTGGGGTTAATGGGTTACCCAGCCAGGTGACACATTCACCAGCCTCCTGGGGCTTTCAAAGTCCAGACTCACTGGCCTGGCCTACAGGGTCTGAGTTCAGCCACTTCCCTTTTTAGCCTTGACACCTCAGGGCTCAGGAAGGGCCCAGGGAGGTCAAGAGGTTCACTTATGCCCTCACTACTCTCAGAGACACATGCATCCAGTGCCAGCCTTCAGGCTCACGTGGTTTTGGTTTCCTCCACCTGACGTGTCTTACCCAATCCAATCCCAGCTCTGCCTGGGTTCCTAAGGCCCCCATCACAGTGTCTGCTTCTCTTCCAGGGCCCTGGGCTCCTCCTCCTCCTCCTTGGCTGACCATACTTAGCCCATCTCCAGTCCTGCTGGGGACTCCTCGAGGAAAGAATCTGGACAGGACAGGCTTAGACGGGGGAATGAACGGATGGGCGAGTTTCAGCCCGGACTGGGCTGGTAGTGGCAATTCTGGCAAGCAGCAGGCTGTAAGTGGATCTCTTTCAGAGACACAGTAGTCTCAGGCCTGCCAGCCCCGTGGGGGCACCCACCCTATCTCATTTGATAGGCCAGAGCAGGAAGGGGCATGAGCAGGCAACCGCATCTCCTGCCCTCACTGCCATGTGTCCTCCATCAGCCTTCTTGCTTCCTAGAAACTTAGGGGATGAGGAAAGGCTCTCCTGGGTCATGTGACTCCCTTCAGTTCAGGTGACCAGGGTCCTTGAAGTGACAGCCCCTAGAAACCCACCTGTAGCCCCAAGAGTCAGGGACAGGGCATATTTGGAGGAGCATCCCCTACTTCAGAATTGAGAGAATCTTAGGCTCCTCAGGTCTGCTAGAGCCTCAGATGCTTACAGTCCCAAAACCCCAGTTGAGTGGGTATCTGGCTATATCCCAACATTGTGTGACCTCTGTCTGGACATCGTAAGTTCAGGGGAGCCCAACTCCTCCCAGGGACCCCTGGCCTGACCTGTTTCTGTCTGAAGCCCAGCCTCATTTAGCCCCACTGAGGCCTTCAAAGCTCAGGCCTTGCATTCAGGGTTAGGGACTCCATGGGACTCAAAGAGGCCACACAGCCTCCAGGGACAGGACTAGGAACCAGCCTCGTTCCCACCTGGAAAGGTTCCTGTGCCTTTAAAGCCTCCCTCCACCCTAGCCGGCAGAGAGAGGGAGGGGAGGAGCTGGGTAATAGCTGGGCACTGGGGACTCAGCTCTGTGCTGAGAGCAGAGGAAGACCAGCCCTGGAGCCAGGTGAGCCAGGAGGGGCATCTGGCTGTGCCTCAGTGCTGTGTGACCCCAAAGTACAGCTCATCCTTTCTGAGCTACTGGACGTTGCAGGTCGGGGTAGTTCAGGCTTCGGGCCTCCCGGAAGTGTTGGAAGCCTGGATTCCAGTTCCAGCTCTGCCAGATGCTGGCTTCTTCCTCTCCAGCCTCAGTTTATGCACCTGAGTAATGGGAGTGAGCTGACCTTCAGGGTGAAGGAGACCGGGCTGGTGTGACTGGATCCTGCAGAGGGGTTGCTCAGGTCTTTTTCTGACCAGGTCTAGGCTTGGGTGGAGGCTGGAGGGTGCTGTGCTTTTTTGTCTGGTAAGGCAGTTTGAGGCTATGGCTCCAGGCTTTCTGGCTCACTGTGCCCACAGGTGTGGGGTGGGTGGAGGGTCACATGGAGCTGTTGGACTTCTGAGGAAGTCTTTGAAGAAGCCACTGACACCTGGGAAGTGGACTTTTAGAATTAAGAGGAAAGAGTGCAGCACGGAGAAACTGAGGCCCAGGAGTATCCAGCAGCCTAGAGTGAGGGGCCTGTGACAGGGGCTGAAGTACTGTGTCCCCTGGCCGTTCTTGCCCCTCTGTGGGCTCTGTTTTGTGGCTGGGATGGGGCGTGAGGCAGGTTCAGTTGTGCAAGGGGGTGCCCACCATGTGGTCATTGCAAGCTCATATAGCTATTTCAACAGGTATCCGGCTTAGTGGTTGTCAAGCACTTCGGAAGGGAGCTTTCCCTAATTCTCAACCTTATGCTACCAAGGGGGTTAGCGAGGGAGACAGATCCCAACCCTGGGCCTGGGTAGTGGTAAGTGTCCCGTCCAGGGCTGTGGGCCGGGCTCAAAAAGCCACTGAGAGCTATGTTCTCATGCAGAGGGTCGGGGGTTGGGGCGGGGGGTGGAGGGAGTCCTCTCTGCCGGTGGAGGTGGCTGGTGGGGCACAGGTTCTGGGCCAACCTACAGGTCCGCACACCTCCCACTGGGCCAGCTGACTTTGTGTGAGCTGCTTCAACCTAAACCTTGGTTTCCGGTCTATTAACCGGTCTGGGGTTGTGCCCGTTTCACCCCTGGGCTCTGTGGTGACACAGCCATCAGGTTGGGTTGGAGAATCAACAGAGAAACTCCAGGCTTCTTCTTGTTTCCCTCCCTGAGGTTTCCTGGAGGGAACCTGCTCCACTCAGCCTAGATTCAGCGTTCACGCCCATTTGTGTGTGTGTGCACACGTCTGTCTGTCTGTATTGGGAGGGGGTGGTGCTGATGGTGGAGTCAGTATCTCCGTCTTATATGCCTAGGACAGGAGCGCTGGGGCCTGGGGACTTTTCAAGCCAGCCCCTACAGCCCCTACAGCTAGGGTGACATGGTTTCCCCAGACTGACACCCCTCAGGACGCCTCTTGGCGTGTAGGGGCTTGGGGGGCTGACCAGAATAGAATGTGACACACACACAACATGTGAGGAAGGTTCTTTGTTCTGTATTTTATGCCTTTGGGGTTTTGTGTGTGTGTGTGTGTGTTTAAAGATTTTATTTATTCATTTGAGAGACAGAAAGAAAACACAAGCAGGGGGAGGGGCAGAGGGACAAGCAGACTCCCCACCGGGAGCCTGACCCCAGGCTTGATCCCAGGACCCCCAGATCATGACCTGAGCCCAAGTCAGACACTTTACCCGCCGAGCCACCCAGGCACCCCCAATAGGGCTCTGTTGACACAGCCTTTAATGAGACCCCTTTCCTCCTGACTCCCCTCCCTGGAACTTGCAGCTGCAGGTCTGAGCCCCCAGGCAGCTTTCTCCCCATCCCCGCTTGTCCCAGGCCAGGGATTTCCTGTTGGAATCACCTGTGGGGTCTGCGCTACCCTCTGCCCACTCACACATTCTTCCTACCTTCCTGCTGCTGCTGATACTGCCGTGTCTTATGCCTTCCTAGGCAGGGAGAAAACTGCTGAGCAGGCTCAGACTAGGGACAGAGCCCCGTGTCTCTCCACTATAGACCCCTCCCAGCCGACTGCCCTGCAGTGCAAATCCCCTGACATCCTGGCTGGTGTCTAGCTCTCAGGGACAGGTCATGGGCCTTGGTCCGCAGATCCTGCCCTGTCCATCTTCTCAGTCATTCTGGTCTGCAGATGATGTCTGGGGGAAAAAGCTTAGTCATAGAGCCCCCATCCTGGGACTATGGAGTATTTCATAGGAATGCATTTTTTGGTGGATCTCATCCGTGGGTGAGAGGATGAGGATAAGACTTGTTTTTTGTTTTTTTGGTTTTTTTTATAAGACTTGTTTTGACTGTATGACTCAGGGTGGTCAGCTTCTGTCTCTCTGCTTATCCCCTGACACAACCTTGTAGGGTGGTCATAGATTAGATATTCCAGATGGGGACTGTGGGGGCTCCCAGGCAGCCTAGATACCACTAGTGGGGGGCCAGGGAAGAAGCCATGTCTTAAGGAGTGGCTCATCCTTATTCTTGGCAGATGGAGGGCAAAGGGGAATGGGAAGCAGAGTCCAAAGTCTCCTGGGCTGGGCATGCACCTGTTCCTGGTTCAAGATCCCCTCGGTGGGCTGGTCAGGGACATTGCAGCAATTTAGAGGCAGGTACAGGGTGGCCAGGTGTGCGCTGCTGGGCTCTGTGACTGGGACCAGCTCTGGCCCTCTCTGCACCCTGTCTTTCCAGGCTGCTCAGGAGGTTACTTGGGCCTGAGGTGCTAACATTTCTTTTTTTTTTTTTTTTAAGATTTTATTTATTTATTCATGAGAGATACACACACACACACACACACAGAGAGAGAGAGAGAGAGAGAGAGAGAGAGGCAGAGGGAGAAGCAGGCTCCATGCAGGGAGCCTGACATGGGACTCGATCCTGGGTCACCCAGGGATCCCCAGAGGTGCTAACGTTCCTGCATAGGCAGTGGAACTGGTCTGGACTCAAGGCCTCAGGCTGTGTTCCAGAGAGGCCCCCCGGCATTTGCCCGAGCAGTGTGGTGAGGGCTCTCAGGTCCTGCCTCTGGGATACCATGTTTGGCCCTGGAGCTCAGATGCTCTGAACAGGGACAGGGTGAGCCAGGGAGTACCCAGCCTAGGGCTTGCTGGAGGCGCACTTGCCAGTTGACTCTACCCTGTGGGGAGAACTGAGTCTAAGAGAGGGGGACCCTCTGCCTCTGTCACCGCACCTCTCCTTCCCTGTTGGGCCAAACCCCTCACCTCCCACCATTGTCATGGGACCCCAAGAGTCACTACTGTCATAGCACCTCCCATCTCCTGCCCAGGGCCCTCCCAGGGCTGTGTGAACTTTAGTCACTTAGTGATAGGCCAAGTCTCTACGCCTCCCTGCTGCCATGACGTCAGACTCTGGGGCTGTCCTCTCTGCCAGGCTGGATTTTTTAGAGGACAGCCTTCTTTCTATCCTACTCAGACACCTTCAACTGTCACATGGGGTTGCTGGGTGTCCCCTGGCCAGCTGCGTGCCCCCTCTGGGACTAGGTGAGCAGGAGAGTTCCTCTGCCCTCTCCTGCCCCTTTCCTGCCTCTGCTCCTCCTTGGACGTACCCTCCCCCCCATCCCAATCCCAGTTCAGAGGCCTCCTGAGGAGCTCTGCAGGGGCGCAGGCGCAGCTCTGGGCCACTCCTGGGAGTGGGGGAGCCCAGCTGGAGGTCTAGCCCAGACTTTCCCAGGCAGACTAATCTGGCCATGTCCCAGTCCAGAACTTCTGAGGAACAGGAGCTTTCCTGGGACACCACGAACCCTGGGCCTCAGGTAAGCCCACCAGGGGCATGAAGAGTGGGGTGGGGGTTTGAGGCCAAGTGTTTTGCCCGACCTACTCTCTGGCCTCAGTTTCTCCTCCTGACATGATTTGGGTGAGAGCCAGGACTCTGGGCTTGGACATTATTTTATAAGTCTTTGAGAAAAATGTGGGGTGTGGGAGAGGCAGTGGGAAACGGAAGCCCAATCCCCTGCAGGGTGTCTTCCGCAGGGCAGGGTATGTCTGCCTGCAGGGCCGGGGCTAGGCCTCCCTGCTATCTGCCCAGGGAGGAGAGTATGGGGGTCAGGGCTGTCCACCCCTCTTGTATAGTCCCTGGCAGTCTGAGCCTTGCTGGTTGCCTCCTGTCCTTCTGGAAGCCCACTTGATCCTTTGAGTGATGGACAGAGAGATGGGCAGCTAGGGGAGGCTGGAGTACAGACCACAGGAGGTCGTGGCTGGACAGTGCAGAGGCCTGAGGGAAGAGAGGAGGGCCCTGAAGGGGGTCTTGGCTCATAGCCCCAAGCCCAGGAGAAATGAGGCAATGCCCCCAGGGTGCCTAGTGGATGGGACTGGGGGGCTTCCTTGGCAGGTAAGCCCATGCTGGGAAGGCGGGTCACTGGCCTCCTTGTCCCATCCACCCCACCACATGTAATAAGAAAGTTCTGGGCTCCTGAGGCCCCTGGGACCAACCAACATAGCTGTCTCTACCAGGAATCCTTAACCCTTTTAAGCCTTAAATCTTAATTCTTAATTCTTAATCCTTAATCTTTAACCCAGTCTGGCCTCCAGGGTGTGCTCTGAGGGCCATCCTGCCTGCTGGAAGGCAGAGGGTATAGATGATGCCTGGAGCAGTGGCAGGGGTAGGGCCTGGTTGGCCCTTTGGAGCACTGAGGAGCGAGTGATGCTGATAGGAGGGAGTGCAGGGAGGAGGCTTTGCAGGAGTCCAGCCAGGAAAGCTGGTGCCTGGATTCAGTCATGGTGAAGAGAGACTGGCTTGAATCCCACTGGGGATATAGGGTTGTGTCTGCTGTATGGCTGCCCACTGAGCTGGGAAGGGGAAAGCCCTTCCATGCCAACTAGCTTCTGGATTTCTGCGACGTGGGATGGGACTCCATTCCTAGACCATCCCTGGGACACCATGTCTGGCCCTGGAGCTCAGGCCCTCTAAGCAGACAGGGTGAACCCAAGGAGTCCCAGCCTGGGGCTTGCTGACAGACACCCACTCTTTGGAGGTAACTGAGATTGCCTCTGTCACCACACCTCTTCTTCCTTGTGCGGGTCACACCCCTCACCTGCTGCCACCACCGGAGGGATCCAAAGGCTCACCGCTGTCCCTCCCAGCAAGGCTGGGAAGGTAGTCAATGGAGAAACAGTGAGCAGAAGCCTGACCATCTTCCTTCTGCCCCAGCCAGGCCTCCAGAGGATGACCCTGGTAACCAACAATAATTACAGTCAACACTCACCTGGCACTTCACCCTTTCCAATCCACTTCATCTCTGCAACATCCCCCATAGGATGCCTGTGTCCTTCCTGCTGCACAGGTGGTTGGTGACTTGCCAAAGGCCCCAGCTGAGGGGGCAAGACTTAGATGGGATGGGCTGACTCCAGAGACTGCGTGCCCCAACCCCTTGGTCTGGCACACGTGGGCTTCATCACTTTGTCATATGACACTCACACCAGTGAACCCGGGCCTTCCTCTAGGCAAACCCTTTCTCAGCTGTGCCTGGAGATCTCCCACAAACAGCCTCCTCTTCAACTCCAGAGTTCATCTAGAGGCAGAAGAACCTCCTCACAGAGCTCCCTGGGGAGGGCTGACTAGGCCTGTTTCAGGAACACTATTTCGATTTTCAGGAGAACGAGGAGGCTGCGTGGTCAGGGTATCTCTCTGGAGCAGATCCTGTGGCCACAGACCACAGAGGAAAATCCCAGTTATATCATCAGCTGTCTCAGCCAAGCCCCCCTGGCTTTTGTTGCCATCCCTGCAGGCAAAGCGTGGGGCTCTCATCTGCTGACAAAGGTAGGCCCCTGCCCCGGGCAGCTCGTCTGGCCATTTCAGGAGGAGACCGTGGGGTGTCCTGTCTCTGAGTGTACAATGGAAGCTGAGCCCCACAGTCTGTGGCAGGCCACTCTGAGAGGCCCATGGATGGTGCCTGGCTCTGGGCTGAGGTAGGGGTCACAGAAGGATCAGGCCAGGCTTGTCCCTCGTGGAGTTCCCTGCTTGGCAGTGGCTCCCACTGTGGGAGATAGACAAGGCCTGCAGAAGCAGGGGCATGTGGAATCTGGGGGCTCCCAGGAGAGGTTTCTGTTGGAGATGTGGTTCTTTACTGGGAAGGGGCCCTGAGGAAAAGCAGAGAGATTTGGGAGGACAGAGACAGAGCCAGGCAGAGGGAATGGCCTGAGCAAAGATCCAGGAGCTGGACAGCCCATGTGTTTTCTAGGGGGATAGAAGGAGACACAGGAACATGTTTCTGAGGCTTGATTATGGGCTGTACCTTGTGAGGTGAGGGTCAGGGTGTGCCCAAAGGCTAGCTAGTTGGCAATTCCTAATCCTGTTAACCTCTACTGCACCTCCTACCACTCCCACCAGGCAGCAGGGGAGCCATGAGGAAGTTGTACCTGGTGGTGACCCTGGTGGGTGTGGCGATAGTGCTCATCCTCATCATCGGCCTATGCCTTTGGCTGCCCTCAGCCTCCAAGTCAAACAACCATGTCTATCCCAGGGCAGCCGTGGCCACAGACGCCAAGCATTGCTCGGAGATTGGGAGGTGAGTGGGAAGAGCATAGGAACACAGGAGGAGCACAGCAAATGGATCTGGGCAAGACCATCATCCCTCTGAGACTCGGTTTCCCCACCTGTATGTGAGCTTCCCAGACAAGGGGTGTCTGATGCACATGGAGCTCCTTGGAACTTCTAGCAGCCTCTGGTCAGGGCAGAAGGGGATACTGACTCCAAAATCAGGATGTGGGTTCCCTGGTGCCCAGCTGGGTCCCTTTTCTCAGACTGAAGGATATTTGTGTCTTTGGATAAATTGCTGTTTTATGCTATTTTAGAGCTCTGCCTCCCATTATACACAAAGATCAGTTCCCACTTAGAGACTTAAACAGAAAAAAAAATTACTAACAAAAGTAACAATTTTCCAATTTTCTTTCTATTATAAAAGTTGGGTACATCTGTTTGCTTGAAAAGGAAGAACATAGAAGCCCCTTGATTTTAAAGTTATATGTAAAACCTGAAAACTATGGGCTCCTCTTCCCTTTGGGCAAGGTGGCCAGACAGGGTGGAGGTGGGTGGCAGGGTGCACATGTTGGGGGACTGGGGAGCCTAGAGTGCTCACTCCCCACCAAATGCTGTGGGTAGGGATGTGCTGGAGGACGGCGGCTCGGCCGTGGATGCTGCTATCGCAGCCCTGCTGTGCGTGGGACTCCTGAATGTCCACAGCATGGGCATCGGGGGCGGCCTGTTCCTCACCATCTACAACAGCACCACACGTGAGTGCCCATTGGGAGTGGGAGGTGAGTGGCAGGGGCTGTGTGTCTCAGGCTAGACTTGAGCTGGGTGGCCCCTGAGCTCACCCGGGGTGAGGGACTGGGGTTGATTCAGACTTCCCACCTGCTTCTCCTTCCAGGAAAAGTTGAGATCATCAATGCCCGCGAGGTGGCCCCAGGGCTGGCCTCTGACAACATGTTCAACAGCTCGGAGCAGTCACGGACAGGTGAGGTGCAGGCTCAGGGTGTGAGTACAGAGCTGGGCTGAGCTGCTGGGAAGGCATGGGCATCTGGGACTGGGGACAGCTCTGGCTGTGCTGATGCCCACCCTTCCCATCCCCTCCTGGCCACACAACACAGGTCTTGAACAGTCCAGACCTTCATTACAGAGAGAAAAGAGATGGAGCTTCTGTTATTTCTGCTCAGATCCCTCCAAAGCCATCCTGTGCTACTACAGGGAGAGAATAATTATTATTTCAACAGCTCTCATCTACCGAGGGCCACTGGGGCTGGCACTCTGCTCAGCCCTTTTCACCGATGAACCCCCTGAATCCTCCTTATATGCTGGGGAGTCCGGGGAAGCACTGTGTTGATCTCATTTTACAGATCCAGAGAAGTCATGCAAACCAACTGAGGTCACAAAGCTGGATGGTGCTGAGGCTAAAATTGAACCTGGGCTGTTGAAACCCTGCCTCTTTCAAAAGCATCCAAGTCATTCATTTAGTTGTTCATTTGTGGTGATAGCTCTCAAGAGGCAGGAGAGTCTGTCTTTTCTCAACAAGGTCTTGTGCAGAGAAGAGGCCCTCAATCACCCCATGCAGCTGAGGGGAAGGCAGTGGCCACCAGGGGGTGCTGCTCCAAGGACCCAAAGGGATTGCGGGATAGGAGGTTGGAGGCAGGAAGTTTGGGCCTTGGCCATAACAGGTCTGATCCCCAACTGCAGGCTCTGACCCTGGGACTTGGGTCCTGGGCAGGGTCCTGTGAGTAGCCCCCCTGGAGTCCTCTCCAACATACAGAATCTTTGAATTCTCGTAACCATTGGGAAACTCTGAATGGGTAGAAATGAAATCATTCAGTGTGATTGCTTAACCCTTAGTCTTAGCACCTTAGGGACGCTTGGAAGTCATTTATTTAACCAGGACTTATTGAGCACCTCTTAAAATGTTAAGGACTGTTTCCAAAGCCAGGAGACAAGACAAAGGCACCAGGCAAAATCTGTGGCCCAGTCAAACCATGTGGTGTCAGGATAGCAGAGGCGGGAAGAGCCACAAGGTGGGCGGTTCACTGAGAACAGCCTTCTCAGGGAGGGGGCATCTGAGCAAAGACTCAGAAGCTGGAGTGGGGTGAGAGGGGCTGTGCAGGTGTCTGGGGGAAGAGCAAGTGGCCCATGCAGGAAGGGTAGGGACAGAGCCCGCAGGAACCAGTGAGCTGCAATAGGTAGCCCCAGGGTCAGAAGGGCTCGGGTGGTGTCACACCTCCTGGGTCATTGCAAAGACCCTGCCTCTTGTCCCAGAGAGGTAGCAGTGTCCCCTAGGGTGTTTGTGGGGCTGGCCTCTCTACCCTATATCTGAAAGAACTCCTTGGGCTGCTGCAGAAGGGTCAGGGAGTATGCTGCATGCCCATCAGGTGGCCCGTCAGGAGGTCACCACGATAATCAGGGAGAGAAGAGGGTGTTGGAGGTGGTTGGTACTCAACACACTTAGAAGGTAGAGCCCGTGCATTTGCTGATAGCTTGGGTGTGACACATATGCCAGGTGTCCTGCATGACCCTCCAGTTGTTGATCTGCCTTGGGAAGTGGGGGGGTGGTGCCCTTAAGAAAGAACAGTGAGGCTGTGGGAGAGTAGGTTTGGGTGACAGTCAGGAGTTGGGTTTTGAGTGCATTAAGTTTGAGATGCCTTTTTTTGCGTAGGTAGGCGCATCCTCAGATTTGGCCATCAGAGGAGCAGGCCAGCCCAGAGAGTACATTTGGAGTTGTCAGCAAATAAGTGGAACCTGAAGACCTGATCTGGGGGAGGCACCAGTAGAGTGAGGGTAGACAGAGGAGACTCTAGCAGAGCCTGGCAGGTGGGATGCAGAGGTAACCCGGGAGGAGTGATGGACCAGGTAAGGTGATGTTGATAGGGGACCCTGGTCTGGCAGTGGTGATCTTCGCAAGCAGGGTGGTGTGAGACCTGATTGACTCAAGGTCAGGACAGCATTTATTTAAGATGGGAAGAGTTCTGGGCTGGGTGTCAGACTTTCTGAGATGTGCAGACAAGGCTCTTGGTCCCAATTTCAGGTTGTTATGAACCTGGAAGCCACCTAGTCTGGGAATAGCCAAATGGCACTGGTCATCCTGGGATGAAAGCAAGAAGGTGTCTGGGCATCAGTGTCCAGCTTAGGGCATAGTGTGCCGTGGGGAAGGGTAGGGATCAGGGTTCACGGATGTGTCCAGTGGAACTGTGGGCTCCTCTAAGGTCAACTGGAAGAGACAAAACTCTCTGTGGTCACATGGGGAAACTGAAGCCCAGAGAGGGTACAGGGCAGGGGTTTGGGCTCAAGTCCTTGTTCTGGGATAGTAGAAAGGAGGATGGTGGAGGTCTTGCCCTGGCACTGGCTTAGTGTCAGGGGTGGCCCAGGCTTGCACTGGGGACTTTGGTGGGTCCTGGTGGACCCTTTGAACCTGTGGGTAAAGAGGCTCAGATGGGAAGATGGTGGGGATCTGGCTTCCCCACAGTTTTAGTGAGCAGCTGTGGGCCTGGCACAGGATTTTGAACCTGATGGCCTCTGCAGAGGCAGACATGTAGTCCTGGGACAGCAGAACCCAGCACAGGAGCTACCGCCTCTCCCTCCCGTGGCTTTATCATGCGTCCCTAACCAATCTACGCTCTTGCCTGCTGAGTCCAGAAATGACACCTCCATTTCCTTCCAAAAGCTCACTAATCCCATCTGGGAGGGGGTGTCTGAGCAAAGACTCAGAGGCTGGAGTGGGGTGAGGGGAGCTGTGCAGGTTTCTGGGGGAGGAGCAAGTGGCCTGTGCAGGAAGGGTAGGGACAGAGCCCGCAGGAACCAGTGAGGCTGCAATAGGTGGCCCCAGGGTCAGAAGGGCTCAGGTGGTGTCACACCTCCTGTGTCATTGCCTGAGACAGCATCCCTCCTGATGTCCCTGGGCTGGAGCCTCTCACTGTGTCCCTGTCCCTGTGCAGGGGGGCTGTCGGTAGCGGTTCCTGGTGAGCTCCGTGGCTACGAGCTGGCCCACCAGCGGCATGGGCGGCTGCCCTGGGCCCGCCTCTTCCAGCCCAGCATCCAGCTGGCCCGCCAGGGCTTCCCTGTGGGGAAGGGCTTGGCAGCAGCCCTGAAAAAGAACCAGGCCATCATCGAGCAGAAGACTGAGCTGTGGTATGTCTGCGGGTATTGACTTGCCCTGGGGCGCAGGCTGGGCAGACAGGCCCAAGGTCCCTGCAGGCTGTGAATGTCTCACAGGGTGCTCTCAGGAACCCGCGCTGATACAGGGATGAGGTCTGGGATATAAGAACCCTTCCCAGCATGTGTGGGATCCCATCACACCCCTGAGCCCAGTGCCTGGGGTTCTGGCGATGTATCCCGAGGGGCAGGGGCTCTAGGAGGCAGAGGCTGGACACCCGGGGATGAGGGCCACCCACCTGTGGACAGGCGCTCACTGGCCTTGGATCTCCTGTGTGGTTGGGTTGAGAGTGGCTGGCTGAGTCCGCCCCGCCTGCCGGCCTCACCGGAGCCTCTATGCCTCAGTGAGGTGTTTTGCCAAAACGGGAAGGTGCTGCAGGAGGGGGACATAGTGACCATGCCACGGCTGGCCGAAACGTACAAGACGCTGGCCTCGGAGGGAGCCCAGGCCTTCTACAATGGGAGCCTCACAGCCCAGATTGTCAAGGACATCCAGGCAGCTGGTGAGTGCATAACCACACGGGCCCTGGGCAAGGAACCCTGAGCCAGAGCTCCGAGGCTGCAGGTCCTCTGGTCCTGCCCGGCCCGGCCACTGGGCCCTCAGGCAGCGTCTGATGGGGGAGCGGGGTGTCCAGGATACATCTGCAGTTAGTGACAGACCACATGGATCCACAGCTCTTGGTTAGGGCAAATCCGAGAGACCAGTACAGTCCAGGAGAGAAAGTTCTCAGGGGGTAAATGCAGGCCTAGGCCAGAGCTCCGGGTACGGGAGCATTGAAACAAAGATCTGGGAGGACTTCCTAGAGGAGGTTGTGCCTGAGCTACAGAGGAGGCTGGACAGAGGAAGAACATTCCTGGTAGAGGGAAAAGGCTAAGGTAGAGGGTGGGCTTTAACTATCTCTGAGGGTCACAGCAGATGAGGGTGGGCTTGGGGAGAGGAGCCTTGGAGGGACCGCAAGGCAGGACAGGGGCTGAGGAACTTCAGCCAGGCAGCCTGCCATGGCCTCTCCCTCCCCAGCTGTGGATTTCTTCATACTGTTATTTCTGTCAGAGACACAGAAGGGGGTGATTAGCATGTTGACACTTAGCACAGGGCAGGAAATTAGCCTATAAATACCTGGTCTGTCTGGAGCCCGTGCCCTGTAGAATGAAGAGCCTCCTTTCACCCACCCATTAGTCATTGGAGGTGGTGGGGAGATGGGAACAGATGTTTTCCACTTGGAGAAAACTCTCTGGCTGCCAGGAAGAGAGAGAGCAGACCTGGAGGTCAGTGGGGCAAACAGGTAGAGGGCAGCTGGCCTGAGCCTGGCAGTGAGAAGTGGCGGGGGGGGACACCCCCAAGGTGGGCAGGGCCTCCAGTTTGATGGCCCGGTGCTTCTGTCAGACTTGGGGCCCCACCCCCGTGTCCACCCACTGAGCTGCCATCCCTTGGCAGGGGGCATTGTGACTGCCAAGGACCTGAACAACTACCGTGCGAACCTGATAGAGAACCCCCTGAACATCAGCCTTGGGGACAGCCAGCTCTACGTCCCCAGCGCCCCGCTCAGTGGGCCCGTGCTGGCTCTTATCCTCAACATCCTCAAGGGTGAGTTGTCCCACTGCAACAAGAGTGCAGAGTGACCAGGGCTGTGAGGGGCGATGGGCAGGGGCTGGAGGAGGAGGAGGAGGAGTGGAAGGTCAAAAGGTGCCGAGCAGTGTCCTGGGTGGGAACTGCCCCTGCAAGGGCTTAGAGGTGACAGGGTCTGTCTGGCTTGCCCACTTACTCTGGGCTGGAAGTTCACAGTGAGGGGGGCCTGGTCCAGAGGACGTGTCTGGAAAATCCAAGTGGTCTTCTGGGACTGCATAGACTGGGTAGCCCTTCCGGCTGGACATTTGAGGCCCAGGCCCAGAGGTCGTTCCCTTTCTCAAGCTGAGCCAAACAGAGTAATTCAGGGAAGGCATGAGCCTACCCTGTGGCCCCCAGCTGTTCTGGCCGAGCTGGGACGTCCCAAGGGACCTGGGACCGCCAACGTGCACCATCTCTGGTCAACCAGGGTACAACTTCTCCCGGGTGAGTGTGGAGACACCTGAGCAGAAGGGTCTGACCTACCACCGCATCGTGGAGGCCTTCCGGTTTGCCTATGCCAAGAGGACCCTGCTTGGGGACCCCAAATTTGTCAATGTGATGGAGGTGAGAGGCAGCAGCTGGCTTGTGATGGGTGGGGGTCCTGCCATGGAGGTGCCCGAAGGGCTCCCTGGGGCCACTCCAGCCTCACACATGCTCTCTTAATCCATTCCTACCACCAGCCTTGGTGGTGGGCCTACCATGCTCTAGGAGGGACTGAGACCTCGAGTTTGGTCCTCTGCCACAGGAGCTCACAGTGTGATAGACTTGGCAATGAGTAATGGGTGCCCCCTACCCCTGGCCACACTCCCACCTTGGAGCGTTCAGTGCTGAAGTGAGGAATACATGGGGGCATGGCAGTCCTCAAGGGTGCTGAGGAGGGTGGGGACGGGGCAGCGTCCTGGGTGGCATTGGCCTGGGCCCCTGGCTCACTGCTCACAACCAGGAGCTGACACTTCTGTGATCCCTCACCCAGGCCCTCCCCAAGCTGACCTACTCACTGCCAGATGCCCCAGCTCCAGGCTGGGCCTTCACTGAGACTCTCCTCCTGGCCCCCCTTACCTACTTGGATCCCCCCATTCTGGGGTAGGCCTGCTGACCCCATCACACTGACCTGTGCCTCTCAGCTGCCCTGCAGCTCCTCTGCTCTCCTGGATCTCTCTTCTTTCCCGATGCCCCCACCCCCGTTCCCCACCCCAGCCAGTGACCTGGCGTCTCATATCCCTAGGGCCACTGCATGGCCTCCCCCTCTGGCCTCCCTCCTGGCTGAGGCTGGCCCCCTGCTCCTCCACCTGCTGACTCAGCATGCCCCTCCTGCAGCACTGCTCTGCCTCTGGCATTCCCATCCTGCCCTTCCTGACAGATCATTCCTGAGAGAGGCATACTCTTTTCACTTCAGAGTCTCCAGCTGCTGCCCCCATTCCCCTGCTTCCACTCAGAGCACACCTGGCCACTCCATCCGTTTCTCACGCTCTGCCCTCCTTGCTCCCATCCCGCCAGGACCCTCCTGCCAGGACCCCTCACCGCTCCCCCTGAGTCCAGCCTCACTTTCCCCTTCGGGCCCCCCTCAGCAGCGGCTCCCACAGTTTGTTCACCACCTCCTTTCCTCAGCTTTTCATTTTGTAAAGTGGACATTATGCCACATTCCCTTCGTCTCTCCCTGTGTCCGGGTGCCTCTTTATTGACATGCATGTGTTTTTTCAGGTATCAGATGACCAGTCCCCGAAATCACACTTTGGGTTGTAGCTCCTAAGCCCCAGGACTCCTACACACTCCACCAAGAGGCCCTGGCCTGTTAGACGCCTGTGTTGCCGGGGGTCCCAGGGTTGTTTCGGTCCAGAGCCCATCAGACTCCTACCTTGCAGTCATGGTTATGTCGCCTCTGTCTCTGAACCTACAGTAGACCTCTTGGCTGTTTGGCTGATTTATAAAACTGAGGGCGGTCTTCTTGCAGAACCATCCCACATCCTGGATTTGACTTTTTGTTTTCTTGGAAGTAGATTCAGGCTGAACATTTTCCCTGTGGGATGTTGCTGGAAAATTCTGGCGGCATTTCCTTTGCTCAGTCCCCAGGGGCCTTCCATGCTGGCTCCTATCTCATCTCCTCTCCTCTTTCTCATCTGTCCTCCCGCCGTGGGGACCATGTTCAGGCTCATGGCTTTAAGCAGCCAGCAGAGTCTGACGGCTCCATGTGTATCCCTCAGCCTGATCTTGCCTGTCAACTCCACACATGTAGATCCACCGCCCACCTGAGACAGGAAAGGGCACCTGTTCAAAACCAAGCTTCTGACTGTCCCCTCCACTGCCCTTTCCACAGTGTTTACCTCCCCAGTTAATGGCCACTCTGGACTGAAGGCTTTGGGGCCATTGATTCTGTCCCACCTGGGCCAGCCACCATCTCTCACTTGGTTGATGTCATAGCCTCCCAGTTGGGTTCTTCCCTCTACCCCCACACAGCCACCAGAGGGATCCTGTGAACTACCAGTGTGCTCCATCCTTTGTCCTGGACCCAGGTGGCTCCAAGCAAAAGCCAAATTCCTTATAGGGCTTCTAAAGACTTATGGGGTCACCCCCTGCCAATGTCTTCCTCTACCGCTCTCTTCCACCCTACTCACCCTCTGCCTGTCTCTCACAGGCCTGCCTTAAGGCCTTTGCATTTACCACTCAGTCCTCATTCAGGGCTTTTTTCAGAAGTCTCCTCCTCCAAGAAGGCTTCCCTGACCACTCTGCCCCCACCTCATCCCTCTCCATCCCCTTTACCTGGCTTGTTCTTTCCAGCATGTCCCGCCTGCCTTTGTCTTCCCTGCCAGGAGGGCAGGGACCTGTGTGTCTGTTCCTTGTTGCAAGCATGCAGTACAAGCTCCAGGAATGAATGAATGAATGAATGAATGAATGAATGAATGATTGAATGTGGCAAGAGTCAGGGCTTGTGGGGTAGACAGACAAATATTAACAGTTGCTGGACTGCAGCAGAGACAAAGGCTGGAAAGGGGATTAGATGGGCCTCATGAGGTTGAGTGTGCAGGAGGGTTGTGGTCAGGGCCATGTCGGGGGGCTTCCTAAGAGCTGCTCGCACAAGCCTGTGCCCCCTCCCCGCCCCCCCCCACCTCCTCAGGCCAGCTCTGGGGTCTCGGCAGGTGGTCCGCAACATGAGCTCCGAGTTCTTTGCTGCTCAGCTCCGGGCCCGGATCTCTGACAACACCACTCACCCGACCTCCTACTATGAGCCTGAGTTCTACACGCCTGATGATGGTGGCACTGCCCACCTGTCCGTGGTTGCAGAGGATGGCAGCGCTGTATCGGCCACCAGCACCATCAACCTCTAGTAGGGGCTGCCGGGTGGCCCTGGGTGGGCCAGGGGCTGCTTGCCTCTCCCAGAAGGGAGCTCCATCAACCCCTTTCATGGTGGGAAACTGAGGCCCCACCTTGGTAGAGCACCTGCCCCCCAGCCTCACTGGGATCAAGTTGGAGCTTTGGTGCGTGGGTGGGGGCTGGGGGTGGGGTGGGGCTGGATCTGGCATAGCTGTCTGATCCAGCTGGTCTGCAGCTTTGGTTCCAAGGTACGATCAAATGTCAGCGGGATCTTATTCAATGATGAGATGGATGACTTCAGCTCCCCCAACATCACCAACCAGTTTGGGGTGCCCCCCTCGCCAGCCAACTTCATCAAACCAGGTGTGGGATGGGGGATCCAGGACGGGAGAGGGCTGGGGTCCTGGGCAGGCAGCTGACCAGCATCCCTGTCCCTCCCCACCCACCTGCCGACCACAGGGAAGCAGCCACTCTCGTCCATGTGTCCGGCAATCATCGTGGGCCAGGATGGCCGGGTCCGCATGGTGGTGGGTGCCTCTGGGGGCACACAAATCACTACGGCCACTGCGCTGGTATGTGCCACCTACCTGTCCCCTCCAGCCCCTGCCCTTGGACCACACTGATCCCAACCTCCGCCCCCAGGCCATCATCCATAACCTATGGTTTGGCTACGATGTGAAACGGGCAGTAGAGGAACCCAGACTTCATAACCAGCTTCTGCCCAACACCACGACGCTGGAGAAAGACATTGACCAGGTGGGGCAGGGCCAAGGAGACTGAATCACAAGGGGGGGAGTGGCCACAGGGTGTCCTTGGATGGAGGCCTGGATCTCCTGAGTCATCACAGAGTAGGCTACAGCTGGTGTCCTCTGCCTGGGGCAGATGACCTTCACACCCACTGCCTGGGCCATCTTGAGCCTCCGTGCAACATGAGTAAGGCCACCTGCTCCAGTGAGACCCACTAGGCCCAGCGGCCCCCAACTTGTTCTTGTTGGCCACTGGGCTGGAAATGGCACCACCTGCGTGGTTCAGGGTCGGTCTGTGGGGTTTGGGTGGCATCCCGGGCCCTGCTGAGGTCTCTGTATCCCCTCCCGCCCCCCAGGCAGTGACTGAGGCCCTGAAGATGCGGCACCACAACACTGAGCTCACGTCCAACTTCATCGCTGTGGTGCAGGCCATTGTCCACACGGCTGGTGGCTGGGCAGCTGCCTCAGACTCCAGGAAAGGCGGGGAGCCTGCTGGCTACTGAGTGCTCAGGGCAGGCAAACCTAGGGATGAGATGCCTGCTGGGGGCAGAGTGGAACTTTGAGGGATTTGCTTCCCCTGTGAGTGACATAGCAGTGCAATAAATGGGGGTCGCAGCGTGAGGCTCTGGGCAGCCTCGCTGGCCCGGCTCCCAGATCCCTGGACCTCAGGATCCTGTGTGTGAAATGGAGCTGTCCGGTGGGGACGGTGGAGACGTGGGACTCAGAGGTCTTTACACCTTAGGTGAGGGAGCTAGCCTGAGAATTTTCATGAGAACGCGGTGGGTAGGGGAGTGGGGTACAGGTCCAGTCCATACCCAGCACTGTCCTCACCCTGAGTTGCTGGACCAGGGGCCCCAGGTCCCATTTCTTGAGGGGCCAGTGGCACTTCCTAGTGTTGGCCACCAGGCGGCGTCGCAGCCCTGGGGTTCACTTGTGCAGAGAGCGGCCAACTGATGCTTGTAACCCTGCTACCCCTCCAGCCTGGCGGGGGTGCCATCTGCTCACACTGTGGAGGACACACGGAGGTGGACCTCCAGTCTGAAGAGTGGGATTGGGCAAGAGGCTGGAGCAAGACATCTTGGTCGGAGCCAGGCCTGGGGGGAGTTTCCAAGCCCAAACCCAGAATGAAACCCAAGCTGTGATCAGCTCCAGAAGGAGGCCCAGTTCTCAGGGAACAGTGAACTGGAAGAGGTCCCCAGATCCCAAGGGTCAGGGCTTGGAGTGGTGAGCGGCTGGAGAGCACAGCCCAGCCAGAGGGGCCTGGCGAGGAGCAGCGGCCGCCTCCTTCCCCATGAGCCGGCCCCTCCCGCCCTCCCCCAGAGTCTGCAAACTCCTGTAATGTCTGGCTGAGGAGCTCTGAAAGGCTGGCGGGTGTGGGCAGGGGAGGAGGGATCACAGCCTGATGGCCAGATAGCCCCCTGACCAGGGAGCATCAGCGGGGACCCCTGAGGGCAGGGGCACAGGAGCCAGGGGAGGCCAGGTCTGGGCTCTCCTTCATGAGACAGGAAAACTTGGCGATTCTAAAGGGCCCACAAGGAAGCAGGGTTCTGTGTCTGCAGTGTCTGGGCCCTGTGCCCTGGAGGGCGGTACCTCTGGGTCCCCCGGGGACAGGATGGAGGCTGGGCTGGTGGGGTGTGTCAATCTCCTCAGCCTTCATTTTGGCCCTAGAGGAAAGGCCATGTTTGCAGGAGAGAAGACTGAGGCCTGAGGGGTTAGTCTTGCTCCGGGTGGAGGTAAAGCTTGTGGGTTCCTGCTTATGGGCAGAGTGCACCCAGTTCCCCAGGCCCCCTGGGGCTCAGCTGAGGGCTCCGTTGGGTGCTGGGGGACTTGGTTTCCTCTCTTTCCTTCCCATCATCTCCTGCCCCTCACCTCCTGGACAAGGATATTCAGGGTCTTTCCTTGCTAAGCCTGTCCAGCCACACCTAGCCAGGTAGGCCTGGCATGATGCTCTTGCCTTTCCTGGGACTTCGCTCCTCTGTTCCCTGCACCCTGGCCTCAGCCTGACCAGAATGGCTGGGGAGGGGGGGGGGTGTCCCCCCAGCCTCCACTCAGACCCGCTGTCTCTGTCCCTGCCTTCCCAGCGGATGGGCTGGCCCTGGCCCAGGAATGCACTTTGTTTCTGGGTTGAGCAATGTCACTGTGGCAGGGGGGACAGTGGGAACAGAAGAAGGCGCCCATAAGCTTCCTACCCCACGTGGCAGCTGCAGGGACAGGCCTAGTGGGGAGCCTGCCCAGGCTGACCGGGGGCTCAGGATGGGGGCTGGCGGGCTGTGTGTCTGCGTGGGCAGTTTCTCTACTGTACCAGGAGGCATAGAGAGGCCTGGGGCTGTCAGTGCTCAGCTGGAAAGGAAACCAGAGAGCATAGGGGGTCTGTGGGTGCTATGGAGGTGGGAGTCCAGCCTGAGGACCCTGCACCCTTTACTCCTGCTAAACCTGGTCGAGAAGGGTCCCCTCCTCCAGCTGCCTCCCTGTTGAATACCCTGAGGTCTGGGCAGGGGAAGGTCTAAGCTAGTGTCCCCAGGAGGGGAGGCACAGCCAGCACAGAGGAGCACAGAGGAGCAGACACCCAGCCAGGGAAGCACAGAGATGCAGATGGGAGGGCAGCCTCATTCTCAGGAGGCCCATGGTGGTGTTTCTGGGACAGCAGGACCCAGGGGTCGATGGTCTGGTGGGCACTGGGTGCCAAGGGCTGGAGGCATGCCCCATTTGCTTTCCTCACACAGCTGTCTTGTAGTCCTGGGTGTCTGATGCAGATTGGAGAGCTGAGCCCCCTCCTGGTCACCCTTGCTTCCTAGTAGGCTACAGCCAAACGGGGACTTGAACCCAGGCCCTGAGTGCCATTGCCTTGGGTCCACTCTACCCTCTGACTCTGTCCCCCTCCAGCCTCACCCTTTTGCCCCAGAAATCCTCAGTATCCTCCAGCTCTGGGGATGCCAAAGCAGGCTGTTGCTGAGTGGAACCACACCAAGGAGGTGGGAGTCGGGGCACCACTGTGGCTCCTTGCCCCTCTGAGCCTGAGCCCTGCTGTCCTGGCTTTGCTGGGGACTGGAGAGCAGCCATGGGGACTCTGGGCAGCCTGTACCCCTGCACCCTGGCTCCCTTGGGGACAGGAGATGCCACGTCCTCAAGCACATGGGTTGGGAGAGCTGGGCTACCATCAAGGCTTGTACGGGGCAGGCTGTGGGAATGAGGGAGTTAACAGCAGTGGCTTGCTCCTCTCTGGAAAGAAAACTCCCCATAAACGCCCTGCTCCCTGGCCTCCTGCCAGGGCCAAGAACAGGGGCTAGAAACTGGAAGTTCAGGCGTGTGGCCAGCTCTGCCTCTCTAGCGAGCGCTTGAGTAGGGCAGCAGCCCCGCTGCTGCCAGCTGTCCGTCCATACACCCACCTGTCCTCCAGGGTGCCTCTCTTTGTAAACCTGTCTGTCCACCTGTCTGTAATCCTGTCTCTGTCCAACTGTCTCTCTGACCATCCTTCCCTTACTATCCTATATCCAGCTGTCTAGACTATCAATCTGTTTGTCTATCTCTGGCCCCCACCTATTTGTTCATCTGTCCAATCACCTGTGCATCCATCTGCCCATCTTCTTGTGGATTCATCCACCCATCTGTGTGTCCATCTGCCCTCTGTCTCCACCTGGGGCCTCAGAGTCATGGCCCAAGGCCACAAGGCCACGGTCAGCATGGTCCTGCTGGGGTTGGGGCTGGCCCTGGCCATCATTGTGTCCGCTGTGGTCCTCTCTCGCCACCATGCCCGCTGCGGGCCCCAGGCCTTTGCCCATGCCGCGGTTGCCGCTGACTCCAAGGTCTGCTCGGACATTGGGCGGTGAGTAAGAGGTGGGTGGTTGCTGGGTGGCTCTGGGTGGCCAGCCCTGCCGGAGACTTTGTGACCTGTGGTGAGAGTGTGGAGAAGGTGCATGTGTGTGTGTGCGTGCACACTCGTAGTGGGGACCACGTGGGTTTGGATTCCAGCAAGGAAGCAGGCCCAGGACCCTGGCACAGAGCAGGAGGCAGCTGTGTGTATGGGGCACAAGGGGGTTAGGGGATGTTGCCAGAGGTGGTGCATGAGTCTATCCCTAGCTCCAGGGCTCTGGAGGCCCGGAAAGGGCATGGCCACGGTGTGACTGGTCTGGGCCAGGCTGGCCCTGATGATAGGTGCTGGCCCTTCGGAGAAGCCACGACCATTCTCCAAGGCTGGGTTTTTTTCCCCAGAAGTATGGACGAGTCCTGGCCTGCCAGGGTGCACTCAGTGCTGCCCAGAGCCAGTCTCTCACCCTGGCCCAGGACCAGGGAAACCTGCCCTTGCTAGCACCATGTCCCCCACTGCCTCCCCTTCTGAGGTTGCCTGGGGCCCGACCAGTGACTGACATTCATTTGGGGCAGGGGCAGGGTGGGTGGTAGAAAGGGGCCCCGCTGATGTTTTCCAACTCCTTTCCAGGAAGCCCAGCCAGTGGGAGGCTACCACTGCCCACCGGGGCAGAATGTAGCAGGACGCCCCTCCTGGCCCTTGGCCCCCAGCCCAGGCCAGCAAGGAGCCTGAGCCACCATCCCCCTCCCTGCTGGCTGGGTCTGCTTCCCAGAATAACCGCCTCATAGATCATTGTCAGGATCAGAAGTGCTTTGTAAACCGAGGGGACAGTCCCAGAGCAAGGGAGAGTGTGGCCAAGTCCTGGCTCAGGGCACCTCTGGGCAGGTGGCGTTCTGTGCCACCTTTGTTCTGGCTTCACCGTCCCTACATGCTTTATCCTTGTTTCATTCATTCACCTTTTCACTCCTTCCTTCCTCCCTTTCTCTGTCTGTTGTCCATCTCTCTCCTGACCTAGTCCTCTTTCCCCTCCCTTGGGGCTCCTTCTAGGAGGACAGCGACAAGTGGAGGACAGGCTACCTGGTCTCCCCAGGGAAGCCTCCCCTCCCCGTGTGCTCTGGAGAGCATACAGGGGTGCTGAGTGCCCCCACTCTCCACCCTCCAACCTATAGTTGCAAAGATGCAAACAGTGCCAGGGGCTTCAGGCCCCAGAGACCACTGCCAGGGACACAGATGCCAGCAGTGAGAGCTGCTGCCTCATTTCTCTGTGGGGGGTTTGGGGCCACTGTATCTCCCCGAGACTTTGGGGGGCTCTCTGTGGCACAGTCTGCTGTGCACGTGACAGTTGGGGTTGGGGTCTCTGTTCTGAGTCCGTGATGCTCCCTGCAACTCTCCTTGGTAGGAAGAGAGCCGGATGTGGTTTCTCCACCCCCCAACACCCCCCCCCCCCTGGCGTTTTGTGTGTTTGTCAAAGAACAGCACTCTCCACTTCCTTTTCTTGTTTTAAGAAGCCAGGAGTGGGAGGGAGCCTGGAGCTGTCCCCCCGAAGCTGTGGATCATGGATCCAGAGACCCTGGCTGGGCCGGGGGACCTCCTGGCTAAAATCCACCCCCTTGAGGGCTCCTGGCCATGCCACTGCAGGGTCTGAAGGGCACTGCCTGTCTGAAGCCTGCTGTCCCTCCTCAGTGCTGTCCCCAGCTCCCCCGCCCACCATCTCCTTTCACCAGCGGAGCCTCCCAGACCCAATCTCCTATCCTACCAGCACCAGGTTTGCCCCTTTGGGCTGGGCCTTCTGCTACAGCCAGAGCCCCTGGGGGCGGGTTCTTAAGGTTGGCATGAGTGAAGACCCAGCACCATGAGTAGTGGATAAATAGACACACAGTGACAGTGAGGTCCCGTCCCCTCTATCCCTCTAGTCTGTCTTTTTTCAGAGTTATGTCCCAGCATGTTAGGCTTATGTGCAAACTGGGCGTTCAAGGCTCCGAGTAAGTGCTTGTCTTCTAGGGAGACTGTGTGAGCTTCAGGGTAATGGTAGCTTTTAGGTTTGTGACATGTGTCTGCTGTGGCCACTCAGAAATACCTGTTGTTGGGATCCCTGGGTGGCGCAGTGGTTTAGCGCCTGCCTTTGGCCCAGGGCGTGATCCTGGAGACCCAGGATTGAATCCCACGTCGGGCTCCTGGTGCATGGAGCCTGCTTCTCCCTCTGCCTATGTCTCTGCCTCTCTCTCTCTCTCTGTGTGACTATCATAAATAAATAAAAATTAAAAAAAAGAAAAAAGAAATACCTGTCCTCCTACAAGATCCTCAGTGGGAAGATTCATTGTTTTTCCCAGAATCCAATGGGATTCATTGCTGCACTTGAGTTCTAAGGAAACTAGGCTTGAACAGAAGGGAGCTGCCTGGTGTCACAGAGTGAGCAAGCCCAGCTGGGACTGTCATTCTCTTGCTGCCTCTGTAGGGATGGAAACTGTCCTGAGCTCCTAGAGCAGCGGGGTCTTCCCAGAGCCCTCCATCGCCTGTCCTGGGTCCCAAAGCCTCCCCAGCCCCTAGCAGACCTGTAAAGGCCAGAGCTTTACTCATGAAGGGAGAAGCTGGAAAAGAGGATAGTGGGGGCGATGCCTGGGTGGCTCAGTCCATTAAATGTCTGCCTTCTGCTTTCAGCTCAGGTCATGATCTCAGGTTCCTGGGCCTGCCTCTTCCTTTCCCTCTGCTGCTCCCCCTGCTTGTGGTCTCTCTCTCTCTCTCTCAAATATATAATTTTTTCAAAAAATTAAAAATTTGGAAAAAAAAAAGAAGAAGGTTGTGGTATCCAGAGTGTTCACCTTCTAGGGCATTGGAGTCTGGGCTGGCACTGGGCTGCAGAGGTGAGCATGGGGATGGGCCCCTGAGAGCTGGGTCTTATCAGCTGCTCCAGCCCCATCCAGAGGTCTGTGGGTCACACTCTCAGGTCAGAGGAGAGCAGGGGCTCCGGCACGTTGTTGTAACCTTCCAGCCTCAGTTTCCCCACCTGTGAAATGGGACTCCTGCCAGCACTTCCTTCATGGAGGGGGAGCATGCAGCTTGCCTGGCCCATAGGAGGTGCTCCCTTGATGGCAGCAGTCTGACCACTGACTATTATAGTGCCTTGTACTGGATGTGGTTGGCATCTCGGGACCTGGAGTTAGGGCTAGGGTCAGAGCAGGGGACCCTACTGTGGGGAAGGCTCATAGGGTTTAGGGTGTGAGCCTTCCTCCTGTCCCAGTTCCTGTGACCCTAGTGGCTCTCTGGACTCCTGGCCAGCTCACCAGGAAATTACTGCATTTCCTCCCCTCTGGGGCCATGCTAGTGGAAACAGCCTGCGTGCCTGGCACCGTGCATCCACATGTGGGAGTGTGCAAACCTGGGTGGGTGACAGCAGCGATGGTGACAGCAGCCTCTCAGCTGCTTGGGGACAGACGTGTTAGAGATGCGTGATTGTTCTACACTGTAGCTCTCTGCTGGTCAGAACTGTTTCCACTCACAGCTAAAAAGACCAAGGCTCAGGGTGCCTTGCTGTTTCAGTCAGAAGAGCAAGTGGCTCTTGATCTTGGGGTCATGAGTTCAAATCCCACATTGGGTGTAGAGTTTACTTAAAAAAAAAAAAAAAAAGACCCAGGCTTAGGAAGGTTGAATTGCGTGCCCCGTATCATGCAGCTGGGGAGTAAGAACTCTAGCCCAGGTGGCCCTCACCTGGGCCACATGCCTGTGAGCATGTGTATACAGATGAGTGAGGTGTGAGCATGCTTTTCTACCTGCAGGAGGCTTCATCAAATAGGAATGCAGCACCTACTGTCTGCCAGCCATTGTCCTGGGGGCACAGTGGTAACCAGATGGTCAAAGTCCTTGCCTTTGTGGTGGCTGAGACAGACAATCAACAAATCCATGCCTAGTGCTTGAGGGGCTGTGATTATTGGCCATCTGAATATCCTCTTTTATGAAATCTCTGTTAAAATCTTTTGCCCCACTGGGTGTTATGCTATATGTTGGCAAATTGAACTCCAATTAAAAAAAAAATTTTTTTAATCTTTTGCCCATTTTCCTATCAGGTTTTACATCAAATACATTTTCTGCATTATCAAGAAAATCAAATGATTTTTCTATCTTTTTTTTTTTTTAAAGATTTTATTTATTTATTCATGAGAGAGAGAGAGAGGCAGAGACACAGGCAGAGGGAGAAGCAGGCTCCATGCAGGGAGCCCGACGTGGGACTTGATCCCGGGATTCCAGGATCAGGCCCTGGGCTAAAGGCGGCGTTAAACTGCTGAGCCACCCAGGCTGCCTGATTTTTCTATCTTTTAAAATAAATTAAACCACCCTTGCATCTCTGGAAGAACCACACTTGTTCCAATTTTAATATCATTTTTTATTTGGTTTGCTAACTTTTTTTTTTAAGAAGGCTGCACACCGACTATGGGGTTTGAACTCACGACCCTGAGATTAATAAGAGTCGCATGCTCTACTGACTGAGCCAGCCAAGGTACCCCTGATGTGCTAACATTTTGTTTAGGAATTTTGTCTTTATGTTCAATGAGCGATTCTGGTCTGTACTTTTTCCTTTCTTATAATATCTTTGTCAGGTTTTTAAAAAATATTTTATTTATTTATTCGTGAGAGACCACAGAGAGAGGCAGAGACACAGGCAGAGAGAGAAGCAGACTTCATACAGGGAGCCTGATGCGGGACTTGATCCTAGGACCCCAGGATCATGACCCAAGCTGAAGGTAGATGCTCCATGGCTTAGCCACCCAGGCGTCCCCAGGTTTTGGTATCAAGGTTTAGTGGCCTCATAAAAAGAACTGGGAAGTGTTCTCTCTTTTTCCACATTCTGGGAGACAAGGTTTTGTGTTGTTTTTTTGTTTTTAAGATTAGTGTTATTTTCTCTTCAAATGCTTGGAAGAATTTACTGGTTAAGGCTTCTGAGCCAGTTATTTGTGTGTGTGTGTGTGTGTGTGTGTGTGTGTGTGTGTGAAGGTTTTATATAGTGGATTCTATCTCTCTCTTTTTTTTTTAATATTTTATTTGTAAGTAATCTCTATACCCAACTTGAGTCTCAGACTTACAACCCTGAGATGAGACAGTCAGGTGCCCTAGAAATGGATTCTACTTCTTTAATAAGAAAGACTACCAAGTTTTTATTATTTCTTGTTCTTGTTCTTCTTTTTAAAATGTATTCATGACAGACACACAGAGAGAGGCAGAGACATAGGTAGAGGAAGAAGTAGGCTTCTTGCCAGGAGCCTGATGTGGGACTTGTTTCCAGGATCCCGGGATTACCAACCGAGCCAAAGGCAGACACTCAACCACTGAGCCACCCAGGTGTCCCTTATTTCTCCTTGTGCCCATTTTAGTTCATTCTTTCCAAGGGATTCATCCAGTTATGCAAACTGTCACCTTTATTGGCAGACTATTGGTTCATACCATTTTCTTAATACTTTTTTAATGTCTGTAAGGTCTGTAATGAGTCCTCTTTCATTTCTGGTATTAGTAATTAGTGTTTTCTCTCTTTGTTCTTGAGAAGTCTTTTTTTTAAGATCTTATTTATTTATTCATGAGAGACACACAGAGAGAGAGGCAGAGACACAGGCAGAGGGAGAAGCAGGCTCCATGCAAGGAGCCGGACGTGGGACTCGATCCCGGGTCCCCAGGATCATGCCCTGGACTGAAGGCAGCGCTAAACTGCTGAGCCACCCAGGCTGCCCAATAAATAATTTAAAGCTATAATTTTCCCTCAAAGTTTGGCTTAGCTGCATTTCACAAGTTTTTTGCTGTTGTTTTGGCTACTTCCCCTTAAATGCTTGTATTTTTTTTTTAATTATTTATTTATTTTAGAGAGAGAGAGAGAGCATGAGCTGGTGGTGCAGAAGGAGAGGGAGAGGGAATCTCAAGCATGATCTGTACTGAGCACAGAGTCCGATGTGGGGCTCTATCCCACAACCCTAGATTATGACCTGAGCCAAAATTAACAGTTGGATGCCTGACTGTGCCAGCCAGGTGATCCTATTTTTATTTTGAAAAAGTTTTATTTTTTATTTTTTTAAGATCTTACTTATTTGACAGAAAGAGAGCACGCAAAAGTAGGTGGAGTAGTAGGCAGAGGGAGAGGAAGAAGCAGGCTCCCTGATGAGCAAAAAGCCCATTGTAGGCCTGGCTGGATCCCAGAGCCCTCGGATCATGACCTGAGCTGAAGGCAGATGCTTAACCGATGGAGCCACCAGATGCCTCTGAAAAAGTTTTACACCCACAGAAAAAATGGAAAGAATGCCCATTTATCCTTCACTTCGGTTCACCAAGTGTTAATATATCACCTCATTTTCTCTCTCTCTCTTTATATATTATCTATCTGTATTTTTTAAAAGCTGCATTAATTGGGGCACCTGGGTGGCAATGGTTGAGCATCTGCCTTTGACTCAAGTTGTGATCCCAGGGTCCTGGAATCAAGTCCCACGACAGGCTCCCTGCAGGGAGCCTGCTTCTCCCTCTGCCTATGTCTCTGCCTCTGTCTCTTATGAGTAAATAAATAAAATCTTTAAAAAAAAAGTTTGATTAATCATGGCACCTTATCCCTAAATACTTAAGTATATATCTACTAAGAAGATATATACTTAAGAATATATACTTATATACTAAGAATAAGATCATTCTCCTATATAATATAGATACCATTATCACACTCAAGAAATTTGACCTTGATATAATAGTAGTGTTTGATACCTTATCCAATTCAAATTTTCCCCACTGATCCAATAATTCTGTCATCTATTATCTATCTATCTCTCTATCATCTACCTATAACCTCTATTAATTTATCTCTTTAGATCCAGTATCCAATCAGTGATCGTCATGTTTTTTTAGTCTTCTTTAATATAGAACTATCTCTTGCTTCTTTTTTTTTAATTTTTAAAAAGATTTTATTTATTCATTCATGAGAGAAACAGAGAGAGAAAGAGAGGCAGAGACATAGGCAGAGGGAGAAGCAGGCTGCCTGCAGGGAGCCTGATATGGGACTCGATCCCGGGTCCCCAGGATCACACCCTGAGCCAAAGGCAGATGCCCAACGCTGAGCCACCCAGGCGTCCCTATCTCTTGCTTCTTAAAAAAACAAACAAAATTGATCTTCTATGACATTAATTTTTTTAAATTTATTTATTTGTTTATTTATTTATTTAAAGAGCTTGTGAGTAGGGGGAGGGGGCAGAGGGAAAGGAGAAAGAGAATCTCAAGGAAACTCCCCACCAAGTATAGAGCCAGAGGCGGGGCTCAATCCCAGGACCCAGAGATCATGACCTGAGCTGAAATCAAGAGTGGGCTGCCTAACCAACTGAGCCACCCAGGTGCCCCTGCGACATTAACATTTTTAGAGCCAGTCCATCCAGTTGAATCACAGCCTTGCTTCACAATCTTGATTTGTCTGATTCCTTCTTCTTTATTAGACTCTGGTTAAACATGAAGGCTCTCCCATCATTGGTGAGGCTAATTAAGTTGGATTACTTCATAAAAGGTGATATCTTCCATATGTCTGCATTGTAAGGAATACCATTTTCCTTATTAAATTAGTAACACAGTAACGATACTTTGATACTTTGAGTCAAGGTGAATATCCTTTTGTCAAACACCTGATCCATGTTTTAGCATCTATTTTGGTCCTTGTCTGAATAAATAAATTTGTGTTTGCAAAAAGATGATTTCTAAACCTGCCATCTCTTCAACATTCACGAGCTTGCGTTCTTCGGTAAAAAATATCCCCTTCTCCCCAACCTAGATGTTCTCGAGTATCACTATCAACTCAAGGACTGTTTTGATTCAATATATTATAAGCCATCACTATTATGCTTTTTTTTTAAAGATTTTATTCATCCATTCATGAGAGACACACACACACAGAGGGAGAGAGAGAGAGACAGAGACAGAGACAGAGACAGAGAGAGAGGCAGAGGGAGAAGCAGTCTCCATGCAGTGTGTTGGGCTCCACTGAGCAGGGAGCCCAGCACAGGGCTCAATGCCAGGACCCTGGGATCATGCAGAGAGCCTGACATGGGACTCGATGCCTGGTCTCCAGGATCAGACCCTGGGCTGAAGGCAGCACTAAGCCGCTGAGCCACCTGGGCTGCCCTGTTATGTTTTTCAATGCCCAAATTGTCACAGATTTGACCAATGGGAGCTCCTCAAGGCCAGCAACTATGTTCTTTCACATGAATCCATTAGTCTTGGAAAATTTTCTTGACTTCTAGCCCAAGAAGTATACTTGTATATATACACAAGTATACTTGTATATTCCCTCAGCCAGATCTGAAATCAGGAATCAGGAGCGTATGGTATTTCAGAAATCAAGATCTGAGTGCTAGGAGTGTTCATTGATACAGGGAAGCCATTCCTTCTACATTGTGTCCCTGCATAGAACCAGGAGCAATGTACAAATATCATGAGTCTGTACTGAGACCTCCAGTTGAGATCCACAGTCATAGGCTCCTTCCCATCTTCCTCTATCTGGTCCTGTGTGTCTCTTCTGCCATGGTATGAGAAGTTCTCATCAACGTTAATATATTTACTTACTTGCTCTCTCCCCAAATAATCACAAAATAGTTTCAAAATTACTTCAACAGTACTACTATAAACAACAAATCTACTAAGTAAAATTTGAGATGTCTTTGCAGGTTGTTTTTGTTGTTGTTGTTGTTTTTGTTTTGTTGTCCTTTGGATATATCCCACAAAAGATGTATGGTAAAATTAAAATATTTTTCCTGTGTAGTTATCAGTTCAATATACCATTAGCTTAATTTTTTTCCAATTTGTGTTCAATTCTAGGGTTTCCTTTTTAATTTTATTTTTGAATATAAGTCAAAACTGTGTAAAAGACTATATATATCCTTAAAGATCTCATTCACATCATCTTCATCCTGTTCCTTTGTTTTTTTAAAGATTTTATTTATTTATTTATTTATTTATTTATTATTGAGAGAGAGAGAGATTGAGTACACCCATAAGCAGGGGGAGCAGCAGAGGGAGAGGGAGAAGCAGGCTCTCCACTGAGCAGGGAGCCCAGCACAGGGCTCAATGCCAGGACCCTGGGATCATGACTCGAGCCCAAGGCAGACACCCAAATGACTGAGCCACCCAGGGCCCCCATCTTGTTTCTATTCAGTCTTTTAGGGGGAATTATTTTCATTTGTCTTTTATTTTTCTTGTGTTTTTTAATTTATATGTCTCTTCTCATTTTTTTTCTTTGTTTCTTTTTTTGCTATGATTTTTTAAATTTCTCTTTGCAAAAACAAGAAATATATCACTTATTTTCTCTTTTTGGCATAGCTTTTGATATCAAGAAAGTTTTGTGGGATCCCTGGGTGGCGCAGCGGTTTGGCGCCTGCCTTTGGCCCAGGGCGCGATCCTGTGGAGACCCAGGATCGAATCCCACGTTGGGCTCCCAGTGCATGGAGCCTGCTTCTCCCTCTGCCTGTGCCTCTGCCTCTCTCTGTGTGTGTGACTATCATAAATAAATAAAAATTTTAAAAAAAGAAAGGTTTGTGTTTTTGTTCTAATATACTTCTGTTGATATCTTCATTGTATCATATATTATATGTAATTACAATATTAGACATATAAATATGGTACTTTAGTTCTTCTACTTTTGGGGGAAATTCTTTACTACTCTGATGGTTAAACTAGGCTATAGTGCCCAGTCTTTTGGTCAAATACTAGTCTAGATGTTGCTCTGAGGGTCTTTTGTAGATGTAATTAACATTTCATTCAGTTGACTTTAAGTAGAACAGATTATTTTAAAACATGGGTGGGCCACATCCAATCAGTTAAAGGCCTGAAATGCAAAACCAGATTTCCCAGGGAAGAAGGAATTCAGCATTGAATCTGTAACATAAAAATCCTGTCTGAATTTCCATCCTCCTGCCTGCCCTACAGATTTTGAACTTACCAGCCTCTGCAATAATATGAACCAATTCCTCAGAATAAAAATCTCTCTCCTCTGTCTATCCCAGTAGATTGAGAGACTTCTCTACTATAAGTGATACTGAAACTACCTAGAAACCTCTTCTTTCCTCTGTTCTCTTTCCCAAGATAGGATCTGAAGGGATATGGGATATCTTTTTACTCTCAGTTAATACCTACTGGTCAAATCAATAACCTTATTTTATTTCTTATATAGCCTCTCCATTCTCACTCCCATCCTCCTTTTTTTTAACCCACACAACAGGTCTCACCACCCATAATAGCTTTAGGTGTTTCTACTATTTTTTTCATTTAATTTTCTTTCTTCTACCAAATGAGTTTTCTGTCCACACAATCTTTAAAAGAAAAATTTTCACTGGTTCACTTAACACATCCAAACATCCAGTTTTGTGTGCCGTAACAAAGGTACATTTACTTTTATCGGTACTGGAGGGGGCCTGTAAACCAGAGTATTTTCTCTTTTTAGCCTGTCATTTAGCCCATAAGTAAAAGACAACAGTCATGTCCTCAAAACAATATCTCTACTCCATTTTTGTGTTTGTACTGTACCTACATTTTCAGAACAATAGACATTACATTGCTGTACTGTTTCCATTATAACCATCACTTTTACTCTTAAATCTATAGGTAAATATGTATTTAATTCCTACTCTCACTCATGTTATTTTAGTTGTCTGAAGTTTTATTTTTTAAATTTTCTGTTCTTTTCTTTTTTTTCTTAAATATTTTATTTATTTTTTCATGAGAGATACAAAGAGAGAGAGAGAGAGAGGCAGAGACACAGGTAGAGGGAGAAGCAGGCTCCATGCAGGGAGCCCAACGTGGGACTCAATCCCGGGTCTCCAGGATCACGCCCCAGACAGAAAGCAGCACCAATCCACTGAGCCACCCAGGCTGCCCTGAAGTTTGTTTATATTAGATTCCTCAGGAAGTTTTCACAGAGTAAATATTCACTGAGTTCTTGAGTGTTTATAAAAGTCCGTGGCCTTTGTAGGTGACTGTCAGTTTATCTGGATATAAAATCATTGGTTCACATTTTCTGTCCTTGAATGTGTTGATTATAACACTTCATTGGTGTTGAAAAGTCTGATGACAATCTTATTTTCTAAGAAAACTAATCTTTATACCTAGATGCCCAAATAATTATTGTTATTAAAGTTAATAGTTTATTAGAATATACCTCAATATTGACTATTCCAAATTGATTTTTCCCATGCAGTGGAATGACTTTTTTCAATACAGAATAAGTTTTATGTTTTTTTTTCTTTTTAAATCAGGAGAGTTATCTTGAATTATAGTGTTTATTTTATTCTGTCCCATAGATTTGGCTTTCCACTCCGGGACTCCTACTAAGTGTATGTTTGATCTTCTTGCCTATCTTTTGTATTTTAAAATCTCTTTTTCATTTCTTTTTGATTAAAAAAATTCCCTCTTTTCATTTTCTCTCTCTCTCTTTTTTTTTAGGGAACCTCTGTAAGGATTTGCTCTATTTATCTTTGTTTAGCCTTCATTTCTGAGAGTTTTTTCTTTTGTTTTATTCTTTCCTGAGTTCTCTAGTTTTGAGTTTTTTTTTCTATAGTTTTGTTTTCTAAAGTCATCTTTTCTAATCTCTTCATTAACAGTTTTTCTAGGGGCACCTGGGTGGCTCAGTGGTTGAGCATCTGCCTTCAGCTCAGGACGTGATCCCAGGGTCCTGGAATCAAGTCCCACATCGGGCTCCTGCATGGAGCCTGCTTCTCCCTCTGCCTGTGTCTCTACCTCTCTCTCTGTGTCTCTCATGAATGAATAAATAAAATATTTAAAAAAAAAGTTTTTCTAATTTTGATGTATACTGCCCCTTCATTGCTTCTATAATTCTTTTAATTTATTTTGACACATTTTGAAATATTAAGTTGACGTTAACATTTGCTTTATTTTTTTTTAAAGATTTTACTTATTTATTCATGAGAGACACAGAGAGAGAGAGAGAGAGTGTGTGTGTGCATGTGCATCTGAGTAGGGGGAGGAGCAGAGGGGGAGGAGAGAGAGAAACCTAAGCAGATTCCCCCGCTGAGTGCAGAGCTCAGTACAGGACTCAATCCCGTGACTCTGAGATCATGACCTGAGCTGAAACCAAGAGTTGGATATGCAACTGACAGAGCCACCCAGGCGCCCCGTCTCCTACTTTCTGATAATTGTTTTCTCTTTCTTTTCCCTCTATGGTTCCAGTCTTGTTTAGTTTGCTTCTACTACAGCAGCTTCTCCTCAGGCAGACCCTCTGCCTTGGAGGAGAGTGTTCATTTATTCATTTTGAGAGTCCTCAAAACCCAAAACTCTTTGGCACCATGCCTTTCTTTGGCTACCTTTCACTCACGCATAAGCTGGAGCTTGCCAAACCAAATCTGTAATACTCATCTGAGTGAAAGTTCTCAGACTGATTGGCCCTCCCGACTTCCCTATGAGACACTGGTGATGTGGGAATTCTGCAGACCCATTTCCTCCCTTCCCATTTCTCTTACACCATTGTTGATAACCCCACACACTCAGATGTGTGGTATTTTCATCATTCTCGTTTCAGAACACTTCCTAATCTCCATTGTAATGTCTTCTTTGTCCCATGGGCTAATTATCAGTGTTTTTCTTGATTTCCAAATACATGGGGATTTTCTAAGTCATTTATATGATTTCAGTTCTTTGAAACTTGCTTAAAAGTCCATAAAATGATCTGTTTATACAAATATTCTATGCATGACTGTTGAGTACTGCATTCTGTAACATCAGTCCACTCATCTTATGATAGTGGTGTCGTTCGAATCTTCTATAGCCTTACTGATTTTTTTCTTACCTATTCTGTAAGATTCTGAGTGAGGTATGTTAAAATCTTCTCCTGTGTATATTTATCTCTTCCTTCTTTTCATTATGCCAAGTTTTACTTTGTGTGTTTTTAAACTGTTAAGTGTACCTGTATCCAGATTTTTCTATTCTGGATAGAATTTTCTATTCTATTTTTTCTTTTTTCTTTTTCTTTCTATTTTTTTCTTGTTGAATTGAGCCTTTTATAATATTAATGTGTCCCTATTATCTCTAATAAAATCTACTTGGTCTAAAATTAATGTAATTATACATATTATATTATACATATATGTATTAATACAGAATTAATTATACATATGTAATTATACATAGTGTTCACATGATATATATATAGTTTTTTATATATATAGTTTTATTGTCATATATATACTATGTCATATATATACTATATAAAACTATATATATATAGTTTTATTGTCATTTTATCCCTGTCTCTTACTATATTTTTTGTATGTTCTATACTTTCCCCCCATACTTAAATTTTGATATTTTATATTGAATTAACCTTTTAAAAAAAATTTGTGTCCAGGGTGCGGGGCTGGCTCAGTCCAATAAGCATTTGCCTTGGGCTCAGGTCATGATCCCAGGGTCCTGGGATTGAGTCACTTCGCATGTGCATCATGCATCATCTCTGACCAGGCAGCCTGCTTCTCCCTCTCCCTCTGTCCCTCCTCCCCACTTGTGCTCTCTTGTTCTCTCTCTCACTCAACAAATTAATAAAAATCTAAAAAAAAAAACCCCAAAAACTTGTGTCCAATATGTTGCTAATCTACTGTTAGCACTGAGCTCCTAATTCCATGTTTTATAGTTGCCATTTCTCTGGGGAAATCCTTAATCTTGTCTTTTATATCCTTAAATGTAGTTATTTAGAGTCTGTGGCCTGACAGTTTCATAATCTGGAGATCGATGGGTCTCTTTCTTCATTGTTTGTGCTTTCTCTTGGGCTTTGTTTATGCTGTATTACTGCATTGTTTGCTTGGTTATTTTAAAGTTAGCATTTGAAGAATGTATTGAAATGGTTAAAAATAATTGTTAGAAAAAATCTGAGGCTCAGAATACTAACATTCAGGAATCGCCTTAATCCAATTTGATTGACAGTGATGATTTGAAGCTGGGCCACTGGGCTTGTCAGGGCTGGTCTGTTTCTTGTTTCACTCTGAGAGTGAGGACCCATCTCCAAGTGTGGTTCACCAGCAAGCCCAGGCCGCAGTCACATGAGGATGTCAAAAGTACTGCATGGCTTCTTGACCACTTCTTTCAGGACTGGCAAACATCTTGAATGGGTAGAGCAGCTCCAAATGCCAGGCTCCTCTGTCCTGAGGCCTGCATTTTTTCTCTGCCTGTGATGCCTTTAAGCAGATATTTTCTCTTTCTGGCTTTTTTAGTGGTCTGGGAAATTTGATCTGAATTATTTCATTTCCTATTACAGGGATGTCTGATTTACATTTTGACAGATAATTTTGTTAAAACATAAGGGGGAAGGCAGATGCGGGGCACCGAGTAGGAGACCATTGCAATAACCCAGGTGAGAGATGCTGGTGGCTTGGATCTGGGCACAACATAGTGAAGGTAGGAAGGGAGCCATTTTGGGGGGCAGAGATGTGAAGGAAGTGCAGGTTAGGTCATGTTAAGAGTAAAATGCCTTGGGATGCCTGTGTGGCTCAGTGGTTGAGCATCTGTCTTCATCTCAGGGCATTATCTGGAGATCCTGGGATCGAGTCCCACACTGGGCTCCTTGTAGGGAGCCTGTTTCTCCCTCTGCCTATGTCTCTGCCTCTCTGTGTCTCTCATGAATAAATAAATAAAATCTTAAAAAAAGAAAAAGAGTAAAATGCCTCAAATAAAAACTTAAGAAACAAACCAATAAAGTAAAACAAAAGTGAAATGCCTCTTAGATATCCAGAGGAGGTATCTTGTGGATGGCTGGGGATACGTCTGGAGTTTAGGGGACAGTATGAGCTGGAGATAAAACGTGGTTATCATTGTGGAGGTTGCATTTAAACTCTGAGCCTAAGTCAGGTCATCTGAGAGAAGATATAGGTGCACAAGGAACAGCAGACTGAGCCCGAGGCCCCCAATAGCATGAGGTCAGGGAGGTGCCAGGAAACCAGAGCGTGGTGGTGGCATTGACGGCGGTGGTGGGAACTTGTCTTCTGGAAGCCGAATGCAGAAAGCACTTCCAGATGCAGGGGAAAATGGGCCAGTCAAAATGAGGTTTTTGTGATGGGAATTAAAAAAAAAAAATCATTTTCCAGTTTGTCTTGTTTTTGCTTAGGGTGTTTTAATCTTATGAAGCATCTGTGTTTTTCTTCGCCTGGCTGTGACCATCTTATTGTATCATGCTGCTGGCCTCTGCCCCTTCTCCTGTTCCAATATTATGTGTGTCCATGTTGTAGCCATGTGTGCCTATGGGTGAGCCCAGAGCAAGGACATGTGGCTCGGAGGAGAGTGTGAGCCCAGGGTGGAGTGCTCAGGCTGAGGGTGCCCAAGCTGAGGGAGAGTGCTGAGGTCAGAGGTCCCATGGGGTGGAGGAGGGGAACCAGGCCCACCCCCTTCTTGGGCCTTGGTTTCCCCGTCTGTAACTGGTATAAATACTTGCTTCCTTGGAGGGCTTGGGAGGACTCCTGAGTGCAGAAAGAGGGAGCACCCAGTGAACTGTGCAGGGCGGTGCCCTAAGAACAGGGTCATTTCCTCAACACAGGCCAGTCTGACTAGCACCTTGGAACTAAAAGGCCCACCCCGGGATCCCTGGGTGGTGCAGCGGTTTGGCGCCTGCCTTTGGCCCGGGGCGCGATCCTGGAGACCCGGGATCGAATCCCATGTCGGGCTCCCGGTGCATGGAGCCTGCTTCTCCCTCTGCCTGTGTCTCTGCCCCTCTCTCTCTCTCTGTGTGACTATCATAAATAAATAAATGGCCCACCCCTTGGTGCCCATGGGGCCCTAGGTGGGCCTGGGGAGCCCCTTAGCCCAAGCCTGTGGTAGCAGGACAAGATCCTAAGGTCACCTGAAAAAGTACAGTCTTAAAAGGACTGGGGCCCACGTGTCCCCCATGAAATGGGGTGTGGGGGCTACCTAGGCTGGGCTCCTGGACTGCTGGGAGGACCTAGGGGTCTAGAAGGGCCCGGGGAATAACGGCCGCAAAAGCACGGTGCAAACTGAGAAGTACTTTATATAAGGCAAGGGGCGGTGTAAATGGTGTGACAATTTGCAATCTGTAGAGGGCCATGGACCTGTGAGCAGCTGGACTTGAAGGGGTAGCTCAGTGTGGTGTCTGACCTCACGCAGGCTTTGGTGGCAGCAGATGGTCAACCACCTGTCACCATTCCCTAGTAAATGCCAGGCAAGCAAACCCATGTTGGGAGGCTGTGGCCAGGGAGCCAGGCCTCTCATTCTGTGCTGTGTCCCCTAGAGCCATCCTCCAGAAGCGTGGCTCACCCGTGGATGCCACCATCGCGGCTCTGGTCTGCACCGGAGTCGTCCACCCTCAGAGCATGGGCCTGGGCGGAGGAGTCATCTTCACCATCTACAATGCAACCACAGGTAAGTCCAGATAGGGGACCCCATGGGGAGGATGGGATTAAACTGACACGAGATAAATTAACAGGACAAAATCAAATTTTGTCCCCTACATCTGGGGACATGAAAATCCCAAAGACAGGCAGGCAAAATGAGCTAAGGGGAAGGGAGTAGGGGTCTGGAACTTCGAAGGGAAAGAATGCAATTCACAGGAAAAGAAAGAAGAGCAAATGTTTGCTAAACAAATATGTGTGAGGGGCTAGAGAGTGGGGGGCTGGGGGGTGGGGGGAGCACTGGGAAACAATGGGACACAGAGGACTTTGACCAAGCCCTTGTCTGTCTGCCCTACCTAGTTCATATCCTGCTCTAGTTATCTATGGCGATAGCTCTTTTCCTGGAGCAGGTCCTCTAAGTTCTCTCAGGCAGTAGTAGGGGTGAGGTAAAAAGCTCTTCCGGATTCTGCTGGGTTTTAATTGCTTTTAACTCAAAAATAATCTTCATGCCAAAATGGCCATCTTTGGGTGGCCTGCTGTTGGCCCCTACAGCGCAGAGGCCAGCTCAAGTACAGAGAGAGGCCTAGAGCAGGGCCAGGGCCATATGAGGGCGCGCTATGGTGGTGGGAGGCCTGGCAGCCACAGGAGTGCCCCTGAGCACTCACATGCCCTGCCCCAACTCCAGGGAAGGTGGAAGTCATCAATGCCAGGGAGACAGTGCCCACCAACTACATCCCAGATCTGCTGGACCAGTGTGAGCAGGCCCAGCCACTGGGCACAGGTGAGGCCCTTGGAGGAGCCACCATCGCCCACCCCACCAGGCCACTGCGGCTGACCAGAGCACTCCCCTGAGGGGGCTCTGTGGACAGGCTGAGACACCCTGGTGCCAGGGAACGGCAGCTAGCAAATGGGGAGCCCCCATGGAGGAGGTCCTGACCCTCTGGAGTTGGGGGGGTCTTCCTTGGAACAGGGCTTTCTCAGTAGGGAGTGGTGATCCAAGCAGAGGCACCAGCCTGGCCAAGAGCTGGAAGGTCAGTGGAGATGGGGTAGGGGGTGGGGTGGGGGATCCCGGGGCCAGTTTGTGTTGGGCCCTGAGGGAAGGCAATGGGGAGCCATGGGGGAGGTTGAGCAGGGAGGGACATGGTCAGATGTGGCCTCCAGAGAGCTCATTCTGGCTACCATGCCAGGGGGACCGAGCTGGTGGGGCAAGCGTCGGGGTGGTGGAGAAGCCCTGGGGCAGGCCACCGGCCAGGGCAGGGGCGTGATGCCACTGTGCCTTGCAGGGGCCCAGTGGATCGGAGTGCCCGGCGAGCTCCGCGGCTACGCAGAGGCCCACCGCCGCCACGGCCGCCTGCCCTGGGCACAGCTGTTCCGGCCCACCATCGCCCTGCTCCGAGGGGACTACCGTATGCCCTCCGTCCTCAGTCAGTTCCTGCAGAATGACTTCCTCAGGCCTTCCTTATCCAAGACATCCCTGAGGTGAGCACTTCCCCAGGGGGCCCCTGGGCTCCCGCTCGGCTCCTGGCTTCGAGCTGTGGCTCCCACCCAGTTCCACCTCAGCCCCTCCTTGAGCTGAAGGGTTGACCCTGTGGGGGTGTCAGGGGCCCGAAGGCCAGGAAGGCCAGTACTTTGTCACAGTTCATAGACCTTTGAGCTAGGGGACAGAACCTAATCAGAGCGGCTCAGGTCAGAAGAGGCTTAAACCCAAAGGATGGGCTCCAGGATGTGGATGTGGCCTCTGCCGCCACCCTCTGGCCCTGCCCTTCTCACTCCCTCTGGGCTGGCAGGAGGGCTTGGGCCACCCTCCTTCACCTCCTGCCAGCCCACTGGCCGTGTCTTCCCGGAGGGGTCCCAGGCCCGAGTAGGGAGTGTGCTCTCCCTGGGCCCAGGTGATAAGAGAGGTGAGAGTCTTTAGACCCACCCAATCCTAGAGGAACCATCTCTCCTGATGTCTACACCAGCCCCTCAGGACCCCAGACCAGGACGGCCTCCCCGTAGGGTCCCCAGGAACCTACAAGAGCCCCTGCAGGAGTGTGGCTACCTTCGGGGCCTGGCCCCACCCTGAGGCTGCCCCCAACTCCCCAGGCAGCTCTTTTTCAACGGCACAGAACCCTTGAGGGCTCAGGACCCATTCCCCTGGCCCGCACTGGCCGCCACCCTGGAAACCGTGGCCACAGAGGGTGCAGAGGCCTTCTACACGGGGACGCTGGGCCAGACGCTACTGGAGGACATTGCCAACCAAGGTCAGCTGTGCTGAGGTCCCGGAGCCCCCAGCCCTGCCTGAGAAAGAGGTGGGCTCTGGGTGCTAGGAGCGAGGGCAGACCCTTCCCGAGCCCTGCGGGAATGTCAACTGCTCCCAGGACTTGGGGGGGCCGTGCATCCGGGCCTGCCCCCTGCTGGCCTCAAGGACCCCAATGTCAGGGGTCAGGGCCCATGAAGAGCAGAGCCCCAGTAAATGAGGGAGTTAGTGGTGGCCACGGTGGGCCTCAGCGGGCTCCTGGGCCTGGAGCTGGCCACCCTCACAACCTCAGAGGCCAGCTTCCCCTCTCACCTTCCCATCCTCTTCCCACCAACTGCCTGCCTCTGGCCACCCATCCCTCACAGACCCTCCATCACCCCTAGGGCTCTAGCAGGCGAGGGGGGGCGGTGTGGAGAGCCCCACCACGCGACCTGGGGTCAGGGGCGGTCCCTCGGCCTCAGTGTTCCCATCCCTACACGGGGTCTCCTCTGCCTCTCCTCAGGCAGCCGTCTGACCCGGCAGGACCTGGCGTCGTTCCGGCCGGAGGTGGTGGAGGCCCTGGCCATGCCCCTGGGGAGCTACACCCTGTACTCACCGCCGCCGCCTGCAGGGGGCGCGATTCTCAGCTTCGTCCTCAATGTGCTCAGAGGTCAGGCTCCCAGCCCTCCCACCCAGAGTCGGGCCCCACGGGAACTCCAGAGCCCAGCTGTAGCTCTGGGCAGCCTTCCTTTTCTGGCTCGACACCCCCTCCCCGGACTCCAAAGATGGGGCTGCGGACCCGGGTCAAGACCCTGCGTTCTGGAGCTGGCCTCTGGCACAGGCCAAGCCATCCTCCTTGCAGCGGGCTGCGCAGGGGGTGAGCGCGGCCTTTGCGCAGCCAGGTGCCTGGCCTGCAGGATGGCCTGGGGGTCCAGGGAGAGGCCGACTGGCAGTTCCCTGTCACCACCGCGGCAAGTCAACACAAACTTGTGGCTTAGAGCAACAGAAACCTATTTTCTCCTAGTTCTGGAGGCCAGAAGTCCAAAATCCAGGTGTCCGCTGACCCATGCTTCCTCCGGGGACTCTGGAGGACAATGTGTTCTTTGTCTCATCCAGCTCTTGGTGGCGGCCAGCATCCCAGGCTGGCTGCATCATCCCCGTCTCTGCCTCCTGCTCACACGGCCTCCTCCTCTTCTCTGTGTGTCCATTTTATAAGACTACATTTAATTGTGTGATTACGTTTAGAGCCCATCCGGATAATCCAGGATAATCTGCTCTTCTCAAGATCCTTAACTTAATCACACATTTTGCCATATAAGGTAAAATTCACTCTTTTGCCAAGGTCGTGGTCGCAGGTTCTGGGGATTAAGACATGGACAAATCTTTTTTGAGGGGGGCCAACATTTCTACCCACTACAGGGGGTGACCCCCACCTGTGCCCACCCCCTCCCCAGGGTTCAATTTCTCCTCGGAGTCGGTGGCCAGGCCCGAGGGGAGTGTGAACTTGTACCATCACCTTGTGGAGACGCTCAAGTTTGCTGGGGGACAGAGGTGGCGGCTGTGGGACCCCCGCAGCCACCTGGAGATCCAGGTGAGGTGGTCTGTGGTCAGTGGCCAGCCCCCTTCTGGGCCCCAGGGCTCAACATGAAGGAAAGGCCAGTGGCGAGTACTAGAGGGACAGTGTTGGCACCGTATCTCAGAGGAGCGGGAGGATGGGCAGGGTCTGGGGGTGGCCGAGCTTGAGGACAGACTGGAGAGGGCCTCCCAAGGTGACCCTCTTCTCTGTGGGTGCTGTCACCTGCCCGGCCACTCCAGAACGCTTCCCAGGACCTGCTGGGAGAGGCTTTGGCCCAGCATATCCGCCAGCAGATCGACACTCGGGGTGACCACGAGCTCAGCCACTACGGCCTGGATGGGCCCTCGGGCCACAGGATGGGCACGTCGCATGTGTCTGTGCTGGGGGAGGATGGCAGTGCTGTGGCAGCCACCAGCACCATCAACACACCGTATGTGCCTGCCTGTCCCCAGGCCCCACTCCTTTGCTCCTTCAGCTTGTTTTACAAAACACCCGGTCTCTCCTTGCTTGTGTCCATGGGGCAGTACGTTGCTTTTTCCCTGGCCTTCTTGTCTGTCAGAGGGACCATCCACTCTGTCATCTGGCTGGAAGGCCTCCGATGGGTGGCCCTGAGCCAGGATCTGCTTGGGGATGAGCTTTATCCAGAAGGACACCCTGATGGGGGGCACAGGTGGATTCTTGGGGGCATGCCAGGGAGAGAATAGTGACTCCAGCACGCTAGCAGGCTGCCACTAAAATGAGGGGCTCCTGGAAAGTGGTGCTCAGGCACCTGTGAGGGGTAGGAGACTGGAGCCTGCAGCCTGAGCCCAGACTCCCCTCTGTCTGCAGCTTTGGAGCAATGCTGTACTCACCACGCACAGGCATCCTCCTCAACAACGAGCTTCTGGACCTATGCTGGAGGCGCCCCCTGGGCTCGAAAGTCACCCCCCAACCTGGTGAGCCTGAGGACTCCACTGGTGAGAAGAGGGAAAGTGGGCAGGCCAGGCGCTACAAAGCAGCCCTAGGGCCAGCCCCAGTTTGCACAGCAGTGGATGGAGACTCAGATGGAGGGGTGGTCTAGAGGGCGCTGGGTGGAAGTGAGGCTGCAGGTGACACCCATCCGGCCTCTAGTTCCAGGTGAGCGGCCTCCATCATCCATGGTCCCCTCCATCTTCATCAACACAGCCGAGGGGTCAAAGCTGGTGATAGGCGGGGCCGGTGGGGAGCTCATCATCTCTGCTGTGGCACAGGTGAGTCAGGGAGCTCCTGGCTGGAACATCCCCTCTTCCAGGGGAAGGGAGGTGTTCGTGTAGGGACACTGGTGTCCCCTCCCTCCCCTCCTGTGTTTTCTTTTTCTCCCCTAGGCTATTATAAAGAAGTTGTGGCTTGGCTTTGACCTGAGGACTGCCATTGCAGCCCCTATCCTACATGTCAACAGCAATGGCCAAGTGGAATATGAACCCAACTTCAGCCAGGTAAGACCACTGTCCCTGCCTCCACTAGGACAGATGCCTTGGTGCATGCTGCTCAGAGCCCCCCATGGGGTCCCAGCTCTCCAGTATCTTAGGCTGGGCACACTTCCCCTTCTGGGGCTGTCAGGAGTTCAGAAGCTCAGCGGGGGAGGCACCAGGCCAATCCTGTGGCCTCCAAGGCAGGAAACAGGGTGTTATCCATGCTTCTCCCAGGCCAAACACCTCTGCACCTTGGTCTCTGCTCTGTCCTATTCTCTCTAGAAGCTAGTTTTCCTTCCTGTGGCCTCTCAGACTCTCCCACATGGTGATCTTTTTCCTTGTGTAATTTGTAACCTTTATGTGTCAGTTTATTTGTAAGAGTATTCTGTGACAGTCTGCATAGCAATTTCCTTCTGCGGCATGGGTGTTGCATCAGTGCTGGTTCTTAGGAACATTTCCTGGTTTCCACACACACACAGAGCTAAACTCTCTTGTCTGACTCCCTGCCCCCATGGCCCTGTCCCAACAGACAGTCACCTCCCTCAGAGCTTCTCTGGGTTGGCAGATACCCTTTGCTGAAGTCTAATTTAAAAGCCTGGCAGGGGATGCCTGGGTGGCTCAGCAGTTGAGTGTCTGCCTTCGGCTCAGGGCATGATCCCAGGGTCCTGGGATCGAGTCCCGCATTGGGCTCCCCGCAGGGAGCCTGCTTCTCCCTCTGCCTGTATCTCTGCCTCTCTCCGTGTATCTCTTATGAATAAATAAAATCTTTTAAAAAAGTAAAAATAAAAGCCTGGCGGCGTGTCGAGGCCCTGAGCTTCATGCCTGGCGTCGATTTAGCCAGCTGGGGTCTAAGGTCCTCAAAGTTGCCTTTCCTGTGGTGAGGCACTCTTGTTGTCACGGCTGCCTCCCCTGGCCCTTAGAGCACCACAGTGTGAGGAACCTTTACTCCAGAGGATTGTGTGTGTAGCCCCTGTGAACCATAGTCTTGGGGGCTGGAGATGAAGGACTCTCAGAGTTCCTGCTATGGGATCCTCCCCATGGCAGAAAGATGGAGAGTATTCCCTCAGGGCTCATCTTGGATCCTTCCTGAACCTTGACTGAGGTTTTTACTTTGTGGACAATTCTCTGAGGACTCGAAGAAGCCAACGACCAACTATAAGGCCAAGATCCTCAGCTGGCTTGGAGTGTTAGTGTTGGCCGTACATCCAGGGCCTTCTATGACTAGCGTCTGGGTGGAGGCCTTAACTGTCCAAAGGCCTTCATAGGCAACCCAGGGACTAAGGACAGAAGGGTCCTCCTTCCTCAGGGCCTTGGAATTTGGCCACTAGATACTAAGGCACAGAGTTTTCTATGACCACAGGTCCTGTTGTTGTCTCAGCCATGGGGACCTTGGCCTTCAAATCTAAAGACCCTGGACAATTAGTGCATCAGAGAAACATAACCCAAGGGTGCTCTGGAGATCTCACCCTACCCGTGTGACATCAGGTATGAGGCCCTGGTCCTATGGATTGCAGAGCATCAGGGTCTTTGTACATAGAAATCACTGGCACCTAGGGCCCTTGTGGGCTGAGATCCTTGGCCTGGGGCTGGTCCAAAATGTTAAGTGAAAATGTGAGGCCCGGGGATCCCTGGGTGGCGCAGCGGTTTGGCGCCTGCCTTTGGCCCAGGGCGCGATCCTGGAGACCCGGGATCGAATCCCACATCAGGCTCCCGGTGCATGGAGCCTGCTTCTCCCTCTGCCTGTGTCTCTGCCTCTCTCTCTCTCTCTCTCTCTCTCTGACTATCAAAAATAAATTTAAAAAAAATTAAAAAAAAAAAAAAAAAGAAAGAAAATGTGAGGCCCGAATAGCACAGGCCTCTACACTTCAGAATCCGTGTAAAGGTTATAGACTGGCAAATATGTGAGCACCCTAACACTCTAAGAACCCTGTGGGTTCTTAGAAACCCACACCTAGGTCCCTGATGTCTTCAAATTCCACAGACTCGCTCTCTGAGACCGGAGCCACATGCACTGAGCGCCTCACCCTCCAGGAGCACTGGTGCCTTTAACCAGGGCGTCAATGTCCTTGAACTCATAGGCATTCAAGAAAATGGGATCTGAAGCTTTGGATCCTCCTTTCAGCTGCTTCCTCAACCAATGGGGCACTAAGCTTTTAGGGCCTCAAACCCTAAGAAGTTTACCATTTTCTTGGCAGCCAGGGTCTCTAGTCTTCTCCGGTCAGTGTTGAGGTGGAAGGTCTTATGTAGCCCAGCTGCTGGTACCAGGACCTTCCTCCTCCCTGTCCCAGGGTCCCTGGGCACTGAGACCCTGAGGCAGGGAGCCAGATGTTGAGTTGGACAGTTCCTATGTATGGAGGAGCTGAGACTTACTCCAAAGGCCCCAGGTTCTACCTTCTAGAAGGCTTTGCTTTCAAGGTCCTCAAAATTAGAGGTCTGTCAGCCTAAGTTCCCAGCAGCCATTTCTCTGCCAAAGCCCCTAGAGTCCTCAGATGTTGTGCTCAGGCCCTGGTGTCCTTGGATCCAGGCCAGAAATGATCTTGCATTTCGAGCTCCTTCTGGCCTGACTGGTATCCTCCCCATTGTGCTCCCTGGAGCCTGGCTCCTCCACTGGAACTTTCTGTGGGAGACCACAGACTCCATGCCCTATAGACAGGCCTGCCTCCAGTGCTCTCCCACTGGACGCCCAGTCCTGCTGGCTCCGTTGGGGCTCAGGTCTCTCTGCCTGTGGCCTTGCCCCCTAGACAGGTGGAGCTAAGCTGTCCTCACCTGTGCACTGGCCTTCTTTTCCTTCCAGGAGGTGCAGAAGGGGCTCCAGGACAGGGGCCACAACCAGACTGAGAGGCTCTTCTTCCTGAACGTGGTCCAGGCCGTGTCCCAGGACGGGGCCTGTGTGTATGCCGCAGCGGACCCGAGAAAAGGTGGGGAGGCCTCAGGCTACTGAGCAGACTGCTCCTGAGAGCTGCAGTCTGGCCCCCCATAAGCCTGTGCCCAGGCTGGCCTTGGCCACAGGACCAAGCACTCAAGCAGGATCTGGACCCTTCGGCAGAGGGTTGGCCTGAGGCTGCAAGAGGTGTGGACAGCCTGAAAGTCGGATGACTGTGAGGGATGAGCCGTCTCCCAGAGCCCCTTGCAGCCCTTCCCTGGCCCCCCAAGCCTTCGCTAAGCCTCTCACCCAGGACTGTGGCCCACCTTCCCCCCAGGCCACACTCCCCATCTGTATACCCTCTAGTCCAAGATTAAAGAGCAGGGTGGACCTCAGCCTGATTTGGGGTCTAAGTGTGGGAGGGGACCCCTAGAAAGCACACACACTGAGCTCCTACAGTCCTCCACAACACACCAGCACGGAGGTGTGGAAACAGACCTAGTGACTGGCTGGCCTTGCCCAGGCCACCCCTGGACAGAGGCAACACCCTTACCACCTGCCAGGCCTCTACATTGCAGCTCTCTGGGCTCTGCCTGTTGCTGGGAAGGCAGGGCTGGGGTTAGGGGATACTTGCCCCTGACTCTTACCAGGGCTGAGGACCATCTTTGGATCTTGTCCGCTGTGCCTGGAAAAAGGCTGGATGAAATCGGACCTAAGACTCCACCCTGGTCCTCAGCCCCAACAATTGCCCGTGTTCTCACTCTCAGCACTGTTGACATTTTGAGTGAAATAGTCTTTGTGGGGGGGCTATCCCCACATTGTAGTATGTCGAGCAGCATCCCTGGCTTCTACTTGCAAGATGCCCCCTCTACCACCACCAGTGTCCAAATCATCCCTAGTTGAGAACTGATATTCTCAACAGTTTCTGAGAAGGCTTTGCCAGTTGCTGGGTGGGCTGTCCTTCCTGGTGTGCCTCACTGGACTGACCTGGGGGTCCTGCCCCACACTGGCTCCTGGGAGCATTGGGTATTACCCAAATGTCCCACAGGGGCATACCTCCCCCTGTCAGAGTCTGAGGATTGGTCTCACTGCTGAGCCATGGCTGCCCCCTCTGCTTGGCCTACTTGGCCAAGCATGATGGGAGTGGATATTATTTCCCTGTGGCTGCTGAGACAAATTACCACAGAGTGCCTTAAAACTACAGAAATCTATGCTCTCACAGGCTAGGAGTCTGAAATCAGTAGCACTGGGCTGAAAGCAAGGTGTAGGCTGGACTGAGTTCCCTCCGGAGGCTCTAGGGAGAATCCTTCCTGCTTCTGCCCACTTCTGGTGGCTGCTGGTGTCTCTCGGTTTGTGGCCACATCACTCCAGTTCCTCCCTCTGTGGTCATGTGGCTTCTCCTCTGTGCCTGTGAAGGCTCCTTCTGTTCTGGGAAAGTCTGGGCGGTGAGGGGTAAGGACACCGGTGGGCACATAGGGCCCATCCAGATAAATCCAGGAGTCTCTTGTCTCAGAAGAAATCACAATGGGGAAATGAGCTAAGATACAGAGGAAGTTAAAAGTGTAAAAGATCATTCATCCAAACAAATTTGGCAAATTCAAGAAAATAAGTTACTTTTGTGTGCAGTTATATATTGGAACTCTGTGTGATGTCATAATTTTTGTCTAAATGTAAATTGTTCCAAAATAGGAACTATTAAAAAATGTCAACATCCTGAAAAAAAAAAAAAGAAAGAAAATAAGTTACTTTCTAGAACAATGTAAGTAGGGTTACAACACATGGGATATGCACTAAAAATATTATTGCCTATCTGAAATTCAAATTTAATCAGACATCCTATATTTTTGTTTGCAAATCTGGCAAGCTTACATATAGATGACAGATCCAAGAAGGGGCAAAAATCTAGGTGTGTCAACAATCATTAAAAAAAATTAAGAACATTACAGGAACATCAGCTTACTTTAACACCCATCTAGAAAGTTTCTCAGATGAAGTGTGTCCTGCCTGCCCTTAAGGCCAGAGACCTGTCCTGCCAGTTAAGCTCCTGTAGTGAGGAGCAAGAAGGAAAATGTCCATATGTACTTTATGAAGCCAGCAAGGCACTGACCCCAAACCTGGCAAAGCAAACCACAGACCAGTTACATTTATGACACTCAACACAAAGTTCCTAAAGGAAATATCAGCAAAGAGAATCTAGCCACACATTAAAACAATCACATGTCCTGCCTACCCCAGTGGAGTGGACACCAGCACTGCAAGGAAGGTCTTCTCTTGGTATGCCCCTGAGTGTGACTCTTACCTCTTTCTTATCTTTAACCCAGAGGAGAAAAGCCTTATCACCATAGAGAATGAAGGAGCATTTGACAAAATTCAACACCCATTCTTTTTTTTTTTTTTAAGATTTTATTTATTTATTCAGGAGAGAGACAGAGAGAGAGTCAGAGACATAGGCAGAGGGAGAAGCAGGCACCTCACAGGGAGCCTGATGTGGGACTCAATCCTGGACCCCAGGATCATGACCTGAGCCGAAGGCAGACGCTCAACCACTGAGCCACCCAGGTGTCCCTCAATACCCATTCCTGATAAAAACAGACAAAGGAAACAAAGAGAGAAACCCACCAAAAAACACCCCCACTGAATAAAATGGGAATGAATGGATATTTCTTTAACATGAATATATGTCCCAAAACAGCAATAGTGACATCCATTGGACATTGACCATGGGCTGGGTACTATTCTATTGCTGTATGTGTATTAACTCAATTCATATAATTCTCCTTAATGAAGTGGAGCTATAATTATCCCAATTTTACAGACATGAGGATATTGAAGTAACAATGCACCAAGGGTCATGCAGAATAAATGCCAGAAGTGAACGCTGGATACACTGGTGGAGAAAATGAATCTTGGCTACTACCTCACACCGAATTCAAAAATTCATTTAAGACAAATCTTAGGCCTAAATGGGGAAATTGCTGTAGCATTAATTATTATTAGGACCTTTATCTTCCTCATTGAATTCCTCCACAAAAAAAAATCAAGTAAACAAATCCATCAAATTTTAAAACAAATTATAAATATACAGTTGTTAAAGCAGCATATGAATAAACCTAAGATATCAGTCAGACACAATACAAACTCCACAAAGAGATGTATATAAATACAGAAATCTTGTCTCTGCTAAAGGAGCATTTCAAAGCAGTAAGAAAAAGAAAGATAGTTAGCAATACCTGTTGGAACAAGTGGGCACCCATCTAGGAAAATAATGAAGTAGGATTGATGTGGAAACAAAGGCGGAAGAAAAATTATTAAATTTCCTTACTACCTACAGCCCACTGACAAGTCCTTGAAACAGGCAGAGTGACCTTCCTCTAGGGACTCAACTGTCTCAATGTCAATACTTTGCTAAGGGCAAAAGGCAACCTTAGCCCAACCCATAGGATCCTGTAAGTCTACTTTACCATATAAAAATTCCTTTAGAGGGATGCCTGGGTGACTCAGTGGTCGAGCCACTGCCTTTGGCTCAAGGCGTGGTCCCAGAGTCCGGGGATTGATTCCTACATGGGGCTCCCTGCATGGATCCTGCTTCTCCCTCTGCCTGTGTCTCTGCCTCTCTCTTTCTTTCTCTGTGTCTCTCATGAATAAATAAAATCTTTAAAAAATAAAAATAAAAATTCCTTTAGAAATTTCCTTTATCTCTCTTTATGCATGTTGGCAGTTATCCCCCGAGCATATGGCCCATCGATATACATCTGAAGGGTCTCATGACTCAGGTTTTATTAGACAGTAATAAGTGACCTTTTCCCAAAAATAGTTAGCCTCCTCAAGGTCCTGGAAACCTTGCTTCCAAAATCCCTTAGAGACTCATGCTCTCCCTAACCCCCTCCCACCTTGAGAGTGTATAACAGGCCGCCCCTCATAACCCCAAGTGCAGCTCTTTCTGCCCACAGGTCCTGTCCCTGTGCTTTAATAAAATCACCTTTTTACATCAAAGATGTCTCAAGAATTCTTTCTTGGCCATTGGCTTCAAAACCTAACCTACATCAGGATCCCTACCTTTTTATTTACAACAAAACAAATTCCAGTCGGATCAAGATTGAAGGGTTAAAAATGAAACCATGTAGATAAACCAAAAACCAAACTAAAATAAAACCTTACTAGGAAATTTTACTTACATTCTTAGAGTGGAGAAAGCCTTTTCAGGCATGACATAAAAACAAGAAGTCGTAAAAGAAAAAAAAAAGACAGATGCATTCTAACACATAAAAAGTAAAAATTTTGATGCAGAAAACATCTTTAAAGACCAATGAACATTTGCAACGATGTGGCTGGATCTGGAGAGAATTATGCTAAGCAAAATAAGTCAGTCAGAGAAAGACAAATACCATATGATTTCACTCATATGTGGAATTTAAGAAAACAAACAAGCAAAGAAAACAAGAGAGAAACCAAAAAACAGACTCTTAGCTATAGAGAACAAACTGGTAGTAACCAGAGGAGGGGGTGGGGATGGGTGAACTAGGTGGTGGGGATTAGAAAGGACATTTACAGTGATGAGCACTAAGTAATGTACAGAATTGTCCAATCACTACATAATATGCCTGAAATTAATAGAACACAGTATGTTAGTTGTGGTGGAATTAAAAATCTTAAAAATAGGGATCCCTGGGTGGCGCAGCGGTTTGGCGCCTGCCTTTGGCCCAAGGCACGATCTTGGAGACCCGGGATCGAATCCCACGTCGGGCTCCCGGTGCATGGAGCCTGCTTCTCCCTCTGCCTGTGTCTCTGCCTCTCTCTCTCTCTCTGTGTGACTATCATAAATAAATAATTTAAAAAAAAATAAAAATAAATAAAAATCTTAAAAATAAAACATAAAAATAAAAATTAAAAGACCAATGAAAAACTTGAGGAAGATAGTTTCAGGACATAATACGATATGGGGTTGGTTTCTTTAATATTTAAATACTTAAATATTTAAAGTCGAAGACCAAGTATCCATTAGAAAGATGCACAGGGATATGACTCATTAGACCACAGAAAGCGAGCTACAAATGGCTGCTTTATCATAGAAAAAGTTACTCAACCTCCCTCATAAATAAGCCTCGCCAATAAAAACAACAATGAGACCCCCACAGGGACAAAGTAAATAACTCCCGGCCCAGAAGCTTCCTCTGTAAATTCTTCCAAACACTGATAGAAGAAAAAAACATCAATCTTACACAAACTCTTCCAGAGAACAGAAAAGAGGAAAGAAACATTGCTCAGTGCTTTAAATGAAGCCAGCATCATCCTAAGAACAAAACCTGACAAAGAAATGTCAAGAATGGAAAGTAGAGGCCCCTCCTCCACCTGTAAAATAAATAAATAAAATCTCTGGGGCGCCTGGGTGGCTCAGTCAGTTGGGCATAGGGCTGCTGTCTTCAGCTTTGGCATGATCTCAGGGTCCTGAGATCCAGAGGCAAGCTGGACTTCCTGCTCAGCAGGGCTTCTGCTTCTCCCTCTGTCTCTGCCCCTCCCCCTGCTCATGCTCTCCTCTCTCTCAAATAAATAAATAAAATCTAAAAAAGAAAGAAAGGAAAGAAAAAAGAAAGAGAAAGAAAGAAAGAAAGAAAGAAAGAAAGAAAGAAAGAAAAAGAAAGAAAGAAAGAAAGAAAGAAAGAAAGAAAGAAAAAGAAAGAAAGAAAGAAAAAGAAAGAAAGAAAGAAAGAAAAAGAAAGAAAGAAAGAAAGAAAGAAAAAGAAAGAAAGAAAGAAAAAGAAAGAAAGAAAGAAAGAAAGAAAGAAAGAAAGAAAGAAAGAAAGAAAGAAAAGTAGAGGGCAATTCTATTCATGGACAGAAATGTAAAGCTCTGAAATGGAAGATGAACAAACCAAATGTCCCCCAATTAGGATTTATTCTGGGAGTGCAAGATTGGTTGCACAAGAGACAGTCAAGCAATGTAATCCGTCATGCTAACGCACTAACAGAATAAAAACAAAGAAAAAGGAATTGAGCATCTCAATATATGCAGAAAAACGTTGGATAAATTTCCCAACTTGCATTCACAATAAGAATCCTTGGTACCTATAAATGGAAAGAAACTTCCTTTATCTGATAAGTTGTTGCTGCAGAACCTTTACAGAAAATGTCATACTTCGTGGCAAAACAAAACAAAACAAAGCCTTCCTTCTGAGATGGAGACCAACTCCTTTTGAGACCAAGATAAGCACGGCTGTTATCATTTCCTTTCATTAGCGGAAGGGAGGTGTTCACTAGTGTAATGAGATTAAGGAAAAAAAAAAGACACAGGATTGAAAAGGAGAACATAAAGCTGTAGCTATTTTACAGATAGACCGTTAGAAATAGGTGGATTTCACACGACTGCTGGAATCAAGGAAAATACACAAAAACAATGATATTTCTACATACCAGCCACAAATTGAAAACATCTTCTGGAATTGAAATCATAAAAGCATTAAAAAAAATCAAAGTCTAAAGGTAAAACTAACATGGGTATGTGAGCTCTCTACAATGAACAGTATAAAACATAATTGAGAGAATTTTAAAAAGACCTAAATAAATGGAGAATCATACTATGCTCATGGACTAGGATGCCCATTCTCCCCACATTCATCTAGAGAGACAGCGCAACCCTAATAAAAATCCTAAAAGGTGTTTTGTTTTTTTTTGTTTTTTTTTTTTTGTGGTGGAAATTGGCAAGCTGCTTCTAAAAATTCCTGTGGAGGGATCTCTGGGTGGCGCAGCGGTTTGGCGCCTGCCTTTGGCCCAGGGTGTGATCCTGGAGACCGGGGATCGAATCCCACGTCAGGCTCCTGGTGCATAGAGCCTGCTTCTCCCTCCGCCTGTGTCTCAGCCTCTCTCTCTCTCTGTGTGACTCTCATAAAATAAAAATAAAAAACAAATTTAAAAATTTGTTTATTTAAAAAAAAATTCCTGGGGAAACACCAAGAACCGAGACTAGCCCAGGCAATTTTGGGAAGAATACAAAAAATGGAGGACTCACCAGCTGTCAAGAGCAAGCTATGTAATTAAGTAATTAGATCATTGGTAAGTAAGACAATTTGGTGTTGGCGCAAAGATAAACTGGGCAATGGGACAGAAGAGAGACTCACCTCACCTCTGATAGAGGGAACACAGCAGAGCAGAGGGAAGAAATGCTGTTTCAACACATGGTGCTGAGTCAACTGGATATCTGCATGAAACGTGTATCCTGACCCCTGCCTCACACCGTGCACAATCTATTCCAGGTGGCTTGTAGATCTCATTATGAATATGAAGCAATAATGCTTTTATCAGAATACACAGGAGAGCTTCATAACTTTGGAGTAGGTGAGTGTTCTTAAACAGGACGCAAAAGTGCTACTAAATAAAATTGATAAATGGGACTACGTTAAAGTTAAGAGCTTCTGTTAAAAAAAAAAGCTTCTGTTCAACAAAAGACGTCGTTAAAACAGTGAAAGTCATTAAAACAACCCACAGAGTGGGAGAGTATTTCCAGGATTTATACTGACAATAAACTCTAGAATAAAGAATTTCTACAAATCAATTTGAGAAACCCAGGTAACCCAGAAACCCAGGTAACAGAAAATGGGCAAAGGACTTGAACAGGCACCTCACAAAAGAGGTGCTCCAGATGGCCAATGAACATTTGAAAAGGCGTATAGCTTCACTGGTTGTCAGAAAAAAATGCAAAATAAGCCCACAAAATGCTGCTGGTGCATTCCACGAGAATGGCCAAAATGCAAAAGACTGACAATTCCAAGTATCGGTGAGGATATGGCAAAATGGAACTGCCATACGTTCCTACTGGGGAATGTCAACTGTTAGAATCACTTTAGAAAGCTGATATTATCTACTAAAGCTACCACACACATGCCTCATGCCCAGCAATGCTGCTCCTGGGAACTTACCCAACATAAATTCATATATCTGTGTGTCAAGACACGTACAAGAATGTTCACAGCACTGGCCATTATAGCTCCAAACTAGAAACCAACCCAATGTGCCTCAGCAGGAAAACAGATAAATTCTTTTGATGGAATAATACTCGGGGGAAAAAGTCGACAGCCTCGTGCTTCAACATGGATGAATCTCAGAAACATGCAAGAGAAGCCAGACCCAAAGAGGATCTACTCTATGATTCCATCTATTCAAAGTACAAAACCACACAAAGCTAGTGTGAGGAATCAGTGACTAACCTGGGGATGAAGGGGATGAAGGGATGGAATGGTGGGCGTGGGGTGAGGGGGTTGGTACTGTTCAGTCTCTTGACATGAGTGGTAGTCAACTGGGCATGCCCACTTTGGATGAGTTCATTGAGCTGGACCCTGAGCTCTGTACTCTCTTGCATATAATGTGTCCTTTATCAGGGTTTCATCAGAGAACCCGCAGCTGGGGAGCTGGGCAAGAGATCACTGTAAGGCTGTTTGTTGTCTTCCATCTGATGGCGGAGCTTGAGGTCCATGTGGCAGAGAGTCTGGAGGGAAGGTGGATGCTAAGTGGAAGGGACGATCCAGAGCCGGCTGGCTGGAGCCCACATGGATTGATTGAAACCCTTCTTTTTTTTTTTTTTTTTTTTTTTTTTAGATTTTATTTATTTAATCATGAGTGGCACACACACACACAGAGGCAAAGACACAGCAGAGGAAGCAGGCTCCTGCAGGGAGCCTGATGCAGGACTCGATCCCAGGACCCCAAGACCACGAATCGAGCCAAAGGCAGACACTCAACCACTGAGCCACCCAGGCACTCCCCTCAAGTCCCCTCTTGTTGCCAAGGGAGACAAAGGCTTCCTGCAGAAGCTGGACCCCTTTGTCAGGCACCTGGCCCAGGAGTGGGGAAGCTGCAGGTGGGCCGAGGGCCCGGGGAGCCGTTGCACCCTTGGCATCCCGGCTGGTGCCGGCAAACTGAGTCAGCGGACATGCCACAGTGAGCGTGAGCTGCGAGCAAGGCCGCTGGCTCATTTCCCCCTCCCAACCTGGCGTGGAATCCCTCTCGGGTCCATCCTAACCAGGAACACACACACACACACACACACACACACACTCATGGAAGGGCATCCTGGGAATGCTCAGCCCTGCCAAGCAACATGTTTTGTCTGTGTCCAAGAGCAAAATGCGGCAAGGCTCCTCGGGCTGCCGGGGGCGCAGGGGCGCGGGGGTGGTGGCTCTCCCAGTAATTTGGGAGCCAGTGTCTGCCCCGCCCCCCGTTCCCCGAGGGCGCGCACTGCTGTCCACGCGGCCAGTCCTCTGGCGGGGATTTGTCCCGCAAGGAAACCGGGGCTCATTTATAAAGGACAACAGCCTTCGAAGACCGTGTTTGAGCTCAGCTTAATGCCCACCGACTGGGGAATAGTTAAGTAAACTGTTTGCTTTATTTTTTTGTATTGGAGTAAAATATATAAATACGTAACACTTACCATCTCAGCCATTTGAAGTGTCCAGCTCGGTGGCATAAGCACACGCACAATGTTGAGCAACCATCGGCGCCACCCCTCGCCGGCGGGACCGTTTTCATCTTTCCAGAAACTCTGGCCCCTTAAACACGAACTCCACTCCCCCCCCCCCCCCCCCCCCCCCCCCCGCCCATCCAGGCCCCGGCATCGTCTGCTCTACCGTCTGTCTCTATGAATTTGATGACTAGGAACTTCGGAGGAGAGAATCGCACAGTAGCGTCCTTTGGTGTCTGGCTTACCTCACTGAGCGTGGTGCCTCCAAGTTCACCCGCGTTACAGGGCGAATAGGTCCCGCTGGGTGGGTGGCTGGACCACGGCTCCTTTACCCCTCGGCCTCCCATGGACGCTTGCTGGCTTCCACCTTTCTATGAGCACTGTTGTATCTGCTTGAGGTTTTTTTCTTTTTTAAGATTTTATTTATTCATAGAGGCAGAGACACAGGCAGAGGGAGAAGCAGGCTCCATGCAGGGAGCCCGAAGTGGGACTCGATCCCGGTCCCCAGGATCACACCCTGGGCCGAAGGCAGGTGCTAAACCGCTGAGCCACCAGGGATCCCCTCTTCTTGCGTTTTTAATTTTTTTTTTAAATTTATTTATGATAGTCACACAGAGAGAGAGGCAGAGACACAGGCAGAGGGAGAAGCAGGCTCCATGCACTGGGAGCCCGACGTGGGATTCGATCCCGGGTCTCCAGAATCGCGCCCTGGGCCAAAGGCAGGCGCCAAACCGCTGCGCCACCCAGGGATCCCTCTTCTTGCGTTTTTAAAGACCTAGTGATCATTGTATTTTTATTTTCAGCAGTAAGAATGTAAGGCCATCTTTTCGCACCTCTGCCTCTGGCGTTATAGAGACACCGGCTGCTGCAACAAATAGACCCAAAACTGTTTTACGGTTTACTGGGAAGTTTGCTTCTTGTTCCAGCAGCAGTACCGGATGGGTGAACAGGTCACGGAGGGCAGGGGGGCTCCCTGCCCCATGCTGGGGACTCAGGTTGGCCCAGGGTCCAGAGCCACCCTTGCAACTGAAGGAGTCGAAGGAGCTGCGGGAGCTTGGAAGGGTGCAGGTGAGGGGGGGTGGGTGCATCCTCCGGCCTTGTACTAGCAGGAACTCAGTCACGTGACCACCCCAATGCGAGGGGCTCTGGGAAATGTAGTCCAGCGGGCAACCCCAAAGAGGTGTTCAGTATTGTGGGCTGCTCTGCTGCTTGCAAGCACCTGCTCAACCTCACTTCCCTAATGGCTTTTGTCCTTTTAAGTTCAGCTGGAATAGGACTCCTCCAGGAAGCATCCCTTCATTTCCCACTCCTGAGACATGCTGCACTGAGCACCCCCTCCCCGCTGGGTACCCCTGGACTGTGAGCTCAGAGAACAGACGTGGCCCAGGGCAGACCCTCAGCCACCCCAGGGCTTGCACAGGAGCCAGCCTGGCCAAGGGGGAGCCCTGCTCCGCGCTGTGCGGTATTGCTCCCTTGGACCTGTGCTCCCCACTGTGTCCAGTTAAGGGGACGCCCTAGTGGGAGGCTGGAGGGCAGGAAGAGAAGCAGATACTTCCCCCATCTTGGGCCTGTAGTTCCTGCCAGGGTCCATGGGCTTACACGATTCCTGCTGTGGGGTTCCCGCTTTTGGGAGCGCCTGGGCCTGGCTCTGGCACCCTCCTTCCTTTGTCCCTTGGCTTAGGGGTGTTGTTGGGGTCCTATGGCAGCCTCACTAGCTCTGACTTCCTGATTCTCCCATCACCTGTATTTCTAAGTCCCTGGATTACTGTCCCTCAAACTCCAACCAGCACAAAGGGTAGGGGCCTGGCCATTGGGTTCTAATGCCTTGGGACTGTGGTTTGGGGAGACCCACTTCCCTGAGGCCGTGGTCCCTGCTTTTGAGGTCTCTAAAGGGAGTCTATGTAGGACTCTGGGACCTTCAGCCTCACATGGGCCCCACAGTACCCCTGACTCCCTACAGGCCCCTGGGAAAACCCATCAGGTGTCGGGGCTTCCCAGCCTGGCCTGTCCCTGGCACTGGGAGTGCCTGATGTCTGGGGTCAGGGCCACAGACAGTGTACCCCTTCTCTAGCTGGAGAGGGGTGGGGGCCGCTCTGGGTCCCAACCTGGAGGGACAAGCGTAGGGTGGGGAAGCCTGAGAGAGACCACGTTTTACCCTTAGGATGAAGCCTAACTGCCATTGCCTGGTGGGGGAGGGGCCTCACTATTTCTCAGACCAGACCATACTTCTCTTCCTCTGAGCCTTTGCCCAGGCTGTTCCTGCCTGGAACCTAGGCTCTCCAATCACATCTCTGAGAACTTGGCCCATCCTTTCAGTTACCGTCCGGGAGCTGTGAAGCTGCCCCTGCTTTCCCTGCTGTTACAGGTCTGGGCTTGATGAGGAAACCAACCTGTCACCCACTGGCTTGTGCCTGGCCCAGCACTGAGGACGCAGGTTGGTGGGAAGCCAGCCCTGCCTTACCTCATCTGCAGAGGAAAGTACCTGCCCAGTGGCCAAGGGGCCAGCCCTCAGCACCACCCTGTCCTGAGCTGGAAGCCAGTGTGGAAGCAGCGGGGTGTGTAAGCACCAACCCCATCCCCTTCCTTCAGCCTCTTGGGTGCAACCCAGGGAGACCCCCCAATCCTTCACTCCCATCTCTGTTCCTTTGAATGTGCCCCATTGTGCAAAACTGTCTCCTCAAGGAAACCCTCCAGACTGCACTTGCCCCTATCACCCAGCTTTCCCAGGACCTGTCTAGGACCCTCAGCTAACAGCCAGTCTAAGGGGGTGGGGAGGCTTGGGTTCTGCCCCTGGTGGTCAGTGCCTGGATGGCCCGTGCTCTCGAGACTGGGGGATGACTCAAGGCCCTCCTACCGGAGGGAGATGCAGAAGTGGGCCTGCATGGACCTTGGCCGAGGTTGTGACAGGCCAGGGCCCAGCTCTAGTGGCCACTCCCAGGGTCTGGCGCGGCCTCCGGGCCCACGGCCCTGCCCTCTGCTGCCCCCCCGCGGCCGCTCTCGGCACTGCAGGCCGCCGTGACCGGGGCCTCCACTCCCACACCTCACCTCCCACCCAAGGTTCCATGTCCCTTGGGCAAACTCCCCCAGCCCCTACCCCTCAGGTGGAGCTTCCGGCCTGGACCAGGGGGCACCAGCCTCCAACCCCACCCTCCACTGTGCTTTCTCCAAGCCTGGCCCTATCCTATGCTGCCAAGGCCCTCCCATGGCCTCCAATCAGCACCCTTGCCGCAAAGGGGGCAGCAGTGGCATGAAGCCTGTGCCCCATACCCAGCTTCTGGACACTTCTGGGTGAGGAACCCAGGGACCCAGAACATGGGCTCTGGTTTCAGAGCAGTGCTGGGGCAGGGTAGGGGCCCAGGGGCAGGCTGGGCCAGCTTGCTACAGAGTGAAGGGGCAGGTGCCTGTGCTGGCCCATCCCATCTCCTGGGCACCCAGCAAGGACTCCATGGGGAACGCTTTGCAGGCACTGCCCTTTGTCTTCACCTCCACAAAGTGCTCACAGTTCTTGAGAACACTTTTTAGAGGGAGACAGGCTGTGGAGGGACCGGCCCCAGGTGGCCTTCCAGTGGACAAAGGTTGCTCTGGGTGCTGTTGATCCCACAAGGCAACCATAGAACCCTCCAGAACCAAAGTGTGGCATGAGCACCAGTACACCAGGGAGGGGATACCATGGGCTTGTTTTCTCCGAGTAGACAGGGGTGTTTCAAGTGACATTCCAGAAGAGTTAGAAGTGACATTCCAGAAGGGTTAGAATTACAAGCCTGGAGCTCAGAGTGACTCTCCACTCTGGGGTCCTGAGGCCTCTCCCCCTCAGGCTGGGCCAAGTCCAGCAATCAAGGCAGCTGGGTGCTAGGGCTCCCGTGTCGGGGCACCAGGGATCAGTAGATCAGGGATCAGGGCCACAGGCATCAGACACAGGATCTGAGGTACTAGTATTTGAGTTTCAGGTGCCAGAGTGTTGGGTCTCTGGAGACAGGCATTAGAACTCAAGGGTATGCAGGCTGCGGAATTAGAGCCGAGAATATTTGGGGACTAGAGCACCAGGGGCCTCTCGGGGCCTGCACGGTTAGAGCCAGGTGTCCAGGTCTGAGGAGACAGAGCAGGGCACCAGGTCTAGGGTGTGTGGGCATCGAAGGCTCAGGTATCAGGTGTCCAGGTCCCAAGAAACAGTGCTAGTGACTTGGGGATCGAAGTACTGGGGTGCACGCTCTCAGAGGTGTTCTCCTGGGAGGTTGGTCTTGGCTCCGGGGTGGCCATCCATGCCTCTTGCTGCCGGCCAGATGCGCTCCCTTCAGGGCTGTGAACCCCAGATGGCCCTGCAAACAAAGACACCATCTAGAGCAGGCGTGGGGGGCACCCTAGAATCTTAGGAGAGCCAACGAGGGGCACAGACTGGGGTCCTGCCCCTGGAACCCTGGGTCTTGGTGGGTGAGGTCTTACATGTTGCCCTTCCTATGGCGCAGCAGCACATAGACAAGCGCGACCACAGCCACCACCGCCAGGCCTCCAAAGATGATGCTCAGCAGCACCGTGTAGCTCCGAGCTGGAGAGGGAGCAGAAAGGTGAGGGCCGCCCGAGGGCAGCGGTGGGGTGCAAGCGGGTGGGGACGCAGGGCATCCTCACCTGGCTGGCAAACCGGGGTGGGCCTGGACCAGATGCCATCAGCCTGGCAGGTGCTGACCTCTGCCCCAACCAGGCTGTAGCCGCTGTCGCAGTGAAAGTAGACAGTGGAGCCCGACAGGTATCTGGTACCCTCCTTGCGCCCATTGGGGGGCGGGGCCAGCCAGCCGCAGGACGTCACTGGGTTAGGGGACCAGGAGCAGACCATAGGATTAAGCAGCTGGCGGTCCCCACCTCCCCTGCAGCTGCCGACTTAGGGGGTCACGTCCCAGCCTACGGTGTCCACCCCCTCGCCTGTGCCCCCAGCCCCCCTCACCAGGCTGCAGGCTCTGCGCACGATGCTGGTGCCACTGGAGGGCCATCCGCGTGGCATTGCCCACACTCAGGCTCCCAGTGGCAATCACGTCAAATATGCAGAAATAGTTGTCTCCACACAACTTAGCCGCCTCGGCAGCCTGGCTGGGGTTGGGGGTGGTCTCCTCGGGGAACAGGGGCTGAAAGGTGTAGTCATGCTTGGGCTGGTACAGGAAGTTGTTGACCAGGAACCAGGAGTCGTAGGTGAGCAGGGACGAGGTGTTCTCCACAGCCCCTGGGGAGACACTCAGCAGGTCTCGCTGGCGGCCGAGGGTCCGGAGTCCCTCCCCCTCACATCCACTGCCTCTGTCCCCGCTGGGATCCCTCCAGCCCCAGGGGGCCTCGCAGTCACTCACAGTCGGCCCCGAAGCGGAACAGCTCTCGGGAGCTGGCCTTGGGGGGCAAGACATTCCCGTCGCGCAGCACAAAGTCGTCCGTGGGGTCATCATTCAGTGTCCCGAGAAGGCCTCGCGTGTGGGTGAGGAACTTCTCAGGCAGGAGGACAGTCACACTAAGGAAGGGACCCTGGACGCTGACCTCCAGGCCAGCCCCTGATGACAGCATGATGGATACGCTGTCCCCGGCAGTGACAGACAGGAACATACCTGGGCACATGTGGAACTGGAGTTAGGGCTGCCCACCGAGGGCACCGTGCTGTGACTCCACAGCCCCAGGACAAGTGGGTCAGCATCCAGGGAAAGGGACGGTGTCCTCACAGCCGGCCCTGCTGTGACCCTCCCTCACCCCACGCCCACCCCTGTACTGGGACCCCCACACGGACATGTGTGCCCAGGCTCCAAAGGGACCCCCACACCGAGGCCTCACCTGGGGGTCACCTGTTGGCCCTCGCTCCTTGAGGGAGGCAGCAGCCACACCCAGCTCTGCCCTTCCTGGGGATCCCTGCACCCTCAACACCAGCAGGCCCGTCCCAGGTCCCCACCCATCCCCACTGCAAAAAAATCACTTCATTAGCTCAGTTCCCTGAGGCAGCACCACCAGAGAGGGGAAGAGGGTGGACAGGGGGTTGCTCCGTAGCCCGCAGGGCCAGCCAGCATCTTCGAAGCAGCTTCCAGCTTCTCGTCCCACTGTCCGGGCATCTCAGGGTTCTGACCACGGGTCTGGGGCTCCATAGTGTGAAAGCACAAGATCAGACCAGGTCTCCATCCCTAGGCTGGACCTTTCTACCTGAGGCTGCGCACCTCGTCTGCCCACACACATCGGCAGGCTGGGGGCGCGTGTGCACCGTGCAGGGGGCAGGAGAGGGGGGCTGACTGGCAGCACAATGCCAGGGACAGCACGCGGATCGTATGGAGGCCCCCACCTCTGCACCCGCGCTCCGAGGCCCAGGCGGGAAGTGAGGGCGCAAGAGCGGCCCTGTGGCAAGCCGGCCGCCCACTCACCCTTCAGGTCCATCCAGCTCTGCTCCGTGAAGCTGAGCACCTCCTGGTTCAGCAGCACCTGCAGGACCCCTGCCCCGCCGGCCAGCCGGACCTCCACCACATCGGAGTTGCCCTCCTGGACAGCCACGGCCGTGAGCCCCGTGACTCGGTCCTGCGGGCCTGGGGGGCGCGGGCAGACCGATGCGCTGGGCTCCAGCCCGCCTCATGGGGGACCCGGAGCCCCCCACGCCCCCAGGGCCCGCGGGCCCCAGCCTCACCCTCCGGCGTTGTCCTGGGCTGTGCCCGCCCCTGCACCCTCAGATTGGTCAGCGCGGCCTCCAGCAGCACGTACTCGCCGCGCCCGTTGAACGAGAAGCTGGCACCGTCGAAGGTGATGAAGTGCGGGTCCCCGAATGCGGAGGCTGGGGAGAGCGGAGGGTCAGGTGGGCCGCGTTGGCCTGGCCCTGCCCGGGGCCCAGCCTCGCCTGCCACCCACCGAGGCGCGACGGCCGGTAGCTGCGACAGTCGCTGGAGGGCCGCCGTCGCATGTATCGGGAGCACTCGGGCGCCCAGAGGCAACAGTGATAGAAGCTGACGACGTCATAGAGCCAGTGGGACAGGCCAGGCACGCGGGGCGGTGTGCGGAAGGGGGGCGCGCCCCAGTCGTGGCCGCGGTCCGGGGTGCTGCCGCCGGTGGAGTCGGCCGTCAGGAGCAGGCTGCCGGCCTCCGTGTAGCAGCACTGCTGGCCGGAGGCGAACCGGGGGCTGTGGACAGCGACAGGTCAAGGCCGCCGTCGGGGGGCCCCGGGCCCCTTGCCCCCCGACCTGCCGCCTGGCTCACCTGGCTTGCACGGAGCGCACACAGTGCACGGCCCCGGGGTGGTAGGTGCACACGCTGCCGCGCTCAATGTCACAGCCGTAGTCCGTCTATGGAGCAGGAGGTTCCTGTCACCTGCACTGGCCTCAGGCTGTGGCCTGCCCTACCCGGGAGTCGACCCTGAGGGCCCTCAGACTCCAGCCTGGCCTCCCAGGGGCCTCTATCTGCCTCCCGGCCCCTCACCTCCTGGGTATGCAGGGGAGGGGGGGGTGGCCGCCTCTGCCCAGCCCTCGGGGGCTCCCAGCCTGTGCGCCCGGTGGGGAGGGGGCTCCCGGTGGGGAGGGGGGCTCACGTGGAAGCGGCCAGAGTCAGCGCGGGCCTGGGCCAGGGTGCAGGGGCAGTCAGGCAGTTCCTCCAGGAAGTTGGGCAGTTGGTCTTCCAGCTGCTCCCAGGCCAGGCACTGGGCTCGGGCCCAGGCCTTGGGGTCTGCCCGGAAGTCCTCGCCCAGGTGCCAGGCCAGTGCGTGCTCATTGCTCCAGAGCGCCTGCACGTCCCTGTGGGGACCCCGCGCACTGAGGGCCGCGCCCTGGCAGCCCCGGCCAGGATGGCGAGTGGCGGGTCTGGCCCCCGGCCCACCCTCTGCGTGCCCGTGGCCCTTACTTCTCCCCTGCATGGTATCTGCTGCTGATGATCCGAAGCGCACCCACTTCCCATCGCTGGAAGTTTGGAGGGGCAGGTTTGGGAGTGAAGGTGAAGAGGCCAGAGTTGGGGATGCTTGTGGCCAGGGAGTACAGGTATGACCACTTTGCTGTCCATTCCCCTGAATATGGCTTCCCTAAGGGAGAGAAGGCCTCCGTCAGCCCTGGGGCCCCTCCAAGAGCCCGGGGGCAAAAGAAGGGCAAAAGAAGGGCCAGGTGCCAGTCCTGGGTGCTCTGAGCGGCCTGGGAGATGGACAGACGGATGGTTCCCAGAGGAAGGCCTGCCCCGTTGCTCCAGCAAGGGCCCTGGCTCAAGCGACGGCCATTTCCTCCTTGCCCATGTTAGGGTCACAGCCTCACCTGGAAGCCAGGCCAAGGGCCATGCTCGCAGCCCAGGGGCTTGGAGAGGATGGGTTCGCAGGGCAAGCCTTATATCCAAGGGCAGAGAAGGCCCATATGTCCTCCTAGAGCTGGGCCCATGTGGCCGGCGGGGGGGTGTCCCCAGCCTCCCCCACCCCCATGCGTCCCCCAGTTCCCCTTTCTTGCTTGACGTCCCCATCTGGGATTTGGCCCTACCTGGAGTCCCCTCTCTCCCACCTCTGCGAGCCCCAGGCCCTAGCGGCCCACAGAGCTCCTCGGGCTGTGCAGCCTTTGGTGGCCTTACCTGTCTCCTCGTAGCCCCAGAGCTCGATGGTGACAGACCGCGTGGGCAGAGCGGAGGGCTCCCAGGTCACGGTGAGGTTGTCCGTGGTGCCGGCGGTGCCGTAGTATTGCCAGAGGGTCTCGTTCTCCAGCTGGCTCTTCTCCGTCTCCGACACTTTGCTGGGGTGCACTGGGCAGGAGGTGAGGGGTGAGTGAAGGCCTGAGGCCCAGGGGCTCTGCGAGCTGGGGGTGCCTCCCGAGGACCAAGCGGGGCAGTCCCACTAGAGGATCTTCTCTCCCAGGCCCTCCTGTCGGGAAAGGAGGAAGCCTGCAGGAGAGGCGTGGCCCTGCCCTCTGCTGCCCAGGTCTCTGGCCTCCGCCCTCCCCTGGCCTGGCCGAGTCAAGTGGCCCACCTTGCTGGGGGATCCCAGAAGGCCCCCCCACCAGTTCCTCTGTGTGGATGCCAGGGGGTGGGGAGCAGAGCTTGAGAACTAGAGGGACTGGTTGAGCCAGAGCAGTAGGGCACGGCTGGCAGGCGAGGCGGGCAGAGATTAGTGTTAGGCAAGGGCCTGTGGGGGGCCAAGGCCCAGGAAGGTGGGGCTCACCAGCCAGCCAGGTCCCCGAGCGCGGAAAGGAGCGACCGTTGTCCATCGAGAGCGTGAAGGGGATGTGGCCTGTCTCATACAGCAGGGGCGACACACAGTGCACGTGTCCAGAGGAGTCCACGTACCCGAGGGTCTGGATGCTCTCCTTAAACCTGCGGGGGCAGGAGGTGGCAGGAAAGGCCAGGCCAGGGCCGGGGGACCCCCTCTGAGGCCCGCGCCCCGACCTCCTCCCTGGGGCCCCCAGCACGCACGGAGCCCCTGGGGACCCCCACCTGCAGATCACGCCGTCAGTGGGGATGAACCAGGTGAGGTGCTGTACTTGGAAGTCCTTGCCACCCATCATGGAGCCCGAGTAGGGCGAGACTTCCAGGCAGAAGTCCCGGAAGTCCGAGCAGCAGGTGCCCAGGCCAGAGCAGGTGGGGTGGCAGGAGCACGACCCATCCCGGTCTCCACAGCGGTGGGAGCAGCTCCCCTTGGCACCTGGAGGAGGCGGTGCTGAGCGCCCGGCTGCCCCGAGGCGGGGCTTGCGCTATTTCCCCGGAGCCCATGAGAGAGAAGCGTCCCCGGGAGAACGTGGACCAGGAAGGGCGCTGACCACCAAGCCAACCACAGTAGAAACCCACACAGGGCCTGTGGGGTGAGGGACCTCGGGACGAATGACCTGGCCATTGCCTGAAGGGCTTGCAAGAAGGAGGGGGAGGTAAGGGCAAATGCCTGCGGCCGCCCACTACCGCAGCATCAAGAGGAGCCCCTGGGGCAGGGCTGACCTTCAGCCCTCAAGACCCGGACGACCGGATCCTCAGATGGCCAGAGGTGGCCGAGCCCTCGCCGTGGGCTGCGGGGCTGTCTGAACCCCTAGCCCGGACAGGGACAGTCTGGGGCCTGGGGACGTGGCTCCCCAGAGTCTCTTAGGAGGTCTGGCAGCTCGGCATGCCCCATCTCACTTTGCCAGGCGACACCCTTAGGGGAGAGGGTGAGAGGTGCTCCCCTCCTCTGAGGGGAGGAGGACGGTCATCCCCAGCAGAGGACCCGGCAGGGCCAGGGTGGCGGAGAGGGAGGGCGGCCTGGTGTGGGGCTGTGGACATCAGGCCTCAGCTCTCACTGCCATGGGGACCCATGACAGGGCCGTATTGTCAGGAAACCCTCTGCATCGAGTGTGACTGGGCAGGTTGGAGGGTGGGGACCAAGGGGGTGCAGACAGCTCACCTGGCCTTCCCCGCCGCCCCACCAAAGGGGGCCAGTCAAGGGCTGGGGCTGGACCCGAGCCACCCTGGTGACCCTATTTCACCCACTGCAGGGCCTGGCACTCGAGAGCGTCAATAAATATTTATTGACAGAGGATGTGATGGCTCAAGGGAGTGAGGGAGGAGGCTGAGTGATGCCAGTAAGTGAGATAAGTGGCTGAAGGGTGGTGGCGCTTCCCCGAGATGGGAGATAGGGGTGGGGCAGGGGGCTGGGGAGCCTGCCCCTGGCAGCTCGGCCCAGCAGGAGCCTCCGGAGTGGGAGCCTTCCCCCAGACCTTCCGGGGTTCAGCCATAACCCTAACAAGGACCCTCAGTCTTGCCTCTCACCTGTCAGGGAGCTTAGTGGGCCTGAGGCTCCTCCATGTATGAGCACAGACTCCACGGGGGCTCGGGGCGCAGACCAAGGGCTCCCCTGAGCCCCCCACCGCCCCGGGCCACCTCCCTCCCAGGGAGCCAGCACCTCCCAGCTCCCAGTGGGTTTAGGGTGGGGCATAGCCCCGACTCCATTCTGCCAGCGGCCCAGACCCTGGGCTCCCCAGATTTTCTTCTCACAACCCCAGTCCAGTCCCGGACGACCTGGCGGATGGACAGAGGCTGAGCAGAGAGGGGCTCCCCGCTGGGCCGGCTGCACGGGGCCAGGAGGCGGGGTGGGGGCCTACCTGCTGCAGGCCGGGGGCCTGGGCCGGGGGCTGTGGCGAGCAGCAGCAGAGCCCAGAGCAGCACGAGCGGCCTCATGGTGCGGCCGAGTCCGCAGCCCGCAGCCCGCAGCGCAGCAGTGGCGGGGCCGCAGCGGCCGGGCTTAGTCCCCGGGGCCTGGCTCCGCCCGCCCGGCGCGCCCGCCCCGCCCCAGCCCGCCCCGCCCGCCCGCCCCGCCCGGCCCGGTCCCCTCTCAAAGTCCACAGGTTCCCGCCGGGGCCGAGGAGGGCCCAACCTGCCCTGTTAGCACATTCCTGGCCCGGGGGAGGAGGTCCGAGCCTCCAGGGGTCGGATCCAGATGTCCAGGGGCTGCAACCTAGACCCCCGAGGGCACCTCTGGCCCAGCCCAGGGGGGCCAGGGTGGGGCTCCCCTGGGGCTGGGGTTTGGCAGGGTGGGTTAGGTGGGGTGGCTCTTGCAATCTCAGGATTCCAGCACCCGAGGGCCCCCCAGCCACAGACCTCTCACACCTGGTCCTCAGCTTCCCTGCCCAGAGCAGGTATTTCCAAATCCTCACCACACCCTGGCAGGGAGAGGAGCAACTAACCTGCTGATCGCTGGTGGGGGTGGGTGCTGAGGGGCCGGAGGAAGGGATCCCCTTTGGAGGGGGTTGAAGGCTGTGGGAGGGGCTCAGCCAGAGCAGGTTCACGGGGCGAGGGGCTGAGACCAGAGCCCCCGGGGCCGGAATTCCCTCAGTGGTGCTTATGCAACTGGGCTCCAGAGGTGCCTCCGCCCGGCCTGGACGGGAGCTGCAGAGGAGCCCCCCAGCCCCACCCACCCCGGCTGACATTCACAGAATTTGCGTGACCTCCTCAGTATGCAGCCTTCCCACTGCGCTGGGGAGGAAACAGGGGTCGGGGTAGACAGGTGGGCTCAAGGTCACCGGGAGGCTGCAGCGCCAGGCCCCCAGGCGGCTTCTCGGACACCCCCACCACCGCTCCACTCGAGGCCTGGGCCTTACGGGGCCCCGCCACCTGGGCTGGGTGTCCAGACAGACGGGTGGTTCTCTCCCCAGAGGCAGCTCCTCAAGGTGTCCAAAGGGGACACATCCCCAGACCTCAAAGGGAGCTGATGCCGGTGGGGGCTATGCGCTTAGGCCATCTGGCTGTGACGCATGTGGGCTTGCATGTGGGCTCCCGGGGTCTGGCCCGCTCATTCTCAGCATCCCCCTTCCTGTCCGCAGGTGCCAGGAAAGCCAGCTGGGGTAGTTAGAAGCCACGTCTCCCAGCTTGGCTGCCGGGCGCTCAGGTCACCTCTGGGGGCAGGGGCTGGGGACTCATCCCAGGCCCAGGACCAAAGGTGCTCCGTGCGGCCCAGGTCAGGGAAGCAGGAGGACGGAGATGCTCCGGGGATGGGTCCCAGGTCTGGGTGCCCGAAGGCCCAGAAGCCCTGGAAGACGACTGGGTTGTTCCCAGAACTTCCTCTTTCTGGGTACCCCGGTCTGAGGAGAAGCTAGGAATTTGGGGAGGGGCCGTCAACTGAGTAATCGTTGCCCCTGCCTGGCAAAGAGCCTGAATTAGGGCCGTTGGGGCGAGGATCCTTCCAAGGCTGCCGTGCTCCTGGGTCCCCATAACGGCTCTGCCAGCCTTGGGCTGGGGACCCTGGCAGCGCCCAGCCCACGAGGGGCACAGGGCAGCGGGAGCAGCCCCATGTCCATATCGGACAGAGAGCCCTTCCAGGGAGGCCCCTGAGGGCAGGGCCAGCCCACATCTGTGGGGGTACACAGCTGGGTCCCCGAGGCACGGAGGGGATTGTGCGGGGTAGGCTGGGGCCCCTGCGACCTATGCCCCCCCAAACAGATGTACCTGGAGCCCGAGAGAATGGAGCCGGCATTGTGGGCTGGGAACCAAGAGCCCCAATTACACGTTGCACTGAGCCCCACAACTTATATGGACAGTTCTATCAGAGGGCAAGTGTGGTGGGAGGCAGGACCGTTCCTGCCAGCACCCCCTTCCTGACACTGCCCCTGCCCCCCTCAGGGTCCCCTGTGCCAGTCCCCATCATGAGAGAGCCCTTGCAAGGCCTGGACCCTGCCTGGCCCTGCAGCCTCCTCCCCCGGCCGCTGCCCATCCCCAGAGGGGCACACTCCCAGGCACTTGAGTCCTTGATGGGACACTGGAGACCCCTTCTAGGCCTGGCTCCAGCCCCACCCAGAGGGTCTGCCCTGCTTGGCCTGTGCTCATGTCTCCCCACTGGCTCCCCTGCCCCCGCCCCAAGCCCCCACCTGCTCCTGGGATCCCCAAGGGCTGGCCTCTGACCAACAGGAAGAAGGGCCCAGAAACCCGGGACAGCAACCGGCTGACGGAGGGCCCTGGGTTCAGGTGAACAAAGAGGCAAAAGCAACTGTTCCATCTTTATTAGAAAAGAAACCAAAAAACGGGAGTGGGGCAAGCCCAACCCCAAAACGACCCCTCCACTGTGACACAGGCAGAGAGCCCGGCTCATCCGGGAGTCTAGGTGCGGACACGGCCACCTGGGCTGGGCGTGTGGACATTTATACAAAGTCAACATTTCATAGAAAAGGACACCAGCCCTGCTGCACATCTCCCCGTGGCCAAGCGTGGCCCCCTCTGGGCCCCCATGCGGTGGAAAGGGTGACGGCCCGGCGGGGGGGCACCACGAGGGGTGGCGGCTGGGCAGACCGGACTCTGCGTGGGGGGCAGTGCTCCGCGTGGGCCTGGCGACCCCGGGGGCAGCGCCACGCCTCAGATGTCCATGTAGTCGTCCTCCTCGTCTGTCTCGCTCTCCAGGGAGGACTCCTGGCTCGACGTCTCCAGGACCTCCAGGGCCGGCTGGCACAGGCTCTCCTTCCTCACGGTGGCGGCCGACTGGGCGGACAGGATGGCTGACTGCACACACAGCGGGCAGGGCACTGGTCAGGGCGGCCCCGGCCTGGCCCAGGGCCCCCTAGAGCCCATGTCCCGCCCATGCCACCCACTCGGCACCCTTGGTTACCTTCAGCTTCTGCTTGGTCTCCTCCGAGATGCTGCCTTTGGGTGAGAGCAGGGTTGGGGTGGGCGGCGTGACGGTGATCTCAGGGGGGAACTTGGTGGCGGCCGAGGGGATGACCAGCTTTGGCATGCTGGGCAGGAGGCGCGACTTGGCCTTGCCGGGGGGGCCCTCGGCTGGCTGGGCACTCGCACTGCTGGGCACCTTGGAGCTGGTGACTGTGGGGTGGACCGCGGGAACTGAGCCTTGTTCACGGCCTCCTGGGCCTGCCTGCCCTTCCCTGGTTTGGGCCTCAGTTTCCCCTCTGGAAGACAGAGGCAACCGAGGACGCCGCCTCCTGCTGCATCAGACCCAGGATGCTTTCTCTTGGCCTTCTGGTGTGTGCTGGCTGGCAGGCCCCAGGCCTCCGGCTGCGTCTGCCTCCCTGCCTGCCCAGGTCCGGCTCTGGGCTGTGGGGCTTGGGGACTAGGACCCCCCGAGGGGACTGGGACGCCCTGAGGAGCCCGGTACACTGCGGGAGCCCAGGGCCAACAGGCAAGCCCTGGAGCTTCCCCAGGGTTCTGCAAGGCCCTCCAGGCACTGCGCACACATGAACTGCTACGTCCCTGCAACAGCCCTAGGACACATGTCCTGCCGGTGTCCACACCGTAGGGAGGACGCGGGGGGGCCACAGCCAGTCACTCAGCCCCAGGATACCCGCTTTCCCCTCCCGCTGCAGGGCTGCAGGGCTGCAGGGCTGCAGGGCTGCAGATCCTCGGGGCCCGGGGCAGCAGTTCCGGGGCTGGCGGCCTCCAGGAAGCTGAGAGTTAGGAGCCGCGGGGTCGGCCTGGCCGGTCTCCACATTCCTCCGAGGTCCCCACGGCTTTAAAAGGAACAGGGCTTACTCGGGGCCCTGCCTGGCTCCATGTGGCTAGCACCAGGCCCTCCAGTCCCGAATAGGGTCAGTGAGACCCTTGAACCTGAGGAATCCCCGAGGGGGCTGGCTAGTTGGGAAGTGGCTCTACCCACACGGGTGACTGCGACACGGGCAGCGGCCTGGCCGGACTGGCCCGCCTGCTGCCTGCCCCGACTCCTCCCTCCACATGGCAGCCCCTCCCTTGGCCCAGACTTGGGGGGCTCCTTTCCCGGACTAAGCAGCCGCAGCTGGGCTGGCTGCCTGCCCCAGCTGGTCTCTGTGGAGCTGGAGGTAGAGTGAGGGGCTCTCCACCCCTCTCTCCAGCCCAGGCCGCTCCCCTCTGCTTCACCACCCCTGGGTGCTCCCTAGGCCCCGCTCCGCCAGCGGTTCCCCCTGTGCCCACCCCCCCGCCCTCCCAGGCGAAGCCCCCGCGGCTACTCCCGACCCGCCTTACCCTGGCTGCAGGTGGGCTCGGCGCCTGTCCGGGGCGTGGGCTCTGTGGACCAGCAGTGCGGCTCTGCCGAAGGGCTCTCGGGGACAGTCTTCACCTGCTCACTGTGCAGGGGCTCCTGGGGCGGGAAGCCCGTGCCCTCCGCCCCTCCTGCCAGCTCTTCTCCCTCTGTGGGGACACAGGAGGGCTGCAAGTTACAATCCTCATCCAGCCTGGAAGACAGGGCCCTTCCTTCCTGAGCCCTGGGACACCTGGCAGGGGACCTGCACCGAGGCAGCCCGCCACCTCCACCGGCGGGCCAGGGGGCTTCTCGAGAACAGTCGCATGGGTGGGGCCCGGCTGGTACTGGCAGGAAACCACTCACCCCCCAGGTGGACACTAGTGGGGCAGCTCACTACCGGACATCCCAGTGTGCCTGACACAGCAGGGGCACACGGACACTGTGGGGCCCCCAGCCCCATCAAACACCATCGCGGGACTTTGGAGGTGGGCTCACAGGCTCTCCCCTCTAGCCCGTGGGAGTGGCACTCAGAAACATGGTCAGGACCCAGAACCAAACCAGCTTAGCTAAGACCAGAGTAGATGGGAGTGGTGTGCTGGCACTGTGCCTCCCGCCAGGCCACACCTTCCCTGGCATGAGGCAGGGGCCGGGAATTGGCCTCCTTTGAGCCAAGGCCTGATGGGCCCGAAGGGTGCCCACTGCGTCTGTGGCTGCCAGCCAGGCGGTTAGTCAGCATCGGTCCACGGGCTCCCGGGCCCCACCTGCAGCCACCCCTCAGCTCCTGCTGCATCCAGGGCTCCTCACGTTCCTTCTTCACCTTCCTCCTCTCTTCTTTCTCATTGAGGCCGAGGTGGCCATCGCCTTCCACTCCCCCACTTCTCCAGCAGGTGAAGCCTCCCTCCCCACCCTCCAGGCCGGACAGGAGAGCTCCTGGGACAGGGACAAAGATGGGGTGACTTAGTAGCCTGGCCTCCTGCCTGTTGGCTCTCCGCTCCTGGAGGACAGAGCCTTCCCTGGCTGCCCACGCCATGAGCCAGTCCCTCCCTTCCTCAGGACCCACTGCTTGGCAGTCACAGTCACAGTCTCTTTGTCCCAGGGTCCAGCACCCTACACTATGACAGCACCTTGGAAGACTCCTCCTGCTGCCCTACTGGACCCGGGGAGCAGGGACCGCAGCTGGAGTCCCGTGCCACTGGGGCAGGACTCGGTTCACCGTGGCACAGGTTCACACAGTCAGCAAGTAGGCCCAGGGGGTATCTGTTTCCAGGCCTTTCTATAGGTGGTAATGCTCTGCTGGCCTGTGCCCAACCTCGTGCAGCTGTTCCCTGAGGCCTGGGTGCCCTGGGAGGGCAACTGGCTTCCTGGCTGACAGGTATCTATAGGATAGGAGCATGATGGAGTGTGGGGAGAAAGGGTGCAGGGAGGGCCTGGGGCTGGCAGGATGGATGGAGGCTGCCCTCAGAGGGGCCAGGTGTCAGGCTGGCTCTCTCCTGCCCCAGGGGACTGTCCACCCTTTGCAGGCCCCTTCCTATTGGTGGGCCACCAGGAGGAGAAGGGACGCTTGGGGCAAGGGCATCTAGCAGAGAGCACCAAGCATGTGCAGTAGTGCTCCCTAGGCCAGCAGCCCCCTCCCCTCTGGGGCACCTGGGGCCTGTGAGGCGGGCTGCAGGTGGACCTGAGGGGTGAGGGATCAACCGGGAGGCCCAGCCTTTAAAGAAGGGCCATATGGACCCCATGGCCCCCCAGGCCTCAGGTTCTCTGTCAGTGGGAAATACCCAGCTAGGCTGGAATCCTGTGCCATTGGGCCACTCTCCCTCCTCCCTGGGGCAGACTCACGGCCTGGGCACCAGGTCCCCAAGGACCAGTGTCCTGGAAGTGCCAGACCTGACTCAGACTCTTCCTGGCTTCTCAAAATGGCATGAGGCCGGCATTACAGCCTGCCCGACTCCCTGGCCGGCAGTACCCTGCTCAGGCAGGCACTTTCCTTACCAGGCTGGTCCCATGGCCTGGAGTGTCCTTTCCACTCTTCCTCCCTGATCTACTTCCCTACTGTGACTTATTCATGGGCCCGGCACTATTCTAGCATGAAACCAGGTCCTGGCCTTTGGTGGACAGACACCCAACAGAGGTGGGGACTGGGGACATGTGGTTAGGAGCCCCGCTGATGCCCAAAAGTGACCCTGAGCTCCCCAAGGGGATGCAACCACCACATGAGGCCAGCAGCCCTGGTCAGCATGACCTGGGTGGATAGGTGAGGTCCTAGCTAGTGACCAGGGAAGCTTGAGAGTGTTCCTGCCCATCTGCGGGCCACAGGAGGTGGGATAAGTTGGGAGTGGACTCTGTCAGCCAGCCACTGCTGGAGCCAGAAGGCCTGTGTGAGGGGCACCCCGGGGAGGAGCACAACAGGGCTGTCCACTTCGGGGACACCAGTCAAGGTCTCTTCTGAGGCTGCCTTCCCCCTGTCTTCACACCTTGGGGATGGTGTCCTAGGAGGATCTGTCCCCAGCCTGTTCTCCCAGGTAGCTTGCAACCTATGGCGCTGTCTCTGGCAGCAGCTCCCAGCCTGTACACCCTCTAGCTTCTGGGCACCTCTGCAGGGCAGGTCTACCCTGGGCCCAGGGCAGGCAGATGCAGATCCTACTACCAGGCCACCCTGTCACATCTGGGGAACCAGAACGTGCTGTGCAGCCCCTTCCAGGCTCTCCCTGTTCTGGAGGCTGTGGGAGATGGTCTCTGGGGACCATCAGGGCGGCCAGCCGAACACCGTCCGCTTGCAGATCCTGAGGCAGTACCAAGAGGCCGGCAGGCCACTCTGCGTGTGGTGTGGGAGGCTGGTCAGTGAGTGTGCTGTGTTCCTGGCCCATCAGCGTCAGGTCTATGTATCCCGTATTCTCGACCCAGGGCCGCCCCCCAACCCCAATGTCATGTAAGCGTTCCATCCTAGCAAAAGGCTATTCAGTTTAGTTTGGGGGAAGGAAATAAGAAAGGATCAATTCTCCAAGACAAAGAATAACACTGGGAAGTACACGATCTTCCACTGATCTAACGGAGGGGGAAAAAGTGCGAATCACAGTTTGGGGCCTGCTTGGCGCTGGGGCGTGGTGAGCAGGAGGGGCCAGGAAGGCAGCCAGGCTTCAGGTGGCCTGTGGGCCCCGCCTCCTGGCACTCACACCCTGAGGAAACTTCCCGCCTTGTACCCATCGTGCGTGGCCAATGCCAATGATGGTCACTCACTCCCAAGATCGGGTTATAAAGGACAGTGCAGCTTCCTTCCAGTGCTCTCTCTCAGACCCTGGGCCCTGAGGAAAGCCAGCAGCTGCGGCATGGGGACCCACAGCAGCCTATGGAGAGGTCCACGGCAGAGGACCTGAGGCCTCCTAGCCAACAACCCAGGAGAACCCGAGACCTGCCAGCAACCTGAGTGAATTCAGATGACCAGATGACAGCCTGACACACTCCTGAATTCCTGCTCCCCAGGGGCTACGAGATCAGGGGGCGAGAGTCAGGTGGAGGCCAAGACAGCCTACGGTGAGAGGGGGTGGTCCCTGGGGGAGCCAGGTCTTCGTGGGAGTGAGCGATTTCCCTGGGCCGTGGACTCCCATTGCCCCTGCCCCCCGAGATCCCCACTGCCAGGATCCGTGCCATGGCTGTGCTCGCCGTCTGCCAAGCACTGTGCTGAATCTGCATCACCTCCATCTTTCACGCTGTGTGCTGGAAATGCAGACACACAGAGGGAAGCAGGGGCGGCCGAGGTCACCTGGTGGTGGAACCACCACTTCTAGCTCTTGGGCTGCTTTTTGTCCTGCAACCTTCAGGGCTCCCCTCAGAACAAATGGCTGCAGGAGCGGACTTAAGGGAAGTGATCCTTCATGTCGTGGGGCCATGACTGGTGTAATTGTACCCAGTGGGACAGAGGGTCCCTAGACTTCCACGATCCTCAACACAAACTGGGGACTGGCATCAGGTGAGAATCTCAGCGCTGTGGGAAAGAGCGGAGAGAGGGAGTGCTGCCACTCTCGGCCTCCCCTTGGGCAGACTAGCAGCGTGCAGAGCAGCACCCTGCTCACAGCCACTGCTGCTCTCAGGTCTGACATTCAGACGTGTCAGGAAAGGACACAGTCAAGGCTGCATGGCCAAAAGGCTGCATGGGACCGTGACCAGGCACAGACATGCCTGCAGAGGCAAAGGGCCAGTGTGGGGCCTCCGCAGGGGCGCAGGCTGGTCCCAGCAACAGGGCAGGGCAGGCAGGGTCAGTGCCCCGTCCCCGGAAAGCTGCAGGCCTGTCTGCCCTCCTGGTCTGCCGGCTTCCCCAGCCTGTGGGCTGCCATTCCTAAGGGTATCTGGGGATTTAGAAGGAACCAGGGCTCCCTCTGGCTGAAAGAGCCCAGGGCCCTGTCCCTGTTCCTTCACAAGCCCACTGACCAGCCTTGCCCTGCCCATGCTGGCTGGCCCACGAGGGGTGGGGGGCACTGTGCAGCAATGCCCCCAACCACAGCAGGTGTCCAGGGATGGCTCAGAGGCCTCTGAGGTCTCCAGCAACCCAAAGTCAGGATGCCCTCTCTGCAGAATCCCTATTTATCTATTCATCACAAGACTTGCCATAAGAGAAAGCAACACGCATAAGCACGTAAACACCTGATGTCAACACTGGCTCCCTCCCTCCTCACAACACCCCTGTGAGGGGACTGCTGTCACCACTTTCATTTCTGGATGAGAGGAAGGTTAAGAGAGTGGTGGACATGCCAGCAGGTTGTGCCCCCTGCCCTCCAGGGCCCCCAGGATGGGCTTCTCAAGGACCACCAGGCTAGAGGTCAACCTGGCCTCACCCCACCCTGCCCTCACTCTCCATGCAAAGAGCAGGACTTGCTTCTGCTGGTGGCAGGAGCCTGGGCCCAGCTCAGGCCTCACTGCCTAGTGGATGGGACGGGACTTACCTGGGCCCAGAGAGACCATGTTGGGGGTGGCCTCCGGCCTGTGTGGCTGGGAGGGCCCAGGGTCCTTGGACAGGTCTGGTGTGGAAGCCGACGCTGAAGGAGGGCAGGGGATGATAGCCGAGGAGGCTGCCGGTGCAGGGCGAGGCTTGGTGTGAGTGTCACTGGGCCGCTGGAGAGCGTCAGCCGGCACAGGGTCAGGAGCTGTGGGGGCCACAGTCCCTGGGAAGAAGTTCTCCCGGTTGTCCTTGGGGTGTTTTGGGGTGGTGGGTGTGTCCCCTGCAGCCTGTGAGGACAAAGGGAGGTGAAGAAGGCTAGCTCGGCAGCCCAGGGCCCTCACCATCCCACAGGACACCTGCCTGGGCCTGGGCCTCCCAACATGCCCTCATGGCGCCAAACCCTGAGTCCCCCATGCTGCCAGAGAGCCCCCAGGGCAACCCTTCAGGACTCTGCAATGCTAGAAAGCTGCTGGGGACCCACAGCCCCTCCCTGGGAGGACGTCCAGGCCCTGCTGATAGGGATTCAGCAGAGGGACTGGGGCTAACAGACCTCATGTTCCCACTCCTGGATGCCACCCTGACAGGAGCATGACTCTGGGCAGGGGGTTGTTGTGCCCGACGTGGGGACTGTAGTAACACAAAGTTGGCCCGGAGGGCGATTTCCCAAGGGCCACCAGTGGGACCATCTCAAGAGTGTTGGGGTGACACCAAGAGTCAGCTCCCTGAGTTCAAAACTGTATCCCCAAAGCCACGGTGTTGGACAGCCTGGCTTGCAGCCGTGTCTGTAGTTCTCGCCACAAGCCTTCCATTCTTAGGCAAGCCAGGTCCACTGGGGCCAACTCGTCTTCCTCCACACAGTCCCCTCTGCCACCAAGCCCCTTCTGTTTTGCACCCAAAGCCCATGCTCCCGGGATGGTGTGAAGGCTGCTGCTCACTGAGGGCATGGGCAAGGTGGACCTCTGTATGAAAGCCATGCCTCAGCCCTCAGACCCCTAGCCCAGGGCCCACGGTCCTATCCGAACCGGCCCCCATCGGGGACAGTGGAAGCCCTCCTGGTGGCTCCAAGTGCAGGGTGATCTCACACCCGCAGGGGGCACCTTGGTGCTGGGGAGCAGCTGGCTCCCCGCTGGAGCTTAGCTTCTTCTGGTACCTGTTCTGCTTGAATGTCCTGTCCCCAGATTCATGGGGTCCAGGAGAGCCCCCAAGATTCTGCCATGGGATAAGCATGGGCTGCCAGGAGTCAGCCTCAGCCACGGTGATAGCACGGAGCCTCCAATTATGTCCAGAGCGTTCTCCAGGTGTGTGCTGGGCTGCCATGGCAACTGGGACAGGCTACCAGCAAAACAGAGCCTCCCTGAGGGGCGGGGGAAGCGGGCCCATGGCCGCCCCCTCCCCGACCTGGCCTGAGGTGGGCCAGGCCCCAGCCTGGTGCTGGTCCTCTTTGGGCCTCAATCTTCTCATCTAAGAAATGAGACCCTTCCCTGCCCTTGGCTCCTGCCAGCTTAACACCTCCTTTTGCCACAGGACAGGGAAAGTAGGTGTTGGGGTGTTTCCTGTCCAGTGTGGTTCTATCACTTTAAACACCTTTTAAAGGCTGCATCAGAAACAGCCCTCTGTCTGGAGTGGTCACTGCCCACCTGCCCCCTTCCCTGTCAGCAGAGGAGGCAAGAGGGGACCCCTGGGGCCGAACTCTGCCCTGTGGCCCTGCGTGGTTACTCCTGCCCCATGTAGCAGGGGCTGTGGCGAGGGCCACACAGGCCACAGGAACCACAGTGGCTGCACCATGAACTCCAGCTCCTCTGGCAATAATGGAGTAATGAGGAATGCTGGTGGCCTGGGGCACGTCTCCCCTGGGATTCTGGCCCTCACCTGGGGGATCAGGCCCACAGGTGTGCCCACAGTCCGCTCATGATTGAACTGGATGTCTTCAGACCCTCAGCATCCAGGCTTCCTCTTAGGCTGCTGCTAGGGGACCGGGGACTTGAGTCCCCAAGCTGCAGGTGGACACCTACTGTCGTGTCCTCCTCAGGGCTCCTGCCTCAGGACTCCCTGTGAGGTACTCCCCAAGGGGGAATGCCGGAGAGGGCTGTGTGTGGGCGAGGATGGGAGGCCAAGGCCTGCTCACTTGTGTTGCTGGGGAAGGGGCAGTTGGGCCACCCTTGGAAGGACGAGAGGCCACATCTATTCAAATGGCAAATATCTGTCCTTTGACCCAACGACCCAGGCCCAGGGGTCACTCCTGCAGAAATGCCCCATTGGCACTGAACAAGGATACTGCAATGCCACCCTCCTGGATCAAGACCGGGTGCCCCCTTTCCCAGCTGGCCAGACCCTGCCTATGGGCCTCTTCTTGAGCTGGGCCTCTCCCAGGAGGACCCCTCTCCCTCAGCCCTTCCCCCACCCATTTGGTCCCACTACTCCTCAGAAGTTGTGGCCTCTGAGCCCCAAACCGATGGCTTCAGGGGTATCTACAGCCAGGGCTCCAACCCAGACCTCTTCCTTAGAGGAGGATCTGATGGCCAGAGCCTGGGAGGGCCTCATCCCTTCTCCCTGTCACCAAGTCCCGCTGGCCGCCCTTCTGACATCTCAGACCCACCTCGCTCACTGGGCCCCTGCACCAGCCCATGCTCTCCACTCAACAGCAGGGAATCATTCCCAAGCCTGGGGCCATCTTGCTCCCTCCCTTGCTGAATAAGCCCCCTCCCCCCCTCCACTCTGGTCCTATCCCACTCATATCCCAGCCCCACATCACTTCCTCCACCTTTGTCCCGAATGAAGTAACCTTCCCGGGGGAGGTCAGCTGGGTAAGGACATTCCCATTTGCAGGAAGGGTAGCTGAGATGAGGGCCCCCCAGGCTGCGCACACTGAGCCAGGGGCTGGGCCCACCAGGGTCCCCCCCCACCATGAAGGGCTTCCCCAGCGGGGACAGGGGGCTTCCTGGGGGCCCAGGCTCAGCTGCCTCCTGTGCACCTCCCCCGGCCCACGCTGACCCCAGACAGCCCGCCCTGGGGTGTACTCACGTCTTAGGGTGCAGCCAGGGCCTTAGCGGGGGCAGGCCCCATACAATGAGGCTGGCGCGCTGTGTCCTGCTTACCTGTCTCTGGGCAGCGGCCCCGAGGTGGCCCTGACAGAACTTGACGGCCTGCTCCAGCGCAGCCTCCTCATCCACCTGAGCAAGGAGATGCTCAGTCAAAGGGCCCAGGCCGTGGCGCCTGGCCTCCTCCCAGCCCTGGAGCACGAGGACCCCTCCCGCGCTGCCTGGGAGGCACGGGCACGTGGCTGTGCTCTGCACCAGGCTGGTCCGGTCAACGCCACGTCTAGGACCATGTTACCCTGTCTTCAGGGGCTGAGGCTGGTGGTCGGAGCCAGACCCTGCCCCTCAAGCGAGTGGGATGGTGGACCTTTCAGAGTCTGAGGTTTGGGGCAGGAGAAGGTCCGACAGACCCAGAGGCGGCCAAGAGCCCAAGGCGCAGCGGGACGGCAGCAAGGCCAGGGAGGCACTGGGGTGCCCTGGTTGAGCAGCGGGCAGGGCGTGAGGGAGGCAGGCCAGGCCTGGGCGGCAAGAGCAGCCAGTTGGGGGCAGATGTGGGGGTGGGGTGGGTGGGGTGGGTGGTGGGTGGGCTGGGGGAGGGTTCACCTCCACCAGCAGGGAATGCAGGCCGGGTTCTTCCTAATTGGTTAACAAGGAAAACAAAAGAAGGGTTAAATTAATCCTGGATGCTGGTGAGGGGGTGAAAAAATGGCCACTCTTAGAAGTGGTACCACAAACAGACACAATTTGGGCAGAAACAGCTTATCAGGATGGGCACCTCGTTTGAGCCAGCCGCTGCAGTTCTGGGGGTACTTTGTGTGGGATTCATTTTCTTTTTCTTTATAAGAAAAGATGTTATTTATTTGAAAGAGGGAGACAGACAGAGCACAAGCAGGGGGAGAGCAGAGGAAGAGGGAGAAGCGGGCTCCCCGCTAAGCAGGGAGCTGGACTCAGACTCATCCCAGGGGCCCGAGAAATCATTTTAAATAGAAAAATAGCTACACATCTAACGTATTTTAAAAAAATAAATAAGAGGAGTGCAGAGCCTCCTCACGTCCCAGGGCACCACGGCCACCTCCAGATGACAGCACAACAGTCTCTGAGGACGTGTGTGCCCAGAACACTGGAGTGGGCCAAGGGTCCTTCTGTCTCCCTGTGTTGGACTTCATAAGATTTCTGCAAACGGTTTCATTTCCTTTAAAGTCGAAAACAGAGTTTTCCAAGCTCACTATTTCTCCTTTTTGTTTTCTTTTTTTGTGTATTTTCCCAAACTCTCTTGAGATACAGTTGACAAAATCACTCCATACTTAAAGCATGCAACATGATGACTGGACATGCTCGTGGTTGAGTTGAAAACCTCAAATGTAGGAAAGCCAACTGCAGGGCTGGGGTGGGAAAGACACCTAACAAGCATCCCCCAAGGGCCCTAGCACCCCTGGACAGACTGAGAAGGACCTTCCATGGGAAGAGACCCGCCAGGCCTGCCCCGCAGCCACCCACCTGTTTGATGAGCATGTAGGTCTCAGACATGATCCTCTCGATGCGTCCCAGGTCGTAGGCCACACCCTTCTGGCCCTGCTGCCACACACGGTAGGCATCCAGCAGGAGTGTCTTGCCCGACTCTGTGTCCTCCAGGAGCTTCCTCTTTCGGCTGGGCCGTGTGGGTAGCTCCTCAGGGTGGCCACCCCCTCTGGCCCCAGTGGTGGTGGTAGGGGCGGTGGCCAGGGCTGGCTGGGTTGGTGTGAGTGGGCTGGGTTGCTGCCGGGCACTGATGCTCAGCTCCTCCAGGGACAGCTCAGTGGGACGGCTCTCAGGGCCTCGGTCCCTTGGGGGACGGCTTGGCTGTGGTGGTGGTGCCCGTTCGGAGTCTGAGCAGCGAGCAGTGGCCTCACCTGTGTCCATGGGCTCAGTAGGCCCTGCCCGGGGGCTGTCCTTGTCCTTCCTCTCTCCGGCCTGGTCTGTGCTGTCTCCTGCCTCCATGGCCACAGGCCGGTGGTTGAGAGGGCCCACTTTGCCCCCTGGCTCAGCCCCTGGCCCTGAGCCATCAGCCAGAGGAGGCTTCTTGGAGTGGGGAAGGCCCTCTTGACTATCCTCGGGACTGGCCTTGTGGGGGACGTCAGTGGTCATCCTGGCTCCAGGGAGGCCACAGGCCTTGGGCCCTGGGCGTTCTGACCCCTACGAGAAAACCGAAGGTAAAAGACTGTGTCTTTGTGCTTCCACTACAACAAAGCACGCCTGGGTGTCAGGGGTCCCCATCTCAGGCCACTCTGGTCTGCCCATCAGCCAGTTCCCCAGGCTGGGCCTGGAGACTTGCCTGAGGAAGTCTCTCCCTTTCTGCTCCTCCAGCCTGGAGAGGGACTGATGGGGCACTGGAGGCGGTGCTGCTCCAGAATAGGCCTGGCTGGTACTCTGATGGCCTTCCTCTGAATGAGGGCACTAAGGCAGTCCTGGGTATCTTACAGGGAGGTAACCTGCCAGGGGCCACCATACATGCTTACTACAGAGCTGAATGCTATTCTGGGCTCTGATGTGCCCCTTATGCACAGCAGCCTGGGTGGAGTCTTAGGGGGCGCTACCCTGAGCCCCTGCACCATGGCCCAGCTAGTCCTACTGGGCAAAGGGCACTGCAGCAGCACTGCCCTGGCTCAGGTCCCTATGGCCCTTCCCGCTAGGGTGGTGACCTAACCTCGTAGGCCTCAGGTGCTTAGCTCTGAAAGGAAGCAAGGACTGTGCCTGCCTCAGAGGGTGAAAGGGGACTAGGTGTGCCCGATGCAATCCAAGGTTCCGCACAGCCCACCAGAAGCCCACCATGTGCTTCAGTATCAGGGCTGCTGCGACCCTGGGTTCGACCTGCCAGGTGGGGGTATACTGCTCAGGTAGCAGCCTCAGTGAGGCTTGCTACTGTCCCTCCCTGACCACAAGTCCCAGACAGGCCAGCACCTCACTGTCTGGCCACCTCCTTACTGTGCTGACCTTCTCCACCAGGGAGGCAGGAATGTGCTCCTTCACAGCTGGGGACACTGGGACCTGCCTCATGGCAGTTAAGTGAAGGGCCAGGGCGATTGCCTGGGAGAGGACAGTAGCCGCGGGCATACCTCTGCAAGCTCGCTCAGAGTGTCCTCCAGCACCTTCACAGTGAGGATGAAGGCCCGCTGTGCCAGGACCTGGCGGTCAGCATCTCGCAGATACTTCCTGCAGACACACAGGGGTGGCCGGAGAAGATAGCAGAGCCTCAGAGCCACATGGCACTGGCTGGTGGACCACACCCCTCCCTGCCCCGAGAACACCTGCTGGTCCCCTGGCCTCCCTCCTGCCTGGGTCCACTCTCTGGAAGCCTTCCCTGACCCCCCTACCTTGGCACCCCAGCATAGACTGTCCTGGGTCCTCCGGATCTGGCCGGGAGCCCTGGGAGCAGGGTTGGCAGGGCTAGGCCTAGCGAGAGCTGGGGGCCTCTGGCTTCCCTCTATAAAGCCTGTCTTCAGTGCACCCCAGACCCTGGCTGAAGGCCCCACCCCTGCTCCCACAGGTGAATGAGACGAGAGAAGGGAAAGCAGGGCAGGGCAGGGGCAGAGGACAGCGGTTGGCCCACCTGGGCCAGACCACGTCTCCCAGGATCCCCCACAACCCCTACAAGCGGTGGCTGCAGCAGATGTCCCTCAAGCCTACCCCTTCCCCTGTCTGGCAGAGGGATCCCTGGTTACCTGTTATCTGGCCTGTTATTACTTGCCTTCACCTGGGCGGGGGTAGGGGTGGAGGGAGTGGGGCAGGTATCATTTGGACACCTGTTTTCCCCACAACCTGACAGCACCCTGAAAGCCCCAAGCTAAAGGCAAGCAGAAGGAAAGGAAGGGTAACTTGTCTACAGGCTGTGTTCGCCCCAGGGTCCACAGGGCAAGGGTGTCATCTAGATAGTGGGACAGAGAAGCCCTTGAAAAGAAGGGCTGGTCTAGGCTCCCCAACCAGCAGAGAGACGCCCTGGGTGGGTGCACTCACGCCCTGAGCCACGATGGCACCAGCTGCCCTCAGGGCCAAGCGCACACCGGGCTGGACAGCTGAACTCACTTGCCCTGGTCTGGGGTCCGCTGCAGCATGGAGGACACCTTCAGCAGGGTGCTGTGGTCCCGGAGCTGGGCCAGCACCTTGAGCAGCAGCACAATAGAGCGGTTCATGTGCCAGGCGAAGCTGCCCGGCCGGTCGATCTCGTCCACGGGGATCCGCCAGATGCCCTGTGAGACGGACGGAAGAGGGCATGTGAGGGGGTTGCCGTGCCATGGGGAAGGGGAGTGTGACCACCCCAATCGACTTCCCCTGCAGATGGCGAAGAAGGATACGCGCACGCTGTCCTGCACTCCCTTCTTCTGAACGGCAGCGTGGCATGTATGCACTTGACCCGTCGCCTACAGGAAACATGCAGGTCGTGCCTAGTCAAATGCAACCCGTGGGGGAAACCCAGAACCTCAGCACCTCTGCATAGGTGCTGATTCAGCCATGGGACCAATTCCTAGAACGAAACTGACAGGTCAAGAGGTGGCCACCATGAACTTCTGGCAGCTGTGCTGGCCCCAACCACGTGCACTCCCCCAGAACAACGCCCAGAGACTGGAGGGCTGGGCTGAAAATGACGGGGAGCTCGCAGGATGCCCAGGTTCCCTCCACCCTGCCTTTGTCCGGTGTGCACTCCGCCTGGGACTCCCTCCTCCACCTCTCGGCCACCAACCTGTCTGAAGGCTGAGCTGGCGCAGGGCTGGCTCTGGGGAGCCCTGCCACCATCTCCCTCAGTCCGTGCTCAGCCCACTGCTGCACTGGGCACCCTGCTCATCAGCAGCTCTAGGTCTGGTTCCCTGCAGCACCTCCGCACCCAGCACAGGGTCTGAGACATACTCGGTCCAGTCAAGGCATAGTGGAGGAAAGGGGACCAAGGGGACTCAGGGGACCAAGGGAGCAAATTACAGGTGAACAGAAGCAAACCCAAGGCTGTGGGGCCTGGACTAGGATTTATGTCTCTGGGGCAGGACTCTGGGGGCCTGGAAGCAGGCAGGCTCACAGCTGGCTCCCTGCAGTCAACACCCTAGAGAGATTCCTGCCTAGAATGGAACAGGGCTATGAGCAATGCTGTCTCCTCCATCTGGGGCCCCTAGCAGGGTTCCCAGGGGGTGCCACTCCCAGGGCCTTATTCCCGTGGGTGCTCAGTGACTAACTCCAGGCTCTGGCAGTCCCAGGAGGGAAGTCAGGGCACCCCCAGCCCTGAGCCACTAGGCAAGAGAGGAGCCTAAAACCCATAACCCATAGCTCCAAGCCCCCATAGCCTCCACACTAGGTCACTGGGCTCACACTGGACACAACACCCCTACCTCCCGAGCAGGCTGGGGGTACCTGTGTGAAGGCTGGTAACCACCCTTCATCCCAGGCAGTGCCAAACAAGGCACCAGCTGCTTCCCAGCTTGGACCAAACCAGGAGGCTGAGGCCACGCTCACTCATGGCACAGACACCAACACTGTTGTTATCTTCCCACTGGGCCCAGGTGGCTTCTGCAGCAGCTCAGGAAAAGCTGCCACCTGAGAGGACAAGAGACCACTTTGAGCAACTGTCTGGGCAGTGTGGCTCTGACACCCTGGCCCCAGATGGACAGCAGTGGCTGAGAAGGTGCCATCTCTGTTGCCTGGCAGGCTTAGCGGTATAAGATTAAAGAAGAGCCTGGCTCTTCCATGGCACTGCTAACATCACCGTGTTCCTCACTACGGGCTCGCACAGCTATGCCAGGGAGGGCAAAGCTCAGGGATGAGCAGGGACTCCCTCAGGGTAACACAGCATGAGGGGCAGCCCCAGAGTTGGCCCCTCTCCATGCCCACAGCTCTGAGGACAGTCAAGACAAGCCCAACCAGCCCAGAGGGAAGCCCCCACCATCTGTTCCAGCCCTCTGCTGCTGGCCTCTGGCTCCTTCCCGCACCTAACAGCAGAGGGAGAAAGCCAGAAACACAGCCCGACCATGTGTGGAAACACCGCAGGCGTGTGCCCGGGCTGGTCCAAGGCCACAGGCCAAGTTGGGGAGCTGGGTGTGACCCCACCGCTCTCTTCCTTACGGCACAGAGGAGTGCACTCTGTTCTGCACTGTCAACCGTAAGGGTACAGAATGACCCTGCATTTCCGCTAAATGCCTCCTTATTCCCTGGCATCTGGGGTCAGAAGGTTTCTCTCAGCTGTCATATGAGCACCTGGAAGTGGAGGGTCTCCTGTTATTCTTCGGGGGGCAATCAGGGAGGACTAATGGAAGACTCACATTTGTTCCTCCAAATTGTGTTTGAGGGTGGCTGTGGGAGAAGGGTGCTGACTTCTCTGGACCTTGCCCTGGTAAGCGGCCCTGTTCCTCCCATGTCACCCCTGCCATCCACGTCAGTTGAGTCAGGGCACAGGCAGGGGTAGGGGAGGAGGTCTGAAGATAGGCCTGCCAGGGACTCGGGGTGAGCCTGGCTGTGGGGTGGGCAGAGGCAAGGGTCATGGGGGCCTCTGATATGGTGCCAATGCCTCAAGAGGCTCCAGGCACCTGGGGTACATGGTTCCCGATGCCTGGCCCCCACAACCTGACCAGTGGGCACCAACCTCGGCCTGCACATCTGGTGGGCACAGTATTTCCGGAGGTGGTCCATTTCATCCTCGATAAATTGTTAGAAAAGGTTTCTTGTGCTGTGCAAGGACCCCAGGATTGTTCCCACACCCCATCCCTCCCTGACACCCAAGCCTGCACTTTGTGCTCCTAACATTTCCACCCCAGCTTGGATCTCATCCTGCCTCTTCTTTCCACTCTTGCCCCTAATCCATCCACCTAGCTGGGCAAGGACAAGTTAGGAAAAAGAGCATGTGACTGCATCCTTCCTCTTATATCCTTGACAACTAGCTCCCTCACCTACCTCAGCTGCAGCCTGAGCCTCGCTGGCCTCTACACCCCTCCTCCCTTGACTCACCATGCCCACCCCCACCCTGTTACAGAGCCGTGAATTTTATGCTTCTTACTTTCTCAGGTGCCCTCTCACCTCCTCTACTCAGCCAGCTCTTCTGTGTCCTCTCAAACCTGGCTGTGATGTCATCTCCTCTCTGAAGCCCTCCTGGCTTGCTGCCCTCATAAATCTCTGGCAGGACCACTCAGGTTCAGGGGTAAGCCTGTGGCTGGGAATGCATCCTACATGGGGGCCGGTCTGTTTCAGCTCCAGGTCCCCAGGGATCAGACGTAAACCTAGCAGAGCAAGCAAGGTGCCCAGCTTCCTGTTTGCAGAAGCCTAGCTCTTCCATCTCCCCACCAGTCCCCTCATCCTGGAGATTTCCAGGGTAGGTGGGAAATAATTCCACTCACAGGGAAATGAACGCCCTTGAGAGCTCTGGGTGTGCACATGAGCCCTACACTGGGGGACAGGTGGGGGGGGGGCATTCCACCTTGCCGAAAGGCATGATGGCAAGTCAGCAACACACTCACTGAGGGCGGGCAGGACCTTGGGCTGCTTGGAGGCATACCCCTCTAGGCTCCTGATAGGACAAGGGCCAGCTCTCCCCTCTCTCCTGAAAAATGGCAGGGGGTGGGGGAGGGCAAGAAGGTGATGCCAGACACATTTGGCCCTCCGCAGGGTAGGTCAGATGACCACAGCATACTTGGCAGATGGTGGGGGGCATGGGTAGCACCCCTGCAGAGAGGGGATCCCAACTTGACCCCAAGTTCTAGAACCAAAGACCAAGGCCTCGTGGCCTTCCTGCCCAGGCATCTTCCTCACCCTGCTTGACCCCAAGTTCTAGAACCAAAGACACAGGGCAATTACCTGTTTAGTTTTTTTCTTGCAAGAGGGATGGGGATGTGCCAAAACAAGCCAGTAAGCATGCTAAACTAAACCTCTCTGGAGGACTCACTGCGTCACCCCCTGAAATGGGCCAACCTGGGACTGTGAGGGGTAGCCTGGCACCGCTAGCCCTACCGGCAATCAGGCGAAGGCAGGGGCTGTCATCTGCTCGGTGAAGCAAGGCAGTGCACAGATAAGACACCTTCCGGATGCACAGTGAGCAGGGATGGGGGCAGGGGTCTGCTTGCCACCTGCTCCCTGTCACACCATGGCACTGCTGGCCTGCCCACCTCACCCTCTGGAATTGCCTCTCCCACCCCTACCCTTCCTTTTGCCCCCATTCCTGATTCCCGGGATGATGCTCCCGGGCAGGCACTGACGAATCTGGTGGCTTCAGAGTTGCACAATCACGGACGTTTTCAAGCACACTTAGCTGGCTGAAACTGCTCACTGTGTAGGCGGGAACCCGAGGCCCACTGAGGGGCACTGCACCCCAAGCCCCATTGCTGGATGGCAGCCAAACCCGGAACGCATGTGGACGCCCTCTCATGTCCGGGCCAGTGGGTTACCTTCCACCAGCGACTGACTGACAAGCCTGGCTGAGCAGCCTCTGCACCCGCCGGACACATCTGTGATCACGCTGAGGGCAGAGCAGGGTCCCTATGCCTGAGAGCCAGACTCCCAAAGGGCTTCGGCCAATCCCTGAGGAGGGACAGGGCCAGGACACACCCGGTGAGGACAGGTCTACTTTGTAACCACGCATTCCAGGGCATGGTTTGGCGCCTTTCACATGAGGGCTCCCTATTAATCCATTTCCTTTCCAGATTCGTGCGCGCAGCCATAACATACCGCCACCTATTTCAGAAAGGATGGAAGACCACACAAATCAGGCAGAGTCCATAGAAAATCGGAAGGGAATCACAGACACCATAAGCCCTGGGGAGGTTCCTGCAGACATGCAGCTAGCCTCCAGGGACAGCTGGCCTGAAGGCGTGCAGCCACCAGGCAGAGTCATAAGCTGGCAGGGTGGCAAGTAAGCCAACAACTCTGCCTTCTGCCTAAGCAGGCAGTGCCGGGCTTCTGTGTTTGCAGCCAGGGCCCCCCCGATCCCAGCAGCCCCAAGACAAGTGGGACACTTCCCACACCCCCTACGGAGGAGAAGAAGCCAAAGCACACTCCCACATACTGCCCCTCAGGAGAAGACAGCCCTGTCATGCTGTGCCTGCTGTGAAGCCTCTCCGAGAACCAGGGAGCTCCCAGGGAGGGGACAGGCACCGGGCAAGGGATGTCTGCGCACGAGAGGGAGGGGTATGGCCAGGTCCCACCTGCAGCAGCAGGGGCCACATGCACAGGCCCCCGGGAGGGCGCCGGGGATATGCCAGGAGGCATCTGAGGGGGGAGGAGGAAGGGGCCTAGTGAGACGGGGGTGGGCAGCAGTGCCCGAGGGAAGGGGCAGCTGGGAGCAGCATGAGGGATGCTTGCACTCAGGGGCTGGAGAACTGGCCAAAGCAAGATTGCAGAGGAGTGAGGGCAGGAATAGGAGCCAGGGGCAGCAGGGACCTCATGAAGAGGGTCTGGGATGGGGATCACCCTTGAGGGAGGAAGGCAGCACTGGTGCCGGGCAGGACCCGGAGGGGCATGACTCAGGGCCTCTCCTACTTCTCCCCTGTACCCCACCGAGCTGCCCTCCTGTCCCGTGGCTCTGGCTGCACCTCAGGATTCCCTGTGCCAGAGCGCAGGCACACACTCATTCCTCCCTGGTATGATAACTGCTGGGAGAACTGTGGGCAGTTGGGGGCGCACAGCAGCAGCCTCAGAGCACTTAGAAACAGGGGACGGTGCTCCCAGCTCCACCCACATGCTGCTCCTCTGGGAGCATCTCAGCCGACCCTCAACCTGTCCAAGTGGTTCCAGGCTCCTGGCTGGCAGATGAGGTCACTGAGACAGACTATAACTACCTGAATAATTCATGGAGCCCCAGACTCTGGGATGAGAGCTTGATACAAGTTACCAAACCCTCCCAAGCCTTGAGACTTGGGCATCCTCCTGCTGCTCTTAAGGAAACAGAGCTTTAGGAGCTGAGCTCCACACTGTGGCAAGCCTGGGGGTTCATGGAGGGTGGGGCTGGCCAGCATGGTCGGGGGCCCCTGGAGACTTTCCTAGGTGAGCTGAGAGATGGGTTGGTGGAAGAGGTGGGGTGCTGCTGGGCCACCCTGCACTCTTGCCCATGAACACACTGTCCACTCACAAAGGGGGCTGGAAAGCAGGGTGAGGCTGATGCCTGGGGAGGAAGGCCACGAGGCCTTGGTCTCTGATCACCAAAATCTTGGCAGGTGGTGGTACCTCAGGGATGGAAAGCAGTTGCCCCCTTGTATAGAGCACTGCTCCTTGCTGCCAGGCTAAGGTCGTGCTCATTCCTAAGGCTCATGGTGTCTCCAGCACACCGTAGTCTGTTCTTCCTGGAGTGGCAGGGACTCCTCTCTCTCTCCAGATTCCTGATCAGCTGGCCAGTACACACCTCCCTTACTGCCTCAGTGTGGGCTGGAGGGCCTTGCCTATCCATACTCCTGGAGCCCTGTCTCTCTGCACACCAGCAGGGCTGCCAATACAGCTTCCTCCCATGGCTCAGAACCAACTCTGAGCTTGGCAGCCCAAATCCACAGATCCAGATACAGTTCTGATTCTCACAGTAGCTCCAACTGCCCTCTGAGGGGCTGTTGCTCAGGTCAATCTTGACAGTACACCACAAGGTCATTCTGGGGTTCCCAGATGCCCTTGTCACCTTCATGATCCCACTGGGGCCTCCTCTACTCCAAGGGCACAGGCAAAGGCTCCTCCAGGGAAGCAAGTGGCTCAGAAATGCCAAAGCAGAGAAGGCGGCAGGTGGGAGGTGTGGCCCAGTCAGACCCTCTGTTCCATCTAAACCACACTGAGACCCCGGGCATGGGCTTATCACTGAGTGGACAAGGCTCAGGCCATGGGGACTGGGTGTGGACTCTGATTCATCCCACACTCACACGGGCAGGGACTGTCCAAGTGTGTAATCAACCCACCCCTCATTTTCCAGAAGGGAAAAGTGAGTTCAGACAACCTGCCTGAAGCTATCCAGCAACCTGGTGTGGGACCAGACGCAGGGACCAGATTCCTCCTCTTTAGGTCTCTCTCCCCGCATCTTCGCTGAATGCTTACAAAGGTACAAAAGGTCAGCAATGTGATCTGTGATTTACATACTAGAAACAGAATCAGAGAACCAAGCAGTGATACAAAATCACTTCAGTTTTGAGCCAGGGCCTTTGAAGACCTGAGAAAACCCCCCTTGGAAGAGGAGGCTGGAACTGGAACACCTGCTGGCAGAGGATGGGGAGTGAGTGGCCTCTGAGTGCCTCAGAGACCTCATAACCTAGTCCCCTGAGCCCCTGTTTTGGACATGACCTCCAGCTCTGGAAGACCAGAAATCCGCTGGGTTCCTCTCGTCCCCTGCTGCCTTACCCATGGGACTCAGACATCCCTTCCCTACTCTGCTATTAGTGGAGTCATGCCCAGCTGCAGCACCTGTAAGGCTCAAGCAGGAGGACAGGAGAGAGTTACCACCCCTGGGAGCACCCAGAGAGGCCACAAAGGAGATGGCTTGGGTACCTTGGGGAAAAACTAAGCAGGGAAAGGCAGTGAGATGCCTCTCCCAGAGCACTGTGGGAGACTCAGAGGTACTCAGTCTGCTGAGGCAGCAGGCGGGCAGCTGGGCAGGTGGCTGGCTGGATCATCTCCAGTCCACCTTAGGCCGCTGCAGCCAGAGGGCTACATCTGCCTGGGGCCTTCTCAGGCCTCCCCTACCTGATCAGGGGCTGCGCACAGGGTGCTTATAAAGGCTAGCTCTTGAGATCAGTAGCCAGTCCCAAGGACCTGACTCCGAGATTGCCCTGCCACAGCCTCCTGGACTCTGAGCTGTCCAGGGGAGGGCAGGAGCAGCTGCGTCTCTCTTGCTTGCTGGCACCTCAGGCCCCTGGAACAGAGCTTAGCCTTCCAGTGGGGGAAGGGAAACCCTTCCACATGAGAGTCAAGCTAGGCAGACAGGGATGTGGGCCCATGGGCCTCCCTGAACAGCCTTCAGGAAAGGAATGCTCCAGGGCAAAGCCACAAATGCTTGCCTCCAAGTCCCCTCAATCTCTGTGCAGCTTTCAGGTGCCTCTGAGTGAGTCCCCAGCATGAACCAAGGCCTAAACAGGCTCTGGAGAATCTCTGCCCCAGGTGAATCCCCTTTGGGTGCTGGGGAGGCTCAACTCAGGAGTTGCTCCAGAGCGCCCACTGGGTTTCCCAGGGCAGATCAGCCTGGCGATTGTGCACAAAGGCAAGTGCATCCCAGGGGCCAGGGGTCCCGTGGATGGGTCAGGCACACCCACCGGACGGGGTCCCTGCTAGTGGGAGAGATAGACACACATCCATCCAGGGTGAGGGGAGAGGAGGACTGCTTGGTATGAGGAGTAATGGGCTAAGACGATAAGGACTTCGGGGAGTGGTATTCAGGGAAAGCGAGAGAAAAGCCAGGATGAAGCAGGAGCCAGAGGAGGAGCCTCTGTCAAATGGGGAGAAAATGGGCAACCCCCTAGGGTTGACCTTATTGCCTGGAGTATCCTGAGCAGGAGAACAAAGGAGGATGGAATTTTTTTCAACAGTTCGTAATTTTTATCTTAAGTTTTAATTCAGTAAACAGAACACCAATATCTTTTTGTATCACCAAAAATTCCTGTCATTGGGCACCTGGGTGGCTCAGTGGTTGAGCATCTGCCTTCGGCTCAGGTTGTGATCCCGGAGTCCTGGAATGGAGCCTGCTTCTCCCTCTGCCTGTGTCTCTGCCCCTCTCTCTGTGTCTCTCATGAATACATACATAAAATCTTACAAAAAAAAAAAAAAAAAAAAGAAAAGAAAAGAAAAGAAAAACAACCCAAACTCTTGTCATTTAAAATGACCACAGCACATCACCCCACCGGTGTACCCAAACCCACCCAGTCTCCTCCTGGTGGGCACCTGGGGCTGACTGAACAGCTTTCCCCACAGATCTTTTCTCTCTTTAGAATGGATACCCCAGAAGGAACAAAAGAGTAGGTGTGCAGCAGCAGGGCTTGGGCAGCTGACCTATGACAAGAAGTGTGTGGTGCTGGGGGGGTGGGGGGTGGGTCCATCATCCTGGGCCTTCCTAGTCCCCAGCTGGCCCTGACTGCCATGCCACAATATGACAAGTGAACAGGCCTCCCAGGGCTGCTCGGCCCCAACATTCCTATTCACAAAAAAACACAATGCTGTGAGCACCCAAAGGAGAATCCGTTCCCCAGGCAGAGGGATTCCTGCAGCACCCCCCCCCCCCCCGCCGCCGCCCCAGACATGGGTACAGTGGTGACTCAGCGCTCCAAGCAGGCGAGGGCGGGCAGCCTGCTGGCATCCCATTCCCAGGAGCAGTGGGCTCGGGGCTGTGGCAGCAGGCTGCTTCCAGATGAGGACCTGCTTTCATGCATGTGGCTGGAGCTGGAGAGAGCAAAGGAGCCCCTCAGTAGGGAGACGTGCTGGGGTAGATTAAGACCTCTCCCCTCAGAGAAGCAGAAAAACGTTCCACCGTCTAGCCTTAGCGAGGCAGCCCAACCAACGCCAAGCTGAGCCAGGACAGAATCTGGACCCTTGGCCCTCAGGTTTGGAGTAGTCTTGGGGAGTATATCAGCACCCTCTGAAGTCTTAGGGAGACACCTGTCGTGGGCAAACCCAATATGAGCCTCCTAAACGGCAAGACTACTTGGAGAGGGTGTGTAGGGCTGGACCTGGCAGCCGTGAGCCTCAGGGGCCAATGGTACTGACGGCGTGCCTGTCCCGCTTCTCCAGCACGGGATGTCAGTGCAGAGCGCACCACGAGACACTTGTTCAGAGCACACAGCCAGCATTGAGCTGAAACTACAGCAAAACTCAGACTACTCTGCCCTTCCCACTGCACCCCACTGGTCCCCATGACAGACAGGAGGAGGCTGGCAGGGCGGCCCCTGTCCCACAGCTGGCGCAGTAGCTCCATCTCCTTCAGGAGCCACCCTCCTCAGGACTCCTGAGGCCATGACTCCCCGTCTTCCTGGTGCCCTGAAGAGCTAAGGACCCTGCCCCTCGCACAGCACCTGGAGCCACTGTCCCGCTCCAGGCCTGAGGTAGGCTAGACTGAACACCCCTGGGGGCAGGAAGTCCTGCAGCTTCCACTGCGAACCCACCGGGCCGCCTCTCTGGCCGCAGGGCTGTACCGAAACCGCCAGGGGCGCCGTTGCCCTCACCCGCCCAGCGGTCCTGGCTGGGCTCCCGAGGGCAAGGGATTCCCCGCGCCATCCACAGGTAATGAGTCCCCGGCACAGGCAGGGGCCGGGGAAGCCTGCAATTTGCTGCAGCTGGCGCTCGCCCGCTCGCAGCCTCTTCTGCTAAATGAGACGTCGCACGCCGGGTCCCCAGAACCGCCGGCTGCCCCTCCCCTCCCCCGCCCCGGGGAAACGCAGAAACGACAAACAACTAAGTGCGCGGGGGGAGCCCGGCCCGGCCCCTCCACCGCGGCCCCACCTGCGTGCGCCGCGCCCCGCCGCGCCCCGCCCCGCCGCGCCCCGCCGCGCGCCCCTCTGCCGCGGGGCAGGGTCCTGGCCCCGCTCGGCCCGAGCAGGCTGGGCGCTCCGGGACCGCGGCACCGTCCTCCCGCCCCCGCACGGCAGCTATTTATAGCCGGGGAAGCACCGCGCCCGGGCGCCGCTGCCCGCCCGGCCCGCCCGCTCACCATCCCCGGAGCGGCCGGCGCTGCTCCTCCTCGGCGCCGCCCGCCGCGAAGTTGCTCGGGCCGGCGGCGGGAGAGCGGCTCTGGCTTTCGCTTTCGCGCGGCGCACACCCCCGCGCGCCGGCTCGCGGCCCCGGGCCGGGCCGGGCCGGGCTGGGCTGGGCCGGGCCGGGCCGGGCCGGGCCGGGCCGGGCCGGGCGGCACTCGCCCGGGGCTCGCTGCGCGGGTGCGAGCGCGGGCTCCGCCGGTGCCCGCTGCCCGCCGCCGCCCCCGCCGCCGGCCGCCCACCTGACGCTGTGCAGGGCGCCAGCCCCGGGGCATCGGGCGCCGCGGCCCCCGCCGGCGACTTCCTCCGCCACGGCGCCCGGGAAACCACGGCCCGCGGGCTTCCTGCTGCGCCTGGCGGGCCGGGGCCGGGGCCGGGGGCCGGGGGCCGGGGCGGCGGGGGGGCGCGGGGCCGCGCGAGCCGGCCCGGGGAGGGCTGGGCAGCAGCCTCGGGACGCGGGCAGCCGGCGGGCGGAGGAGGAGAGGCGGCCGCGGCCCCCGCCCCGGCCCCCGCCCCCGCCCCGGCCCCGGCCCCCGCCCCCGCCCCGGCCCCGGCCAAGTTCCTACCCGCCGGCTCCGCCGTGGCATCTGTGCAGCGGAGCTAGGGCGGGCGCCGGGCCATGGCCGCGGAGGCTCGTTCGCTCGCGGCGGGCCGGGGCGGGGCGGGCAGAGCCGGACGGGGCGCGGGCACTCGCTCCCTCGCTCCCTCGCTCGCCTGGAAGCGGGCCCAGCAACGCCGCTGACTTTTGCGGCCAATCCTCGCAGGTTCCCGGCCCGGTGCGCGCCGGCGGCCGGCGGCGGCTGCCCACGCGGCGAGGCGGCTGCGGGTCCCGGACCAGGCGGTGGAGGGGCGGCAGGGAGTGCGGGCGGCCGCGGCAGCCGTGCGCGGCGCCCCCTGGAGTTGTGCCAGGCGAGGGCCGTGTGGAGGGCAGAGGAGTGGGTGTGTGGGGACACGCACCACACTGAGCTGTGCTTGGATCCCGCGGGGCAGTGAGAGGTGGAGTAAAGACTTTCCCACCGACATCCTGGGGGGGGAGGGCAGAGCAGAGATGCCACTGCGGTCCCCCAGTGGGCTCTGCAGCTGGCAGGGGCCCCGTTTCCCAGTTGGGCTGTGGAGGCTGAGCCTGGAGAAGGCCCGGGGTCAAGGTGGTGGGAGTAGCCAGGCTGGGCAGAAGCAGGGTGGGCTCAGGATGCCCTCTCAGACTCTCTTCCAAGAAAGGCAGTAGCACCCCTCCCTCTCAGCACAGGGCAGCCTGGAAGGCTGAGGAGGAGTATGAGGAATGGGCTCAGAGAGAAGAGCCTCACCCAAGAACATAGCACCATGCCCCCAGCACCCACAGCTCCAGTCTGCACACAGCACTGTGGGGCACGCTGCTCCAGAACTGCCCACCATCCACCAGCAGCTCCTCCCTGGTGAGGAGAGGGGAGGCCAAGCAAAGGCAGGGGCAGTGGATGGAGAGATACTGCACCAAGCCCTGGCCCGCCCCCACAGGCACCCCCTCCCGGCTCCCCAAGCTTCTCTCTCACCACCTCAGTGCCATGAGTTCCTTGCTTCCTCCTCCCTCCCCACACACCCAGAGGCCTCAGATCCACCTGGCCCCTATTCTGGTAACAGTTGTCCTGGTGCCATCTCCCTGAGCCAGCTTGTTTCCACCTATCCTACACTTAGGCTAGTTTCTGCCCACTAGTGTTCCCAGTCTTCTGTGTGCCCCTGCCAGGTGCCCTTAGTCTAAATGGGCTCAGGTCCAACCTACCCCTTCAGCCAGAGGGATGTCACACTCTCTGTCCTCCCTCCCTCCTGGAGGAAGGGGGTGGCCACAGAGGCAGTATCTGGGCACCCCCTGGAGGACCACTACTCCCTGCCAGGCACTGGAGGAACTAGGCTCTGGTTCTGGGGGTCATTCACTTGCAGGGAGACAAGCATGACCACAAGCCACCCCAGGGTTATGTGAGGACAAGGGTTTCCCAACCGAGTGCTCGCCACAGGTCGAGTCTCAGAGGAGTTCTAAATCTGCATGGCACCTAAGTCACAACAGCTCCTTGCCATCTACACGCAGATCATCACTTGACACTCGTGTGAGGAAAGGTTCAGCAAGGTTGGACACTCGTTCAGAGTCACACAGCCACAAGGTCAGTATGGCCAGAGCTGGGTGACTCCTCTTGGCTGTACGGAAGGCTGGAGCAGACAAGTGGCACTTGTGCCTTGCACAGTTTATGATCTCACTTCATACTTTATCCACTTCCTGTAAGACAGAGTCAGACTACAGGAGGCTGAGAACATGTGCTCATCACACCTAGGCCAGGAAGAAACTGTGTTGAGTATGTCGTTCTCTGGAAACCAGCCCTTGTGGAGCTTGCACAAGCACATTGAGGCCCAGGGTGGGCTGGGGCAGCCTGGCGTCCTGTGGTCTTGGCTGTCATAGCAGGAGGGAGGCCCGTAATGCATGAGGGGGGCTCAGGGGTTCTGTGCCAGGCCCCTGCCCAACAAAGTCTCTGGGGGAGAGACTAGCCTGAGACAATGTGTGCTCCCAGGGATCTCCAGCTTCCTTGGCCCTGCCCTGGGCACCTCACGGTACCCCAGCTCCCTGGGCCCTGGTTTGTGCAAGCCTTCTCCAGAGCGCCATGACGTGGGCATTCCATCTCTAGCTGAAAGACCACGGCACTAAGGCCCAGAATTGGGAGGTGGGAATCACTCTCCCGGAGCCCCCAGGAGGAAGCATTCCTGTGCACACTGGAAGCCCCCTATGACAGGGGACCCTGGTGGGCCTGCATCATCTGATTTCTTCCTCAAGAATCCTATGAGCCTAAAAGAGCCTTGTGCCCCTTCTGAGACTTAGAGCCCTACGCAGGAGAGCCCCATGGGTCCTAATTGCCCACAGAGTACCTGGACATGCAGCCCAGAGGCCTCTGACGGCTGCTATCTGGGGAGGACAGCAGCTCATCAACCTCAGGGCCACCCCTGAAAGCCTGGGGGCTCCTGCAGCACTCTGCCAGCCTCAGGGGCCCAGGAGGCCAGGCCACCCTGACCATGCTCACCCAGAGTCTGGCAGGAGGCCCAGTGAGCAGGGAGAGGCTGGTTTAATCTGTGGGCCGCCTACTCTGGGTCGATCCTGGGGATCAGGGTGCCCCTGCCACCACCTGTCTGGGTGTTCGAAGGTCACGGTCCAGCCTGTCCATGGAGAAGGATTGATGTTAGAAGTGGATATGCTGGCCCTGGGCTGCATGTAGGCCCAAGCCTCCTCAGCCTTGGGGCAAGAGGAGCCCCATGCCATCAGGGTGCGCCACTGCCTTTCCAAGGGATGTCTGACCTTGACACTCCAGAGCAAACTGTGACGATTGATCGGAAGAAAACAAAAGTCCTGAGCACATTGCCCGGTCACTACAGAGACTTTCCCAGGCAGACCCCTCTCCCCATTCCAGCTCCAGGACAGTTGGGTCACCATGGAGAGGATGATGGTGGCAAGGGCAATAGGTAGGTGGCCCTGAGAGCCACCTCCCCACTCCTGGCCCAAGGACCCCAGTTAAGTGCTGACCCATCACATCTCCAGCTGCTGTACACCCAGTGGGGAGGCAGACTGGCCAGGGCTTCATCCATTTCCACATTGGGAAGTTGGGCAGCCAATATTCCTCTTTGCAGCCCTGTCTAGGGCTCCCCCCACCCTGTGCTGGCTGGCCACGTTTATTCTCTATACCACAGTCATTTCTAAAATGCAAACTATTCGCTGCCCTTAGGATAAAGGCCTGGCCTCTCCTGAAGCACATGCACTCCCATGAGTGGCTGTAGAGAGCAAAAGGTGAGCTGGCTCTCCAGGAGCCCAGGGATGGTCACCAAGGCCAGAGGAACTAGAGAAAGCAAAACGGAATGCCTGTGGCCTTGTCTGTGTGAGTAGCTCCTAGTAGGAGCATATTGGGTGAGGAGGAGGGTGAGCAAGGCAAAGTCTGAACTGTCTCATGGTGTCAGTGTTGAGTGAGGAGCCATAGAGAAGGCCAGGAAACACTGGCCTGTGGGGCAGATGCTGTCATCCTGTTACCAAGTAGAAAGGAAGACATGTACCCAGGTGTGGAACCCAGACCAATAGGTGAATGTGTGTATGTCCCCAAGTGTCTGCCTCACCATGTCCCACCCTGGGGCAGACCAACAGAGAGGGCAGGTGGGCACTATTCATCCTCTCCTGGTCACTTTCGAGTCACCATAGCAGTGCAGCCCCCCAGAGTGGTAACCACAGCCTTCTCTGGAAATAGGCGCTTGGCCTTTGGCTCACGTGGCAAGTGAAGGTAGGCACTCCACAGCAGAGGTGGGTTCCGGGCCCAGTGAAGCCAGTTAGATCCTAGAGCTGGGCTAATGCCCCACGTGCTGCCAGCTGAGCTCCACAGACCATGCGGCCCTGGCAGCCCCCTGCAGCCATCTCTTCTCAAGGCCTGAGCCAACGCAGACCTGCAGGTCACTCTTGGTTCTTTTCTGCTAGCTGTGACCTTAGTCCCCACTTGACATAACCCCATCTTCCTCCTGGGCTGAGTCCAATGCTGCCTTTAGGTGGCAAGAATGTTTCTGGGGTTAACAGTCCCAACCCTCAGCCTTGGGGTTTTGAGCTGCCAACTGGTTTGGAGGTACAAGGCTTACTGCTGCTTATCTGTCTCCCTGCTATGGGACACTGGCTCTGTGTGATCTGTGCCTGGGCAGTCTCTCTGCCAAGAGCATGCCAGCCTGAGATGCTGGGCCTTCCAGTCTCACGCTAGCCAGCTTCCTCCCCGCCCCCGCCCCCCGCCCCCGACTGCTCAGACAGTGAAACGTGCCTCTCCTCCCCCAGGAATACAGACCCCCAGCTACAACCCCGCTTTATTCCCGTATGCCAAAGCTTCTGGTACTCAGAAATTCTTTAGACTGTGCTCTATGGCTGCAAGGTGTCTTTGATGTCCTTGAATCCAGCTGTTTGGCCTGAATGCCCATAAGTGAGGATACAGTGGTAGGGAAAAGGGAAATGACATGCCTAGGAAAACAGCCTGGCTGAGGTGGGCAGGGCTCGATGCAAGAATCCCTGCCCCTCAGGCTAGGACAGGGACCAGCATGTAGGCCTCTGGCATGCATACATTCCTGCCCGTGCCTAAGCAAGAGGGAAATGCCATGTCCACATCCCCAGTCACTATGAGGCAGACATGGATGCCAGGGCTCTCATGGACAGGGACTGATGCAGCCACAGTCCACATCCACTTAGCTTCCCCGGCGCTTCCAGCCCAGCCAGCTTGGGAATCCAGAGCAGGGGTGGCCACAGAGGGACAGAAACAAGGATGAAGCAAAGAGGCAGGCAGCTTCCTGAGGAAGACACAGTGGCCTCTGGGCCGGGTGCTGCTAGACAGTGATCTCCCCACACAGGGGAACAGAACGCAGGAGAGACAGGTGGGGGGCCTGGGACATCGGGGACAGACAATGGGACCCCACGTGGAGAGGCCTCTGTGGAGAGAGAAGGGTCCCAGGCAGGGCAGAGAAGGGAGGCCAGCAGGTGGTGAGGCCTCTCGGGGCAAGCTGGGTCTTTGGATATGATTGAGGGGGACCATGAGTACCTCCTTGGAGTGAGAAGACACTCCTCTGAGCCCACCCCCATGTCAGGGCTGGTAATGAGAGCCCGCGTCCAAGGTTCTAGAATCGCCCACTCTTTGGAGGACTGCTGAGCTGCTTCTGCTTCATCTCAGGAGGGAAGCCTGCATCCTAGAAAAGCCATGTCTGACATGCACACTGAGAAAACTAGGACAGTCTATCTATCGTCTGACCCCAGGCTCCTAATAAATGGCCTTTGTGGGCTTGGGAGGTTGGGGGTGGGAGGGGGCAGCTCTGGCTCCTCTGGCTGGGCTGCTAAGTGAGAGGGAGTGATAGGAACCTCGGCAGGGCCAGGTTTAAGGCTGAAGTGGCTGTGGTAGACGTGGACCATGCCAGGTTTCTTCCCTGGATGGCCCCCACAGGATCCTCGTGCAGGGAAAGGCCGAGCTGAACAGTGGACAGGGGTGAGCAGACACCAGCCACAAGACAGAGGCAAAGTCCTAGCAAAGCTGGCACCTCCATGGGCATTTGGGCTCCCAAGCAGGCCTCCACTTTCTTCTGCCTCATAACAGCCACAGGCAGAAACCCCTCCAACCTTGTATATAGCATCAGAAGGGGAACAAACTCATCCAGACTCTCCCTGCAGAGCAGCACTCAGTCCCCAGTCTACAGAGGTGCCCCCAAAGCAGAACACATTTGAGATGTGACCAGAAGACACGAACCAGGCACAGCACCCCTTCCCTCTCTGGAGTGATGTGTAATCTCTGTGATGGCACTGAGGCCTCCCACTCTGCTGTGAGGGGATGGGACAGGGCTCTATCCCTTTGGAGTGGGGTCACCTGTTCAGAGTAGCTCCCACTCATGCAGGATGCTCCTGCTGGCCCACAGAAGGTCGAAGCCCAAATGCAGCACCCTTCTGGGAGCTGAGCCACACCAAGCTGCAGGGGACATGTGTCTTACTCCTCTGTAGCCAGAACAACACTCCTCCAGACTCCCCTCTGACACTCCCTACACAACACTCTCCCTAACCTCTGTAGCCCCCAGGCCCTTCTCCAGGCCTTCCATCTGAGCTAAACAGCCCACTGCTCTGAGAGCTCCCTACTTGACCACGGCACTGCAACTGGGACCTCCTGCAGTGGGTGCCGCACTGCCACAGGACAGAGCCAGCCTGCTGACCAGGGATACAGATGGCCTTCAGGGCAGACCCAATCTACCTTCTCCACCACGGCCTGCCCTGAGCTGTGAGGACCCTTACACTGCCTCCCTCGGTTCTCTGTCCTGGAACACCTTCTCCCTGGTCTGACAATCTGGCCAATTTCAAGGTCAGTCCAGGCTTCCAGAAGTGTTCCTGACCACCTGCCCCCCTTCCACTTGGTGAGGCTAGTAGATACCCCTCCCCTGCACCCACAGCACCCTGAGACTCACAAAGTAGTGAGTCAGGGTGCCCAGGCCAAGTGCTGGGGTGGGATGCTGACAACCAACCTCACATGGAAGTGAAGTTGCAGTGGGCACAAGTTCCTGTGCTCCTGAACATGGCTATCTCTTGTCACCCAGGAGAGGGCTCCTCATCTCCAGCCCTAGGGGGCCAGCCTTCCATTTCAAAGGCCTCCACAGCACCGCCTCATTGGTTTTTGCATGCCCCCACGGCCAAACCAGGCTCATTTCCCACCTGTGAGGAGCTTGGGCTCGAGCCTCAGCCACACCATAGCCTGGAGCCTAAGGAGCCCCACCTTCCAACTAGGTCCACCTGAGTCTGCCTTTGGGAATTAAGCCCAGCACTGACCTGACGGGGCTGAGGTGGCCAGGACCCGAGAGATGCTCTTACTGCAGGGGGTTCCCTGTGGCCGGGGCTGGGTGGGCCTCCCCTGTAGCCCAGCGTTGGCCCTTACTTGTACTTGTCCTACATGGGAAGTTGGGGGAGTGGTGTGTGGCTGGACAGAACCTGAGAGTCTGTGCTGCTGCAGGTGATGGGCTAGAGTTCACGGGCAAGTTCCCTCTGCTCTGACATACCCTGATTGTAGATTTCTTATACATATTTAGAGATCAGCATTTCAAAATATGTTTTTAATCAACTAAATTCCTGTACTTCCTTCAAGGGGCCTTGCCAATTGGCTCCAATCCATCTCACCTTCTCCTCCACTGGCCCTAGTGAGCCGATACCCGTGTGCCTTATGTCATCTGGGTCCCTTCCCCCCCAGCTCCCTCCTCCTGTGGGGACCCTCTTCTGGGCACAATGTCCATGGGGCACATGGCAGGCAGTACAGTTATAACCTCCTGAGGTAGGTCTTATCAGCCCACTTTGCAGATGAAGAAACAGCCTCACAAAATCTAGCTGGCTTGCCTAGAACCACCCAGCTGTATGGGTGGAGCCAGGCATGGAGCAGGAACAGGGCCTGGGCCTGCCCTTGTGAGGGAGTCCTTGCTTTGCCCCCAGGGGCACTAGTGGCCACAGCCTGTCACCATGGAAACCAGGCAGGGACTCCAGGAGCTGGAGCTCTGGTTTGGATTTTAAACCCAATGCTGCTCTCTCAGAAGCAACTTGGTCAAACTTTCCAAAGAGGAAAAGTGGAAATGAAGGGGGGCTGAAGGAGGAGGAGGGGGAGGAGACAAATTCCCAGACTGAAGGCCTGGCCACTGTGCTTGGGAAGCCTCCTCTGGGCTACCAGAATGGTGGCAGGGCAGGGACCCGCAGCCTCCCTGGGGTTCCTGCCCCTCCTTCCTGGGAACTTGGGCAGGGCGGGCAGGAGAGAGGGAGTGTGGCTGCAGCAGGTGGCACCCAGCCCTTCCTGTATGCTGGAGAGGCCCTTTCATGTGTCCCAGTGGGGTGTGTGAGAAGGCGTTCTTTTGGAAAATGGGCTGGAAAACCACTGACCTCACCCACTGGCCCACCTTTGAGATGGGGAGACTGAGGTCAGCAGGGACCAGGACCAGGAAGTCAACAGCCCAACTGCACTCTCAGGGCAGGGCAGCATGCACCTGACCCAGAGTGGGGTGCACAGGAAGGCAAGTGAGTCAGGCATGTGGTATCTCCCGTCCCAGCCATGCTCTGGGCCCTGCCTGCCATCCACAAGCCCTGGCCACACGTGCAGAGGCTTCTGGCCAGAGGGCCCTGTACAGGGCAACCTCACCATCATACACAGTAGAAGATGGGAGACCTCAGACAGAGTGTGACATTCACCCCTGGGGCTTAAGGGCAACCAGGGACCCTCAGAGAGCTTCAGGCAGGCCCACGCTCACAAGAATCCATCCCAAGCGAAACCTGGTGGCTTTGCCATTGGATGTACTCTTTTAGGGGAGCATCTCTGGGCCCCTCACTCGGGCTCCTATGGCCAATGCCCATCACCTCACGAAAGCCATCCTCCTAGCTGCCACTCTAGCTTAGGCTGTCTCAGAGTGGTCAAAGGCTGTGAGAAGCTCACCCCCTGAACCCCCAAGCTCCCCTGACGGTACCAATGACCAGTCTGGAGGGACACCCAGGAAGCCTTGGTGAGGAAGGGGAGGCAAATGGGCAGGGAGTAGATGCCAGAGGGCAGCAGCCATGGGCACAGCTCTGGGGGAGGGCAGGCAAAGGCCAGCAAATACATCCTGCCCTCCCTTCTGTCCCCACCCCTGCTGCAAGATCCCTTTGGGACCCACGGCTGCTATCCATACCTGCCACCTCCCACATCTGGAATCCTCCCTGGTAGGGGGCTGCTATTGTTTCCTGTTTTTATCATCGGGTAGATTTCTGGGAAGCAGAATGGGAATGCTACATGGTGACAACAGCCCACCACTGTTGCAGAGAGGTCCAGGCAGGGCATGGGTCTCTCCTGTGACCTGGGGCCCCTGTTTACTTGCCCAGGACAGGGAACTCATATACTCTGGTAGTCGTCAGGCCGAGAAAAGGCCACATCTGGACTCCCTGGGGCTCAGATATGTGACTTGTGGCTACCTCAATACAGGGTTGGGACCACAAGGCTCTCAAGTATAAGTGCTGGATGCTCGCATCTTCCATCTTAGAGATGAAGAGATTGAGTCTGAGCAGTCATGTCCCACCCCAGTAGAGAACACAGTACTTCCATACCCTGGCTCAGTCAGCGGGTATGCCAGGCCCACAGGGGCAGCACCATGGCAGGAAGCAGAGCCCTGGGCTCAGCCCTTATGCCCCCACTCCCTGACCCAGGGCCCTCGGGCTTGCCACCTCTGGTTCCTCATCTGCAAACAGGGTTATGCAGCACCCTTCTCCTACAAGGTTTGGATGGGGCCAACTGGTCAGAGCCTGGAAAGCAGAATGTAGCCCAGGACAGAGCAGTCATATCTGCAGGTGCCTTCCTGTCTGCCCTGGGCACCATGGTCAACAGCGTGGGCTGTGCTTGGGCTTTTATCTGCAACCTTGCCAGGCTGGATATGGATGGGTTGGTGGGTAGGGGGACAGGGAGAGGTCTGAGCTCTTGGATGCCAGGCTCTGTGGAGTGGGAATCTTTTCAGGCTGAGTGATGCTGTGTCCATACTGCCATTGTCCTCAGCCTGCTCATCATGAGATGGGGACCATGAGGTTGCAGGGAGGAAAAATGAAGGAAGTGCCTGCCACCCCTGAGATTCCCTGAGTCCATAGAAGCAAGCCCTGTGGCCTCCCTCCCCTCCCTGGGAGAGGCCCACTAACTGACATTTTTCCCAACCTTTTATCTTTCCATCAGGCCATACCCACCAATTGGCCCCCTGCAGCCTGGGGATGGGAGCACAGGGAGGACCTGCCAGGGATGCCCTGAGGTGGGGTGCCTTTAGCTTCAGCAGTCAGAGTCCTCCCTCAGGCTCTCCTCTCACTCCTAGCCATCCTCAGGCGGTCTGAGTGGGCTGCCTGGCCTGTTTGGCTTTCCAAAGCCTTGCTGAGACCTGGGCCTCCTCCCAGAAGTGCGCCTCCCCCTCCTGCCTTCAGCACCGTGGTGCTGCTCCTCCAGATGGTGTGCCTGGGCCTGGGACAGTGTCCCGGGCGGGTAAAGCTCAGAACTCTCTGCCCTGGCTGAGACAGTTATGTACAGTGCCTCCGGAAGATACAGCAGAGACATGTATCCAAGAGCAAGTCTTTAAAAAATAACGTGCAGTGGGAAAAGTCTACACTGGAAAATGTTCTTCTCTTCAGGAATGTTAAACAGCAAGCTCCTGACTGAGCACCCCCAGTGGCTGGGTGGAGGGGGCTGTGGGCTGAGGTCAGTGCTGGATGTGTACACAATCACTGCCGTCCCCATGAGGCTGGCCAGAAACTCTGGCGTGGAAGCTGGCCCACAGGATGTGGGTCCCAGGCCTGGGCTCCAATCTGGGCTCTGCTACTTGCTGGCTATGTGGCCCAGGGCAAGTCATAGCTGTGCTATCTGCAAGGGTCTCTGCACTCCCCGCCCCCCCCCCCCCACCGGACTATCTTGTGTAGAATCACAAATGCCAAGGGCTTAAACATACCTCTCCCTCTGCCTAAGCATCCTGGCACTGCCACACCCATGAATACATATCTGGAGATGGAAATTGTCTCCAATGGCCAAAAAAGACTGCACATTAGAGGATGACCATCTAGGCTGCTTACATATGATTGCGGGTGGTTTTTTAAAAATTCTAGCTGTCGGGGCACCCGGGTGGCTCAGTGATTGAACGTCTGCCTTCAGCTCAAGGTGTGATCCCGAGGTCTTGGGATCAAGTCCCACATTGGGCTCCCTTCCGGGAGCCTACTTCTCCCTCTGCCTGTATCTCTGCCTCTCTGTGTTTCTCATGAATAAACAAATAAAATCTTAAAAACAAAACAAAACTCCAGCTGTGAATGAGGGCGGCTGGGCTTGGGCAGGGATTGATGACTGCTGTGGTCCTGTCAGGGTAGGGGCCTGGGTGTCCTGGGCCTTGTCCCCCCTGCCCCACTGCATGCCGGCCCCTGGGGCTGGTACACTCCGCAGCTTCTCAGGTGGGAACCAGCCCCTCTCCACCAGTCACCTCTTAGGCTCACACAGTCCCCATGGACAGTGAGACAGGGATATGGACAGAAGGCCTAGAGTACCTGTTCCAGGCTGAACCTGGGTCTAGCAAGCCAGAAGCTGTGAAGTTCAATAGAACTTGCAGAGCCCAGGACATGGGAAGGAAGGAGAACCCGGGGATAAGCTAAGAAGCCACACAAGTTTGCTAACCTTTTTAAGACTCTTAAAAACTGGACCTTTTTTCCCTGGAGAACTTGAAGTGAATCTTTTGTTTACTTTTGCAACTGGCCCATAGATCATCTCAACAATGCTAAAAATAGCACCACTGCAGCAATTCTACTACAGTCAAGGAGCTCAGATTTCCTCAATTTAAACTTTTCCCTTCTTTTCTGTTTTCTAATTCCCACTGTGATGTGACTTCGTTTCCCTTAACCCCAACAACGGCGCTGCTGTGCAGCTCCAGGGATCTCAGTGAGGAAGAAGGGGAGGCCAGGCCACCTGCCAGTCACTTCTGTTGAGAGCAGGGTCAGGAGCAGAGCCAATCCCCATTCCTCACTGGCCGGGTGGGATATCCACAGCCACATGGGGCCTTGGTACCACAGGGAAGAGGAGAGCCACAGTGAACTCCCAGATAATTTTTCTGAGAATCTGATATGTGTGCATAGGAAGAAGTGGGATGACGAGCAGTGGCCCTTCAGTGGCATCCTGGCGTCCCTCATGCACACACAGACGCAAGGCCCACACCATACCAGGTAGAAGTGTACAGGACCATGGACCTGGTACACCAGAGCAGAGCTGAGCTCCAGCCCACCCCTGCTGCACCCCACCATGCTTCCTGTCCTCACGGCCCCGCCTAGCATCCCACTGGTCTGAGGGGGCCCTGTGTCCCTCCTCTGCCTATCTCTAGGGCCCATCCACTGGCTGCCATTTCCACCACCCTGACTAGGTTTGGAATGCCTGGGTTCGGGCTTAGGTGTGGACTTGCAGGGTAACTAAGCCTCGGTGTACTCATCTGTAAGGCAGGGATAATGGTACTGCCTACATTTCATGGGTTACAAGGATTCAGTGAGCTGTCGTGTGTAGTGGAGTCTCACAGAATAGCAGGTTGGCAGCGCTGTGGGCCCTGACCCAGCCTGGCCCCTCCAGTATATCATGTTACCAAGTGTGACATCTTGAAGATCTCCTCCATCCTAGCCCCTCTGCCCTATAAGGAAGTCCACCCTCTGCACCTGGCCCAGCTGGCAACACTGCAGGCATATGGCACTCACCTGATGCCCACAATGGCTCACATCTCCCCTTGCTCAGAAGCCCGCCGAGCAGGCACCTCCTCCAATGTCACCTCCTCTGCCTTTTTCCCACTGTCAGCTCACCCTCAGATTCTGAGGTCTCAGCTCTAGGAAGGGTAGGGGTTTATTTAGGCCCGAGGGTCTCGAAGAGCACGTGTGCAAAAGTGACTGCAGTGATGGGGCTCAGGCAGGTCCTGACACCTGCTGGAAGAGACCAGCCTACAGCAGGGCTTGGTGGGTGTGTGTCAAGGAGAGGTGGGGTAAACTTGGGAGGGCTGAGCTGGGAAGTGACCCTGTAAGGGGACCACAGAAGGAAGCCCTTACTGCATGCAAAATGACCCTCATCCAGTATGTTTTCAGATACTGAGGGAGGCACTAAAGCCAAAGCCCTGGGGGCATGGGAGGCAATGATAACCAGGTGAGGTTCCAAAAGGGGGAGCAAAGGGTGGCAGGACCAACATCTGGCTTGAACAAATCCACCCTTGCCCTCACATCCTCACGATCCTTCCCCATCTAGCCAGTCCTACCCAAAACCACTGTGAGCTCTGGGCTCCCACAGCCTTTGTTCACTAGCTGACCTCCCCTGGGGAATCTGGACGCCCCCCCCCCCCCAAGAAGGGGCCTCTATAATGGCTTGAAGGAAGACAAAATGGGCCATAAGGTGACAAAGAGCCATGCAGAGAGTGCCTAAATACCAGGAGGCCTCAGAGCAAGGGAGAGGCAAAGGACTCTATCCCCTGAAGGAGGGGGCAGAGACACAGGACACAGTCTGCCACTGCCCACAGCAGGCATCACTAATGGAGCAGAGAGAGCCTGGATGCTAAAGGAGCTGGTCATGGAGTGGGACAGACCTGGCTTTGAACTCCAGCCGGGCCACTTGCTAGCTATGTGATCTTGGGTTACCCCCTGGGCTTCCGTATACTGTTCAAAGAGGGGAGACGGAACCATCTCTGCAGCAACCCCCCGCCTTTCCCCTGTCGCATGACTGCTGACAAGTTCGGATGTAGAAGCATACCCCACAAATGTGCCATCCTTCCCCAATACCCAGAGCAAGCACATCAGCTGGGGAATGGCCTATGAACAGGACCTAAAAACAGGGTCACAAGCTCTGCTGTCCAACAGGGGAAGCCAGGTCAGCCTGGTGGGCCAAGGATAGAAAAGGGCTTTTGATTTTGACAGCCTATGGCACCTGCTGGTGTCAACTTCCCCATCTGTACAATGGGGATAATAATAGTATCTAAGCCACTCACACATGCTGTGGAGGATCAAAAGCAGCACCCCAAATAAAGCCCCCAGTGAGTGCCTGAAAATGGGGCCAGTCTTGCCATCGCTGCCATGGCCAGGCTGGGCACAGATGTCCTGGCACTGTGGCAACAGTGGCAGCCTCCACTGTTATTGTGCTCTGCTTCAGGAGCCCCAGCTCCTGGGTGGAGCTGGGCAGGGATTGTCTGCCATAGACAGGTGGCCCAATTCAGTCATGCCTACACAGGCCCAATGTCTATGTGAGCCAACAGTGCAATCCTGGCCCCCAGGGATGGCCCTGGCCTCTACCATGGCCCAGCTACTGATTCCAGCCCCCATCATCCTGGAATCCCAGCCCCACCTGCTAGGGCAGGGCTAGATGCCCATGTTCCCCTGCCCACTGCCAGACCATCCTCCCCACCCAGCCAATCAACCATGCGGGCAACAGTCCTGCTTGGGAGCAGCTGGGCCAATCCCAGTGTAGGAGCCAACCTGTTCCTAGTTTCCTGCTCTTCTTTCCTCATGTGCAACTGCAGGCTACACCCACAGCTTCAACACTAGACAGAGTAAGGTTCGCATTCTTCCTCCAACATGGACTGGCATGGGACCTAACCTCCCATGGCACCTCCATGAAATGGGCCTATGGACACTGGACCTCACTGACAATGTAGCTCGCCCACGGTCTGGAGCATGGCAGGTTTCACAAAGGGACAACACATTCCTTGAGGTGTGGACACAGGGACAAACAGAAATGGAACCTGAACTGGCCACGACCGGTCCTGAGAGCAGAAAAGGTAACATGGGTGGACTGACTTCAGGAAAGGTGTGGGTCTGTTGCCAACCAGGGGCTTCCTATTCCGATGTTCCCTGGCCCTGACCAGAGAGAGTGGGCGGGACTCTGCACTGAAGCGCCCCACAGGCTGGAACACCCCACGCTGACACTCTTGGGGCTTGTTTACTGCCGGGAGGCAGGACAAATCTGCTGCTGTCAGGAGCAGTATAGGATATAATTAACTGGGTGGAGACCAACACCTCGTCCCTGGGCTGTGCCTTGGTCTTCCCTTATGTCTGCCTGTTGCAAAAGGCCCTGAACTTGGGGCTGGCATCTGGGGGTGGGTGTCAGTGATTCAGCTCCAGGAGTGGGTGCAAGCAAGGCAAGGGCTGCCCACAAGCCCACCAGGCACGGTGCCTCTTGGGAACTAGTGGGGGGAGGGGACTTGGAAAGAAGGGCCTCCCTGCAGCAGGAGGAAGATGTCTCAGGCACAGACCCCAGGGCCTGGCCAGGGCTCACTCAAGCCAGGATGTTGCCTGTTGTCCCTCACTCTGGAGCTGCTCACTTCTCAGTTAACTCTGTCCCAGGTAACTCACAGGTGGGAAAAATTCAGTCTTTAAGCATGTCTCTCCTGCTGGGCACTGTGCTAGGTGGATGTGCTGGGAGGGTGCTCTAGATGAAGTCCCTGCTTGAGAGGGCTTGGTGTGCTAGGTTCCAGAGGCCGTGCCTGGCACCACCGGCCTCCATCTGGACCCCCAGCTCCCTCCCAAAGGCTGGGACACTGGCTGAGGCCTGGCTTGAAAGATAGGCACGGTCTCAGGCCCGGCCGTGCTTTAGGCTCAGAGGCTGGGCTGCCCGCCTGGGAGGTGGGCCCACTGTGCCTGCCTCTCCCTAACACCTGGCATCTGCTCATTGGGTAGGTGGAGGAGGATTCCCTCCAAGGTCACAGCCAACTGGCAGCAAGTTAGAGAAGGAGTGTGACTGATTCTTGCCTAGGAAGATGGGGTGCCAGGGGTTTCTGGAGCCTTTCTCTCTTTCCCCCCAGCTCTGGCAGGCAGCTCTCCCCTGAGCTGGCTGCCCAGCCTATGGGGGCCCTTTATTTCATATCAGGGCCCTTGGTGAGCACTCATGCTCCAGGGCTGAAGACCACACAGCACAACCGCTTTAGGACAAACAGAACCACAGAACCCATCTGGGCGTGCATGCCAGAGCCAGTCAGACAGAGGGACTAGCCATGGGGAGAGGAAGGGGCTTGGCCTTCCCAATCACTCCACAGATAGGCCAAAAGGAAAGTCATCTGTGGTTCTAAGTGCCAAGTAGGGGCAGAGAGGGGACTGGTGAGAGGGAATCAGGGCAGGACCTGCAGAGCCATCTGGCTTCCGACGTGTGGAGGCACTGGTTTTGGAGGGCCTGTGACATAGCCTCCACTTCTAGGCACTTGTCCAGGTGTGGAAGGAGACCAGGGAAGGCCATGTATCTGTACCAGTGGTGAACTGGAAGCTACTGCTCCCCTGGGATGAGGACAGGCAGATAAGCTGAAGGACAGACAGTAGAGCACCATGTCACACTGACAAAGGAGTGAGCATGACCTGCATCTACAGCCACCAAAGGCCAAGCTAGGCCATGCACAAAGGGGCCCATGTGGTGGGTGGAGACAGCCTCGCATTTCAGGCTGCCTCACTTGAGCCAGGGCAGGGCCAGAGCCTCTGGAGGTCCCTGGCCCTGTGCGAGATGGGGCTCCCACCACCAGCTCCTGCCATGCCACTTCTGGTGCCAGCACTGCCCTCCTGCAACACCCCTGGGGGATCCACAGATAAGCCCCAAAGCCCCATGCAGGCTGACTCCTGATCCTATGAGTGAGCTGTGTGATGTGCTTATTAGCACGTGTGGGTGAGGGCGTCCATCCACCTACTGTGACCACCCTGCCAATAGGCAGCCCCGTGCCCTATGCAGGGCCTGATCAGGGATGCAGTGGCTAGGAGCCAAGCCCACCCAAGTCCAAAGTCTATGCTCTTCTCACTGGTCCCAGGGCCTAGGGTCCCACCCTGGGTACTGCTGGCCACAGGCTGCTCACCAGAGCTGCAGGCAGACCCCCACATAGGGGAGGAGTGGCTACGGGGGCACGGTGGCAGGGCAGGCAAGCCCCAGTAGGCCAGCACCTTCCCTCCACTTCCTCAAACTCGAGCCACAGCAGCTGCCCACCCCACACAATCTGGACACAGGAAGCCGTGCTAGTTGGGCCGTCAGCTTCCTTTGCTTCTTTCACAGTGGCTGGAAACTGGGTTGAAATAAGAAAAAACCCTGCCTGCTAAAATAAGCAAACATTTTGGGAAAGGAGGGAAAGCCATCTCTGGCTTGGTTACTATGGGAACATTTCTGAATCAACTACAAGAGGGAGAGAAGTTCACTCTGGACAGAGCAGCCCAGCTCCAGCCTATGCAGGCCCACCTGCCCAGAAGTGCACACACCTGTATAGGATGCTGTAGAAGCTTCTGGGCACTCGAAGACAAGCCCTTAGTCTCTACCGTGTGCTTGAAGCCTGCTTTCCCAGCCCCCCTCCACCCAGAGAGGGATAGCCCCCTGGCTCCCATGACTCTGCAGCCCGCTCAGGGCTAGCACTGGCTCAGGAGGGTTCACATGTCTACGGGCCCAACTCCCACTCCATATCCCCAGCCCTGGGCCTCCCTGTCTTCCCTGCTCTGCATAGTTGGCCTGAGGAGCTGCCTCTGAATCACACAGCCACACGCCTCCGCTGGGCCCGCCCGATGCTGTGAAAGAACAGGAATCAGGGCCCAGACCAGGCCCCGCTGGGGCAGGGAGGGCCGCAGGACCTCAACCAGCAACGTCCAACAACTCTGGCTCTGTTTTGGCAAAGACCAGACTGTTCTGCCTGGTGGGAAAGGGCTGAGGTAATGGGGCCCTCAGCTGGGGCTCCGGCCTGCTCAGGAACATGAGTCGTGGCCCAGGAGCTCCAACCTGCTGGGCAGACAGCCCGCAAGCAGGGATTTTCCATGGCAGAGGAAGGGGGTGGGCTGGGAACTGTTCCTTCTCAGTCAAGTTATGGAACAGTAGGACTGGAGCTGTGCCAAGTTCATTCCTCTCTCTCTAACCACACTGCTGCGCCCTGCTACATGCCACGTCTACGCTGCTACGGGTCCCCAGCCAGCTGTGCAGCAGGCCCAGTAAACCCCACGTGCAAGAGCTCCCTTGAGGAAAGCTGACATCAGAGCCCCAGGCACACTTACCAAGCCTTCAGCATCCATCCCTCTGTCTGGCCCTTCACCCTCCCCATGAAAAGATTCAACCAGCATGAGCTTAGGCATGACCCAGCCATGAGGAGCTCCCCAGAGGGTGCCTCTAACTTTGTTCACAGTCTCTTGGCCCTTTGCTGGCTGAATGGTACTGGCTCTGCCATGGGAGCCCCCCTCCAGCACACCCAAACTCCTCAAGAGTTCCCCATCTCTCCCATGTGCCCCCATGGTGTCCTACAGAGGCCCTACACGGGCATGCCCTACACATGCATGTGGGACTCTACCACAAGCCTGCCTGTACCCTGTGCAGGGACACTGTGGCAGCCACCACTGGCTGGACCTAGAGGACGTGCCTGGAGACCATCCTGTAAGGGAAAAAGTACGACGGCACACACAAAGAGTGAGCACCTCTCTGGGCCAGGCCGGAACAGCTAGAGACTCAACGAGGTGCACGGCACAACAGTGCACACAAGGAGACCCCGTGCAGCTTGCCTGTGAGCACAAAGACAGGCCCGCATATGTGCCCACTCAAGGAGACTGTGGCCTTTGCACAGCACAATAGTGCGTGGCAGCTTCCAAAGAGAGATGGCCTGTGTTCCTCATAGGGAAACTTCTCAGACTTAATGTCAGCTAAAAAAACTCCAAGGTGCTGAAAAGCATGTGTGTGTGTACACACACATACAAGTTCTAACAGCTGCACAACAAGCTTGTCTGACTTTGTACACACACCTGAGAAAGGAGAACAGCCCAACCATACACGGAAGCACCTCTGAGAAGGCTGCAGCACGCCTGCACTCTACTGTGCATCTGGACTGTGTGCAGTGACAATGTGGCCCTGTATAACTCACACACTTTTTAGAAACTGTCATTAAAAAATAATAGGAGGGTCCCCTAGCTCAGGCCCTTGAGGATGATGAGGCAGGCTGTCCAGACAGCCTCTTGGGTGAGTGACACCAAAGACGGGAGCATAGGTAGCCTAGGAGGGTGGGGACTTGAGGGATGGCAGGCCAGGCTGCACAGTGCCCCTGCCCTCACCTTCCCTATACCTCTTCACAAGGACCAACAGCCCTGTGCCTTTATCCCCACCCCAGGCTGAAGCACACAGGAAAGGAGAAGAGTCAGGCTGCTTCTCCCGACCAATAGCCCCAGCTGTCAGTGCCATGGCCTTATCCCAGCAGAGTCAGCTGAGGGGGCTCTAAATGCTCCTCTGTAAACATGGCAGGAAACCATTTCCTCACACTTGGTCAAATCTGCTAGACAAATTTGTGTACTAAGAGCACACAGGGCCAGCATTCTCTGGGTGTGAGGCAGGGCTGGAGGAGTGTCCACCCTGAGAGTCTTCCTGCAGCAATGACAAGGACAGGGTGGGGTGGGCTCAGCAAGGGCCATCCTGTCACCAAGCAGCTGGGAGCAACTGTCACTTGGGTACTTCTCAAATGGGGTGCAAGTGTCTGTCTAGCCTCTTCCCAGACAGAGGTTAACATCTTGGGTTGGAGAAGCTTGAGGAGACCCAACCTACCTCCAGAGAGAAGACCGAGAAAGTGGAGGTGGCCAGCACTTGGGCCAGAGAGGGCCCGAGGTAGGTAAAGGCAGCAGGTCACTGGGAAGCACGGAGAAATAAACAGGTGACACAGTAGAGGTAAAGCACCCAAATTATCCAGTCCAGGCTGGGTGGCCTATATCTGCAGGGGCTTCTGGCTACAGGGAGGTGCTGCCCAGGTGCCAGGCTCATCCAGGGGTCTGCTAGCCTTCTCTTTCACAGGCACAGCCTGATTGCCCTTCTGCAGAATTCATTTTCTGGAAGGCCTCAGAAACCACAGGAGCCGCTATGGGGAGTGAGCCCAATGTGGAAGGGGCCTGGAGCACCCAGCTGCCAGCTCAGACGTGCCCCAAGTTTACAGGTATCGAAGGTGCTGGTCTCCTAAACTCTATCATCAGGAAGGGTAAGCACTCCACCCATGAGTAAGAGAGGGAGGCTAGCTCTCTCCTTCCAACATTACTGCATAGTTTCTGAGGGCAAATACTCAACAACTATTTTCTTGAGCATCTACCATGTGCCAGAGCCTGAATTAGGGTCATTACCCCATTATATAACTTGATCTCTATAATTACTCTTCAAGGCAGGTAATAACAGTAGCTCATTTTATAACGGAGCTCAGGGAAACTAGCTAGCTGCCTGGCTCTAACTTCAATTTAGCAACTGCAGAAAAAAGGTTTGCACAACACTGACAAAAAGCCCATTTCATTAATATATAAAAAGTTCTTATAAATCAATATGAAAAAGACCAATAATCTAATAAGAAAATTAACATGAGTTGAAATGACATTGAAGAAGAAATAAAAACTACTAACGTCATATCATGGGCAATCCCACTAAAAATAAATGGAACACTATAGCATTTCTCACCTACTGAAGAGCATATATGAAACAGTTAAATAATATAAAGTATAGAAGAGGTCTGAAAAAAATGAATCTAAGTTTGGGAATGTGGGCTGGATCTTTGGAGGATACTATCCTCTAAAACTTGAAAGGCACCACAAATCCTTTGACTAGGAAATTGTTTCTAGAAATTTATCCTATGAATGGGTTCCCACATAGCAAAGGTATATATATGAAACAGAAATAACAAGACTAGAAACCACCTAAATGCCCATCAGCAGGGGATGGGTAGGTAAACTGTGACATATCCATATGTTAGGAATACTATATAGCTATCAAAAACAATGAACCAGTTCCTAGATACCAAGATATATTTTTAAGTAAAAAAAAAAAGTCAGAAGCACATGTACTTGTCCTTTGTGTACATTTTTGTGCCCTGGATTATAAATAGGCAGACACCTTCTGGAAGGATATACACAGGATGAGGACAGTGGTGGCCGTGGGATGGTAGCTGTGGCCTAGGCATCTGGATAGGAGGGAACTTCTCTTTTTCTACAAACCCTCGGTACTGTGTAGATTGATTACGGATTACATCTACTGATTGTCTATAAAATATCCACAGGGAAAGAGGGCTGGCAGATGCAGAGCTCCTAGGCTCCGTGGCCCGTGCCTGGCCACTAGAAGGTCATATAGCCTGGCACAAGAGAAGAGCCACAGACCCAGACACCTCACTGCCTAGCTGGCTCTCAGTGGGGAGGCCCCCATTGCCATATGCCTTGAGAACCAGCCTTTGACACACCCCTCCAGACCCAATACCTGCTCTCCTCAGCTTCTGTGCAGACCCACTCTACCCTTCAGTTTCCTTACATGTAACCAGGAATCAGGGAGAACAGAGAAGAAACCAAAGCTCAGAGGGTCTGGGTAACTTGCCAAAGCTACCCAGCTGGGAGCTGGCTGTGCTGGGAGGGGTGGATGAGGACTTGCTGTTGGAGCAGAGCGAAGGACCAGCTGTCTCTGTGTAGGACAGAGCAAATGAGGGAGGGCTGGGCCTGGGTGGGGTGGCCAGGAAGGGTAGATGTGGGTTTTAGGGGGCCCCAGGATAGAAAGCAGAAAGACTTGGTAACAGGCCATGTCCTGGCCAACGGGTGGGTCTCTACCCTACATAGAATGTCAAAGCTGGAAGGGTACTGAGAGCCTCGCACTGGCTTTCAAGCCAAACTTGTTTTTGAAGCAGTAGACCTGCCTTTGGTCAGAATTTCCTAGGTGCTCAAGACCACATGGGGCACCTGGAGCTGCTCCAGGAGAAGCAGACCATGGGCCTAGAGCCCCTTCACTATTGCTTGCTGCGGCCCTAGAATATCTGGGGCTCCAGAGAACACACTGAGCTCATCCATGCCTCTCCCCACAGAGGGGCAAACCAGTGCCAGAAGGGGGCAGCGACTTGCCAGAAGTCGCTCAGCAGGCACAGCCCCACTCCCGAGTCTGGCATACTCTCGACTGCGCCACCCTGCCCGCCCTCTGAGGATGCCGCAAAGCCGTGGTCCTGGGAACGCCCGCCCAGGGGGCCATTCACACGCGCCTCCGGCGCAAAGCAGTGCAGCAAGCAGCCTCGGAAATCAACAAGGCAAAGTACTCACGTTGAAGAAATTGGTCTTGTTCCTCTCGCAGAAGAGCCCCTGTGCCGGCATGTGCTGCAGTTGTTGCCACGGGATACCGCTGCCTAGCAACACGTCGCGGGCCCACTGGAGGTTCTGGGGAAACAAGAAGTAGGTTGGAAGTGAGTGTGTGGGCAGCTCGCGGCGCCCACGGGGAAGGGAGGCAGTCCCCTCCTTCCTGGCTGCGTTGGCAGAGCGGGGATGAGCAGCGGCTCCTGCAGATACTGATCCCGCAGCTCCAGGGAGCTCTGGCTGCGGGCTTTGATCATCTGGCTGTGGGGTACATTTCCGGAACTGATTTTCTGCCTAGCACTGGCTGACTTAGGAGAGTGTGGCCTTAGATTGCCCAAGAAGGGCACAGATAGGGACCCCCACCCGGACTGGCCTTGAAAATCTGCTATGTGGACCTAGCGCCCTGCCTTCTGTCAGGAGGACCCCCACTGGCCCAAAGGGTCAGCCCTGACTTGTCAGGATGTTAGCAATACTCATCGCAGCTGGGAGACAGCCACCTTAGGCTTGGAAGAGCTAGTCTCTGTAGGATGCCAGGGGCCTAAGTGCTTGGGAGGGAAGGGGGGGGGTTCTATACACAGTGCTCAAGCCAGTGCTCCCTGGGCAACCGTGCCTCTTGGAATCCAGGCCCAGGGGCCTGGTAGGGTGGGAACAAAAGCCTGCTAGCCCAAGTGGATCCTGGGGGCAGCCTGAGAGGCTAAGTGTGGGCCTGGCTCCTTTGGCCTTCTCTGGGACCTTCTCATTGACTCAGAGAACAGCCCTTCCCCACCAGCTGCCTGGTCTGCCACCTTCCCATCTCAGGTCTTTCCCAGGGAGGCTCCCACACCAGGACCATCTCACCACCCAGCACCTGGGACAGTGCTGCCTTAGAAGGGAGAAGCCAGCAGGGGGCAGAGTTAGTACTGGAACCTGAACTGCCCAACATCAGCTCCTCTTTTCCACAGCGCTCATTCCCCCATCCTGCCCCCCAGCCAATCAGTACTCCTTCTCCACCCCCATCCAGGTCCCTTCCTTGTCTCTCTCACCCTTGGTGCTAGGCCTTTATCACCTCGTGTCCCAATTGCTTAATGCCTTTTCACGTCTCATCCTGCAAACCTGTCTCACCTGCTCCCACTGTACTTACTACTGGTCAGGCTGAACTTAAGAAATAGTCCCCCTAGTCACAACTTCTGACAAAAGTGCAAGCCCCAGCTCCCTGGCTTGCTGGCTGGGGGCCCCTGCTGGCCTGCATCCGAGCTTCTGCACAGAGGGACATGCCCAAGGGGCTGCTATTGGAACTGAGGGCTGCTCTGCACCCAGCACCAGGCAGGACCCTGAAGCTATAAGGGGTGGGACACAGAAATGAGGGTCCCTCTGGGATGGAGACAGGTAAACTTTCAGGCATGCATCTTCTGGATGACACACTCATGGCAGATGAAGCTAGCTCTTCTTTGGAAGCCCAAGGGAGAACATCATCTTCTGGGGGAAGCCTGGATGATTAAGCCTGGCAGTGACTCTAAGGCCATTTCCTACAGGGACACGGTTCTGAGAGTGGATGAAGGCTGAGGCCCGGTAAAGTCAGGGCTGTCCTTGCCCAGCAGGGCTGCAGCCCAGCCTGGTCTAAGCAGCTTTAATGTAGGGGTAGGGGATGGAGGGCCATGAGCAGCCCAGCATGTACAACAGCAGGGAAAACCCCAGCTGGACAAGAGAGCACATATTGTCCACAGCCCTCTACACAGCTGACCCCTCTAAACCTGCACTCAGGAGGCTTGCTTTTTCGCTCAGAGCCCTCCTTGAGCCCAGACACCTGCTCAGACACATCTGACATGCTGAGATCCGAAGCAGACTGAGACTCTTCCTCTCTCACAGACTCCAACCAAAACAGCAAGGCGAGCACAGAGAAGGAATCATACCAAAGGCCGTGTGGGGGCTGCTCTCGCAAAGACTCAGCGGCTGTCAGGGAGGCGCAGCCACAGCCACAGTCTCCTGAGACATTACTTCTCCAGGACTCTCAAGTCTTTCTAGCACCTCAGGGACTGATGCCATAGTCATTCATGGTGAATGATGAGGCTTCCTGAAGGCCAAGGCACCTCCTCTCTGCCCCTACATGGGTGAGGCAGAAACAGAGGAGAGGAGTTACCTAGGCAGCAACAGTCCCTGGTCCTCAGCCAGGGAGCACAGGGGCCACTCTGCCCTATACACAGGAAGAACAGCGAACTACTCAATCCCAGCCTTCAACTTTTGAGCTCCAGTGCAACGAGGGATCAACTTGCAGTTCACACTCCGAAGTCCAGAGCAGCGTCCCGCAGTCTGGCTCAGAGACCCTGCCTCCCAGACCAGTCTATTTAGAAGTCTCTTAAGGCTGGTTACAAGCCTGACCAGTGCTTCTACCAGGGGAGGGAGGGTCGGCCATGGACAAACTGAGTGCAGAGCAGGGAAATAGGGTGGGTCAGGCGTGCTTCATTACAAGGAATGAGATCTAACTCAGATTTGTTCAAGCTGGTCAGGGCTCCTCAGGGCCCCGGGACACAGGATCCAAAGAGAAGCTAAAGTCTCAGACCTCCAGCAAGCAGGACAACCACTCAAGAAGCCCAGGAGAGATGCTCACAACCTCTATCAGTACTTAGCCACGATCCTTTGGTCTCAGTGCCATTTGGTTCAAAGTCTCTCTCAAGCAAGATGTGAGAGGCTGCCAGTCTAATCATCCATGAAGGGGAGGGACCTTCACAGAAAGTGACACAAGACAGAAGAACCGATATATGCACTTTGAATATGACAGGTGAGCCCACCTGACCACAACCATGGAGATAAGGCACCCACCTATGGTACAGCCTAAGGAGGTCAGCGAGGCTCCTAGGGGATATGACAACTAAGCTATGACTGGCACACAGCTGTCACTGAACTGGGGTATCCCTAGAGCATGCATGAAAGCCCCCTCTGGGGCTCCTTTGGGACTTAAGGGAAGTATCCAGTTAGCAGCAGTTTGAGAGGGGTAGGAAAACAAGACTCAAAGAGGCATCTCCGAGGTGGCCATTACTTTCTTTTTTTTTTTTTTTTTTTTTAAGGATTGACCATTACTTTCATAAGAACAAGAAAATGTGCCTTCCGTGTGACTGGGGATATGTGAGAGAGAAGAGTGTCATGGCCAGAGTAGAGAGAGTGGGAGACTCTGCTTCCTGAGCCAGATGTCCGATTCTAGGCCCCAAGGCTGAGGGGCAGGAACACACATCCCTGTAGGGCTTTGGTTTCTGCCACAACCCTGCAGCTTCTCCCATGACAGCTGCACCAAGACAGCCCTTCCCACAAGAACAGTCAGACAGAAGGTGGAGGACCACAGAGGGAGGAGACTGTGGGAGAGGTCCCAGCACTCTTAGAGACCTAAAAACCAGCCACTTGAGAAGAGTGCAGAAAGCACTGGCCTGCCAAACCCGATCAGGATTGTCAATTAGCCTCCTGCAGACTTGGCCCCCGCACACCAGCAGAGAGCAGGGCTCCTCAGCCGTCTCCCAGGCCTGCCAGAGAGATCCGATCGATGGCTATGGCACAAAGCGTCCAGACAGCTCATGGAAGACCTTAGCTAATTTATATCTGAGGCCCCAGATGGGAGCTGACAGGGACAAGGAAACCTGCCCAGAAAACTGACAAGTGCCAGGCTGGTGAGGGGAGGGGTATGGGGAGCTGACCCACCATGGTGCACCTGTAATGCACAGTCTGCTCTGCAGCTTCACGATATGGGGAGGTGAGACACACACCACCACCTGCACTAAGCACAGCACATCACTCCTCACCCTATATTGTTACCAGTTTACCAACAAGGAAACAGCCTCAGAGAGGTCTCGGCTGGGGGGGGGGGGGGGTCCTGAATCCCCCAAGCCAGGAAGCAGCAAGCCAGGTTTGCATTCCTGCCCAGACCTGAAGGACTCCAAGGCTTGGGTTCTTATCTGCACCCCCATCCCAGGGCGGGCAAGTCATTTTACAAATCTATGTGCAACTCTCAGGCAGTCCTGTCTCAGGTCTTGAGCAACCTGTCACCATGCCACCGGCCTGGAGCCTCAGCTTACCGTCACCTCTGGGAATGGGAGAAACACAACCAGGCCACTTGCCAGTTAACAGCACCAATCCTTCCTGGGATCCATGGGCCCCTGAAGCTTAGTGCACAAACCCTCCTCTGACAGAGGGCAGAATGCACTAAATGCCCTAACAAGGGGCAGAAGGAGGGCAGAGTCCTGATGAGAGACAGGGAGAAGAATCCCTGGAAGCACGCAGCACCTTGATGTCCTCCACCAACTTCCTTTCGCCTGGACATTCCTATCCTGGCATAAGGCAGAGGGACCCTCCTGACTCCGCTTGAAGGCCTCAGCTCCCTCAGACTGAAAGCCAGCTCCACACCTCAGTTCACTCACACACATGCAAGTTCATCTCCTTCCCTCCCCTCTCCCATCATGCGCAGCCCTGCAGCCATTCCTGCCTCTGCCCCCACCGTGGCCCTGCAGGTCTCTCGGCCTAGCATCATCTCACCCCATTCCCACCTGCCCCTCAATACTGTCCTCACAGCTTCATGGCTACCTTAATAGCCTCCCTGCCAACTATGACGGCTTTGTGGTCTGCCCCCCTTTTGTCTGTCAGACCCACGAGGTAGCTCCACATGGGGCTAGACCAGTATGGGGTCCATGGAAGGGCTGTGACAAATATTTGGGAGGAGTGAAAGGAATGGGCAGTGTTCGGGTTTGCGGGACAGTCTGAGGTGCTGAGGCAGGAAGGTGGCAGCAGTACATGGTGGGGATGGAGGGCCCAGGATTGGAGGCAGGAGTGCTGGGGCAGAGCCCTCATCCTGGGCTCCCCACCCAAGGAAGCTGTTGGGAAAGGAATTGCTTGAGAGCTCATGTGTGGGCAGGCTGGAGCACAAAGGCCATCTTTTTTTTTTTTTTTTTTTTTTTAAGATTTTATTTATTCATGAGAGAGAGAGAGAGAGAGAGAGAGGCAGAGGCTCCATGCAGGGAGCCCGATGTGGGACTCGATCCCGGGTCTCCAGGATCATGCCCTGGGCTGAAGGCGGCGCTAAACCGCTGAGCCACCCGGGCTGCTCTCAAAGGCTATCTTTTAAGACATCTTTCTCTATTCTTTCTTCCAAACAGTGATTCAGAAGCCCCATGTTTGCCTGGCAGTTCTCCACATGGGCATGCAGCAGTACACACTCAAGTTTTGTTGAAGGAATAAATGAATGACTGCTGGCAGTCTTGGAGTCCTATAACCGCTTGGGGCCTCAGAGGCTCACTTGGGAGGATGGAGGTGGTAGTGACCATCAGGCCACTCTTAGGATCAGCTGGAGAATGCCAGAGATAGCAGATGGGAAAGCACCTGTCTACAAATGCACCAAAGTCCTCACCTGCACCTCTGAGAGAATGCCCCTACCCATGCAGCCTTCTCCCCTGCCAAGCTGAGACAGCCCGTGTCTTCTTGGAGGACCCGGCCTTGCCCCTGAACTTGGCAGAGTGTGCCACTGCTCCTCCTCTACCCTCCCTGCACCGGCCTGAAAAGCCAGGCCTGGGGCGTACCCCCTGACTGCCAGGTGGGTTTGACCAGCAAGAAGCATCAGCAGGAGAGCAGAGAGTAGGGCAAAGATGAGACCGAGCATTTATCCCAAGTTCCCTCTGGTGCCGAGGGTTGGCCACCAAGGACCGAAAGTTCTGACAGGTAGCCTGATGCAGAGGTGCCCTGGGGCTGGCCAAGGACCCTGCACCACACCTACCCTGTGGGTTCCAGATGTCCACCCAGGCCACTGAAAACCTCTTTATTAAGGCTCTTTGGATAAGTGGTTGGATGGAGCCATTGAAGGCCTGACTAGCAAACCTCTCACTCTCCACAGAGCAGCCCGAGGCGTTCATGTACAATCTTGTGGTAGCTTTAACCTCACTTAGAATGATGTGCCACAGCTCCTCCCTGCCTCCCCAGGTCCTCAGGAGCTCTGAATGTATCTTTTCCCCCTCTCCTCCCTGCCCAGCCAGTCACACAGGCTCCTGGCTGATTCTAGTCCTGCCAGGCCCATTCCTATCTCAAGGCACATACGTGACCCATGCTGTCCACCCAGAAGCCTCTCTTGGTATCACCTTGGCTAGTTCCCTCACCTGCTTCAGGTCTTTGCTAAGAGAGGCCTTCCCAGACCTCCCTGCCTAAAGAACCACACTCCCCCCACTGCACACCCTTACCAGCTTTATCTTTCTTCTGGATGCATCACTAACCCCCGTTAGGTATGCTTCTACTCTCCCTCCCCTCTGTGTGCACTCAAGGGTGGGGGGGCTCTGCTACGCAGACCAGTATATGCCAGCCTCTCAGGCAGGGCCTCGCATGTATCAATGCAGGTGACAGCTGCTGAATGAATGAACCCGTAGAGATGCATAGGCACAATGCTGGCGGGGGCAGGGTGGGCAGTAGAGGATGACACTAACACAGGGGTTCGGCTGTACCATGGTCTGTGGGATGAGGAGGTGGTGGTAGTTTCTTCCACATGCAGTACAATTTGTAATGGCTGCTGCCAGTAGAGTACTCAACCCACTCAAACTGCTGGGATCCATAGCTCACCTCCTCCCAAAGATAGAACAAGGAAGGCAATGGGCCTTTGGGGGGGGCATTTGTTCCCCCTCCTCTGACCCCCAAAGGCACAGCGAAATCTTCAAACCATGTTGTAGACAGACTTTGAAATGTATAACTGAGATTCTGAAGTTGAGAGAAATCTGGAGTTTCATTTTGCAAACAAAGCCTGATAACCTGGTTTGCGAGGATCAGCAGCAGCCCAGGGCTTCTGCGTGGGGAGCCTGTGGCACAGCATCCTTTTGGGTATACAGAAAGAGAGCAGGGATTGAAGGAATGGGGGAACGCCCTGCTGCGTGGCCGGCACGCCCTCGTCATGCCTGGTCCTGCCGTCTGGCATGGAATGCACAGCTTACCACTTGCTCCTAGGACACTCACTCATGTGTATGCAGCAGGGTCTCCCAGGCTGCACCCTTGGGTGGCTCTGTCACACCCACCCATCCTCATGGGTTCTCGTTTAACCTGACTCTGCAGGTTCTAGATGTGAGCTGATGGCACAGGCAGGTAGGGAACCACCCACAATGGGTAAGGAAGGGGCAGGGGCTCACAGCCCAGCTGGCCCGTCCCTTGCTCAAGCTCACACCAGAGCATAAGCAGACTCTGAAGTCAAAGTTCAGCAGCTTCTCTGGAGATCACAGGTGGCAGCAGCCCTGCTGGACTCACCTGGCAAGAGGCAGCTCTGTATCAAACAAGTTCTAAACAGACACTGGGGCCTGGGCTCATCCCGCATAGGTTCTGGGTCAGAGAAGTGGGTCTGATTGGGCTGGAGCAGCGAGGCCACTATCCAGCTATATGCCACACTGACAGGGCCTTGTCACCTACCATTAGGAGGATGTACTGCAAAAGGGTTTGGCCATGATGCTGTGCAGCTGCCTCCAGGAGTACACTGGGACAGGGACAGAGGCCAGCAGCTGGTCTAGAGCACTGTTCACAGCGAGTGGCCTCTGCTCCCATCAGAGCAGCATGCATGTGGGGCTTGCAAGACAGGCTGCTCTCGTCATCAGTATGCATGTTTCCCAGCTGGTAAAGCACTATTAACTCACTTTTCCTCACAGTAAAACCTACAACCTACAACGAAGGTGCCATTATCCCCGCTTGACTATTTAAGAAATCTATCCATAGGACTGAAACGAAGCCAGCTGTCTAGCTGGCCGAGCCTGAGTGAGGGGCTGGGAGCCGGCACTTGGGAGGGGTGGTTCAGGTTCCAGCATGCACACTGGAAAGAGGACAAGTGGTGGTAGAGGGACACATTCTAATCACAGGGTCTGGGGAAGGGCCAGGCCTATGATCAGAGCAGACTGATAGTCCCTTTTCCATCTCACGCCCCATAGGCTCCGGAGCAATCCTCACCTGAGTGTCACCTCTCAGTGATAACTTGGATGCTAACTGTATCAGAGAGCTGTTCCAGGTCAGACGGGGAAAAGCCACACAACAAAAGGTGGGCTTCATCCCACAGCAGAGCCAGCAAGGCTCACACTTGCCCTGGAGGGTGGGAGGAAAACCTTTTGGTGAAGTGTAGGTTGAATAAAGGCCAAGCCTTGATGTAGGCAGTGCTAAAGCCAGATGAGCAGAGCCCCAGCCCATGGGCCAGAAGCTGGCCGTACTCCAAGCCCCAGGAAGGTGGCCTCTCCCAAAGAACAGGCCCTTCTCCTCTCCTCTCCTTCCTCACTTGGGATGCCATTCACCCCTGGCTCACTGCCTACCTCCTGCCACACTGACCAACAGCAGCCCAATTACTAAGTGGCCACTGCACCCACAGGAGCTGGTATGCCAGCCTTGCTTCTGCTAAACCTCCAGCCTCTCACACAAGTACTTTCAGTAAACATTTCCTCACTCTAGTCCAATGTAGCCAATCAGCAGCCGTGTGGCTTTATCAAGAAGCTGGGCATCCATCTAGCTGGCCAGGTGAAGGGCCTGGGCCAAAGGCCTTGGTCCCCCCCACCTCGAGAGCAGAGACAGAGGAAACATCTGAGCCTCAGGAGGCCCAGGCCTGGCCACCTCCTCCCCAAGGGCTTCAAGACAAGCTGCTGTCCCTTCACAGCCTCAGTTTCCTGCTCCCCCTGCTGGGCAGCATGCTGGGTGAAACAACACTGAGGAGCTGGCCCAGGCCAAGTAGTCGCAGTGCAGAACTGGAGTCTGTTTCTTGACCTTTCTCTTAAGACACTGAGTAACCCAGGAGGACCATACCCCAAGAATGGGAAGCAAAGAATGCGAAGAACATTTCCCAAGTTGAGACCCAGCAGTGAGCACAAAACAAAGTAAGTTTAGGAGAGGCAGTACTCTAAACAAGAGGCTCCCCAGAGGAAACTAGCTCTGGAAAGTACCACCAGTGTTCACAAACCCTGGTCTCTAAGCAGGGGGCACATAGCCCCGGTGCCCAACTCCCTTGCCCTAGCAGAACTGTCAGTAAAGCAGTGGCTGCTCATGCACCCCCGACCCCCAGGAGGAGAGGCCGAAATCTTTGATTCTAGCCATAGTAGGAGGTATGAAGTGGTATCTCAGTGTGATTTGAACTCACATTTTCCCAATGGAAAATGGTGTTAAGCACCTTTTCCTGTGCTTATTGACCTTTTGTATATCTTCTTTGGAAAAATTTCTATTCAGATCCTTTGCCCACTTTTACATTGAGTTGTCTTTTAATTATTGAGTTGTAAGAGATTTTTTTATTTTTTATTTTTTATTTTTTTAAGATTATTTATTTACTTATTTATGATAGAGAGAGAGAGAGAGAGAGAGAGAGAGAGAGAGAGGCAGAGACATAGGAGGAAGGAGAAGCAGGCTCCACGTCAGGAGCCCAATGCGGGACTCGATCCCGGGACCCCAGGATCGTGCCCTGGGCCAAAGGCAGGCGCCAAACCACTGAGCCACCCAAGGATCCCGTAAGAGGTTTTTTAAAAAAATATATTCTAAATACAAGCCCCTTACCACATATAAGCATACCTCAGAGATACTGTGGATTGCATTCAAGACTACCACAATAAGGTGAATACCAAAATAAAGTGAGCCAAATGAACTTTTTGGTTTCCCAGCGCATATAAAAGTTATGTTTTTGCTATACTAAGTCTATTAAATGTGCAATAGCATCATGTCTAAAAAACAATGTATATACTTTTAATTTAAAAATACTTTATTGCAGGGCACCTGGGTGGCTCAGTGGTTGAGCGTCTGCCTTTGGATGAGGGCATGATCCTGGGGTCCTGGGATCAAATCCCGCATCAGGCTCCCCAGAGGGAGCCTGCTTCTCCCTCTCCCTATGTCTCTGCCTTTCTCTCTGTGTCTCTCGTGAATAAATAAAATCTTAACATAAATAAATAAATAAAACAAAAGACAGTATCTGCAAGGTACAATCAAATGAAATGCAGTAAAATGAGATGTGCCTGCCTGCGATTGTAAATATTTCTCCCTTTCTGGGACCATTTTTTCATTTCAATAATGTCTTCTGAAGCATGAGTTTTTTAATTTTGATGGTGCCCTATTTATTATTATTATTTATTTATTATTTATCACCTGTGCTTTTGGGAGTCATAGCTGAGGAACCACTGCCTAGTAGTCCAAGGTCATGAAGAGTGACATCTGTTTTCTTCTAAGAGTTTCACAGGTTTTAGCTCTGAAGTTGAACTCTTTGAGACATTGTGAGTTCATTTTTGTAGGTGGTATGAAGCAGGGGTCCAACTGCATTCTTTTGTACTATCCCAGCACCATCTGTTAAAAAGACTGTCCTTTCCTCCACTGAAGTATCTTGGCACCCCTGTCAAAAATCAGCTGACCAGGGCAGCCTGGGTGGCTCAGCGGTTTAGCGCCGCCTTCAGCCCAGAACCTGATCCTGGAGACCCAGGATCGAGTCCCATGTCAGGCTCCCTGCATGGAGCCTGCTTCTCCCTCTGCCTGTGTCTCTGGCCTCTGCCTCTCTCTCTCTCTCTCTCTCTATCTCTCATGAATAAATAAAAATAAAATCTTAAAAAAAAAATCAGCTGACCATATAGATGTATGCCTTTGTTTCTGGGCTTCCAGTTCTATTCCATTATCCATACAGCTATCCCTAGGCTAATACTACACTGTTTATTTTCTTTTTTTTTTTTTTAACTTATTTTTATTTATTTATGATATACAGAGAGAGAGAGAGAGGCAGAGACACAGGAGGAAGGAGAAGCAGGCTCCACGTCAGGAGCCCAATGCGGGACTTGATCCCGGGACTGCAGGATCGCGCCTTGGGCCAAAGGCAGGCGCGAAACCGCTGAGCCACCCAGGGATCCCCTACACTGTTTATTTTCAGTTGTGGTTCAAAACACATAAAATTTACCATCTTACCCATTTTTAATTGTATAGTTCAGTAGTGTTAAGTATATTCACATGGTTGTACAACTAGAACTTTTTTATTATAAAAACTGAAATTCTGTACTGATTAAATAACTCCCCATTCTTTCCCCCAGCCCCTGGCAACCACCATTCCACTTTCTGTCTCTCTGATTTTGACTACTTTAGATGCCTCATCTAAAGTGGAGTCATGGAGTGTTTGATTTTTTTGTGTCTGGCTTATTTCACTGAGAGCATAGTGTCCTCAAGGTTCATCCACGTTATAACATGCCAGAATTTCCTTCCTTTTAAGGCTGAATAATATTCCACAGTTTTGATTACTGTATATTTGCAGTAAATTTTGAAATTGGGAAGTATGAGTTCTCCAAGTTTGTTCTTTTTCAAGCCTGTTTGGCTCTAGGAACCATCTTAAAACCCACTCTGTCCCAGACCCCTCAAAGCAAGAGATGCTGAAGCGCGGGGCTCAGTTTCCCAGCTGAGCCACAGGGAGTGGGTGGGGGGAATTGGGATGGGGCGACCATCCCTCAGCCTTCTTTCTGGCTCTCATTAGCGAATTTCAGAAGCCTCACGATGGAAGCTCCCAATGCCATGTAGTCTCTCTCCTGGGGTGCTCATGTGGACTCCAGGAGACAGGTTTTTCTGAGCACGGGCTGATAGTCTGGGGCTCAAAGTCCTGCTGAAGACTGTAATCTTGGAGACTGTAAGTGATATAATAGCTAGACTTAGGGCCCTTACGGCCATCAGCATGTGTGATCTTCCCTAAGGTGCGGAGAGCATTAGGGAGCTCTGCTTCCTCAGGTGCCCTGGCCCTTGGTGTAGGCTAGCAGGAGGCCTGCCTTGGGAGGCCCAGGGGGTCAGCCTATGCACAGCAAAGCCAGCTTGGGCAGGAGGGCGGCCTTAGGCAGGCATCAAAGGTCCCTCAGGGAATGATCAAGCTCTCAGAAGGCCTAATAGAGGGGGCTAGGAGCCATGGAAGATGCTGAGGAAATGGGCTCTGGGGTCCTGATGAGAGGCCCAATGGGAAGGGCCCCAACCCCTCAGCTCATTGTCACAATAATCCTGTGCGAGTACAAGGGAAGAATCCTCCCCACTCCAGAGCTGGTATGTGAACCTAGATGAACCCACATTCAGAGCCCACATTTCCTCTCCCTCCTCCAGAAATCCTGCTGCCAACAGCTAAAGCAAGTGATTCCCTGTGTCCTGAGGATAGTTTCTCTGTAGAGGCCTGGGGTGGAGAGGCCTCTGAACAGAACAGAGCTTCAGCTGGAGGCTGCTTAAAAGACCCAAAGGATCTGGAGTCAACCTGCAGAGCCCCTGGGGCCTCTCTGAAGGCAGGGATGATGGATGTTTCAACCAGTTGGCCACTGAGCCATGAGATGGCAACAGGAAAATGCCACTGCCAAGCCCACAGGCGGATTTCATGAAGAAATGTGCTGCTGTTAAATATACACAGTGGGAAGTATCTGTTACCAAACAGCTGTGTTTGGAAAGCAGTCGCTGCTTATCAGCTAATGGTTCTACATTAGTCACTGAAAGCACCGGTCATGTCCCGTAGATCTATACCCTGATCCCCCTGAAACCCAGGGCCTGGGTAGAACCACACCCAGCCCCCAAAACAACAGCATGCCCCAGACAGGGATGGCCTTGATTCAAGCTCTCAGTGCAGTGAGGTGCCAACAACATGCCATTCAAGCTGGGGTGACACCTGCTGCTCAGCAAAGGTCTCTAAGTCAAGTAAGCAAAAGAGCCAGTGGAGCCACCCGGGGTGCATCAAGGCTTAGGGTGTGGCAGCCTGGAGAACTCCTGAGACATATCTGGCATCTACACACAACTGTCACGTAAGAGAGGAGGGGTCTCTCTCACAATCAAGACCAGCATTCCATTTCAGAAAGCCAAGGAACCCAACCTGGGAATGCAGCTAACAGAAAAGCCAGCAGAAACAGTGTGATGGCTGTGGGAAGGTTTTCCAGGAAGGAAGCCAAGGCAGCCTCTGTCCCCATGACCAGGGAAGGCTGGATCAGCTGGGGGGCACCCATCCCTCAGACTATTAGAGGGTGAACAATAAGACCTGGGGACAGTCACAGAAATACCAAAACAGCAAACTGAGCATGGATGACCTAATGGGGGGGGGGGGAGCAGTGGAGCAACTGGGCCAGGGTGATGTTAGCTACCTGAGCTGATGCCAGGCTGTCACCCCCCAGTGTGTGGCCCTGAGCCAGATATCAGATGTGCAATAGAGAGAGAACAAGACCCCATCTAGAACCTCAGAAGTGACAGTCAATAGCGTGTGTGCACGAGAGCTGAGAACAAATACACACACAAAATAGCTTTTTAGGGTGCCAGAACTGTGGATATCTTCTAATTTTTAGTTTTGACAGAGATACTATTTCCCACTTTTAAAAAACTCATCCATCAAGGGGACAGGTTGTGAAGGGCAGGCTAAGCTTCACACCAGGTGGGACCCTTTATATGCATCAGCTCCTTTGAGCTCAGATTAAGGCCATTTAATGAAGCCGGGGCTGGGGGCTTGGGGCTCTGGGGGCCTGCATTGCAACTCAACTCTCCCTCCATCCAATCTCACATCTTCACCTCCTTTCCACAGAGACTGATCCCTAGTAGGCATCTTGTACCCCAAGTTCTGCCGCGGCATCTGCTTCTGGAGAAGACGACCTGCCACAGTGTGAGGAAGGTTTTGAGCTCAGCACAGGAAGCTCCAAGTCCTACTAAGAGCTGACCACAGCTGGAAGGGGCTGCACAGCTGCTTTGTGGGGCATGAGAAAAGGGGGATGCCCAAGTAGGGAGAGGAGATCCAGATGATGGATGTTCCCTTTCAACCAATACTCATGGAAGCTCCTGCACTGGGCTACACTGCTCTCAAAAGAGGGAAAAAGAAAAGTTCCCAAAGCAGCGCAGGGGTCAGGGGCAGGGGCAATGTTGGCTGAGTCCCCAGAGACTGCTGCAGAGGGGAGTTTTCTAAAAACCCAGGTCTTCCTGGGTCCAGAAGGCCCAGGGCACCAGAGGTAAGGTCCACTGCAAAACTGAGCAGTGAGGGAACCAGGCTCAGGCAGTTCAGTGGCAGCCAGAGGAGCCAGATGCCCTGAAGCAGAGACAAAGCCCAGAACCAGACCCCTCCTTCTCGAGGCCTGCTGACACCAGCTTCCTCTGTTCTGCTCCAACAGAAATCAACCAAGCCCCATGAGTGTGTTGGGCAATCACAACTGTGACAGGGCACCTACCTGTGCCTAATCCCCAAACAGAATTTTGTCAAGTAACAACTTCCAGCCATGTAACCAGCACCAAGCCAGGCTCCATCTCTCCAGCCAACTGCCCTTCCTGGTTTTTCAGAGGTCCCACAGAGGCTGGTGAGGAGGGGCAAGGGGCCAGTGGGAGGTCTCTGGGAGAAAAATGTTTCTGAGCCAGACAAAACCAGAGACCACAGCCAGACTCCAAAGGCTGCCCCTGGGTAACTCCACCACCCTGGCCGTCTCTGGCCTTGGCCCACACCAGTTTGGCTTACCCAGCACTGCCACATGCCCAGGCAATTTGCCTGATCTGGTCTCTCTCCCTGTCGTCCAACCTGCCCGCTGACTCCCATTCTGCCCAAGGCCACCCTACAGGTCTCAGCTTAATGGGTGCCTTCATGGTGCTGCAGCAGCACCCCTACCTACTCCTGTGTGTACCCCATTATCTTCTTTGTAGCATGTGTCAAAATGGGATTAGCTTAATTTGCTTGTTTGCATGTAGCTTAGAATGTAGCTCCATGGGGACAGGCGCCATGACCAGGAGCACTTTCTCCAGTGCCCCCAGGTGAGTGAGGAGGGAGTAGAAGAGCACACATGCCACACTCCCTGCACAGATGCGACATGCCAGTAGAAGCAGTCCGGCTGGGAAGCCCCTGAGAGCTCTTAAGCCTGGGGCACAGCTGTTAAGAATCGCTATATCATCTGCTTTCCAAAAAGAGCTGGAGGAGGCTGTCAGCACCCAACCCCCATGTAACAGAGGCTGTGAAGATGGCAGCTGCACGGAGGGGCAAGCCCAGGGGCAGGATGATGGTGAGAAGGCCTCTCTGCAAGATGTGTCTGGAGGGGACTGAGCCTGTAGCAAGGCCCTGGGACAGAGGAGTCGGGGGGGGGGGGGGCGCCTCTATAAGGCATTTGGGGGATGTGTCTGCAAAGCCATACTATGGACAGGTAAACAGTAGCAGGGAGGGAGCCAGTCAGTGGAGTAAGAATCACTCCACCGGCCCTCACAGACAAGAGCTGTTGAGAGAGTAGGTCCTCATCCTTCAGCCCACGGCCAGTACCTGAGCCTCAGATCCTGCTTCAGGAGCAGCCCCCATACCAGCTCCTCCCTCGATCCCTTGCTCTGATCCATGGTCCCCATCAACTCTCACCTGGAAAGCTGGACCACACTTTTACGAACCCACCCCCCCGCCACACCTCTCCTACCCTATCCCTTCCATGCACCACTACCCAAGACCCTGAGCAATTGCCAGCTGGGTTTGTTCTGTCCACCAGCACTCAGACACTCATGGGCCCTGGGAAGATCACTCCTCTCTCCTGCCCCGTGTGGGCTGGCAGCTCACTCACCCGGTGGGTCTTGCTGTAGGTGTAGAGGAAGGCCAGTCGGTAGAGGCTCTTATAGTGCTGGGGGAAGCGGCTGAGGCACAGGCGGAAGGAGGCGATGCACTGCTCTGTAAGGAACTGGCGCTGCTCCTCTGCCCCGGCTGGCAGCCCCTGGGGAAAGGCTGCTGGCTCCGCAGGGGGATCAGCTCTCTTCCTCCCATCCCACAGGGCAGGTGCAGATGCTGGGGTTTTGACAGCAATGCACGCAGAGGTTGGGGGGTCTGCAGCAGACTTCTGGCTGCCTTGCTCTGTGACCCGGAAGCCTTCTGTGCTCTCCAAGGACTCCTCAGTTTTTCCTATGAGTGAAAAGAAAAAGAAAGTCACCTCAGTAGTGGTCCACCACCGGCAAAAGAGGTGTCTTAGTGAGGTGACAGGCATAGCTAGGTCTGTGACCTTGGTAGACAGGTGCTGAGCTCAACAGACCCAGCAGCAGGAGGCATGCCCCTGCTGGCTGAGGCCTCTACCACCTCCCAGTCTCCTCCCCTGTGAAACAGGATGTCCCAGCTGGCACACAGCAGAGGGGCCACGAGGCTGCAGATAGTGGGGGTTGTGAGCAGGGCTCTGGGGCCCCCTCTGGATGGCAGCATAAGATTGTCCTGCCTCCCAGGCCTGTGCAGGTGCACGGGGAGGCAATCCACAGAGGGAGGGTATGGCCACTGCCACCATGGAATAAAACAGCCAGGAAAGGACACAAAGGACTGCTCCTGATCTACCACTTAGCACCTCAGCCCGTAGCCTACCTGACATCCTTCTCCAAGGCTGCTGCTGCCACTGTGCATGAACCAAGAGCTCACACATAGGAGAGCCCAAGCTGGGTTGCAGGGCTACAGAAGATGACTGGACCAGGAAGGAGGGATGGAAGGAAGAGGGTGGAGGGAAGCCTCAAGGGTAAGGTAGCCTCTTGGGCACCCAGGAGTTTGGCAAGGCCTGCATGGAGGAGGCCAGAGAAGCAGCCCAGCACCAACTCTGAAGCCTGTCTGCCACGGTGAGCTGAGCCCCTTCCTGCCCCCACCCTAACGACCCTTTCCCAACTGCAGTGGCAGCTGGGAGAAGGCTGGAGCCTGCTGCAGCAGGGCAGAGGGGCTGAGGACTAAAGTCTCAAGTTCCTCAGCAAAATCATGCAGGCATCAAGTGCACATTAAGCTCTTCCAGCCAAGGAAAGAATCTGAGCAAGACAGAGCCAAGCTGCTCAGCACAGCACTCAAGGCCATCTCCCACCGGTCCTGCCATTCCTCCTAGCTCCCCTCCTGGCCTCACACCTTGAGACCAACCATTAGGAACACCTCATTCTTCATTCCTACCTCTTCATTGCTGCTCCTTCTGGACACAGTCTGCACTCTCTCCCTTGCCTCCCCCACTCACTCTCATTCTTCAGGACTCCACTCAGTGTTGCCTCAGTGTTACCTCCTCCTGCAGGCCTCCCTGGCCCCAAGGTGGGGTTTGCAGAGAGTCTTGTGTGCCCACGTCTCTGATATCACCCATCCCACTGCACTTATGCAAAGATGCCTCCCCCCCACCCACACCATTGCCCAGAGCCTCACACTGTCTAGGTTGAAGCTGACTGAATGACTGAAAAACAGGTCACATCTGATCTTGACACCATGCTCCCCTGAAAGGAGAGCACAGGCATCTACTCAGAGCTCAGTGACAGCAACCAGGAGTCTGCTCAGGGCTGGTGTCTTACGAGGGTCACTAACGCCTCACTCACAAATGTACCTGATTTCTAGTGTTTGATTCAAGAGACACATTTCAAACGTGACTCAACAAATACATCCTGGACAACTCTGGGCCCAGTGCTGTGCTAGGCACACGAGAGGCAGGGAAACAGGATGCAGATGCAGGCCTCCCAGTGCTTCAGGCTAAGTGTGTGCTCACATACAAAGATAACACGGGAACGTGTTTCTTATGGAAAGTAAGCAGAGTATCAAGAATTAATCCAAAGAGGGATCCCTGGGTGGCGCAGTGGTTTAGCGCCTGCCTTTGGCCCAGGGCGCGATCCTGGAGACCCGGGATCGAATCCCACGTCGGGCTCCCAGTGCATGGAGCCTGCTTCTCCCTCTGCCTATGTCTCTGCCTCTCTCTCTCCCTCTCTCTGTGACTATCATAAAAAAAAAAAAAAAAAAAAAAAAAGAATCCAAAGAGAGCTCAGATGTGTCTGAAGACACACACACACACAGAGAGAAAGAGAGAGAGAGAGAGAGAGAGAGAAACAGTGATGCCAGAATGAGTGAAAAGCCTACTGAAAAGGCCCAGGAGACATGGGCAACACGCCTCACCCACAGCATCCACTATCATGGCTGAATGAGCCTCACAGGTCACATCAGTGGAAGGAAGGGGGTCAGAAGCGTCAACAAGCCCACACAGCACTTTCCAGCCAGGAGGCCCAATCCTAACCCTGGCAGTGTGAAAGTGAGAAGACTTCCTCCTACAGATGAAAAGCAAGCGAAGCAAATGCTCTCACCACCCTGTTGCTTGCTGCTGGCAATGAGAACTGGCTTATGTGAGGTGCTCAGGAGGGTCATCTACTTGATCAAAAAGGGGCAGGTGTACCATGGGATGGCAGTCTCTGTCTGGTAGCTGCATCAGCATCCCCAGCCCACATCGTGCCCTGGGCCCAGGTGGCAGGGAGGGCCTGGGCCCAGGCCAGGCACCCGTGGCCACGGTCTAGACCACATAGGCTATTGACAAACTCTGCTGCCCTTGGAGTGATATAACAGAGCACCTTGTATTTAGGTGGTGAAATTTGGGCAGCTTTTCCTCTATTTAAAAAATAAACCTTTACTGTTACTACATTCACGCTCTACTTTTTTTTTTATTATTCTGACCCTTAAGAAGGTGAGCTTCAACTAGCTCTAACAGCCACCTGTGGAAAAACCTTCTTCCTGGAAGCACCTTGTCACAAACTACAATGGAGAAGTAAAGAGGGGAGGGGAGTTCTCAGGAGCCAGTGCCCACTGGACACCATAGGAGGGAGGGCACCTGGATGTCAGGCAGGGCATGGCTCCCAGAGCCATTCTTGCTTCTCTTTGGCACCCAGGGCCTGGCACAGACTTGGATTTCTTTTTTTTTTTTTTTTTTTTTTTTTTTATGAGAGTCACAGAGAGAGAGAGAGGCAGAGACACAGGCAGAGGGAGAAGCAGGCTCCATGCACCGGGAGCCCGATGTGGGATTCGATCCCGGGTCTCCAGGATCGCGCCCTGAGCCAAAGGCAAGCGCTAAACCGCTGCGCCACCCAGGGATCCCCAGACTTGGATTTCATTGCTCAACAATGCCCATGAAATTTGTGAGTGATCCCTATGACACTGACTGTGACAGAAGCAGCACACTGGTGACAGTGCCACCCGAGAAGGTGCACCTGAAAAGGGCTGGGTTGTGGAGCACACTTAGGGGCACACACCCAGCCCTGGCCCAGAACCATATCCTGGCTTTTTGCAGGGAGCCGAAAGCTGCCAGAGTGCCAGTAGCCAGGGTTCCTGCCCACTGGGAGCCTAGAGGAGCATGTGTCAGAGACTGCTACTGACCAGAGCCAGGCCTGGAGGAGCACACTACTCGCTATGCAGTCTGCCTAGCGAGGGCTCAGAACACATGCTCTGCTACACCTACTCTCCTGACAGGAAGCTCACCAACTTCACTGTAGTTACGAGGAAAAGCTGGGCTTAGAATGAAGAGATGCATCCACAGAAGCAGGATGCTTCCCTTCAAGTCCACCAGCTACTGGAGTGACTCCGGTTCTACTCAAATTTTCTTTACCAGTGGCAAGCCCCCACAATGTCTGCTTAAACCAGTGACTCTGAATGGAAGGAGGGAAGGGGTGGGATGCCCCTCATGTGTCTGGAAAGCCCAGCTTGGGGCAGACCACAGCTGACACTCTCTTAGCTCAGCACCCCAGCCTACATCCCCCACTTCCCCAAGCACGGTAAAGAGAGGCCCATGATGACACAACAATACCCACAACAGTCTACTGCTTGATAGGCCACGGAGCAGAGATGACAGGCCTTACCTGTCCAATAGCTAAAATAATCTTATTTGTAAGACTGGACATGAACAAAAATTGCTGTATTAGAGCGTTGGGACTATAGGTTACTTTTTCCTTCCCCTTCCAAACTTCCTACAGTATGTTTATGTCAGTTGTAGATACCCAGTTTATGCTATCTCAAAACCCAACTTCGTTTTGGGATAGCATAAAAAGTGCCTAGTGAGAAAGTGCGGCACTAGCCTCACCTTCCCTGACCCTAATAAGGGCACCTTTGCCAACCTACATGGCATGCACCCTCACCAGCTGCTAAGGCCAGCTATGGGAGGCTGGCAAGGAGCAGAGAGTTGGGACAGGCCATTCCCAGCATGAAGGGCTCTGGCCACATCTACACATGAGTCCCTGAGCTTCAACTCTCCCTGTGTGGGAGAGCTTGTGTGGACACATCCTAGGGGAGGTCTTCACCAACCCCAGCTGCTCCTTCTAGCCCACTTAGAGAGGGAGCATGGGGCAGAGATTAAGGGTGCAGACTAACCCCAGGCAAATTCCTGACCCTCTCTGAATCTTAGGTTCCTCATCTATAATGCGGTAAGAGACACAGGGCTGTTTCCTAGGGTAGTTAGGAAGACAAAAGGAGTTCAAACAGTGCCTGGTACAGGGTCACTGAGCATGGTCTGAGTTGTTGTTATTGTTTGGCAAGCCCTGGCCAGGGTGGGAAAGCTCTCAAAACCCTTAGCTGGCCATCCAGCCACAGCCTGAGTGGTACCGTGGACACACAGCCTGCCAGTGCTCTCCTGCGAGCTGGGTGTGGGGCTCTGCCCACTGGTTTCTTTCTTTCTTTTTTTTTAAAGAAGAAGCCTTTAATTAATTTATTTATTTATTATTATTATTTTTAGATTTTATTTATTTATTCATGAGAGACACAGAGAGAGGCAGAGACATAGGCAGAGGGAGAAGCAGGCTCCTCACAGGGAGCCCGATATGGGACTCAATCCCCGAACTGGGATCACACCCTGAGCCAAAGGCAGACACTCAACCACTGAGCTACCCAGGAGTCCCTGCCCACTGCCTTCCACAAAGGGGGGCCTTGAAGGGCCCAGGAGATCTGGGCATGCCCCAGAGTTAGATCAGTGCCCCCTGCCCCAAAAAGGGGGGCACTTTTTCCTAAAGGCCTAATGTGATTCAGACTTTTATTTTTTTTTATTTTTATTTTTTTTTTTGATTCAGACTTTTAAAAAGAAAACACATTGGTGACATTTAGGATTCAAAGACTTTTTTAATAACTATGTAGCAAGAAAAAAAAAAATATGGGCACTCACGTCATGGATGTGGCTTTCCCACACTGGGCTGCGGGGATCATAACAACAACAAGTGTCAGTGAGTGCACACTGCACTCCAGGCACTGTGCGAGCACCTTTCTGAGCCACCCTGTTTCATCCTCACAACCCCCAGAGTGGGCCATCGGATGGCTCCCACCCTACAGGGAGCACAGAGGGCGAGAGAAGTGTGTAACTTGCCCAATTGAGGTCCCAGAGCAGCAGGTAGAGGTGCAAGGACAGGAGCCAGGCCAGCCAGCTGCTGGCTCCCAGCTGCTCAGGAGCCCATGTTCTTCAGACTGCCCAGACTGCCATGGGTCACCAAAGCAGTTCTAACGCACCAACCTAGACCTTCATACCTCTTTCCTCTGTGGCCCCCTGGAGGTCTTTACCAGTTGATCCTGCTTGGGAATTGGGAACAGGCAGCTTCTTCTCCACATAGAGCTTTCGGGAGCCCTCCAATGAGCTGGCAGGCTCATTAAAGAAGTCCTGTGTCGAGCTGGAGTCTGAGAGCGCCACGGCCGTGCTGTCCTGGCTGCGCTCTGAGGGGAAAAGGAGGGAGAGAGAGTAGCAGCATGAATCTACACCAGCTCCAACATGGAGGGGCCTCCCCAGGGTGAGTGTCCTGGTGACTGCCCTGCAGAGGAGATGGCTTGAGCACAGCCATTGTGATCCTGCTGAGCCTGACCAGTCCCGGAGGCCACTGAGCCACTCACCAAAGGCACCAATCTCCAAGGTCAACCTTGTATGGTTTTCCCAAATGGTAGTGTTCTGGTAAATGGTTAACAACTGGCTCTCAGGGTAGGAGGGAAGCCCACGTTTGTAGTATTTATGGATTTCTGTGGTGTAAATACTCCCGCCATGCCAATTTCAGGCTACCAGCCAACATGATGTTGCTGAATGTGGAGCTAGAAAAAGATGCACAATAGTACACTTTTCTATAGTGTTTCTATCACATAGACACAATAGCATCAACAACTGAAGCAGGTAAGCATCCTGCAGACATTTTTATCCAGTCGTTACAGGCCAAGTGCTGTTCTAGAGGGAAAGCAGAGATCCCTGGGAGATGTAGATACCGGGAAGCTTGCTACCCACATGTTAGCTCCTCTCCTCAGACCTCCACAGGTGCTCATGAGAAAGATCAGGGGCAACGCAGGAAGAGGGACTGAAGGAAACCCTCCTGGTGGTGAAGGCCTGGAGAGGAGGCATGTTTGAAGCTATAGGAAAGGCAGGAAATGCGGGGACCTTTTTGCCCTAAGGAACAAAAGCCTTAAGCTAGCTAGGGAGAGAGACTGAATCTTGTTGCCTCCCAGGTACAGGTGAAGACCCACTGCAGCTTTGAGAAGGGAAAAGAAACACTTCCTGTGGGAGGGGCTAGAAACCATTCAGGGCCCTGACACTTGCAGTCTCCTGCCCCTCACCCTCGGGGAAGAAAAGCCCCACTCCTGAGATGCAGGGGCACATCTGGCTAAGTCTGAGGCTGGACAGAGACAACAGAGAACCAGCCCTGCTCTTACCCCAGGCTAGCAAGCAAGCAAAGCAGTCTACCACAGGAAAGGGGGCAAGAACATGCAGAGAAACCCTCCCTGAGGTGTACACAAAAGGCCTAAGGCTGAAGGTGGGAATGAACACTGAAAAAATGTTTTGGCAGGGGCTCCTGGGTGGCTCAGTGGTTGAGTGTCTACCTTTGGCTCAGGTTGTGATCCTGGGGTCCTAGGATTGAGTCCTGCATCAGGCTCCCCCCGGAGGGAGCCTGCTTCTCCTTCTGCCTATGTCTCTGCCTCTCTCTGTCTCTCGTGAATAAATAAATAAAATCTTAAAAAAAAGAAAGAAAGAAAAGAGAAGAAAATATTCTGGCAAATCAGTCCTGCTATAAGCATAAGAAGGTAAGATCATAGGAACTGGAAGCCAGTGATGCACTGAAGGTAACCATGGCAACAACAAAACCCAACCCCACCTCAACTTCTTACTAGCCTAACTCCTCCTCCTAACAGCCTAGAAACAGGAGAAAGAAGCCCATTCTAGGCATAAAAAGGACTTATTTTAGTTTCTTCTGTCCTATACATAATATCTGATATTCAATATAAAAATGAGGCACACACTCACACAAAGAACATTGGGAAGAGAGAAAATAATCAACAGAACTAGACTCAGAGATGACCTAGATGTTGGACCTACCTGATGGGAAAAATTTTAAATAAGTAAGATTAGAGGCACCTGGCTGGCTCAGTTGCAAGAGCATGTGACTTGATTTTGGGGTTGTGGGTTCAAACCCCACAATGGGTGTAGAGATTACTAAAATAAATACACTAAGATTAATGCAATTTATAAATGTGATTAGTCTGTTAAAGGCTCTAGTAGAAAAGGTGGACACATGCATGAACAGAGGGGGAGTCTGGGAAGTGAGATGGAACTATGAAATAAAAGACACAATAGCAGACACAAAGAATGCCTTTGTCAAGTTTCTCAGCATACTTGACACAGTGGAGGGAGAAATACCAAAACCTGAAGATAGGTCAGTAGAAATCATCCAAACGGAGAGAAGGAGAATGGGGGGAAAATCCGACAGTGTACCCAAGAGCACCCAAATGATCCAACATACTAATTAGAATCCCAGAGGGAAATGAGATGGACACACATCCATAATGACTGAAAATTTTCCAAAAATAATGAAAAAAACATCAAATCGCTAAGAATTTGTGAACATCAAGCAGGGCAAAGACTCCTCCATTCATATTTAAAACCAAGCAGGGCAAAGACTCCAGCAGGGCAGAGAACATCAAGCAGGGCAAAGACTCCTCCACACATATTTAAAAAACAAACAAAACATCAACAATAAACCACACTCAGAGGTCTCATATTCAAACTGCTGAAAACCAAAGACAGAGAGTTAATCTCAAAAGGGAAGAAAGGCACATGATATATAGAGGAACAAAATTAAGAATTATAGCATACTTCTCATCAGAAACCATGCAAGTCAGATAACATCTTTAAAATGCTGAAAGATGGGACACCTGGGTGGCTCAATGGTTGAGCGTCTGCCTTTGGCTCAGGGCGTGATCCTGGAGTCCCAGGATCGAGTCCCACATGTGGCTTCCTGCATGGAGCCTGCTTCTCCCTCTGCCTATGTCTTTGCCTCTCTCTCTGTATCTCTCATGAATAAATAAATAATCTTTAAAAAATAAAATAAGATGCTGAAAGAAAGGAAGAAAGTCAACCCAGGCGTGCCTGGCTGGCTCAGTCAGAAAAGCATGCAACTCCTAATCTCAGGCTTGGGAGTTTGAGCCCAACATAGGGTGTAAAGATGACTTAAATTAAAAAAAAAAAAGAAAAGAAAAGGAAAAAAAAAAGTCAACCTCAAATTCTGTATCTCTCAAAAATGCAGCAGAAATAAAACTTTTTCAGACAAACAAAAGCTAAGAGGATTCCTTACCATGAATCTGAGTTACAAGGAATGTTAAAGTTTTTTTTTTCTTTTTTAAAGATTTTATTTAGGGATCCCTGGGTGGCACAGCGGTTTGGCGCCTGCCTTTGGCCCGGGATGCGATCCTGGAGACCCAGGATCGAATCCCACGTCGGGCTCCCGGTGCATGGAGCCTGCTTCTCCCTCTGCCTATGTCTCTGCTTCTCTCTCTCTCACTGTGTGCCTATCATAAATAAATAAAATTAAAAAAAAAATAAAAAATAAGGATTTTATTTATTTATTCATGAGACACACAGAGAGAAAGGCAGAAACATAGGTAAAGGGAGAAGCAGGCACCCTGCGGGGCCCCTGAGGAGGGACTCAATCCCAGGACCCCAGGATCATGACCTGAGCCAAAGGCAGATGCCCAACCACTGTCACCCAGGTGCCCCCTCTTAAAGACTTTTATTTATTTATTTGTTTGTTTATTTATTTATTTATTTGAGAGAGAGAGAGCACGCGCACACACACTCAAGCAGGAGGGGAGAGGCAGAGGGAGAAGGAAAAGCAGACTTCCCACTGAGCAGGGGGTCCAATGCAAGGCTCAATCCCAAGAACTGAGGAGATCATGACCTGAGCCAAAGGCAGACACTTAGCCACCCAGGAGCCTGAAAAAAGTTCTTCAGGTAGAATGAAATGAAATCAGACAGAAACTTAGATCTACATAAAGAAATGAAGTTCTTCAGAAATCATTAAATAATAGAAAAGACATTCTTTGTCCTCATGTGTAATTCCTCTAAGGTATTCTTGTGTATTGTCTAAAGCAAAGCTAGTAGCAGCCTATTGTGAGTTTATAGTTTGTGTAAAAAGGAATGAAAACAAGAGTACAAGAAATGGGAATTTCCTTCAATGCACATGAGTAGTACAATATCACTTGAAGGTTGACTATGATCACTTAAACATATTTTGTTAAGCCTAATGCAGTCACTACATTTTTTTAAAGAAGTATATTAATCCAATATTAAAGACAAAACACAACCTTAAAAAATAAAACTTTGTCTTCAACTTTGTGTATCTGAGGGATGAAGCTCTCTCTCAATCAAGAGAGCCAAGTTCCTCTCATGCCACTCACTAGTTGTGTGACCTGGAACAGGTGAAGTCCCTTCCCCACCTATGAATCACAACTATACATCCTCAGAGAGGTCAATGGTAGAACAGCGTCTAGGGACACAGGGAGAAAGGCAGACATAGCCCCCAGGACCCTCCAACCCTTTGCTCAACTAACTCAAATACTGGGGGCCCCCTAGGAGGGCAGTAGTGAGCAGCCTGGTGGGCCAACAAACTGGCAACAAAATGTAAAGTTGTTTCAACAAAATCAAAGGCCTGGATTCTGGGAGATCCAGGCTGCCTGAGTTCAAATTCTGCTCAGCCACTTATTAGGTTGGAGAGCCTATGCAATTGCCATAATTGTTTTTCATTTTAGTTTCCTCCTGTATAAAAACTGTGATAATACAAATCCCTGCTTTGTAGAATTGTTACAAGGATTAAATATGTTAATATATGTAAAATGTTTGCAATGGGGCCTGATACACAATAAGTATTCACAAAAATACCATCTCAGTTATCAATATCATTATTTCAGAGAACCTGAACTGATTTTTTTTTCCAGTAATGTCTCACACTTGACATTACAGATTTTGTTCTGAGTGGGCAAACGGTTCTGCTTATGCCAGGCTGAAGATCACACCCGAGCAGCACCACGTGCATGGGGTGGTGATCACTTCTTACATACTGACATGCCAGGGTCGTCCAAAGTGGGCCTACCTGCACAGAGGAACATGGAATTAGGCCTGTGCTTCCAAAGGCAGCTCTGCTGCTCTACCTTCTTCCCCTATGTCTGATCATTGACCAGGGTTTGGAGACAGCCACCTCTCAGATGGCCACAGCCCTTCCTCCTTAGCTGCCTTTGGAATGCACACTGCCCAGTAATTGGTGGGTATTAGTATCAGCTGGGCTGGTGGACTAACAGAAACTGGGACATGAGGGATGCCTAAGTGGTTGAGTGTCTGACTTTGGCTCAGGTCGTGATCCCGGGGTCTTGGGATCGATCCCCATATCGAGCTCCTTGTGGGAAGCCTGCTTCTCCCTCTGCCTATGTCCCTGCTTCTCTCTGTGTGTGTGTGTCTCTCATGAATAAATAAATAAAATATTTAAGAAAAAGAAACTGGGACATGAGACTCTTCAGTGGCCAATACAGAGGTTCTGTGTCTTACTAATGAGGGAGCAGGGACCTGGCTGGACCCCTCTGCCGCATATTCAGTGAGGGGCTCTTCCGTGACCTGTAAGGCCAGACCCCAAGGCTCTGTGAACACCAGATAGGAATTCCTGGCAGGCCTATAGCTCTCATGGGAAGTCTTAAACCCAAGTCCCCAGTGTGAGAGAATCACTTCTCCCAGAGAAATGGCAGGGGCAGACCATTTGCTGTCTCTGTGGAAAGCAGTCCCTTGCCTTCAGAGGCCACACATGGTCACCGCAGGAACTCAGGAGTCAAGAGTCTCAGACCCATATTCTGATCCCAGATCTGCCACTTGGGCTGCTCCAGGCATCCCAACAAATATATCACTACTCTCCTTGCTCTGTCCTCAATACACAAATGGGATCCCCACAGGAGCCTGGCCTAGTGCCGACCACACAGGCATGATAGCCCCGTGACTCTTCTGCCCCACAGCATTTACTCTGGCACCACCAAAAAGAACACCAATGGCTCAGACAAGATGGCAGGCCACATTCCTGCAGTAAAGAAGTCCTTCTGAAAGTCAGGCCAGGGCAGGCGCTTCTCACTAGCATCCAGAGCAGCTGTAGTCACTGCACGGCTGAGCAGCGCATCGTGTGGCAAGCATCTGGGAAGTGAGCCTAGCCAGGAGGATCTCACGAGAACTGGCATGCTGCCGGATGAGCTCACGTACTCACAAGCTGTTGGGCTCTGGGCCTAAAGAATCGCTAATTTGCTGGAATCCCAGTTGTGATTATTACAAAAACCATGGATTGGCTTAAGCAAACGGTTATTTACTCCCAACATGCTAATACCCTCTTGATGCTGCCTAGTGAGGGAAGCTCTAATGCACCAGAGTGAGCAGGCAAGGCAGCAGATTGCACTAAGGATGCTGGGGGGAAGACAGGGCAGTGCTGGGCTTCAGGGGGGTCTGCTGAGACCCCCAGTAGGTGGGGCCTCCGCTGAGACTCTTTAAAAACAACATGACAGCCACAGCCAAAAAGCAGGGCACACGTAAGCTGAGGGACCACAACCAGGCCTCTCGCTTCGAGTCCCTCAGACATACACACGGGAACCCAGAACAGCCCGCCCTCTGAAAGGGTGGAGAACAAAAGCCAACATCAGCCCTGGGGCGAACCGTTTCCTGGACAATCCCTTGTCACAGGGGTGCCTGCGAGCACCTAAGGAGCCCTGAGGGAAGTGAAAGGGGTCTGGAAGCAGCGCCCCATGCAGGTCAGGCTGCTGGGTCAGAGCTCGAGGTGGGCTCTGAGCACACTGAGGTGCCCTGGCTGGAGCTGGGACCTCCTTACCACACCTGTGAAGCAAGACGGTAGGGGGTGTTTGCCAAGGATCCTGCCCCCCCTTGAAAGAGGTGCACGTCTGGGAAACAGGGCACAAGCATGTCATTGCTAGTAAGAGCCCAGGGCCAAGTTTCTCTTCAATTCTTTCAGAGAGGGTTGGCACAAAGCTATTTAAAATCATACTAATTTTGAATACTAGGAAGCAACCCACACCAAGGTCTCACTCACACCAAGAAGCAAGTTAGGTTAAAAGAAAACTAAGTTCATTTCCACATCATTAGAGTGAGAGAGAGGAATGAAAACCTCTTAAAGAATCATTCTGTCAGTGAGCAGAGGATGCCCCAGGGCAAGGAAGGCCCAAACCACTCTGAACGTGTCCCGCCTGCCTCCTGGCCAGCCAGACTGAGATTGAGCACAGACTCGTACCACCTTACACAGCATGAATGCTCACAGCACGCCCTGATAAGGGGGGTGGGGGGTGCAGTTCCAGCTTAGAGAACACACAGCTTCCCTCCAGGCCTGGCTATAGTCTCACCTTTTCCTCAAAGCAGTCTATGGGTGTCACATTCCTTCTCTGGGACGCTGTGGGCCAAGGGTCCAAATGAGTGGACATACGGCTATGTCTAATTGTACGCTAATAGCCTGGGGTGCTGCCTCCACTTCCGATGGCACCGTGGGACACCCCCAGGCTGCTGGCCTGTGCTGCTGCTCAGAAAAGAACCAGGTGGGTCTGCCAGTGTTCTGCAGGCAAAGGCTGCCAAGTCTGGAGGCAGCGGGCCCTCCCTTCTCTCACCTGCCTGCTGGAGCAGAGCCAGAAGGGATAAGCAGAACTGGCTGCCTTCCTGCCTCTGCCACCACCTAGAGGTTCTGCAAATTGGCCTGGGCTGGCGGTTCTCCTGGCCTCCTGGTCCTGGGGCAGTACAGGAGACAACGGGAAAGCTCTTCCGCATAGGAGAGCCAGACTCACTGAAAAGCCAGGCCTCTTACAGGACTGGGTGGAGAGAGCCTTCCAGAGAAGCATGTACCTAAATGGGACTCCAGGGACTGACCACAGCCCAGACTCCTGATTTCCTTAAGGAGCTGCCTGGAAATCAACAGGAAAGACACACTCACTAGTGGACAGGCTGTACAGGCTGGCTCTGCTCTTCTTCAGAATGTTCTTTTAAAAGTCTGCCCACACAAAATCTGTTCACACTAATTAATATTTGTGGCAAAATTATAAATATTTCATTCCCTTACTGTTAATCACTGGAATGTTTCACATCTATGCCTCTAGGCCACCCCAGCCCCTCCCCTGAATCCTTACAGGGATGTTCATCTGCCAGCCAACTGCTGACGACACCCTCCACTTCTAAGGTGGGGCCTGGAGGGCCAACTGCAAAGGAACGACAGCTGGGGACACAGAGGGAAAGGGATCTGGCTTGGTGACAGAAAGCCTGTCCATTTCATGGAGTATGAGAGCAGGCTGTATTCTGAGGATTTTTCTGGTTCAGGTTTGACTCCCTTCAAAGCCCTTGAACATTCTCAGGATTTCCAGGTCAACCTAAAAGAGCTCTTTGTTTACAAGACACAAGTTTCCTGGTACATTTTCTCCACTTGCTCCAGCAGTTAAGACTAGAAACAGCTCACAACCATTTATTCCATCAGTTCAGTCCAATGAAAGTCTGAGGGAAAAGGCGTGGTTGTACCATCAAAATCCGCGACAACTCTGACTAGTGAGCCCTGAAAACATCACAAATGCTCTGCCAACTAGAAAGCAACAGGTTTCTAAGAACAGTAAACTTGGGTGGAATTGATCTTTTGACAAATCTCTCAACGGGACGAATTCTGCCCCAGTGGGCCCCGATGATCAGCAGGAAAAAACACACCCACCGGAAGCCAGGCTAACTGTGTGGGAGAGGCACCCTCTGGCAGGCTGAGAAGCCTGGACAGATGCCCAAAAGAGATACCAGATACATGAGGACCCCTGATAAAAAGGCAGATACACAGAAGACGCAGGCAGGTGCTCAGAGTATTGCTGGGACCAATGTGCAGACAGCAGCACCACCCCTCTGGCCCCCCAGTGCTCAGAGCTGGGACAAGACTTGGACTCATGTGCACCACTCACTGTGTGATCCTCACCATGCATTGCTCTGTCACACTGTACCTAGAGCAAAGAGCCCTTGTGCCCCATCTCAGACCCAGCTGGTTTCCCAAGCTCTCTCACTGCAAGGTCTCTCTTCCTCCCACCCCAATTGCTTCAGTATCCAAATACAGTAGGGCTCTCCAACCTCCATGTCCTTGCTCCCACTGTCCCTCACCTGAAATGGCCCTGCAGGCCTATCTGCATGGCTACCTCTTCCAGGAAGTCCTCCCAACCCACCAGGGCCCTGGCCAGCTTACGGCACTACCTCTTGGCACCAACCACTGTCCCAAGATACCGCCTAGGGACACACAGATTCAATCAGGCAGCAGGAATCAGGGTGCCCTCCTCCTGGCTTTCCTCATAGGGTCCCCTTCTATGTCCAGCAGGCACTCAACATATGCCATTACCAGCTACAGCCTGGAGAGGTTCCTTGGAGAGTAAGAATGGAGGAGAAGAGAACAAAGGTGACTGGCTCTGACCTCTGACAGCCTCCCTTCCTGCCCCAACATCAGTCCCCACCCTGCAGGAGCACATGCAGGGGCACCTAAGCTCCACTACAAGTCTCTCCCACATTGAAACATCTGTTTTTGGAATGTAGCTTGCCTACTGTAAGCTGACTTCTCCTTCGCCCTGGGAAGGGAGGCTGGTGAGGGCTGATGCCATATGTAGCCCCCTGCCTCAAGCCTGGACACTGTGGCCTGCGCACACAGGACCCACCTCAGAGTGTCTTGGCTATTGTGCATGATGTGCATTTTGACACATTTGTCCTTGGGAAGATAGCTTGGTATCTTAGAGTCTGTCGCCTTTATTAATTTTTAAAGCCAGAAACAGCAAAGCAATGGAAATACAGGACTAGCCACCCCACCAGGCAGACGGGCAGTGGGAGGAGGCCACCACTGCATCTGGCCAGAACTGAGAACATGGGCTGTGGGCAGAAGCCAAGCACATCGAACACACACTCTTCAAGTCACAGGACCAGCAGATATGGAGGAGCTCCTGATCATGGGGAGCAGGGAGCCGGACTGAGGACTAAGCATGCGGTCTGCGCTGTCCCCTGAAGCGAGCCGTGACAGTGCAAGCAGAAAGACAAAGCCTGGAGAACAGAGTGTGGTCAGGGTTAGGGGCAGCACGGGCAATATTGGTGGAGGCAGTGTGGGTGAGCAGGCGAGGATGAGCACAAATGGGACACGACACAAACGGTGACAGCATGGCAGGTGAGGACAGACGGTCACATGGGAGCTTGCATAGGGCACCCTGGCTTCCCAAACGGCTCACACCCTACAGCCTGGGGCTAAGGGCAGACTCTGTTTATGTTATTGATGGGGCCAAATGGGCATCCTGCAACCCTGAATACCAGCCTCCATGGCTCCCACTCTTCTGACCCTCATGTTCTCTCTTTCCACCTTCATAGTAAACACTGACACCCCCTAGACCTTGGCTAAGCTTTGCCTCCTCAGGAAGGCCTCCCACCCACCAAGGCCAGGCCAGGTCTCCTGGGGGTGGTTTCAGTTGCACTCCGACCCTTAGCTGATTCACAGCTTCACATTGCCTTCCCCAAGAACCTGTAGCAGGAACCAGGATTGTTCCAGGCACCCAGCACAATGCTGATGGGCACTAGATAGGCATGGCCACGGGCTGGCTGAAGAACCCCACAGAAGGCTCAGCCTCAGACAGACCATAGGGCGCTTAGCTGGGGTGGAGTCAAGGGAAAGTTGGGCTCCAAGAGTCTCAGGTGACATGGAGCATGGCAGGTAGATAGCAAGGGTCTTGGCTGTCCAACAGAGTCATAGTGTCACTATGTACACATCCTGAAGGCTGGCTAAGCCAGGCCAAGTTATAGACCAAGGCGTCCTGTAACAACCCTGCTCCCTGAGCCCTGCTACCAACAAACCTTCAACAAACAAAGCAGGGAAATGCCTACAGATCCAGTCTCCATCAGGTCAGCAAATACGGGACCTTCCCAGTGTTAGCCTTCTCTGGCCTGGGGTGGAAGGAGACTTAGACCTCAACTTTCCCTTGACTCCTCCCCAGCTAAGCGGGCAGCCCTAGATGAGCACCCAATTGCCCTCAGCTCAGCTTCCTCCCAGGGAAACAGGACACGTGGCCAAGCCTGCAGGGCAGCTGTGAGGCTAGGACCACGGGCACCTCTCGGGGGGACCAGCCCAGAGCAAGCACACACTGCCATGTGGTAGGGCCCAGTTACTCACACACGCTCACATACTCCATGCTGGGAAGGGGTACAGAATTTGTTCAGAAATCTCATTATGCTATGTTTGAACATGTTAAACAGCAATCATTGGGAACTCCTTAAGGGTCATAATGTACTCCCTATGTGATTTCCTCTTCCTGGTTAGGAAGTGTTAACGCTAAAGATTTCAGGACTTTGGACAAGTCCCAAGATGGAAGGGAGAAATAAGACAGGCAGGGCTGCCAGTAGAGGCAGCCTTGACTACTAAGTTCGTTCTCTATCTCAGTGTCTCAACTTGGCCAAAGGGCCCCTCTTCAGATCAGCTGTGGGTACCCTCCCAGCCATGCTGAGAAGGGCTGGCTTTCACATCTGACTCGGTGGAGTCTCCAAGAAACCCGAGGGCCAGTTCTAAGAGTTTTTAGGCAGGCCTGTGGACAGGCTGTAGGGAAATTTCAATGCTAGTGCAGGATGGCACATGGGTGCAAGTGGGGCCAGTCCAGAGAGTAAATCTGGGTCCTACTAAGAAGCCTACTATCAAACATAAAATGTATCTTATCTACATAAAATGTAAAGGTATTTTTCTAAATCTCTCCTAAAAATGTACACCAAATAAGAACTGACCCCAGCTGATTTCTGATTTTGAAGCAGAGATATACAAAAGTAGAAGGGTAGCTCGAATGTGGGGTATCCTAGCCACACCCAAGGGGAAATCCTAATGCCTGTCTCCCTGTCTACCTGGTAACAAGTTAGCCTCTGACAGGATCCAGGGTGCAGAAAACAGGCCCAGGCCTACTCCCAAGGCTGTTGCTCCCAAGGACCCTGCTGGCCCCTCTTTTGAGGTCACACCACCGGCCTGAGAGAGACAGGGTGCAAACCAAGGATGACTGGCCTCAGACCTAGGCTTCTCTCACTGTGCCATGCTGCATGGCCCTTGTGCCAACTCTGATGACCTCGGGCTGAATGCATCTAGGATGTAGCTACAACGTGGGAGCACCTTCCTTTAAACCCACAAGAAAAACATTACTCCCATTCTCCAGGTGAGGAAACAGGCTCGGAATGAAGTCCCTTCCCCAAAGTGGCCAAGTCAGGTAGCAGTGGGGCTGGGATGGCAATGCAGATCCCCCTGACTCTGCCCTGGCCTCCCTATATGGCCTTGAGTGAGTTCCTGACCTGCTTCCCTTGGTCAGTACGAGTTAGAAGCACCCATCAGCCTTCCTGTAGAAGGGCTCAGCTATGCCTAGAGTGCCTGCTCTAGGCCTGCTCTGCCCTGGCCTCCCTATATGGCCTTGAGTGAGTTCCTGACCTGCTTCCCTTGGTCAGTACGAGTTAGAAGCACCCATCAGCCTTCCTGTAGAAGGGCTCAGCTATGCCTAGAGTGAGCACTAATGCCCTGTCCTGCCCCAAGGGAGGCTGGTCTCAAGCTGAGGAGTTGTATGCAAAGTGTAAGGCCACACATTCTCCTCTCAGGGCTAGTGGCCCTGGCTGGGTCACAGGAGGCAGGAGCAGAGAAGGGCAGTACAGGCCTTGAGGCTACCAGCATATCCCCTGATACCAGCAATCTGCTACTTCTCCAAAGCCAGGGCCCTTCCCTACAAGCTAGTATAACAGCTAAAACGGCCACATTTTAAGGGCATGGCTATTTTAGGGCCCAAACATTTTCCTATTGTAGACACTGCTTTCTTTCTGAGGTGAGGAGGGCAGGAGTTCTGAAAGCGCTATGTAGCCAGGCCTGTGTGCACAGCACAGCATGGCCAGTACAGAGCTTCCTGGCACACTGAGCTGGGACTGGGTGAAAGCGGACCATGGCTCCACATCACTGACAGAAATCACTTTGAAAAAAAATTTTTTTACAATCATTGAAAAATGTACAACCATTAAAATTCTATTTGAGCCCATATGTGTGGCTCCCCCTGCAAACTTCTAGAGCAAACAACCATTATGTTGGCACTTAGGACATGTCACACAGTGCCTGCCCCCAACACTCTGCTTCCCTACAACTCCACGTACATGTGTGTGCGCCAGCACGGGACAGCTGGACAGTAGGGCCAGGCAGCATAGCATCATGGCCCCTTCCTGCCTCCCTTCCTCTCTGCTACCAGAGTATGCCTATACCAGGAAAGCCAATTCCAGCTCTAGGGGCTCCTGCTACCCAAGTTCAGCTTGAACCTGCAGGGCTCGAAGGGGTGCCAGTCACAGGCCTGTGGACAGCCACGAGCAGCATCCCTTTCTCATAAAAGCTGGTATGATATTAAATCCTCACAGGAGTACCTGGCAAAAATGGATTTGTAAAGCAGAGATTGATATCTAGTACGTTTTCTCAATATTTTCAAGAGTAAAATGTTGGGAACAGGGAAGTTTTCCTATTGAACTCGGGTTAAGTAAGAAGGGGAAGGACCTTGCTTCAGGACGTGTGCAGGACTGAATCCACTCTCTGGGGCACAGGGAGGTGATGCAGTCATGCAGCAGCACACACTCAGTTCCACATCTCTCCACACAGTCCCTGTAGGTCAAGCAAATTCCAGAAGGGGGCACTACAAGTCTCCTCTCCTCTCAGATCACCAAATCCAGGACCCAGAGAGGCCCAGAGGGGGCCTTTGTGCCTAGCTTCCTTCAGTGCTTCCCTAAATCTACTTTCACACCCCTCTCACTCACAACACGGCACACTTCAGGAACCCATGCAATGGGTGAGGGGTGTCCTATGCCCTGGAGAAGGCAGAGCAAGGCCTATTTCCCCCACAGCCCGATGCAATCAGTGACCTGTGAGTGAGGACCTGCGTGTCTTTCGGCATTGTCACTGCCTCCCCAGGGCCGCACTTTAAAGGCCCTCTCAGTCCACCAATTTTGCTCATTTCAGCAAAGACTTTATAACAGCTTATCACTTTAAAGGTGAGGAGAACATGAAGAAATCAAGCTACGAGGTCAGCATGCAAGCCTCCTAATGTTAGTAAGAAATGTGGTTCAAAGGTCGCCACCTGCCCTATCCCATGTGGGACGGCCTCATACACAGTCCCAGCTGATTCCCACACCCCACTGTCTGGACTCCCAGGGGTGAGAGACTCAGGCTTCCCACGGCTGTCAGAAAGACATGCCGTAATAATGCAGGCACAATGCCAGCATCACTGGGCTGACTGCACGAAGGCCACTCAAGGCAGCCTGCAGATCCCAACAGCTAGTACACAGAGTCTTCCAAGTTACCCCTCAACATCCCCATTCTTCAGGTGGGAAGATGTAGGCTCACAAAGGCAAGATGCCTTAGCCTGCCCTGCCCCTTCCCAGCCCCCAGGTGGGCTAGCTGGCAGGTGGCGACCCTGAGCATGTTTCGGAAGCACAGAATCACCGTGAGGCCATGAGGTTAATGAACAGCCGCAACATTGCCCGTGTCACCCCAGACCCACCCCCTCACCAAAACAAAGCAAATCATCACCCGAAGCACCCTCCCCCGTGATTGGCGTGCCGCCCTGGGCTGGCAGTAGGGAGAACAGGGACTGTACCGTCCGGCGTCGCCTGCTGGTGGGGTTTTTTACATTTGACGTAATCGTGGTCAATCGGAGTAGCTGTGTAAGGTGGGGATGTCAGACCTGGGCCAGAGGAGGAGGGGAGGGAGGCTCCGGGGCCCGGCAGTGTCCCAGCTGAAGAGTGGGAGTCCTCGTCCACCAGGCAGGCCTTCTCTCTGTGGGAGATGGGTGGAGTGCAGGTTAGAATCTCTACATCCCACCGAAATAGGACATGTGCTGCTCTGAAACAGTGCCCTTCCTTACCGCTGAACCCTTCTTGACCTGCCACCTTCAAGGGCCTCCCCTGCCCTCCTAGGTTGCACTGCTCCCACACACCTCAAGTGACCTAACCTCCTGGCTGGTGGTCCAAGGTGCTGAAGGAGCTGCTCCCATGGTACCCACTTGGGCTCCAGCCCTTAAGTGGCCACTGTTCAACCGTCTCAGGCCTCAAGCCCTAGGGAGACTGCAGGGTAGCTGATAAGCCCTTCCTCAGAGGAACCCATCCTAATCCCCTTCCATGCCAAGTCAGTACCCTTCCACGTGATGCCTGACAGATTTAATCCCCAACAAAATGCAGATAGAGAAAACGTCTGGATTTACTGCAAAGTCCCATGTGTACAAGGATACCTGCTACAACACTGTTGAGCAAAAAAGTGATATACCTGAAATGTTCCATCAAAATGGCTATAGAAAACATGACGCACCTATGCTATGGAATAATACATACCCACAGACTGAATGGCATGAATGGGATACTATCTCTATGGATGGGGTCCCAGACCCCTTGTCAGGGGAAAAGTAAACTCTAGAATAGCACCTTCAGTAGTCTGTTTTCATGATATTAAAAAAAAAAAAAAACCTCTACGATTATACATGTAAATGTTAAATGTGTGTAAATGCACAGATAATTTTTTGAGAAAATAAACTAGATAGTGACTAATTCTGGGGAGGAAAGTGAATTTGTCACATTTTAGCCCATATATTTATATATTGCCAGAATTTTCTATACCTAAAATATGTATTTATTCATTATTTGTATAATTCAATTTTTTAAAAGACTTTACTTATTTATTTGAGAGTGAGCAAGAGACAGAGCATGTGCATGACTAGGGGGAGGGGCAGAGGGAGAAGGACAAGACTCCCCTGTTGAGCAGGGAGCCCAACTTGGGGCTCAATCCCAGGACTACAGGATCATGACCTAAGCGGAAGGCGGACACTTCCAACTAAGCCACCTAGGCGCCCCTATAATTTAATAATTTTTAAAGAAGATTTATTCGAGAGAAAGAGGGAGAGTGAGTTTGTGCATGAGCAGGGGGAGGGGCAGAGGGAAAAGGAGACAGTGAATCCCAAACAGACTCCCCACTGAGCACAGAGCCCCATGTAGAGCTCAATTCCATGACCCTGAGATGGTAACCTGAGCTGAAATCGAACTGGACACTTACTCAACTAAGCTACCCAGGCACCCCAATAATTTTTTTTTAAGAGTTATGATCAATAAAAGAGAATATCATTGTACCTTGGGGGCCCTCTGCAACTAAAAGGTACATACCTATAATTCCTAGGACACACCATATCTGCTTGGGTGACATGCTACATGCATGCTCATCTCTCCCATAAGACAATGGGCCTCAAGGATACAGTCTGGGCGCAGGTCTCTCCGGCACCTGGCTGAGCCCTGCACAGTGCCCAGCCAGGTATGGGCACAGAGATGGGGCAAGCTGAGCTGAAGCTCCAAGATGTGGACACCAGAGCAAAAGAAGTCTGGGCCACAATCAAGGGGAGGCCCAAGGGTCCTCCCCGGCCCAGTGAGGGGACCACACCATGGCGCTAGCATCCCCGTGGTCTCTGGCACCACAAGAAGAGCCTCCAATGCTCTGCTTCTTGGGAGAATAGGCAGCAGACAGGCCCTAACAAGTCCCCACTCTTGGGAGAGGCCCTGGAAAAGGACCCAGAGTAAATGCTGTGGGGCAGGATGGGTCACGGGGCTATCACACCTGTGTGGTGGGCACTAGGCCAGGCCCTATGCAGAACACTATAGGAAAGGACTTTTCACGTTGCTCTGAGTCTGTAATGTGAAAACTCCTTTCCTATAATGTTCTGCGTAGGGCAGAGCTGTGCCCCAATGGGGAGAGGGAAGGAGTTGGCTTCTCCCTAGGACCTGCCCCTGAGGATGGGGTGGCACCGAGCATGAATCCAGCATGAGGTGACCTGGGATTGCACACTCAGCCTCTCCTTCTCAGTTTCAACAGAAATATCTCTGTCCGGCAACCAGGAGTCTCCAGGTGAATTCCAGAGAACTCACCTGGAATGTCATCTTGCCGTAAATGAAAAATCGAGGTACATATGGCGTAAGCTGCTGGGTGAAAGCGTGCTACTCACTTCTCTGAAGCTTTGGGTGTATTCTTCTCCTCGCCCCTGGCAAAGGGTCCTTCTGCAGCCTCCTTCATGAAGTTGACCAGGACCTCTGCACTGACCCCAGAGTCGGGCTTCCCCAGGAGCTTTAGGATGGAAGCATGGAGCCGGAAGTACACCTAGGAGAATGATACTCGGATATAAGCAGCCCTCCCAGTTGCTAAGGTTCACTCCACAGGCCAATCAGCTACGTTGGAAAAGGGCCCCTGACCAAGGAGACAGGCTGCCACATGCTGCCTTTTTCATTTGCTTTTAAACCAGCCAACCTATAAGTCATTCAAAGCAAGTTCCACCATTAAAATGGACAGGAATTCTCAGCGTCCTAGCTTAAATGTTTAGCCAGTAATGCAACCAAGTGGTGGTAAGATGACAAGAGTAAAAACCCTCAGCCCCATTCACTGGGCACCTCCTCCTACCACAGCCCCTGCCACCCTCTGTGGCCCCCTCCCTCAGCACCCATAAAAAGGAAGCCTCCACACCTGTCTCCCACTGCACTGCAGACTCCCTGAGGTGAAAAACAGCTGACTTCTGTTTGTGTGTGTGCTGTTGGGCCAGCCAGGTACTGCAGGCCTGGAGGAGCTTGCCCAGTGGTTACAGGACAGGTAGGAAGCATGCCATATTCTTTGAAGCCTGTGCTTTTCTTCATTTCCTTGAGTCCTCACCACAATCCTCCATTTACAAATGTGTGAGTAAGTTGCCCAAAGCACCACAGCCGGGAAAGCCCAGGGCCAGGTTAAACTCAGGTCTGCCCTGCCCTCTACTGCCCCCAACTGAACACCACATCACACATAGGCACCTCTGTAGTGACTCAGCCTCACCTTCGCACCCTCACGTGGGTACAATGGAGGCTCCTGCCTGTGGCACAGACTCCCACAAATGGCACAGGATGTCACGAGGGCTGGGAATGCCTGTGGCTGTAGACCCTGATTAACCAGCCAACTCTCACCCAGACATGGTTCTCAAGAGATGTTGCCAACGACCTACCCACGTGACATGCCAGGTGGTCTGGCCTAGGCAGCACTCTGAAGGGGGCATCCTGGACAGAGGGGACCACCACCCAGAGCCATTCCACCTCTAGCTTGCCTGTGGCCCCCAGAGTAATTAGCCCAGCAAGTCCATTCTCAGCCACAGAAAACTGATGCCCCCACACACATCCAGGTGGTCTTGCCTAAAGGAGCACACTGTTCAAATGGCAAAGTTTTAACCAAGTGACAGGTTCAGCATTTGAACTGAAGGTTCAACAGCAGAGGTGAATTTTCACCAGGGCAGAGTTAAAGTCTTAAGAGAAATGTCATTTTTAAAACAAGATATCCATATGTTGCAGCTGACTCCTATTCTCCTGAGAGCCAGCATGGTGTGCTAGGCCTCAGTTCCTTACCTGGAAGTCCCTGGGCCCCACAGGGACACCATCTTGCCTGCTTATTGGTTCCATCAGACAGCAGCAGAAGCCAAAAGTCAAAAAAACACCACGGAGGAAAAAGAGAGTTGTCATTTTCCTGAGGGCTGGACTACCTCCCTGCCCACAGCTTCAGTGCTATCAGAGGTGCTACATGGGCCCCAACCCCTCTTCTCTTCTGCTGTTAACTTAGGGAAAGGCACACCAGCCCTCTGGACCTCAGCCTTCTCAGCCCCAAAGTGGAAATCCCTCCAGGGATAGGCCTGTGAGCCTGAGTGGAAAGCATGAAAGAGCTGTGATGGGAAGGAAGGACCTGGGTAGGGAATGACAGCAACCTGGAAGCTGTGCTTCCGCATTTCACCATGAACCCTATGAATATGGCCCCCAGACAGCTGCTGCCAACCACTCAGTGTGAATCATTTTTCAAAGGAAAATTTATTAAAATGAGCCTTTTTTGCTTGTTCACACAATTACCAAATATTAAAAAGAGGGAAAACATGGTTGAGGGAAAAGAGACATGCTCATAGATCAGTATAAACTTTCAGGGCAACAAGACGCTGTGGATGCGACATTAAATGACCCTTGGTAATACTCCAGTAAGTGCTCCCTGATATGTATACAAGGCAAGGCCCTGTCCGCACCCACTTAGGGAGAAGCAGAAAAGAAGGCCAAACCCATGAAGAAGGGACTGGGCAAATAAGTGGACATCCAGCCAGACTAGAGGGCCCAGAGGCAGGGAAAGAAGCCCACAATGTCTTCCACTATATCTTGTCCAGTGAAAAATGCCAGTTGCAAAGTAAGAAGATGTTACTATGTATCTATATATTAATAGGGGGAAAATCTAGAAAGACAAGGATATGCCCAAACTGTTAACATGGGGCTAGAATCACTGGGGACTTCAGTTTTTCATTTTAAATACTTCTGAATGTTTGACTCTTATGTTTGATTTTTTTATCCATGAATATGTGTTAGTTTTATAATCAGGAAAAAAACAAACAAACACATCAAGGCAGATAAGGCATAATAAGCAGATTCTGCCCCAAACTCCAAGAAGCTTGCTGGTCACAAGCTGGGCACAAAAGAGCAAAGCGAATGTGCTCAGGAAACAGTGAGGCCTGGGCCGGGCCAGGCTCATATGGATCCTCACCCATGTGCTCAGTTTCTTCCCTATAGAACGTGCCAGCCACAGCCTCCCAGCCTGCCTTCCACCACCGCCCTGAGCATCGAGGACAGTATGTGTGAAGTGCCCCAGAAATCATAAATGCAAATCCAAGCACCATACAACTGCTCTTCTCTTGAGGAGCACTGCCAGACCCCAGATCTGAGGCCAAGAGAACAGACTACTCCCCTAGCCCTGTCCTGCCAAGCTGGGAGCTCCAGGCACAGCCTGTGGCCTCGCAGGGAACAAAGGTACCAGGGGACACTGTGCCGCATCGATGTCATCACCAAGTCAGGTTCAAGAACCCTGCACGTGCTGAGGAGGAAAGGTAATTTTCCTCTTGGAGAGACAAACAAAACAATCACTCTCCCAGAAAGGATGGTAAGCACCCTTTAGAAGAGAGAGGAAAGGCTGCTTTAATTTCACTACACACAAAGCTGCTGAACACAGAGAAGTTTCCAACAGGTTGCGTGGAAGCCACTGGGACCTCATGCCCCATCCCCAGGGAGACAGAGAACCTGGCCCGCCCCTGCCCTGCTTCCCTGCCCAAGGCCGGCATGGTGTCACCTCCAGGGCCTCCATGGCCAGCTCAGGTGGATTGTGGTAGTGGATCTTCTTGGGGTAGCGGGCAGCCTCCTCGTGCAGGTAGTGGCCAGCCTGTCTGTAGTGCAGCAGGTAAACAGCAGGTGGCTGCTGCTGCTTCTCGGCGACCTTGCCCAGCATGTAGTGGATAAGCCACTCCTCCTCATCACCATCGCCCTCGCAGCGGGCCGCAGACGTAAAACAGTGCCTGGCTGTCTCCAGCATGCTGTCGCGCCGGCCTTCCATCTGGAATGAGACCACGAGACCAGACTGAGTTCAGGCCCTGGGCCTGAACCTACAGGGTTCAGCTATCACCTGCCTTATCCTGAGGGAAGCCCTGCTGCCTTCTTTGTAAGTTTATAATCCTCTTAACAACCCTGACACACAGATGTTCTATCACCATTTCATATCTGGGGACACAGAGTATGGAGAGGCCGGGGGACCCCTCCGAAGCACACAGCAAATAAGGGACAGAGCTGGACTGAAACCCATGTCTCCTCGTGTCAATTTCAGGCTCCTTTCTTTTACCACCATCCTGCAGTATCTGCAACTACACAGCTTAGGAGTTTATGAAGTACCTCCTGACCCCCTTCTAAAGATCCCAACCATGACCCTCACTGCGACTGCAGTAAGGTCCTCTGCCTGGGAGGGGGAGACAGCACAAGGCCAGGGCTGCTAGGAGAACCAGGCCAACAGCAGCTCTGCTGTGTCAGTCTGAGAATGCCAAGAGCCAGCACCAATGTTCTGAGATGAGCCCCCACTGCAGGCAGTGAGCACTTCATTCTCACACCCACTCACTAGGATGAGAAAGCAGAGTTGGAAAGGGTGTGCACCCAACACCCAGTGACACAGCGCTGGAGAGGATGTGCACCCCTGGGGTACCACAGAATTTCCCACCCTGTCCTCTGCACCCCTCCAGAGAAACCTGGGTTGCTTAAAAATGGCAGATTCCTGAGTCCCACCCTAAGACCCAGTGCCTCCAGCCACTCTCTCACATACTGAAGGGTGGAAACAGCTAAAACAGAGGATCAGCTTCTAAGATGCTTTCCAACTCAGAAAACTTTTCCAGTCACTTTTCCCAGTCCCTGTATGAGGGCTATGGGGCAGCACCTAGATGTTATCCACGTGAGATGTCAAGCCATTAGATGCATGTGTCCATTTATCCCAGAGCTCCTGGGTAGGAGCTGGAATGAAGACTACCTGTGTGGGGCCAAAGAGGCAGCTGTTCCCAGTACCCCAGGTCTCTAGCTCCTCATCTTCATGACCCTAACTTGACAACAGGGAAGCTGCAGCCTCTTCTAGTCTCATCTCAGGGACCAGAGGAAGGGAGAGGCTGCAGGCACTAAGCTCTGGCAGAGGCGCTGCCTGCCGCCTGTGAGAGGAGTACCTGTACCCCACTGTGCACAGGAAGGCTGCCCAAGGATGTTTGTCCGCAGACGCTGATCTACATGAATCTCCTGTAGCAATGGCCCTGGGGCCGGCACAAAGAACCCCAGTGTTCTGCCAAACATTTCTTGAGAAGGAAAATTACTGCCTAGGAATCAAGAAACCATCAATGAGTGAGATATGATAGAAAGAATCACAGTGTAGTGCCAGGATACAGCACAAGCCAAGTGACTCCATCATACCCCTCCAATGGGATTCTGTAGCAGATCTATACCAGTAAAAGGCAGCCACTTGACTGGAGTCCTGCTCTGACTACTCTGTCACCATGTGGCCTCAACCAAGTCAGTAACCCTCTGCCCACCCAGCTCTGCCACTGAGGGTCATAAAGCCACCCACTGAGAAAGGAAGGGCAACTGTGAAGAGCCCCATCTGGACTGGAACCACACAAGAGGCACATAAAGCACAGAATCCCTGTCCTCAGTAGGTGCAGTAGTCAGAACTCTTCAGACAGGAGCAGGAGGGAGAGCCACTGAGGATCCACTATGTTCCAGAGCTCTGCCAGACACCCTAACACCACCTGCCTAACCCAGAGACGTGCACCTATTGCTGTGGCACCTCATTCACCTCTTGGCCAGGGTGCCTCGCCCAGAGCCAGCCCATGAGAGGTCCTAAGGAAATGCCAGCTCTCACAATACTGCCACACAGGAGGGATGGTCAGCCTGCTTACGGCCAGGTTTCCACAGCAGGCCACACAGCTAGCAGGCGCTGGCCCCAAAGCCTCTGCCCTTGCCTGGAACTGACAAGGGAAACCACTGGTTTTCCTGTAATAGACCCCTTTGGCAAGTTTGCAGGCAGAAGTTGAAGTGCACAGCTATCAACATGAGTCCTATAACTCACCTAATTAAATACAATAAACCCAAACAGCTCTAGCCACCAAGGGGCTGTGTCATCATGACATACTTCAGGATAAGAAACTACCTTACCAGAAGTGGAGAAAACAGGAGGCACAGGGCAGCCCTATGAGGCAGCTATCCCCCTGGGCAACAACGCAAAACCTCCTTCTTTCCCCGCACACCTGGTGGACTTCCATCTCTCTCCTGCCACCCCTGACAATCCAGGAAGATGGCCTGGGAGCCCAGTTTCAGGCCCTGAGCTCCCTGAGCCAATGGCTTCCTAAGGATCAGAATGGAGTTCAGCCACCGGGGCCACAAGCTATGCAAGAGAAAGAACAGGCAAGGGGAAGAGGTGTGCAAGGAGTCAACCTGGGTTTCCTGTCTGTCGCCCACTCTCTGCCTTCCCTGCCCCTTCCTGGGGGAATCAAAAGTTCCCTCCTCTTGGGGAGCTCTACAAACAAAACCCTCAAGTACCAAAGGCAGAAAGGGCACTCTGATTTCTCATCATATTTACTTCCTGGAAAGCCTCTATTCTGCTAAATCCTACTGGGCATCACTAGTGGGGGACTAGAGAAAGAATCCCAAGATCTACACTCCACCCACCCCAGTGAGTCCCAGCAGAGGATAACAGTGTTCCTAGTGCTGTCAGGGACTCAGTTCCCAGCCTGCTCAGCCCTGGAGCCGTTACACTACAAACAGAATGGAGCAAGGGGTCTCTGCATAGGACAACTGCAATGAAATAGGGTTGCAAGGCATGAGTAGAGCTCAACAGCATGGAGCTGAGTGAAAAGGAAGCTCAACACCATGTACAGCACAACAGCATTTAGACAAGAAGAAAAGAACAGGTAAATCATGGCATTCTTTCTAGGAGAACTTGTATACATAACAAACAGTGTTGTGTAAAGTCTAGAAAGATACAAGCCTAACTGTTAAGTTTCTCTGAAGCAGGAATGAAGGGATTAGAAAGGGGTTGGGGGGAGCCAAAAAGATTTTAACTTTGTCCTTACTGTGGCAGTTGTTATAAAGGAGGCGTTTCTTGTACAATTGAAGAGTGGTTTCTATAAAAGTGATGGTTAAAACAAGGGCCATGCTACTCTTTTCTTGCCCATTTTCTTCCTTGTCACCGAGCCCACCACCTGTCTGCTCCATGGCTACACTGCCCTTCCTGTCACCTTTGTCCTCTGCCACTGTTGCCAGGCTTGTCCCCAGGATACTGTGTCTAATCCACCCAGGGAACCTGAGAAAGTGCAGCTTCTGACCGTGAGTGCCTGATGGGGCCTTTTAACAAGCTCCTCACTCCCCCATAAGAGGTTCTGATGCCCAGTCACATGTGGGAGCCACTGTTCTCGTTGGCCTGTAGGGTTTATGCTCTCTGGACAGAGAAAGAGAGGGAAAACCTTAGAGCCAAAGTGCCTGAAGTCTGGCACCCTGAGACAACCCTCCCAGGCTCACAGGTGGTGGCACCCAGAGCTCATGGGGGAAAAGCTGAAGTTACTGGCATTCTTCAAACAACAGCCAAAGGTAGAGTCCCAGGTCATGCTTCCAGCTTGCTCTTGTCAAGTATGGGTGACTTGAGGAGACCAGAAAATGTGTGGAGAGAGAAGGGGATTTCAGTCTTTCTGAGGCTTTCTCAAAGTGTTATCACACAGCACACAGATGTCCCATACCACAAGACCTCGTGTGGGAACTCAGAGGCCCCACAGCTGCAGACGGTGGCGACAGCAGTTATGACAGCACGGGAATGTTCAGATTCAGCTTGTGCTCTTATAGCAGATCCACCCAGCACTTTCACTGACATTCATCCACATTCAGCTCACTACATTCATTCCATAGTCGATCTTTTGCTGATTTTCACATCTAGTCGAATGGTATAATGCAGATCTACTGCGAAGTTAAGCTGCAAATTTTGCAAAAGACACGGGATTTCATGAAGCTGATGAAAGTAATGTGGACAAAGCCTTTATACATGAGCAGTGGGCACATTTAACAACTGCCCAAAGGGAGGACAACTGGTCAAGGAAGAGACCGCAACACATTCGTCTAAGGCACAAAGATATCAGAGAATCCTGGGAGAGAGAAGTAGCCCTTCTCTCAGACAGAATATTTGCAGACAGAATATTTGCAGGAATATTTCTGCAAAAGTAGCTGTCTAAATTTATGCTGCTGAGGTGAAGGGGTACCTACCATGCTATCATAAAACTGATGGAAAAATTAAACTCTCCCAAAACCAACCAAACTCAGTCATTATTGGATCATTTGAAGAATTAACACACCCTTGCAATTATCACCAAAGTCCTAGTAAGGTAAGATTTAGGAGTTATTTTCATTATTATTACTTTATCTTTACTAAGATAAAGCCCCACTCACACCTAGTAGGTGCTAGTTACTAGGATAACAGAACTACATTTTGAGTGGATTCACTTTGTGGCCCTTTGCTAGCAACTGACTGCCCACAAACAGCAGACCCTGCCCCTCACGCCCATGCTAGTGGGGTGGGATGTTGCCACTGTAGTAGGCACAAAAGGGGCCACTGTAGGAGGGTGACATTCATGTCATTATTACATTCCCATTTATTCTTTTCCATACCAATTGAATTTTTAACACTAAGGATACCTCGCTTTTATATACAATCAGCAACAAGCAACAAAGAGTTGTTACCTCTTTGCACAAGGCTAGGACTTCCCCTACTTGATGCAATGTGGGAAGGTCAGCGTCATCACAAGGCCAAGCACTGTGTGGAAGCCTGTGACCTGCCTCTAAAGGGTCACAAGGGCCAGGGGTGGGGGGCTGGGCATGACAACAGAGGCCTACTCTCAAGGATGGAGGTGCTGTCAAGACAACTGCAGCATAGCTGTAGCTAAGAGTCCCACTGACCAGTCTACTCTCACTGAGTTCCCTCAACAATCCAATGGAAGCATTAACAAAGCCATCATCTTGTTTAGATTTTGACCACACATGATCACTACAAGAAACAGGCCCTTTCAGCACTCTGCTCTCCTAGAAACCCTTCTGGACCATGGCATCTTACTGCCACACCAGCCTTAAACATGCTGGTGGGACTCCTTCATTTCCATCTCAAGGAGCCAAGGGGGTACCCTGCTCAACCCAGACCTCAGGCCAGACACCCAGCAAACCACACCAGGGGAACCCCCTACCAAGACAGACTTCGAAATTCCCAATACAGTGTCAAAAATTTTACAAGGATTCAAGAAGTTCCTCTGAAGGAACAGGGAAGGGACAGCTACTTCTGGCGGCCAACACCCCTCCCCTGCCTCTCCACTGCTGGAAAACTGACAGCTGACCAGCCAGATCACAAGAGCCTTGCCCTGAATTCACCCAAAACAGACTAGGTATCTAAAGACCAAGGACCAAACTGTCACCAATCAAAGTATGGCTACAGTCTCATGAGGAGAATCATCTGTGAGCTCCCAGGATGGTTGTGAAGACAAGGGTAAAAGAAATGGATAAGATAGAACTTTGCCACCTGAGGGCACTTCAGTCAGATGGCAGGATGGCGGCCCCTCAGCAGAGCTCCTCCTCACCTGCTGCACAAGTTCAGGGGGCAGTTCAGCTCTCCACTGCTTTAGCTGGCGTGAGGCGAAGGAGTGCAAGGCATAGGACATAGTACCATACTCGATCCACAGGGATAGGTTGGAGCTGTCGATCTCCAGAGCCCGGCGGAAGCAGTTCAGGACAGGCGTGGCGTGCTTCCAGATGGGCCCATCACTCTTCAGCTCATTGGAGTTCAGCTTGTCCTGAATGCGACTGGCCCGGGCCAGAGCCATGCCTGCCCAGGAATCAAACCTGTGGTCACAACAAAAGCACCAGTAAACATACCACTGCCCTTACAGCACTGTAGATATGATAGATGGGAGGGTGAGGCCCCCAGGTCTGGGGCAACTCATTTCCCAGGCCACCCAGAGCCCAGCTCCACCACCAGGGACTCTATGTCTCTGAGCTATAAAACATGGTTAAGAAAACCCACCTCAAGAGAGCAGAGCTGCTGGGACACCACAAGATATGTATCTGAGGTCATCCAGCACCTCACAGGTACTCAGTAAGTGTTCTAAGAGGATCCCCACCAACTTGAGCCCAGATTGTGCTCACCAGCATGGTGGGCTCTTGGACTCTGGTCCCCTTTGCTTCCTTGCTTGGAAGGGTTACCCACAGAATGTTTCTGATGGAAAGGAAAAGGAGTCCTTTACAAGGCATGTCCCATCCAAGGCGACAGGGAGGCTTCCATCCCGCTGCCACCTCACCCAACCCCTCACTGGTAGCATCTGCCATTAACACATTCACTGACCAAAAGCATGGGGCGGCCAAGACCCTGAAAACACTGCCATGTAGCTTCTACATAGTTCTCCCTTTGGAACCCTGACCAGATCCTGCCCTCCAGCTCAGTTCCCAGCAGTAAGATGGAGAGTGAGGGGACCACAGGATGGCTGAGATCCTACTGCTCTGAGATCGCCTGAAAGTGGTAGGGAAAATGCAAAAAATTCTCTAAGATGGAGACCAAGGCCAAGAGCACTTCGGAAAGTGGAATTTCCTGAATGCGAGTACAAACAACAGAAGGCAGCAATCACATGACAGAAGCTTCCCTCTACAAAATGACAATTCTTGACCCACTGCTACACTAACTTTAAAACTAGCCAACTGACTTCCTGGACTATTCGACAGTCCCCAAGGTGTGGCAAGAAAAGAGCAAACTTGTGAGGCTCAGATGTGCCCAGATGTGTCCAGGCACCCAGAGGTGAGAAAGCGCAAGTGAAGGAGCAGTAAAGAGGCCTGAAGGTTTAAATGGTGACAAGGGATAGGAAAAATAAAGGCTTTGGCCCCTATATGGAGATCCTGAGTATACTCTTTCTTCCTCAGGGCCTCAGGATTCAGGGCCTGCTCAGGTCACTTCGAGGAAGAAGCATGGGGGTAGGTGTCAAGCTCCCCTCCAGATGGTGGGAACCATGCCAGGGTCTTTCTACCAAGGCTAGCAACTTCCACACTGAGGATTTTCCCCTCTTGATTCTTCCCACAGTACCTTTGGCACCACTCTTTGCCCTTGCCTGGAGGGAAGGGACCACATCACAGTGTAGGCCCAAACACCTGCATGAGTCCCAAAACAGAAACCGCTATCTGCACTCACAAATATGAGTAACCAAGAACACAGACACATCATCATAAAAACTCAAAATGTTCTTCTACGTGTCAACAAAAGTCCTGACGTGAGTTCTTGATTCTAGCAGAGCAGTATACAGCCCACAGTTGGGGATTGCTCACCCACAGGGACACTCGGGAGCCCAAGGGCCAGAGATGTCCTGAACTCAAGAAGAGGAAGTGTCCAGAACCTGTGCACTGGGCTCTTATACACGGCAGCCCCGCTCCTAGCATTGGGCCCAGAATTGTTTCTTTGGCAGAGGGATGAGCTGTATTGGGGCCTACTCCCAAATTGTCCTCCCAAATGCCACTCTATGAAATGCCTGGCCAAGGTGACCCAATCCCAGATGAGCAAGAGCAGATGGAATAGTGAAGTGAACACAGGTGAGGAACGGTGTTGCCAGCATCTTCACAGACTCTGTTTTCCTCACAGGAACCACCAAAGCACACTTTGGCCAGAATACTCCACCATCCACTCACCTGTCTGTCAAGCGCTTCTCCTATACCTGGTGGGCCCAGAAGATTTAAAGAAAAAGCCAGTATCTGAACTTCCCTCTTAACTAGTACAGAAGATGAGACTGCACCCAAGTCCTCCCTAACATCTGCTTGTTAGAGCCACAATGAAAGAGCCCCAGGAATGGGCCACCAAGTTCCTCCTGGCCCTGGGATCAGTACTCACAGGACAACCCACCTCTCTGGCAGGGTTCTTGGCAGGCCAAGCCTGACAGGTTGGTATCCTCCGAACAGGTGCATGTACAGGTTCAAATGAGGACCAGCTGAGCTGTTATGAACTTCGTCTCATAGCCCAAGTGGTTATTGGGTGAGAAGTGCCACACCAGGCTCCCACCTCCCCATGGACAGGTGGGTTTTATCACCCTTACTTTTCAGACATGGAGACAATGGCACAAAGGAGGTGACTGCTCCCTGTCTAGAGCTATGAGCGCTCAGCCAGCCTGAGCATGGGTCTGCTCCACCAAACTGGCCCATAATGACCCTAGAGAGGACATCCAGCACATGGCTCCCTGCCTGGAGGAAACCACAGGCTGAGCAATAGGTCTGGGAGAACCTTTCCCACAAGAAGTTGTGTAAACTGGTTTCTCCATTCAGATCCCAGACCCTCTCCCCTGGGCCAGGTGGATCCTGACAAGGTGGAGCTCGCCAGTTTCACCTGAGGATAGGCAGCCACTGTGGCCTGGCCTCTGAGTACTTACCCACAGATACTACTCTGGACTCTTCAGATACAAGGCTTACCTTGACCCAAGGCTTATTACCTCCTAGGTGTGGCAGCCAAGAGAAAATGTTCTCTCTCAATCAAATGAATCAGACTTTATAAGCTTAGCAGGGCCCTTTAAGGATGAACAGGTCAATCATAACTTTTTAAGAAAAAGCCACCAGGGCTTGGTGGGAAGAAAGCATGTACAATATGCTCTCCTACTTCTACTGTCATGACAATTGCTACAGCCAACAATGCATTGCATCAGAACAAGAGAAGAGAACCTCTAGCTTGAGTGTTTCTATTACTCTTCCCTTACCCCAAAATAAGGAAACAACAATAACTGAAGAGACATAGTACACATTAGCCCACTTCCTGGGGCTGGGAACCAGGAAAGGAGACAGCACACAACCAACAACCAGGTGGTACACCCTTGCCCTGCTGGCCTGAACAGATGGACACCTCATGCCTCCTCTGATCCCAACACTCATCCCAGGCATCTTCTGGAAAGAAGTCTTCTTCATTGCTTTTCTTTTTATGAAAAACTTGCTTTTTCCCAAAACTGCACAGTGCTAAACATACTCTCTCATTCCTTTTTCCCTGGTCTCTTTGCCAGGGCAAGGAAAACCCAAACTGGCCCAGTGAGGAGTTGCTGAGCTGGAGTTACCCCAGCCCTCCCTGCCTACCCTTTGCCCAGGCCACTGACCTGTTGGGGCAGATGCAGATGTCGTGCATGTAGAACTTGATGGCCTTGGATTGCTCCTTGTTTTTGAAATGGTAATCAGCCAGGAGGTAGTAGAGCTCATTTACCACTGGAGGGGAGGGGTCGGCCCCTTCTGGGAGGCAGGGCACCTGCCAGATGAAGGACCAAGGATAAGGGGAGATGGAGTCAGGGTCTCAGATGTGACCAGTAATGCTGCAAACCCAAGACCATTCACATTAGCACAGGACGGACCCTAGGCTTCTCATGGCCCTGACTTCTGGTATAGGGCAAGGAAAGAAGACAAGCCACATAACCAGCAGTGCTGGAGGGAAAAAAAAATGACAGGACACAACCCTGTCACACTCAGTTCCTACCTCAGCTGAGGCCCCCTCAATGTAGGCAGAGACTTTGTCCAGGCTCAGGGCTGGCCTTTCTGTGCGGGGCACAATGGTGGCGATTCTCTTCAGAAGGTTTGCCAAGTCAGCAGACACAGTGCTGGTCTTGTAGCTGTCAAATTCAGGAAGGGTCTTGGGCTTAAAATACTCAAACATAAACAGGGCATCCTCCCATATAAGGTCCACCTTGAGAAAAGACAGAAAGTGGATCATAGTGTTGTTGGGGTAAAAGCAGAAAGGGAAAAGTTCCTCCATGGGAACAATGCAGATGAGGTTACAATATATTAGAGTCTAGAAAAAGTCCTGTATACTCTTAAAAATTCGTATGCCCACTATAATCCCCAAAACCAAATGTCTAAAGAGCAGAAAAGTAAACAGACATAAGCTCGGCCTTTATAAAGACAAATACTGGAAACCAAGGGCATATTCTGTGAGTGGCCTTTATAAAGACAAATACTGGAAACCAAGGGCACATTCTGTGAGTCCATGCGGCCGAGCCAGAGCATAGGTTCAGAAACGAGTGGGAACTGCGGCCAGGCCACTGCCCCTCCCCTTGAGCCTCAGCTGCCCCACTGCCTCTCAGAGCCAGGCGGGTTCTGCTTTCTGTGTAGGGCCACAATGCGGCCCTGCTGAGCAGCTTATGTTCAGGGCATGGAATTAGTAAGATTGGAGAATAAATGACGAGCCATGAGGTGATACACCCAATAGTGCACTGAAAACCAAACCTCTAAGGAATTATTAGTACTATCCAAATTGGAAAAAGAAATCCTTTGAAAATTGCCATGCTGCACTTTTGAATGATTAGTCAATATCACGAAGCTAGTTTTTACAAGGAAAACCCTCTGACCATGCTCTCATTCTCCTGGTGCACCCCCAAGAGCTGTGTATCTGATGTCCTTCAAGAGTGCTCAGAGCCCCTGCTTTTCGAAGCCCCAATCTTCTCCACCAGGGCAGGTGTGGTTGGTCTGGGCAGCACCCTCACCTGCTGGGCTGAGTGCTCCTCCAGGTACCTGGCCTTGCTCTTCTTGCTAGGGAAGCTGTACAGGCAGTAGAAGCACTGCTCCAAGGCCGTCTCCAGCTCCTCCTTGTAGGGGTGTGTGTCTTCAGAGGTGGATGCAGCAAGCTCCTTCTGGAGAACTCGTACCTATGGTAGGCAGGGAGAGACTCCTCAGAAGGCCCATAGCTTCCCTGGCACAGTGGGACCCCAGGAAGACCACCATTGTCAATTCTGTTAACCTGAGGCGGCCATGTCTGTTGGACCTGTTTACTGGAAAGGGTCTATTATCCTCACAGGAGCCATTGTGGGCTTGCTCTGACAGTGACCTCCTGAGGAGTTTGCTTGCCAAACTGCTTTCCTTCCAGTATGCCCACTCAGTATCCACCAGCTACTAGAAGGAGATATTATATGCCCTCTGGGAACTTCTCTTCTTATTTATTAGGCCATTCATTTGCTCTCCAAATATTTGCTGAGTCCCTCCTTATGCTAGGCACAGTGTGACATAGTTCCTGCTTTTAAGAAGCTCAGATCCAATACAGGGGCAGTTAATTAAACATGAAGTTATAATGCAAGATGTTAAATCCCATTAGGGCTGAGGAAGTCTGAGAGAGACTCCCTCTATTTCAGCACAAAATATAAAGATATAACACAAAATGTATCCAAAGCAAAAAATAAATTCAAAGCACAAAATATATCAAGGAAATAATAAATTGTCTCTCTCAGACAAAACATTAATAAGGATTACAGAAGATGTAAATCCCACATTACAGAAGATGTAAACAACATAGTCAACAAGTAGGGTATCTATGGAGATTAGCTCCAAAGGCTATTGTTATGCCCAACTCTTAGCAGCTACACATTCTTTTCAAGCTTCCATGGGATTTTTACCAAAACTAGACAAAAAGCACATCTCAGCAAATACTAAAGACAAGATACAATACAGACCACAGTCAATGAACGTAAGTCAGTAAAATTAGAAATCAGTATATAAAGGTAGCAAATACCAAATGTGAAGACTTACAGCATGCAGCTAAAAACGTATTTGGAGAAAACATAACCTTCAAAACACGTAGTAGAAGAATGAATGCTGTCACTACGTGGCCATCTAAGCATAGCGTAGTTTCAGGGACTTATTAGCACAAGGCCTTTCCCATATGCTTCTACACATAAGTTGAGAAAGACTTAGACCTTAATGAAAGGAAGATGTTATTTGACGAATGGTTTAAGCATGGTATAATTTCAAGGTGGTAAGTGTATAGCTTTTCCCATAGGCTTCACACATATATTTATTACACTTATATCTTGATAAAAGAAAGAAGTTACTGGGACACCTGGGTGGCTCAGTCGGTTGAGCGTCAGAATCTTGATTTCAACTCAGGTCATGATTTCAGGGTCGTGAGACTGAGCCCCGCATGGAGCTCCATACTTAGCGGGAAGTCTGCTTGAGGATTCTCTCCCTGTCCTTCCCCCAGCTTGTGAATGTGTGCTCTCTCTCTCATGGTGGGGGCAGGGAGGCAGAGGAAGAGGGAGGAGCACTTGGGACTCAATTCCAGGGACCCAGGGATCATGACCTAGGCCAAAAGCAGACACTTAACCAACTAAGCCACCCAGTCAACCCAATAAATAATCTTTTTTTTAAAAAAAGAAGTTAGATGAAGGATGCTTTATAACAGTGTCCTTTCAAACAATTCAGCAAATGTCTTTACACACAGGCTTTTAAACATAAGTTTGTAAGCACTTATATCCTACTGTCAGGAAGATGTTACCAAATGGCCTTACAAGGTGTTGAGCACATGACTTTTCCCAATGCTTCTGTACCTAACTTAGAAACACTAATACCTTAATGATAACAAGATGTGAAAAAAACAAAAACAAAAAAGAGTGAACACTGAAATAAGCTTTCACCATGATTAAATTAAAAAAGCACAAAATATATCCAAAGAAATAATAAATATTAATGTGGAAATTAATTAGAAAGCAAAGAAAAAACAGATCAATAAACCAATAACTTGTAGTTTTAAAAAACGAATTTAGATAAGCTTCAGCAAAAAGGGGCTTATAAAAAAGGAGAGGAAGCAAAAATAAATGATTTTAGCACTGAAATGGGAGGCATAACCAGAGGTACCAAAGAGACTTTATAAATCATAAGCATACTTCATGAACAACTTTGTGCTTATGTGGACATTATTTCAAAAATACAATTAGTTTAAAAAAAGAAAATCTAAATGGGCCTCGAATCACCAAAGAATCAATATTTTAAAATTTATCCCCCAAAAAAGAGAGAGAGAGAGCTCTAGGCTGGGGTGACAAACTATGGCCTAGGGGGCAAATCTTCCCACTGCCTATTTCTGTATAGCTCAGAAGCTAAAACTGACATTTAACATTTTTAAATGACTAAAAAAAATTAAAAGAATAATATTATTTTGTAACATATGAAATTCAAATTTTAGCATCCACAAGTTTTTACATATTATCTTTAAATATTGGCCATGGCTGCTTTTGTGCTACAATGGGAAAGCTGAGTATTTGCATCAGGGACCCTATGGCCAACAAAAGCCTCTAAGATTCACTATCTGTCCCTTTAGAGTGTAAGTTTTGTCAACCTGAAAAGCATTATGACAAGAGAAAAAAAAGAAACTGTAAGAATTGAAAAGAAGATTAAAAAATAGTTATTTGTGAATGATATATAACTGCCTACACAAAAAATCTGAGACATCTACAATCCACCAGAATTAATAAAAGCAATAAGCAAAGGAGCTATGCACAGGAGAAACTTTTTTTTTTTTTTTTGACACAGAGAGAGAAAGCGCACAAGCAGGGGGAGCTGTGGGCAAAGAGAGAAGTAGACTCCCCAATCAGCAGGGACCCCCACCCCCACCCCCCATACGGGACTCAATCCCAGGACCCTGGGATCATGACCTGAGCCAAAGGCAGATGCTTCACTAACTGAGTCACCCAGGCACCCTGAGAAATTTATTTTTTAAAATGTAGTGTTCCTATCTGTCCACAAACACAAAATAGAAAACTTAATTTTTAAATATCTATGAACAACAGGAATAAAAAAATAATAATGCTCAGGTGTAAATCTAATAGAATACATGTAAGAGTTTAAGGAGAAAATTATGGGACATGAAAGTATAAGACCTCAATAAATGGAGAGATATACTATATTAATGACTAGAAAGAATCACATAAAAATGGCAATTCTCCCCAAATTAATCTGTAAGGTCAATGACATTTCAATTAAATCCCAGTGGTGGTGAGGGTTGGGGAATGCGGGATGCGGGGAGTCCACAAAATTTTACCAACTGATCTTACAATGTTTCAGAAGATGAAAGTACAAAGAACAGTCAAGAGTATGTGATAAATAGGTAAGCAGATTAATCCTAGCAGATATCAGTATCTCTCAAAGACAATGTGGTACTGGCACAGGAATACCTAAACCAATAGAAAGAACAAAATTCAACAACAAACCCTCACGTGTATGGAGAGGGCCTTACAAATTAGTGCAGAAAGAACAGACTCTTTCATGAATGGTACAAACCAACTGGCCATCCATATGGAATGTAAAATGAGTCCCTATCTTATGTCCTAAATAAACAAAAATTGAGAAGGAATAAAGACCAGATGTGAAAAATGAAAGTGAACTTTAACAGAAGAGAATATCTTTATAATCTTGTGGAGGAAAGGATTTCTTAAAGTACAATAAACAAAACAAAACGCCACTCACAGAAAACAAAAACCCCCACAAACCATAAAAGACTAATAGATTTGACATTTAAATTCTGTAAAACAAACACTATACACAAAGTTAAAAGACACATCACATAAAATTGCATAGAAATTAGAACTAAATACACACACGTAAAACTGGTGAAACATATATATATCAGTTAAAAGACTGGAACTCAGAGTATATAAAGAACTCCACAAATCAATAGAAAAAAGAAAAAAGCCCAACAGAAAAATGAACAAATGATATGAACAAGCATATTGTTAGAGGAAACCTAGAGGGACCTGGGCAGAGAGAGGGCAGTCAACAAGCCAGGGCCGACTCCACAAAGGTGAAGTTGCTACAGGAGCTGGAGGAATGGGAAAAGCTGGGCCTTGGGTAGAAAAGTCAGGAGCTATGAAATGAAACATGGAGGTACTCCTCTATCACTTCCACTCCGTCAAATTCACTTGGCAGATCCTAGCAGCTGGAATTCACACTCTATCAAAAAAGATGCAGACTAAGGAAAACCCGGAGTAGGATCATCACCTCTGCTGCCGGCCTGGAAGGCCGCTCCTCAGCACCACTCCTGCTGGGTACCAGCCTGCAAAGGTGCTACCTCATTCTTGACTTTCTCCCAAGCAGCATAGGGGCAGAGGAGTGACTGACTGCCTCATGGAGGTGACCCTGTGGAAGTAGACAATGTCTCCACACTCTCTAACTGGGAGAGCAAAGCCAGAAGAATGAAGTTGCCAATTCCTGGGCAGCAATATAGTTAGTCTAAGCTTAGCACAATTCTTCCAAAAATGGTCCTGAAGTGTGGAGCTGACCTAGGGTGAGCACCCGGGAGGCCCTCAGAACTCACAGCGTGGAGCAGACATTGAGGCATCTACGGCTGGCACTCCTGCCAAGTCTGCCTCCTCAGCATAAGTGCTCTGCAAACTGTCAAGCACTACACATACATGAGCCCTATAAATATTCTGTCTCGTTCATTCACTCAACCCATTATTTATTAAGCACCTATTATGGGCTAGGTGTGCTGGGCTAAGGTACTGGGATCCAGCAGTGAACAAAAGTAACAAACATCCCTACTTCATGGAAGTTACATTCCAATGGAGAAGAAGCACACAACAAACATCTTAGATAAATAAATCCTATAGCATGCTAGAAGGTGGTAAGAGCCATGGGGAAAGCACAGGGCAGAGGAGGAAGATCAGGACTAGGGAGGCAGACTGCAGTTATAGAGAGCATATACTTGCTCACTGAAAAGATATAGAGCAGAAGTCGGCAAACCTTTTCCTGAAGAGACACACAGTCAATATTTTAGGTTTCACGTACAATATGGACTCTATCAAAGCTCCTCATCCCTGCCACTGTGTTGCCAAAGCAGGCATAGTTGATACATAAATGAATGGTTATGGCTATGTTCCACTAAATCATTTATCAATAGACCTTGGGTGTCCGTTTCATGCTCTATAACCTATCTGTGTGCTACCTGGCCTCACACTCAGCAGCAAGTTTTAGGGACGGTAATCATACTACTTATCTCCAGTATGTCCAGTCAATCGCAGCAGCCAAGTGAGAGAAGACTATTTGCACTCACTATTTACTCACGAAATAGCTACTGATTCAGCAACTACCTCCTTGTATGAGTGATGCTTGACAGAAAGGAGTCAATGGAAAGCATTGGTGAATGCAGTTATTACTTCTAAAATTACTATGAAGGCCTGGCCCTATGCCCAACATAACAAATGCAGTAACAAGCAGTGGTTCTAAATCTACCTGCAGGTCAAGGCCAGGTCCAGAACCCCTGCACCTCGAGTGCACAAGGGAACAAAGTTCAGACTTTCTGGCAACTCTGAGTAGTCACATACAAAATCAAAGAAGGGCAGCAGGCCCCAGTGCAGGGCAAGGCCAAGCAAGCAAGCCTCAGGGTGCCAACCCATCCCACCCTGCACCCCACCCCCAGCCCCGGCCAAGAGGGCAGCACTTACATAGAATCGCAGCAGAGCCCCATCGGAATTGCAGCACCAGGACCTCCTACCCAAATACTCGTGGGCTGTGTTGAGTAGCATGAGGGATGATGGGAGCATGGGTGTCTCTGCCATCACTAAGGAAAGACCAGACCAACACAGTGTTAGCATGGGGATAGCATGGAAGCTACAAGGCTCAATAGTTCCTTAGTGGGCTTTACTGTGTTTACCAAGGTGGCCACAGATTCTTCTATCCTTTTTTAGCTTTTTAAGTAAGTAATGACCTGAGTGCCTTTACTAAAGCAATACACACTTCTCAAAAAACAATTCAAATCATACCAGACATCATAAGGCAATCATAAGAATGCCTACTGCACCTCCAGTTAACCACACTGACATTTGTGGGCACATATGAAACATTTTGAAAGAGAAAGATAAATAATGCTTAACAATGAAACCCATACTACATATACCATTTCTTAAAGATTCTTATATGTAGGCCTATTGGAGTATTACAGAAGAAAAACGGAATTATTAAATTTCAGTTAAATTTTCTAGTGTTTGTTCACCACTAGAACTATTACTAGCAAAAATAAAATAAAATAAAATAACTATTACTAGCTCCTTAAAGATCCTTCGGTGTTTTTGAAACTCTGGGCTATAACCCACAAGTGGGCTTGTAAGCAGCATTTTTAAAGACACCCAGGCATCCCTAGAATTAGGATTCTTTCATGAAATTTGTTTCATACTTTTTTTTTAAGATTTTATTTATTTATTCATGAGAGAGACAGAGAGGCAGGAACACAGGCAGAAGGAGAAGCAGGTTCCATGCAGCGAACCTGATGTGGGACTCGATCCTGGGTCTCCAGCATCACGCCCTGGGCTGAAGGTGGCACTAAACCGCTGAGCCACCCAGGCTGCCCTGTTTCATACATTTTGACCATTGGCCAGCCCCAGTCAAAAAGGTACAAAAGGCAAGGATTAAAAAAAAAAAAAAAAAAAAAAACTCAGAAAATCATGAAGAAATTAAGCCACTCCGGTTTTCTATGGGTCCTTTAGTTTCCATTTTCAACAGCATCAAGTGATTCTATTGCACAAGATGGATGATAGCTTGTAACATTTCCTTTCTCCCCATCTCCCAATTTTGTTGTAGCACTTCTGTAGCACTTCAAAGTTTCTAACACTGGGATCCCTGGGGTGGCGCAGTGGTTTGGCGCCTGCCTTTGGCCCAGGGCGCGATCCTGGAGACCCGGGATCGAATCCCACGTTGGGCTCCCAGTGCATGGAGCCTGCTTCTCCCTCTGCCTATGTCTCTACCTCTCTATATTTCTCTGTGTGTGACTATCATAAATAAAAAAAAAATTTAAATTAAAAATTTAAAAAAAAGTTTCTAACACTGATAACTGTTCTGCAACCATAATTAGCACAGGTGCTTTCCCTCAATTTCAATTCTAAATGGATTTGGTGCTCAGCACAAATTCTTGCCTATGGCTTTTCCACCCCGATGAATTTCATTCTGACTCATATTGGTTTACTGACTTCATCCTCCAGTAGTGTTTTTAGAAGCACCCACAGGAGCTAGGATCTCTGTTTATAAATGTCTATAACCACTATTAATTACAAACAACTTGGTTAGATGTCCTAGTTTGCACTGTCTTTCCCTGAGAATAGTGTAGACTTTTAGACATCACCTCAACTGCCCTGAATATGACTAGGGAGAAATCTGAAATGAGTCTCATGTTTTATCCCATGAAGATAAACTGCCTTTTCAGTTTAGAAATCTAAAAAATCTTTATTCTTGAAGTAGATTCTTAACCAGGATTTATCTTGCTGTATATCAATTTTTCACAGCATATACTAAACACTTTAAATCTGCACACTGTTTTTATTACAGAGAAATGTTCCAATATTTGGTTATTTGTCCTGTTTCATTGCTAGAGTCTTTCCATCAGGAGCACAATTTATCCTCGCACAGGCCCACCACTGTTTCCCTCATCTATTCTCATCAACAACACTTTTAGCTCTGAACTAAAACCCTGGTTTCAGTTCTAGCCATACTCATTCTGCTCCTTGCAGTCTGGTTTATTAGTTTATAATGGTGAGGCTTGGTTTGCAACGTTTTCCCTTAGTTTTGCAATTTTCCTCTTCATTTCATTCTGCTTATTAGTTCAAATTTTTTAATAAATCATTTCTTGTGCAAATCATTACCCGGCCCCTGCCCCTGTTCCTTGGTGTAAGTTTTCCTCCTGACTGAGTTAATCTGTTTCTTTTTCATCCTCCACATGGGGTAGGGAGCGGGCTACAATATGTTAGCATACTTGCCATGTAACTTCTCTCTATCCTGCTCATGGTCCACTAACCGCACTTCCTCCACATCCTCCACACTACGTAAATGCCCTAATATATCACCAATTTTCTGAGGCACTCTCCCAAATATAAGATCAATTTGCCCTTTTTTTAAAGCCATAATTTTAATGTAGGCACTGCTCTCAATCCACTTTTTTGTAACCTGTATCTGCAGAGGTAGAAGGGAGATCACTGGACTAGTGCAGCAGGTAGTCCTTGCTGGGGAATCTGGATTTCGTCTTCTCTCTGAGATGACCTTTAAGATAGGACTGGTTGCCCTGTGAGAGGAGTGTAGTCAGCAGACAGCCCCCAGTGGTCAGCTCCTCCAGGGTCTTCTACAGCTGCAGAAAGGCACCCCACCCAAGGTCATACACTTCCTGTGGGAGTCCATGTGCAGTGACTGAGCAAGACGGGAGTATAAAGACCAGCTACTTGATTCCAACATGGTATGACAGCTCTGGTGGATCACTCTGGCTCCAGAGTTCCCTGCCAGGTTGGCCAAGGCCTGGTCAGACCTGAAGTGCAGGTCAACTTCCCTCTGCTCCACCCTGCTTCCTCTCCCGTTACTTTTGCAAGTACCGATCCCCAATAAACCAGCTCAGAGAACTCAATACGACAATGTTCTACACTACTCTGGGCCCCTTATCACCCAGCTAGTAATGTGCTTTATCCCTGGACCCCTTGTCTTAGCACAGTCTGGTCACTGGAAGGTGGCAGGGCCCAGAAGCCCTTCTAATCTCTGCCAAACCAGGGTGATATGGAGGGGCTTCCTCACTAGCCCACTGTCTATAAATGAGAGGATATTAATATTATTTGCCAGGATTTTGCCAACTTCCCATGTTTCCTCAGCCTTCCTACCAGGGGTAGAGGAGAGGACAGGAGCCACATCTGCTGCCAGTCCACCAGAATCTTGAATTCCTTCCTTGGCCTATTCTTTCAAGCTTATGGCATTCCACTGTCCCCCTTTCCTTGTTTGCTTATTAGCAGTTTTTTAAAATTATATTTTACTTGCATAATCAGAGGAAAAGGGAGACTCTTAATTCAGGAGTCTTTTGCATTATAATTATGAGAAAAACAATAAACATAGATGTAAACCTCAATTTTTTCTCACCATTAAAACCCTTTTGGAAAATACAAAGGTACTACTTGTTAAGAGCTCAGAAGATATATATCCTAGAAATCTATACAAAAAATCAATTAGGCAGAAGCAAAAAAGTATACATGAGGTTCACTGAAGTGTGACCTATAAGAGAGAAATGCTGCAGGCATCCTGAGGGGTCAGCAGACAGGATGGTTCAGTAAAGCAGGACATCTCTCATCAGCATTACAAAACCCAGAGAGCAAAACTGAAACAGCTTCATAAAATAAGGCCTGAAAGCCTTTCTCAATCTAGCCTTTCCCATGTCCAACCCACATGGCCCAGCTCTCTTGCATCCCTGCTCATGCTGCTCTGTCTCCCCTGTGTCCTCCTCTGCCCCTGCTCTCCTCTCAAACCTCAGTCCAACACCATTTCACGCCCTGCCCCCACCCAGGCAGCATGAAGCACCCTTCTTTCAGCGGGTGACGCTGGCTTGGCACTGTGGATGTTCTGGTCTGTCTCCTCTCACCATGAATCTTTCAGAATGAAAGGTCTTATTCCCAAAGGCCTGACATGCAGTGAGCAACTGATAAGTATCAGGGTAGTACACAAAGTTAGAATGAATGGAAGGAAACAGACTGCATGTTAACTCTGGCCTTCTCTACGTTGTTAGAATAAGGATAGCTTTCTTTCCTTTCCACTTTTCTGATTTTTCAAATCACTGAGGAAAAATCCCCAATATATTAATCTGAAGCTTAGTTGAATACATAAATATGTGCATTATATTCTCAGCTACATAAAAAACTTGTGTCATTGGCCAAGTCTAGATGGAAAATGCAAGAACATTCTACCACTTGGTAGAATGAAAGGGAATCTTTGTTTAAATGTCATTTAGCTGTTACTGTTAATTCTTCAACACATTTCCTACTGCTGCATTGACCTGGCTCAAGTACCACCTCCAATGAAGAGTCCTGGGCTCGCCCTCTTCGGCTTCTTGTTCATAACTACTCATCATTTAGCACCCCTACATGCCAGGCACTGAATAATAATAGCTGTATTATTTTATTTTGTCCTCGGTACAACCCCCTGAGATAGGTGCCATTATTCCCAACATCTATCTGGGGAATAGAGGCTAAGAGGTTGTATGACTTGCCTGAGGTCACACAGCCAATATGTGACAGTTGAGATTTGAAACCTGTGCTCACTCATTCCGTACCTCTCAGCTACCCACTCCCCACCCTGACTGGGTCATGCCAGCAGGGGCCACAGAGTGTGGTGGTTAAAGCACAAGGGCCAAAAAATAAAAAATATAAATAAATAAATAAATAAAGCAGAAGGGCCAGTGCATGGCTACCCATCTCACAGGGCTGTCTTGGGGATTAAAGGATTACAGGGATTAAAGTGTGAAACTGCCTGGGTCAGTGTCAGTGCTCCTTATAAGCACTGGCTGTGCTGTCATTCTGTGTTGCCACCTGCACCAGACATGAAATAGCACACACTCACTGCCTCTTGATGCCACTGCACAATGAGCTCCCTGAAGGAGCTTCTGCTTCTGTCTGAGCACCACACAAAATCCTGCTGACTGAGCCCTAAGCCCACCCACAGCACCTGGACAGGGCTATTGGGGCCTACCCACACCCGGACCCATTTCCTGCCACCTTCATCCGTTGGGTTCTGGAGCTGTTGCTGGTGACACAGGGATTGGAAGGTATCCTCTTCCTGCCAGATGATCCGGTGCAGGATGATCCAGGGCAGCACTGAAGAGACATGGGGATCCTTGGGCTCCTCTTGCACAGCCATGCTACAGTCAATGACCTGGGAGAAGGGGAGGAGGGGTTATTACAGTCAGCCAGCTGTCCCTCCCACCCTCTGAGATGATGACTCCTCAGGGCAAAGGTGGGGACACTGATTGAGAAGCATTACACCATATCATCAGAGTCCCAGGATGCCCAACAACAGAGTTAAGCCCAGACATTAGAAGAGCCAGCTCTGACAGTCTGCCCTCATGTCACATGCAGCTCCTGATGTCATCGGCACCTATGCGCAGCATATGCCAGACATGAGGGTTACAGAGGTCAATGGCGCAGCGAGGAGTTGATAGTGCAGGGGGAAGAGAGCCACAGACAAGCCACTCAAGAGTTAAGAATCAGGGGCGTCTGGGTGGCTCAGTTGGTTAGGCAGCCAACTCTTGATTCTGGCTTAGGTCATGGTCACAAGATCGTGAGATCAAGCCCTGCACTGGACTCAGCACTCAGAGAGGAGTCTACTTATCCTTTTCCCTCTGCTCCTCCCCCTGCTTGCACTCGCAAGTGCTTCTCTCTCTCTCAAATAAATAAATAAATAAATAAAATCTTTAAAAAAAATTAAGAATCAGAATCAGTATAGCCGCTGTGATTAAAGTAGATGAGGGCCACAGTGGGGTCGCAGAGGAGTGGGAAGAGACAGAGGAAAACCTTGAGGTTTCCCAGAGTGGAGTAACACTCCAGGTGGGTGGCTGTGGTAGAACCAATACCAAGAAGGCAGGAATTGGTGGCAGATGACAGGCATACAGGCAGATGCCCAGAGGTAGCCAAGGAGTGAAAGATGAGTAAAGAAAGCTGGGCAGGATGGTGCACCTTGGGCAATGGGCAACCGGGGGATTATGAAGGGTTGAAGAGAGGGAGGAGTACACTCATATTTCCATGTCAGGGTGATGGCTGCCCTGGGAGGGTAGAGTGGGCAAGGAGGAATGCAGGGAGCACGCTGCCATAGCTCAAAGAAGAGGCAGCAGTGGCCTAGGGCTAAGGCAGAGCACTATACACGGAGAGGAGAAACAAAGAATGGGGATGTTAAGGATTTGGGTTTGGCAGGACCTATTGATGGCCTGAGTAGTCATTGTCAAGAGAGAGCTTAAGGAAGGTTCCCTGCTATGAAGCCCACTTGGACGATGTGCGGTACTGTGACCACCCCGGCCATGAGAGCCAGGATGATGTGGGATGGTAGAGAGCCCTGGTGGGGAGACAGAGGGCCTGGGGTTCCAGCCCCAGCTCCACCTCCACCACACACAAGTCACGCCCTCCTGCTTAAGCCTGCTTCCATCCCTTGGGGATGGGTGGTATAGAAGAACCCTGTGGTGCCAAGGGCTCAGCAATCTCCAACTCCCAGACCTGAGCAGCCCCAGGAAGGTGTGCAGCCAGTGCATAGTGACCCCCACCACCTGAGGTGCCCGCCTCCTGCAACAGGAGCACCCAATGCATCCCCTTGGGGTCCTAGCTTGCAGTAAAGCCGGTGAGTTAAGAAGAACGGGAATGTCCACAAGCAGTGGTGGGTTACCTGGATGAGGTTGTTGGTGAGCCGGGTGAGGCCAGTGGAGGCAGATGATTCCTTCAGGATGCTGCCACTGCTGTCAGCCGAGAGCGCCTGGTCAATGCCCAGCAGCAACTGGGTCACTGTGGCCACCCACTCCTCCTTGGCTGCAGACTCACTCGCATTCACCATCTGCTGGACAGCCTCATGCAAAGCCACATCAGAGCACTCGAAACACTGCCGGTGGTCCTTTAGCCGGAGCAAGGAGTCCTGAGCACAAGGAGGGGCGGGGAGGAGAAGGAAAGTGTACCATGATAGGGCTGTGATGTCACTCTGCACAGCTGGTCCTCAGAACTGAGAAGCAGGTAGGTAGGGACAAAGACACAAGGGGCAGTCCAAAAAAAAGGGGAAGAAGAGGCTTTCCACTGGCCTTGAGGCATCTGTGAGGGCAGTCACAGCATGGATGTGCCAGCCAGGGGGCTTTCAGAAAGGGGCTTGACCTCTGCACCTCAGTTTCCTCATTTATAAAGCTGGAACACGGATGAGGCCACAGAGCCGGCAAGCCCCTAGGGTGAGGGTGAAGCTGAGTGAGTCCACTACCTCTGTCAGCTCTCAGCTGGAGCCACCATGACCCCGGCCACCCAGTCATGCACTCCTCTGGTGCCATGGCTCTGGAGAGGTCTCAGCAGGGAGGGCAGGCTACTAAGGAGGGACTCTCTCTGTGGAGGAGGGCCTGAATCGAGGCCACGGCAGAGGCAACCAGCCAGGCAGCACTAAGGTCATCGTTCTAAGCGTCCCCATCCGCCCCAGGTGCTCAGGTGGAAGAAGGTACCAGGAGCAGAGAATGAGCACGCTCAGCCCCGTGCCCTGACACGTGGAGGAGCTTGCAGTATATCACACTATTTTAACATCTCCTCTTAGGGAGCCATCGCTTTCCATGCAGCTCCCTTTCCTTTTGCTCTAGAACATAACCCACTTAAGCACCTCAGTCTCAGCCACTTTCATCACCATGCTGCTGTGTGGGGAAACTCAGCCTGGCTGTGAATTCGCGGATCTGGCAGGCAGCCTGTTAGAACAGCAGGAAGCACCTGCTGCCCAGTGCCCTATTAGGCTCTGACCTCGCCACAGCTGAGGCCTGGCAACAGCTCCACAACACAGGCGCAGCTGCCACTCCCTGAGGTGACACAGAGAGGGGTGGCCAAAACTGCCTTTGGGATGTGCTACAATGTCTGAACACAGATCAAAACCACCCCCAATTTAAAAACCCTAATTGCCAGGAAAATGGACCCTGTGTTTCTTTAGAGAAAGCCAGTACTCTTTAGCAGGAGGTCCAAGGCATGAAGGAGTCTACAGGGTGCAGACATCGAACCCGAAGGCCCAAGCTGAACCCCTCCGATCAAACACTAATCATGCAAGGGACAGGGGCTTATTTTGTAACAGGATAAAGACTATGGATCTGAAAGTGCAGCCAGTGTTGCCATGAAAGTCAGGGACAAGACAAGATCCACCAGCAGTGCTCTAATGTGACATAATCCCTAGGGCTCAACGCTAGAAAGAGCTCAAAAGCACAAGAATAACTGCCAACAAACGAGGAGACCAAATTACTGCTGACTGTGGGCAACATGATTGCCTACCCCAAACAAACAGAAACTATCAGAAATAATGGGCATGTAGCAAAGTGGCTAGATTTAAAATAAATGTGCAAAAATCAATAGGGTTCCTATAAACCAGAAATGTACAGTCGGAAAACATAATGACCAACAAAAAGATCCTGCTTGAAACTACAACCAAAAGTATCAAGAACTTAGAATCAATTCAACCAGAAAAAAAACTACACAATTTTATCAAAGAACATAAAAGGCAGCTTGCCTAAATAAGAGCAAGCCATCATACTGCTAGAGAGAATTCCAAATCAGACCCCCTCCACAGACACACTATAAAAGCTAGATGAAGCACGATAAATGCAAAACTAACCACTAGAAGAAAACAAAGGCAAATACACTTTTTTCTATTTGTTGACATGCTTCTAATCTGCCTCCCTTCTAAAATATAGGTCTTGCCAAAGGGGGCCTCTCTCCCCTGTCCAGTGTCAGGCACACTGTAAAAGCTCAATCTATGTATGTGGAATGAGTGAATAAATATTCTTCCAATCTTGGAAAGGCTATCTAAGCATAATGAACAAAATCACAAACATTTGAAAATATTAAAAGATTTGACAACATAAAATTCAAAACTCTTATATGTAAAAAAAAAAAAAAAAAGCCAATTTAAAAGCAAACTGGGGGCGTCGCCTGGGTGGCACAGTTGGTTACGCATCTGCCTTTGGCTCAGGTCATGGTCCTGGGGTCCCGGGATCGAGTCCCACATTGGGATCCCTGTAGGGAGCCTGCTTCTCCCTCTGCCTGTGTCTCTGCCTCTCTCTGTCTCTAATGAATAAATTAAAATCTTTAGGAAAAAATAAATAAAAAAGATTAGTATCTTTAAAATATAAAAAGCATGGGATCCCTGGGTGGCGCAGCGGTTTGGCGCCTGCCTTTGGCCCAGGGCGCGATCCTGGAGACCCGGGATCGAATCCCACGTCGGGCTCCCGGTGCATGGAGCCTGCTTCTCCCTCTGCCTGTGTCTCTGCCTCTCTCTCTATCTCTCTGTGACTATCATAAATAAATAAAAATTTAAAAAAAAATTTTTTTTTAAATATAAAAAGCACTCCAAATCAATAAGAAAACATACCCCCCCCCCCTCCATGGGAAATTGAAAAACCAATGGTCCCTTATCCTCAAAATAAAGACCAGGTGCTCCATAGCACTTGACCCAGGCCTCGCCACAGCTCTCTCAAGTACTGCTCAATGCCTGTCCAACCCATCAGTGGAGCACCCTGCACACCTAGGGGTTCTGGACTACAGGAGCAGTCTGACAACTGAACACTGGAGCCATCTTAACAGGCGAAGAGGGCTAGCTTCTCCCTTCTTCTCCACACCCAATGGCCTCCCTGGTACACCCAGCCATCCCTCCCATATGCAGTCATGCTGGACACGCCTCCACTCCCCCACATCCCACCCACCCCCACCCACCCCGTCCCCATAAGCCTGTAATCACAAGCCTGCCATGGTAACTGAGGTCAGACATATCTCAGCCCTTTATCTCAGCATGGGCCAGCCTGACCCTCCTCTGCCAGGAACTGGAACCTCCATCTCCCTTCCTCCCTCCCACCCTCTCTTCCTTCCCAGAACCAACTCTTTCTTCCCTTTCACCAGAATAGAGATGCCTCCATTTGCTCCTATAGTTGCACCTCTTAACTGTTTCACTGTTCAAAAAAGTTAATTGAAATGTCTGACATAATTAGAGCAAAAAGCCTGGGAGAAAATTGGGCTCTCTTTCCAAATTGAAGGGAAGGACCCAATATATAATAAATACAATGTGATTAGTGTGTGAACTATAAGGGACAAGACGCCAGACCACCCAATGCCACTAAACATATCATGTTTATCATCAAACCCCATGCTTCCACAAGATGGTGGCACTAGTGAGAGCCAGCACCCACCCATATAGTGCTTGCTACATGCCAGGCATGGTGCCAACACACACTAATTTATATAACCCCTGTAGCAGGCCTCTGAGGAATGGACTACGATCATCTCCATTCTAGAAATGAGGAACCAATGCACAGAAACTGAGTAACTGCCCAGCACCCAGCAGATTCTGATGCCCAGTGAGCTCTCTGAAGAAGGGAGGCACAGAGGAGCTGAGAAGGCACATGGCTTCAAACCCCACAGTAGTGTTTTCTCTCAACCATATGATTGTTCATGGATATTTATTTATCTTGATTATATTGTATAGTTTGTCCATTTTAACGTCTACTCAAGACTTAATCTCAAAGATAATATAATAAGACAGATAGATGAACAAATAGGTGGATTGATGGGTGACACCCTGACTACTCTTCCTTCCTCATCTGCCAGGCAGACATTCCAATTCAAGTATAGGTTCACACCTTGAGCTACACAGAATCCTACAACCTGCACTCCTAGGTTCCTGCTTCCCCTGGTCTTGACTGTATCTTCTAACTAGCATCTTCCTGGGTGCCAGTTAGCACTTTTTACTCCTGTTTTTTTTCTTCCAGGTGCATGTTCTTGAGGGCCACCTCAAAGCCTCCAGAGAATAAACCCATAACCAAGCAAAGAAGGTAGGAGGTCAGGGCAAGGGGCACCATCAGTAGCACACACCTGCAGCAGCAGCAGCTGGGCGGGCCTCTCTGGAATAGAGGTCATAAACTCCAGGTGTTTGGCCCGGTCAAATCCACTGGTACACAAGGTGGGGCGAAGAAGATGCACGACAGCCTTGTAGTCACCAGCCTCGTAGAGCCGCTGAATCTCCTCCAGGGACTGGCACCGCTCCAGCGACTTCAGGTTCTTATCAATCTGGAAAAGGTCCAGACATGCTGCCCAATGACAAACCCCTCACATCCTCTCTGAATCTGGCCAGTGTCTGCATTTACTAGGCCCAGATGAGGAGTATGAAAGTAGATTCCCTGTTAATACAATCAGCATTTACATTAAACTAATGCATTATAAAAAGTACTTCTATTAAGGTCAAGGCATATTCAGTTCTTTAAAACAAACATAGAAAAAAATGGGGCACCTGGCTGGCACAATCAGAGGAGTACGTGACTCTTGATCCTGGGATCATGAGTTTGAGCTTCACATTCAGTATAGTGATTACTTAAACACCTTTAAAAAAAATAGCAAAAACAAAAACTACCCAAGAAGCAGAGAGGTTCCACAAAATTCTCTGCCAAAATAGTTGGACAGCGAACCAGACTCCTGGAACTGAGGAACCAGAGGCCACTGGGGACTTGGGTGAGCTCTAGGCCAGAGGCTGATACACACACCATTGACCCACAGAACCCTCTCCTCATAGGAGTTCTGCTGTGGCCCTCAGAACACAGGAAGCAGGGACACTCCACTTGGCTTTGCCCAAAAAATTCTGCAAGAGTCTGAAGGCCACTCAGCTGATGTGGATATGTCACAGCCATGGAACTGTGGCAGAGTCTGAGGCTTCGCAATGAGAACAAGATCAGAACCAGACTGAGCCTGGTATACATGCCCCATACTGCTGACCCAACCCATAGCCAGACCAGCACTACAGGCTCCTTCAGCAGTTTCCCCTAATGCTGCTGGGGCTGCTCCAGCACACGGCCCAGAGAGCTGAGCAATGATCACTCCAGATCTTGCCAGTGAATGCCTCCCGCCATCCCTGCTCCCTGGACTTACTTTCCCTCAGTGGGTGTGCCTGCGAGTCCAAAGTGCCCTCATGCACCAGAGCTACCGCTCCCAGGCCTCTCCTGGGAGGAAGGAGCCCTGCTCAACCCATGGGCTGCTTTCCTGCTCTACAGGGACACAGCAGGCCTGGTCTAACTGGGCCAACTCAGAATAAATCTTTGACTAAGAAAACACCATTAAATAACTCCCACTCACCTCTTCCAAGGAAACGACCGAATCGTTATAGAGGTTGGGCAGACGGATGACGATGTCTCTTTGCTCAGTCCCTGCCTCAGCCTGGATGGTAGTGGAGCTCTGGAGCATTTCTGTGCAGATGTCATAGTTTTCCAGGGCCTGCTCCATGTCTCCCTGGTCAGAGGAAAAGCAGTCAAGAGACAGGGGCAGAAGGAAGGAAACTCACCATGCAATGCCAGGTGCCTTACCCTCCTAATCCCATCAGACTACAGGCACCAGGAGGGCAGTTTTGTCCAATGACTGCTATACCCTCTAAAAGGTGGCCTCGCACACAGCTGGAGCTCAATAAGTATTTGTTGAATGAATAAATGAATGAATGAACAATGAATGATTTGATTACTTCATACCACAATTCTAAGGAAAGGTATCGTTAACTCTATGTTGCCGATGCAGACACTGAGGATGCTTGAGTAAGGCCGAATGTCTTGTTCAAGATGAGGAGCAAATAAATAGCAGAGCCAGTATTAGAACCTAGACCTGTCCTAATTCCAGAACCAACTATGACAATTTTACCCATGCTACCACAGTGCACCGGATACCACAATGTGAGTTGCTAAGTAATAACAGTCAGTCCACCCTGGCCATCCAGACCAGGCTCTGAGGGCAAGTGTTCTGAGAATTCACACAAGACGGGTGGTTTTTCCTTCTAAAAAGCTCTGCATCCATTTATGCACTCATTTAGGCTCTCTCAGGAAAACAAAGGCAAGGGGGTTCAAGACCCCAAGGCAATCCTGAGTGAGGAAGTCTACAGGAGGCATAGGAAATCCCTTCCAGAGCTCTGTGGTCATGCTGATTTGCTGTATAGACTGGGGCCATGCTGAGATATCTGAGACCTGAAAATTCCCCACTACATCCCACTTCCTCACCCTGAGCCCAGTGCTACGCAGGTGCCACAGGTGCACATACACACATATCCTTAACACTATGTCTAGCTCTCTTCCCTCCCTTTGGGTGCCAGGGAATGCCAACCACAGAACCAACCAACCTGCAGTGCGAGGAACCGAGCCTTCAACCAATAAACACGGACCACAAACTCCAGCCAGCCATCCTCAAACAGGTCCCGCTGGGATGAGGCAAATGACAGCTGCAGGAGGTCACCCAGGAAGTGGGTTCCTGGAAAATCAGGCCCAAACCTGCCATTCACCACACCAGCAGGGCAGTTCCGAGGAGACACTGAAAACCATTCAGGCCAGAACAAGTCAACTTCATGTGCACATTCCAAACACACTTCTGCTCCCTAGAGGTAGCCCTTAGCCCCGTCACACCTGCTTTAGTATCCAGGAGTGCTCTGAGCCCCATGGAGCCCTACAGCCCCTTAAAGTGGCAAGCATCAGAGAAGTCAGATAAATCAGACAGATGCAGAGACCCCCAAGGGCCCTCATTTTACATACTAAACTTTGTTCACCAGTAGTGGTTTAAAAATCAGAATGATTCTTGGGCAGCCTGGGTGGCTCGGCGGTTTAGCGCCACCTTCAGTCCAGGGTGTGATCCGGAGACCCGGGATCAAGTCCCGCGACGGGCTCCCTGCATGGAGCCTGCTTCTCCCTCTGCCTGTGTCTCTGCCTCTCTCTCTGTGTCTCTCATGAATAAATAAATAAAATCTTTAAAAAAATAAATAAATAAACAAATAAAAATAAAAATCAGAATGATTCTTATCATCTAGGAAAATTATTGGGACACATAGTGTCAGGTTATAACTTGAGAAATTGGAGATCCTACTTCCTTCAATCCTAAATAACAGAAAAAAACCAAGCAGGTGGCTCCCTCTGGGGGCTCAGCTGCAGCTAACTACTTCTTGATCCATCCAAAGGATTTCTCTGGGACCCTGGATTTTCCCTAGTCCAACACTCCAACCCAGGAAATGTGCCCACTGCAGATGTAAATCTCAATTCCATGACTCAGGCTCCCCACTCCCGTTTCCTCCTGGATGCTGAGGGTTGAGAAAATTACTCCTGCCACAGACAACAGAATGCCTCTTACCTGCCGAGCTTCTGCCCTTCGTCAGCAGCCACTGGTCTAGCTGGAGCTCCATGCAGGAGAGAGACATCAGCATCATATCCTGCAAGACAGGCACCAGAAGGTCAGGAATGGAGTCACAAAGAGTCATCACAGGATGAGGTGTGGGATGCAATAAAAGTAAAACTTACTTTGATAAAGATATCATTCTTTCTTCAACCTACTTTTCTTTTTCTAATCAGTGGCTACTTGCCAGGACATAAAAAGAGGCACAGGGATCTACACTGGGACAAGACCTGGGGGGAGACAGAGACCTGTCTTCAGTCCTAAGGGACTGCCCTATGGAAGAGGCAGCTCTGTCACCTGCCAAATGCCAGGCCAGATGCTGCCCCCATACTACAGCACTCAAGCCTTAAAAGTGGCTGGGTCAGGCATCATCTCCACAATCACAAGGAAGCTGAGGTTCAGCAATAAGGAGGCGCCTGCCAAGTGGATACAGCTGAGAAATAATCAACCTGGTTTGCCTGGAGAGACCAAAGCCTCACCTGCCATCAGCCACTCCACACTGCCCCTGAGGGAGCAGGCCTAATGGGCAGCAGCTGGCAGGATGCAATCCCTGACGTGTTCCTGTGGAGGGAGCATGGACTTCCATGGCCCTAAGGACCAGTCAACTCCCTTGAGCTCTTCTACCTTCTGTGCCCCAGCCAGAAAGACCATCCAGATGGGCCCTAAAGGCTCCCAGTGCAACCTCCCTGGCATCCAGCCTTCCTCCTGTAACAGGAGAAGGGGACCAGAGTATTCAGTGTCCCCTTAAACCTCAGGAAGCACTGAATGGGGGAGCCTGGAGTGTGGGGTGCAGTCAGCAGGGGTGGAGGAGGAGGGCCTGAGCATGGGTCAGCCCCCTACTGCCAGTGGCCCCCACCACTTCCCTAACCAACCTATTTAGCCTCTGCACTTCTATTTTCTCACCCACTAAAAAAATCAGTAATAGTCTCTGGCACCTAAACAGAGCCATATGTTTCACTTTTGTGCACCCTCTCCACTTACTCTCCTCCATCTCGGTAAACCACCACACCACTAGCCCTAGAAGCCCTGCCCACTGTCGCATTCCCTCAACCCCACTTGTAGCTTATCCTGTCAGCTCTACCTCTAGAACCTTCCACCCCACTCCCACTACTGTCACTCACCTGGCAACAGCCTTCTAACAGCCCTGTGCCACTCTCACCTCCAAGTACAAGCTCCACTCGGTCACCAGGGTCCAGGCCCACAAATGGATGCAGCCAAGTAGGCTCAATATGACAGCAACTCCATACCCACAGAAGGTCCATGACCCCACTCCCTGGTCCCAGCCCTCACGAGGCTGCCCGCCCACCTGACCTTGATGTGCTTGTTGCTGCAGTCCCTCAGCAGTGGATTGGGGAGGCTGGTGCTGTGCCTCCTCCAGCTGTGATAGATGCTGAGCACAACCTCTGCCAGGCCTGGTGGCCACCTCAGCAGAAACTTATGGCCCATGTCCTTCAGGTAGCGCATCATCAGCTCCAGGATGCCCCCGTTGGTCAGGTTCTCCAGCAAGAATGCATGCACATCCTGCTTCTCTGCCCAGGGAGAAACAATTAACTTGAATGAAGGACTTTCCATGCCCTCCTGTGTTCTTTGGAAGAAAGAGGCAGGTGTGGGGCAGGGCAGGCAGAAAGGCAGGAGAGAGCCTACATCCTCCCACGTGGCAGTGCTGAGGCCAGGCTGCTGGGTCCCTACCTCACTGGCTGTGAACAAGCTGCTCTGAACCTCCAGGTTTAAAGTGGGTAGTGAAGGACCAACCTGCATGCGCTGCCTCACGATGCACACTCAACAGCTGTGTCATGAGCATTTGACTTGCAAAGCCATGCCCCCGGCTTCAGCCTGAAGCACACGTCCTTCAGGGAGCCCAGTCAATTATGAGCCTAGACATTTCAGCAGACCTCCCAGCTGACCACAGAGCTCAGGCCCAAGATAACTTCAGGCAAACCTCTGATAATGCTTTAAATATCATCCCAGAACCATTCTCCCAGAACAAAACCTAAGGAGGCTATAGGATAATGGGAGGAAGAGGGATGCCTGGTGGCTCAGTGGTTGAGCATCTGCCTTTGACTCAGGGAGTGATCCTGGGGTTCCAGGATCAAGTCCCACATCGGGCTTCCTGCATGGAGCCTGCTTCTCCCTCTGCCTGTGTCTCTGCCTCTCTCTGTGTGTATCTCTCATGAATAAATAAATAAAATCTTTAGGGGAAAAAAAATGGGAGGAAGAATTCTCAACAGTGAATGATCAAGTTGCTCAATTCCTACCAGATTCCATGAATGTAGCTGAGTCGTATGATAGTCGGTGAGGCCCAATGCTTGGGAAGCTTTGCAGTTTGGCTTCTGACTGGACTTCATAGGTATTAAAGGGGTCATCTTCCTCCTCCGGGTCCAGCTTTCTTAGCCTGCGTGGAACACACCAAAATCACAAAAGCCACACCAACATATCCTGACATAAGCACTTGAATTCTTCCAATTAGAGAAATGAAAAGACAGAAAAAGATGCCAATCAGTGAATGGAGGGAAGAGTCCAGAATCCAGGCCTCTGGGAGGCTCTGCCTCTTTCTACGCCTTTGTAAGCTGGCATCTAGTCTAGACCCTCACTCATTCATTCATTCCACCAACAGGATTGTTGGTTACTGAGCATGTGCCAGGCACTGGAATTCAGCTGTTAGTGTGGCAAACCCTGCCCACAGTAAACTTACCTTCTAAATGAGAGTGAAAGGCAATAAACAGAAACAAAAAACAAAGAGCCCAAATAAGGACCAAGCACCACAGAGTGCTTAAGATAGAGGGTTACAGGAGACCAACTTTAGAGAGCTGAGTCAGGAAGGCCTCTCAGAGGGGATAATGTCCATGCTGATAATGGTGGAGAAGGGGCTGGTCATGCAAAGAAGGAGCACAGACAGGGGCAGGTGGAGAGGCGCAGGCCATAAGAGCACCAGGTACGTTCTAAGACCTGAGGGAAGCCCAGCAAGCAAGGGGAAAGTGGGGGTGAGTGGAGTATGGGGGCACAGAAGGCCCTTCTGAGCTTGGGCCGTCCATGGCTCCGTGGCTCCCCACAAAGCCTGGGGTCTGGAGAGCACCATTCTTTCAGCACCTCTCAAGGACCATATTTTGGCCATCCTGTAGATTCCCCTCAACCAAGAAGCCCTGCAGCATAAACACATAGAACAGGGCACTCTTCAATGGCTTCATTTACTACACACAGCCCCCCAGGGTGGCTACTCTGGGCAAGCTCTCACATTGCTCCTGCCTGGCTGTTCAAAGAAGCAGACATGGAAACCAACAATTAAAGATAAAGAAGGCAAAAGACATTCCACATAAAGAAGCCAAAAGGGGCGCCTGGCTGGCTCAGTAGGTAGAACATGCAACTCTTGATCTCAGGGCTGTAAATTCAAGCACTACGTGGGGTGTAGAGATTAATTTTTAAAAAATTTTATGGGTGCCTGGGTGGCTCAGTAAGTGTCTGCCTTCGGCTCAGGCATGATCACAGGGTCCTGGGATTGAGCCCCATGTCAGGCTCTCTCCTCAGAGGGGAGTCTGCTTCTCTCTCTCCTATGCCACTCCCCCTACTTGTGCTCTCTCGCTCATTCTCTTTTTTTTTTTTTTTTATAAATTTGATCTGATTTTTTTTTTTTAAAACTTTACCAGATGATTCTGTTATTTTATTTATTTATTTATGGTAGTCACACACAGAGAGAGAGAGAGAGAGAGAGAGAGAGGGGGGCAGAGACATAGGCAGAGGGAGAAGCAGGCTCCATGCACCGGGAGCCCGACGTGGGATTCGATCCCGGGTCTCCAGGATCACGCCCTGGGCCAAAGACAGGCGCCAAACCGCTGCGCCACCCAGGGATCCCCTCATTCTCTAATTTAAAAAAACTTAGGGAAAAAAAAAGAGGGTATGACCCTTTAAGCAGGACTGAGGGGAAGATGGAAAAATGGGTCACTCAGACCCCTTGGCATCATCAACCACCGCTCTATCCTGCAGCTCTCCTGAAGGGAGACCTGCTCCTGGCACTAACCCAGAGGAGGAATTTATCCAGGGAGAACCAACCACATCCTCCACTTACAGAGAACAACCTTGACTTCTTAGTGCTTCACTTTCACCCCAGAAAGAAAGGCAACAAATGAGGAAAATTCAGAATCTTGCTGTAAAATGGACTCATAATCCATCTGAAGCTTCTGACTCCTTCTCCTGCACATGAATGTTGTAACCCCTAAAAATAAATCACAGGCCAAACCACCAGCTAAAGACTCCTAGTTAAAGGGCAGCCCGGGTGGCGCAGCGGTTTAGCGCCACCGCAGCCCAGGGCATGGTCCTGGAGGCCCAGGATCGAATCCCACATCGGGCTCCTTGCCTGGGGCCCGCTTCTCCCTCTGCCTTGTGTCTCTGCCCCCCTCTCTCTCTCTCTCTCTGAATAAATAAATAAATCTTTAAAAAATAAAGACTCCTAGTTAAAGACACATACTGAACACACATGGTTACCTCCCAAACTACACTCCAGTAACTGTGAAGGGATAAAAAGCTACAGGGGATAGGAGAGGAAGCCCCAGTAGACAAGAAATGTGTCCACCAAATGTCAGATGGCAGCAAGATGATGAAGCAGCAGAAACAGAACTGCACTCTCCACTCAGCTAAGGGCAAGGGAGGAGGCAGGTGAGGAGCCAAGCACTGGGGCTCCATAAACAATGGTGGCCAGGATAGCTCAGGAATCGAGGGCCTTAGACCTCTGGGGAGCTGGGGAAGCAAGGACAAAAAGCAGGAGGGCTAGCGAAAACTGACGTAACGAGCATGAGGGCCCAGGCCCCTTCCAGTTAGGAGCAACCTGGACCCTTCTCTCATAAAGCTTCTCTGAGAACACTAAGATGTGGTGAAAGCAAGGGAGGATTTACAAGCCTATCTTCCTCCTTCTCAGAATTCAAGGGAATCCTACTGAGCCTAGAGAAACAAAGCACGTACACTCTTCCTGAAAAGAGAATGGGTGTTCCCTTCTGTGGGGTTCCCCAGAGTCTGCAACCAAGCAGCAGCAGCCCTAGGCCTCACAGCAAGTGGATGTCTGTGTGTGCATGAAGACATGAGTGAGTGGCCTCTAGCTCTGTGATCCATCCATCTCCTGAGGGCCCAGGGAGTATCTGGTCCTCTGAAAGATGTATAAGTCATGGTTCCTGCTTTCAGAAGTTCAGAGGGAAGATAAGTGAGAAAAACCCATGATCCCAATCCAGTGAGATCTGTGCTTTGGCCATTGGCACAGACGTTATAGGAAAACAAAAGGGGTGCGCAGAGGAGTGGGAGTTGATGGAAAGAGAAACTTAATCAGTGGTATCGGCTGGAGGTTTGGAGGTTTGCTTGTTGTCACAAGTGAGAAAAAGTGTGCACAGTACCTGGACGGCAAGAACTTCATCAGAAGCTCCTGGAAGTCTACCTTCTCTTCTTTCTTGCACTTAGTGTTCCGGACACGGGCAGACCGTCGCTTCGCTGTCTCTCCACTCTCTTCGGCAATCTTCTTCCGCTTTACTCCTTTCTTGGATTTATCTCCCCCAGAAACATCACCTTCACAAAGAGTACAAACTGAAATCTTACAAGGGACAGGGGTAAGAAAATGCACCACACAGGCACATTAGTGCCCCTAATTTTCTAACTCTATCAGTGTGTTTTATCTTTATCTCTGACACTCAAGAAACCTCCCATCTTTTAATTCCTAAGTTCATTTCAAAGTCAAAACAGTTAACTCACACTTTGTTTGAACACAAAATGCACGAGCCCGATCTGAAGATTATGCTGCACAGCTATAGCACAGGAGGGTCTCAAACATTCCCAGCCCCCGCCCTTCCCACTGGCTGGCTGGGAGAGCCCCTGGCACCTCCGTGCATGTACTTGGGACAGGACAGAGCATGTGGTGGCGACACGGACTCTACCCACCACACAGGACCTTCTGAGTACCCAATGACAGGACATGAAAGTATAGAGACAGCAAAGGAGTGCATGTATGATTAAGCAAAAAAAGTTAGAACCACCACATACATGTTCATTCAGAAGTTTAACTGCCAGATATCCTTTCTTTCTGGGACACAGAAATCAAGAAAAGGCTTGGGACCTTTTGTCTGAAATCCTTTTTTTTTTTTTAATATTTTACTTATTTATTCATGAGAAACACAGGAGACAGAGAGAGGCAGAGACACAGAGGGAGAAGCAGGCTCCATGCAGGGAGCCTGACGTGGGACTCAATCCCTGGTCTCCAGGATCACGCCCTGGGCTGAAGGTGGAGCTAAACCGCTGAGCCACGTGGGCTGCCCTGTCTGAAATCTTTTTACAACTTCATTGAAAATAAAAATCAATAAAACCATTAAAAAATATACTACCACATACAGTGGTAACTTTGCTGACTTTTTAAGGTCAAAAAACTCCATGTCCGTTCACGGCAGGGCCTGGGGCTATGGCACATGGCAGGCAGCAGAGCAGAACCAGCAGAGGGCCCCGCTGCCCCATGTGTCACAAGCGAGAAGAGCAACCCTTAAACCAGGACTGACCACCCAGGACTTTAGCAATCCCAAGAAGCTGCATTCCTGAGCTCCGACCCCTTCCCTCGACCCCTTCCCTCGGGGTGCCTCACCGCTGAGGCGGCCCCTGACCAGCCACTGCCTATGAGTTGGCTAGGCCTCCCCACCTGCAGGGCTGAGGTGCTCCCACTTAACCTCGGGCCAAAAGCATCAGCGAGACCCATCCTTCTGGAGAGGCCAGGGACCCCAAAACTCACCCCAGTCCAGCAAATGGGGCCTCCCCAAAAGCTGACCCCAGGAGGCATCCTCACCTGCAGGGACGCCAGTCTCCAGCAGGCTGGGACTGTGCAGAGGGAAACTGGCTGCAGCCACAGGGGCAAAGGAGAGCACAGGTTCTGCAACTGCCACAGCCGGGTTGGCAGTGACGGGGCTTGGCTGGATCACGCTGACAGGTGCCACCACCACAGAAGACACCAGAGGCTGGCTGGGGTCCTGGTAGTCGGAGAGGTCAATCCTCTTGCCAAGGCTGGGCCGCAAGGGCTCACAGGTGGTGAGGTGGTTGTACATGGCCAGCAAACTCTCTCCAAGGCACTTCCAGCTGCAAGGAGAGGGTAATTGCCCCTGGTCTGCACCCAGCATTGGGCGCTCCAACCACAGGGCCAGCAGGCCTGTGGAGAGGCAGTAGACCGAGCCCCGGGGCTGCCATCTCCATGATAGCAGGCGGGAGAGCTCATGATTTTGGCATCGTTGTTGGGGACAAACTCCTCAGTCTAACACCACTAAGGTGGAGCAGACCAAGTGGTAGCTGGACCCAGCATCCTCCTCCCCTCACCCGGCCACCCCAATGTCAGGCACCTTCAGACTCCACCAGGAAGGCATGAGAACCACTGACTCACTTCTAAAGCTCCTTCCCAGGGCAGCCCTGGTGGCTCAGTGGTTTAGTGCTGGCTTTAGCCCTGGGGCGTGATCCTGGAGACCAGGAACGAGTCCCACATCGGGCTCCTTGCATGGAGCCTGCTTCTCCCTCTGCCTGTATCTCTGCCTCTGTGTGTGTGTGTGTGTCTCTCAAGAATAAATAAATAAAATTAAAAAAAAAAAAAAAGCTCCTTCCCTACAAAGCCCAATTTTTAAAACACCTACAGCATCTCTCTGAGGCCACTAATCCTCCTTTTTGGCAGGTGAGGTAGGGGAGAGGGCCGGGCTGGGATGTGGGCTAAAGGAGCTGAATGGTCTAAAGGGTCCCTGGGTGGCTCAGTCAGTGAAGCATCTGCCTTTGGCTCAGGTCACAATCACAGTGTCCTGGGATGGAGCTCTGCCTTGGGCGCCCTGCTCAGCGAGGAGTCTGTTTCTCCTTCTCCTGCACCCCCTGCTTGTGTGTTCTCTCTCTCTCTCTCTGTTAAACAAATAAATAAAATATTTAAAAATTAAAAAAATAATAAAGGGGCTGAATGGGCCCTTAGGCAGAGCCTCTTGGGAGCACATCTCAGTGATAATGGGGTCATATCAGTGAGTCCCCACACACCAAGACCACTGAGTGTTTTATCATGTGCTATGTTATATGCCATGATATGTTGTGTCACATGTGCATTTTATTGTGGTGTACTGTGTTATGTTGTAGAATGTCTCTTGTTTCATGTTTTATCTCATGTTATATGTTGTGCTACGTATGATACGGTGTGGCATGATAGATCCATCCACCCCTCTCTCAATGGCTTCCCAAGCTCTCAGGCTAAAAACTACACCCTCAGCTACATGGTGCTGCATGGCCTGACCCAGTCAACTGACCCAGCCCATTTCACATCCCCACCCCCGACCTCTATACTCCCACCATGCTAGCTTTCTTTCAGTTCTGCCAAACAAAATCATACTCCTGCATACCACAGGACCTTTGCATAAGCTTCTCTCTGACCAAAAAAAAGGCCTTCACCCACATCCCAGCCTCTCTGGTCAATGCCACTCCTCTGTCAGACTCTAGCTCCACCACCTAAGCCTTCCCTGACCCCTAAAGCAATGCAGACCCCATTATGAGCTCCCCCCAAGGTGCTGTGCTCCTCTCATCAAAGGGCTCATCTGTTTGGAGCATGTGCCTTTTGTCCTGGGTGACTGACTACCCCTCAGATCACCGCAGAGAAGAACTGGGCCCACCATGCTGAATCCCCAACACAGGGCACAGTGCCTGGCATAGAGCCAGCATCCAGTAAGTACTGCAGACTGGATGGAAATGAAGGTGCTCTAAAATCCAGAATCTAACCAAATGGAGGCTCCTGGGACTGGAAAGGATGATCTCTTACCTATTCTTTCCCTGTCTTCAGTAAGGGCTACATGCACACGAGGAAGAATTTGCTCACAGCTGGGTTATGTCTAATGCCTTAAGTACCCAATTTCATTTATTCATACCTTTTCTAGTGGGCACAGAATAAACCAAGGGTGGCAAACCATGACCAAGAGCCTGTTTTGTACAGCCCATAATCTAAGAGCCAGCTAAAGGGTTGTTACACACACACACACACACACACACCCAGGAGAATATACAACTGAGGAGAATACACAACTGAGATGGTTCCTGGCCCACAAAGCCTAAAGCTTTTACCATCTGGTCCTTTGCAAGAGAAGTGTGCTGAGCCCTACGATAGACTATGGTTATTTTAAAAGCCCCACCTTTTCTGTCTCAGAGAGAGACTCTCTGCACTCTTCCTCTAGTAACGTAATCAATCCCAGACTTCACTCCCAAGCAATGCTTCCTCCAGCTGAGCCCATCTCCCTCATGCTTCCATTTGGCCTTCACCCTGCATGAGGACAGCCTTGATGGCTTCTCCAGTCACATAACCAGGATCCTCTCCAGCCCTCTCCAGTGTTCTCAGGCCTTCCCCTCCTTCCCTGTAACAAGGAGGCACTCAGGGCCCTTCCCAAACTGACAAACGTCTCATCTAGGGAGCCCAGGGCTCCTGACCCAGCTGACTGCTCTGAACCCAGTTTCCTGTCCAGCGCTCAGCAAATATTAGTTTCCTTTCCCTCACTGGGAAGGGCAGACTGAGAGGGGGCTTGGAGGGATGTGGCAGGTGGCTGGCATCAAGAATGCCAAGAGCAAAAAAAAAAAAAAAAGAATGCCAAGAGCAAAGAGAGACTTCGACTGGGTATACTTGGGAGACACCTGGCCTGCTTCTTTGCAGTCAACAAGTGCACACCCGTAGGTGTCTGTCCAACATGCATCCAGCTCCCACTCACACCATCAGCCCAGGGGCAGGCCTCAGGGTCTCTCCCTCCTAGCAAGGCCTACAGGCTGACCGAGCAACCCCAGAGACCTAGACAACCTACGTGAAGAAGGGGATGGGCTGCACCAGCTTGAGGTCTGGCTCCTTCTCTCGCACAGTCAGCGCTTGCCTCTTCTTCCGCAGCCCCAGGGCCTCCTCTACAATAGCCTGCGTCTCAGCTGCACTCACCGACACATCGTGGATTGACATGTCACTAAAAGCGTGTAGGACAGAGAGAAATTACATTGTTACAAACTAGGGCCAAGGCTGAAATTTTACAGACAGGGATGCAGTTAAGTTAATACCCTTTAATCTGTATTAATTCTTCCTACAAATAAAATAACCCCTTGAGTCTGGCCTCTAAGGGCAGTAATTAGCATTCTTAATACCCATATACAATAGAAGTGACTAATATCCTTTGTTCCCTCTACAATTCAAAACTGAGCAAATGTTTTTCATATGTATTAACAAGATCACGGTAATGTCAGAAAGCCGCAGAAAAATAAAACCTTGCTCTCAATTATTTACAGAGAACTTTTAAAAAATATAACTTCCGCATCCTGCCCAGCCCAAAAAGTCATCAGACTACCTAGGCTCACCAAAGTCCCTGCTGTAGCCAAACTACAGAAAGGATAGGGGCTTTGAGGCCTCAGGTGCCCTTTGAGGCCTCAGGTGCCCTCACACAGAAACACATCCACCTGAGGTGGCACAGTAATACCTGCCCTCCTTCCCCAGGCTGTGCTGATGTCTCTGAGCAGGGTCTACCACAAAGCCACAAGGTTATAGATTTATTTTTCCATCTAATCTCTCTTAAGATAGTACCATCAGGACAGATCTGAACAAGAAATACAGTCTTACGAGGGATAGACATGAAGATAAATAACCACTAACTCCTCACCAGCTGAGTTCCAGGGGCCAAGGACCAGGGTATAGAAGAGTTGGTTCATTTGGAAGGTGGAGGGAGGGAGACAGTCAGAGTTTGGAAAGCTGCCCAGAGGTGACCTGGGAGCTGGAATATGAAGAAGGAGCAATGGCTCAAGGGGTAGAGAGGTGGGAAGATAGCCTTCCAGTGTTCTCAGGCCTTCCAGGGCACAGGGATAGGACAGTACACAATGAGGCCAAATTTGGAATTTGTCAAGGACCTAGGGCAGTCTTCTCCTGGCGGAGGGAGACATAGGAGCAAGGAGAAGAACTAAGGGGGACAGATTATGAAGGATCTTCTAGGTGACGCTTTGAACATAAGCTTTGTCCTAGAGGCAAGGCAGGGGTGTCAAGGTCATATCTGGGACACTGAACTTGGGAAGCATGGGAGCAAAGCCCTGAAAAGGGAAATGGTGGGTGGCAAGGAGACAAGGTAGACAGTAGGCTACCACAAACACCCAGAGGAGAGCTGGTAAATGCCAAGAACTGGCAGGGCAGTGGGAAAGGTGGGCAGCAGAGAGCCAAGGAGGCACCGCCATGATGAGGCACACAGGTGAGTAATAGGCAAAACCAGGTGAGGGGTACAGTGGGGGATGAAGTACTGGGGCCCAACTGCCAGAAGATCAGGACCTGAGGGAAGGAGGTGCACATGCCTCCTGATATCCACCAAGCACACACTGTTGTGGGAGAGAGGCAATGCAGAACCAGCACAGGAAGTAGGACCCACCATTTAAGGAACATTCGGAGGGAGTCCTTCCGGAGACAAGGCTGTTCTTCAAAGATCTTTTCCTTGAGAACCAGTCCTTTGCTGTACCGGCAGTCCTTCTCTAAAGCTTTGCAGATGAAATACAGACATGCTGGCAAGGAAAGAAACAATATGATTTCTGAGTGTGCACCCCAAACCTCTGGCCTTACCAGGTAACACCAAGAAAACATCCCTACTATGAAATCAAAGATATGATGGCAAACAATAACAAGATACCACTTTACTTGATTCGATCAGGAAAGATCCTGCAAATAGTACTACCCACAGAAGATGAAGCAAACCCAAACGCTGCTGGGCGAGGACAGACTGTATGACCTTTCTGGAGAGCCACAGGTATTACGCACAGACTCTTGGCCCAACAACCCACTTCTAGGAATTGCTGCAAAAATCTTCAGGCTCACAGTGATTAGCTAATGGTTAACTGGAAAAGAGCCTTCAAAAAATCAGAAAAGCACTGAGTGTCCCACCAAGGGAGCCAGGTTAAGGAAAGCTTCCCAGTCCACACACTGGGTTGCTGAGGAGCCACTGTATAAATGGTTCAGAGGTGTGCTCACTGACCAAAAGGAAGGCCACAAGATGGCATAGGGAAAAGATAAGAAACCAAATAGGCCACATAGTATTACTCCATTTGTACACATAAAACCGGTTTCTGCTCCTTTTGCTTATTTGCATTTTCTAATTTTCCTCCTTCTCTTTTTCTTTTTCGTAAACTGTTCTTACCAGAAAAAAATTATTGCCTACAATTAAAGACATGTACATCATTTACGTCAACGAGCCTTTTCAAATCAATGATCTGGAAAACCTATGCCTTCTCCAGGAATTCTAGGAGTGTAGACAGTAATAGGCAAAGCAACACAAAAAAAAAAAAAATGGGATAGCAAGGAGTCACAAAGCAGAGCTGCAATGTGAATTAGGAAAGCCTTTGGCATTTATAAATGGGAACAGCCTCTGATAGATATGACTGCTATAAGTCCCCAGCAGGCCCGGTGCCACCAGGACTAACCTATAAGCACACAGGGAAACAATACAGTAGAGCCAAGCATCAGCTCTGCTCTGACTGGGCACTGGGAACACTAGTGTGTCCTGTTCAGCTTCGCAGTCTGAGTGTAAACAGACTGCAGCTACTTTTATCAAGAATAACCAGATAGGGGGGATCCCTGGGTGGCGCAGTGGTTTGGCGCCTGCCTTTGGCCCAGGGCGCGATCCTGGAGACCCGGGATCGAGTCCCACATCGGGCTCCCGGTGCACGGAGCCTGCTTCTCCCTCTGCCTCTCTCTCTCTCTCTCTCTCTATCATAAATAAATAAAAATTAAAAAAAAAAAAAAAGAAGAATAACCAGACAGGGAATCTGGGTGGCTCAGTGGTTGGGCGTCTGCCTTTGGCTCGGGGCATGATCCTGGGGTCCCCAGATCAAGTCTCGCATCGGGCTCCCTGCAGAGATCCTGCTTCTCCCTCTACCTGTGTCTCTGCCTCTCTCTCTCTCTCTCTCTTTATATGTCTATCATGAATAAATGAATAAAATCTTTTTTAAAAAAATATTTAAAAAAAAAAAAAAAGAATAACCAAAGGAGCCAGGGGTGAGGACGAAGGAAAAGTAGAGATGTAGGCATGGAGGCCTTGAGAGACAAAAAGAATGGTGTCCTAAAGTACCATGGAAGGAGAGAGCAGAGCCTGGCCCCAAAGCTCCACAGGTACCAACACTGCCCCCAGCAAGGCACACGAAGGCTATTCAACCTGTGAACAGGAAGGGACTGGGTACTCCCAGCACAGCCCAGCAAGCTGCTGACTGAACATCTGCATAGATGGCCCAGAGTTCCTGCTCCACACAAACAAGAACACAGTTTCTCTAGTACCACAGTGGGACATGAGAGTGGCCATCAGAGACACCCAGAGAAAAAACCAGGAAGCCTTGAGCATTTGATGATGCTGGCTCTCAGCAAGTGTTTTGGATGCAGTAAAGCTCACCACACTAGCTGTACTATACCAACACTCCAACAGAAGGAAGGCCTCAGAAGTCCCAAGCACCCTGCCTACTCATCTCAAGTGGATAAATGCCACTGGGAGTCAATTTAGCATGCTGCTTTTACTTTGGAGTCTTGTTTTGTTTTTTTAAGATTTAATTTATTTATTCATGAGAGACACAGAGGGAAAGGTAGAGACATGGGCAGAGGGCAAAGCAGGCTCCCTGTGGGGCCCAATGTGGGACTGGATCCCAGAACTCCAGGATTACACCCTGAGCCGAAGGCAGACCCTCAACCACTGAGCCACCTAGGCAGGCATCCCTACTTTGGAGTATAAATGAGTGTCAGGTCTGGGGTGCCTATGTGGCTGTCATTAAGTGTCTGATTCTTGATTTTGGCTCAGGTCTTGATCTCAGTTGTGAGTTCAAGCCTCAAGTTGGGCTCCACACTGGGTGTGAGTCTAGTTAAACATACACACACACACACACACACACACACACACACGTACTGAAATCAATAAATGAGTGTCACAGGGCACCTAGGTGACTCAGTCAGTCAGTTAAATGTCTGCCTTCAGCTCAGGGGATAATCCCAGGGTCCTGGGATCAAGCCCCATGTTCAGCTCTCTGCTCACTAGGGAGCCTGCTCTCTCTGCTTATGTCATTCTCTCTCTCTCTCTCTCTAATAAATTTAAAAATATAAATAAATAAATAAATAAGTAAGTAAGTAAGTGTCAGGGTTCTCCCAGATAGAGCAGCGTTCAGTCCCTCAGGCCTGTTTTCCCCCAAGGACTTAAGTTTACCAAGCACAACTTCTATCATGGGAGAGGGGTGCAAAGAACTAAACCAGGTAGCTGGGGAAAGGAAGGCAGGACATAAGACTCTCCACCTCAAGCGGCACCCAAACTGTCGGAAAAGTTCCCCGAGAGGAGTCTAAACACCACTCGGGAGGAAAAGCTGTGGGAGTCCAAAGGGCACCTCACAAGCACTATCACATTTCTGCTGGTGAGTGTGAAAACCAGGGTAAGCACTCCAGAACAAGTGCTATGTCCAGTGGAGGACATACACAAGAACATTCACAGCAGTGTTATGCAAGAACTCAACTCTGGAAATGACCCAATCTGCAAGCACAGAATGGTCAAATTATGTAGACACACATAACAGACAACACAGAATAGAGATCCCAGGGATTGCCTGGGTGCATTCATGGACAGGAAAACCACAGCTGAGGGAGCCAGGCTGAGAAGAGTATACATCGCCAACTGATGCCACCTAGAGGAGCCTCAACAAGAAGCAGAGCTCATCTCTGGTGACAAAAGGGAGAAATCAAGATCACCTCCAGGGTGGTAATAACCAGGATGGGACCCAAAGCAGAGTGCCTTCTGGGGCTCTAGAAATGTTCTGCAACTTCACATATTTCACATATAAATATTGTTCACTTTACTGTGTGTGTGTGTGTGTGTGTGTGTGTTACCTCAGTTAATGAAATTTAAAAAGTAGTTGTGGAGAACTGGAGGTGGGGAAGGGTGAGCAGGGCATAGTGTCTCTCAAAATGCTTCGCACTATTTGTCTTTATAAAAGGGAAGGAGAGACTCCTGGGTGCTCAGCGGCTGAGCATCTGCCTTCAGCCCAGGGCATGATCCTGGAGTCCCAGGATCAAGTCCCACATCAGGCTCCCTGCATGGAGCCTGTTTCTCCTCCCTCTGCCTGTGTCTCTGCCTCTCTCTGTGTCTCTCATGAATAAATAAATAAAATCTTTAAACAAACAAATAAATAATAAAAAAAGGGAAGGAAAAAGTCTTCGCCAGTCTTCCAGGCCTAAACCTTGAAAGCGATATCAAGTGCTCACTGTTATGTCTGTCCTAAAGAGTAATGCGGCCCAAGCAGGTATGGAGCACCTTCACACACCAGACCGCCTGCAGCATAGAGTCAGCTCACAGAGCCCTGGGCTCCCATTGCGCTCAGCACTGCTCCCAGTACTCCTGAAAAGCCTCCTTCTACCCTAGCCTCAGAGGACACCCAGAAGAGGCTGACTCCTAGAACACCTCATCAGTGCATGCCTCAGGACCAGCCCATGCAAGGAACAAAGGTTTTCTCTGCAGAGCAGACCGCAAGGCTGGTGCTTAAGCAATTGGAGGGCAGATAGGGCTTCATCTAGCAGAAGTAGCCCTGCTGCTCTACAAAGGAACGGACTGCCTTAAGAGGTAGTGAGGTTTCCAGGGACGCTTGGATGGCTCAGCGATTGAGTGTATGCCTTTGGCTCAGGGCGTGATCCCGGGATCCAGGATCAAGTCCCACATCGGGCTCCTTGTGGGGAGCCTGCTTCTCCTTCTGCCTATGTCTCTGCCTCTCTCTCTCTCTCTGTGCCTCTCATAAATAAATAAAATCCTTTAAAAAAAAAAAAAAGAGGTAGTGAGGTTCCCAACACCAGGAGTCAAGCTGAAGCTGCTAGGTCATCTGTCAGCGAGTTATAGAAATTGGCTGGCACAGAATAGGACAGTGCAGGGAGAAAATGAGATAAGCAAAGGGAAAAACCACTCAGAGAACATGCTACCTATCACTATAATGCAGTCAAGAAATCTCAATTGAGTGAGAAAGACACGTGCAATAAAGCAGAAATGCAAAGTCATCTCCCTTCCCAACAGTTGGGCAGAAAGCCCTTCAGTGTTAACCTGGTCTTCAACTTACCCAAGATGCCCTCCCTCCTCTGTCCCCAAAACACAGCACATGGGAGAGAGCCATCAAACCTGACTCACTTGTGTAATCGCTGAGGGTGTACAAGACAGTGATGAGGTTGTCCAAGCAGGGCCAGTGGTCAGGATTGCACCGCAGGCCTTCCTCAAAAGCATGGCGAGCCAGGGGGACCCGGATGAGCCTCAGGGCGACATGTCCAATTTTGTACCAGAGGTTGACATCTGTGGAGTCCAGCATGACTGCCTGGAAGCAGCACAGAGGACACATGAGCTCAGTCAGCTGGCTCTCTTGCTGAGCCAGCATCCATGGTAAAAGGGCAAAGCATCAACCCAGCCACTCAAACCACCCAGAAAAATGGCAAACATAAGTTACATGAACCAATTTATCAAATTCAGAACATCTTTTTGACATAATTTATTATTCTGAACATCTGTATTCCTTACATATTTGATAGATAAAGGAAGTGAAAGTACCATTAAAAGAAAATGGGATTTGTGGAATATTTTTGTGGTATTTAAATTTTTTATTTAATTTTAAGTTGTGGGATTCTAGAAAGATTATGGGATCTGGAGACAGACCTCAGTTCACATCCCTGCTCCTACACTGACTGGCAGTGAGATCCTGAGCCTCGGTCCCCTCATCACTAAAATGAATATAAAGACACCTTTTCTGCAAGATGACATATGGTTAGTGCATGTGTGGAAAGCAGTTTGCGTGGTGTCTGGCACCTCAGAGGTGCCCAGAGAGACAGTGTGGGTAGCATAGAGATCATGGCAATACTGTTATGAGCAGGTACAGGGCCAGGGTCAGGCTGTGTTCTCAGTAGTTGTAAACGTACCAATTCATTCATTTTTCACAACCGCCCTCTTTCTTACTATGCCCACTATACTGGTGTCGACCTGGACCAGGAGCGAGTAAGCAACTCACCATGGCCACACATGCCCTGAGTGGCAAAGGACCAAGGCACATGCAGGCCCCTGCTCTCTTTGAACTCACTGTTGTCAGCTGATAAGGGTCTCAGGAACCACAGCTTGGTAATGCGCCACTACAAATTCTTTTTTTTTTTTTTTTTAAGCCAACAAGACCACAATCTCACCCCTCCACCAAAAGCTTTCAAAAACCCAAGTAGCTAAGCATTGCCAAAATTGCACCTCCAAGTAGAATTCCATAGCTGTCTCCAGGTCTTCTCGCTGGGCTGCCAGCTGGGCCAAGTTCTTATATGTGGAATATTTCAACATCAGCCCAGGATGTTTCAACCCTTCTTTCTCATCACCAGATGAAACTGCCTGTGAACAAAAACAGAGTTCAAGAGTGAATGACACCTAGGCCCTGAAGCTTTGGCAGGCAATGAGCAGGACAAATGGCTTCCTGGCTGGCCTCTACTGCAGGCCCTTGGCCCAGTCTGGTGCCACTCTCCATTAGAAAATGAAAGCATATACTAGATGTTTTTGGAGGACCCCTCCAGCTCCAAGCAGAAAGAAAAGGAAAGCAGACCACCACAAAGTAGTTTACAGATAGTCTGGGCACCAAAAGAGACAGAGGGACCCCTCCTCATTGGTAAGGCTATGCCTGAAAGGTCAAGCCTGGAGCCCTCAGCTCCCCCAAAGCAGGGCTGAAGAGGGAGGACAGGGCATGAGAAGGCCACCTGCGGACAGTGGCAGGGTCTAGAGGTACCTAGACAGCCAATTTATACATCTCTACACATTCTATAGCAGGAAGAGCACCGGATTAGGAGTCAGGAGGCTGAGCTCCCAACTCTGTAACTCATATGACTGTAAACAAGTTACTTTAACTAAAAAGTTAGTGCCCCAAGGACCTCTGCATTATAAGGGCAGTAAATCCTACCTAAGTATCAAAAGTACAAGTGAGCCAAAAGAGTATAAAGATTAGGGATCCCTGGGTGGCGCAGCGGTTTGGCGCCTGCCTTTGGCCCAGGGCGCGATCCTGGAGACCCGGGATCGAATCCCACGTCGGGCTCCCGGTGCATGGAGCCTGCTTCTCCCTCTGCCTGTGTCTCTGCCTCTCTCTCTCTCTCTCTCTGTGACTATCATAAATAATAAAATAAAAAAAAAATTAAAAAAAAAAAAGATTATAAATATGTTTTCTATTAAAAGTTATTTCAGGGATCCCTGGGTGGCGCAGCGGTTTGGCGCCTGCCTTTGGCCCAGGGCGCGATCCTGGAGACCCGGGATCGAATCCCACATCGGGCTCCCGGTGCATGGAGCCTGCTTCTCCCTCGGCCTGTGTTTCTGCCTCTCTCTCTCTCTCTCTCTCTCTCTCTGTGCGACTATCATAAAAAAAAATAAAATAAAATAAAATAAAATAAAATAAAATAAAAGTTATTTCACTACAGCTTTTATGAAACCTCTTAGAAAACCCTACCACTTCTAAGACGCCACTGATGAGGAAAACTACTCTAATCACAGAACAAAGTAAAACATTTTCTTCTTTTCTTTTTTAAAGACTTTATTTATTTATTTATTCATGAAAGACACGGGGGGGGGGGGGGGGGGGCGGGGCAGAGACTTAGGTAGAGTGAGAAGCAGGCTCCATGGAGGGAGCCTGATGTGGGACTCCATCCCAGGACTCCAGGTCCACACCCTGAGCTGAAGGCAGGCGCTTAACCACTGAGTCACCCAGGTGTGCCAGTAAAATATTTTCTAACAGAAAAGCTCGGTGGCACAAAGAAATTCTTTCCAGGGGTAGGTCCATATCTCAGCCTTGTCCTGGGACAGGTCACATTCACATGTCATTCTTCATGGTCAGAACAAGTAAGACCTGCGGACATGCAACCTTCAGGAAGTACCCCTTGACTAATCCAAGAAATCTATCCTAGAACTCTTAAGGAATCCCAAGAAGAAGACTAAAAAGCTCAAATCAAACTTCATTCATTATCTTCGCCTATTGTCTGGCTTATACTGCAGAAATATCCCCAACAACAGGCTGATCAAGGCTGGATACTAGGTACCTTCACCTCTCCAGGTAAGAACTATTCAAAAACTGGTGTGAACTCTTTAATAGAGGCCACGTGAGTCTACCTCAGAGACTAGCCAGTGTGTATCCACACAAACAGCAGAAGCTCTCATAACTAACCTCCACCCAATCAGCTGTATTCAGCACCATTCTCCATCCTCCTGACAGACACGCTGATGCCCATGGGAGATGACAGGCTCACCCCAACAAGCTTCCCCAATGAAGCTATCCACTTCTTAGAAGCCAGCTGTGTTCCAGGGCCTATTTATGCCAAGTGTTTGTGAGACTGCAACTACATAGTATAGTTTAATATTACGTATACCGATGAGGATGAATGTGAAAAGAAACCTTTCTATACATTTTCTGTATGCTTCAACTGTTTACAATGACATTTTACTTTTATAAGCCAAGGGGGGAGTACTACAGCAGTCTTCCAAGGCTAAAAGTGATACAGAGAGAGGTGGACACACCTAGGACTACAAAGCTGACACCCAACCATCACTCTTCTGACTTGGTGCTCTGCTCAGCCAACTCAAACCTCTGAGGCCCACTCCACCATGGGCTGAGGGAAGATCTCCCTCCTAAAACACATGCAGCCCCTGGTCTGTGGCTGGAGCTCAGTAAAGTAGAAAAAAGTCTTTTTCATCTCTGGGCCCCCATTCACTTCCTACTAACAGGGGAGGGGCAGGTCACAATTCCCACAGCCCTCATTCCAAGACACTATAACCAGCACCAGAGAAACTTGACATCCAATTAGGAACACGAACACGAGTGAGAGAAGGGATGGACTCCTCATATTGACAGTGAGAACTAAGTTAGCATTCTGCCTCATCTGTGATGAAAACTATCCAGGGGTGGGGGCTTCAGACACAAGTGTCTGCCTTCCTAGAGGAGGAGACTGCCCAACTGAAGGACCACATTCCAGAAAATGCCCATGGTTGGAGTCTGTCTGCTTCCTTATCGCATGTCTCTGTGTTTGGTGTCTGGGTACTTGAAAACAAAAGCCTTTCCTCCTAATGAAACATAATTCTTCCTAAATCAGTTTCAAGTTGAGACTCATTCTCAAACCGCCAGGCAACACACATCTCCATGAGCCAGCCAACTCAGGTTTAACTCACTTGCCACTTGCATGGCCCCCATGCTAGATCACTGAGTCCTGCCCTGCCTGCCCCTCCCCACCATAATCTGTGCCCTCAACATGGCTCTAGGTTGCTCTCCCAGCCCCTTCCTCCAGCTGTGTTTTTCAAAAGACCATGGAGCACCTACACAGGTTTCCTGAGCTCACGGGCTTTCACCTAAATTGCATTTGCCAAAATGTGTTGCCAACAGGATCATTAAGTAACAGAAAACCATGGGTTCCAATCCTGGTTCTAATGCTTCACTAACTGGGTGGCTCTGAGCTATCAACACCTCACTAAGCCTCCATTTCCACAACTGTCAAATGGGGACAGTGACCCTCACCTTGTCATCAGAGTAGTTATAAAGAGAATGTAAAGAAATACCTGACACAGAGCTCTTACTATGCACCAAGAACCACTCTATCCACTTCACTGGATTCATTCAACCCTCACAGTGACCCAATGAGGCTGACAATCTACAGGTGGGGGACACTGAAGGGCAGAGAAGTAACATGTCCAAGGTCTCCCAGCCAAGAAGGAGAGGGCAGAGGGCAAGCCCGCCACCCAGCCTGTAATACCTCACCTCTCGCAGCAGGCGTGCCTCCAGGAGCTCATGGTAGGCTTTGGCTGACTCCTCAAACCGGTCGTGTTTCTGGAGATCCAAGGCCTTGTGATATAAGGCAAAAGCCTCTGCTTCCTATGAACCAAGAGAGAATATTATAAAGCTTTGTCTTTTTTTTTAAGCCAAAAGTGTAATAGGAGCTATAGTTAAGGCCTGTAGAGGAAACAATCCTAAACATTCCAACCTCCCTGGAACTCATCACTGGGAGAAGAACCCCTTGGAAGTCCCCCAACAAGACACGAGAAACACAGGCTCACCTAAGTCTAAGCAACAGCAAAAAACACACTGGTCCAGGGACACAGGGTCAGAGCAACAACAAGGTTATGAACCCACCTGAGCCCTTGCTGGGTAAAGCTGGGAGAGTGGCCAAACCAGCCAGAATAACCTGGATTCCTAGAGAATATGGATGGTTTCCATTGCTTTCTACCTGCCACTCTGCCCTAGCCTGATCATTGCCCAAGGAGAGTGACAACCTCCTCCAGGATGAAGGGGATACTGGGTAGGCTGAGCCCAACTGATATCCCCTTGAAGACCAGGGACAGCTGACAAGTCAGCTTTTGAGAGGGCTCCTGATTGCCTGGGTTTCTCCTGTGAAAGGGGAGGTACATGTTTATTCCAGGGAAAACAAAGACAGAAACAAGAAGCAAACCACTTCTATACTAAGGCAGGAAAGGTGGAAAGATGGATGGAGGGAAGGAAAGCCAGGCTGAAATTGAAGTGGTGCCAGGCCTCATGGTAGAGAGGAAAGACCAAGAATCTAGGGAACTGAAGTTGAATCTGGCCCCCCACTGATCTCAGTGAGACCCCATCAAGGGCCTTCTCACACTGGAAAGCACCATCTACCACTACATTCTATAGTCCCTTAGGTATGCCAATCCCTGAAACATGCACAAAGAATGGACTGCATAGAAAGCTAGCCCTAGCTGGAGAAGTGGGCCCAGGGCCTCAACCAGCTTAAATGCTGCTCAGAGAATATGGAATTTCTCTTCAGTGTGACCACCTCCAAGAGAAGCAGGTAAAACATGAGATGAAGAACTATCTTTCAAAATGGAATTTTTGGGCAGCCCCGGTGGTGCAGTAATTTAGCCCAGGGTGTGATCCTGGAGACCTGGGATCGAGTCCCATGTCAGGCTTCCTGCATGTAGCCTGCTTCTCCCTTTGCCTGTGTCTCTGCCTCTCTCTCTCTGTCTGAATAAATAAATAAAAAATCTTTTTAAAAAAAATGGAATTTTTCCTGTGATATTGCAGTGAGTCCTATGAATACATTTAAAATAAGGTACCATCTACCGAAGTGAAAAGCAGGGTCTACCTGCAGAAGAAGACCATGGATTACATACCTGGGCCTCTTTGGTCTGAGTTTTGTGACTTTTAAAGCTTCCTTCATGATCATCCTCAACTGTAGAGCTGGCATTTAAGGCTGCAATTCGAATCTAAAAACAGGGATTTGAGGGAAGAAAAAAATTGCTTTTGAGATATCACTTGTCTCTTTAACAATCTACAACGAATACAATTCTGCTCCAGTGCATAACCTCTTATAGCTTGAACAGCTATGGCCTTCTCAGAATGTAATGAGCAATAAATGATCATCAAGGAAAAAAATAAGGACCAGAATATGTCCAGGAGGACCATAACAAGCTACACGGGGAGCATGTCCTGGGTACTATCCATTGCAAAAGGAACACCCCAGCAATGCCAGAAACAATAGAAGACATTAGAATAACAGATTTCAACAAAACATGTTAACTTTATACCTTTCTTTCAACTACGAAGAGGCCACTCCAAAAGAAGGCCAAACATCCTTACCCTCAATTGCTCCAACAGCTCTCCCAGGAGGAAGGCTGCCCCATACTGAGTGTCACCCAGGGAAATGCCCCTTGTCTCCAGGAGAAAAGGTACAAAAGAATACTAACAGCAAATATGCAAACACCAGTCCGTACCATACTCAGAGAGCTTCAACGCTGCCACTGTGCACCACTTCCCATCACTGGTAGGGGCTGTACCAGTCCACAATCTCCTAGAGAGGAAACAGGAGGGACTGAGAGACGGCTCAGGAAAAGACAGGAATACCATAGTTCCAGCGGCCCACCACAAAGCAGTCCCCAAATCCAGGGGCCTACCCAGCTCTAAGCACACAGGCTGGCAAGCAACAGCCTCAGATTGGTTGGGTTGAGATCTATCACCCAGGTCCCATGGCCAGAGCCTCTGCCTTAGCCAGGCAAGACACCAGACACGGGACACAGTAGACTGAGACCAACTCCTGTTCTCAGGGCTCACTGCTCAGCAGAGGAAAGAGACCTATAAACAGGTTTTTTTTCCCAATAATTTAATGAAATGAAGAGAAACCAAGGCAACATCTATGGGTGGAAAATAATTCACTCGAAGGGATCCTGGACAGTGAGGGAGGCAGCCCTTGTGGTAAGCCCTGAGGAACAGACAACAGTAGGGGGTGGTGAAACAAAGGGGTGGTGAGCTGTGGTGTGATGGGGAAATGTAGACACACTTGGGTGCCAACACAGCCCACGGCCAGGCCTTAGAACAGAGATGGATATGGAGGATGGAAGAGTGCCATGCCAGGGAACTGGGAACTTCAACCTGCAGACAACAGAGGAGCCACTGAGAGTTTTGGGGAAAACAAAATTTTAGAAATATAAGGAAAAAATATTAGAGGTAGGCAGACCAGTTTGAAGTCTGCAAAAAAAAAAAAAAAAAGATAGGATTGGTGAGAATGTGTGGAAAAATTAGAATCTCATACATTACTGACAGGAAGCTAAAGTGTGCAGCTTCTGTGGAAACCGGTCTGGTAGTTGCTCCAAATGTTAAACCTGGAGTTACCATATGACCCAGAAATTCCACTCCTAGGTATCTAGCCAAGAGAAATGAAAAAATATGTCCATACCCAACCTGGTTCACGAATGATCATGGCACCACTATATATAACAGCTTCGAGGTAGAAACAACCCAAATGTCTGCCAAGTGATGAATGAATAAATAAAATAAATGGATAAATAAAATGTGGCATGTTGATACAATGGATTATTCTTCAATCATAAAGTACTGACACATGCTACAACAGGATGAACCTCGATGCTAAATGAAAGAAGCCAGTCACAAAAGGCCACATGTTGTCTGATTCTATTTATATGCAATGTCCAGAATAGTCAAATCTACAGAAACAGAAAGTAGATAGTGGACTGTGGGAAAGGGACAAATGGTGAATGACTACTAATAGGAACAGGGTTTCCTTCCAGGGTAATGATTATGTTCTAAAATTGGTTGTGGTAATAATTCCACACCCCTGTGAATACAATGAAAACCACTGACTTACACACCCCACATAGGTGAACTATATGGTATGTGAATTACATGCTGTTACTAAACAAGAGATAACAGGAACCTGGATGGGGCAGTGGACACAAGGGACACACTACAGGGGGTAGACTCACAGGACTCTGCACCTAGGAGGCTAGAGGGAGCAGAGGGGTTCTAGATAACACCAAGGGTTTTGGCCTAAGAGGCCAGGACAGGGAGGGGGGGCACCCCTCAAACAAGCCAGGTAGTGCAGGAAGAGGAGTCAGAAAAAATCCCCTCAGAGAGGCCAGCAGAAGGCCCTGGAAGCAGAGGGAGTGAGCCTGGGCCTACAGACTGAATGCATGCTCCACCCAGATAACATGAATTGATTGCTACTATTGCCAACAGCACTGTAGCAATCATTTCTAGCATGGCTTCCACCATGGTCTGTGAGTTCTCTCAGGGTTCTTAAAAGAAAGGAAGTAGTCTTTTCACAGACAAGGAAGACTCAAACCTCCCCTGGGCTAATACCTATTTTATCTCCTATGTTCTACATTTAGGAAAAAAGAATGCTGCTCAGTCTGGAGCTATGCCATGATGGACACTTTGATCATCATACAATATGAAAAAAAGAGAGAGAGAGAAGTAGAAACCATACGATTAAAACTGCATCTAGGGAAACCTGGATGGCTCAGTGGATGAATGTCCGCCTTCAGCTCAGGGCATGATCCCCGGGTCCCGGGATTGAGTCCAGCATCAGGCTCCCCATCTCCCCATGCCTACTTCTCCCTCTGCCTAGGTCTCTGCTTCTCTCTGCATGTCTCTCATGAATAAATAAATAAAATCATGAGAAGATACTACTATACACCTATTAGAATGGCCACCTTTTTAAAAAAAACTGACAATGCCAAGTCCTGGTGAGGATACAGAGCAACTGAAATTCACAGTGCTGATAGGAATACAAAACAGTACCATCATGGTGGAAAATAGTTTCTTATAAAGTTAAACACACATTTACCATATGATACAGCAATCTCATCCCAGCTATTTATCCTAGAGAAACGTTCATACAAAGCTTGTATGTAAAAGTTTAAAGGTGCTCCATTCAAATTACCAAAAATATTCAACAGCTGAACAGATAAACTGTTGTGATATATCACAAGAGAATACTGCTCAGTAAGAATACTACTTACACAATAGAATAATACTGCCCTTTAAAAGGAACAAACAACTGATGCATGTAACAACTTGGATGAATCTCAAAGCCATTATGTTTTTTTAAGATTTTATTTATTTATTCATGAGAGACACACACACACAGAGAGAGAGAGAGAGAGAGAGGTAGAGACACAGGCAGAAGGAGAAGCAGGCTCCATGCAGGGAGCCCGACGTGGGACTCGATCCTGGGTCTCCAGGATCACGCTCTGGACTGAAGGCAGCATTAAAACGCTGAGCCACCCGGGCTACCCTCAAAGCCATTATGTTGAGTGAAAGTTGACAGTCTTAGAGCACCTGGGTGGCTCAGTTGGCTTCAGCTCAGGTCATGATCCAGGGGCCTAGGATCCAGCCCTATATCTGGCTCCAATCTCAGCACTGAGTCTACTTGAGATTGTCTTTCTCCCTCTGCCCTTCCCCACCACTCACATGTGCGCATGCACTCTCTCTTAAAATTAAGATCTTTAAAAAAAAAAAAAAAAAGAATATACACCAAATAATACAGCAACCAACTCTATGAAACAAAAAACATAGGAGATGCAAGGACACATAAATAAAAACACACTAATAAGAGACTTTCATTCACCACTGTCAGTGTAAGACAGGTCAAATAGAGAAAAAAATAAGGACACAGAAGATCCAAACAACAAAATGATTATAGAACTTACAGATGCATACCACTCTATACTCTGCTAATAGAGACTACATATACTCCAGCACTCACAGCATATTCACAAAACAAATGCAAATATTAAGTCACAGAGAAAACATCTTCTATAAATATGTGTTAAAAAACCTCTGATCACAATACATTAAAACTACAATTTACTAACACTACCACCACCATCAACGACAGAAGACAGATCCTTCTATTTAAAAATTTAAGCACCTCCTATTAAACAAGTGGGTGAAAGGGAATGCAGCTAAAATTGGAGAAATGTAAAGAATTACTAACAATGAAAACATAAGCACTTGTATGTGTGAAAACACAACAAAAATCACTGGGTGGGGGAGCACTGTAGGATTATCTCCATAGAAGAAAAAGCCTTTGACAAAATTTAACACTCCCTTGTGATAAAAAGCACTCAAGAAAATAGGAATTAAATAATCCTTTCTTACATACCTAAGTCCTAAAACCAAAATCTTATTTAATAGAGAAACACTAGAGGCATTTCCATTAATATCAGGAACAAAGCAAGGATGCTCATTATGTCTGTTACTATCCACCACTATACTTATTAGCGTATTAGCAATGCCAATAGAAAAGGGAAACCAATTAGAGGTATAAGAATGAGTAAAGAAGTAAAACAATCATTAATTTCAGACAATATAACAGAATATCTGGAAAACCCCCAAATCAATTATGAAACTTAAAAGACCTCAATGAAGTAGATGACATAATATTAATACACAAAAGTCAGTAGCATTCATAAAAACAAAAAATAAACAGAAGAAATTATGATAGAGAAAAATCCTGTTTGTAATAGCAACAAAGATGCTTAAATATTTAAAAATTAAGTTAACAAGGGACGCCTGGGTGGCTCAGTGGTTGAGCATCTGCCTTCATTTCAGGGCATGATCCCAGAGTCCTGGGATCAAGTCCTGCATCAGGCTCCTCACAGGGAGTCTGCTTCTCCCTCTGCCTATGTCTCTGCCTCTCTCTGTGTGTTTCTCATGAATAAACAAATAAAATATTTTTAAAAATTTAAAAAGAGTTGCTGGGAAAAATTGGTAGCCATTTGGTAAAGGTAAAATTTGACCCTTACCTCACACCACATATATACATAAACTCCAAATGGATTCGGGATCTAAATGAAAACAAAAGGAACCAGACAAATACTAGAAGAAAACACAGATGAATTCCTCTTTAACCTTGTATATGGAAAGGCTTTCTCACAATGATTTAAAATCCAGAGGCAGTAAGTTAATAATAATAATAATAATAATAATAAACATAAAAATGTTTTAAATTTTGCATAACAAAAAATTCAGCACAAGCAACAAAAGTAAAAATAAACAAATGGGACTGCATCAAACTAAAAAGCTTCTGCTCTTGGGAGACCTGGGTGGCTCAGCAGTTGAACATGGGCCTTTGGCTCAGGGTGTGATCCCGGGGTCCGGGGATCAAGTCCCGCATCGGGCTCCCTGCAAGGAGCATGCTTCTCCCTCTGCCTATGTCTCTGCCTCTTTCTCTGTGTCTCTCATGAATAAATAAATAAATCTTTTTAAAAAATAAAAATAAAAAGCTCTGCATAGGAAAAGAAATAATCAACAGAATGAAAAAACCACTTACAGAATAGGAAAAATATTTGCAAACCATATATCTGATTAAGGTTTATAACTAAAATATATAAAGAACTCATAAAATTCAATAGCAGAAAAAAAAATAAAATAAAAAAATCCAATTAAAAATGGGGAAAGGCCACAATAGCCAAACTGTGGAAGGAGCCTCGGTGTCCATCGAAAGATGAATGGATAAAGAAGATGTGGTTTAGGTATACAATGGAATATTACTCAGCAATTAGAAACGACAAATACCCACCATTTGCTTCAACGTGGATGGAACTGGAGGGTATTATGCTGAGTGAAGTAAGTCAGTCGGAGAAGGACAAACAGTGTATGTTCTCATTCATTTGGGGAATATAAATAATAGTGAAAGGGAATATAAAGGAAGGGAAAAGAAATGTTGGGAAATATCAGGAAGGGAGACAGAACATAAAGACTCCTAACTCGGGGAAATGAACTAGGGGTGGTGGAAGGGGAGGAGGGCGGGTGTTGGAGGGGAATGGGTGACGGGCACTGAGGTGGACACTTGACGGGATGAGCACTGAGTGTTTTTCTGTATGTTGGTAAATTGAACACCAATAAAAAATTAATAAATAAAATAAATAAATAAAATAAAAATGGGGAAAGCACCTGACTAGGCATTTTTCCGAAGAAAATAAAATAATGGCCAACAAGTCCATGAAAAGGTACTCATCACTAATTATAAGAGAAATACAAATCAAAGCCACAGTGAGTTCACCTCACAAACCTATTAGAATGGCTATCACCAAAAAGTTAAAGAGATAACAAATGCTGGTAAGAATGTGGAGAAAAGGGACCCCTTGTATTGTTGGTAGGACTATAAATTGTTACCCCCTCTGGAAAATAATGGAGGTTCCTCAAAAAATAGAACCACTATATGATCCAGCAATTCCACGTCTGGGAATGCATCTGAAGGAAATGGAAACATGTCTGAGAGAGATCTGCATACCCATGTCTTTAGCAGCATTGTTTACAAATAGCTGAGACATGGAAACAATGTAAGCATCCACCCAGGATGAAAAAAGAAGTTACACACACAAACACACACACACACACACATACACACACACACACACACACACACACACACGAATACTATTCAGCCATGGAGAAAAGATGGAAATCCTGCCATTTGTGACAAAATAGAAGGAACTTTAGGGCATTATGCGAAGTGAAATAAGTTACACAGAGAAAGACAAATACTATATGATCTCGCTTATACAGCAATCTAAAAAAAAAAAACAAACAAATAAAAACAAAATAACCAAAATTCATAGAAGAGATCAGATTTGTGGTTACCAGAGGCAGGAGGTGGGGAAAGGGTCGGGAGAGAGAATTGGATGAATGTGGCCAAAAGGTACAAACTTCTAGTTGTAACTAAGTACCAAGGATATAATATATATGATAACTATAGTTAACACTACTATATGGTATATTTGAAAGTAAAAGCTCCTAAGAGTTCTTATCATAAAGGAAAAACATTTTTTTCTTTGTATCTATATGAGATGAGATGACAGATATTAGCAAAACTAATTGTGGTAATCATTTTACAACACACGTAAGCAGTCATTATGCTGTATACCTAAAACTTGTATAGTGCTATATGTCAATTACACCTCAACAAAATTGAAAAAAAATTAATTAGAAAAGTTTTCAATAACAAAAAGTTAAAAGTCAATTGATAAATTGAGAGAAAAAAATTTGCAACATATATTGTAGACAAACACATAAAAAGCTCTTAAAAACTAAGGAACAGCACTAGTCACAACAGCCAAAAAGTAGAAGCAACCCAAGTAAGTGCCCATTCACAGATGACTGAATAAACAAGGGGCTTCTGGATGGCTCATTTAGTTACAAATCTGACTCTTGATCTGAGCTCAGGTCTTGATCTCAATCAAGGTCATGAATTCAAGCCCCACACTGGGCTCCACACTAGGCGTGGAGCTTACTTTTTAAAAAATTTTGGTATATACATACAATGAAATATATTCAGCCTTAAAGAAGAAGGACATTCTGACACATGTATGAACCTTGAAGATATGCTAAGTGAAATAAGTCAGCACAGAATGACAGTGTATGATTCCACTTATGTGAGGTACCTAAAGTAGTTAAATTCATAGAGACAGAAAGTAAAATGGTAGTTGCCAAGGACTGGGGGGAAGGGAAGGATGGAGAGTGTTTAATAGGTACAGAGTTTTAGTATGGGAAAATGTAAATAAAAGTTCTGGAGATGTATGGTGGTGATGGCTGCACAACAGTGTGGATGTACTTAATGCCATGGAACTGTACACTTAAAAATAGTTTAGGGGCACCTAGGTGGCTCAGAGGGTCAAGTGTCTGCCTTCAGCTCAGGTCATTGGTCCTAGGATCCAGCCCCAAGCAGGCCTCCCTGCTCAACAGGAGTCTGCTTCTCCCCCTCTATCTGTCCCTCTCCCAACTCATGCTCTGTCTCTCTCTCAAATAAAATCTTTTTAAAAAAATTGTTTAGGGATCCCTGGGTGGCTCAACGGTTTAGCACCTTCCTTCGGCCCAGGGCATGATCCTGGAGACCCGGGATCAAGTCCAGCATCAGGCTCCTTGCATGGGGCCTGCTTCTCCCTCTGCCTGGGTCTCTGCCTCTCTCTCCCTCTGTGTCTCTCATGAATGAATAAATAAAATCTTAAAAAAACAAAATTCTTTTAAACATTACATTTCACATTAATATTATACCATAAGCCAAGGGGAAAAAAAACTGATAGGAAAATAGGGAAAATATGTGAATAAATAATTCACTCAGACATACAACTGGCTCTCAAACCTGAAAAAATTTTCATACTCACTCATAATTAGAGAAATGCAAATTAAAGCACTGAGACACTATTTTTATCACACTATCACTATCGCACTGGCAAAATTAACAGCACGTTCTGTTGGAGGTGGCCAGGAAACAGGCACTATTTTCATACATTGCTGATGGAAATGCAAACTGGCACAACCACTCTAGAGGGGAATTTGACAACAGCTAAGAAAATTACAAATGCCCTTACCATTCAACCCAGCAATTCTACTTCTAGGAATCAATCCTAAAGATGCACCTCCAACAATATGAAATACATATATACAGGGTTATTCATTCCAGCATTGTTTGTCATTTCAAGAGACTGGAAACAACCTAAATAGTTATAGATAGTATAGTGGATGGATAAACCATGGTACTTCCACACAGTGAATACGCAGCTGTAAAAATTAATGAGGAAATGTTATAACACCATTTTTCAAAGTAACCAAAAGTAGAAACAACTCAAATGTCCATCAACTGATAATTGGATAAATAAAATGTGATGTATTCATAAAACAGAATATCATTCAGCCATAAAAAGTTAATGAACTATTGACAATAGGATGAACCATGAAAACATTATGCTAAATGAAAGAAATCAGTCACAGACCACATACTGCATGATCCCATTTATATGAACTGTCCAGAATAGGCAAATCTATATAGACAGAAATTACTAGTGACTGCCTAGGGCTAAGGGAGGAGGCAATGAGAAGTGACTATTAATAGGTACAGAGTTTCTTTCTGGGGTGATAAAAATGTTCTAAAATTGATTGTGGTGACACCCAACTCTATGAATATTAAAAACCACTGTATTGTATGTACATTTTATCCCAATGAATAGGCAAATTGAGTATGAATTGTTTCAATAAAACTTTTTAAAAATGAGTAAGATTTCTATGAACACAAAGGGTGATTTTTCAAGACATTGTTAATTGAAAAAAGCTAACACAATTATCTATAGTATGCTATCTCTCATATACAAAAGAAGCGGATATGAACACCTGTTCATCTGTGCGAAAGAAAGGATAATCCAGACACCAAAGAGATCAGTTAGCTGCAGGGGATGAGTGGAAAAGGGGTGAAAGGTAGGGGAGAACAGGAACAAGATGGCAGGGGTGGGGGGGGGAGAAGTGACACTTCCCTGAGTATACCTTTGTTACAGTTCTTTCTCTTATAACCACAGTCATGCTTCCTACTTGAAAAATAATTAAAATCAACTAAGATCTAGGTGGAACCCAAAATGGAACATAAATGTCAATAGTGAACATACTGTGTTACAAATACATGAACACATTGAAGGGTACGCGGAAGAAAAGAATTTTTTATATATATATTTTAAAGATTTTTATTTATTTATTCATAGAGATGCAGAGAGAGAGAGAGGCAGAGACACAGGCAGAGGGAGAAGCAGGCTTCATGCAGGGAGCCTGACGTGGGACTCGATCCACTGTCTCCAGGATCACGCCCTGGGCTGCAGGCGGCGCTAAACCGCTGCGCCACCGGGGCTGCCCGAAAAGAACTAATTTAAGTAACTGTGGAGAATAGTATCTTGATTGGATATTGTAAGGCTAAAGATAAGAATTGCGATTCAAGATTTGGGGCAGAGAGAACACAATACGAGCCTGTAACATCTGGAGGTGCCAGAAAATAAATAAATGCTCCCCAAAATGATGAGAATTTGTTGAGAAGACACAGCAGCTAACCTGAAGGAGATCCTGAACAAGCAAAGTCAGAACAGTGTACAACAAAATGATGGTAACATTAGATTTTTTTTTATTAGATTTTAACCCATGGAATAAAATGAATATCCCTGGGGCCCATACTAATGAGAGAAGGGATAGCTCTTCCTTTAATTGAATTTGAATTAATAAATGTAAAAGGGAAGAGAGTAATAGATAATTACCTTTAGGCACACACCACAGGGACCCACAAATGGATCCTAACTATGGTCAGTGGGCATAAATTTGTGAAAACCAGAATTCCCATCCTTCCAAAGTATTTCACCCAAGATACCTACTAACTGGACAGGGAAAGTTAGTAACTCTATAGGAACTTTTCAGTTGGCAGACACTAAACCAAGCAATCAAGATAAATATCACCAGTTATAAGACACATCAGCATCTTGAACTCCTTGGTATAATGCACTAAGGACAACACAATGTTTGTGTTATTGTGGCCCAAAATGCATAACTTCACATGAATCATGAGAAAACATTAGACAAATCCAAGTTGAGAGATATTAGACTGATATCTGATTACTGACAAGTACTCTTGAAAAATATCAAGACTAAAAAAAAAAAAAAGAAAAAGAAAAATATCAAGACTAAGACAACACTAAGTAATCGTTAAGGACTAAGGAGACTGGGATGTCTTAATGGCTCAGTGGTTGAGTGGCTGCCTTCAGCTCAGGCCATGATCCCAGGGTCATGGAATCGAGTCCTGCATCGGACTCCCCACAGGGAGCCTGCTTCTCCTTTTTTTAAGATTTTACTTATTTATTCGTAGACACAGAGGGAGAGGCAGAGACACAGGCAGAGGGAGAAGGAGAAGCAGGCTCTGTGCAGTGAGCCCGATGTGGGACTCAATCCAGGGTCTCCAGGATCACACCTCAGGCTGCAGGCGACGCCAAACCGCTGCGCCACCAGGGCTGCCCCCTGCTTCTCCTTCTGCCTCTCTGTCTCTCACGAATAAAGAAAGAAAATCGTTAAAAAAAATAAAAAAGGACTAAGGAGACTAAGGAGCAAGAACTACTGAATAAAGAAAGGAAGAAAGAAAATATCTATTCCTTTCTCAGACTCCCAGCCCAACAATCATATTATCCCAGAATAGCATATTTAGGAATTTAACCTCACAAATTTCCAAACACGTTAGGCCATGGTTTCCATAGCCTTAAGAACATATGATAAAGAAGAGCACACACTGAGTAACTCAGCACCCTGACCCAGTCAGTGATAAAAGGTGGTATTTCCTGACGTGCTCTGGTTTGGGAGTCGGGAAGCCTAGATCTTAGGCTGTGCTGTGGCTCTCTTCTTGGCTGTGTCATCAGCTTGGCCTAAGAGACCCCTCTTTGATTCTCAGTTTCCTCTACCCGATGAGGTTTTGGGCTAGACTAGGGGTCTGCAAGCTAACCTGCCTTGGAGCAAAGAATGGTTCTGACATTTTTAAATGGATGAAAAAATTCATGACACATGAAAATCATATAAAAATTACATAAGATTCAAATTTTAGTGTCCATAAATAAAATTGTATTGGAACACTGCCACTCGCTTACCTATTGTCTCTGCCTGTATCCAATGTACGATGCCAGAACGGAATAGACAAAGTAGGCCTCCTAAGCCTAAATTACTATTATAAATGTTTATTACATTCACAGCATACTCTGATATATAATTCTATTAATATTACAAATATTACTGCACTTACAACCTAAGTCTGCCGACCTCTGAAGGAGACCACTCAAAGCATGTTTCAGGTTTTTTTTTTTTTTCTTAAAATTTTATTTTATTCATGAGAGACAGAGAGAGAGAGAGAGGCAGAGGACGTAGGCAGAGGGACAAGCAGGCTCCACGCAGGGAGCCCCATGCGGGACTCGATCCCAGGACCCGGGATCACAACCTGAGCTGAGAAGGCAGATGTTCCAGCGCTGAGCCACTCGGGCGTCCCGGATATTTTCGTTGTAACCACAGTTATGGATCCCATGCAACGAATTTTAGCTGCGTGAAACCCCAAGTCCCATAGTTAAGACCCATAAACCCATAGTAAGCCAGGCCCCAAAGAATTAAGTGACTCCGAAGTCACTTGTGCGGACACCTGAGTGTGTCAGTAGGCTGTGTGTAGCTGGGGTCCTCCTCCTCCTCCTCCTAGGAAGCAGTGCAGTCAAGATTTTCAGTCTAGGGGCGCCTGGTGGGCTGAGTCCTTAGGGCATGCAACTCTTGACCTCCTGGTGATAGGTTCAAGTCCCACAGGGGGTTACTCAAAATAAAATTACTCAAAAATAAAATCTTTAACATTTATGTTTTTCTTTCAGTCTAGACTTGGGCTGGTCCACTAGTTGGTCGGCTGACTCTGGACAAGACCCTTCACCTCGCGTGGGCCTCCGTTTCCAGCCGTGTACACGGCGTTACGGGCAGCAGCAGCACTCACCTCTCGGGGCTGCTGTGAAGGTGAAGTCAAAGGACGCAAGCGAAGGGGCGAGCCCCGGGCTCAGCGCCGGGCAGACGCACCGCCAATGGTGGCTCCCGCTGCCGTCACCGAGAACCGCTCCCGACGCTGGAGCCCGGCCTCGGCACCCCAGGGTGACGGCCAGGGCGGGGAGGAGGCCCGGCCAAGCCGCTCCCGCCCTCCGGCCTCGGTTTCCCCGAATGGGACACTCAGGCTACCGCGGGGCCCCTCTGCCCCCCCGCTCCCGCGTCCGCACCGGCCTCGGCCCGGCGCCCGCTGCCCCCCAGGCCCGCGCCCCTTCTCCCGCCCCCCGTTCAGCAGAGCCGCGCCCCCTCCCGGGGGAGGCCCCCGAGCCCGCCACCCGGGAACTCACCGGGCGTCTCCAAGGCAACGGCCTGCCCGCCTCGACCCCCGCGCCGGCCGGCTGCGCGCCTGACAATAAGGCGCGCTCCCATTGGCTCCGGTGCCGGCTCCGCTGGCCAATCAGCGAGGGCGCACGCGCCGCCGGGCGAGCGAGCTCCCCTGGCCCTCGCGGGCTGCGAGCGGCGGGCGCGCGAGTGTCCCCCTCCGGCTGCTTGGGGCGGGGGCGCCCCGACGACGTGGGTCGGGCTTCCCTGCTCCGCCGCTTGTAATACCTGGGAAACGCGGAGCTCGGCGCCTGGCCCTGAGCAGCCGCTAAAGGACGGTTTGCTACAACCTGGGGCAGGTGCTCGGAAGGCAGGGGACACTTGGGGACGCTTAGAGGGAACCGGGGGAGGAGGGGCGTTCCCCCTTATATATCCCGAGCCTCGCCTCGTTCTGAAAACGATTTGAAGCCCGAAAGGTACAGATACAATCAGCCAATGAGACCAAGATAAAGGGCAGCCCGGGTGGCTCGGCGGTTTAGCGCCGCCTTCCGCCCAGGGTGTGACCCTGGAGACCCCGGATCGAGTCCCACGTCGGGCTTCCTGCATGGGGTCTGCTTCTCCCTCTGCCTGTGTCTGTCCTTTCTCTCTGTGTGTGATTAATAAATAAAATCTTTAAGAGACAAAGATAAAAGTCACACACACACACACACAAAAAGACAGGTAAATGAACGGGAGGGGGCGGGGGAGGGAGTAACAGAATTCCAAAGCTGAAGAGGATTCAGCATTGAAAGTTTCCCGAAAACGGCCTTGGGCTGAAAGAGGTTAAACCCTTGGAAGCTCAGGTTTTTCAGGGAAAGGTTTCAGAGTGGTTGGGATTCATAGTTGCTGAAGTCCAGCAAAAAAAAAAAAAAAAAAAAAAAATTTAAATAGGAATGTTATGGCTTTCTCTTTGACCTTATGTAAAAGCGATAAAATCATGATGAACTCATAGCGTCAGTTCAGAACAATAAGCTTCAGTTGTGCACCAGGAGTTGCAAAAATAATGGAGTCACTAATCTTGACATGGAGAGTACAGCCTTGGGTGGGGCAGGGCAGTGGACCCAGGCAGAAACAGGTGGTTTCAAGTTTAATGGATAACAAGCACCCCTGGATGCAGCTCTCACACCTGAGTTGTATCTTAAAATATGCTCTGGAGTGAAACAGGTGAGAAAAGATGGCAAGAGCGGCCCACGTAGCAAGGAGCTGTGTGGCAAGCTTTTGGAGGTGAGAAACAGTACGGGCAGTGTAGGATCACTCTGGCAGCACAGTATTACCAGGGGCCAAAGTTCAGGGCCACAGTGAGGATAATGTGGAGACAGGGAGGGGACAATCGTCCACAGCAACCAAATGACCTCACTCTCACTACAGTAGGGGAAAAACATTCAAAGTGGGACCAAGGCAGGAGGCTACTACCTTATGGTTCTGGCTAGAGTTAGGCCTGAATCCCTGCTTGGGCACTTTAACCATTCATTCAGATTCAACCCAGGAACATTCCCTGAGCCCCTCTGGGAAGCAGAACACCATGCTGGCAGAAGGAATGAGCACAGGAAAAGTTGGGCCAGGGAGCCAAAGGAAGGAACTCCGAGCTCTAGGTTTTAATGAGAGTCCACAGCAGTGGTCGGGTACAAAGAGCAAAAGCACAAGAACTGTTCCATTGGGAACTAACTTTACCACGTCGACAGCACAGACCAAAAATCTCAACTTGGTACTCCACTGACGTACAAGGTGTACAAGGATGATAAGACTTCCAACTATAGGTAAACACAGTGCCCACCACCAGGTCTAAGGGTCATGATATGTAAACTCTGCATCAAACATCTGGAAGGTCACTGTAAAGGACACCTTTTGGGCTCCCCCCACCATGCCTGTCTATCCCCTAAAATGTGAAAGCATAATATAGTATTTAGATGGGAATTGCATTCATTCTGTTTGTAGTGGCAGACGTTTCATTTCCAGGTTTGCCATTCCAGGACATGACTTTTACAAGGTGCACAGCTACAGAGGAATTTTGGTAAGACTCATGGGAGAAGATGGAGTTTGGAAATACCCGGGAAAGGGCCCTGAAGCCCAACCGCACTGCTCCCCTGGTGGGCACAGCATTCCATGGGCAGTAAGTTACATGGGCCAACCCAAGCTGAGGGTAGGAACATCTGGTCAGCAAAAGCTGTAGGAAGACCCAGCCTGGACCGGCTGCCAGCCCCACCAGCCTGCCCATGGGGATAGAAAACCAGGCCTCCAGGCTGTACTATCCACCCTTGGATTTGAGCAAGCCTACACACAATACATGAGACAGTGGCCTGGAAGTCTGGAAACATCTCACCTCTCAGATTCCCTAAAGTTCCCACCTCACACACCAACCCTGATGCCCAGGGTGACCCAGAATGCCAGGGAAGGGTAAAGGGAGATAAATAAGTCACGTTTGAAAGACGAAGATTTCAGGGTGGGACAGAAAAAAAGAAAGACAAAAATCTCTTTATTTATTTGATATGAGGCTGGGGAAGAAGATGACTGTGGGGTCACAGGCAGATCTGCATGAATGAGCACCAGAAGCTGGTACCCAGCAGGCCCTTACTCTGCCAGGAGGTCTCTCTGGAAGGGGCAGACAGCTGACAGATGCATGCCTTGGGTGCCCTCTGTGCCAGTCATAGAAAAGTCATGACTGTCCCATTCTTGCCAATCTGCCAGGGCTCCAGGGGGAAAAAGCGGATAATTATCCTTCAAGAGAAAAGAAAAAGCAAAAAACATGTAATCAGCTCCTTGGCTAATGCCTCATATTCCAAGACTGCTAGCTGGGCACTCCTACCCTGGACTCCCAGAGCAGCCTACCTTAGCCCATTAATGATCTCCCACTGTGTCCCCTCAGGGGCAGAAGGGAGCCTCTAGGGTCACTGCATGCTCTGTGGGTAGCCCACTCACTCTCAAACTGCAAGCTCCCTGGGGGCATGTGCAGTACCCCCAGGCACTTCTATTTTCTCAAAGTTACCTCAAAACCAGACACAGGGTGACCTGACACCCCCCCCGCCCCCCACTAATGTCTATGGAGTGCACAACACGCCCCTCTCACAGAAGTGATGAGAAGTTCCTGGTAAAGAGTAAGATACTTGGGGTAGCCTGAGGGATGGTAGGGGAAGGGTTGGTGTGACAACTTTGGTTTTCCCATCTGTAAACCTCACAGGGACAGCATGTCTGCACAAGGTGATATGAACAGAGGGACAGAGATTGCGTGGATCAAATGGGAACATGCAAATGTTAGGTATCTATAGATAACCTGGCACAGGTAACCATTTACATGTTACATATCGTTCTTACAATTTTTACCTCATCCCGACTTGAAGACCAGGTCTGAGCACTCCCAGGAGTAATCCTCACTAGGCCTCTTAGGCCAACAAAGGATCCATTCTGGAAGGTTCTTTCAAGTTTCTCATGCTCTTAGTTCCTCATAGGCATGGGGTTGGCTCAGGAATATTTTTCACCCAGAAAGAAACTTTAACCCTGACACAGAATCCCAGGTTGGGGGGCTGTTCGGGCTTCTTGGGTGATTATTAATACATTCCCCTCTAGTCACAGAAGAGAAGCCTACAAACCAGAGGTGGTTCATTTCCGGGTTTGTCACTCCCTGAGTCCCTGAGCTGTCCTGGACTCAGAACCCAGGTCTCCAGACATCTAAGCCAACTTTCTTTCCACTACTCCCTGAGTCTCCCAGGACCTATTTGGCTACAGGCCCAGAGGTCACACATCTGACCAAGCTGGAGAAGTTCTCCTAGAAAATCATTCTTAATTTTCTAAGATGTGGAGAAGGCTAAAGGCAGATGATAAACGGCCATAGCTTTGTTAGCTATGTTATGCTATGTTAACATATGCTATGTTAGCTAAAATAACAATTTGTTATTGTTAACAAATAACATTCTAACCTACCCCTGTGCCAAGGCACAGAGAGTGCACCCCCATCCGCCAGGACTCTAGCAATTCCCCCAGGGAGCAGTTCAAGGAGAGCTTTCCCACTTCACAGCCTTCCAAACCCTCACCGAGGTTTGGAAGGTCACACCTTGCCCAGGTGTTAAGGAAACCACGGCAGTGTCAGGAATCCATTCAATTCCTCTACCCTTCTGAGGGTGGACCCAGCATCCGCGGGCCCAGGGCCCTAGCTGAGGACTGCCTTTCCCCCAACCTCCCAAGGGGCTCGGGGATGGGATCACGGCCCCCATCCTCTCCGTGCCCCCACGCACCGATCCTGGCCCAGGTCCAGCTCCTTGGTGAGGAACTCGAAGAATCGGGCGCTGTGGGCACGGTTCTCCTCGGCGGTGCCCACCACTGCGATGGAGGAGATGAGCAGCTGCGCGCAGGGCTCGGGGGAGCCGTTCACCGCCATGGCCAGACCCGGCCGCACCGTTACGTTCACGCGCTGCGGGCAACACCGAAATTTCGCCTGAAGCCGGTGCAGGCCGCGTCCGCGCTGAGGCCCCGGGAGGGCGAGAGGCGACCTGCGCGGGCCCCCGGGGTCAGGGCTGGAGGCTCGGGGCGGGGTCCCGGGGGGTCGCGCTGGTGTCAGGGCCAGGGAGGGCAGCACGGGGCCGACGGGGCGGGGGGGGGGTCCCTGCGACGCAGAGCCGGGGGTGGGGGCTGGCCCCAGCCCGGCAGCCTCCTCCCGCCCCGTGCTGCCCGGCCCACGCTCACGTCCTCGGGCTTGCCCAGGATGGCTGCAGTGGCCGCGCACAGCCGCTTCTCCAGCCCCGCGGGCACACGGCTGGCGGGCAAGTTGGTGTCCACCTCGACGAACGGCATGCCTGGCGGGAAGGAGCCGCCGCGCCGCCGCCGCGGAGAAGCCGGGCCCAGAGCGCGGGTCGGGGCGCCCGGGTCGCGGACTGGGCGGCGGGGGCGGGCGCCACGGGACCGGGCTCCCTATTGGCTGCGCAGGCAGCAGCGCCCCGGGATTGGCTGCGCCGTCTACACCCGCCTCGGCGCGAGGCCGATTTCCGGAGTCCTAAGGCCCCTCGGGGGCGGGGGCGACCCGGGTGCGCGACCCGCCCCCCGGGCGCCGGCGGAGCGCGGGCGGCCCAGGGTCCCCGGCCCTGCTCCCCCCGCCCGCGGGCCCGAGGGCCTCCTGGCGCCGCCGCCCCGGCTTCCTAACCCGGGCTTAGATTGTTAACCTTGAAGATGGAAGAGCCAGTTATTTTACCAGTAAAAAAAATGGGTTTATTCGAGGGTAGCCGAGAATTGCAATTTGGGACGTGCAGCCTAAGGCAAAACCATCGGCAAGTCCAAACGGAGAGAAACGTGCTTCTTAACAGAAAAAAAGGAGGAGCTGGGAGGGACTGTTAACAGAAAGTGCGGGGCACCTGGGCGGCTCGGTGGTTGAGTGTCCGCCTTTGGCTCAGGTCGTGATCCCGGGGTCCGGAGATCGGATCCCACATCGGGCTCCCCTTGAGGAGCCTGCTTCTCCCTCTGCCTCTCTGCGTCTCCCATGAATAAATAAGATCTTTAAAAAATAAAACTAAAAAAACTTTTTTTAAAGTGCGCCGGAATAAACTGGGAATCAAGAGTGTAGGCGCTTTTTAATGGCTGAGTTGTGACAGCCTCTCTCTGGCCGGACGGGGGCAGGGGCACCGAGGGGGTCTTTCCCCTGCTGGTAGTACTCAGACCGTCTTCCCCTTGGGTTCTTCCGACCGAGGTTGCAAAGGGCCGCAAGGAGTAGTAGGTGTGAGCGCCCCCCCTTCTGGCCGCCCGACCTTACTGTACAAGAGGTTTCCTTTATTCAGTTTCACAAAATGGGGATTTGGACACACACCAGAAACACATCTGTAGGGGCCTTTCCCAGGCTCTATCTGAATTTTTTTTCATCCCTTTTTTACTGTGTTGCTACCATTTCCAAGTGAGGCGACTTCACGTTATATGTGGGGATCTGCGCTTCTCTTGACCCGGAGCCAGGTGACACTTGTGAGTTCAGGAGAGGCTGGGCAGAGAACCTCCAGTTTACTGCATCCCTACCTGGTCCCGACAGACATCTGCTTTTGTGGCCTCTGGCACCTGTGGCGACCTTGTCTCATAGTGAAATACTACACACCATGGAGTGAAAGCCAGGTCCTAGTCCAATTACCAGCCATGTTTATATAGTACCCTATATTTTTATAGTCAAAACAAAATGTATTACTTAAAACATGGACATCTGGAGGTGCCTGGGTGGCTCAGTCAGGTTAAGCATCTGCCTTCCGCTAAGGTCCTGGAATGGAGCCCTATATGTCAGGCTTCCTGCTGAGCAAGGAGTCAGCTCTATCTCTCCCCCTGGCTCCCCCCCACCCCCCAAGCTTGTGCACACACTCTCTCTCATAAATAAAATATGTTTTAAAAAACATAGAAATCGGGACACCTGGGTGGCTCAGCAGTTGGGTGTCTGCCTTTGGTTCGGGTGGTAATCCTGGGGTCCAGGATTGAGTTCCGTGTCCGGCTTCTTGTGGGGAGCCTGCTTCTCCCTCTGCCTGTGTCTGCCTCTTTCTCTCTCTCTCTCTCATGAATGAATAAATCTTAAAAAAAAAAAAATGGAAATCTCTTGATATGGCTAAACATGGTACTCTGGTACTCTTGTCAGTGTTGCAAAGTTGTTTGACTTATAAATGAAAATACAATTGAAATTATGTGGGAGTAAAAAAAAAAAGAAATTATGTGGGAGTGTATATGAATAATTTCAATTACACTTCTAAAATTCTATATGAGTGAGCATATTAAAGGAGGCTTGGGCACCTGGCCGGTTCAGCCAGTAGAGCATGTGACTCTTGATCTCAGGGTTGTAGGTTCAAGCCTCATGTTGGGTGTAGAGATTACTCAGAAATAAAATCTTTAGGGACACCTGGGCGACTCAGAGGTTGAGCACCTGCTTTTGGCTCAAGGTGTGATCCCGGGGTCCTGGGATCAAGTGCCTGCATGTGTCTCTGCCTCTGTCTCTCTCTCTGTCTCTTATGAATAAACAAATCTTAAAAATAAATAAATAAAATCTTAAAAAAAAAAAAAAGGAGGGGCACTTGGGTGGCTCAGTTGATTAAGCATCTGCCGTCAGATCAAGTCATGATCCCTGGGGTCCTAAAATCGAGCCCCGCGTCTGGCTCCCTGCTCAGTGGAGAGCCTGCTTCTCCATCTCCCTCTACCATTTCCTCTTTCTTCTCTTTCTCTCTCTCAAATAAATATAATCTTTAATTTTTTCCTCTCTTTCTCTCTCTCAAATAAATATAATCTTTAATTTTTTAAAGATATATTTATCTGAGAGAGACAGAGACCATGAGAGAGACAGAGATAGAGAAGGTGTGCACATGAGCAGGGAAGAAGGGCAGAGGGAGAGGAAGAAGCAGACTCCTCACTGATCAGGGAGCCGAATGTAGACTCCATCCCAGGACCCTGAGATCATACCCTGAGCCAAAGGCAGACGGTTAACCAACTGAGCCACCCAGGCACCCCTAAATAAACTTTTTTTTTTTTTTTAAAAAGGAGCCTCCGTGAGAAGGCAGCAGACTGAAAGGCTAATCGTGACCCTGTCCCATTAGCAGTTTATTAGATGACTAAGACATTAGAGGGTCTAGGACACAAGACAGGTAGATTGTGACAGCCTTAAGGAGAAAGGACAGAGACAGGTGGCAAGTCTGGGACCCAGGGTGGGGCACAAATAAGACAGTGGTCGGGGTTAAGTAGGCTTGAAAGAACAAGGCCTCTCAGCAGCACCTGGAGGGCCAGGAACTAATCTGGGACTCCCCTCCCTGCAAGGTGCTTCACGAACCAGCCCTGCACCCGCCCCACCTGTGGGAGACAGCATCATCCCAGAGGGAGGACAGAGACCAAGGCCAGGCCCGATTCAGACATCTCTTCACCAGGTCAACCCCCATCTGTGACCCATGCTCAGCCCAGGGGCTATTGAACCAGCTTTATTCCAGGACTGAGGGAGGGAAGCACTGGGGCTGAGGAGCCCAGGGGGGGGTTACCTGACTTGGCCTGGGGCTAGGGAAGTCAGGGAAGTCTCCCTGGAGAAGCAACATGGTGACAAATGCCTAAAGACCAGAAGGGGCACCGGGCAAAGGTGAGGAAGGGCCCTATTAGCAACAGAAACAGCCTGAGCCAAGGCCAGGAGGTGGAAGCTGGGAGAAGGCGTCTAAAATGATGAGTGACTGTGTGCACCCAGAAGGGGGTGCCCTGGAGGGTGGGCAAGTCCTTGAGCGCAAAGTTCAGTGATTCATTCTTGAGTCTCAGAGGAGTAAGGCGCCATGGAAAGTTTAAAACACAGGTGGGACAGGGTCAAATACATGTTTACTAAGCTCACACGAAGTCAGGGTCAAAGGGGCAGGAGTGGAGTGAGGAAGGAGGACCTGGTGCCTGGAGGGAACTGGGGACAGAGACTGGACAGCGTGTCTTGCTCACAGCCTATGAGGGGCAACTCCACCTCTTCGTTTTGACAACAGAGTCTCCATCATCTCTACAGGCCTGGCCCTCATCTCACCGCAACAAAACCTGCACCGAGGGCTTCAGCTTCTCCTTGATGGAGGTGTCGGCCGGAGGCAAGTCCTTGGCCTTCAGGACAACTGCATGTGCCTCCTGAAAGAGGTCCTTCCCCACCTCGGCCTCCACACGTTGGCGCCATGCAGCCAGCTTAGGTCGGCTTTTGAAGATTTGGCAGCCTGCGCTGACAGGCTATGGGGAGAGGGAGCCAAGTGGAGGGTTAGGCATGGTCAAGCACGAGGTAGCATGACCTCGTGGAGGGATTCCCCTGGGTGGATTTTCCCTCCTCTGCTACATGTGTAATAGGCTGGAGGTTCTCTCCCAGGAGACACTGGGAAACTTCTTAAGTCACTGCAGGATGGGGTCTGAAGCTCCATTTTATAGATGAGAACACTGAGGCTCAGAGAGGGAAGCGACTTGCTCAGGGCCCCACAGCCAGAAGGGGCAATGTGAGCTAGGACATGGGATCCCTCCCAGAACACCGCGCTGCCCAGTGGACCACCCTACCCATGGCACTCACATGCATCAGCTCTGTGATGGCCACCAAGTCAGCCACTGAAATGTGGGGTCCAGCAAGGAAGTCCTGGTCCTTTAGGAACTTGTCCTCAAGCAGCTGCAGGCACCTGTCCAGCTCGGCCAGAGTAGAGACCAATGTCTCAGCGGGCACCTGTTCACCCAGGAACACTGGGGACATCATCTGGTGGGTGGGCAGGCAGAGAGAGGGCTCAGGGTCTGCCCAAAGCCTAGCCTGGTTCCTGCTCTCACCAATCTATCACCAAGCCTTCAAATTTCTTCGCGCTCCGACCCACTCCTTCTACGCACTGCCATCACCAGCCCAGGCGTCATCTTCTACTCCAACACGGACAGCCTCTACTCTCCCTAGGTCCTCATGCAAGGCAGCCAATGGGGGAACTTCTGTAATCCCAGTCTGCCCCCATCACCCTCTGCATAAAGCCTTCCATGGCTCCCCACTACCCTCACCATGAGAGCCTCAACACAAGGCCCCTCCTCCGTGCAGCAGTCACCCTCTCGCCTTTCCCCACCCCCTCCTCTACCCCAGGTTTCTCAAATGGGATGATGCATGCGAATCCCTCTGGGATCTGGTTAAAGTGCACATTCCTGATCTGTATGCCTGGGTGGTGCCTGAGACTGCATTTCAAAGCTCTCAGGTGGTGCCGATGGCCCTAGTCCCTGGACCACACTTTGAGTGGCAAAGGTCTATAGTCACGCTACTTGACTTGTCTCCATTCTGCCTTCAAACACACCAGGCACCTGCCCCTGCCAGCTCAAAGGGGCTCCCCTTCCAGCCCAGAGAGGCTCAAGGAGGACACCTCTAAGGTTATAGAAACCTGCATTTTGCCCAAGGGCCCCTTCAGAACAGTAGAACTCTACCTGCAGCAGAGTATGAGCATGCCCACCTCATGCTCCCTCACACCCACAGGGCACCCACTGTGTGCCAGGCCCTTTGTAAGTACCCTATAAAAAATAATTCAGAGCACACATTTCAAGAACATCTGTACATTTGACAGGTAAAAATGGTAGGTGTGTGCTGTTTTAATGTGCATTGACTTGATTCTTAGGTTAAATGTATTTTCAGGGACACCTGGGTGGCTCAGCGGTTAAGCGTCTGCCTTCCAGCTCAGGGTGATGCTGGAGTCCTGGGGATCGAGTCCTACATCGGGCTCCCCGCGTGGAGCCTGCCTTTCCCTCTGCCTGTGTCTCTGTTTCTCTCTGTGTGTCTCTCATGAATAAATAAATAAAATCTTTTTAAAAAAATGTATTTTCATCCACTTAATGACCATTTCTCTCTGTCCTTCAACGAAATCTCTGCTGGGTTCCTGTGCCCATGTTTCTCCTGTGCGTTTTTCTTTGATGGCTTTCTGAGAGCATCTTAAATATTAGGAATATTACTTCTTTCAAGGGCGCCTGGATGGCTCGGTTCAGCATCCAACTCTTGATTTTGGCTCAGGGCACGATCTCAGGGTAGTGAGATCGAGTTCAGTCAGTCGGGCTTCCCACTCAGCGGGGAGTCTACTTGAGATTCTCTCCCTCTGCCCCTTCCCCCCCACCCCCCTGCACCCCTCCCACCCTTGCTCATGGGTGCATGCATGTGCATGCACTTGCTCACTCTCTCTCAAATAAATAAATGAATCTTTTTTAAAAATTTTACTTCTTGGGACACCTGGGTGGCTCAGCAGTTGGGCATCTGCCTTTGGCTCAGGGTGTGATCCCAGGGCCATGGGATCGAGTCCTGTGTCAGGGTCCCCGCAGGAGCCTGCTTTTCCCTCTGTCTGTGTCTCTGCCTCTCTCTCTGTGTCTCTCATGAGTAAATAAATCTTTTTATAAAAAAGGAATTTTTAAAACAGAAAACACGGTCCGTTGAGCCTCCTAGAAGGGTTCCCGTCCTGCCATAGCTCACCTTCTGCCACATGGCTCGGGTACAGCTACTCCTGAGGGTGGTGTGCTGCCATGCTAGGTACTCGTCCACACGGGCGCGGGCCTGCAGGTCCTGGGGGTACCAGTGGTCGGGGACCTCATACTTGCGACTCAGATACAACAGGATGGCCACACTGGGGGACATGGAGGTGGGTGAGGAACATGTACTAGTCACTTTTCAGCCACTTCACAGGGGCTAGGCCCTGGGTGGGGGCTGCCCCCCACACTCACATTTCCCCAACTCCTATGGGTGGAGCGTTTCACTATCTCCATGGTGCAGAGTAGGAATGGGAGGCTCAGAGAGGTTAGGTGAGGTTAGGCCTAGGGTCACACAGCTCAACATTGACCCATCCTATCATCTGAACTAAGGACACCAAGGGAAAAACAAAGTGTGTTGGGATTTCAGAAGGAGGGTGATGGGGTACTCAGAGAAAGCTTCCAGGAGGAAGGGGGCCCCAACATGGCTCTTGAAGGACGAGAGCAACTCGGGTACCACTCCCCACCATATCCAATGCATGACCACAACAGAAGCAAGGCCAGTTGTCCCCTCACACTCACCGTAGCTGGGACAAGGCCTCCCAGATGAATGGGTCACTGCTTCCCACCCTGTCCCATCTCTTCTCTACCTGCCCAAAGCCTCCAGCCCCCTCCCCCAGGAAGCCCTCTCTGACCTCCTCCTCTCTCCTCCCCCTCCATCATGTCTGGCCAGAGAGCACCATACTTCTGTGGATGTTGGACTGTCCAAGGACCCAAGGTTCCAAAGCCAAGTGGAACTTGAATCTGGGTCTACCACAGAGGTACTATGTGGCCTCGGTAAAGGATACCACCATTCATCCACCAACCTGGAGGTGGCCTGGGCTCTTGTCTCTCCCTCTGACCTCTAACTCTTCAGCACATTCCTGGGCTTGACCTTCAAGGGCAGTCAGAACTGACCACCACGTCCCCCTGCATCAACACCTTGGTCTGGGGCCCCAGCACCTCTCCTGGATTAGTACTCCAGCCAGAGGGATCCTTCAAAACTCAGATCTCAGTTCTCCTCTTCTTAAACTCCTGCAAAGGCCCCATCTTACCTACAGTAAAGCCAAAGTCTTCCTGGCCTTACATGCTACCCTTGCCCCTCTGCCTGGACCCCAAGCATTGCCCCACTTCAGAGCCTTCGGCTTTGTTGTGCCCTCTAGCCAGAACACTCTTCCCAAATACCTTGCACCTCTGTTCCCTGTAGGTCTCTGCTCAGATGCCTCCTCCTCAAAGGGCCCTTTACTCAACATCCTACTCAATATTGCACCCTCTCTCACTCTTACCTTGTTTATTTTCTCCATGGCACTCATCACCCCCTGATGTGCTACACCTTACAGAGATTAGCAGTCCCCTCTTCTAGAGTATGAGTTCCATGAGGCCAAGCGCTTAGAATGGTTCACTGCTTTGGCCTCAGGGCCTAGATGGTTCCTGGCCCTGGTGAGTGCTCAGCAAATAGCCGCTGAAGCTCTCTGGGTGTTCTCTTGACTCCCAGGACAACAGTACTTGCCCCCAAGATTTATAGAAGTGATAGCTCTTACGCACAGTACAGCTACTCCTCAATATTTAGCTCTCCACTCTTCTTCCATCTGGGGGCTAGGTTGGCAGAGAGAAGGCCTGGAAACAAGCTGGGCCCAGTGACCTCGTCCAAGTCCCTCCCCTCTCCTGGCCACAGTTTCCTCTTTTGTACAATGCCCAGGAACAGCGGGGGATACCATGACTTCAACGCCCCCCCCCCCAAAGCCCCAGGCTCCTCTGCCTGCTGGGGCTGGCACAGGTGCTCAGGGCACACAAACCATCCACAGTAGATACACAGACGGCTGACTGGCCTCACAAGGCCTGGTAGCAGCCTGGGGACCTGATACCTTTCAGCCAAGGTAAAGTCTCCATCCTTCAAAGCTGGCACCTTCTTCAGAGGATTCACCTGGGCAAAAGCATCGCTGTGGTGTTGGCCTGTGAGAGAGACCAGTGAGGCAGGTGAGGGGAATTCTGAGCCCCCTGAGGCCTCTGCCCAACTCCCACTCCAACATCCAGGAACCAGCTTTCTGAGGCCCCTATCCAGGTGGGCAACAGGAGAAAGATCACTCTGCTGGTCACCAGATCACAGAACTTGACCCCACCAGAGGTCCACCCTTCCTGCGTCCACACCCCTGGGAACCCAGGCCAAGCAGCATCTCAGCTTGCCCATAAAGGGAGGGACCCTCACCCCCAGCCAATTCCATCCATATGTCAGACACTCCACTCTCCTCCCTGGATTCTAGGCCTGCCCCTGCAATCCATCTTCCTATGCCAGCTGGGTGACCTGTCCACACCGCAGAGCTCCAGCCACACCTGCCCCCAGCCCTCAGGTCAACCCCACCCTCTCTGAGAGCTCCTGCCCACTTCATCACCCAGCCTCCAGCAGCTCAGCTCTTCTTTCTGTCCTGTGCCAAACCCTCAAGGCTCCTTCCCCAATGGAGGTTCATAGGTCTGACTCACTTCTACATTCCTTGAGCTGGGCCAGTGCTGGAGGGTACAATTATGGTTTGTGGAGTCAGAGGGCCTGTGTGGAACCAGGCTCCAGCCTGCCCATGCGCCCACCTAAGAGAATCACCCCTACCCATTCTCCCTCCAAAAAAGTGCCTCTGGGCAGCCTGGGTAGCTCAGTGGTTTAACGCTGCCTTCAGCTCAGGGCGTGATCCTGGAGACCCAGGATTGAGTCCCACATCGGGCTCCCTGCATGGAGCCTGCTTGTGCCTCTGCCTCTCTCTTTCTCTCTCTCTGTCTCTCTCTGTGGGTCTCTCATGAATAAATAAATAAAATCTTGGAAAAAAAAAAAGTGCCTCTGTGCCCAGCCCCCATCCAAGAAGAGCTGGACAGGTGGAGCAAGGAGGCAGCAGTCGGTGGCCCTGGCTGGGGGCACCAAAGACAGGAGGTGGGCGGGCTCAGCCAAGAAGAGGTCTCCCTTCTGGTCTGCCCAAGGGTGGGCCTGCTGTCCCATTACAGCTCTGCCCCTCCCTTGGATCCTGTGAATGTGGAGGGGAGGTTGGTAGCTGTAGCTGTAGAAATTAAGAGGAGACCAGATCCAGGCGGAACAACTCTCCTGCTGGCACCTGCAGAAATGCAAGAGCTGTGGGCTACTCCGACTCAGAAATGGAGAGGCGGTTTCCTTGCCTTCCCCAAGCCCGGGTGTGTAGGTATTGGGGGCACTCCGTTCGCCTCCCCACGCCCTACCCCCCACCCAAGCCCTCCACTGCTCTCTATCTGCTCTGCTCCCTCTTAACCTGTATCTTGAAAAATGTTTCGTATTCACTAGGCAAAGATCCGGGCTCTTGAAAAGGACACAAGCCATGGCTGATAACAGTTTCCGAACTGGGGGGTGTCGCAGCACTCGGGGGTCCGCGCACGGGCGGCCCGGCCCACCTTTCAGCAGCTCCACGGGGCGCAGCTCGAAGGGGATGCCGTTCCTCTTGGCGAAGATGTAGACGGCGCGGCAGGGCTGGGACAGCAGGTCCAGGTAGAGCTCCAGGCCCATGGCGGGGCGGCGGGGCGTCCCGGGGGTCGCACCTCGGGGACAAGACCCGGAACCCGAACGGCCGGCAGGAACCGCCAGGCGCCGCGCCTACCGCGGGAGGCCGCGGGGGTGGGGGGGCCGGGCGGGGGCGGGGGCGGGGGAGGGGCCGACCCCGCCGCGCCCTCTCGCCCATTGGATGGCTCCCGAGCGTTCGGGGCCGGTCAGCGGCGCGCCAGCTCTCCCTCCCTCGGCTGGAAGCCAGGGGGCAACTCTGGTGACCGGGAAGGCACTGGGAGCCTTGGCCCCAGACCCGAGGCTTCGCTGCCAGGTCACACCCCTCCTCCCGACCTCGAGGTCTACCTTTGTCACACGGCGCAGTGGGGGGCGGTAAGGGGAACGGGCCGCCAAGGACGCTTCCAGCACAGACCTTCAGGGAATTTAGGATCCAAGGGGCTCGCGGCCTTCAGGGGGCCCAAGCCACCTCCCCAGATTCAGGGAGGGGACTGAGAGAGGAGGGGCTTCTGAGTCCCCAGGAACACAAAATGAGGCAGAGAACCGAGGTGCAGTAGGCCCCTGAGCCCAGTGCCCAGGATGGAGGCTGGGGAGGTTTCCGGACCCCAGCTCCCTGCAGACGCCACGCCCACACTCCAGGAAAGAATGAGCTTCCCCTCCCTAATCCCTGGGGTCATATTCATTACACTCCAGCTAATCCCTCTAGCAAACGGCAGAAACCCGTGGGGCTAGAGGTTTGGGGGCGGGGGCTGAAACTTCCCCACTTCCTTGCAGGGCCAGGTTTCTCCAACTGATTTGTCAGGTTCCTGAGGTCTATGGCTATGAACCCCCATTCCCTAAGAGAGGCTCTCTCTTTGCCCCCAAAGCCAAGATTCAGAGAAAAACCCTCAGCAAGATATTATTGGAAAATTTAAGAATAGTTTGGCCTTCCAGGTCATTCAAGCTGATTTAAGTAAGACCCACCCTCCCCGCCCCACCCCCACCCCAGGAGACTGCTTTCCTGGGCTGATGCTGGAGCCCTCTCCTCTCCATGACGGGAGGGGCCATGTTCTCCATCCTTTTGTTGCCCTGACCTGCACAAATCACCTTTGGCAAGATTACTATAATATCCAATTCCCCTACTTCCTCTTTAGCCACCCACCAGTCCAACCAGCCCCCACACCACCCCCACCCCCCACCCACGCAGCCAGAATAATTTTTTTAATTTTATTTTTTTTATTTTTTTTTTTTATTTATGATAGTCACAGAGAGAGAGAGAGAGAGAGAGAGAGGCAGAGACACAGGCAGAGAGAGAGAAGCAGGCTCCATGCAGGGAGCTGGATGTGGGACTCAATGTCGGGACTCCAGGATCACACCCTGGGCTGAAGGCAGATGCTCAACTGCTGAGCCACCAAGGTGCCCCAGAATATTATTTTAAAATACAATCTGGTGGGGTGTCTGCCAGTCTCAGTCAGTAGAGCATGCAACCCTTAATCTCAGGGTTAAGTGTTCAAGCCCCACAGTGGGTGTGAAGCCTACTTAAAATATAAACAAATAAATAAATGCCAACTGAGCACACTATGCCTGTTTATGGTTTACAGATCACAGGCATGGGCTTTAAGACTCTGCATGACTGATTCCTGACCAGGAGAGATGCTGTTTGGATTTGCCCCTCCTGACCAATTCCACAGAACAGGTGCAGGACCTGTGAGTTAAAGTACTTGGTGCCAAAGAGCCATGTCCTGGAAGGTTGGCCCAGCCAACTGATTGATCACTATGCCAATAGTCACCACATATGGGATGCCTGTTGATCCCATGCTGTCTGACAAATCACTTTCTCCGAGAACTAAAAGAGTAGAGGGGATTTGTTAATTTTACTCTCAACCATCATGGGGAAGCTGACCCATAGGGCCTTGGAATGGGGGTTGTCCTTCAGATAGAGACCAAGGCAGGGGCCAAGACAGGTCAAATAAATCACACATCCAAGGTAGAAGCGCAGGCTCAGGCTAAGCCCAAGTTTATTTCCAAACTGAAATCAAAATGCAGTGATTAAAGGGGATAAGATTTGGCTGTTCCATTCTCATTGTGGCTTATAGGCAGCTGTGCAAGATGGTGTGGGTGTAGGGACCTGACCTGGGGAGCACAGGTGCAGTGGGACTCAGGCAAATCACTCCTGCCCGCTGAGCCTGACTCCCATGGGACATTGGAAATGAAGGTGCTTTGTGAGCTGTCAAGGGCAGAGCAGGGACAAGCCTTCCCGGCTCACTGGATCATGGCCAGCACCCTAGGCATCAGCTTCTGCTTAATGATCGGGTCTGCAGGTGGAGAGTCCTTGGCCTTCAGGATGACCTCATGGGCCTCCTGGAAGAGATCCTCCCCCACTGCTGCCTCCACACGCCGGCGCCATGCAGCCAGCTTGGGTCGGCCTTCAAAGATTTGGCAGCCAGCACCCACAGGCTGTACAGAGAAAGAGAACAGGATGGGGGTGGATGGGTAAAGTCAAGGATGGCAGCCTCTGCCTGTTGGGGGGGTGGGGGTAGGGCCCAGAGCTCCAGGAAGTTTCCATATGTCATGGCCAGGTGGGGGCAGTGGGGGCAGCGTGAGCAGGGGTTCAACAACCCCCTGGACCCCCCCTCCCTAGCAGGCCCACCCTATCCATAGCACTCACATGCATCAGCTCAGTGATGGCTATCAGATCAGCCAGGGAGATGTGGGGCCCAGTGAGAAAGGCCTTGTTCTGGAGGAACTTGTCCTCAAGCAACTGCAGGGTTGCATCCAACTCAGCCAGTGTGGCTGCCAGCATCTCAGGAGACACTGGCTCACCCAGGAAAACAGGGAACATCACCTGGCAGGTGGGAAGGCAAAGAAGAGGGTTAGGGACCAACCAGTCTCGGGGTCAGGAAAGCAAGTGTGCCTCCCCTGCCCCAGTCTGAGCTGCTTTCTGGTTCCATGCACCTTTCTTCCAAGGCTGGGCTAGGCCTGCAGGGAAATTCCCAAAGGACCACCTTTCACAGAAATATTCCTGCCTCTGTGATCTCTGATGGCTGAGCCTCAGGGACATCTAACACAAGGACTCAGACCCCTTCGAGAATGACTCAGAGCTGACCTGAACAATGAGTTTTATACTTTGGAAGTAGGCAGCTAGCCTAAGGACAGTCTATGTTATAACCTCTTCCCCCTGAATATAAAGTCAGTACCTCTTAAATATATAAGTAATTAGGAGGGTGAGCTTTTCAGGTTTCCACTCTGCCACTTACAAAGTGTGCGACCTAAAACAAAATACTCAAACCCTCTGAGCCTGAATTTCCTCATCTATAATATAGGAATAATAGTACATGACTCCTCTTGTAAATGGAAAAGTGGGGCCCAGAGAGGGACAGTCAGTTGCTTGAGATGGCACAGCCAAGAAAAGACTAAGTCAAGAATAGAACAGACATTTTCTGACAATGAACAACTACCAGACACTAAGGAGGAGGGCCAGGAAAGAGTGGTATCTAAGATTCTGGGAGGAAGGTGTTTTAGGGGGAAGCCATCAACAGCCTTATGGTTGCTAGAGCTGTCTGGCACATGCAGTGGATGGGGAGCAAGGGAAGAAGGCTTCATGCTTTGTTTGGTAAAATTGCTTAGGGAAGCCTGGGATTTAGGTTAACAGGACTAGGATTATACATGAGCCCTGGCTTTGGGTTTCAATTTCCTCCCCCATACAAGATAGAGTCAATAGTCTCCCACTAATGCCCTGGAGGCCATACCTGAGCTAATGACATTCCTTTGGCTACAGAGTTTTTAAAAATGTGGGTCAGGGGGTGCCTGGGTGGCTCAGTTGGTTAAGTGTCCAACTGTTGATTTCAGCTCAGGTCACTATTTCAGCATCATGGGATTGAGCCCGGTGTCAGGCTCCACATTGGGCGTGGAGTCTGCTTAAAATTCTCTCTCTCTCTCTCTCAGGCCACCTGGGTGGCTCAGTGGTTGAGAGTCTGCCTTTGGCTCAGGGCGTGATCCTAGGATCTGGGATGGAGTCCCACATCAGGCTCCCTGATGGAGCCTGCTTCTCCCTCTGCCTATGTCTCTGTCTCTCTGTGTTTCTCATGAATAAATAAATAAATCATAAAAAAAAAAGATTCTCTACTTTCTCAAAAAAAAATAAAAATAAAAATATGGATCAGTTGCTTACATTTAAAACTGCAGGCATTTCATGTAAGAGTCCAGACTTTCTCTTTTTCATGTAATGGGTGCTGGCCACAGGGTTTCCCTGCTCAGTATCTAAGGCTGATGTCGAGAAGGAGCCCCTCCTTTAGGAGGGGCACAATGGGCTCTCAATCCGCAGAACCCCACCTAGCCCTCCTCCCTCATTTCTTTTCTTTTTTTTTTTTTTAAGATTTATTTATTTATTTATTCAGAGAGAGCGAGAGAGAGGCAGAGAGGCAGAGACACAGGCAGAGGGAGAAGCAGGCTCCGTGCAGGAAGCCCGACGTGGGACTCGATCCTGAGTCTCCAGGATCACAGCCCGGGCTGCAGGCGGCGCTAAGCCGCTGCGCCACGGGGGCTGCCCTCCTCCCTCATTTCTTTTTTTTTTTTTTTTTACCTCCCTCATTTCTTATCGGCCTCACCCCTGAAAGAGATTGTCTACATTTCCCTTCTGTTCTGATTTGGTTGATCCAAAATTCTTAGGGTTTTATTTTTTATATTTTTTACAGATTTTATTTAGTCATTCATGAGAGCCAGAGACACAGGCAAAGGGAGAAGCAGGCTCCCTGCAGGGAGCCCACTGTGGGACTCGATCCCAGGACCGAGTGGGATTTAGCCCCGTGTCAGGCTCCACATTGGGCGTCAGATCGAGGGCATGACCTGAACTCAAGCCAAAGGCAGATGCTCAACCATTGAGCCCTCCAGGCATCCCGCTAGTGATTATTCTATTGGTTACATGTTACTATAATTGTTTTTATTTTTTATTTATTTTATTTTTAAGATTTTATTTATTTATTCATGAGAGACACAGAGAGGCAGAGACATAGGGAGAAGCAGGCTCCCAAGCCTGATGCAGAACTCGGTCCCAGGACTCTGAGATCACGACCTGAAAAGGCAGACACTCAACCACTGAGCCACCCAGGTGCCCTAATTGTTTTATTTTTAATTATGGTAAGAAACATGTAACATAAAATTTCCCATCCTAACCATTTTTAAGTGTACAGTTCCACAGCATTAAGTACATTCACACTGTTGTATAACCATCACCGCTGAGATAGCATAGAGAAAGCAAGAGGGACTTAGCTCCTGTAAAAGTCACAGGTGTAAGACAAAGGTTAAAAGCGTCCACAAGCTTAGAGACGAACATCTCCTTCTGGGAAAGAAAATGAATCAATGAGAGATAACAGCCATGGGGGAGTAATGGTTGTCTGAGCAAAATCAGAACTAACAATTTAAAGCCTACTTGCACAAGTATCTCTGTTTTCCAGGAGCCCTAAAAGAATGTTGACCATGAAGAAAAACATCCTGTGATTGTCTTGTGTCCACTAAAAACTGAAGCCTGCAAGATAATGACCATGGGATCGAAGGACACTTGCCCATTCCCAGCCCCTCACCCTTTGGAAAAGTGCCTTTATAACTCTCGCAGCCTACGGAGAGGGTAGTGATATTCCTCTTTCTTGTCAGCCCCCTTTTATACAAGCTATCTCTAATAAACTCCACATATTTTCTTTCTCTCAAGTTCAATGTTCATTTCTACGACATCGAGACTCAAGAACCTAGACTCAGGCATCAGGTAACACTGCCATCCATCTTCAGAACTCATTCATCGTCCCACACTGAAAGTCCGTCCCCATTAAACAACAACACCCCACTCCCCCTCCTCGTGAACCCCTGGCAGCCATCCTTCTACTTTTTTTGTCTTTTTTTTTTTTAACATTTTATTTATTTATTTGACAGAGAGAGAGAGAGCACAAGTAGGCAGAGCGGCAGGCAGAGGAAGAGGGAAAAGCATACTCCCCAGGACCCTGAGATCATGATCTGAGCTGAAGACAGATGCTTAACCGACTGAGCCACCCAGGCACCCCAACTTTTTTGTCTTTATGAACAGAACTACTCTAGGGATCTCATGTAACTGGAATCATACAGAGGTGCCTGGCTGGCTCTGAGGGAAAGTGTGTGACTCTTGATCTCAGGGTAATGAGTTGGAGACTCACATGGGTGTAGAGATTACTAAGAAAAATAAATAAACTTAAAAAAGAAAAAAATATTTAAAAAAATTTTTTTAAGATTTATTTATTTAGGGGTGCCTGGGTAGCTCAGTCAGTTAGTGGCTGCCTTCTGCTCAGGTCATGATCCCTGAGCCTGAGCAGGGAGCCCACTTCTTCTTGTCCCCTACTTGTGCTCTCTCTCTCTCTCTCTTGCTCTTTCTCTCAAATAAATAAATAACATCTTTAAAAAAAAATCTTACATCTTTGAGAGAGAGAGAGAGCAAGAGAGAGAGAGAGAGAGCATGCACATGAGCTGGGGAGGAGCAGAGGAAGAGAGACTCCCAAGCAGACACTGCACAGAGTGTGGAACCTGATGTGGGGCTCAATCTCACAACCCTGAGATCACCATCTGAGCCAAAACCGAGAATCAGGTGCTTAACCAACTGTATCACCCAGCCACCCCAAAAAGTGATTTAAAAATCTTTTAAAAAATAAAATACATGGGAAGCCTGGGTGGCTCAGCGGTTGAGCGTCTGCCTTCAGCTTGGGGCGTGATCCTGGAGTCCCCCGATCAGGTCTCGCATCAGGCTCCCTGCATGGAGCCTGCTTCTCCCTCTGCCTGTGTCTCTGCCTCTCTCTCTGTGTCTCTCATGAATGAATAAATAAAATTTTTAAAAAATAAAATAAGGGATCCCTGGGTGGCGCAGCGGTTTGGCGCCTGCCTTTGGCCCAGGGCGCGATCCTGGAGACCCGGAATCGAATCCCACGTCGGGCTCCCGGTGCATGGAGCCTGCTTCTCCCTCTGCCTATGTCTCTGCCTCTCTCTTTCTCTGTGACTATCATAAATAAATAAAAAATTAAAAAAAATAAAAAGAATCCTCCTTTCCTTCAAGATGCCCCTTTCTTAAAAAAAATAAAAATAAAAAAAATAAAAAAATAAAAAATAAAATAAAATAAAATAAATAAAATAAAATAAAATAAAATAAAATACGTGGCAGCCTGGGTGGCACAGTGGTTTGGCGCTGCTTTCAGCCCAGGGTGTGATCCTGGAGACCCGGGATCGAGTCCCACGTCAGGCTCCCTGCGTGGAGCCTGGTTCTCCTTCTGCCTGTGTCTCTGTCTCTTTCTGTGTCTCTCATGAATAAATGAATAAAATCTTAAAAAAAAAAAAAAAAGAATTTAGAAGAGGGCGCCTGGGTGGCTCAGTATCTGCCTTTGGCTCAGGTCATGATCCCGGAGTCATGGGATGGAGTCCCAAATTGGGCTCCCCGCAGGGAGCCTGCTTATCCCTCTGCCTGTGTCTTTGCCTCTCTCTCTCTGCATCTCTCATGAATAAATAAATAAAAATATTTTTTAAATAATAATTAAGGGCAGCATGGGCCCAGCGATTTAGCGCCACCTTCAGCCCAGGGTTGTGATTCTGGAGACCCAGGATCGAGTCCCATGTTGGGATTCCTGCATGGAGCCTGTTTCTCCCTCTGCCTGTCTGTCTGTCTCTCTCTGTCATGAATAAATAAATGAAATCTTTAAAAATAATAATAATAATCAAATTAAAAATAAAAAGAATCAGGGGATCCCTGGGTGGCTCAGCTGTTTGTTGCCTGCCTTTGGCCCAGGGCACGATCCTGGAGTTCCGGGATCGAGTCCTGCATCGGGCTCCCAGCATGGAGCCTGCTTCTCCCTCCTCCTGTGTCTCTGTCTCTGTCTCTCTCTCTCTCTCTCTCTGTGTGTGTCTATCATGGATAAAAATAAATAAATAAATATTTAAATCACTTACAAAAAAAATTTTTTTAATAAAAAAATAAAAAGAATTTAGAAGAAAAGATGGACCAAATGGGTAGATGAACCAAATCTGTTTAGATGGTGAATTTCAGCAAAGAAGTGGAAACTTTAAAAAAGAACCAAATGGAGAAATAAAAAATAAAAATAAAAAATAGTAATAATAAAAAGAACCAAATGGAATATCTAGAACTGAAAAATACACATCTCAAATAAAGACTGTATTAGGTGGGTTTAATAGCAGCGTGGGCACAACAGAAGAAAGAATTAGCAGAGTCAATAGAGACTATCCAAATGGAAAAGAAGAGTGCAATGATGCTTTAGCCACTTTGGGGTGACGCCCTCACTCACTTCCCCCCCGCCAGCCCCCTCCTCAGGGCCTCACCTTATGCCACAGGGCCCGGAGGCAGTTTCTCCGCAGGGTTGTGTGCTGCCATGCCAGGTACTCATCCACACGGGCACAGGCCTGTAGATCCTGGGGGTACCAGTGGTCGGGGACTTTATACTTGCGGTTCAGGTAGAGCAGGATGGCCACGCTGCAGGGGAGGGATGACATGATGGGTGGAGGAAGGACACTGTGCTGGGGGCTTAATCAGTGTCCCTTTAGTTTTCCTGACAATGTGCAAAAGTATTTGCCTCATTTTCCAGATAAGAAAGCCAGGCTTAGGGCAGCGCGGGTGGCTCAGCAGTTTAGGGGAGCCTTCAGCCCAGGGCGTGATCCTGGAGACCTGGGATCGAGTCCCACGTCGGGCTCCCTGCATGGAGCCTGCTTCTCCCTCTGCCTGTGTCTCTGCCTCTTTCTCTCTATGTGTCTCTCATGAATAAGTAAATAAAATCTTGAAAGAAAGAAAGAAAGAAAGAAGGAAAGAGAAAGAAGAAAGAAAGAAAGAAAGAAAGAAAGAAAGAAAGAAAGAAAGAAAGAAAGAAAGAAAGAAAGAAAGAAAGAAAGAAAACCAGGCTTAGAACAGTTAAGGGACTTGCCCAGGGCACAGAGCCTTTGGTGGCAGGACCGAGAGTCTTTCTGAGGCTAATACCCAAGCTCATCCTACCATCGGGCAAAAGCCCACAGCAGAGCATCCTGCCAAGTGTTCAGAGACAGTCTCTGATTAGCGGGCCAGAGGACTTCCTGGAGGAGACACCATCAAAGCTGAGCCTTAAAGCTCGGTTCTTTCCAATCTGCATCCATCCTCATCCTCTGGCATCCAGACTGGCCTCAGATGGCCTGATTGCTCAAAAAATCTTTCCTGTTATCCCTCTGCTCTCCCTAAAGCACCCTGTAGGAAACACTGGGGGTGCTGCAGGATCATGGAACAGCAGATCAGACCAGGTCCCTGAAGCTCTCCTCCTGCTCTAGGCTATGAGGGCTACCATGGTGTTGGGACAGGGATGGAGCTGGAAGGGCCCTGAGGATGCATGAATTTGGGGCCATAGGAAGGCTTTCAGGAACTTGGGGTACCCCCAGGGTTGCATACCCCAGCCAAAAGGCAGAAAGCCTCTATTCCCTATCACGAATCCTGTACCCATGCCCCGGCTTACCAACTCACTTGTTGGTACAAGGTACCCTGGAGCTTTTTTCCTCCCAGCTAACTGATCAAACCACCTCTGGGGAGGGCTGCAAGTCCCTGGGAGTCACAGACCTCCTGACAGTGAGAAAAGACACAGGGAAATGCAGAAATTGAACAATGCCCCTGACAGGTACTATGTGTGCTCAAAACTGAGTGATACAAGGAGCCAGGACAATAGAGAGCAGCAGAAAGGAAAAAATGGCACTGGCATCATACCAGGAATTCCTTGGGGATGCATCCACCTCACAATGCCAGAGATAAGTTCTAAAGCTTCAAGTTCTCCTTGTTATGGGAGCAGTGATTAGGTGACAAAAGGGGCAGAGTTGGGAAAAATTCTCCGGACTTGGAGCCACTGGGTGTCCCAGATGCCCATGGGCCATCTCGAGCCAGAGCACTGCCCCTGCCTCGCCCTGCACCCCTACCCTGGGGTACTCTCACCCACAGTCATAGGACTGGTGCAGAGGTAAAATAGATACTTATTTTTTCCCAAGCATCCCTGTGAACTGGATCAAGGGATAGTCAGGGACTGGGTTCTAGTCCTGACTCTCTGTGGGATGTTGGGCTAAGGGCTCTTCACCTCTGAGGATTTTCTTTTTTTGTCTCTAAAATTGTGGGTTAGGGGGCGCCTGGCCGGCTCAGTCAGTTAAGCAACCAAATTTGGTTTCAGCTCAGGTCACAATCTCAGGGTCCTGGGCTAGAACCCTGAATCGGGCTCTGGGCTCAGCTGGGAGTTTGCTTGTGGACTCTCTCTCCCTCTGCCCCTCACTCCACTCACCTGCTCTGTTTCTCTCTCATAAATAAATAAATAAATCTTGAAAAAAAAAAAAACAAATAAACAGAGGGTTAGGACAAGATGGTTCCAGCAAGTTCTGGTAGCAGCCCAAGGGCCCCAGTTACCTCTCTGTCAAGGTGAAGTCCCCGTCCCTCAAAGCAGGCACCTTCTTAAGGGGGTTGACCTGGGCAAAGGCATCACTGAGGTGCTGACCTGCAGAGTGGTGGGAAAGGGAAGGAACACTGAGGCTGCATGGCCTGTGCCCACGCCCAACTATGCCTAGGTCCCAGTTTCATGGCTCTTCTCCTGCCCCCAGCTGCTCTCCTGTGTGGCAGAGGCTGTGAGGGCCACTTTGGGAGGAGCAGGAGACTACTCTGCCTAATGTTGCAGGACGGGCCTCGACAGCCCATGCCCTGTCCCATTGGGCACAAGCTCCACCCACAGCCCAGTGTGCAGGATATGATGCTTCAGCCGGGCCTTCACACACACCCACCCACCACCTCTGCACCATCCCCAGCCTCATAAGTTCATATTCAGGGGGCCCCACGCTGCCAGAGCAGGGTGGCTAGTCCCCAAATGGAGCCCTGATTTCTTACAGTGCCCCTTTCCCTGCGGACTCTAGGGTAAGTTCCCCAAACACAGAGAAGTGGCTTTTTCCTGCTATCTATTTATTTGCAAAAACAACTTCTGGAATGCCTGGGTGGCTCAGTGGTTCATATTTAGCGTCTGCCTTTGGCTCAGGGCTTGATCCCAGGGTCCAGGAATTGAGTCCCACATTGGGCTACCTGTGAGGAGCCTGCTTCTCCCTCTGCCTGTGTCTCTGCCTCTCTCTCTCTCTCTCTCTCTCTCTCTGTGTGTGTGTGTGTGTGTGTGTGTGTCTCGTAAATAAATAAATAAAATTTAAAAAATAAAACAAAACCCAACTTCTATCAGTTCCTCTGTGTCCCCTTCTTCACCCTCCCCTGGCCACTGGGGACACAGGGCTGGCCCTGCCTTTAGGTTCTGCTGGAGCTGGAACAGTCACGTTTTTTGTCCCACAGCCTCCCAAAAGGTGCAAGCCTCGTGTCCCCTGGGACCCCGGCCTCTGCTTGAGTTTGTGTGGGTGGCTCCTACTCCTGCAGATGCAGTCAGAGAGAAGTTTCTGATGGGGACTTAAGCTCATTACCATCCTGCTCAACAGCTTTCATCGGCTCCCCGTTACCCCCAGGATCATGTGGAAACTCCTCGAAGCCATACACGATTGCCTTAACACCCTAGCTTCAAACACACCCACTATCCTCCCTTTTCCCTCTCTTCAGATTGTGCCTTCACCAGGCACACCTGCCCTCCTCTCCTAGTGAAACACCGCTTTCTGCATCCTTTATCTGATAGCCTGGCTGGAATGTTCCTTCGTCCCCATGCTCTCTCACCTGCACTCTGCAGAGATAACCCCTGGGCAGGACAAGTGGAAACTGCCCCCAGGAGAAGATGAGTCCGCAGGCAGACAGGCCAGTACACAGCCACAAAGGCAGGCAAGGGCCTCAACGTGGTGGGGAAGTGATAGTGGGGGGAAGTGATGGTGGAGGGAAGGCTCAGCCAAGTGGAGTTACTTGCCCACCGGGCAGTACCTGGGCTCTGCTTCCCTCTTACCTCCCAACTGCCAGCTGTGTCCTCAGAGCCTTGGGAGCCTGCCAGGGAAACAAGCCCTCCAGCTCAGAGTGCAGGGCTCACCAAGTTCCAGCAGTTCCCCCTCAAGCCCCCGGCCTACCCCCCCAGGGGCCTCTCCCAGCAGGAACAAGAAGGCAGAGCACAAGGTAAAGCAGAGAAGGCAAAGCAGAAGAACGAGGGCCACAGAGAGGGTCCCTGGTGGTGCAGACTGGACCGATGCGCACAGAGTAGCGCTGGAGAAGTCTCCACCCTGGTGACTGCAGCTGCCACTTCGGCCGTGGAGGCCACAAGGAGGGACTGGGCTCTGCCGCAGCCTATACACGGCTCCCTTACCCCCGCCTCCTGCCTCCATCTCTTTTCTGGAGGTCCTCCTTCCCTAAGTCCAGGTGCTCCCTGTTTCTGTAGACGAGGTCTTTTTCCTGAAGGTCCCACCCCTTTCCTCGGCCTCCTCCGAGCCGCACCGTCCACCCTGCTGGACCGAGCAGCGTTGTGGGGGGGACCCCCCGACGCTCGGATCTCCCCGACACTCACCTTTTTCAGCACGGGCCCCAAGAAGGGGCTGGCGCCCAGCGTCCCCTTGGGCAGTATTTGGCCTCCCCGATCCCTCGGGTCCCAAACCCAGGCCGAGCCCACCTTTGCGCAGCTCCACGGGGCGCAGCTCGAAGGGGATGCCGTTCCTCTTGGCGAAGATGTAGACGGCGCGGCAGGGCTGGGACAGCAGGTCCAGGTAGAGCTCCAGGCCCATGGCGGGGCGGGGGCGGGGGCGGCCGCGGGGACCCCGGGGACTCCAGCGACTCCGGCCGCTGCGAGCCCGGGTCGTGGGCCACGCCCCGCTGGCCTCCGCTCCCCATTGGGTGGCTGCGGGGGGCGGCCGGAGCGCAGGGCCCAGCGGCGGGGTGACGCCCTCCCGGCTCCCGCTAGGGCGCAGTCCTTTGTCACTGGCTTATTTCACTTACCACGGTGTCTTCGAGGTCATCCACGCCGTCGCTGTCACTGTCGGATTTTCCTATCATCTCCATTTTAGGGATGTCTCGAAATTGAGGCAGGGAGTGACTATGCGCCGGGAAGTCTGGCCCCGGAGTCCGCGTTCTTAGCCGCGCTCTCCAGAGGTCGTGATGCCAGCAAGTGGCACAGCCTCCGGACTTCTGTTTAGCATTATGGGCCAACTCACTCCGCTCAGATTGCTCTCCTTGTAATGTGGCAGCCTTCCTCTTCCTGCTCCTGCCAGGACCATGCCTCAGATTCCCTGAATTTGTTTTTTTCCCTGCTCTGGGCCTCAGTTTCTCCATCTTTAGAATGACAGGGAAAGATCCAGCAATCCCCCTTCTGGGCATATGTTCGAAGAAAATGGAAACGGGATAGGAAAGAGATATTTGCACCTTCACGTTCATTGGTGCATTATTCACAATGGCCAAGACATGGAAACAACTAAGTGCCAGCAAGGGATGAACGAATAAAGAACATGTGGTGTTGGGCAGCCCGGGTGGCTCAGCGGTTGAGCGGCTGCCTTTGGCCCGGGCTTGATCCTGGAGACCTGGGATAGAGTCCCACATCGGGCTCCTTGCATGGAGCCTGCTTCTCCCTCTGCCTGTGTCTCTGCCTTTGTGTGTGTGTGTCTCTCATGAATAAATAAATAAAATCTTAAAAAAAAAAAAAAAAAAAAAAAGAACATGTGGTGTATATACCCAATGGAATACTATTCGGCCATGAGAAAGAAGGAAATCCTGTCATTTGTGACAACCTAAGTGGACCCTGTGGGCATAATGCTGAGTAAGGTAAGTCCAGCAAAAAGACATGGTGTAATCACACTATTTGTGAAATCTATTTATTTTTTTATTTATTTATGATAGTCACAGAGAGAGAGAGAGAGGCAGAGACACAGGCAGAGGGAGAAGCAGGCTCCATGCACCGGGAGCCCGATGTGGGACTCGATCCCGGGTCTCCAGGATCGCGCCCTGGGCCAAAGGCAGGCGCCAAACCACTGCGCCACTCAGGGATCCCTATTTGTGAAATCTAAAAAAAGCCAAACTCCTAGAAACAAAGTAGAATGGTGACTACCAGGGGCTGGGAGGTGGGGAAACTGGAAGGATGTGTAAGGGTACAAACTTGCAACTAGAAGATGGATAAGTTGTGAAGATCTATCACAACATAAGGATTATTAGTCAACAACATTAATTGTCAAAAAAAAAAAAAACAACATTAATTGTCAACAATATAGTCAATGACTGTAAGAGGATTTCAAAGTTTCTAAGAGACTAGATCTTGGTTATTCTCCCTACAAAAAAGAAATGATAATTCGGTGATGTAATAGAGGTGTTAGCTCTTATTATAATCTACAAATGTATCAGATCAGCCCATTGTACACTTTAAACTTCCACATTGTTATGTCAATTATATCTCAATAGTAAATAGATAGGTAGATAGTTATATAATATGATGGAGAGGCTAGAGCCTTTCAGGGCCCTCTTGCAAGTCACCACCCCTGGACTCATCTGCTGAGCCTCTCAGGCCTGTTCCTCACTACCCAGAAATCCCCCAGAGCATGCCTATGCCACCTGGTCAAATGGTGTCTATGTCATTTCCTAACACAAGTACAACTGAAAATGCATCTGCAGGAACAACATTTTCTACGCAGTAAGGAAGATTTTTGCAAAGAAAGTAAATATTGGTAATAATGATTTTTGACTGAAAAAAATTTAAGGCTCAGTCTCAATCTTAGTGTCTCAAAACCTAATTTGGTCCATATTCCAGGATTAATCTTTTTCTTAGGATCTGACTCATATAACCCAACTCACGAGAGACTGATGGATTTATTATTTTATAGAAAAAGAGATAAAGGCCATTTAGACAGAACATTCCCAACCAATGCTCAGACCATTCTCAAAGTGCAGGCTCCCAGAGAGCCTGGAGGGGCAGAGTAAGAAAGCAAAAGCCAGACCACCAGCAAGGCACCTGTCACTCCAGGACAATGACCCACAATACCAAAATGGTTACTACATGAAGTGGTGGATATGTTACTTGACTTGATTGTGGTATTCATTCCACGAAGTAAATGTGTATCAAAACCTCACACTGTACACTTAAAATAGGCGCAATCTTTATTTGTCAATTATTTCTCAATAAAGCTAGGAAAATAAACAAAGAAACCCAGGAGTGGGGTAGGATTGCACTGTCACCACCCTATCAGATCATTTGGGTTTCCCACATAGCTCCTGAAGAGGGTACTCGGTCTGGTCTGTCCCTCTGGTGACAGTGAACATCCTTTTATGTTCCTGATGCGGGAAGAGGGGCAGTTTTCAGTCTTTTACCACAAAGTATGATGTTAGCTATAAGTTTTCCATAGATGCCCTTTATCCTATTGCCTTTTTTTTTTGTTTTTAAGATTTTATTTATTTATTCATGAGAGACACAGACAGAGAGGGGCAGAGACACAGGCAGAGGCAGAAGCAGGCTCCATGCAGGGAGCCCTATGGGGGACTCTATCCCGAAACTCCAGGATCACACCCTGAGCCACCCAGGCATCCCAGTATCCTATTGCCCTTTATCCTATTCTTTGTTTGTTGAGTAATGTTATCCTGAAAGGATGTTGGATTTCATCAAATGATTTTTTTTATTACATCTATTAAGATAGTCATGGGTTTTGTTTTGTTTTTTTATTCTATTAGTATGGTATGTTATACTGGTTGATTTTCCTATGTTGAACCACCCTTGCACTCCTGGTCATTGTATGTTATCCGTTTATTTTTTTTAAAGATTTTATTTATTCATGAGAGACACACAGAGAGAAGCAGAGACACAGGCAGAGGGAGAAGTAGGCTCCCTGCGGGGAGCCCAATGTGGGACTTGATCCTGGGGCCCCGGAATCACGCCCTGAGCCGAAGGCAGACACTCAACTGCTGAGCCACCGAGGCATCCCCACTCTAGTCTTTATTATTCCTTTCTACTGCTGGTTTCAGGTTTAGTTTGTTCTTCTTTTTCTAGTTCCTTAAGGTATAATGTTAGGTTATTGATTTGAGATCGTTTTTCATGTACGTTAACAGTTATAAATTTCCCTTAGCACTGCTTCTGCTCTATCTCGTAAATTTTGTTATGTTGTGTTTTTGTTTTCATATGTTAGAGGTATTCTCTAACTTCTCTATGGCTGTTTAACAATGTATTGTTTAATTTCCAGGTATTTGTGAACTTTCTCGTTTTTCTTCAGTTATTTTCTAATTTCACTCCATTGTGTTCCAAGAACATACATGATATGACTTCGATCTGTTTAAATTCAATGAAATTTATTTTGTGACCTGACTGTGGAGGCCGAGAAAATTAAGGCCATTCCACCTCAAGTTTAGCATTAGCACAAGTACAGCCATCTTAGGCCCCTGTGAATAAGAGCTGAACTTTACAGGAAAAACTGCAGAATGTCCTTGACAAGGAATCCCATATCACAAAGACAACAGAGCTCAGAATGCCCTCGGCAGGAAATCCCATATCAGATCTTAAGAAACTCCCCCACCCCTGTCCCCCATATTGGAATGGAAAAAATTCCTCCACCCCTTCTGAAAATCCCCTAGACCAGCCCATAAAAAACCCAGCTGTAACCCACTTCAGGGTCCATGCCCCTGCTCCGCCGTGTTGGGTATAATTGGACCCAAGCTCGAACTTGTAAATAAACCCTCGTGTGTTTGCATTGGTGTCGGCTCCTGGGTGGTTTCTTGGATTCGCAATCTTGGGCACAACACTGACATATGATCTATCCAGGAGAATATTACATGTGCACTTGAGAAGCATGTATATTCTGAGGCGCTTGGCTGGGGTAATCCAAAAAGCATGCAACTCTTGATCTTGGGGTTGTGAGTTTGAGCTCCAGGTTGGGTGTGGAGATTACTAAAATAATAATAATAATAAATTTTAAAGAAAAAAAAAAGGGCTACCTGGGTGGCTCAGCAATTGAGTGCCTTTGGCTCAGGTTGTGATCTGGGGGTTCTGGGATGGAGTCCCACATCAGGCTCTCTGTAGGGGGCCTGCTTCTCCCTCTGCCTGTCTGCCTGTCTCATGAATAAATAAATAAATAAATAAATAAATAAATAAATAAATAAAATAAAATAAAAAAAGTGTGTATTCTGTGGTCATTGGGTGGAGGGTTCTGTGAATCTATCTGGTGAGTCCATTGGTTTAGAGCATCATTCGAGTCTATTTCCTCTATGACCTCTGCCTTGTTACATCCATTATTGAAAGTGGAGTATATGGAATAGTATTCAGCCATTTAAAAAAAATGAAACCTTGCCCTTTGCAATGATGTGGATGGAACGAGAGAATATGCTAAGGGAAATCAGTCAATCAGAGAAAGAATTATCATGTGATCTCACTCATGTGGAGTTTAAGAAGCAAAACAGAGGATCATAGGGGAAGAGAGGCAAAAATAAAACAAGATGAAATCAGAGAGGGAGACAAACCTTAAGAGACTCTAAATCATAGGAAACAAAGCGAGGATTGCTGGAGGGGAGGGGGTGGGGGCTGGGGTAACTGGGTGATGGGCATTAAGGAGGGCACGTGATGTGATGAGCACTGGGAGTTATATTAACACTGACGAATCATTGGTCTCTACCCCTGAAACAATAATACATTATATGTTAATTAATTGAATTTAAATAAAATTTAAAATTTTTTAAAAATAAATTGTTCTAGTAGTCACAAAAATAAAGCTACAAGAACAACTGTGAATCTGCTGTTTTAAACTTGTGAACATGGGGTGCCTGGGTGGCTTTGCTATCTCAAGACCCTGAACATAACTTAAATATACCAACCTAATGGGTATGGTGTGGAGTGATATTTATAATTGATTATAACTTTAATTTTCATTTTTCTACATTTAATAAGCTTCAGGGTTGTTGATTTTTTTTTTAAGATTTTATTTATTTGACAGAGAGAGAGGGAGAGAGAGCCATAGAGCACAAGCAGAGCGAACAACAGAGGGAGAGGGAGAAGCAGACTGCATTGAGCAAGGAGCCTGATGTGAGGCTCGATCCCAGGACCCTGGGATCATGGCCTGAGCTGAAGGCAGACACTTAACCAGCTGAGCCACCCAGGCGCCCCAGTTTTAGGTTCTTTTAATGTGTTTTTGCTACTTGGTTCTCACCATCTGTGAACTGCCTATTCATATCTTTAGTCCATTTTTCTATGGAGTCGTGCTTTTTGTTCTTAGTGACTGCATAACCTAACGGAAGGAGAGTTCATCCACCCAACGAGCACCAAAGCCAGCAAGGGCCCCACTGAGTGTTTGCAAGAAAGGAATAAAAAAGCTGTTTATGGGACGCCTGGGTGGCTCAGCAGTTGAGTGTCTGCCTTCAGCCCATGGCATGATTCTGGAGCCCAGGTACTGAGTCCCATATCAGGTCCCCTGAAAGGAGCCTGCTTCTCTCTCTGCCTATGTCTCTGTCTCTGTCTCTGTCTCTGTCTCTCTCTTTGTGTCTCTAATGAATAAATAAAATCTTGAAAAAGAGAAAGCTGTTTATCGGATTATTGCTAACCAGGAGAACAGAGAGCTAAGGCTCTAAAGACCCCAATTCCCTGAGGGTTTACAAACAGAGGATTCTCATTTCTTTCCTTTTCCATTTTTTAAAAAAATTTTTTTAAATGGGCACCATGCCCAGGGTGGGGCCCCAAACTCACCCCCCCTGAGATCAAGAGTTGCCTGCTCTACTGACTGAGCCAGCCAGGTGCAGCCGAGTGAGGACTTTAAAAGGGTATAAATTGGGACGCCTGGGTGGCTCAGTGGTTGAGGTCTGCCTTTGGCTCAGGTCCTGGAATCCAGTCCCGCATCGGGCTCCCCACAGGGAGCCTGCTTTTCCCTCTGCCTGTGTCTCTGCCTCTCTCTCTCTCTCTCTCTCTCTCTCTGTGTGTCTCTCATTAATAAATAAAATCTTTTTTAAAAAAATATTTTATTTGAGAGAGTGAATGAGAGAAAGAGAGAGAGAGCACGAGCAGGCAGAGAGGCAGAGGAAGAGGAAGAAGCAGACTCTCTACTAAGCTGAAAGCACGATGCTATGCTGGGCTCTACCCCAGGACCCAGGAATCATGACCTGAGCAGAAGGCAGATGCTTAATTGACTGAGCCACCTAGGAACTCCTGGTCGATTTTTTAAGAAGATTGTATTATTTATTTATTTGAAAGACAGAGCATGAGAGGGAGGAGGAGCAGAGGCAGAGGAACAGGCCGACTGCTGAGCCCAGATCCTGATGTGCTCAATCCTATGACACTGAGATCACCACCTGAGCTAAAACCGGGACTTGGACACCCGAACAACTGAGCTCACAGGCACCCTAACCCAGTTGATTTTTTTTTTAAAGATCTTTTATTTATTTGGGAGTGTGCAAACAAGTGTAGAGGGAGGAGGGGCAGAGGGGGAGGGAGAGGGAGAGAACCTCCAGCACTGCACTGACTGCAGAGCCCAATGTAGGGCTCAATCTCATGACCCTGAGATCATGACATGAGTTGGATGCTAACCAACTGATCCACCCAGGCACCCCCAATTAATCTTTTTTTTTTAATCTTTTTTTTTTTTTAAAGTAAGCTCTGTGCCCAATGTGGGGCTCAAACTTCCAACCCAGAGATCAAGAGTTGCATGCTCCACTGAACTGACTTAGCCAGCAAGGCTCCCTTTATCATATTTTTAAAGATATTGATTGATTTATTGATTCATTCATTCATTCATGAAAGACACAGAGAGACAGAGAGGCAGAGGGAGAAGCAGGCTCCATGCAGGGAGCCGGACGTGGGACTCGATCCTGGGTCTCCAGGATCACACCCTGGGCTGAAGGCAGGCACCAAACCACTGAGCCACCCAGGGATTCCCCGCCCTTAATCATATTTAACCTTTAGTTTTTAAACTTTTTTTTGGAACCTGGGAGGACCCATGACCACCACACTCGCCCACACCAAACCCTATGCTCATACCAACTGTCCCAGACTCAGCAGCCATGGTGGTGATTGCAGTATTTTATTAGGCAAAGAAATGTAGTTGTTTTCAACATCTCCTCTAAGAAAGGAAGCTCAAAAGGGGTGAGCCAGCCAAGCCTTGCAGAAGTTCTGCTTCTATCTGAACTTCTGCAGCAACTCGCAGATCTTCTCCTTGACCATCGGATCCAGTGTTGAACAGTCCCACTCTGCCAACTTCATCAGCCGGTCATGGGCCTCCCAGAAGAGGCCAGAGCCAATGGCCAGCTCCACCCTCATGCGCCACTCAGCTAACCTGGAGCTATTGAGGAAGACGTTATAGTTGCCTCCCATGGGCTACAGATAGATGAAGAAGAAGGAGTAGTCAGGCAGAAGGAGGGAGAGGGGGACCAGCCCTACCTATAGGTCCCCTCCTATAGCCTCAGGGGCTCTCCTAATCTGCCTCTACCAAGAGTGAGTCTGTGACCCACCCTACTCCCTGGCCTGGACAAGGGGTCAGACATTATGTGATAGATGTGGGGTGGGGACTGGAAGATCAGAATCTCCAGGATTCTTGGCCACTGGTCTTGCTCCAAGGCTCCTAAATCCCTCTCTGAGGTGACACCTGGCCCAGATGGCTCCCACTTCAGCATGAAACCTTCCATGGGTCCTGCCTTCTACTGGGAAATCCCTTATTCTCAGATGAAGGTGCAACGAATTCAGTTCTTTTTCCTCCACATTGAACCTTCCTCTGTAATCGGCTCAGGCCCTAGAGTGGGTGACCCAGCAGGTAGTCTAAGAAACATGCACCCAAAAAGCTTGGGGCACCCTGAAATGGGGTGGATGTGGGTGAAATGTGGGTTAGGGGTGAAATATAGGGGACTACACCACTTGGGCCAGAAACACTGGTTTTTCCTGGCGATGGTCTGCATTAAAATGGACACTTTGCATACTGGCCACAGATTACGTTGGCCTCTCAAGACATTGGCCAGAGTCTGAACTGGCCATCTCGCACACCAGCCAGGTCAGAAATGGCCACCCTCCCCTGTGTGTAGAAACCACATAAATGCCCACACCTGGGTGTGCCCCCAAACACACAGTGGATGCCCCTCAGACTCAGAGCTGTGTCTGGAGCTCTAGAAAAGAAGCACTCAGCTGGAAGGACACTTTGATGGCCTCTGTACACTTCCTGGAGACTCCAGACACTGGAGACTTCGCCAGCCTATAATCAAAGCATGGCCCCAATGGTCGCAGAGGAATCTCACTTGTGCCCAGGCTCTGTCCATCACCCCATCCCACTCCACACCTGCATCATCTCCACCAGGGCCACCAGGTCAGCCAGTGAGATGTGATCCCCGGTGATGAACATCTTGTCCTGCAGAAACTTCTCCTCAAAGAGCTGCATGTTTGTCCTCACCTCTGTCAACATCTGCTCTGTCTTCTCGGCTGGAACCTCCTCACCTGTGATCCTTGGGATCAGCATCTGGCCAGGGTGGGGGACGGGAGGGAAGAGGAGGCTGCACTCTAATAATCCCATCTGAACCTCCGCTCTTGGGATCCCTGGTGGCGCAGCGGTTTGGCGCCTGCCTTTGGCCCAGGGCGCGGTCTTGGAGACCCGGGATCGAATCCCACGTCGGGCTCCCGGTGCATGGAGCCTGCTTCTCCCTCTGCCTCTCTCTCTCTCTCTCTCTCACTCTCTCTCTCTCTGTGACTATCATAAATAAATAAAAATTAAAAAAAAAAAATGAACCTCCACTCTTCAGCACCCTTGTCTGCTGAAGAGGTGTTGGACAGAACCAAGGATGGAAAGTAGGTTCATCTCTTTTAGTGATTCTGGTTGGTAGAAGTAACCTGGGGCCACAATTCAGTGGGATTTTGAGATTCCTGCGGGGGCAGCCATGGTGGCCCAGGGGTTTGGCACCACCTTCGGCCCGGGGCCTGATCCTAGAGACCCGGGATGAGTCCCAAGTGGGGCTCCCTGCACGGAGCCTGCTCCTCCCCCTGCCTGTGTCTCTGCCTCTCTCTCTCTCTCTCTCTCTCTCTCTCTCTCTCTCTGTGTGTGTGTGTGTGTGTGTGTCATGAATAAATAAATAAAATATTTAAAAAAGAGAGAGAGAGAGAGAGATCACTGCGGGAAGGAATCCTGTAATTGGTTAGTGAGGTCTGTCTCAGGCATGAGATAAGCAGTAAGGGCACATACACCAGCTATGGGTCATCTTCAAATTTGGTGGTCTCTGTGGACCCTTCAACTCTGATGTTTTCTAAGTCAGTGAAATTTCTTGAATCCTATTCTGGCTTGAATAATACCAACCTCTCCTGGGTGCCCTTCCCCTTGTTTTTACAAGGCTTTTTCATACCCAGTGGTTCATTCTACACTCCCATCAGCTCTAGAAATCTAGGCAGGCAGGAGACGGAGCCAAGGAAATGAGGCTCAGGAAAGGAGGGAGATCTCCTTGAACTCCCCAGTGGTCAGCCCTAGCCTGGACCCCACTCACCTTGATCCAGAGGATCCTGCTCATGGGCAGCTGAATGGCAGTGTGCTGCCAAGCCATGAACTCATCCACACGGGCGCGAGTGTGCAGGTCTGGTGGGTACCAGTGTGAGGGTGTGCTGTACTTGCGGCACAGGTAGAAAAGGATGGCCACGCTGCAGAGAGAGAAAGTCGGGGGCATTGCTCTTGCCTTGCCCAAAACTGTTACCCCACCACCCCAGTGTGGCCTGGGCCCAAGGCAGGACCTCCAGCCAGAGATGGGCTCTGGGCACAGACTTTTTACTAGGGAAAAGATGAGCCCAAAGGATGCCAAGAAAAGCAGTCAGTCCACAGTCAGTAAGAGAAGAGAGGGAGACCGACAGGGTGAATGGGAGTTGCTAGATGGCATCAGAAAGGGCAGTCTAGGTAGTGGGAAACATGTACAGGAATTCATGTAAGAGGTAGCATGGCAGAGAAAAGACAGTTGGGGGCAGCCCAGATGGCCCAGTGGTTTGGGGCCTGCCTTCAGCCCAGGGTGTGATCCTGGAGACCCAGGATCGAGTCCCACATCGGGCTCCCTGCATGGAGCCTGCTTCTCCCTCTGCCTGTGTCTCTGCCTCTCTCTCTGTGTGTCTCTCATAAATAGATAAATTTAAAAAAAAAAAAATCTTAAAAAAAAAAAAAGAGTTGGTGGATGTGACCAGAAGAAGGATGGGGAAAATGGTCAGAGACAGCTAGAGATATGGTGGAGGCCACACAGGGAGGCCAGGTTATGGTGATGCGGGAGGCTATGGACTTAACCCTCAAGGTTCTGGCTATATAAGCAGGGGGATGAAAAAATCCACCTTGAATTTTAGAAATATCCCTTTGTCCTATAACTCTGTAGCAAGAAAACAAATAATCCAATCAAAAAAGGACTGGAGACATTTTTTAAAGATGTCCAGATGGCCAGCAGACACATGAAAGGGTGCTCAACAACACTCATCAGCAGGAAAATGCAAATCAAAACCACAATGAGGGAACACCTGGGTGGCTCAGCAGTTAAGCGTCTGACTTCTGCTCAGGTTGTGATCCTGGGGTCCCAAGACAGTCCCACGTCGGGCTCCCTGCATGGAGCCTGCTTCTCCCTCTGCCTGTGTCTCTGCCTCTCTCTGTGTGTTTCTCATGAATAAATAAAATAAAATCTTAGGAAAAAAACAAAACCACAATGAGATATCACCTGTGAGAATGGCTGTCATCAAAAGGACAAGAAATAACAAATGTTGGCAAGGATACGGAGAAAAGGGAACCCTTGTGCACTGCTGATGGGAATGCAAACTGGTGGAGCCACGGTGGAAAATAACATGGAGGTTTCTACATAGAACCACTATATGATTCAGCAATTCCGTTTCTGGATATTTATCTGAAGGAAACAAAAGCACTGTAACAAAAAGATATCTGCACCCTCATGTTCACTGCCACATTATTTAGAATAGCCAAGGTATGGAAACACTTAAGTGTCTATCAGTGGATGAAAGAATAAAGAAAATGTGGTGTAAATATACAATGGAATATTATTCAACCATAAAGAAGAAGGAAATCCTGCCATTTGTAACAACATGGATGGACCTTGAGGGCATTATGCTAAGTGAAATAGGTCACACAGAGAAAGAAATATACAGTGTGATCTCATGTATATGGGAATAAAAAAAAAAAAAACAAAGTCATAGATACAGAGAATACATTGGTGGTTGCAGGAGGCTGGGGGTGGAGGTGAAATGGGTGAAGGGAGTCAAAAGGTACAGATTGCAGCTATAAAATAAGTCACGGGGAAGTAATTGTGACCAAAGTCAATAATACTGTATTGTATATTTGAAAGTTGCTGAGAGAGTTGATCCTAAAGGTTCTTATCATAAGGGGGAAAAAAATCTACAACTATATGTGGTGATGGACGGCAACTAGAACTTACTGTGGTGATCATTTCACAATATATACATCAAGTGAGTCACTATGTTTTATACTTGAAACATAAATATTAATATAAAGCTGTATAGCAATTACATATTAATTTTTAAAAAATGGGATGCCTGGGTGGCTCAGTGGTTGAGCGTCTGCTTTTGACTCAGGGCATGATCCTGGATTCCTGGGATCGAGTCCTGCATCGGGCTCATTGCATAAAGCCTGCTTCTCCTCCCTCTGACTGTGCCTCTGCCTCTCTTCCTGTGTCTCTCATGAATAAATAAATAAAATCTGAAAGAAAGAAAGAAAGAAAGAAAGAAAGAAAGAAAGAAAGAAAGAAAGAAAGAAAGAAAGAAGAAAGAAGAGAGAAAGAAGAAAGAAAGAAGAAAGAAAGAAAGAAAGAAAGACCACTCTGGTAGTGGGTGGAGGGGTTCTGAGGAGAGCAGAGGCCACGGGGGTATGGGGAGGGTACAGACTGGAGGCACCATTTGAAGGAGATGGTCTTGCTCTTTGCTGGTGGGGGGCAGGAAAGGAGGAAATCAGGGTAGACACAGGTGTTTGAGGAATCTAGGATGTCTGGGGCCCTAGAGAGCCCTAAGCCAAAGTCTGATATGACATCAAAGTCCAAGATGCAGGTGCCTGCCCACCTACCCTGCACACATACACACACACACACCGCAGCCCCCAACCCTGCCTGCGCAGAGTCAGCAAGTGAGAAGGGAGCAAAGATGGATGGGGAGAAAGGAAGGGAGGTTGGGAGGGAGGAGGGAGGCCCCAAAGGTCCACCTCTCTAAGAAGGGGGGAGTTGTCAAGGAGGAAAATCCTAAATCTTAAACCATCTCAGTTCAACCCACAATAACCCTGTAAGATGGGTCCCTGTATGCTTACAATTGAGGAAACTGAGGCTGAGAAATATAACTCACTTACCAAAAACACACAGCCCATGAGTGACAGGATTGGGGTTTGACCCCAGCAGCCTGAGCCCGAGTCTGAGCCCAAGCCGGGGCACTGCTCTTGACCACCCGGTGTTGTGCACGACCTTGACCAGGACCAGGGGGTGGAGGGGATGGATGGAGTCAGGATGGAGTCAGGTCGGGAGGAGTGTGAATGGGCAGCAGAGGCAGGCAGAGGCTTGCCTCACTGGCCCAATGCCCCTCCCCAGTTTGCAACCTCTGGGAGCACTGTCCTTGGTGGCCAACCCCTGGGTCATGACTGCTCTGGGCAGACCTGTTGGTGGCTCCCAGTCCTGACTGGTTCCCCCAGGTTGTCTGTAGCTTGTGCCACTCTGAGCCCACAGCCCACTGCCACACTCTGTGTCTCTTTGTCCTGTGATTTGAGGTCCCCACTGCTCATTCTCTGGCATTAGCTTTCCCGGCTCCCACACCGGGAACACCAGGGCCAAGTAGGGCCCATCCACACCTCTGTATTTGCAAATGCCTCCTGCCACCCCTAATGCCACGGTAGCAGATCAGAGCTTGCTGTGCCTGCAGGAGCCCCATCTCCTGGGGACAGGTACCCTGGCTAGCATCACAGTTCCTGGCCTTCTGTCTGCCTAGCACCTCCTCCCCAACTTTTCTCATGAGGACCTGCTCTGTCATCTTTAATCCAGTGATTCTGGTGAGGGCGACTGGCAGTCAGAGGCCCCAGTGTGCCCGCCAGTGAGTGGCCCACAGGCAGGAAGGGGACTCAGACTAGGCCCATGCATGCCCTTCTTTGGGAACTTCAGATACCCTGAGAAGGAGAGGCTGATCCTTTTCCAGACAGACAGGGAGATGGCCAAAGGAGAGATTCAGTACCAGATTCCTCTGGTTGAGGGGAGTGGGCGGCGAGGGTCACTGGAGAAGACCTATGAGGGAGGAGCGGATTTGCCAGGCATGGAGAGCATATAGTTCCGAGATCCAGGCTGGGGAGCTAGGCCCACCAGGGTGAGAACACAGAGCCAAGAGAAGGCAGAGAGGAGGAGCCCTGGCACTGAGGTTGGGGCCTTGCTTGCTCTGGAGAGAACAGTGCGAGGGTGCGGCGGGACAGTCATTTGCTAAAGAGATAAGGGTGTGTGATTTGTGAATCCATGTGGCCAGTTCAGTAGGAACGCTGCCAGCTTGGACGGAGACGGACAGAAATGAAGTGAAATGAAGGGGAGTAAAATGAAGGAAGGCTGCTGGGCTTCTGTGACAATGGCCGACAGAGTTATCCAACTGCAAACTTGGGTTAGCCTTCAAGAAAAGGGAAGTGGGGGGGGTGCCTGGGTGGCTCAGCGATTGAGCATCTGCCTTTGGCTCAGGTCAGGATCCCAGGGTCCTGGGACAGAATCCTGTATCCGGCTCCCTGCAGGGAGCCTGCTTCTCCCTCTGCTTATGTCTCTGCCTCTCTCTCTGTGATTCTCATGAATAAATAAATTGTCTTAAAAAAAAAAAAAAAGAAAGAAAGAAAAGAAGAAAAGAAAGAGAAGGGAAGAGTGACCCAGAAGGAGGTTCAGAGGCCAGTAGGGCTGCCCTGCCACCAGCGGGCCTGGAGTGGGGCAGTGCAGGTGGGAGTTGAGCTTCAGCCTCCCTGGTTCCAGAGTGTGGAGCCACCACCCTATGGGCCCAGGGGACAGAGCATGGAGCCAAAAGGATGATTCTCAAGGCTTAAAATCTAAAGTGATTTACCCTGCTGGGTTCCAGACTTGCTTGGAATGTATGAGATTCTCCCCCCTTCCTATTTCTCTGTTTGGGAATGGGAATATCCACCCTGTGCATGTTCCTCCATTGCATTTTTTTTTAAGATTTTATTTATTTATTTGACAGAAAGAGAGAGCACAAGCAGGAGGAGTGACAGAGGGAGAAGCAGGCTTCCCATAAAGCAGGGAACCGAACATGGGGCTTGATCCCAGGACTGTGGGATCAGGACTTGAGCAGAAGGCAGACACCCAACTGACTGAGCCACCGAGGTGCCCCTCCTTATATTTTTTTGTATTTTTTTATTATCATTTTTAAGTAATTTCTACAATACCCAACATGGGGCTTGAACTCAAGACCCTGAGATCAAGAGTCACATGCTTCACCACCTGAGTCAACCCGGCACCCCTCCCCATAGTATTTTGGAAGCAGGACAACTCGTCCTCTGGTTTCAGAGGTTCACAGAGAGAGCGGAACTTTGCCCCAGGATGAATCATACCCTGGGAACGCCTGGGAGCTCAGCGGTTGAGGATCTGCCTTTGGCTCAGGACGTGGTCCTGGGGTCCTGGGATCAAGTCTCACATTGGGCTCCCTGAATAGAGCCTGCTTCTCCCTCTGCCTGTGTCTCTGCCTCTCTCTCTCTGTGTGTCTCTCATGAATAAATAAACAAAATTATTAAAAAAAAAAATCATGGGGATCTCTGGGTGGCTCAGAGGTTTAGCTCCTGCCTTTGGCCCAGAGCGCGATCCTGGAGTCCCAGGATCGGGTCCCACGTTGGGCTCCCTGCATGGGGCCTACTTCTCCCTCTACCTGTGTCTCTGCCTCTCTCTCTGTGCATCTGTCATGAATAAATAAATAAAATCTTTTAAAAATTATTTTAAAAAAATCATACCCTGAATCTCACCTATACATGATTTGGATAATGTAGACATTGGCATTTTGGGCTACAGGCTGATGCCAGAGTGATTAAGACTTTTGGAGGTGTTGGGATGAGTTGAATATATTTTGCATGTGGGAAGGACATGAATTTGGGGGACCCAGGGGACAGACCGTTATGGGTTGAATGGTGTCCCACAAAGATGTGTTGAAATCCTAATGCCCAGGACCTCAGAATGTAGCCTGATTTGGAAACTGGGTCTTCACAGAGGTAATCAAGTTAAAATGAGGTCTTAGAGGGGTGCCTTGCTGACTTAGTCAGAAGAGCATGACTCTTGATCTCGGAATTGTGAGTTCAAGCCCCACCATTGGGTGTAGAGATTACTTTAATAAATAAAAGTAAAAATAAAATGTGGTCTTACAGTGGACCCTAATCCAATATGACTCATGTTCTTATGGAAAGGGGAATTGGACACAGGGACACAGAGGGAAGGCAAGATGGCCATCTCCCAGGCAAGGAAAGCCTGAGGCTACCAGAACCTAAGACAGAGGCCTGGAACAAAGCTTTCCTAGCTTCAGAGGGAGCACAGCCCTACTGACACCTCGATTATGACTTCTGGCCTCCAGAACTGTAAGACAATACATTTCTGGGGGATCCCTGGGTGGCTCAGCGGTTTAGCGCCTGCCTTCAGCCCAGGGTGTGGTCCTGGGGTCCTGGGATCGAGTCCCACATCAGACTCCCTGCGTGGAGCCTGCTTCTCCCTCTGCCTGTGTCCCTGCCTCTCTCTCTCTCTCTCTCTCTCTGTGTGTCTCTCATGAATAAATAAAATCTTTAAAAAAAAAAAAAAGACAATACATTTCTGTTGTTCTAAGTCATTTAGTTGGTGATAATTTGTGACCACAGCCCTAGGAAAATAATCCAGGCCCTGGGCCAGCTGAGGTCCTGTGGGCCACTTAGAAGACATACTTCAGAGGCGATTATGACATTGCCTCTGAAACAGTCTGAAAAACAGTCAACCTCAAATCTTACCAAACTTCTACTTCCAATGACCAATTTACAGGAAACGAAAGGACAGAAAAACCATGTAAACATGACACAATAAGAATACAATTGGCAAAAACTCAGATTGTGGGAAATTCCACAAGAGGAAGGACTCGGATTCTTCAACCACAGCAAAAATGCAAAGGCAAGGGGTGCCTGGCAGGTTCAGTTGGCTGAGCATGTCCCTCTTGGTCTCAGGGTCCTGTAGGTGTGGAGACTATAAAAAAAATGCCAAGGCAAGAGAGGTGGGTCATGGAAGGGGCTACAGATGGAAAGAGACCCAAGAGACAGATCACCAGTTGCAATACTTGGCAGTTATTTGGAGTGGGATTGAAATGCACGAGCTACAAGCTATATATGAGATAGAGACTTTTTTTTTTGATAGAGACATTTTTATATAAATAATTTTCTTTTCTTTTTTTAAAAATATTTTATTTATGTTTTTGACACAAAGAGAACACAAGCAGAGGAGCAGGAGAGGGAGAAGCAGTCTCCCTGCTGAGCAGGGAGCCCAATTCAGGGCTCAATCCCAGGACCCTGAGATCATGACCTGAGCTGAAGGCAAACACTTAACTGACTGAGTCACCCCGGGCCCCTAATCAAAAACTTTTGAATACGAATAAGATAATGGTTGAAATCCAGGCATTATTGTTAATTTTACAAGGTGTCATCATGGTATTGTGGTGATACTTTTTTTTTTTTAAGATTTTATTTATTTATTCATGAGAGACACAGAGAGAGAGAGAGAGAGAGAGAGAGAGAGAGGCAGAGGCCAGAGACACAGGCAGAGGGAGAAGCAGGCTCCATGCAGGGAGCCCGACGTGGGATTCGATCCCAAGACCCCTGCGTCACGACCTGAGCCAAAGGCAGATGCACAACCACTGAGCCACCCAGGCATCACAATGATGCTTAAAAATATTTGTTTGTATGTTTGTTTGTTTGCTTGTTTGAGAGAGAGTGTGTGCGAGCAGGCAGGGAGGGGCAGAGGGAGAGGGACAGAGAGAATCCCAAGCAGACTCCATACTAGTGCAGAGCCTGAGGTGGGGCTCAATCTTACAACCTTGAGATTATGTTCTGAGCTAAAATCAAGAGGCAGACACTTAACCTACTGAGCCACCCAGGTGCCCTTGATGTTTGTTTGTTTGTTTTCAAAGAGCCCTTATCTCCTAAAAGTATTTTCCTAAACATTTATGGATGCAATGATGGGTGGTTGGCAGACAGGGGAATAGAGCGGGTTACAGGTGATGCAAAATGGGCTCCCCAAGTGGACCAATGTTGGAATTGGGTGATGGGTACCATGTGGAGTTTGTTATACTCCTCAATACTTAGTTTATTCTACTTTGGTATATATATATATTTTTTCATAGTAAATAAAAAATAAGCACTAGCATGAATCTCCTAGGAGGAGCAGAGATAGATAGTGGGAGTGGGGACCTCTGGAGAAGACTTACCTTTCAGATAAGATAAATCTTCCATCTTTGAGGCTGGGTAGCTTCTTCAGGGGGTTGATCTCTATGTATTCCTTGCTGTGGTGGTGACCTGAGAGGAACAGGAAAGGTCTGAGGGTGCTGGGACTCCAGGGAAGAGAGAACCAGGTCTCCCAGAGGCAGAAATGCCTTCCTCCCTATTTTCTCTAGGAGGGAAAACAGTCCCAGAGGAATACCATGGCTAACTTCAGGTCCAAGGGCCAGTCAGTGACAAAACAGGGATTAGGATCAAGACTCCTGACCCCATCCCAGGCTTGGTGACCAGGACACCCCGTTGGCTCACAGAAGTCAGAGCCCTCGAGCTCCCAGCTCTGGGCCTGAAGCCACAGCCCATGAATCAGCAGAACCCCTGGAGGCCCGGGTCCCACCCCCAACTCCTATAGATCCCTCTAAAAGGGACAAGGCAGCCAGGAGCCCCAGCCGCAGCACACAGCTGGAATCCAAAATAGAACCTCTCAAGGGCAATCAGTCTATGGGGAGTTTTGTTTTATTGTTGTGTTTTGGGTTTTTATCTCCTCAAGGTCATTACTTTACTTTTTTAACATTTTAAAATTTAAATTCAATTAATTAATGTATTATGTATTATTAGTTTCAGAGGTAGAGGTCAGTGATTCATCAGTATTATATAACACCCAGTGCTCATCACATCACGGGCCTTCCTTAATGCCCATCACCCAGTTATCCCATCCCCCACCGCCTGCCTCCCTTCCAGTGACCCTCAGTTTTGTTTCCTATGATTTAGAGTCTCTTACAGTTTGTCTCCTTCTCTGATTTCTTTTTTTTTTTTTTTTAAGATTTTATTTATTTATTCATGAGAGACACACACAGAGAGAGAGGCAGAGACACAGACAGGGGGAGAAGCAGGCTCCATGCAGGCAGCCCGATGCGGGACTGGATCCCGGGACTCCAGGATCCCGACCTGAGCCAAAGGCAGATGCACAACCCCTGAGCCACGCAGGCATCCCTCCCTCTCTGATTTCATCTTGTGTTTTTTTTTTTTTTTTCCTCTTTTCCTCTATGATCCTCTGTTTTGTTTTTGTTTTTGTTTTTTTCTGTTTTGTTTCTTAAATTCCACATATGAGTGAGATCATATGATAATTCTTTCTCTGATTGACTTATTTCGCTCAGCCTAATACCCTCTACTCCATCCATGTCATTGCAAATGGGAAGACTTCATTTTTTTGATAGCTGAGTGATATTCCATTGTATATATATATATAGCACATCTTCTTTATCCTTCACCTGTTGACAGACATCTGCGCCCTTTCCATAGTTTGGCTATTGTGGACATTGCTGCTATTTACATTGGGGTGCAGGTGGCCCTTCAGATCACTACATTTGTATCTTTGAGGTAAATACCTACTAGTAGAATTGCTGGGTCATAGAGTAGCTCAATTTTCAACTTTTTAAGGAAACTTGTTTTGTTTTAAGTAAGCTCTGCTCAATGTGGACTTGAACTCAGTTTTTCTTATTTTTCTTTTTTAAAGTAACCTCTCTGCTCAACATTAGCCTGAACTCACAACCCTGAGATCAAAAGTCCATACACTCTAGCAACTGAGCCAGCCAAGTGTCCCAATCTATTGGGAGTTTTAACCCTTCTGCAGCCAGCTGCCTCCAGTTGGAAACATTTCTGGGGCTGGGTTCCCACCTCATTTCAGAGCGCCTGGTCTCCTCCACTATGTTCTAGAGACTTCTGCTTCTGCAACCTGAGCCTTTACGAATCCCCTCCATGCTTGGGATAGCATTGGAGGCCAGCACCCTGCACCTCACTCAGGGTCTGTGTCACCCTGAGCAGGTATGGACGGAAGCAATGGCCTTTTTTTTTTTTTTTTTTTCGAAGCAATGGTCTTGACTCAGGTTTGGATAACCACACACTTCTGCAACCTTTGTCAACTGATCAGAGGTGCTCCAGCTAACAAGGTGTTACCCTCTCACGAGAAAAAGCCGAAGGCACTGGATGGGAGACGGGAGGACACTCGGCAGCTCTGCCTTCCACTTTACCTTATGAGAGTCTGTTCCTTCCCTTGGGAAACATTTCTTCCCCTGTGGACTTAAGGAGGTGGAGTCTCCTCTGCATCTCAGCTTAGAGACACCCTGACCTTGTGCCCTGCCCCGCTCCAGGGCCAGACCTATGCAGGGCAGCAGGAGGTGCCTACCTTTCAGCAGATCCACAAACTGGAAGTCAAAGGGGATGCTGTTCTTCTTGGCAAAGATATAGACAGCACGGCAGGATGCTGACAGGAGGTCCAGATAGAGCTCCAGGCCCATGTTGAGACACACGTTGGGCACCCCCACCAGCCACAGCTGCCACACTCTGAACCTGGGCCTAGATGCAGCCTGAACCCCTGGCTCTGGCCCTGGCCCTGTGCCTATCAACTTTCTCCAACCCAAGCCCAGAACCCCACATTCTAGAACTTCTTGTTTCACTTGATATTGTCATGGGGCCAGGAAGCCGGGAATTCTCACAGCAGCAGGGGTTCTGGGAAGACTCAGGAGTAGACTAGAGGGGCAGCCCGGGTGGCCCAGCGGTTTAGCGCCACCTTCAGCCCAGGGCCTGATCCTGGAGACCCTGGTTCAAGTCCAACTCGTGCTCTCTGCATGGAGCCTGCTTCTTCCTCTGCCTGTGTCTTTTCCTCTCTGTGTCTCTTGTGAATAAATAAATAAAATTAAAAAAAAAAAAAAGGAGTAGACTAGAGAGAGGTCCCTGGCTTAGGGACAGGAGGCATGGGCCACCTGCAGCCCTGCCCTACCCCTCCCTCTTGGTGCATGTGCATGCCGGCGGCCTGTGTAAGAAGGACTTACACATGGGAATTCTCAGGGCCAGAACTTCATTGCAGAATGCAACCCAAGGGGCTCTGCAGGGTCCAGAATGAGGATGGGGCAATGAGAACCAACCACGGAGGGTTTCAGAAGTAGGGATTGGGGGTAGGTATAGGTCAGTCTAGCCTAGACTATAGCAAAGAAAGCATTGAACAGGAGCCTGGGGAGTAGCCAGGGCACTGGGGACAATGCCACCAGGGTGCCAGGGGTTGGCCTGCCAGGCTATGCAGAGAAGCCCAGAAACTTCTGGCCTGGCTTGGCACTGGCAGTGGCCAGTGGAACTCAGCACCTGGCAACTCTGGAGGGTAACTGGACACTCGGGGAGGCCTGGGGGCTGCTCACTCTCGGCTGTGTCATCGCGGGAGATCTCTTGGCCCTCTAGATTCTGCTCAGAAGTGGGGCTAAATGAGGCTGGAGACAAGCAGAGGACATACAGCACGTTTATTGTGGGCAGGAGAGTGCAGGGGAGCAGGCCCCGTTGTCGCATCCCTCTCAGCCGAGCCTCTCCAGCAGCCGATGCACCAGCTCCTGGGCCAGCTTGGGGTCACGCTGGGCGTCTCGGGGGTCCCGAGGCTGTAGCACAAGCTTGTGGGCCTCCTGGACGAGCTCAGGGCCCAGAGCTGCCTCCACTCGGGCTCGCCATGCTGCCAGCCGGGGCCAGTCTCGGAAGAGGTCACAGCCAACGGCAGTGGGCTGGGGAGACAGGGTAGCTGGAGCAGGGGGCTCAGCCCAGGACCCAGAGTCCCCCTCAGAGGGCAAGCAGGCAAGAGAGGCTCACCTGCATCAGCTCCGTGAATGCCATCAGATCTGCCAGGGAGACCTGCTCGGTGGCCAGGAAGGGCTTGGCAGCCAGGACCTCCTGATCCAGGTGCTGCAGAGCTGGTCTCAGCTTGCCCATCAGCCGATCTAGCCGCTCCTGGTCCACAGGCTGACCCGAGAAATGGGGCAGGAGGGACTGGGCCGGGGACAATAAGAGGCAGCTTACCCCGGACTCCTCCGAATGTCCCAGGCACCTGGCCATCCCTCCTTGGCCACCAGCCCTCCCTCCTAGCGACACCCCCCGGGCTCTGTATTCAGAAGGATTCTGAGGAGTGGATCAGACACAGGAGAAGAGGCCTGTGATTACGGATGTCCACTTGGGATGGGGTGGGCGGCTTGTATGCCCACCAGTTCCTTCCAGCCTGGGGGCTCCAGCTCCTGCCCCGGCCCACACGGTAGGGCAGGGCGGCTCACCTTGCATAGGTAGACATTGGTAGCAGGCAGCTGGACGGCGGTGTGTTGCCACGCCAGGTACTCGTCCACACGGGCCCGGGCCTGCAGCTCAGGCGGGTACCAGTGCTCTGCCGTCTGGTACTTGCGGCTCAAGTAGAGAAGGATGGCCACGCTGTGGACCCGGGGGGTGGGGGGTGGAGGGCGTCAGAGATCTCCCCACCCTCAGTGCCAGGCAGGCTCCCACAAGCAGGGTGATTTGACTGTGTTTCTCTCCAAGGCCACCTCCAGGGGAGGAAGTCCCCATCCCCTCATCCGCAACCCCCAACCCCCTCCATGGTTGCCCCCCCCCAACTGCTCCATTCCTCAAATGCTCCCCCATCAGCCCACATTGCCACCCCCCTCCCTACCATTACCCCAGCCAGCTCTCGGCCTCCAGGCCCAGCTTGCTGGCATCAGGGTCTTACTGAGCAGGAAGGGGAGGAAGGCGGCCTGCCATGGATGCCCTGCCCAAGGGGTCTCCAAGTTCCCTCCCAGGCCAGTGCCTGGAGCCCGGGGGAGGGGATGGAGGAGGACCCCCTTTTTTGGTCCCCCGCCCCCAACCCCGGGCTCCTGGTACTTCGAGACCAGTTTCTGTTCTCAGGCAAGTCCCAGGAAGGGGGGTGTCATGTGACTCCTCCATTTTACAGAGGAGAAACCTGGGGCATGGAGTTCTGTGACCTGTCCAGGCCGAGAGCAAGGATGCGAGGAGCTGGGATTCAGAGCCCAGTGCAAATCGGGGGCTCTCAGGTCCCTGGCCCCTGTGGCTGAAAGGCCAGGTCCAGGACATCTGGGGAGGTCCAGCCTCGAGCTTGGGTCTTCCTGACTGGCTCCAGCCCCTTAGTCCAGCCCCCTGCCTCCAAGCTGGGTGAGCTAAAAGGAGGAAGTGGGGGCCTCAGGTTTCTGCTTTCCTCCCTTCTGCTCCCCCAGCCCTGAGGCCTCTGCAGACCCCAGGACCCCATTACCTCTCTGCCAGCAGGAAGTCCCCATCTCTGAGGGCAGGTACCTTCCCCAGAGGGTTCACCTTCAGGAATTCAGGCTTCAGGTGCTCCCCTGAGGGGTGGAGACCATGAGTGGCTCAGCAAGTTCGGGCCCCTGGACACCCCCTCCACGGAGCCCAGGCTAGGCTAGTCAAGGCTCACCCCGGCCTAGCTCCACAGGCCGCAGCTGGAAGGGAATGCCATTTTTCAGGGCGAAAATGTAGATGGCACGACAGGGGGGTGAGTACAGGTCCAGAAACAGCTCCGGCGGCATGGCTGCACCTCCAGCTGCCCTCACCTTCTCCACTCAGGCCTGTGTCCAGGGCTTGGTTCGGCCCCTCCAAAACGGGGCCTGAAGAAATTCGTTAGCCTCGCGAAAACCTACTTCCTCTGAGCTACGTAAGAGCTGGGCTCCCTGCCAAGCCTCCCCACCTCCTGTCCTCTGTGGAATGGAGGCGGGCTGGGCGCCCTGCCAAGCCTCAACACCTCCTGGCCTCTGTGGAACAGAGCCGGGCTGGGCACCCTCAGCCTCGCCGTGCCCCCTCACCCAGTGTGGCCACACTCCCCAGCCTTGTCCATTTGCCTCTTGGCCTTCCTCTTGGACTGTCCTGTGTACTTCCAGAACCCAAGTCTTGAGAGGCTGAGGGCTGGGCTGCAGGCAAGGCCTCCATGGACCCAGAGAACAGTCATGGGTGGGTTGGGAGTTGGGAGCTGGGGCCTAGCACCCACCCGGGCACATGCTAGCAGGGTGGGTCATGGAGCAGGTAACAGCCAGAGCAGACCTGAGCCATGGACTCCCAGGAAGCTGCCTCAGCCTCATTCTGTGACCTGAGGAGGTCAGAGCCACTCCCTGGCTTTCTTGACCCATGCATGACCCATTGTCATGCCTTCCCCACTTCACAGGAATTGAAGTCTCCCAGGCAGGACTTTTAGGGACAAATTCCATCCTCTACAAACACACATACTCATAGGACATGTGACTTGGGCAGGGTTGTCCCCACCCTTGGTTTCAAGGACAGTTTGCGGCCTGGCCCAGCTAGTGAAGACCCCGTAACCCTTGGCCACTCTGACTGGACCAGGTGGTCCTAGGGCTGGGGCAGGAAGTTCTGGGAAGGAGGGACTGGGACAAGGCACAAAGCTGACTCCTGCTGAGGCCCATGTCCTTCCCAAGGACAGGCTGGAGAAGGAGCACAGCTCAGACTCTTCCCCAGTGGAGAGGTAGGGTGGGCCTGGGCCACCCCCAGGAGCCAGGCTGTCCAGAGCCAGCCTTCCTGGAGCCCAGACAGAAGGGAGGGAAGCCAGGCAGGTCAGCAAGCCTCAGACTCGGCCTGCCCAGAGCCATCAGCGAGCCCTGGGCCCAGCACCCCAGGAACTGTAACTCAAGCCTGCACAGAGATCCTCCAAGCCAGCTGGGTTTACCACATTGGACGGGGGCCACTGCCATGGGTAAAGGAGAGGAGTGAGAGAGGGGAGGGATAGACAGAGGGAGAATAACCTGGAAGCAGGCTGGGAAGACAGAGGGAGGAGGGCAGCAAGGAACTCATATCTTCATTTACCCATTCATTTATTCATCTAGCAGAGAGTGAGACTCAGAGACTCAGACAGACCAAAAACAGTGGAGGGAGAAGAACAAGGGTAGGGGACCAGAGAGGAGACTTTCTTATGTCTCCCAGCCTCCAAGGAGGACCTATAATGTCCTCTGCGAGGTCCCCAGGAGGGATTGACAGCCTGCGCCAGGACCTTTGGGACGAGGTTGAGGGTCCTGGCACAACCCTGCACCCAGGATACCCTCCATTCGCTCTTGCCATGCCACCTGCATGACCACCCTTCCCAACACAGCACAGTCCTGGGGTTCATGGGCAGGCCAGTACTGAGGCTTTGATTCTGGGGACACCAGCACAGGAGGCAGGGAGAGCCAAGTCATGGACCCCACCTGAGACCTAAGGCTGCCACAGGACCTGAGGGAAGTCAGGGAGGGATCCCACCTACCCCCTTCCAGGGGCAGGCAAGAGGTGGGGGTGGGAAGGTTCTCCATCTGTTGAACAGAGATGGTACCCCCTGCCCCCCCTAGGCAGGGTCAGTGGAGGGAGGCTGGGCTACTGTTCTGAGCTAGTGGCTTCTTCAGCACCATAAGGCCCGCCAACATCACCTGAACTAGAGACCAAAGCTCTGCCTCAGAAACTTGTCTGTCCCTGTTCCTGGCCAGCTTCCTCCTGGGCACCTGCATACACATGAGCAGAACCAGCACCTGTCTGGTGGGGGAAGGGGGGCTCAGTCTGCAAGCCTCCACTCTCCAGCACCTTGGCCCTGCTCTCACCTGTCATATTCCCTGATCACCCACCTCACCTGGGTCCATACGGGCATGCCCAAGGTGTCCTGGGCACCATCATCAGGCCAGCTCGAGCCCTCATTCACGTGGTCATGGGCCTACAGGCAAGATGGCATCGGTAGGCCACCATGTGGTGTTTGCAGGCAGGGAGGGGGCAGTGGACTTGAGGACCTGGTACCCAGCCATTCCCACTGCCCTCAGAAGCCTGCAGGCCCCTAGCAGAAGTCTCTGCCATTGATAGGTTCCCCTTCGTGCTGTCCTTGCCCCGGCCATCCTGCTCCATGCCCCCATCCAGCGGTTGGGTAATGCCCCTAGCTGGTCACATACCTGGGCAATGACAGTTCCTGGGAACTAACACCCCACCCCTCAGCATGGCTCCAGAGCCCGGTGCTCATCTCGCCGTAGTGACCTTGGCCTGCCAGCATGCCCTTCACCATGCCCGGCTACTGGAAAGCCCCAAACACATTCCACCTCCCTGCTTCCAGCATTAATTCAAGCCCTTACCTCTGCCAAGACCAATTCGGGATTCGAGGTCACTTCCAGAATCTCTTCTGTCTCTCCTCCTGGCAGGCAACCTGAGGATCCTGCTACCCCCCACCTTTGATGGTACCCAGCATGGCTAGTCTAGCTGTGGCCACCATCCAGGACATAGTTCTCACTGACACTGAACTCAGAGTGACTCTTCAACTCTACTTTCATTTACTTCTGATATTTTATTGCAACGTCTGTTGGAAGCAAAACCATCCAATTGTGAACAAAACGTAGCTGGTGTGGTTCTAGAAGGCACAGGCTGCCTCCAGCCTCAACCCTCTGGGGAAAGATGAAAAAGGTGCAGGAAAGCAAGCAAGTGTGAGGACTCTCTGAGAGGGAGGCCACCGGCACAGGATCTAAGAGGGAAGACAGCCACCAGGAACCCCCAGGGCAGGACAGATGTGACAGGGGAGCCGCTCAAGGCTCAAGCCAGGAATGACATAGGATGGGTAGAGCAGGGGCACAAAGTAGGAGCCCGGAAAGATGAATTCCAGTGGCCGAGGTTAAGGACCCCATTTGTTGGTTGGCAGTGACATCTACTGTCACCTCCAAGAACTGCAGCCACATGAGCCATGTGACTTAGTATGGAAGGTCCTGAGAGACTGGGGACCCTGGCCCTGTCCTAAAAAAACAAATCACTTGACAGAAAAACAGATGTTGGCAAATGGAACCGTGAGTAACTTCAAAGTGTTGTGTGCTTTGACCTGTGCAGTTTCTGTTAAATAAGTGCAATTTCCCAAAAGTTTTGGGTTGAGGCACATGGTTGATAAGAAGGCCTTGGTTTGTAAAACAGGTTGTAGGCCTTGTGATGATTAAAGACGCTGCGTTCTTTCCTCCAGAGACCCCCCACTAGGATGCTAGCGAAACCAAAGAGTTAACAGGGTAGGTAGCATAGCTCAACTCTTCCCCCCAAACTGTTTATTCTCTGTCACCTTGTTTCTGTAAGATAATATTCATGTTTGACAGCAAATGTTAATTTAGTTGTTTTGCAAGAACTCAAGGTTTCATAAAGAAGAAAACAGAACCTAGGACCACTGACTTCCCCCTTGGGCACAACAAAATGAAATTGACCCTCCCACCCTCAGCAGCTTCCCGAAGCTGATCTTGAGTCACCTGACTCTTGTCCCCTTTACCCAGACCCTCTTTCACTGGCCTTTAAATATCCCTGACCTGGGGCACCTGGGTGACTCAACCTTTGGCTCGGGTCATGATCTCAGGGTCCTGGGATCAAGCCCCACATTGGGGCTCAGTGGGGTGTCTGCTTATCCCTCTGCCTCTGCCACTCTCCCTCCTCTTGCTCTCTCTCTCACTCTCTATCTCAAATAAATAAAATCTTTAAAATAAGTAAATAGGGCAGCCCGGGTGGCTCAGCGGTTTAGCGCAGGCTTCAGCCCAGGGCAGGATCCTGGAGACCAGGGATCGAGTCCCACGACGGGCTCCCTGCATGGAGCCTGCTTCTCTCTCTGCTTGTGTCTCTGCCTCTCTCTCTGTGTCTCATGAATAAATAAATAAAATCTTAAAAAAAAAAAAAAAAAAAGAATCTGAGGGTTTTTTCCTTTGTTCATTTGTTTTGTTTCTTAAATTCCATATATGAGGGATCCCTGGGTGGCGCAGCGGTTTGGCGCCTGCCTTTGGCCCAGGGCGCGATCCTGGAGACCCGGGATCGAATCCCACATCGGGCTCCCGGTGCATGGAGCCTGCTTCTCCCTCTGCCTGTGTCTCTGCCTCTCTCTCTCTCTCTCTGTGACTATCATAAATAAATAATAAAAAAAAATTTTAAAAAAAGACATGGATGGAGCTTCATAACATTATGCTAAGTGAAATCAGTCACAGAGGAAGACAAATAGCATATGATTTCACTCATATATGGAATTTTTTTTTTAAATTTTATTTATTTATGATAGTCATACAGAGAGAAAGAGAGAGGCAGAGACACAGGCGGAGGGAGAAGCAGGCTCCATGCGCCGGGAGCCTGATGTGGGATTCGATCCCGGGTCTCCAGGATCGCGCCCTGGGCCAAAGGCAGGCGCCAAACCGCTGCGCCACCCAGGGATCCCCTCCATCCATGTCTTTAATAATATTCATATAAATATGTGTGTGTGTTATCTTCTTTATCCATTCATCTATCAATGGACACTTGGGCTGCCTCCATAATTTGGTTGTAGTAAAAATGCTGCAATAAACATAGGGTTGCATATATCTTTTTGAATTCATGTTTTCAGGGGCTTTTCAGTGGCTCAGTTGGTTAAGTATCTGCCTTCGTCTCAGGTCATGATCCAGGGTCCTGGGATCAAGCTCCACATGGGCCTCCCTGCTCAGTCAGGAGTCTGCTTCTCTGTCTCCTTCTGTCCCTCTTCCTTGCTTGTGTTCTCTCTCTCTCTTAAATAAATAAAATCTTGAATTAATGTTTTTATATTCTTTGGGTAAATACCCAGTATTGGAATTACTAGACCATATGCTGGTTTTTAACTTTTTGAAGAACATCTGGACTGTTTTACAGAGTGGCTGCACCAGTACCAACAGTACACGAGGGTTCCTTTTTCTCCACATCCTCACCAACACTTGAGAAGGTGTGAGCCTTGTCCCTTGTATCCTTGTGTGGTAGCCTTTTGAATAAATGCTTTCCTTGCCACACACTCGATGTCTCAGTGATGGGCTCTGCTGTGTGTTGGACAGGTGAACTTGGGTTCAGTCACACTAGCATAAAATAGAAAGGTGTACAAATAGAAAGAAAGGAAAACAGGAGCAGGGCTTTGGTGGACATGCGTTCAACAACTGAGAGATGAGATCTAAAGCAGGGATATGGGAAGGAGCCCATCTCCAGGCCCACAGGGCAGACATACGGGCTACAAGAGAGGGGCTCAAATGGTTGAGCCCCCAGAACGTCTCAGGGAAGCCAGCAATATCCATCCGTATCCCAAACACGATGCTTGGGTATCAGGGCCCTTCACAAATGACACAAGAGGGTCACAGGAGAAGAAATGCAAATGGCTCCTAACACTTGGAAAGTACCCCGTTTTGGGTTGCCTGGGTGGCTCAGCGGTTGAGCTTCAGCGGTTGATCTGCCTTCAGCTCAGGCTGATCCTGGGGTCCTGGGATTGAGTCCTGCATTGGGCTCCCTGCATGGAGCCTCCTTCTCCCTCTGCCCGTGTCTCTGTCTCTGTGTGTCTCTGAGTAAATAAAATCTTTAAAAAAATTACTGTAGCCCTTGAAATATCATCTATATCCTTTAGTAGTTTGCCATTCTTTTTTTTTTTTTTTTTAGTCATTCTAATTGATTTCTGAACATTTTGTTGCCCTAGTAACAATCTTATATATTGACTTGTTATCTGCGAGGTTACTTTGGTTAACTATGAGGAGTGTTACTGGACATACTTTGATTATATACATATGACTGTGTAATAAAACCAATAATTCTTGGTTTCTTATTCAAGTGTCTGAGTCTTCACTATCTTTTTAAGGCTTTATTTATTAGAGAGAAGGAGAGTGTATGCAAGTGGGGTGAGGCGCAGAGGGAGAGGGACAAGCAGATCCTGCACTGAGTATAAGCCTGATGCAGGACTCAATCTCTGACCCTGAGATCATGATCTGAGCTGAAATTAAGAGCCAGACACTTAAGCGACTGAGCCACCCAGGCACCCTGAGTCTTCATTACATTTAAAAGACCAAAAAAAATAAATGAATAAAAATAAAAAATAAAAGACCAAGGAGGGGATCCCTGGGTGGCTCAGCAGTTCAGCGCCTGCCTTTGGCCCAAGGCGTGATCCTGGAGTCCCGGGATCAAGTCCCATGTCGGGCTCCTGGCATGGAGCCTGCTTCTCCCTCTGCCTGTGTCTCTGCCTCTCTCTATGTCTCTCATGAATAAATAAATACAATCTTTTAAAAAATAGAAAAAATTAAAAGTAAAAGACCAATGACATTTGTTGATTTTAAGTTGATTTTGTTCTTCGTGCTGTTGAATTTTCAGAGCTCTTTATATATGGTGGATTTTAGTCGTCTATTGATTAGAACTCCTGCACATGAGAATAAGCACTGCCAAGGACATCAGGTGTCCTACCTGTGCAGAGCTCCTCCAGGAGCCAGAAACAAAAGACTAAGGCCAGATGGAAAGAATTGAAAAGGACAAGTAGGAGACTAAGAAGGAATCTTTATTGCTAATCTCCTGGGCTACAACCATCAGCTCCCATTCCAGACTCCTCAGGGGATCCTGGAAATACGAAGCAGCATATAAGGATAGATTTCCGGGGCAGGGTCCGGGATCTTTTTGTTGGCCGCCTGCTCCAAGATGTTCAGGATGAGACCATGGGTCTCCTGGCAGAGATCCGTACCCAGGAAAGCCTCCAGTCGCTCACGCCATGCTGCCAGTTTCGGCCGTCCCTCAAAGAGGTCAAAGCCAACAGCCACAGGCTGCAGGGACAAACGATGGTAAGATTACAGTGATCCTGAGGCCCCAATGCCAGGACCACTGGCACAGGTGTCAGGTCCCTTTCCCACCCCTTAGCTGAGGCCCAGCGCCATGTGGCCAGTCTCGGCCCAAGAGCACCTGCGTGAAACACCACACACAGGAGAGAAGCAGAAAGTCAGAGCAAAAGCAAGCACCAGTTTAGACAGAAACCTGCTCTGCAATTCTGGGCAAATACCCAGCTTTCTCTAGGCCTCAGCATTTCTGTCTAGTGAGGGTGGCAACAGGAGGGATGCTGCCCACAGATGCTGCTCCACCGGCCATGCTCACACCTGTATCAGCTCCTCCAGTGCCATGAGGTCGGCCAGTGTCACGTCCTGGCCTGTGAGGAAGGCCTGGTCCCTCAGGAACTTGTCCTCTAGCTGCTGCAGCGCCCGGTCGATGGCGGCCCTGTTACGCTGCACCTTCTCCTCAGGCAAGTGGACCCCAATGAGCGGTGCCAACACCTGATGGGCAAAGGGTGGGCTCAGGTGTGGTCCCCACCCCCAGGTCCCCGGCAGCCAACACCCCGCAGATGGCTCTCCTCACCTGAATCCAAAGGGGCGCGCCGAAGGTGCCACGGACGCAGTCGGCATGCCAGCCCAGGTACTCATGGATGCGGGCACGGGCCTGGAGGTTGGAGGGGTACCAGTGGTCCGCCGTCGGGTACTTGCAGCTCAGGTATATCAAGATGGCAGTGCTGGGGAGAAGGGAGGAGCGGTGGCGGTGAGGATCCTGGGTCCCATGCCTCAGTGGGGCTCTGGGGCTCCTCTGGGCCTCCCCCCCATCTACAGCTCCCTGGGCACTGCCCCTGGTCTCCCCTGACTCTGCCCTCCCGTGTCTCCGTCCTTGGCTGTCTCTAGCATGGATGCTTGGCCAGACTGTCTGCTTTGCCCTTTCATCCCTGTGATACAGTGGCAGCCGCCCTGTGAGCTGGAGATTTGTCATCCCAGCTGCACGTGAGGAAGCTAAGGTTCAGAATAATTAAGTGACTAGTCTGAGGCTCAGAAAAGGCTCTCTGGGCCTCTGGAATCTTGCATCAAGGCCCCTGCATGTTCAAGTGTATGGGCTGAGGCCCAGGAGGGGAAGCATGTCCTCGGATCTGTCGTGGGTCCCCACTGACAGGTCCTCGGGCCGTCATGCCTGTAGTCACCCAACCTCTTGTCCTCAACCTGCCTGGTGGCTGACCCTGAGGTGTCCCCTCAGGTCCTGGCAGACTCTGGAGAGCAGCCTGAGGAGCCAGGAGAGGCCCTTTCAGCCTCCGTTTGTTGAACCTGCTCTATCCAACTGGACAAATGTCCCCATGTCCTCTTTTAGTGCCCTTCAATCTGGGGATGGGAAGGCCCTTGGGTCCAGAAGGAGAGGCTGAAGACAAGAGGGGTAAGAGCGATGCTGCGTCAGCCCCCAGACATCCTGGTCACCCCCAGCCCCAGCTCTACCCTTCCCTTTGCCCTCGCCTACCCCACGGGGTCCGAGAGGGCACAGGGCAGGCCAGCCAGAGGCCAGGTGGGCTGGGGGCTGGGACGAGGGGGTAGGAAGCACTGGAGGCAAGAGGGCTGGGCCTGGGGGGGAAGCACCTTTCGCTCAAGATGAAGTCCCCATCCTTGAGGGCAGGGACCTTGCACAGGCTGTTAATCTGGGAGAAATCCTTGCTCAGGAGCTGCCCTGTGGAGGAAGAAGTCAGCAAAGCTTAGAGCCAAGAACCGAGGCTCTGCGCTCTCCCTGTCGCCCCCAGTGGGCCCTGGGCCAGGCTGGGCCTCGGGTCAGGGGTGAGGGTGGCCTCCCTGCCCCGCCCGGTCCCAGGGCAGCTGAGGGGTCGGGGCGCAGGGGGGTTAGCTGACCAGGCCCCAGGAGGGCAGGGGGCAGGGAGCCAGAGAGGCCTCCGCGGTTCCCACCTCTAAACTCTCCCCTGGTGGCCAGCTCCCCAGGGTCTTTAGGACTTCAGGACTTTTTTTTTTTTTTTTTTAAGATTTCATTCATTTATTCATGAGAAACATGAGAGAGAGAGAGAGAGAGAGAGAGAGGCAGAGACACAGGCAGAGGGAGAAGCAGGCTCCCCGCAGGGAGCCTGACGTGGGACTCAATCCTGGGGCTCCGTCCAACCGCTGAGCCACCCAGGTGTCCCTGGGCTTCAGGACTTCAAATACAGGCTCTCAAGGCAGGAACTGTGAAAATCCAGTTCAGCATTTACTCCTCATTCCATAGAGAAGTAACATTATCCTCCTTCTCAGAGTGAAAGTTAAGGTTCAGAGAGTCCAGGCCACACATCAGAGGGCAGTCTCCAGTGGGAGATACCAGAGAACAAAGGCAAAAAAAAAAAATGCAGATAAAATCACATTTCCTCACAATTTGCAGCCCTTCCGTAAAATACCTGAGACGGGCAGAGTGTGACTTTTCTCAAAGAATTCACAACTGCCTTAAAGTTAATGCTTTGCTAGAGGTAAAAAGCAACCTAACCCTGACAATCAATACCAGACCTCCAGGATCCTCTAAGTCTTCTTTGACCTACAGAAGTCCCTTTAGGGACTCCCTTTATCTCTACACGCCACCCAAGTCCAAAATATATCATCAGTTGCACCTTATAAGGTGCAGCCCTTTCTCCATACGGTCCTATCCCCGTGCTTTAATAAAAGCACCTTTAAAATTTATTTATCTGCTTACCTACTTAAATATCTAAATCTATTTATTTAAGAGAGAGAGGGAGAGAACATGAGCAGGAAAGGCAGAGAGAGATAGAGAGAATCTCAAGCAGACTCCATGCTGAGCACAGAGCCCGAGGTGGGGCTCAATCTCATGACTCTGAGATCACCAGGTGAACCCAAACCAAGAGTCAGATGCTTAACCCACTGAGCCACCCAGGCGCCCCAGTCACTGACAGTTTCTGAATTTCAGAGGGTTCAGGTACAAAAAAGTTAAATGCTTCAATGTGTTCACAAAGGAATATTTTATCCTATTTCTGTATATCACGGATATCTAAAAGTTTCCTTAATCTGGAAGAGTAAAACAGAGAACCAGCAACATTTCAAACAGGAGTCACCAAAACTATAATCATCTTCCTCAGTTCACTTAGTCCTGTTAATTCGTTCTCAGTTTGAATGCAGCTTTTTTAGTTAGTTCTGGAAATTCTTACCCACTTTAGCTTTATTATGATTTTAAAGAAATCAAAATCCTGTATTTATCCAAAGCCCTTCTAATGACTTAATTTAACACATTTTGCAAGAGCACCAGAACAATAACCATAAATGACAAAGACTCAAAATGAACATGGCTAAAGATTCGATAGGAGTTTATTGTTAGGGATCCCTGGGTGGCACAGCGGTTTGGCGCCTGCCTTCAGGATCGAGTCCCACGGGCTGCCGGCATGGAGCCTGCTTCTCCCTCTGCCTGTATCTTTGACTCTGCCTCTCTCTCTCTCTCTCTCTCTGTGTGTGTGTCTATCACAAACAAATAAGATCTTAAAAAAAAAAGTAAAAAAAAAAAAAAAAAAGAATAGGATTAAAGAGGGGACACCAAGTTTCTAGATCTTATTACAATTCCGGCCAGTGTACTAGCTTCCAGCAGAAAGGCAGGTTAGGGATGCCTGGGTGGCTCAGAGGTTGAGCATCTGCCTTGGGGTCCTGGGATCGAGTCCCACAACAGGCTCCCTGCATGGATCCTGCTTCTCCCTCTGCCCTCCCCGCCTCATGAATAAATAAAAAAAATCTTTAAAAAAAATTCTTGGGATGCCTGGGTGGCTCAGTGGTTGAGCACCTGCCTTTGGCACAGGGCATGATCCTCGAGTCCCTGGATGAGTCCCACATTGGACTCCCTGAGGGGAGCCTGCTTCTCCCTCTGGCTATGTCTTTGTCTCTCTTTCTCCGTGTCTCTCAAGAATAAATAAATAGAATCTTTAAAAAAAATTCTTGAGGGGCACCTGGGTGGCTCGGGTCCTAACTAATCCCTGGGTCCTGGGATGGAGCTCCACCTCTGGCTTCCTGCTCAGCTGAGACTCTGCTTCTCCCTCTCCCTCTGCCCTTCCCTCTCGCTGTCTCTCAAATACATAAATAAAATCTTAAAAAAAAAATTCTGACCGGCGCTGCCCGGGGTAGGGGGTGGAGGGGGGTTCAGCGGTTTCCCGCCGCCTTGGGCCCAGGGCGTGATCCTGGAGACCCGGGATCGAGTCCCACGTCGGGGTTCAAGGAGTGATGAGTTACATACTTTTAATTTGGGGGAGAGTAAAAACGAAGTTTCCAAAAGGTTTTTCTCACGTTAAAGAAGACTTACGGGATTCTGGAGGTCTGGCTGTTGTCAAGCTAAGGTTGCCCTTTTATCTCTAGCAAAGCAGTAACAAGGCGACGGTGAGCGTTCTGGGAGGGAGGGCAGACGCGGCCCGTCCCAAGCACTGGTCAAGGGGCTACAAGTTGTATGGAAATTTAATTTTAATCTACATTTGTTTTGTCTTTGTTCTGCTCCGGGAGGCTACGGGGGCTAGGGAATCCTCTGGAAGGTGCGGAGGCTGCGGGGCCGGGGCCGGGGCCGGGGCGGGGGCGCGGAGGGGCGCGGAGGGGCGCGGGCTGGGGGCGGCAGGGATGGGGGGGGGCGGGGGCGGGGGCGGGCGGACAGCGACACCCCAAGGGCCGCCGGCCCACCTCTGAATATCTCCACGGGGCGCAGCTCGAAGGGGATGCCGTTCCTCTTGGCGAAGATGTAGACGGCGCGGCAGGGCTGGGACAGCAGGTCCAGGTAGAGCTCCAGGCCCATGGCGAGGCGGCGGGGCGGCGGGCGGCGGGCGGCGGCGCGGGCCGCCCCGGGTTATAGGGCCTGCGGCTCCGCCCCTCGGGGCCCCGCCCGCCCCGGCGCCCGCGGGCCCGGCCCCGACCCGGAAGGTCCGCGAGCCACGCGCCTGCGGGTGCTGCTGCGGGCGCCGCCGAGGGCGGGGGTGCGGGCGGCCCGCGCCGCCGCGAGGCCGCGCGGGGACCGCTGAGACCCCGGGGGATGGCGCGCTGGCGGGTGTGGCCCAGGCTGCCGAGAGGCGGCGCTGGAGGCAGGATTCAGGAAGAGTCGTCCGCAGGGGGAGCTGCCACCCGCAGGGCTGCCGTGGTGCGAGCTGCGGGTCGGCGACGGAGGGAAATGCCGGCTTGCGGGCCGGGGGGACCGCAGCCCAAAGCTAAGCGTCCCTCCTTCTCTTCTCGACCCTCACCCGCCCCTGGATGTGATCCCCGAGGCCGCCCCGTGCGGGCCCAGGGCCCGGCGCCAGCGCCAGCGCCAGCGCCAGCGCCAGCCCGATCTGGGAGGAACCCATCCTCTGCCCCGACCTGAGCAGGTGGCTTCAGAAGGCTTCCCTGGGATGTCTGAAGTCGCGGTCCAGGGGCGAGGAGGCGAACGTGGGCTTCCTAAGCCGGGCCCGCGCGTTGCGCTCAATTTCCAGCTCAGCAGGCAGGCTGGCCTGAGAGAGGCAGCTTAGTCACAGAGAAGGAGAGTTGGGAAGAAAACCAGCTCCTGATCCCAGTTCCCCTGTGGGCCAGCTGTACCTCTCCCTTATTGACAACGGAGTTTTCCAGGAAATCCCTCGTTTGCCCTAAACCACTTGGAACTGAGTTTCTGTCCCTTCTAAAGAAAAGAATCCTTGGGCAGCCCGGGTGGCTCAGTGGTTTACAGCCACCCTCAGCTCAGGGTGTGATCTTGGAGACCCAGGATCAAGTCCCACATTGGGCTCCCTGCATGGAGCCTGCTTCTCCCTCTGCCTGTGTCTCTGCCTCTCTCTCTCTCTCTCTCTCTATCATGAATAAATAAATAAAATCTTTAAAAGAAAGAAAGAAAAGAATCCTGGCAGTCAGCAAGGAGGGTCCAGGTGCATAGTGGCAGAAATTTAGATAAATTATGGCCTGCAAAATAAATAAATAATAAATAAATACAATGAATTATGGCCTGCAGGTGTGTGTGGAAGGCAGACTTTGTAAACCATGAACTTGGATATTTAGTTGACAGTTCCAAACAAAGTGTTCAGGGAGTGTGGCCTGTTTCTTCTTCCTGCTATCAGTATAATATGTGAGCAGAGAGATTGAGGGAAGAACTGTCAAGCAAGAAAACTGAACCTGAACATGAGGATTTGAGGGAATCCTTAGCCTATTCAGGTTGCAAGGACCCCTAAAATTAGGAGGCTCACTATCAGGAAAGCACAACTCAGCCTCTCCTGGAGGTCACTGATGAGTTTTATACATGCACACCTCGGCTTCTTTGGGCTTGAAGTGTGTGTGCTGTATACAGGGCGGCGGCGGGGGGGCGAGTAGGGCAAAGTGAGGGGATATATGGTGGTGTTGGGGTGGGGCACCTATACGTGCTTGCTGAGAGTATGGAGGGCATGGTACAAAAACCTGAGTTTAAATCCTGACTCTGTCACTCAATAGCTACATGACCCGGAGCACGTTATGAACTTCTTTGAGTCCTGGTGTCCTTTGCTATCAAACATGCTAATTCCTCCACTCAGACTCAGGTCTGTTGTAAGACATAACTTTCAAAATATCTATATAAAATCACTGAGCCCTGTGCCTCAATTAGATGTTAGCTTCCTTCTTTCTACTTGTATTTTTATCGCTGCTTTTGTGTTTGTTTTTTAAAGATTGTATTTATTTATTCATGAGAGACACACTGAGAGAGAGAGGCAGAGACATAGGCAGAGGGAGAAGCAGGCTCCATGCAGGGAGCCCGGTGTGGGACTCAATCCCAGGACCCCAGGACCACGCCCTGGGCCGAAGGCAGGCTCTCAACTGCTGAGCTACCCAGGCGTCCCTTTATCACCGCTTCGTGTGCTCATTTTCATATTGCTACAAAGTCCATCATCTACTTGTAATTCCTTCAGCATAATATTCCATCAGGTTTGTATATATCTCATAGGTGGGCCCAATAGAGTGATATTTATTATGTCACTAAATTTGACTCCCCAAATAGGCACATGCGTCAATCTTTCTACCTTTTGTATGTGACACCCTTCTCCTGACCGGCACCTGTACCCACTTCCTGTCCTCCTTGCTACCTTGAAACTTCCAGCACTGTGACAGTGCTCAGTCCGAGCCCCGAGATCAGGCCCTCCTCGAAGGATCTGTTCCATAACTCTGGTCTAACAGGACAGTGAGGGGTTGAAGAAAGCAAACTCCCAGGCTTTGGATGAGATAGGCCTGCAAACAGGGCCATTTTCAGCTTCTGTGTTGAAGCTCCCCATGAGGCAAGGTCCAGGTGAACCGGGTACAACCGGATAATAAGCCTTTATTATCCCCTGCCATTGAAGTCACACAGGGTATGCTTAATTAGTCCCAACGATGAGCTGTGACAACGTGTGTGAGATATTGCCAACTAGAGAAGCTCATTAGAGACTTTGCCCAGGGCTTTTTTGGAGGCTTTTCTTGATCCCGTGCCTGGCACATGTCCAAATTCCAGACTCCCAAGAGGAAAGAATAAACCATATTGGTTGGACCAACAATTTAGGTACAGTGAGCTACTCTTGATGGTCTGAAGTTAATAATGATGGGAAGCCTCCCAGAATATACCCCTATGGAGAGCCAACCTGGAAAGCAGACCTTTCACAAAATAGCAATCAGGCCTGTTATATTAACTTTTCTGTGCAGTCTACCCCTCAGTCCTTGGCCAAGGTGTCTTCACAGCAAAATTATCATCAGTAGAACCCCACATGACTGGATGAGACCAGTATGCAGTACTGATCTCAGTTATGCCTTTTTTGGGATCCTGGACTTAGCTGATCACAAGAAAGCCCACTAACCATCAAGATCATCTTCATATGCTGGATAGTTTCTTCCTTCAGTTTTTTTTTTTTTTTTAATGTATTCACGAGGGACACAGAAAGACATTTTTGTATGACTTAACCAGAAAGATATATCATGTTATGGAAATGATTGGGTTAAAATCCTGAAGTTGCGACAATTTCTAATGGGTTTGCATAACCTTCCACCCCTGTTGTCCTGATTATGTAACCAGTCCTAGAAAAGATTAATCTTTCTCTGACAACAGCTTTTAAGTCATACTGCCTTCCTACTGTGTGTGTACTGGGGGAAGGGGAGAAATGGAGAGTCAGATGATCAGGGTATTGCTGCCCTCATCCTGAAAAGCCATCAGACAACAGCAGTGAGACATCCCAGAGAACAGGTCAGGAGTCCCATCTGGGCAGAGGGGTCATAGTCCCTGCAATGTGCCCTCCCTCGATTCCCAGCTTTCGTGGGATTCACAGGTGAGGAATGGGGTCAATTTGAATGCACAGCAGAACAGCATATGGTCCAAACAGAAAATAAGCCCTTTTGTGCAGGCATGTGTTTGTGACCCAAGTCAGGGCAGCCAGCACCCATGATGTTTTCGTAGTTGTTAAAAAAGAGACAGCAGACCCAAAAGGGACTCACTCATGCTGAACCTCACGTAAGAAAACTAAGACTTAAATATCTAACCTAATGGCAGCTTTGACCACCCTCCCAATAGTGTAATCTTTAACTACTTAATATGGAATTACATGGTCAGCACTAATAAAATAATCTGCCCAGTGGACCTATTCTGTCCTCTTTAGGAGGTGTCTTCACCGGAAACAATACATTTTTGGCATAATTTCCTTTTTCTACCTCCTTTCTGCTTTTAAAACCCTTTCCTGGGCAGCCCCGGTGGCACAGCGGTTTAGTGCCACTTGCAGCCCAGGTGTGATTCCGGAGACCTGGGATTGAGTCCCTTGTCAGGCTCCCTGCATGGAGCCTGCTTCTCTCTCTGCCTGTCTCTGCCTCTCTCTCTCTCTCTCTCTCTCTCTCTCTCTCTCTTTATGAATAATAAATAAAATCTTTTAAAAATAAAAAAATAAAAAATAAAACCCTTTCCTTTTTTAGGTGCACCTGGGTGGCTCAGTCGGTTAAGCATCTGCCTTTGGGTCCTGCTCAGTGGGGCATCTGCTTGTCCCTCTCCTTCTGTCCCTTCCCCACCACTTGTGCATCCTCTCTCTCAAATAAATAAGTAATTTTTTTTTTAACTTTCCTTTTGGGACGCCTGGGTGGCTCAGCAGTTGAGCATCTGCCTTTGACTCAGGGTGTGATCCTGGGGTCCGGGATCGAGTCACACATCGGGCTCCTGTGGGGAGCCTGCTTCTTCTTCTGCCTGTGTCTCTGCCTTTCTCTGTGTCTCTCATGAATAACTAAATAAATAATTTTATTTTTATTTGACTTTGCATGAGAATAAATAAAATAAAAATTTTTGTTTATTTATTCATGAGAGACATAGAGAGAGAAAGGTAGAGACACAGGCAGAGGGAAAAGTAGGCTCCCTGCAGGAATCCTGATGTGGGACCCGATCCCAGTACCCGGGGATCACGTCCTGAGCTGAAGGCAGATGCTCAACCACCCATGCATCCCCAACCTTCTTCTCGTATAACTAGCTGGAGCTCTTTTCTACTTGCTACTTGGGATGCTACTCACTTCATGAATTGTTGAGTAAAATCAATTTGATCTTTATATTTACTCATTGAGTGCCTGGATGGTTCAGTTGGTTAGGCATCCACCTCTTGATTTTGGCTCAGGTCATGATCTCCAGGTTATGAGAATGAGCCCTGAGTGGGACTCTGCCCTGGGCAGAGTGCCTGCTTAAGATTCTCCCTCTCCCTCTGCCGCTCTGCTGCCCCCACCCCATCTTGCGAGCTTGTACACACACGCATGCTCTCTTTCTCCAAAAAAAAAAAAATAATAATGAAATTGCAGCCTAGGGGGCAAGATAAATAGCCTCTGTTAAATAACAAAATATATAGCATGCCTGACACATGTTGCTGAGATGCTTTGCTGACCCAGACCAGGGAAGGGAAACACTGATGCCAGAAAGACAAATTCATCGGTCTTGAAGTTTACCCAGTGCCTGACCAATCAGAAGAACCTGCAACCCCATGCCTCTTACTTTTGATTTTTTTTTTTTTCCCTTAAAAACCCTCACTTACAAGCCATCAGAGAGTTTGGGACTTTTAAACGTGCACTCCCAATTCTAGGTGAGCCACACCAATTAACAGCCCATCTCTCTTCATGCAAAAACTCAGTGTTCTTGTTTGACCTACTGCATATTGGGCAGATGAACAAATTCTGGTGGTTTGGTTGAATAAGCTAGCACAGTTCCTACTCAGGCTGAATTAGGCCCCAGCTGATAGTATCAGATTTGAGCTTAGAGTCCACTCTGGGCAATTAAGATTGGATCTGAGTCAGGATTCCAAAAAAGCCGGTGGCTTTTCTTCTAAGATATTGCAGGGCCAGACAGCAGAGTAGGTTCTGAATCCAAATGGCAAGTAAGATTTCCCTAAGTCCTTTATACTTTCTCTGACTTAGAGTCTGAAATTAACCTCCCACCCTGGCCAAAAAATATGTATGTCCATCAGGCTGGAAGATCCATTAGCCTCAAAGGATCATACACCTGATTTCATAAGAGCTCTCTCAAACACCTTTTTAAAACTCCAAATGTATATTTCCTTTTTTTTTTTTTGTTTAAGATTTTATTTATTTATTCATGAGAGACGCAGAAAGAGAGGCAGAGACATAGGCAGAGGGAGTAGCAGGCCCCATGCAGGGAGTTCCCCATGTGGGACGGGAATCCAGGATCACGCCCTGAGCCAAAGGCAGACGCCCAACTGCTGGGCTACCCAGGTGTCCCCCAAATATGTATCTCCATGTGAAGATTGTCACTGTTCTCTACATCATCCTTTTTTCCAGAGGCTCCAAGAGGCAAAAACCACTGGCTATGGAAACTTGTTGTTTTTTCAATACTCAAAAGAATTTAAATGTTAACCAGCCCACTGGCAAAAAGCAAGGAAGTTGTGCCTCATATTACTTTTTCATCCCAGCTTTCCCTGATTGGGATGATCCCTCTAACATTTATGAAATTAAAGTATATGACATTTTATATCAGTTGTACTATGGATCTAGATTGTTTTGTTTTGAATATTTTATTTATTCATGAGAGACAGAGAGAGAGAGGCAGAGACACAGGCAGAGGGAGAAGCAGGTTCCATGCAGGGAGCCCGATATGGGACTCGATCCCGGGACTCCAGGATCATGCCCTGGGCCAAAGGCAGGCGCTAAACTGCTGAGCCACCCAGGGTCCCTGGATCTAGATTGTTAGAAAGAAAATTATGGGTCCAATATGGAGTCATATATGTTGGGAGCCCCATGTGCGCAAACCAAGACTTAATACGTAACCTAACTGCAGTTCCAGCACCCGAGGACCATAATCTTTAGCCAATCAACATGGGGTTTCCTGGTCCACATCAGAAAATTTACTGACAATCCCTTCCATTCCCCTAAGGAGAGTGACTTTGTCTAAAACAATGGATTCTCTGGTAGTAATTTCCTTTCTGCTCCCTCTCTACTTTTAAAAACCTTTCCTTTTCTGCAGCTCGATGCAGCCCCTTTCCCTTTACTAGATGGGGTGTGGCCAGATCAATGAATCATTTAACAGAGCCAATTTGATCTTTTACATTAATCAGTTGCATTTTCGTTGTTTAACCAAGTGCAAATAGCTACAAAATACAAAGCCATTTTTTAAAAACCCTCCCCTCCTTTTTTTCCCCATGGCAAGTTTGCTTAAACCCTTGGCAGCAAATCCAGCATTTACTGGGTTAACAGGCTCTAGGAAAGCCCCGGGTTAGAATCTGAGGGGAACTGCAGCTGGGCCTAAGAAGCATTGCGGTGTGTTTTTTTCCCTCCTCTTGCTTGTAGCAAAACTTTGCATCGGCCCAATGAATGGATTAACTTTTTCCCCCATCTCATTTGGAGGAACAAGCAGGGCAAACTTTTAACTTCTTTGGCTCTCCAAAAGTTCACCTTTGAGCATTGAGGGGGGCCTTTTGATTCCTGATGCCAGGAGGTAGACCGGAGGGAGCCGGGACCAGCCAAGAGGATCCTTGGCTTTAGGACAGGATGGAAATCAAACCTGAGGCAACAGGAAGTGAGAGTTCATTGAAGATAAAGAGAGAGCAGAGAACAGAAAGAGGGAGCATCCAGGATACTTGGAAAGGAGGGAGTCTCTTCTATGCTCAGAGTCTACAGTTGCTACCAGGGATGGTGATCTGGTGCACGTGTTCTCAGGCATCCAGGAACCACTTAGAAGAAAGACGATGGCCCAAGTGTCCTTCCTCAGAGCCAGGAGGGTCTTGGCATTGCTGTCTAGCTCAGGTGGTCTGACATAGACATAGGGTAGCTTCCTCCACTCACTGTTGCCTGGTTCTTCTTTAGATGTTATTTAACCTCGAGCAGCATCAAGTCCTTGTGCTTTATAAAGAGTATGTATGCTATTTACAAGGCGTGTGTAAATTGGGGTGCACATCCTAGCAAGAATGAAAGGAGGGAAAAGCAGTTTTTTTGGAGCTTTTCGGTTTCCCTGTCTTATCTCCCCTCTATGGGATTTTTAACCTCCTTATTCTTTGTAAAAAAAAAAAAATTAAGTATTTTATTTTTTACTTTTAAGAGAGAGATGGGGGAGGGGGAGGGGCAGAGAGAGAGGGAGAGAGAGAATCCCAAGCAGGCTCCTCACCCAATGCAGAGCCCAGCTGGGGGCTTGATCCCACAACCACAACCTAAGCCAAAACCAAGAGTCAGACACCCAACTGACTGAGCCAACCAGGCACCCCCCTCCTTATTCTAAAGGGATGTTGAAGGGCAAAGGTCTCATCTTCTGTAACTTCTTCAGACTGAAAAAGATTGTAGACTCTGCCTATTGGGAGGCATAAAAATTCCGAGCTATCAGGACCCCTGGGTGGCTCAGTGGTTGAGTGCCTGCCTTTGGCTCATGTCATAATCTTGGGGCCCCTGGATCGAGTCCACATCCTGCTCCCTGTGAGGAGCCTGCTTCTCCCTCTGCCTATGTCTCTGCCTCTCTCTGTGTGGTTCTCATGAATAAATAAATAAAATCTTAAAGAAAAAAAAAAGACCAATGAGCAGAGTGCCTGGCTGGCTCAGTTGGAAGAGCATGTGACTTTTAATCTCAGGGTCATGAGTTCGAGCCCCATGTTGGATATAAAGATTACTAAAATAAATTAATTTGTTAAAAAAAAAAAGACTTAGGAAAATATGTTTGATTCTGGACAAGTGAACCCAATCTGAACGTACTTTTGGATTTTACTTCTAAGAAGTAGGGAGTTAAAGTTAAACCTTCCCAGAGTTAAACCTTCCCAAAGTTAAACTTTGGTATGAGCTGATCTTCATGTGATCCATTTTTCTTTTTTCTTTTTTTAAGATTTTATTTATTTATTCATGAGAGACAGAGAGAGAAAGAGAGGGAGAGAGGGAGGCAGAGACACAGGCAGAGGGAGAAGCAGGCTCCATGCAGGGAGCGTGATGTGGGACTCAACCCCGGGTCTCCAGGATCACGCCCTGGGCCAAAGGCAGGTGCTAAACCCCTGAGCCATCAGGGCTGCCCTGATATAAATTTTCTACCCTCATCTCCTAAACTGCTGAGCCACCCAGGAATCCCCTCTTTTTTTTTTTTTTAAAGATTTTATCTTTAAGTACTCTCCCCCCTCAACGTGGGACACAAACTCAACCTCAAGATAAGGAGTTGCACACTCCATCTGCTGAGCCAGTCAGGCCCCCCTCCATGTTTTTAATAAAACCTTGCTCCCTGGTAGTATGCAACAGATCACTTATCTTCAATGGGGTATGAAAGTATTTTATTTCCATACTTGTGGAGAGCCTGTAGTACTTTACCCAGGCTAGTAATTTTATTTATTTATTTATTTATTTATTTATTTATTTATTTATTTATGGAAGAGAACATGAGCAGGGGAAGGAGCAGAGGGAGAGGGAGAAGCAGACTCCCTGCCGAGCAGGAATTCAATCCCAGGACTTTGGGATCATGACCTGAGCCAAAGGCAGACGCCTAACCAACTGAGCCACCCAGGTACCCCAGACTAGTAATACATTTTAAAATTTTGTTGGTTTCCTCATCAAACGATAAAGTTGCAGTGAGAAAACTTCTATATATTAATTCAAAAGGGCTCAATTTAAGAGTCCCCTTTGGTGCCACTCTTATTCTTAGTGAAGCAATCCATAACATTTTATACTCGTGTCTCGTGAGTCTCTTGACAGAGTTTTGCCAAAGTTTCTTTAAAGATATGGTTTGGGGGACACCTGAGTGGCTCAGTGGTTGAGCGTTTGCCTTCGGACCAAGGCGTGGTCCTGGAGCCCTGGGATCGAGTCCCGCTTCGGGCTCCCTGCATGGAGCCTGCTTCTCCCTCTGCCTTTGTCTCTGCCTCTCTCTCTCTGTCTCACATAAATAAATAAATAAAATCTTAAAAAAAAAAAAAAAGAAAAGATATGGTTTGGGGAAGAATGCTTGGATGGCTCACTTGGCAGAGCATACAAATCTTAATCTAGGGTTTGTGAGTTCAAGCCCTATGTTGAATGTAAAGATCACTAAAAATAAAAATCTTTTAAAAAAAGATATTGTTCATTTTTTACATTTTTCCTGAAGATTTAGGCCTCCATGAGGCATAACAGATCCCTAGAGCCACTGATAATGGTTGTGTTAACAGGAAAGCGGGGTCCTCATCACTTTGTAGACTCTGGGGAAGTCCAAGGCTAGGTATGACTTCCTTTAATAATCTTTTAGAAACTTCTAAAGTCTTTTCTGTCCTAATGGAGAAGGCCTCTACCCACCCTGTAAATGTATCCACATAAACCTTACCCCAGACAGGGTGGCATCTGAGTTAAGTCAACCTGCCAGTCTTCCCCAAGGTAAGTGTCTCCATGTTGAACTGGCTTAATGAAGGTGGGGGAGTCATGTGATAGGTCCGTGGGTCATTTCTGACACAAAGCTCATATGCTCTGGTAACTTCTCTTACCGTTTTGGTTAGATTCTTCTCTCTGAATATTTGCTGTACCGGATTTGCCATAGTATCTCTACCAAAGTGGGTGGAGTCAGCTATTTGCTTAATCATCTTCCACTGTAGTGCCTCAGGGAGTATATATATATATATATATATATATATATATATATATATTATTTCATTTATACCATCCTTTGAGTCGACCTCACATCCTTTTTGTGAGGCCCACTGAGCCTCAGAGGAAGTATAATTTGGACTTCTTAGAGGAGAGCTTCTGGAATCAGAGCTAAAACCTGTGTAGCCAGCCCTTCATCTTTCACTGCCACTTTCACTAATGTGTCAGCAAAGTCATTTCCTTGATTTGTCATGGTTTGGTTTGTTTGGTTCCTTCCACAAGATACAACTGCCACCTCCCGAGGTATGTATGTCTCTTACAATGTTAAAATTTCCTCTTTGTGTTGTTTATAGGGGAAAAAATTTGAATTTAATAGTCTTCATCTCTTCCAGATGGCTGCATGGGTATGAAATATTAAGAAGCCACATTTAGGGGCACCAAGGTGGCTCAGCTGTTGAGCGTCTGCTCAGGGCTTGTTTGCTTCTCCCTCTACCTCTATCTCTGCCTCTCTCTCTCTCTGTGTGTCTCTCATGAATAAATAAATAAATAAATAAATAAATAAATAAAATATTTAAAAAAAAAAAAGAAACCACATTTTTTAAAAGATTTTATTATTGGCTGAAGGCAGGCACCAAACCGTGGAGCCACCCAGGGATCCCCGGAAGCCACATTTAGAATCAGTATATATTTTTCACTTTAACCTTTTACCTAATTATAGTGCTCAGATGACACAGTCAGTTCGGGGTTTGTGCAAAGAATGGGGAGGCAAAGGTCTTGCCCCAGTTAGGCTGAGGCTGTAGGGTGACAATAGTATATTTGGCTTTTCTGGTTCCCTTGAGCATAAAGCTACTTACGTCTATAAACCATTCAGCCTCTGGACTGGGCAGAAGTTTGTCTTTAAAGTCAGACCTACCTAAATACACTTGTTCTATTGTGTCTACACAAAAGTAGATCAGAAGCTCCTTATTGCCTTCATCAGATCGTCAAGTAGCCAGGTTTAAAGCTTGACACGCGTTGGTATCTCAATAATCTCCCTCCTGTTGGACCACTGGTGTTCTTTGGCCTCTAAAACCCCTTGCACTTGATGTGGAGTCATGACATCCAGGTGTTTTCCTAGGGTAAATTTGCTAGCTTCTCCAACTAGTGGGGCAGTTGTGAGCACTGCTCATAAGCATCTTAGCCACCCTTCCGCAACCAGGTCTGATTGGAGAAGTAGGCTGCTGGCCTAGGAACTGGCCCAAGTTTTTGAGTTAGGACTCCCAGGGCTATTCTTATCCTTTCTGACTCCTATAGAGTGAAGGGTTTTTCCAGGTTTGGGAGTCCTAAGGCAGAAGCAGTGTTCAGTTTTTCTTTTAGACCTTTGAAAGCTTGGTGGCAATCATCATCCTATTCCAGGCATTCTAAATCATTTCCTTGTAATGCTTTATAAAGGAGTTTGGCCATAATATGAAACCCTGGAATCCAAATGTGACAAAAGCCTACCAGGCCTAAGAAAGTTCTATTTTTTGTTGTTGTTGTTGTTTTGTCTAAGAAAGTTCTTGAGCAGCCTGGGTGGCTCAGTGGTTTAGCGCTGCTGCCTTCAGCCCAGGGCGTGATCCTAGGGACCCAGGATCGAGTCCCACATTGGGCTCTCTGTGTGGACCCTGCTTCTCCCTCTGCCTGTGTCTCTGCCTCTCTCTTTGTGTCTCTCATGAATAAATAAATAAAAACTTAAAAAAATTTAAAAAAAAGAAAGTCATTAACTGCCTTTTCGTTTGTGGTGTTAAAATATTCAGGGGTCGCCTGGGTGGTACAGTTGGTTAAACAACCGACTCTTGGTTTTGGCTCAGGTTGTGATCAAATTCCACATCAGGCTCCCTGCTCTGCGGAGAGCCAGCTTCTCCCTCTCTCTCTATCTGCAGCTCCCCCTGCTTGCTCTCTCTCTCTCTGCCAAATAAATTAACATCTTAAAAAATTTTTTGCATTGAAAACGTTTTTCTTAATTAGAGGCTGAATGCCTTTGTGGCCCCTGGTCCTATGGAATATTACCTTTGCTTTTTTTTAAGATTTTATTTATTTATTCATGAGAGACCCAGAGACAGAGGCAGAGACTCAGACAGAGGGAGAAGCAGGCTCCCTGCAGGGAGCCCGATGTGGGACTTGATCCCAGGACCCCAGGATCATGACCTGAGCCAAAGGCAGATGCTCAACCACTGAGCCACCCAGGCATCCCCATACATACAATTTTCTGATTGCAGTATGGCATGGTATATTGTCTGGCCCATAAATGTTACTTCTCATTTTGCCTGGCTTGGCCCATTACCATTTTAAACTCTGTTTTCCCTCCATTTGGGCCCATCAGTCCTATTTGCACAGTAGTCCGTAGTTTAGCGAGTCAGTTCCTCCCCGGTAAGAGAGTAGGGCATTCAGGCCTCAAGAGAAAGCTACATGAGAGCGAGAGTGAACCCATGCTGCAAGATAGTGGACAAGTAAATTGTCTCACCTGTGGCCTTCCATCTATTCCAGTAGCAGAACAGGAGTGCTGGGATAGAAGCCCATCATGTTGAGGGTAAATGGCTCCTGTGTCCAATAAAAATTCAATTTCCTTACCCGCCACATCAAGGATCACCTGAGGCTCCTGGTGTGTTATGTTGAGATGTCCAGGAGGAGCCATAGGAGAGCTCAGGCCCCTGTGGTCCTCCTTAACCGTGGCCAGCAAAGGTTTCCAGGCTGGACCCACCTTCCTTTGAAGTCAGGGACAATACTGTCTCCAATGGCCCTCCATCATGCAGAATGCACCTTGATGAGGGCCCAGCCTTTTGCGAGCCAGGGGCTGTAGTCTGGCTTTGCCAGACTCTGGCCTCGCAGGCTTCTGTATTAGGTGGTCCTGGGGTGGCAGGGTGCCCAATGCCATGGCTCAAAGTTGGGCATGCCATTTATTTTGGACAAACTTGTCCTCCTTCTCTGCCCTGCCCTATTACTTTTTTTTTTTTTTTTAAGATTTATTTATGTTTGAGAGAGAGAGACAGGACAAGCAGGAGGGACAGAGGGAGAGGGAGAGAGAGAATCTCAAGCAGGCTCCTCAATGAGTGAGAAGCCTCACGCAGGGCTCGACCCCTGGATCAGGACCTGAGCCAGAGTTAGGAGTCAGAGACTTAACCGACTTGGCCACCCAGGCACCCCTGCCCAGTCTCTATTACTAAATATAGCCAAAGCCTTATCCAGCAATTGTTTCATAGGGGCTTGGGGCCCACGGCTGCCTTCTGTTATTTTCTCCTGATACCTGCTGCAGATTGTAGGATAAAATGCACGGCCAACAGTGACTGCCCTTCTGGAGAATCAGGGTCTGCATTAGTGCATTAGTGGAAAGCCTCCACTAATCTACCCTGAAAGAGAGCTAGGTTTTCTTTTCTTTTTTCTATTAAGATTTTATTTATTTTATTTGAGAGACAGAGCAGGAGTAGGGGGGTGGGAGGGGAAGAGGGAGAGGGAGAAGGACCAGCAGGTACCCCTCTAAGCAGGGAGCCTCACACAGGGCTCAAACCTAAGACCCCAAGATTGTGATCTGAACTGAAGGCAGATGCTTTACTGACTGAGCCACCCAGGTTCCCCAAGAGATAGGTTTTCATCTTTTCCTTGAGTTACTCCCCTTCATCATAATTAATGGCTTGACTATGTATGCCTTGTTTCCTTCCCTCCTCTATGGTACAGGAAATAAGACGGTAATATCTGTAGGTTTCATCAAATCAGCACAAATGTCAAAGTCATTTCAAGGATGTAAATCTGCCGATTTAGGAGCCTGGACCATATAAACTTCACATTGTCCTTTTAATCTGGGGTCCCCATGCAGGACCACAAAGGCCAACACATAAGGTGCTTCATTCCATTTTTCTTGCCTCTTACAAGATAAATCAGGCTGTATCATAATTCAAAGAACCACTCGTGGCCAGATTTCTTGGTTCCCCAAGGGATTTGGGGGCCAAACCTCATTATTTACTTTTTTAAAGATTTATTTATTTATTTATTTGTTTATTTATTTATGAGAGAGAGAGAGAGAGAGAGAGAGGCAGAGACACAGGAGGAGGGAGAAGCAGGCTCCATGCCCGGAGCCCGACGTGGGACTCCATCCCAGGACTCCAGGATCACGCCCTGGGCCAAAGGCAGGCGCTAAACTGCTGAGCCACCCAGGGATCCCCTCATTATTTTTTTTAAAGGATTAGTTTATTTATTCACGAGAGACACAGAGAGAGAGAGAGAGAGAGAGAGAGAGAGGCAGAGACACAGACAGAGGGAGAAGCAAGCTTCCCACAAGGAGCCTGATGTGGGACTCGATCCCAGATCCTGGGATCACACCCTGAGCCAAAGGCAGACGCTCAACTGTGGAACCACCCAGGCATCCCCCAAACCTCATTATAATAGAATATTAGCATTTTTTTTTTTTGTTTCTCGACTTACCCAGCTTAAACTGCGCCCAATTATGTAGCAAACATTTTAATGAGAAATCTTGGAATGCTCACTCTTGGCCCCCATGTAGGACTGAAAGCAGGGAGTCTGGTTGGGCAAAGGGATAAGATTCTAAGGAAATATTGCTTGGAACACCAGAGATTCAAGACATAGAATAGGGTCATTGGCTACAGGAAATATGACTTCCAAAAGATGTTGGAATTTGGCCAAGAAAGATTTCCTGAGACATCTTTGGTGCAAAATACTTGCTTTTGAAGCAAGGTTTCCAGGACCTTGAGGGGTTTAGCTCCTATTAGGAAAAGGTCATTTATTACTCTCTAATAAAACCTTAGTCATGGGACCTTTTAGATGTATACTGGGTTGTCATATGCTTGGGGGATGATTGCCAACATATATTTGGGGAGGTAGAGCTAAAGGAAGTTTCCAAAGATATATTTATATGTTTAAACATTTATATGTTTAGGGACACCTGGGTGGCTCTGTGGTTAAGCGTCTGCCTTCAGCCCAGGGAATGATCCTGGAGTCCCGGGATAGAGTCCCACATCAGGCTCCCTGCATGGAGCCTGCTTCTCCCTCTGCCTGTGTCTCTGCCTCTCTCTGTGTGTCTCTCATGAATAAATAAATAAAATCTTTAAAAAAAAAAAAAAAAGCCTTCTTTAGTCTTATAAAGACTGCAGAGACACCACTGCAGTCTCTGCCTGAGTACCACCTGGTGTTCTCTGTGTGTCTTCACCTCATCCTTTCTCCCTCTTCACCTGTTTTCTTTTTTTATTATTTTTTTAAGATTTTATTTATTTATTCATAGAGATGCAGAGAGAGAGAGAGAGGCAGAGACACAGGCAGAGGGAGAAGCAGGCTCCATGCAGAGAGCCTGATGTGGGACTTGATCCTGGGACTCCAGGATCATGCCCTGGGCTGCAGGCAGCACTAAACCGCTGCGCCAACGGGGCTGCCCTCACCTGTTTTCATGAGAACGCCAGTCACACTGGGTTGAGGCCCACCCTATTCCAGTATGACCACACCTTAACTGATTACATCTGTGATGATTCTCCTTCCAAATAAATTCACATTCAGAAGTACTGGGAGTTAGGACTTCAACATATCCTTTTGGGGGACACAATTCAATGCCTAACACACAACAAATCTCAAGCAGGATCAAAATGAATAAATCCACACGTAGACATATTGTATTGAAACTGTAGGGGCGCCTGGGTGGCTCAGTGGTTGAGCGCCTGCCTTCAGCTCAAGTCATGATCCCAGGGTCCTGGGATGGAGTCCCCATAGGGAGCCTCCTTCTCCCTCTGCATACGTCTCCACCTCTCTCTTTGTGCCTCTCATGAATAAATAAATAAAGTAAAAAAAAAACACAACTGTAGAATACTAAGGACAAAGATTTGGAGAGAGAAGGAGAAGGGCGAAAATGCTGAGAATCAGGAAAACTAACTTCTCACAAGCACCACAGGAATCCAGAAGAGAGAGGAACCTATCTTTAAATGCTGCAAGAGGGACACCTGGCTGGCTCAGTGGGTAGAGCAGGCAACTCTTGTAAAGGTTGAGCCTCACGTTTGGTGTAGAGATTATTTAAAAATAAACTCCTCGGGATCCCTGGGTGGCGCAGCGGTTTGGCGCCTGCCTTTGGCCCAGGGCGCTATCCTGGAGACCCGGGATCGAATCCCACGTCGGGCTCCCGGTGCGTGGAGCCTGCTTCTCCCTCTGCCTGTGTCTCTGCCTCTCTCTCTCTCTATCATAAATAAATATAAAAAAAAAAAATTAAAAAAAAATCCTTATTAAAGGGCCTGGGTGATGCAGTCAGTTAAGCGCTTAAGTGTCTGACTTCTGGTTTCAGCTCTGGTGGTGATCTTAGGGTCTGGGGATCAAGCCCCGTGTCAGTCTCTACACTCAGCACTGAGTTGGTTTGAGATTCTCTGGCTCTGCCCTTCCCCCTACTTGCACTCTCTCTCTTTTTCTCTCAAATAAAATAAATTTTAAAATTAAAAATAAAATAAATAAAATAAAATCCTTAAAATGCTACAGGAAAGCAACTGTCAATCTGGAATAACAGAATCTCTTAAAAATGAGGGCAAGAGGTACCTGGGTGGCTCAGTGGTTGAGCGTCTAGAATCAAAATCTGAGATCCAGTGCCCTTTCCCAAAACTCAACTGTGTGGTCAGAAGGTGAAGATTTCCTTATAGCTGAGGATATTTTTTAAAAAATGAAACACTCATTGTGAAAGTAATTAGATTAAGAACTATTCTAAAATGTATTTTGAGGGGCTCCTGGATGGCTCAGTCAGATGAACATGCAACTCTTAATCTTAGGGTCGTGAGTTCATGCCCCATGTGGAGTGTAAAGATTACCTATATAAATAAAAACCTTTAAAAAATAAAATAAAGTGTATTTTGAGCAGCAGCAACAATATTAATGCAAGTTTGTAATATTATGAACAAGATACTTCCTTTACTATGAAAAATACAAACACAAAAAGCAGATTATTTATAAAATACATATGTATTTATATACGTATATATTGTTGATACAAAATGAACAAAGCTTTCAGAATCTCTAAAAGAAAGAAAGAGGTTTATTTGAGCCCAAGGGAAGACAGTTGCCCAGGATACACAATCTTCACAAATAAGGGAGTGCTCCAGGGAAGAAACATTTGGTGTAAAGTTATACCAGATTTTTTACATAAAACGTTACAAATCAGACAAAAGACATTTCAGAAAGTTATAGACTTGTCTTAAGCTTTATGTGTAAGGCTGCATGACTTCAGTCTCATAGGAATTTAAGGGGGGTTTATTCCTTAAGTCTGAAATGGGTTGGTTTTTTGTTTGTTTGTTTGTTTGTTTTTAAGATTTATTTATGTATTTTAGAGAGAGAGAGAGAGAGCCCACAGCGGGGGATGAGGGGTAAGGGGTGGGTGGAAGAAGAGAAGCAGACTTCCTCTGAGTTGGGAGCCGGATGTGGGACTTGATCCCATGGCCGCTGAGATCATGAGATCATGACCTGAGCTGAAATCGAGTCAGATACTCAACCAACTGAGCCACCAGGTGCCCCCAACATGTTTTGGGGTGGCGTTTTTTTGGTTTGGTTTGGTTTGGTTATTTGTCAGCAAAGCAGATGTATAAGGTACGCTCAGGACAGAAATAGAGCTCATGCTTTGAAATCTGGTCAGGTCATTCTGACCTTGCTTCTCTGAGGCCCCAGGCATAGGGCCCACAAACTTTAAAAGGACTGAGTCAGGGCAGTCCCAGTGGCGCAGCGGTTTAGCGCCGCCTGCAGCCCAGGGCGTGATCCTGGGGACCAGGGTTCGAGTCCCACGTCAGGCTCTCTGCATGGAGCTTGTTTCTCCCTCTGCCTGTGTGTGTCTGCGCCTCTCTCTCTCTCTGTGTCTCTATGAATAAATAAATAAAAATCTTTAAAAATAAAAAAAATTAAAAAAAAAAAAAGGACTGAGTCAGGGCAGCCCTGGTGGCTCAGCGGTTTAGTGCCTTCAGTCCAAGGGTGTGATCCTGGAGACCCGGATCGAGTCCCATATCGGGCTCCCTGCATGAAGCCTGCTTCTCCCTCTCTCTCTCTCTCTGTCTCTGTCTCTGTGTGTGTGTCTCTATGAATAAATAAATTTTAAAAAATATTTTTTAAAAAAAGGACTGAATCTGAGCTAAATATGTATTACTTTTTTAAAATTTTTATTTATTTATTCATGAGAAACACAGAAAGAGAGAGGCAGAGACACAGGCAGAGGGAGAAGTAGGCTCCCACAAGATCCCCATGTGGGACTCAATCCTGAACCCTAGGATCATGCCCTGAGCCAAAGGCAGGTGCTCAACCGCTGAGCCACCCAGGGGTCCCAAGATTTTCTATACACTCACAACATTGAAGGCTATAAGGAATCAATTTAGTGCCAGTAGACGTACTAACAGAACAGTAGAGTGTAGGGACGCCTGGGTGACTCAGGTCATGATCTTTGGGGTCCTGGGATCGAGTCCTGCATTGGGCTCCCTCCAGGGAACCTGCTTCTCTCTCTTCCTATGTCTCTGCCTCCCTCTCTGTGTGTCTCTCATGAATAAATAAATAAAATCTTTTTTTAAAAAAAAGGACAGTAGAGTGTAAACTGGGAAAAGAATGAACTATTAAATAAATGATGCTGGAACAGTCTACCCATATGCAATTCAGATAAAATTGGATCCTTATGTCATACATAAAAATTAATCTGCCATGGAGACAGGATAGTCAGAGGCAACGATATGAAGAAAGACTCAGAGTCTCACTGAATTTTTAAAAAATTTTTAAAAAGATTTTATTTATTTATTCATGAGAATACACAGAGAGGAGAAAGAGAGACAGAGAGGCAGAGACAAAAGCAGAGGGAGAAGCAGGGCTCCATGCAAGGAGCCTGCCGTGGGACTCAATTCTGGGTCTCCAGGATCATGCCCTGGGCTGTAGGTGGCACTAAACCGCTGAGCCACTGAATTTTTTTTTTTAATTTTTATTTATTTATGATAGTCACAGAGAGAGAGAGAGAGAGAGGCAGAGACACAGGCAGAGGGAGAAGCAGGCTCCACGCACCGGGAGCCCGACGTGGGATTCGATCCTGGGTCTCCAGGATCGCGCCCTGGGCCAAAGGCAGGCGCCAAACCGCTGCGCCACCCAGGGATCCCTGAGCCACTGAATTTTAATCTGAATTAAAGGGCTGCCCTCTCACTGAATTTTAATCTGCGGGACAGGGGGACCAAGAACACTTGGAGTTGGATCCCAAGGCTTTGTCTCCTCCAGATTTTATTAAGAGATCTAGCATGTTAGCTATAGAAATGATTAATTTTGGGAAACAGAAAAACATGTTTACTTCGAAGGGTAAAAGAATAGACTGTTAGTTCAAGGAGAGGGAATGGAGGTGGGCAGGGGGTGGGGGTGACTGGGTGACGGGCACTGAGGGGGGCACTTGACGGGATGAGCACTGGGTGTTATTCTATATGTTGGCAAATTGAACACCAATAAAAAATAAATTTATTTAAAAAAAAAAACAAAAGGAGAAGGAGTGGAGGAGCTCTATCTGGAGAACAATGTGGTCAAGAATCAGTGTGTGCACCCAGGAGCTCATGTATCCCTAGTGTGCCAAGGACTAGGAGATTCAATTCTCAGATAAGTTCCACAGCTGGCTCCCCACATTAATCCAAGTGGATTAAATATCTACATGTGAAAAACTTTCAGTAGAAACTACAGAATATTTTTATGACCTTGAGGGTAGGGGCAGACTTCTTAAGTAAGACACAAAATGCCCAGGTTGCTGAGTCCTGGGATCAAATCCCACTTCCGGCTCCCTGCGGGGATCCTGCTTCTCCCTCGGGGATCCTGCTTCTCCCTCGGCTTATTTCTCTGCCTCACTCTGTGTCCCTCATGAATAAATAAAATCTTAAAAAAAAAAAAAAAGGCAACATACAGCATAGGAGAAGATATTTGCAGATGGCATATCTGATAAAGGGTTAGTATCCAAAATCTATAAAGAACCTATCAAGATAACTCAACACTCAAAAAACAATCCATTTAAGAAATGGGCAGAAGACATGAATAGACATTTTCCCAAAGAAAACATCTAGATGGCTAACAGATACAGGAAAAGATGTTCAACATCACTCATCATCAGGTAAATGCAAATCAAAACCTGTCAGAGTGGCTAAAATTAACACAGGAAATAACAGATGTTGAGAAGAATGTGGAGAAAGGAAAACCTCTTGTACCATTCGTTGGTGGCAATGCAAACTGGCACAGCCATTCTGGAGGTCAGTATGGAGAGTCCTCAAAAAGTTAAAAATAGAACTACCCAATGATCCAGCAATTGCACTACCAGGTATTTACCCAAAGGATACAAAAATACAGATTCTGGGATGCCTGGGTGGCTCAGAGGTTGAGCGTCTGCCTTTGGCTCAGGGTATGATTCTGGAGTCGCAGGATCGAGTCCCGCATCGGGCTTCCTGCATGGAGCCGGCTTCTCCCTCTGCCTGTGTCTCTGCCTCTGTCTCTGTGTCTCTCATAAATAAATAAAATCTTTAAAAAAAATACAGATTCAAAAGGATACATGTACCCCTATGCTTATAGCAGCATTATCAACAGTAGTGAAACTATGGAAAAAGTTCAACTGTCTCCACAGACTGATGAATGGATAAAGAAGATATGAGGGATAGATAGATAGATAGATAGATAGATAGATATCAGATATATATATTTCCAAGTTGGGTGTAGAGATTACTTAATAAAATCTGTAATAAAATTTATTTATTTATTAAAAAAATAAATTTATTTTTTAAGTAATCTGTACACCCAACACAGGGCTCAAACTCACAACCCCAGTGTTCAAGAGTCGCACTCTCCCAACTGAGCCAGCCAGGTGCCCCCCCCCCGCAAATTTTAAAAACATATAAAAATTTCTGCCAATTGAAACCAGGGATACAAGCCCTCAGTAGGCCCCACAATTAGATATATGGCTCCTAGCTACCTTTGATCAGAGTTAAGTAGCCCTTAGTTACAGTTTAAAGAAACCTGTAAAGTTGCCTCAGGAAATAACATAAAGTTGCCTCTGAGAAATGTGTGGGATGCTCTTCCACCTGAGGTGACAAACTTAACGCACCGTGTGTGCAAAAAATAGTAATTGTTTGCAGCTTAGTAATAGTCACAGGATGTGGAACTTCTGCTTTTGCACTCTAAAGATGACTGATGCAATCTGGCAAGAATGTTTCCAGTCCCAGGCCCCTGAACCTGAGGACCACCTCACCACAGTTACACCAAAACCAGACGAGGTGACGCCAGGAGTGACAAAACAATTAAGGAAAGAAATATTACAGCTGCCCTAATCCCTAACTGAATGACCTCAAGATCCTTATTGTGAATTTTCACCCTTTTATTTTTTTTTTAAGGATTTTATTTCTTTATTCATGAGAGACACAGAGAGGCAGAGACATAGGCAGAGGGAGAAGCAGGCTCCCCAAGGAGCCTGATGGGAGACTCGATCCCAGGACCCCAGGATCATGCCCTGAGTGGAAGGCAGACGCTCAACCACGGAGCCACCCAGGCGTCCCAATTTTTGTCCTTTTAAAGCCCCCACTCGGCTGCACCTGGCTGGCTCAGTCAGTAGAGCAGGCAACTCTTGATCTCAGTGGGGTGAGTTCTGGGCCGCACCCTGAGCATGGTGCCCATTTAAAAATAAATACTTTAAAAAAAATAAAAATAAATACTTAAAAAAAAAAAAAAGGAAAGGAAAGAGAACCCTCTGCTTGTAAACCCTCAGGGAGTTGGGGTCTTTAGAGCCTTAGCTCCCTGTTCTCCGGGTTAGCAATAATCCAATAAACAGCTTTTTTAATTCGTTTCTTGCAAACACTCGGTGGGGCCCTTGCTGGCTTTGGTGCTCGTTGGGTGGATGAACTCTCCTTCCGTTAGGTTATGCAGTCATTAAGAAAAAAAAGCACGACTCCATAGAAAAATGGACTAAAGATATGAATAGGCAGTTCACAGATGGTGACAACCAATTGGCAAAAACACACAAAAGGAACCCAAAACTGGGGTGCCTGGGTGGCTTAGCTGGTTAAGTGTCTGCCTTCGGCTCAGGTCATGATCCCAGGGTCCTGGGATCCAGCCTCACATCAGGCTCCTTGCTCAGTGCAGAGTCTGCTTCTCCCTCTCCCTCTGTTGTTCACCCTGCTTGTGCTCTCTAGCTCTTTCTCCTTCTCTCTCAAATAAATAAATAAAATCTTAAAAAAAAAAAGAACCCAAAACTTATTAAACATAGAAAAATGAAAATTAAAGTTATAATCAATTATTAATATCACTCCACACCACACCCATTAGGTTAGTATATTTAAGATATGTTCAGGGTCTTGTGATAGCAAAAGCTTTGAAATACTCTAAATGGGGCAGCCCTGGTGGTGCAGCGGTTTAGCGCCGCCTGCAGCCCAGGGCGTGATCCTGGAGACCCTGGATCGAGTCCCGTGTCAGGCTCTCTGCATGGAGCCTGCTTCTCCCTCTGCCTGTGTCTCTGCCTCTCCCTCTCTCTCTGTGTCTCTATGAATAAATAAATAAAAGTCTTTAAAAAAATTAAAAAAAAAAAGAAATACTCTAAATGCTCATGAGCAAGAAATGAGAACATGGTGCAGAGTGAAAATGAGCAGATTTGAAGCTGTGCCCCTTGAGGTTAATGAGGTTGAGATTAATGGCAAATTTCTTTTTGACAATGATTTTTCATTATTTATTTATTTATTTATTTATTTATTTATTTATTTATTTTTTATTGGAGTTCGATTTCCCAACATATAGCCTAACACCCAGTGCTCATCCCGTCAAGGGTAACGGCAAATTTCAATTTGATTTGATTTTTAAGGAACCTCCACATCCAATGTGGGGCTAGAACGCAAAACCCTGAGATCAAGGGTCATCTGCGGTGCCAGCTGAGCCAGCCCAGGCTGCCCTGAGACTAGTAGAAAACTTAAAGCTTATTTTTCAGAGACCTGCTTCTCTCTGGTCAGCCTGTGAACAAGCAAGGCCCTACAGTCTTCACCCGGCCTGAGAACTCATTCAGTTACACCTGCTCTCAGAAGATGCCCACCGACCTCTCCTTGACCTATAGGTGACCATCTGGTGTCAGGGGCCTTATTTGGCCTCATTCTAATGTCAAGTCTCCACCCCAAGGTGGTGTCATCTAGGTTGGCTCAATGGGCAGCTCCCTCCTTCCTCATGAAGTCACACATTCCCCCGCCCTTTTCACCAATATGTGTGTGACTCCAACCCCCGTGATTATAGAACCGTGTTCTCAACTCAGACGCGGAGACAGATTTTTGAACCAGCCTCCTGTCCCCTCGCTTGGCCGCATTGCAACAAAGCTTTTTCTCTGCAAAAGCCTGGTGCTACGGTGTCTGGCTTTCCGTTGCATGCCAGCAAATAAGCTCTTTCCGGCTCACTAACAAATTTGGCAACGGCAAAGGGGCTCTAAATCCAACTGGACACCGTTGCCGGTGGCTCTTTTGCCCCGTGTGGGGGTCTGGGTTCCGAACTCTCTCTGCAGGGGCGGAGTCAACCTTCGGTGCTTTCTTTGGGGCAGAGAAACTTGTTTGGGGTTCGGAAGACATCCTTTGGGTGAGTAATCATGGCACAGATGACTGACTGCTGGTAATTGGGGTCCGACCTCAGCGGAAAGGGCTTGGATGGGGAATTTCCCTTAGGGGAAAAGGAAAACAGGGCTTACACTCCTAGAGGTTCTCTTGGCTCTTTGGATTTCTTGGGAAACTTGTCTGTGCAAGAGTGACTCTGTGTGACCCGCTGAGAATCACTGCAAATACGAAGCTAGAATGGGAAATGAGAATTCCATCCCAAAGTGTAGCCCCTTGGGCTGCGTCCTTCGGAACTGGGCAGTGCTGACCAATAAATTCATGACAAAGAAAAAGATGATATCTTTCTGTAATACTGCGTGGCCGCAATATTCCCTGGATTCGGGAGAACGGTGGCCCAAGAATGGTTCCTTAAATTACAATGCTATCTTGCAGTTGGATTTATTTTGCAAAAAGGAAGAAAAATGGCTTGAGATCGAATATGTACAATCGTTTATGTTATTATACCAGCGTAAGGACATTCAGAGAAAATGTAATATTTTGGCGCAAGAGGAGACCCCAGAATGAGGTCATTTCACTCGGTTCTGATGATAAGACAGAGGATTCCTTACCCATCCAGTTAAACACCGCTACTCCACCTGCGTCTCCACTGGGAGGTGCCAGGGCCGCCGTCCCGCCACGGTCGGCACCTCGGGCCCCCACTCCGTCCACTTCCCCCCCGGATCCCGCAGGCCCGCTAGTGGTCTCTCCCTCTCAGACCTGCCAGGTGAGCCCGCGGGACGAGGGGGCACCCCGCCTCAGGCAGGGAGATTCCCCGGCATGCAGTGGCCGATCGGCGGAGTTTACGGGACCCGGCAGCCGCCCGGTGTCACCTTCGTCCGCCCCCCCTTATCCACCTCCGACCTGCTTAGTTGGAAAGTCCACCTGCCGACGTACCAAGATGACCCCATTAAAATGGAGAGTCTTTTTGCCTCTATTTTTGCTATCTATCATCCCACTTGGGCAGATATTCAAATCCTCCTAAATGTCTTCCTCACAGCCGAGGAACGTGGCACGGTCCTAAAACACGGTCCTTCCTCGCGCGGAAGCTGAGAAGATGCGCGCGCAGGTGCCTAACAGCCCGGTGCGCGCGCTCGCAGACGTGGCCGTACCCGCGGCCGACCCTAGGGGGAGCCCTGCTGAAGGCGGGCATAGAAACCAGCTCGAGCATTACCGACGCTGCATCCTTCAGGGCCTGAGGAACGGAGTCCCGAAACAAAGAAGCTTCGATAAAGTTCTGCAGGTCAGACAGAGGCCTGACGAGGACCCTCTGACTACTTGGAACGGCTGTTTACGGCCTATCGGCAGTGCGCTAACATGGACCCGCAGGCTCCAGAGCAGCTACCCTTGGTGAATGCCAGCTTCGTGAGGCAAGCTGCCCCTGACATTCAAAGGAGGTTGCAAAGGCTGAGTGGGGCTTTAGGAATGCCCACCCTTCACCTGGCTGAGGTTGCTTCTGGGGTTTTCCGAAACCGAGACAAGGTCCGGGAGAAGGAGGCGCGGCGCAGGATGCGGCAGCAGGCAGCCTTGCTGGCCGACGCGGGGAGGCAGGCGCGGTCACCGCCTCACCAGGCTCCGCCCCAGCCTGGGGCCCATCCCCAGGGAAGACACCCGAAGCCCTCAAACTCCACATCCAGAGGCCACCCCAATGTAGGGCCACACCAATGTGCCTATTGTAAACGAAAGGGACACTGGAAAAAGGAGTGCCCCTCTCTCAATAAATAATGTGAAGGTGACTCTTAGCCAAACTTCCAGATGCTCCACGCCTCTTCCCTCCCCCATAATCCCCGCAAGAACTATCCAGAATTAGGGGGCCCAGAGACTCCTAACAGCTCTACAGCCTTCATTGAAATTTCCCACGTGGAACCCTGGGTCATCTTATTGGTGAAAAAGACCCTGAACAGGGACGCCTGGGTGGCTTAGTGGTTGCATGCCTTTGGCTCAGGGCATGATCCTGGGATCCAGATAGTGTCCCACTTTGGGTTCCTTGCAGGAAGCCTGCTTCTCCCTCTGCCTGTGTCTCTGCCTCTCTCTCTCTCTCTCTCTCTCTCTCTCTGTCTCTCATTAATAAATTTAAAAAATTAATCAATTAAAAAAAAAAAGACACTGAACAGATTTCTTGGTAGACACTGGTGCTACCTACTCAGTACTGAATACCAGGAGCACCTGGGTAGCTCAGTTGGTTAATGTCTGCCTTCCCCTGAGGTCATGATCTCAAGGTTCAGGGGTTTCCCCCTCTTTTGTGGATCTTTCTGCCCCAGCAGGGAGTCTACTTCTCCCTCTCCCTCTGCCCCTTCCCCTTCCCCTTCCGCTTGTGCTCACTCTCTCTCAAATAAATAAAATCCTAAGTACTGAATATCAAAATGACTAGGTTGATGTCAGAAAATATGATGGTGACAGGCGTCTCAGGAGAATCGCTACAAAAAGCCTTTTCTCCAAACCCTTGAATGTCAAAAGGAGAAACCTCAAGCATAGTTTTCTCTATATGCCTCAATGTTCAGCACCACTGCTGGATACTGTTTGTTTTCAGATCCCACTAACAAATCCACTAGCCGCCTGCAGAGGCCCTTGGACTGACACAAAGGAAGGTCACTGCTAGGATTGTGGCCTATGAACAAGCAAGGCCTTTTTAGGGTCCAAGGACAGGCTGCCCCCAAATATGCTACTTTGTCAAGAAGGACTCCCAGACCCTCCTCTGTTCCCCTGGAAATAAATCTTCCATGTGAAAAGTGCTTGTACTAAGAGGTAAAAAGAAGGGGCAGCCCGGGTGGCTCAGCGGTTTAGCACCTGCCTTTAGCCCAGGGCCTGATCCTGGAGACCCGGGATCAAGTCCCATGTCGGGCTCCCTCCATGGAGCCTACTTCTCCCTCTGCCTGTGTCTCTCATAAATAAATAAATAAATAAAATCTTTTAAAAAAGAGGTAAGACATTTTTATCACCAGAGATAGAGATTTATTTATTTATTAGGGAGAGACCTCCCTGGAGAGAGCACAAGCAGGGGGAGACAGAGGCAGTGGCAGAGATGAGAGGGAGAAGCAGGCTCCCCACTGAGCAGGCTGGATCCTGGGATCATGATCTGAACCAAATCGAAGCCCAGTGCTTAACCAGTGCTTAACCAATTGAGCCATCCAGGTGCCCAAGATAGAGACATTAAAGCCAAGAAAGCTATAAAAATAAATCTTAGTACCTTGTGCTAACCTACTACCTCAGCAAAAATTCAGCTTAGAATTCTTTACCAATTAGGGGTCCCTGGGTGGCTCAGCAGCTCAGCGCCTACTTTCGGTCCAGAGCGTGATCCTGGAGTCCCGGGATCGAGTTCGGCGTCGGGCTCCCTGCATTGAGTCTGCCCGTGTCCCTGTGTCTCTCATGAATAAATAAATAAAATCTTAAAAAAGAAAAAGAATTCTTTGCTAATTAGAGCCCCCAAACACCTCTTTTTTCCTTGTCCTGTAAATTCCTCACAAATGTATTGTCTCGTTGTCTAAAATGTACAAAAACTGCCTGCCTAGGTCATTGTTTTGAGTCTTGATTTCATTATTGGGCTTTGTGGGCACATAACAAAGATTTGGGTTTTTTTTCTCCTGTTAACTTGTCTCCTGTAAATTGAATTCGTAGTCCAGCCAGGAACACCTTGAAGGTAGAGGAAGAATTTTTCCTTCCAGGTAGTTGGCATAACTACCTTAGTGGGCAAGATCTTTTCATTTGTGGGGCAACTGCTTGCCCCAGACACTGCCCCCACCGAGCTCCTGGGGCATCTGACAATACAGCTGGCAGCAGGTAAGATCAACCTTCTGGAATCTGTCTGCAGGTAAGTTGGGTTTTTTGTTGTTGTTGTTGTTGTTGTTGTTTACCATGTCAGCCTTCTGGAATCTCTGTCTGCAGATTCCAGACTTCTGGGAATCTCTGTCTGAGTCTCAGAATGGTGAGAATATTTTTTACTCTCTCTAAATTCAGATTAGCGGGAGAAAATATTGTGGACCTGGCTCCTTGGGCTTAGCAACTCTTAGGACAAATTTGGCAGCACACTCTTTGGTTGCTGATCCATTTTTGTCCCAGAGATTGTCTTTGTTGGTCTGTGTCTTCTGTGCCCTGTGTTCAAAAAAAGGAATTACCAAGGGCAGGCACACCCTAGAAGCCTGATTTTTCCAGCTCGCCTCACAGACTGATCAGTTCACAATTCTCACCAGACCAGGGTCTGTTGGAACAAACTTTGCTGAGAGTCCCCTATATAAAAACCAGATGAAGTTTTTCCTTTTGTCTTGTTCTGTGTTCTAAGAGCTTGGCTTTGTGACCAATGAGAACATTGTCTCTGGTCTCCATCATCCGGAGGGTGTACTTACTGGGGTGCACCTTGGTGCCCAAATAGGCTAGGGATCCTAGACACTCAGTTACAAAAAGCACCCTCAAAAAAAACCAAAACAAACAAAAAAAAGCACCCTCAGTTGAGCAGCTGCCTTCATTCACCTCAAGTCATGATCCCAGAGTCCTGGGATCTAGCCCTGTGTCCCCACGTCAGGGTCCCTGTTCAGTGGGGAGTCTGCTTCTCCCTCTCCTTCTCTCCTGTTTGTGCTCTTTCTGTCACATAAACAAAATCTTTCAAAACAAAAGGAAAAGCACACTCTGTCCCTCTGTGTCACCTCTCAGGAGAGTTTATCATAAGGAATCTGAGCCCATAGGGGCCACTTATCATCTCAACCTTTGTTGCAGGTTAGTGCTGACAAAATCCCATTCCCCTACTGCCCAGTGTCACAGATTAGTGGGTCTGTGACTGGAGGCATCTCAGATTTGTGGGAGACCAGAGACACAGTGTTCACCACATCATGCTTACCACCTATGAAACAAAGGTCTAAGAAAAGACGATTTTGTGGGAATAAACTTTTAGGTCAGGAGGACTTTATCATCTGTGCCTTCTCTGAAAGCCACTTACATTTTTGGTTAAGCCATTGAAAAGCTGATTGGTTTGACTCACTACTAAAATTGATAAGATCCTCTCCACCAATGACCAGATGATAGATCCTTTAAATTGGCTATATTTAAATAAGTAAATAAATATTCTTTATCAAGAGCTCTGAATTGTCTTATTAGAATAACAGCTAACCTTAAGTGATGTGATATGGTGTGGTGTGATGTGATGTAATGTGATGTGATGTGATGTGATGTGACATGATGTGATGTTTGGGGTCCAGGAGTGAAGAGTCAAGAAAGGATTCTTGAGACGTCTTCAGTGCAAAAAAAAGATGGTTTTATTAAAGCACGGGGAAAGGACCCGTGGACAGAAAGAACTGCACTAGGGTTGTGAGGAGTGGCTGATTATGTACTTCTAAGTTGGGAGGGGGTTAGGGATAGCATAAGTCTCTAAGGAATTTGGGAACAAAATTTTGCAGGACCTTGAGAGGCTAGCTGCTGTTAAGATAAGATCATTGACTACTGTCTAGTAAACCCTTGGTCATGAGACCCCTCACATGTGTATCAGTGGGCCATGTGCTTGGAGGATGATTGCCAACAGGGATCTTGGGGAAGTTTCCAAAGGGCTTTTTATATGGTAAAGTCTACAGGATCCTAGAGGTCAGGCTAATGTCAAGCTAAGATTGCCTTTTGCCTTTAGCAAGGTATTAATGATGAAGCTTTGAAATATAGGTGAGGTTTGGTGGGGTGAGGTCCAGAGCCAATGACCAAGAAAGAATTCTTGAGACATCTTTGGTGCAAAATGGTAGTTTTATTAAAGCCCAGGGACAGGACCTGTGCACAGGAAGAGTGGTTGCCCTGGGCCTGTGGGAGTGGCTAATTATATACCTGGCAGTGGGGAAGGGTTTGGGGAGAATGTACTCTCTAAGGAATTTTGGAAACAAGGTTTCCAGGACCTTGAGGGGGCTAGCTCTTGTTGGGAAAAGGTCACTTATTACCGTCTAATAAAACCTGAGTCATGAGACCCTTCAGCTGTGTATCCGTGGGCCATGTGCTTGGGCGATGGTTGCCAACATGTATGTTGTGGGGTAGAGATAAAGGAACTTTCTAAAGGAATTTTTATATGTTAAAGTAGACTCACAGGCTCCCGGGGGTCGGGCTAAGATTGCCTTCTGCCCTTAGCAAACTATGAACATCGAGGCAGTTGAGTCTGTAGAGGAATGTCACTCTGCCTATTTCAAGGACTTGTCAGTGTGCTTTGTCCTCAGCTAGTCCTCTGTTCCCTCATCATTTACATGAGGCACTTGAGTTCCTGGAGGAAGGTCACTCTGCCTGTCTTAAGTACTTGCGAAGGAGCTCGCAGTTGTAGGGAAATTTCATTTTTCCACATTTCTTTTGCCTTTGTTCTTCACATCATTAAGGGACTCCCTTGAAAATATACAAGAACAAAAATTCAACTTACGACAAATAAATGTCCACATCCAATGAAAATTCACCTTCTTAAAATCTAGCCCCATTTGCCGGTTTTAACTTCCTTTTCCCTACGAGATTTACAGACAGCACTCCAGCCTAACCTCTAGGTTCGAAGTATACAGTCTACTCTTACAAATGCTGAGAGCCAGAAAGTGAATTTAGCAGTAGCTCCTGGGACTCATGGTAGGGCTCACTTTGCTTTAATCAGGCTCTGGCAGCTTCAGGCATTTCTGTGCAATGACCCTTACAGATGTATCTTACGTACACACCCTACACACACAACTGTGAAGGATTCCTATCCCTTGACCAACAGCAGATCTTTTAAGTGGTAAAGCCCTTGTTTCTCCACTTTCAGAAGATCCTACCAAATTTAGAAAAGAATTTTTATTTACTTATGTTTAAAGATTTTATCTTATTTTTTTAAGTAATCTCTAGACCCAATGTGGGCCTTACACTCAACCCCAAGACAAAGTCAAGTGCTCCATCCACTGAGCCAGCCAGGCAGGCGCCTCAGAGAGGAATTTTTTTTCTAATTAGTGGCATTAAAAAAACTTAATAAAGAAATTTTTGAGATAAATAAAAATTAATGGCTATTCACAACTGCACTCTCGGAGACCTTGACTGGCTGGGCTGGGTGCTCTTGTGGCTGGGGATTGATAGATAACGCTGCGGTTAATTTGGCCCTAGAAGAATGCCTCCCCTCCTTCACAGAAGAGACAGGACCAAAATTTCTCTGCAGCCCTCCTACAAATGATCTCCAAAAGGCCAATATTCAGAGACTAATAGAAGCCAACATTAAATTGTGTACTCAAAAGGAAGGCTTTTGTTAAAATGCTTTATGGATTTTGCATAAATCTTTCAATTCCCATTTTTGCTAAAAATCTCCCTGGTTTAAGCAAAAAAAAAGTTGGGGCGCCTGGCTGGCTCAGTCAGTGGAGTATGTGACTCTTGGTCTTAGGGTTGTGAGCTTGAGCCCAGCACAGGATGTGGAACCTACTTTTAAGGAAAATTTTTAAGAAGTAGGCCAATATTCTGATATTCAGGCAGTACTTTGGGGAAATTAAAAACAATCACCTTTGTTTTGCAAATCTATCCGAAACCAGAAATACTACTCTCAAAACAAGTCAAAGCTCATCTACCTTTATTAATCTTAAAACCTCCTCTAGAGGGATCCCTGGGTAGCTCAGCTGTTTAGCAGGCCCAGGGCGTGATCCTGGCATCCCAGGATTGATTCCCGCATCAGGCTCCCTGCCTTGAGCCTGATTCTCCTCCCTCTACCTGTGTCTCTGCCTCCTTCTCTGTGTCTCTCATGAATGAATAAATAAAATCTTAAAAAAAAAACAAAACAAAAAACCTCCCCCTTTGGCTCAGGGCGTGATCCTGAGTCCCGCCCACGTCGGGCTCCCTGCATGGAGCCTGCTTCTCCTTCTTGCTGTGTCTCTGCCTCTCTCTATATCTCTCATGAATAAATAAATAAAATCTTTAAAAAAAAAAACCTCCTCTATTTCTCTCAAAATGTTTATAGATATTATATAGATCTATAATAATATAGATATTAAAGATCAGATTATTGGAACAGAATTGTCCTGTACTTAAGGGAAAAGAAAAGGTAAACTTTAGATGGCAAATACCCTGAAACTCGAAGGAAAAGAAAAACAACTTTCATTCCTTCTCAGTCCCTTAAAGTTATAAATCCTATTATATCTTTGAGATGTAAATATAGCATACTAGCGCCTGGAACAGAAGAAAAAAAGGGGGAGAGGAGGCCTTTTCAAAATACAAACTGCTATAAAGGCAGTTGAGTTCCTGGAGGAAGGTCACTCAGACCTAGCAGACCTGTTAGAAGTGCTCAGACTCTAGCACTTCTAATAACAGGCAGTTCTGCTCCAAATACCCACCTTGGGGGAAACTTAGATATGTTCTCTATGCCTTTTTGATATAAATTTTCTTTTTTTTTAAGATTGTATTTATTTATTAATGAGAGACACAGAGAGAGGCAGAGACACAGGCAGAGGGAGAAGCAGGCCACAAGCAGGGAGCCCGATGTGGGACTCGATCCTGGGACTGCAGGACCACATCCTGGGCCAAAGGCTAGTGCTAAACCCCTGAGCCACCAGGGCTGTCCTGATATAAATTTTCTACCCTCATCTCCTCTAGGAACTAAGAGCCATTCTTCGAAATGCAAACTTCAGGAAAAGTTTTTTATCAGGAGAAAAAAAAAGAGAGAGGGGTATTTGGATATCGGGTCTATAATGTCCTCTTCACAAATATTAATAAAAACCAAAGCTTTAAGGTTTGGAGGCCAGACCCACAGTCCCTGAACCTGTTTTGAAAGCATAAGCAGAACTATAGTTGTATTAGTTGCATTATTAGCTCTGTCTTCTGTTTTGTTCTCTACCTATAATTAATGTTTTACGTACCCCTTAACCTCTTGCACAATGGATCATTAACTTTGCCTCTTTATCCCCACTCCCTGTTTATCCACTGCCTGTAGAAACCTAACGGGGAACAGATGGTAACATTTGTCTTGAATATCTGATTGTACCAGGTCCCAAATAGCTCCTCATTGTACAGAAGAATGTTTACCTCCAGACTGTTCCAAGACCCCCATCCCCAAGGTTTCAAGGAACCGCATATCCTCCCCTCCCATGTATCAGCTGTCCCTGGGCTCAACAGGGCAAAGCAGCTTTGGGAATGATCCCCTGTCTTCTCATGGGGCTGCTCTTCTGATAATAAAGCTTTACTTCAAAACCTGTACCTCAGACATTGGTGTGTTGCACATCAGGTGCACAGGTTTGAGTATGGTAACAATTTTTGTTTGCATCTGTCTGGGTAGGACTATATATCTATATCTATACCTATTTATAGATATGTATACCCAGTCATACCCAGATAGATTGATCGATTTGATATGAGATATTTTCTTTACCTCCAGATGGTGTTGCTAAAATTAATCTGTGATAGAGTTTTATTTACTTGGTTTGAAGGCAAATGCTTGTGTAAGATTTGGGCATTCTAAATTCTCAGAAAGTGAGAGACTCAAATATTTTTCAAATTCACATAATCTGGGAAAATATTTGGTACTAAAGCTAATTTAAGGTTGGTTTAATTAAAATAGAAATGTCTAAATGTTATCAACATTAAAACTAAAACTTTCCTTGTAAATTCAGTAAATTAAAAAAAAAAACTAAAACTTTTATTCGGCCTGGATTTACTTAAAGTCAAATAAGTTGATGTGATCTCTGTTACAAATTAAAATAATCATAATAGCTTGAGGAGCGGGGCTCCTGGCGGGCTCAGTCAGTAGAGTAACTTGCAACTCTTGATCTCGGGGTTGTGAGTTCAAGCCTCAATTAATCTCAATTAAGATTACTTAAAGAAATGAAATCTGAAAAGGAATAATAATAGTAGCCTGAAAGCAGGACTGACTTTGTTCGATGTCTCTTGAAGATTTTATGGATAATTTAAGCATAAATGTTAAGAACAAGTAAATTAAAAAGATGTGAAAAAAGTGGGGAGGGGATGCCTGGCTGGCTCAGTCAGTAGAGCATGCGACTCTTGACCTCAGGATTGTGAGTTCAAGCACCATGTTGAATGTGGAGCCTACTTAAAAGGGGGGGGGTGGTTTGAAGATTTTATTTATTTATTTGAGAGAGAGAGAGAGCACCAGTGGAGTGGAGGGGCAGGAGGAGAGAGAAGCAGACTCCCCGCTGAGCCAGACTGGGGGGCTGGATCCCAGGACCGGGGATCATAACCTGAGCCAAAGGCAAAGGCTCAATTGACTGAGCCACCCAGGCATCCTTATAAGCAAACCTTTAAATAGTTTCCAAAATCTTCGGTAAGGGTAAAACTTCAAAGTCATACTAAGTTAAATGATGAGTTAAATTAAATTCATTGAATATCTGGGATCATTTCCAAATAGATATTAAACATTAAGCACTAAAGCATATGTTTATCTACTTTTGTCTTAACCACACAGAGAAACTAAAGATAAATTTGGGTCTGTTAGCAAAACTTGTTTTGTGCTTTATTAGAAGGTTATACTATGAAAAAAATCACAAGCTTCTGAATTATGAAATGTATTCATTAGTCAATCTAAAGAATTCTAATGTAACAGTTCACAATTGCTTCCTACTTAAGTTTCACTAGATATCAAGGTTTCCACGAGTTAAGAATTCTAATAAATATCAGTAAAAGTACTGGGAAAATAAAGGAAATGATTTATTGCAAGGAAAGTAAGATACGTGTTTTTGGTTAAAAAAAAAATCTGAGAAATAAAAAAATATTTTTGTTGAAGGAAAATAACTTTTTCTAAAGGGAGGCTAATTATTTAAAGGGGGAAAACTAGTGCAGCCCGGGTGTCTCAGTGGTTTAGTGCCGCCTTCAGCCCCGGGTGTGATCCTGGCGACCTGGGATGGAGTCCCGCATCGGGCTCCCTGCATGGAGCCTGCTTCTCCCTCTGCCTGTGTCTCTGCCTCTCTCTGTCTCTCTCTCTCTCTCTCTGTCTCTCATGAATAAATAAATAAAATCTTAAAAAAATAACAAAGTGGGAAAACTCAGGACAAAATCTGAATGTGGGGAAAAGAAGAGTTGTAAAAGCTTTGTTTTTTAAAAAAGCAAACACCTTTGGAAGGGAATTTTATGTGGTCAATAGTGGCTAAGGTTAAAATAAGTATATTTTAAGATGAGTTTTAATATCAAAAGTATTGCTGTTACAAAATTAGAATTTTCTCTCTGCTAAAAGGGAAGTGTTTTATTAGATTATTAGTTTGCTTTTTATGTAAAAATTGTAAACAGAGTTTAACTTTAATGTAAGGAAAACAAAGATTCTGTGTTTTCTCTTTATCACATTTTTTATTATCCAAAAAACTGAGTCCTAATATCAAGAGCTAGGTTTTGCACACAACTATGTATCGTCTGTATTTTCCTTTGAAATCTTCTGTTATCACTTTGGTTAAATAAATATTGTTTCCTAAGGCTCTGTAATCCAATGACATGTTTAAACTGACGGGATCCCTGGGTGGCGCAGCGGTTTAGCGCCTGCCTTTGGTCCAGGGCGCGATCCTGGAGACCTGGGATAGAATCCCACGTCGGGCTCTCGGTGCATGGAGCCTGCTTCTCCCTCTGCCTGTGTCTCTGCCTCTCTCTCTGTGTGTGACTGTCATAAATAAACAACAACAACAACAAAAAAGTTGTTAAAGAGTTTATTAAAAATATATATATATATTGATTTGATCAATGAAATGTTCATACTATGAATATATTTGACATACTTCCCAAAATCAAATTCTAAAATAAAGTATTTTGACCACAATCTAAATGAAATTTTCCAGAGGGAACATTTCAAGAATGTTGTGAGGGGCGTCTAGCTGGCTCAGGGCAGTAGAACCTGCAACTCTTGATCTAGGAGTTGTAAATTTGAGCCCCAGGCCCCAATTTGGGTGTAGAGATTGCTTAAAAATAAAATCTTTAAAAGAAAACAATTTGTAAAAATGAAACTAATTTGGCTTGTTATGTTAAATCACATGGGAAGTGTTGTCAAATAAGTGATACTAAACCCTCTTAGATTATGTTTGTATAGATATTGTATTAATATAAGTGTTCTAAAAATTGAATAAAACTCTTGGGGATCTGATATGTCCTAACATGTTATAACTTTGTCATATGTCATAGAAATAAGATTTTCTTATCAATTGCATCATAATGGACTCTATTTTTTAAAAAGATACTTATCTATTTGAGAGAGAGAAGGATAGAGCATGAGCAAGGTGAAGGACAGAGAGGTAGAGGGAAAAGCAGACTCCCCTCTCAGCAGGGAACCCAACGTGGGACTCGATTCCAGGACCCAAGGATCACGACCTGAGCCCAAAGCAGACACTTTACCAACTGAGCCACCCAGGCACCCCTGTAACGGACTCTCATCAGATCTTTGACTGTGGTCATTACGTCTTATTTACAGACAATTATAGTTTTACTCTGATGCTTTTATAAGAAGCTTTCTGCAGATGTGCTTCAGTGAGACACGGGAAGAACTCTGGGTACGGGTTACTTATAACCCTAAGATCATTAGACTGAAATAAGAATTTCTGGAACTAGTCAGAAAACTGGATTCAAGAATTCAAGAATTATTCAAGAATTATCTTATTCAAGAATTAATAATATAAGACTGAATAAATGGAGAAAGATAATTATACTTTTGTCACATTTTTGTTGAAAACATCGCTGATTTTTTTAATGTTTTGTTTTTCCTGACTTAACACATCTTTTTCTCTTTTTTTTAAGATTTTATTTATTTATTCATGAGAGACACAGAGAGAGAGAGACAGACAGAGGCAGAGGGAGAAGCCGACTCCCCGCTGGGAGCCCAATGGGGGGGGAGGACACCCAATCCCAGGACCCCAGGATCATGACTAGAGCCTAAGGCAGACTCTAACCGCTGAGCCACCCAGGCGCACCCCAAGAAAACTTTTTTCTCTTAAGCTGTGGCTTACAGCAATTTGATAAAATATTCTTTGTAAACAAATATGAAACATTTGTCTTTTTCTCCCGACCTGAACCCTCCAGATTTCATAAATTCTCTCAGTGAGTGTTCTTTCCTTTATGGCAATTATAGTTATTTGCATAAGTGCAGTAAGAATCTGTTCTTATAAGATGACACCATTGGAAAGAAACACTGAGGTGTTTGTTGTTGTTTTTTTTTTTTTTAACCAAGGCTTTACTGGAATGTCATGTTTGAGAGAGACATCCATAGTCTCAGATATGACCAGACAGCTTTAAGGAACTCAGGTTGACTTGATGGAGCCAACAAAGCCCCTTGGAAACACCAGCCTGGGACCTTCTTACAGGGTTCCCAGCAGCCTCACCAGGGAGTAAGGAAGGTCACTTCCTGGCAGGTGCAGGAAACTCAGAATAGACTGGGGACCTCTTGAAGAGAGGAACTAACGCAAATCTATAGGTATTGCAGCCGAAGTATGATGGCAAGTGTTTGGCTTGGCTTCTGGCCTTGAGAGGCTATTAAAAGTTCAATCTACCAGTTCAACTTTTAACATGTGAAACTCCCAGGGAAGTTTCCGAGGGGAAACTGTAGGGGCCAAGGGTAGGCTGCCCCGAATTATGTCACTTGGTCATATTGATTATTTTAAATAAAAGTTACTTAAGAGACAGTCTGCAAGAAGGACTCTCAGGCCCTCCTCCTCTCCTGAAAGCAGGAAATAAATCTTCCATGTGAAAGGTGCCCTCTCTATACTAAGAAGAAACATCTTTATCACCAGAGAAAGGGAGAAAACTTGTTACTTTGTTACTGACCTGCTGCATCAGCCTAAATTCTGCTTAGAATTCCTTACTAGTTAAAGCTCCCAAACACCTGTTTTCTTTATCCTGTGAATTCCTCACAACCCTATTGTCTCTTTGTCTAAAACATATAAGATCACCTGTCTTGGTCATTTCCTTGGGTCTCCATTTCATTAATGGACCTCCACGCACTTAAAATAAAACTTGTTTTTTTTTCTCCTCTTAACCTGTCTCCTGTAAATTGAATTCTTAGTCCAGCGGGAAGACCTTGAGGATAGAGGAAGAATTTTTTCTTCCTGATACCCTGCATTCATTTTGTTTATATGGGCTCTCAGAGCATGTGAAATGAGGCAAAATGAGGCAACCTCACATCAGGGGCCTCATTTTGCCTCATTTCAGTGTTTAATCTCCACTCAAAGGTGAGCAGGGGATGTAGGTTAGCTCAGTGGGCATGCTCCATCCTTCTTCATGAATAAATTCCCCCCTTTTCTTCAATATGTATGTAATACCAACCTTTATTTATTTTTTAATTTATTTTAAGGTTTTATTTATTTATTCATGAGAGACACAAAGAGAGAGAGGCAGAGACATAGACAGAGGGAGAAGCACGCTCCATGCAGAGAGCCCCATCCAGGACTTGATCCCTGGGCCCCGGGATCATGCCCTGAGCCAGAGGCAGATGCTCAAGCACTGAATCACCCAGGTGCCCCAATCTCAACCTTTATAAGGTCTTGTTCTAAGCTCAGGTTGTGGAGACAGATTTTTTTGAGCCAGCCTCCTGTCTCCTTGCTTGGCCGCTTTGCAATGGAGCTTTTTGCAAATGACTGGTGTGACACGGGGTTTTGCTTTCCATCGAGGGGGCAAGCAAACTTGCCAGTGCCAACAGCTTAGGCCCACACACAGAGCTCAGACAGCTGTTCAGCAAAATGCTGAAAGGGAACCAAAACCATGGTTAAATAACAAAATTCCACCAAGTAAATGTGAAGATCTAATTGGCTTTATTCAACGGTTCATGAATAAGGCTGCATCCCATCTAGGACGTAGACAGGTGCTCCAAGGGGTTGTACAAAACGGAAGGTTTTTGTGCAAGGACAATAGGGGCAAGAAACTTATATGCAAAAGAAGACTTGTGGGGATCCCTGGGTGGCTCAGTGGTTTGGCACCTGCCTTTGGCCCAGGGCGTGATCCTGGAGTCCCGGGATCGAGTCCCATGTCGGGCTCCCAGCATGGAGCCTGCTTCTCCCTCTGCCTGTATCTCTGCCTCTCTCTCTCTCTATGTCTTTCATAAATAAATAAATCTTAAAAAAAAAAAAAAAGAAGAAGAAGACTTTTTCCAGGTTGAGGGCACTTTCTAGGGGGGAAAGGCAAAATGTCTTACGCAGATTACCTCATCTTTCTTGGTAGGGTAGAGAGAACCCAGGTGGCCAAATCATTGACAGTGAGTGAAAGATTACTAGATTACTTTTTTTTTTTAAATTTCATTTATTTATTCATGAGAGACACAGAGACACAGGCAGAGGGAGAAGCAGGCTCCATGCAGGGAGCCCGACGTGGGACTTGATCCTGGAGACCCGGGATCAGGCCCTGGGCTAAAGATGGTGTTAAACCACTGAGCCACCCAGGCTGCCCAGGTTACTAGATTACTAACTGCCAGTTTAGGGCTACATTTCTGGGGGAAGTTGACATTGCCATTAGGATATATATTAAGCCTCGGGGCAGCCCGGGTGGCTCAATGGTTTAGTGCAGCCTTCAGCCCAGGGTGTGGTCCTGGAGACTCAGATCAAGTCCCATGTCAGGCTCCCTGCATGGAGCCTGCTTCTCCCTCTCCCTGTCTCTCTGTCTCTCTGTCTCTCTCTGTGTGTGTCTCTCATGAATAAATAAATAAAATCTTTAAAAAAAAAAAGAATATATATTAAGCCTCCAGTTTGGGAAGTCAGTCTAAATGGGGCCTGTGTGTATCTTAAAATTTTATTTTTAAGTGATCTCTATATCCAACAACATGGGTCTCAACCTTACAACCCAGAGATCAAGAGTCACTGCATGCTCACTGACTGAGCCAGCTGGGCATGCCCCCCACCCTCATGGTTTTTTTGTGTTGTTGTTGTTTTTTAAGATTTTATTAAGACCTGATCCCAGCACCCCGGGATCAGGACCCCAACTCAAGACAGATGTTTACCACTGAGCCACCCACGCATCCTTGGGTTGTTTTTTTTTTCTTAACACCATGTAGGAGAGGCAAAATTTTACCTTTACCCTCTTCAAGTTTTTTCAGCAGAAAATTAAGTGACACAAGGTCAACAGAAGAAAACAATATATGTATACATTTATTTATTTTTAAAGATTTTACTTATTTGTTCATGAGAAAGAGAGAGAGAGAGGCAGAGACACAGGCAGAGGGAGAAGCAGGCTTCTGCAGGGAGCCTGATGTAGGACTCAATCCTGGGACCCCAGGATCACACCCTGGGCCAAAGGCAGGCACCAAACTGCTGAGCCACCCAGGGATCCCTCATAAATGTATTTAATACAAGTTTCATGTGATATGGAAGCCTTCGTAAGAAACAAAGACCCACAGAAATGGCAAAATCTACATGCTTTTAGGTTGAACACAGAGAAACAATTGTGGGAAGGTAAATTATGTGGGGAGCCTTAAGGACGATAGCTATTTTAAAAAGGTCTAAACAAAAAAAATTTTAAAAATAAAAAGGTCTATACAGAATTCATACCTATTTTTCAAGATTTTATTTATTTCAGGGACGCCTGAGTGGCTCAGTGGTTAAGCGTCTGCCTTCAGCCCAGAGCATGATCCTGGAGTCCCCGGATCAAGTCCTACATCAGGCTCCCTGCATGGAGCCTGCTTCTCCCTCTGCCTGTGTCTCTGCCTCTCTCTTTCTGTGTCTTTCATGAATAAATAAATAAAATCTTTAAAAAAATTATTTCAGAGAGAGAGCGCGCACGAGCTCATGGGGAAGAAGGGCAGAGGTAGAGGCAGACCCCCAGGATCAAGACCTGAGCCAAAGGCGGATGCTCAACCACTGAGCCATCCAGGTGTCCCTGAGAGTTGACCATCCTTAAACTGCTTTGTGCTCACTACTTTCCTTCTGGCTCTTCCTTCCAGTGCACTCCTTACATAAATCTTTCAGTAAATCTTTTGTGGGGAATCCAAGAACTGAGGCCTCCGTTCACACAATGCAGACTCTCCCACCTGTAACTTTTAAGAAAAAGGAAAGTCAGAGTGATTTTTTTTTTTTATGGGAACCAAGATAAAAGAGATAATAGATAAAATTAAATTTCCTGGGACACCTGGATGGCTCAGTGGTTGAGCATCTGCCTTCGGCTCAGGGCGTGATCCTGGGGACAGGGATCGAGTCCTACATCGGGCTCCCTGTATGGAGCCTGCTTCTCCCTCTGCCTGAATCTCTGCCTCTCTCTCCCTCTCTCTCTCATGAATAAATAAAACCTTTAAAAAAATTAAATATCCTTACACCTTACAGCCTATTGATAAATATGTGAGACAAGCAGAGTGTGACATTCCTCAAGAAATTCACCACTTCCTTAATGCTAATGCTTTGCCAGAGGCAAAAAGCAACCTTGGCCTTGAGGATAGCCCAGACAGCCAGGATCCCGTTAGTCTTCCTTAACTTATGAAAATCCTTCTGGGGTCACCTGGCAGGCTCCGGCAGAAGATTACCTGCCTCATCAGCTCCAGGCTGGACATGAAGTGTAGGCCCCACATGAAGTGTAGAGATTACTTAAAATTTAAATCTGAGTGACCGCCTGGGTGGCTCAGTCAGTTAAGTGTCTGCCTTCAGCTCAGGTCAGGATCCCAGGGTCCTGAGATGGAGCTTAGCTTTGGGCTCCCGTCAGTGGGGAGCCTGCTTCTCCACACCCTGCTCATTCTCTCTCAAAGAAAGAAAGAAGGGGGAAAAATCATTCTAAGAAATACTAAAAAATAAAATCTAAGCACAAAATCCTTTTAGAAACTTCCTCTATCTCTACTCACTCCCCAGTTTAATAGTAATCAATTGCTCCTCAAAATCTGTACTATATGGATGGAGCTTTCTGTGATTTGTCCTGCATAACTGCCCGCCCCCGGACCTGTAGGGGTGCAGGCAGGCTGAGAAATGTCGTTTGTGAGACTCTGGAGGCATCAGTGACCTTGGGAGCCTGGTTATTTGAAATATGTCATCTGGCCTCCAGGTCAGAACTGGTCCTTCTGTTTTCAATGCCAAGAACTATAAATCTTGCCCCACATCCCCTCCTGCTCCAGAATGGGTTGGCTCCTGGGAATGGAACCCCGGGAGGGGAGGCAGGCTCCATAGCCCAGTCTCCTTGAAAATGTAAAAACATGATAACATAGAGATACAGCTCTCTCCAAACTGCAAGTAATCAGAAAAAAATGGAACAAATGTTTAACTTCAAACCCTGTCATTTGTCCTATAAATATGGCCCTTATGGGGATGGTCAGTAGGAAGTCTCGCTGGAAGGGAAGACACTCTGTCTGCCCAGCCTCTCAGCCCCCACCCCTGCCCAGCTGCCTCCACCCAGGCCTCCCCAGCACTCTCATTTACTGCTATTACCCTCATCTATTTGTGGATTTCCCTTTCTTTCTGCTTCTATTAGTTTTGTTTTGTTTTTTTTTTTTTTATAATATCAATAAGGTGTTTTTCCCATTCCAAACCAAAAGCACGCCTGCCGTGAATCTTTAGAACACAATCCCAGGGCAGCTCTTTCTGCCTAGGCGTCCTGTCGCTCTGCTTTCATAAAAACCCCTTTTTGCACCAAAAATATCTCAAGAATTCTTCCTTGGCCTTTCCCCTCAGCCCACATCTCATCCATTTTCTTGCATTTGCAGTTTTTCGAGTGCCTTTAACTCAAAATAGTGTGTCAGAGTGGCATCTTCTAGGGTGGCACGACCTGCGCTCCCGCATTCACATTCGCAGCTGTGGTCATCGGGCTCCCCAGAGTGGCTTCCTCCGTAGAGGCTGAAGCTAAGGGCTACGCTCACAGGTGGGGGATTCACGAGCACCTATATTGTTGTTGTTGTTATTATTATATAACAAATTTGTCAGGTTTCCCGGGGGTCGGTGGAGAGGTTAAAGACCGCAGAGCCAGGCAGTAGGGTCGAGCGTGCGTTAATAGGAAGCGCCCCGGGCGGCCCGAGTCGGGGAAGTCCGCCCGAGCCGGGAGAGTGTGCAGGCGTATAAGGAGGCGTTGGCGGGAAGAGGGGAGTAGGGGGGCTTAGGGTACGTGGCCTCGAGGCATCCCTCCTTGTTCCGGGGCTGGTTGTTTTTATCTGGGCGGGTCCCGGCCAGTCACAGGTGGTCGGAGATTGGGCAGGTCCTGGGAACTTGTCAGGAATGACTGACGTGGCGTATAGGGGGCAAGGGCTGGGTTGTCGGAAGGTCGTTGGCCCTGGTCGGCCGTTTTGAGGTCCCCAGCCTCGCCAGCCCAACAAAATTTAAATCAGGATGCTACCCCAAAACGCCACTGCAAAAACACAAACTAAACCAGATGAGCTTCCTCTTGGACGCAAGCCTCGCGAACGCGCTCCGCGCATCATTTCAGCAGCCTCCACCCTGCCCCTGGGGGCGTGGCCAGCACCAGCGGTCCCGCCCCCGCGGGGCTGGTGGCCACGCCCTCCCCCACGCCGGCCCCGCCCCGCACGCGGAGCATGCTGGGAGGCGGGCCCGCTCGCCACACCCACCCGCCGGGCCGGGCTCCCAGCTTGGTGCGCAGAGCCCGCTGGGAGGTGGGTGGGTGGGGGCAGGGTAGCAGGCGGGTTGCCCTGGCAACGGGCGACGCTGTCAACGGACGGCCAGGCTCCCGGGGGCCGTTAAGCCCGAGTGATCCGACCCGCCACTGTGCCCCGGGCCTTCTTAGGATGCGGAGGGTCTCGGTTAGGGTGCGGCGGCCCCCGAGACGGAGGAGCAGGCGGGAAGGGAAGGGTCTGGGGGAACAGGCGGGGGAGGAGCCGCCCGCCGCGCCCACGGGGCGAGGGGAAAAAGCCCCCCGGGGCCTTGAGCCGAGAGTCCAGAATCTCGGTGGAAAGAACCAAGTGGGGCCCCCAGAAAGAGGGAAGGAAAGGGGAAGGGTGGGGGAGGACAGGAAGGCTTGGGGACTCCAGTGAAAAGGAGGACGGGGAAGGGGCGATGGGAGAGACTGAGCTGGGAGCTCTGTGGCGTCATTCATTCCCCAGCCTCTTAAATAAAGCCAACTATCATGAAACAACCATAACAGACTCCTACCTATTTTCAGAATTGGTAGCGAAAGACCGTGGGGGGGGGGTGGATGGGGAGGAATATAGAGAAATTTTAATTTTTTAAAAATTTATTGAGAATTTTTTTTAAAAGCTCTTTTGACCTGAATCAAGAGCCTAGTTCTGGAAGAGACCTCGGAGGTTGCTTTCACATGTAGTTGGAAGTCTGACCACAGTTCTTTTGGTGCCTAAAGTTCCCTCTTACCCACCCTGAGACTTCCCTTTGGGAGACTTCCCTTCTCACATAAGAAGGGTCAGAAGGACAATGGCAGCGCAAGGAAGGGATGCCAGTGGGAGGATGTGAGGGAGAGGACACCATGGGGAGCCTGAGGAGGAGGAGATACTGATTTTAAGAGAAATCTGTGTCATGAACACCGCTTCCAATTTCAGGAACTCTGAGTGTGGTGGATCAAGTGTGGGCCAAGAGGAGGGGCTCAGGAGGAGACCCCTCTGGGGTAATTCTTGTCAACAGGGAGACTTCACATGGCACCCACTTCTTGCTTGACCTCCCCTGTCTGCCCGTCATTTGTTCATGCTTTGTTCATCCTTTGCCGGGGTGCCGTAGGGTCTCAGCTCTCCTCCCTCAGGGAGGATGATGGTGGACTTGTCCCTATGGACTGGGCTATGATATTAGGTGAATGACCCCTGTGCCTGTGTCCCAGTACCGCTGATTATGCCAGGGAATATCCCAATGGGGAGGTTATTGAGCTCCCAAAGTTTTCAGAGGCTGCTTTGTCTGTAAAATAATCACAGCTCTGCCCCCTCCTGAAGTTGTTATAGAGACCTAATGAGAGACGGAAAGTGCCTTTAAGGGGGTGGGTGGGGCAGCTCAAATACAAGGATGTGGTGCCAGAAAGCTCCATCCACACGGCTTGTGGAGTCACTTGTGAAAGAAGAGGCTAGAACCAACTTGCTGAGGCTGTGGCCTCCTACTACCATCCTCCTCACTGCCCCATTTGCCTGGAGGGCCAGGTCAGCTTGACCGGCTGCCAGTGTTTGCCCTCATTCTCCCTGGCCCTGCTGAGTCCAGAGACCTAGATTTGAAACCTGGATCTAAAAAAAAAAAAAAAAAGAAAAGAAACCTGGATCTGTCACTTACTAGCTGAGTGATCTTGGGCAAATCATCTCAGCTTCCCTGCTTAGAGCTAAGGTGGCTCGTGAATGAAACCATAGAAACTAAGGCATTTCTTCTGCCTCCTGAAGGAGGCCCCGCTGTGGGGGAGGAGCCCTGGCTGGGAATCTGTTAGAGACAGTTTTGTCACCAACTGAAATGGCCTTCGTTTGACAAAGCACTGCAGCTCTCTCGACCTCACCAACTGCCTTGACCTCATCCCTCATGTCATGCGGTCACTTTCAATACTGTCACCTCCTTCAGCCTTAGCATTAGCCTTGGCCTCAATTTCTTCATGTATGACTTGGGGTAATAATCTGTAGGAATCAGTAAGCTTAGGCTAAGGAAGCTCTTCCGACACGTTACAGTTTAAACATGTTAAGTGGGCCATTCGGTTCTAGAGAACGGCAGATGGCATGGCATGAGAACAGAGCCAAGGAGAAAGTTTGGGGTCCCATGAATAGCTGACCAACAGGCACTGGGGGATATTGAGTCATAAGTGAAGGGATGGTTGGAAAAGGAGGCTGAATAGAAAACCAGTTGTCAACTCACTCAAAATGCTTAGATTCTTTTTTACATAAAGCAATGATTTAGCTCAAAGGAAATGAACTTTAGAAACAAATGCCACAAACATCACCAAGTCAAGAAAAATACGCTGACATTTTTATTAACTGCCAGACATACCTTCACCTTTAAAATATTCCCTACTTCCGTATTTTTTGACAGCAGATCACCTTTTTATGTGATCACGATTTTATAATCTTTCCTACAGAGTGAATAGAAAGATAATTCCATCTTTCCTTTGGCAGAAAGTGTCCCTGGAAGCCAACTATGAGCTAAGATAGCTATGATTAAGTAGATCCACAAGTGACTTCAAAGCACAAAATTCCACTCAAACCCATCCATTAAGGATCCCCCCGATTTTACCTCCCCACCCCACCCCACTGCCCTGCCTTAGCCACATCCAAAAAAAACCCCACAGCTCCTCCCACAGGACATGTGTGACGGAATTTGCAACGGAAAGAGTGAGTGGCCCTCAACCAACTCGGAAAAATAACTTCTGCAAATTTTCCCAATGCGTCTTGACAACTGAAAGTATTGCTGGGGCCCCTCTCAGGGCAAAGGGAGGCCTTGACACCTTTACCACCTCTGCTCTGAATAACTGCAGCTGTACATGGCCCGAGGTTAGCACCTGAAGAATTCAAGGGAAGCTAGCACAACAAGCCTTTGAACGATCCTGGGAGCTGGCTGGTTTACTCTTAGTTTTGGCTAATTTTGTGTAGACGTAAATAAGCTACGCCACCCCACTCACCTGCCACACACCCAGCAGGGAAGTTCCCAGGATTAGATTTCCTCCTCCCCTCTCAAAGAACCCTCACCTGCCTGGGAAGAGGGTCCTTGGTTCTCCCTGCTGAGCCCACCCCTCTCTCTCTTGCACACATGTGGGTGGTCAAGCTGACCTTTGAACCACAGGTGCTCTTCCTGAAAGGGCAAGAAAAGTCAATTAGGGTCCCAGACAGTCCTTTCAGAACCCCAGGCCACCTCCCCTCTTCCCCGCCTATCCTAAAACAGGATTGTTGAATGGAGCTGTAGAAGACTCATGCATAAGGCATCCACAAGTATAAAAAAAATACATGTCAGCAGGGGTGGGGGAACGGGAGAAAAAAAGCATAGAAGAAGAAGAAGAATTAGAAAAAAGAGGGAAGGCGGTGGCCTGGAAAGGGAGGCAGGCAGTGGGAGGAGGGTGCAGAGCTGCTCTGGGCCGGGAAGGGGGCAGGTGCCCCTTTCCCTGCTGCTGTTCCTGAGGCCCGTACTGCCCAGCACTGCCCAGTTAACTTGTCCAGTGCTGCTGGGGGAAGCCTCCTACTTGACCTCTCTGGGCCCCAGTCTCGCCTTTAAAGTAGAACTGCTAATACCTCCCTCACAGGGTTGTTGTGAGGATAACACGAGGTAATGTCTGGGGAAATTGCTTGGGAAATTGGGAAAGGCCGCTTGCACAGGACCCTCTTATAATCCTTTCGGCCAAAGGGGAAAGGTAGAGTCAGGGGCCCTGGAGCTGGGCCTGGGCCTTGGCTCCTTGGGATACCACCCTAGCCTTTACTCAAAGCTGACCCTGCCTTAGGCGGAGTAGCCCTGCTTGACAACTCTCCACACCCCGGTGCAGGTGGGCGCCCCCGGAGACAGCACTGACGGTGGAGTCAGAGACTCTGAGCTTGGTTTGTGGCCGATCCAGGGCCTGAGCCCCGACTGGCCAAGGCCCGTTGGAGAAGCCTGGAAAACTGAGGAGTTGCTGTTCTGGTCTAGCCAGACCTCAGCTGCTTGGGGGAGCCCAGCCTGCTTCTCCCAGGGGCTGCAGAGAAAGGGACCAGGGGAGGCCTGGGACCAGGATAAGGACAAAAGTGCATGCAAGAGGATAGGCAGCAGAGACAGTGACAGGGAGGTCCAGGGCTGGAGCCAAGGGGTCCAATTCAAAGCCAAAGTTTCCTTTCAGGCTGTGCGCCCACAGATCCACATGTCACCACTGCCCAAGGACCCAGCTGCAGGGTGGTGGTTCCAAGGCACCCTAGGCCTTTGCAGGCCTCCTTGATTGTTTCCCTGACTTTCCTCCAGATGACACCTGCTGCTAGCTCTTCCATCCCCCCTCCTGCTCCCCACACTGCCATATCTCTGGCACTTCCAGGGTGCACAGAGGGAGCTCTTTTTTTTTTTTGAGGGAGCTCTTTAAGAAGCAGAAAAGCTCCCCTGAAATGGTAGTTTGGGATTCATTTCCAGCCAAGAAAATGGGTGTCGGGTTCCGTGGATGGGCTGACCGAGGTTGGGGGAGCAAAGCAGAAGCTAACCGCAGCATGGATGATGAAAAGGAGGAAGCCAGACCAGGGGGGTGGGAAGGCATGGGACCAAGCGGGAGAGCTTGTTCCTCAGCTGACTGTTCAGATTTTGGGGTGAGAGAGAGCCCTTCGCCAGCGGGCAGTTTGCTCTGCTTCACCCCCAATCAGAGAGCAGGCCCTGCTGGGCACCCACATGGCAAGACAGACTGGTACCCAAGAGGGGGGACCTGAAGAAGCTGGATTGAACGGGCCCACTTTGTTTTCCCAAACTCATGGGTCCGTGATATTGCTGCTGCTTGCTGAACAGTGTAGGGGGTGAGGCTGGGTAGGGAGTGAAAAGGTCCCCCAGGGAAGCAGAGGCTGTGACCCGTTCCATCCACACCTGATTTGGGGATTTAGTTTTAGATTTCCTCCTTGGCCTTTGGACGGGTGAAAACCCGGTGTTTTTTTTTTTTTTTTTTTTTTTTTAAGATTTTATTTCTTCACGAGAAACAGAGAGAGAGAGAGAGAGAGGCAGAGACACAGGCAGAGGGAGAAGCAGGCTCCATGCAGGGAGCCCAACAAGGGACTCAATCCCAGGACTCCAGGATCACACTCTGGGCTGAAGGCAGTGCTAAACCACTGGGCCACCAGGGCTGCCTGAACCCAATGTTCTTTTTTTTTTTTTTTTTGAACCCAGTGTTCTTGAGCTCCAAGGACACACTGGACCCCACACTAAGGATTTTCTCGCTACTCTTTCCCATCCTAAATTAGGTCCAACCTCAAAATCCAAATTTGGCTCAGAGGTGCAAAGAAAATGACAAAGATACTGTAGCGAAAAAGTCAACATAGAAATGCCCTCTCTCATTATGAACTGCCCAGGGTAAAAATCCAAATTTAAAAAATTAAATCCCCTTGTCCTTTTACAAATTAAAAATAAATAAATAAATCCCGTTGCCCTTTTAGGTTCAAGTTCAAAGAAATAAAAACTGAAAGTCGTAAAGGCAAAGGATGAAAGCCCGAAGCACTTCACAGTGAGCCTGGCTGGCTGTCAAAGCCCAGGGGTGTGAACCGCCCAAGGCCCCATGCCCGCCCACCCGCCCAGCAGGCATAGGGTCCTCCTCTACAGCTCAGCATTTTAATTAGCCTCTCGTGGTGGTGTGAGTGCGCTCGCTCGGCTTTTAAAAGATCCTGAGTTACTAGGATGGAGTAGGTGGTGACATCTGCAGAGCCCTGCCCACCCTGGGGACATCCCCAGGGATGCAGGCTGCCGGCTGTCCCCAGAAGCCAGTGATCAGCCCGTGTAGGCACCTCTTCCCACTGCCTCAAGACCCTGGTAGAAATGCCCCAGCAGCCGATGGAAGGAAAGTGGATTGAAAAGAGTGATAGACCAGGATGCCATGCCCTGGGAGTCTGGCCCCACCAAGTTAGCTTTGGGCGACTCAGCCTGTTGGGGGGTGCAGGGAGCAACTTCCACCCTCCTCCTCTGAAGCAGCTGTGCCACTCCATGGGGCTCCATGGCGGCTTCTTCCAGGAGCCTTGTCATGTGTTTCCCACCATGTGCTCCTGGTCTCGAGTGGCATTTGTTTCTGCGACACAGTTTCCAGGGGGCCAGGGTCTGTCTCCACTGTGTGCACAGTTTCCGGCTGCAGGGTGGCTCGGCTGCACCCCTAGCAGGTGCACTGTGCTGGTTCCTGACATTGGTTTAAAATCCCTTTTCTTCACCACACCAAGGGTGTTTTTGTTGGCTTCCAGTGCCTTCCATCCTTTAACATTTTGCTCTCTGGTCCAAACTTTTACTTTTTGCTAACCTATTCCTTTAGATTTTGTCTCTAAAATCTATTCAGATTTTAGAATAGATTCTATTCTATTCTATTGGCGATAGAAAAACCAGTCAATCTCAAGCTTGTCCCAAGTATCCACTGTTGAAACAATCCCATGGCTCAACCCAGGGGAGGTCAGCCAGTGGTCACTCTGCCTGCAGTTCTTCTCTTGACGCCTGGGTCTGCCCCCCTCTGGTAGAGAGGGTTCAGCAGAGCCTTCCTGGAGCCTACTCCATACATTTTAAGACATTCTCCCTAAGGTTCTGAGCAATGCCCAGACCCCCGTGTACACAAAGTGCACACTAGATCTCCGATATTTGATGTTGGTCTTCCTGTCCTGGAATTTGCTCAGATCCTCTATGGCCTCTTCAGAGCTGCCAGGCTCATGGGATGGCTTCTGGATCTTACAAGAGTCCCTGTCTGCTACACTGGCCAACCCCTCAAGAGTGTTCTTGGGTCACCTGGCTCCCAGGTGGGGTGTATGTTGGGGAGGGGGGCAGAGGCCTGGGGGGTCTTGCCTCTTCCCCAAACCTCCACTCTCCCTTTCCAGCAGGGAGCTTGCCTGTCTCCTAACACCCTACACCCTAAGGACATTCCTTTTCCACAGCTGGTCTCTCATTTTCCACTGCTGCTATTCTGAGTGTACGATTGTGGCATGTTTTTCAAACCATTCCAATTCCTTCTGATCTCCCGAGAAAACCTGACTCCCTGGGACAGTCAGCTTCCAGCACGTGTTTTTGTATGGCCTTACCAGCTTTGGGGCATACAGCGATTTCACTGAGCTGTTTTTCTATCTTAATGAGAGAAAGCGGCATATTCTCTGAAGGGCCCCCCCGATCCCTCCTAACGCTATTGTCCATTAGCAAGTGACCACCCTCTGGGGTGCATCGGGGCTTCAGTCCCCAGTTCCAGGGGACTAATGTTCTAGAGCCTAAGATGTACTTGGAGGATGCAGGAGGGATCCTCCACAGCCCACATGGTGGCAGGAACTCATCGGCTACCGCCTCCCTTTGTGTGGCCCAAAATTTCCACCCACCCAGGTGCTCCACAGGCCTGCAGTACCTTTGCACTTGAAAACACCCACAGGTAGTACTTACCTGAACCATCCCCCAACGGCCCTGCCTCAGCAAACCTTCTGGAGCTGCCTCTGCCTTGTTCTTTTAACAGGTTCTCTTGAGGCCTACCTAGCTCAGCTCACCAAACCCCAGCAGCTGAGGCTTGCTGAGGCCTCATTAAAGAGCACTGCTGTGAGATTGTGACACCCCCCCCCCCCCCCCCCGCCAAGAGCATTGCCCTGGGCTGCCTGGACCAAACCCTCACAAGGAAGGACCCTGCTCATGTTGGGGGGTAGGCAGGGAGCCTTTCACTAGGAATTAAAAGCCAACCACTTGACCACTTCGAGCACCAGATCGCCATTGGGAACAACCAAGGCCAGAAGCCAGTGTGGTCCTCATGAAGGCCCCACGAACACACCCGGCAACCCCAGTGCCTTCACTGGTGTGAAGCTCAAAGCCAGTGTACAAGATGTGGGGCTTGAGGGGGCCTAAAGAGAACACTGCCTTCTTCTAAGTCCAACCTCAGGGCTTCTCTGCAGTTGTGGGGGTCATGGCACGTGGCAGAGGGCAGGCAGCAAGACACTGGTGAGGAGGCCCAGAGGGGCCAAGCCAGGCGGCTCAGGGGTGCAGAGGGGGTCCTGGAGGGTTTCTCCATGGGTGGAAAAACCTCACGGGGAAATGTGAAGAGCTGAGAGGGGAGAGCCCCCCCAATCCAAGCAGGAGCACCAGGAGCAGGAAGCTCAGGGAGGCTGGGGTGGGCCAGGGAGAGGATGGTGAAGAGGGGGCAGCCCTCGGCCTGGCCCTCAGCAGGGCAAGGTCTCAGAGGGATACGGTTATTGGCAGCACCTCTGCATGGCATGCTGGCTGTGGCCTTCTCTTGGCTCTGGGGGTGTGTGTCATTACAGGAGTACAATATACTCACAGAAAAATGCATCACGGTTTTAACAAATATAACACAGATGCTTGTGAGAACAGCGGGGGAGGGAATAAATACTGCCGCAGGACCCCACCACCACCCGCTGTGTGCCTGCCCCAGTCTCTGCCCGCCCCCCACCAGGGACCCCACTGTCCTGACTTCCATGAAGAGTCTCCTGACTTTTCCATCACAGCTTCACCAGCAAGGCACGGACCTCTGAACAACGAAGTCTGGCATTCCCTACTTTTGAATTTTAAATAAATGAGTTGCTATTATCTATATCTTGCATCTTTTGCTCAACATTCTATGCTTGCGAGATCCATGCATGGTGACATGTGAGGCCATAGCTTATTTGTTTCAACGCTGTGTAGTATTCCAGGACATAAAGAAACATACCACAATTTATTTATCCATTCTATTCTTAGTGGACATCTGGGTTGTTTCCAGATACAAGCTTCTTTAGAGTATATATACCTAGGAGTGGGACGGAGGGGGGGGGGTGTTAATGAGAGCCAACGTGATGGATGGTTGGTGGTCTCTTGCCGTGGCCTTAATCGCATGTCCCTGTCTTCTACTGAGGTCAAGCACATTTTCCATTTGGATATTCTGCTTTGTGAAGTGACTGCTGGAGTCTTTTGCTAATTTTTTATTGGGTTGCCTAGTGGTTGTCTATTGTAGGAATTTTCCAAAAATATGTTCTGAGTATGAGCCCTTTGTCAATCACACGAGTTGCAAAAGCTGGTGTGGCTTTTCATTCTGTTCACGGTAGTTTTACTAATATAAGGTCAAATGTGTCCATCTTTTCCTTGGTCATATGTGCTTCGTGTATCTCATTTAAGAAATCATTAAGATGATATTCTCATATATGATCTTTTTAGATCATTGTGATCTTTTCTTTATGGCTTTTCTTTCATGGAGAACTGATTTTGGTGTGGATATGAAGTAGGAATCCAGTTTGATCCTTCTGCCGTGTGGTACAGCAGTCGGCTGCCAAGCACCCGTAAGCAAACAGAGCTTGCCTTCACGTAGACTTCAGTGCTGCCCGGATCACATAGCAGGTCCTTACGTTTGTGGAAAGCTCTGCTTCTGGGATTTTTCTTTCCACGGGTCTGTTTCCATGGTCAGCCCCCATGCCGACTTCACTTTGCCTTGATGTAACTTGATAACAAACGTTGTCATGGGGAAAGCAAGTCCTCCCACCTTGTCTTCAAGAAAATGCTTTGGCTCCTATTGGTCCTTTGGATTCTCATGTAAACGGTAGAATTGGATTTTCGAATTCCATCGAAATGTGGGAATTTCTAGTGGGACTGTGTTGAATCATCAGCCAGACTGGGGAGAAGTCACATCGTTACCATAAATGGTCTCTCTGTTCCTTTAGTCCTCCAGTGACACCCCCTCACCCCGTGTCTGTTTTCTAGAATTCAGTACATCTTAGGTTTATTCCTAGGTACAGGGCAACTTACTCGCTAATTGTTTGCATGTTTCCTTTACCTCACCCCAGGCCCATCTTCTCTTCTTTGTATATATCTTTCTATATATCTGTAAAGTCCTATCTTACTCTGAAACATGTCTATTTCTGCATCAAAATTCAAGGCATGTATTCCAAATAGTCCTTGTCTCCCTTGTCTGGTAAATACACCATTGTAGTGACTCCCCAAGGGCTCAAATGATAAACTTGTATAAAATCACACCTTCCGTGTCCTCCTTTGGCTTTTTTAAAAATCCACCCATGATCTCCGGCATCCTAAGTCAACACACAGGTGATCCTTCTCTACACCTTGAAATGGCAATACAGGGAGGGTAAGGACTGATGGCTCTTCTCTGCCTCGTAGCTGTGTTTTGTTTTGACTGGGGGCAACTCACTAAGGAATCACTCCATCACTGAATGATTCATTCCTGGACACAGGGCTGCTTTCCAGAACCTTTCTTAGCTTACACCTCTCAATCACACTTTGCTGTCAGAGGAGGAGCCCTGTGGATAGACAGTCTTAGTCTTCAAAGCCTCGGAGCCACTCACCTCCTGTCGTAGAGCATTATGGCCCTGTTCGTTTGTGTGTTGTCGGAGAGGGGTAGGGGTTATAAGTGACAGCCCGAATGGAGAGGGTTGAGGGGAAGCTCCTTCCACCTCTTATCTGGCTCCTTCGTCTTGTTTTTGGTCTTCAGTCTGGCTCTGGCTCCCCAAACAGGATGCTCAAGAGCAACGTCACCTGAGCCTCATGAGCCCCACCTTCTGGCTGGCCGATTCATTCCCATCCTTCTCCAGAGCTGCGTGCTCGCTGGAAGGGGTCTGGTTCCTGGTTCCCTTCCCCTCCAGACCCAATGTTGGAGTTGAAGTCTGGGTATTCACCAGAATTTTAAAAAGGAGTCGAAAAGAATTAAATTCAAAGCATCTTTCCACTTCTCTCTGAACAAGATGTAAATGGCTTTGTTTTATAAATCAAGAATATTAGCCTCTGAATTATCAGAGCGCAACAGAGGACACTCACTACCTGAAGTCAAATGTTGTCCTGGAGAAAAACTGGAAGGTTCCAACAGAGTTCCACCTAATTTTCTTCTGTGTAGAGGTCCTGACGTCCCATTGCTTGTTTCCCTATCTTCAAGAAAGTTCAGGACACCTTGAAATTCATACCATCTTTGAGGATTGCATGTTAAAATCGCAGTTAAAGTAACCATTGCACTGCTAGTACAAGGGAGGAGGAATCTGGCACCAGCAAGAGTCACTAATTCATAAGCCAAAGTTGAAAACTTTGGAACTGTTGCAGTTTTGTTTCTTGCTGCCAGCATCCATGTGTTGTGAGAACGCTTGGTCCACATGACCCTCCTGACATCTGAGCTCCCTGTGTTCTTGCAGGCTGTCTAATGGACACAATGGGGAAAGTCCAAGACCAGAAAGGTGGACTTTTGGCAGGTGGGAAGGCAAACTGTGGGGTAAACTGAGGGTCGTAGGGAGCAGCTGGAGGAGGGAGGGCCCAAAGGGGGTGAGGACAAGTTTCCCCCTTGTTCGCAGCCTGCCCCTGAGGGCCCGGGCAGTCTGCAAACAAGCTCACTTTGTTACAAATGAAATCCAGCAGGGACCCATCAGGGAACAGAATCAAGAGCTTTTGTACCCAAGTACAAAGTGGATTTCATTTGAAATAAAAGTGACGTTTCATCAATGGGGTAGGTTGGATAATTTAGCAGATGGTGAGGGGACAGATAGGTGGGTGGTGTCTATAGTAAAATTGAATTAGGGGCATCCAACTAGCTAAGTCAGTAGGACATGTGACTCTCAATCTCAGCGTGGTGAGTTCAAGCCCCACCTTGGGCATTGAGCCTACTTTAAAAAAAGGGGGGGGGGGTTAAAAAAATAGATGGAGCCATACCTCAGACCTGACTCGAGAAATTCCAGAGGCAAAAGAGTCAATGTGAAAACAAGTTTACATGACGTCTTGAAAGAAACCAGGGCAAATCGTTTGATAATCACATAGTGGGGTAAACCTAAGAATGACATAAATCCCAAGACTGGGTTGATAAGAAAGGTGTCTCCTGAGTCACCCACAAAGTCAGAAACCAGATGACAAACTGGGAAAAACATTTGCAACTCATGGCAATGGGCTAATTTCTCTAATATATAGAGAGCTTTTTAAAACAAATGAAAAGGGCAGCCCCAGTGGCGCAGCGGTTTCAGCCCAGGGTGTGTTTGGCCCCGCCTGCAGCCCGGGGTGTGATCCTGGAGTCCCACATCGGGCTCCCTGCATGGAGCCTGCTTCTCCCTCTGCCTGTCTCTCTCTCTGTGTCTCTATGAATAAATAAATAAAATCTTTGGTTTTTTTTTTAAATAAAATCTTAAAAAAAAAATAAAACAAACAAAAAACCCAATCCAGTGGGAAAATGGCCTTGAGGATTTGACTTAGTGCCCAGAAAAGGAAAAGGGAAGGGGCCACTGAAACTGTGAAGAGATTTTTGCTCAACTTCATAGTAAGAGACAAATTAAAACCTTTTGGCTGGAGAGAAAAGCATTTTCCATCTCAGACAGCCAAAAGTCCAAACCTGGATTGGGAAGGCGTCCCTTACCCAGCTGGGTAGTGCCACAAGCCCTGCCTCTAAGCGGGACATCAGGCCATATTAAAAGAGGATCACCTTTGACCGAATGATTCTACTTCCAGGAGCCTATCCTACAGATATACTTACACATGTTCAATTCAATGTATCAGAGCTAAAACTGGGAGGCCAGAAACAGCCGACTCGCCTACTCATTCAGGACACAGACTAGTTGAAAGGAACCGTGGCTGACCTACTAACAAGGGAATACTGGAGATTCCTCAGCTACTAAGATAAACTTTCAAGTGAAAAAAATAAAGGCAAAGCACAAAACTAGCCTAGAATATGCTACCACCGGAAGAGGGTTTTATGCGGATTTGCTCACATATGCGTAAAATACGGGAGGGGAATCTGAGAGGACCACCCTGTGAAGGGAGGCAGTAGGAGGGAGACTTCTCTCTGGGGATCTACAGAATGCTTGGAATTTGAGCCATGTAAAGATATTACTGATTCAAAGGAGAATAAAATTAGGTACACTGGAAAGCAGGTTGTAGAGGGGGGATGAAGTCATGGGGGGCAGGGGGGCTGAGATGAGACTTCTTGTAGCTTTTGGATTTGGAGCTCTGCTGGACGTCTTTGGGGTTAGACCTATGCAAATATTGAGGCCAGACCCCATTGTTCCGAGGTGGAGACTGAGGCTCCAGGAGGAAGAGGATAGAGCCAATTCCTGCAAACTCACAACTTTTGTCTCTTGTGTGTGTGCTTCAAATACAGAAGAGAGGTGGGCTCACTTAACAAGGAGGGCTAATCTGGGCCAATGCCTGGTGGGTTGGCCTCATGCCTCACTTCTCCCCTCTCCCTCTCTTTCTGGAATTCTCCCTGGGAGGCCTGGAGGCTTAGAACCTGGTTTGGCAACTGCTCGGCTGGGAAGGGGAGCTGGGCCGGCCAGAGAAGGCTTTACGGAAACACAGTTTTGGGGGGTGAACACTTGGCTGCCCAGTGGGCAAGAAGCCAAGGAAGGGGCAGCCCGGGTGGCCCAGCGGTTTAGCACCACCTTCAGCCCAGGGCTTGATCCTGGAGACCCAGGGAGTCCCACGTCAGGGCTCCCTGCGTGGAGCCTGCTTCTCCCTCTGCCTGTGTCTCTGCCTATATGTGTCTTGTGAATAAGTAAATCTTTAAAAAGAGAAAAGTTTAGGAAGATAGCAGCCTACAAACTTTGGAGACATCCTAAATCTCTGGGGGTCAGCCGGCCTCCCCCAGAAAACCACAGTATTTCTATTGCTTTAGAGGCAGTGGGGTAAGCCCCACCGTCTGACCGGAGCTCCAAGGTTGGTGCGTCCCTCGACAGAAGCCCACATTGAACATTTCAGCTGCATTCCTGCAGAGGCCGCACACACGCCCTCTTCCATCCTTACTCTCCTTCACCGTGAGCACCTCCAGGCTCTGGATAGGGCCTTCCTCAAAAATACCTGCCCACACCCCCTAGCCTTTGCTCTGCCCACCTAAGGAAGGGGCTTCACAATTTATCAAGGCCCAAGTACAGGCACAGGCTACCTGTTTGCCTTCTCCCTTCCCTTGTCCATGCGCTTTACCCCCAAGGCCTGGGTCTGTGAGATGCTGCTGTCAACCTCCAGATGCAGGGAATGTGTAGGAAGGACATCTGGTGAATCCCTTCATTTCAGAGGGGGAGAGTGGGGTCTGGAGTGGAGCAGGGCAGTGGCACTCGACTCTTAACCACTCTGGGATCAGGCTCCCAGAAGTGGTGGATACAGGGGAGGCAGGTGGAGGCAGGTGTCCCTCCTGAGGCTGGAGGCAACAGTGGGGTCTCTGCAATGAAGGCATGGGTGGGGGGGCCATGACAGAGTGGCAGGCTGGGGAAAGCCTGCACTGTTGGGCTCCCCAGAATAGACCACCTCTGAGAGGCTCCAGTGGCAGGGGCCCAAATCACAGGGCCGGGTGCAGCAGCCTCCTGATGCCCACAGGCTGCTGGGGGATACAGGAAGAGAAACCCCAGCTCACAAGGCCTGGGCCGAAGCAGAGGGGCCTTGGCGTCATCCTGCACTGGGAGGCCGCAGGGAGGGCTTCCCAGGGCATGGCGTGGCGCTCAAAGTGAGCAGGTGGGAGATAGGCAATCCATGCGGAACAGCACCCACAAGGGGAGGAGCGAGGCCGTCAGGGCCAGCCTTCTCAAAAAGAGTGGTTGTGAGGACAGGAGGGTCTTCACTGGCAGATGACATGGTACCTACCACTGGATGGGATAGCAGGTGGTGTCTGTGCCCCCACCGCCATCTGTTCCACGCCTCACTTTCAGGTGTTATTTGGAAATAAGTTTCTGCAGCTTTTTGCAAGGTTGCCCTGGGGCAGGCACTGGGGTTTAAGGAAGGGACAGGCTCTTTAATGGGCACTGGGGCCCGCGCTTTGGAATCAATGGGGCTGCCACAGCATGACTGCGCTGGGTGGCAGGATGTGGCTTGAATGGGATGCAGCAGCACCCTTCCTTGGCATAAGGGGCATTACTGGTTCCAGGGGACTTGGCCGCATGGTGGGCAGAGCTGACGAGTGGGTTCCTGACTCACAGATGTCCTGTCTTTCCCATGGATTCCAAGGAGCCACTGCCTTGATGCCCAGGGGCTTCAGAGCCTGACACTCTCCGGTTTCTTGGGGAGCAGCAAGCCATGCTCAGCTCTCCTGTGGGCTTCCGCCTTCCCAAGCAGAGCAGGAGGTCTCCCTTCGGCCCTGGAAGACCTTTACTGCTCATGGGAGTAGTAGTAAAGGATTCAGTAGACTGAATCCTAACTCCGGGTCCTGGGGGTGAGTGTGGCTGAGTTCTGGGAGGTGGCCAGCCCAGCACTGACACAGCTGGGGAAGCTGGGGTCAGTGTCCTCATCTGTGAAATGAGGGAGTTGGGCTAGTTACTGGTGGAGACCCATGCCCCTGGTTCTGACCATGCGTGGTGTCCATCGATCTGTGAGATAGACACCAAGAGCAGGCCTGCATGCAGCACAGAGGAAAGCGGCTGTGTTGGGAACCAGGGCACAAGGGTCACACAGGAGCTGAGGGGGTTGTGACAAAGGCCAGGGCTGGGGTGGCAGCAGCTGGTGCTCAGATCCATGAAAGAGGCCTCAGCTCACAGACTTTCTGGCTTTTGTAGGAGCCATGTCACCATCTCCCTGGGATGGACACCGGTGTGGGTGGGGTTCAACAGCCCTCTCACCGAAGGTGCTGGAAGCAAGATCCTGAGAGATCTTTGTGGAAGAGGAGCACCCCACCCCATTCCCAAAGATGGGCAAAACAACCTTACAGATTCCCTTGAGCTAACTCTCCTTCCTCTTTCAAAACGTGACCCAATCCTTACTACTGTTCTTCTGGAAATAAATCCTTGCTGCCTAGGCCTCAGTTGACATGGGGTGGAAGGGGAGGGTACCGACCCTGCCTCCAGGACCTAGACCTGAGAAGCAGAGCAGTTCTTAGGCATCTTGACTAGCAAGCTGGTAGGCAAGAGTGGACTACCCCCAGAGCACAAAGTGCCAACCACTTTGAAAAGAGGGAGGGAGGGCGTGGATCTGTGCGTAAAGTGCCAGATGACTGGGCTCCATACCCTTGGGGCTGAGTTGTTCTGAAGTTGTCATAATCAGAGGAGAAGTGTGACTTATCCTCTGCTTCAAGCCTGGGATAGGCACCAGGAACTTCCTGCCCCTGCCTGCCAGGTGTTCACGGTGATGCCACAGAGGTGACTTGTGTAGGGATAGTGGGTGTTGTGGGGCTACAGCACTGGCAGGCATCTCAAGGAAGGAATTTGTGGCCTCTGCAGGCCCCAGGCCTCTGTACACACACAAGACAGCCCTTGTCACTGTCCGTGGCTCAAAGGCAGTCCTGTTGTTCCCCACTCCCAATGTCAGAAGGGCAGTAACAGCCTCCAGAGGCTCGGCCCAGACAGCAACCCTTTCCCCTAGAGCCCCTCAGCTTTCAAAAGCAAATTCACTTAAATTCCACATTATTTAAAAAGTCCTCTTCTAAGATAATCTGGCCTACGTAGAGGCTAAGAAACAAAGAGCAAGGGATCTCAAAGGCACAGAGCCAGCAGGAGTCCAGAGGTGAGGCCTCACCTCTCTCCTGAGAGCCCAGGAATGGGGTTCATGTGGTCGGAAGACCCCCCCCCCGCCCCCTGTGCAAGCAGATGAAATGAACATGACTGACTTATCCCACAGGTCAGGCCGTGCAGGAAGGGTGGAGCTGGTCCTTCCCTTTAGCCAAGACACAGGTGCTGGCCCTGGCTAACTAGGGCCAGCTCCAGGCACATGAATTCCTAGTGCTAGTGGCTGGGTCTCACTTGGAAGGAGCTGCTGCCAGGGCGCATGGAGTGTCTCACACTGCGGGCTACGAATGGATTATAGCCCAAAGACACCTGCTCTGGGAAGCAGCATGGCAGCTGAGGTCCCCACAGCCCAAGTGTGGGCAGAGAAACTGCCCACTGTCCTAACCTCACCCCCACAAGGGAGGCACTGCCCTGGGCCGGAGGGGTCCTAGTTAGACTCCAGTCACATTTGCCCTTGATACTGATGTTGTTGGCGGTGCCCGCAGGGCCAGGACCTACAATATCCTAGCAGCTACTATCTCACAAGAATGGCAGCAAAACTAAAGGACAGGTGTTGTTGCTGGTAACTGCTGTGGTGGAGACCCGGGTGCCCGAAAATAGCAGAGCCCGGCACTGATTTGGGGGCAGACAGGGCAGTGTAACCAAGGACTCTGCCTCCTGTGCACCTCCCCATCCCCAACCTGAAAACTGTCCCCAAGTTCCAGAACAAGGGGGCTTTCCAGGTCAAGAAACTAGGGCACCAGCCCAGCAGGGCTTTACCCTATCACACCAGGTGGTAGAAGGGGGAGGCTTTCTCTTCCCAGAGCACCCTTTGCCAATCTGGAAGATGGGAAGAAGGTGGGGCTGAAAGGTCCAGCCCATCTGACCCTCCAACCCCTCAGACCAATCAGACTCATCCCCACCCTCTCCCTCCCACTCCTCCCACCAGCCCAGCCCACGTGGTGGCCCTGCCCCTGTTGGCGGGAATGGATTCAACTCTGGGTTCCGGCCAAGGGCAGAGTCACGAACCTGCCCTGGGAGGGCAAATGCTGAGTGGGAAGCTCTGATTTGATTGGAATCTTATTCCTGGGCCTGTGGCCTCGGGCAGGATGCCAATCAAGGCTGCGGCCTCTGCTGGGGCACAGGAGGGAAAGGCTGGGCAAAGGGACTCTAACAGTAGATGCCGAGGGGCCACCCCTCCCGGCCTCGGTTCCCGGGTCCGTGGCCCGGCCCTGCATCCTCTCCTCTGCAAGCCAAGGAAGCCCGAGGCAGTTGCGGCCTCCAAACCGTTTATTGGTCCCGCCTTGGAGGTGGGGTCGCTGGGGGCGGGGGGGACACAAGGCTGCGGGGAGCGGGGCCTGACGGAAGCGGGTCCGGCGGGCGTGGCGCTCAGGCGAAAGTGGAGCCGTTCCAGCCCACGTTGGCCGCGTTCATGTCGTAGTAGTTGATGTAGACCCTGCGGGGCGTGGAGGCGGGGCTCAGCGGGCAGCGTCCTGGCCGGCGCGGGCCCTCGCGCCCCTCCCGCCGGGGCGCCCCCCGCCCCCCCGCGCCCCCCGCCGCCCCACGCACCTATCCGGGCTGACGCGCAGGCGCTCGGCCAGCAGGCCGCACAGCAGCTTGCTGTAGGCGCGGTTCTGCGCGCCTCCGATCTTGCCGATGCTGTGCAGGCTGCAGAGCGCGCACGGCTCGCTGGAGCCGCCGAAGGCCATGAGCTGGTCCGGGACCACGTGCACCGCGATGTACTGCGGGGACACGGGGTGCGGTCAGGCGGCCCGGGCAGCTCGCCGGGCCTTCCCCGCCCAGGGCCTCAACCCGGGTCGCCTCCCCGCCCCCCAGCCCGGACCCCCTCGTCCGCCCGGCAGCCCCCCCCTTGCTCCCTCCCGGCAGACCTGCGCCGGCTTGCCGGTGGCCTGCGCCAGCTGCTGAGTGAGCTCGGAAAGGAGCCCGTCCGGCACGGAGGCGCGGGGGACGTTGGTGTTCACCACGAACATCGGCATCCTGGCGGACGAGTGGCGGGGACCGGGCCCGGGAACCGACCGACGCGCGCGCGGCTGCAGCCGGGGAACCTGCGCTACGTGACCGCCGCGCCGAGCTGCCCCCTAGCGCGGAGCGGCCCCGCCTCCTGTGACGCCGCCGCCGGCGATGGCCCCGCCCCCGCGCGACCTCCAGCCCCGCCCCGGCGACGTCACCATCCGTCGAGGCCCCGCCCCGCGCGCCCGCGGCTGCCTCCCGCTGGTGACGTCATCGCCCGTGGCTTCTTTGCCTTCTTGGCGGGATCTGCCTTTCTTTAGTTTCTTTGTTAGTCCTTTGTTTGGTCACTGATGTTCAGGGACGTGTGTGTGCCAGGCATTGGAGGTACAGCGGTCCCCTGGGCACGTGACCCCCTACCCCCCAGGAGTCCAGAGCTGGGAAAGCGGGTGAAGTTGCAGCCGGTTCCGCCGCACGCCTGGAAGCTTCGTATGTCCGGGGCTGCGTGGCCCCCACGGCTACGGTCCTAGGTGTGTGAGTGTGAGAGAGAGATGGGGCGAGGGCGGCGTGATGCAGGTAGAAGGGGGGCAGGCACGGTAGAGCCCGAGTCCCCATCCAGGTGCCCTCCCTCACCCTTGCTCTTTAAGGTGAGTGAAGATGCTAGGAGACTCCAAGGGGAGGGGCAGGGACTAAGAGGTGACGCTCAGACAGTGCTCCATAGGCTAGAGGCGGTCAGCAGCTGTGTCTTGAAGCCACCCCCAAGTTCCTGCTCCCCTGAGCAACTCTTCTGCAGGTCCAGGAACTTTAGTCTTCAAGGAAGCCCCACCCTAGTAACATCCCGTAGGGATGCCCTTTCTGAGAGCCCTCAGAGAATTTTTTGTCTCTTCCACTAATGGTTAGCTCAGGGGGCATCTGGTGGGTGCCAAACATACAAGAGACATAGACTAAATACTGGGTGAATGAAGATAGCCGTGACATGACAGGAAGAGGACAGAGCAGTGGCTGGATTGGGGCCCTGGCTACACCTGCAGGCCTTGCCATCACTGGGCAGAAGGGCTTGTGGCTAAGAGGCCACCCACTCCCACTCTGAGGAGCCCCGCTGGTCAGGCTGCTGCTGTGCTGGGGGACGGATCTCTCTTAGGTGCTGGAAGGGGTCCATTGGGTTTGGCTGAGTCCTCAGAGCTCTCCTTGGCATCTGGCAGGTGCTATCTGGTTAAGGTGGCACAGCACACACTGGCCTTGACGATGGCCATGTGATACAGCAAGGACACTGGTGCCTGTGGGACCAGCCAGCATCCAATCAAGTAGGTCCCATGGCCTGGTTGTGCAAATAGCCTGCAAGTGTTTGTTCCTCCAGCTGGGACCCAGGCTTCATCCTTCCTCACTCTCATACCTTGTGCCCAGGGCTCTTACCACGGATGGACTGATGCACTCCACGTCTCTAGCGCTGAGCCGTCCTCAGAGCTCAGTAGCTAATTCGGCACTTCCTGCTCCCTGTGTCCAAATCCAAGTGCGTGACTTTTCCTCTCCCGCACCTGTTGGCCTGCCAGTGAAATGGGCTTCCCTCCACTGTCACCCTCCTCCTCCTCCGCTCCCTTCCCCCTAGCACCCCCCCACACCTTAGTTTAAGTTAGCTGGCTTCACCTTTGGCCTGGCCCTGGTAGGCTGCTCTTCCTAGGGGAGGAGTCTATTTCCCTGCCCCCTGGCAGCCGATCTGGCCATATGATTTGCCTTGCCCAGTGAAATAAGAACAGAAGTGGCAGGAGTGACTCCAGGCAGAAGATTCAAGAGCCAGGACCTGGTTCTCTGAGATGGTGGAAGCGTGACAAGATGGATCCGCACCAGCAAACACTGGCGATGTCCCTGTAGGTGAGCCACTGCCTTTCAGGTTGTTACTGTAGCATAGAGCAGTCTTCCCTGATCCGGGCAGCCTCTGAGCTATTTACCATTTGCTCTGACCCTTCCCCATAGCATTCAGTGCCATCTTTCTAGAAAGGCACCTGGGGAGGTGATATCACTCCCCGTCCCACCCCTTACTAGCTTGGACACTAGACTAACCTGAGACTCCATTTCCCTACGTGTAATTTGAGGATGCTAGTAGTGTCCACCTTACAGAGAAGTATTCTGAGGACTGAGTGGCCTAAATACTGGTAATTGTCCCCACTGATACTAGAGGTAAGTGCTGTCACGATGCCCTGGGTAAGGTGGTCCCCGCCCCACATCTTGCACCATCCTCCTTTGTACGCTGAGTCTGCGTGCTGTCTTTCAGTACCATGCTCCTAGCTCTTGGCTCTCAGGTTGGTCCTAAAATGTGATATGCATTCACTTCCCCTCATCTGCCTCAGCTCCTCAGGAAAGCCCCAGAGCTGCTGGCTGTCGTGTGGTCCTATAATATGCCCACCACCTCTCCTGTCCTTCAAGGCTATAACCACATTTCTCTTTGTGAGTTAGTGTTTTCTCGCTAGGTGGTAGGCTCCATGAGAGAGGTGATTATCTCTTTTTGGCTCTTGCTGTGTGCTCACCTTCTGACTTGTTACCTCAGTGGTAAGCAGAGGGCCTCCAAAGATGTCCCCGCTCCAATCCCTGGAATCTGTGAATATGTTACATTACGTGACAAAAGGCACTACACGGGTGTAATTAAGAGTTACAGACCTTAAGATAGGGGGATGATCATGGATTATCTGGATGGTCCCAGTGTAATCACACAAGCCCTTAAAAGGAGAGAATTTTCTCCAGCTAGACTCAGTGAGATGCGGCAGAAGGAAAAGTCAGACTTGAAGCAGGAGGACGACTCAATGTGCCATCATTACTGGCTCTGAAGATAAAGGGGGCCAGGAGCCTCAGTCGTACAACCACAAGGAACTGAATTCTGCTAACAACCTTAATGAACTTGGAGGTGGGTTCTTCCGTAGTTGACTTAGAGACGCTTTGACTTTGGCTGTGCAAGAGCCTAAGCGGAAGACTCAGTCACTTGGTGCTGGACTTCTGACCCAAAGAAACTGTGAGATAATAAATTGATGTTGTTTTAAGCTGCTAAATTTGTGGTAATTTGTTATAGGAGCAAGAGAAAGGTAATACACTTGGCTTCAATAGGGGCTCGATAATTCTGTGCTGAACAGCCAGATACATGCACTGGGAGGTGTTGGCAGGCATGGCGGCTGACTTGCCTGGGAGCTTCACCCCATTCGTCCTCACTGTAGGAATCTCCATTCTGTCTGATTAGAACATTTGCTGCCCCTGGCAACCAGGTATGGCCACAGGAACTCACACAATGTATGGGGTTTGTGGGGAGGCAGCTGCCTTGTTGATGGAGGCACAACCCTGTCTCCTTCCTCCTGCCCCCCGCCCTGGAATTTGGACATGACCCTCAGTTGTGCAGCAACTGTCAAGCAGCCATGAGCTGGAAAAACCCAAGCCAAGGAGCTGGGAGTGGCAGCCCAGAGGAGCCCAGGGCTCTAACAGCTCTGCCCAGCCCCTTCGGCTGACTTCCAGTTACAATAGAAAAAGCAGCTCCTCGTTCAAAGCACAGCATGTCAGGATCTGTGTCATCCGCGGTCCCAGTGCAAGTCCTGGCTGCTGCAGAGGACTTCCTGAGTGTCACGTCCGGTGGCACGGCAGGCGTTCTTACCGCAAGCATCCTTGCTGCAAGTATTTTTGTGGAAAATATTTTTGCCACATAACTGTCTATAAGGCAGTGTTGCCATAGAAGATAAAATCAAGGGGCGCCTGGGTGGCTCAGTGGTTAAGCATCTGCCTTTGGCTCAGGGCCTGATCCCAGGGTCCTGGGATCGAGTCCCACATCAGGCTCCCCGCAGGGAGCATGCTTCTCCTTCTGCCTAGGTCTCTGTCTCCCTCTCTGTGTTTCTCACGAATAAATAGAATATTTTTTTAAAAAAGGATAAAATCAAGAAGAAGGGAATTTAATAAAAAGGACACAATGAAACATGAAAAACAGATAAAATTACCCAAACTGAGAAAAACAAAATATTTGAATACATTTGAAACGTGTGGATTCTGTGCAAATCACTTGATTTTATTTTGTGGACTGTACCTATGCACTTGTTTTCAAAACCTAGTATTATGCATTTTTTGGGTCTTTTTTAAAATTCATCTTGTATCACCTTTTTTTCTTTTTCTTTTTTTTTTTTTTTTTTTTTGCTATTAAGAGAGGTATCTGTTCCCAAAGACTAGGATACATATATTTTTTAAAGATTTATTTGAGAGACAAAACAGGAGGGGAGTTGGCAGCAGAGGGAAAGGGAGAAGGAGAGAATCTCAAGCTGACTCCTCACTGAGCACAGAGCCCAATGCAGGGCCCAATCTCATGACCCTCAGATCACAACCTGAGCTGAAACCAAGAGTTGGATGCTCAACTGACTGTGCCACCCAGGTGTCCCTAGGATGCATCCTTGTAACTGAGCTTTGTATTACATTGTGAAAGCTTTTTTTTTTTTTTTTTTTTATATTTATTCATGAGAGGGAGAGAGAGAGGCAGAGACACAGGCAGAGGGAGAAGGCGGCTCCATGCAGGGAGCCCGACGTGGGACTCTATCCTGGGTCTCCAGGTTCACACCCTGGGCTGAAGGCGGCGCTAAACTGCTGGGCCACTGGGGCTGCCCGTGAAAGCTTCTTTTAAAAATTTTCATTTTAATTTCAGTGTAGCTAGCATAAATGTTTATTAGTTTCAAGCGTACAATAGAACGTTTTGACACTTCCATACAATATGCCTTGCTCATCTCAAGTGCGTTCCTTAATCCCTATCACCTATCTCACCCATCCCCCACCCACCTCCTGTACTGGTAACCATCAGTTTGTTCTCTATAGTTAGGACTCTGTTTCTTGGTTTCTCTTTTTTTCTCCTCCATTCACTCATTTGTTTCTTAAATTCCACATATGAGTGAAATCCTGTGGTATTTGTCTTTCTCTGATTTATTTACTTTAGCACCTCTAGGTCCATCCACATCGTTGCAAATGGCAAGATTTCATTCTTTTTTTTTTTTTAATTTTTTTTTCTTTTATTTATGATAGTCACACACAGAGAGAGAGGGAGGCAGAGACACAGGCAGAGGGAGAAGCAGGCTCCATGCACCGGGAGCCCGATGTGGGATTCGATCCCGGATCTCCAGGATCGCGCCCTGGGCCAAAGGCGGGCGCCAAACTGCTGCGCCACCCAGGGATCCCAAGATTTCATTCTTTCTGATGGCTGAGTGATATTCTGTTGTATACGTCCACCACATCTTCTTTATCCGTTCATCCATTGATGGACTTGGGCTGCTTCCACAATTTGGCTATTGTGCTGCTATAAACGTAGGGGTGCATGTATTCCTTTGAATTAGTGTTTTTGTATTTTTGGGGTAAATACCCAGTAGTGTGATTAATGGGATCATAGGGTAATTCTATTTTTATTTTATCTTAGTTTAGTTTTAGTTGGTTTTGTTTTGTTTTACGTCGTGAAAGGTCCTATACTGTTGTTTGTTCTTGGCATATTGTCACCTATCCATTGATAGACGCACTGTAGTTCTGTGGGAAATGTTGGTTCAATAACCCTGTACCACTGTATAGACCATTATGAGGGCTAGGATTTATATAATACAGAAAAAGGGACACCTGGGTGGCTCAGCAGTTGAGCATCTGCCTTCGGCTCAGGGTGTGATCCTGGAGTCCCGGGATCGAGTCCCACATCGGGTTTCCTGCAGGGAGCCTGCTTCTCTCTCTCTCCCTATGTCTCTGCCTCTCTCTGTGTGTGTCTTTCATGCATAAATAAAATCTTTTTTTTAAGATTTATTTATTTATGCATGATAGACATAGAGAGAGAGAGAGAGAGAGAGAGAGAGGCAGAGACACAGGAGGGAAGAGAAGCAGGCCCCGTGCCGGGAGCCTGACGTGAGACTCGATCCCGGGACTCCAGGATCACGCCCTGGGCCAAAGGCAGGCGCTAAACCGCTGAGTCACCCAGGGATCCCCAAATAAATAAAATCTTTAAAAAATATATACAAATTGGAGTACTGTGTCAATGGAGAATTGAATCTAAACTGTCAACCAGTTGATGAAATCAAAGAACTCAACCAGCTATTTATTTTTTTTTATCTTTTATGGCAAAACTGTCTCACAGCCAATTGGTTATATGGCAAAACACTTGTAGCAAAGATGCTTACAGGAGAACCACCTAGAACTGTCCAGTGGGAAAGCACTGCTGGACACAGAGGTGGGAGGGAAGGAAACCTCCCAATGGAGGGAAAAGCCAGCTGGATAAGCGGGACTATGGCTCACAGGAGCACCTAGCAGACCCTGAAGGCCAGGGACATCTCTGTGGACAGGATCCGAGTTACCCAAGCTGGAAGGAGGGTATGGGAGCAGAGAGGCCTGCTGGCATCCCACTGCGGGGTTACCTGCTTGTCCCCTTGAGGCCTCTCCCCCACCAGCAGCCCGTGTCCATGGGCAGTCTGCCCTTGTACTGGCTCCCACCAGCTGGGTCTCCCTTGGCACCCCTCCCCAGGCCACACAAGCCTTGACACCCCTATAGCAAAAACTCAGCCAGCCCAGAGCCCTCGACCATCCCTGAACTCACCAGTCCCCTGTCCTTGTTCATTGAATGTGGTAAATTTGCAGCACAGATAAGCAAAGACCATTCTCCTTCCTTCCATAGTGGAAAAACGCCTGGGGTGTCATCACTCCCACTGGTGATCAGATGTACCTAACAGGATTACAAAGAGGGGTGTCTGCCAAGAGACCACCACATTACGAAGGAAGGGCCAGGGCGTGGTGGGGAGCCAGCAGTCATGGCCAGCTAACCCCCACAGGCCCCTGAGATGTGGTTCAGAGCAGGTGATCTGGACACAGTCACTTACAGGCTCAGAGCCTCAGTTTCAGAATGAGGAGGGGGCTTCAGGTGGTAATTCCTTTCCCATAGACTTGTGTGAAGGTTAAAGGAGCTGAAAGGACAAAGTGCAAAGTCCCTGACTTATAGCAGGTGCTCAGTAAATGCTGCCGGGACTTACTGTATTACAACTAAATGTCCCAGAGCAGGGAATGAGCTAATAGGCCTGAACCCCCAAAGGTGGGCATGCAAAGAGAGGGCGACTGAGCTTTCCTTCCCTGGCGTCCAGGTCCTGTCCCCTCACAGGATCCCCTCTTCACAGGATCCCCTCAAAGCCGAGGCCAGGCTTTTCAGGAGCCCCCAGGACACTGGCCTGCTCCTCCCGCTGCACTGGGGGTGACCGTGATGCAGCCCCACTCAGACCCATATCATGGAAACCTCATAGCTGCCTGTCCCCATGGTGGTGTCCTTCTGGGAAAGCCTCACCTCCCAGAGGGGGGCATAAGCCTGCACCTTGGTGGGGTGGGCACTTCAGAGTGTGGGGCCACTGGTCACTGGAGTGTCAGGGGAGGAGACCAGTGGAGGGTCTGGCTCCCTATGATCTCAGGCTAAATTCCCCACCTGGCCTTCCAGGCTCCCCACCTCACCTCAGAGCACTTCTCCCCCAGGAATGCCGGGCTTCCCCTCCTGCACCTCTACTCTGTCCAAGAGCTTTCCTGTCTCCATCCAGCAGCACCAGTGGCCCCCAGGAAGCCTTCCTGACACCTCCAGCTGGAAACCCATCCATCTCTAGGCCTCATCACCTGGGCCTCTGTGGATGCATCTTCATGGTCTGCCTCCAAAGAAAGCTGTGGGGTGTGTGTGTGTGTGTGTGTGTGTGTGTGTGCGTGTGTGTCTGTCTGTCTGTCTGCAGAACGTTGGCATCTACCCCTGGGATTTTGCTCCATGGCCAGAGCCTTGGTTATGGGACCTGGGCTCCACCTCAGCATCCTTGTCTTACTTTGGGTATCTGGTTCTCCTTTATCTTTGATTCCCTGCTGCCTATGGAATGGAGCCAGAGAACCCTTGGTGTAAGACTCTGACCTCCTGCAGGCTTTGCGGTGAAGGGCCACATAGTGGGCTCCTCCCCGCCTGCCCTCGCAGAGACTGAGATGTGGCCCCTTGGCCTCCGTGGCCTCCAGGTCCTGCCACCAGTCTGGCCCCACCCTGTGCCCCAGCTCAAGCCCCAGGTACATCACAAATCCATAGTGTCTCCTGGGACCCTTCAGGTGGCCTATGGACCTCCTCCACGGAATGGGGTGAGGTAGCCAAACAGGGCAGGGGGAGCAACATGGCGCAGTGGTCAAGACCACCCAGGTCGGGATCCCTGGGTGGCGCAGCGGTTTGGCGCCTGCCTTTGGCCCAGGGCGCGATCCTGGAGACCCGGGATCGAATCCCACGTCAGGCTCCCGGTGCATGGAGCCTGCTTCTCCCTCTGCCTGTGTCTCTGCCTCTCTCTCTCTCTCTGTGACTATCATAAATAAATAAAAATTAAAAAAAAAAAAAAAAAGACCACCCAGGTCAGTCCTGGCCCATCACCTGGTGATGTGGCCTTGGACCTTAGACAAGCCACTGCCTTCACGTGCCTCCCCTTCTCCTGTGTAAAACAATAATAACAAGTACTGGTTTCTGGGGCTCCTGGGTGGTTCAGTTGGTTAAGGATCCCCAGGGCTGAGAAGATGGTTGAGGTCATCACCATTGATTTCAACCCTTTTCTTACACCATACACAAAAATTAACATGGGACCCCTGGGTGGCTCAGTGGTTGTCTGCCTTTGGCCCAGGGCATGATCCTGGAGTCCTGGGATGGAGTCCCACATCAGGCTCCCCACAGAGAGCCTGCTTCTCCCTCGGCCTGTGTCTCTGCCTCTCTGTCTGTGTCTCTCATGAATAAATAAAATCTTTAAGAAAAAAATTAAGAGAAAACTGATCAACATAAATGTAAAAGTTAAAACTATCAAACATTTAGAAGGAAATCTTTGCAATGTTGAGACAGATAAAGAGAGGACACAAAAAGCATTAATCACATGAGATAAAATTGATAAATTGGGCTTCATCAAATTAAAGATTTCTGCTCTTAGACAATTTTTTTAAGATTCTTATTCATGAGAGACACACAGAGAGAAAGAGACACAGGCAGAGGGAGAAGCAGGCTCCATGCAGGGAGCCCGATGTGGGACTCGATCCCGAAACCTTGAGCCAAAGGCAGACACTCAACCCCTGAGCACCCAGGTGTCCCAAAAGACAATTTTAAAGGATTTTATCCATTTATTTGACAAAGTACAGGCAGTGGGGAGGAGTAGAGGGAGAAGGAGAAGCAGGCTCCTCGCTGAACTGGGAGCTTGATGTGGGGCCTGAGATCATGACCTGTACCAAAGTCAGATGCTTAACCAACTGAGCCACTCAGGAGCTCCTGGAAAAATTTCTTCTATAGTTTTGTTTGTCTTCTTAGTTAAACATACATTCAGTATTTTTATTTTTTGGTGGGTAGCAAAGCAAGGTCTATTGAGCAATAGTAAAGTTTATTGAATGATGGAGTACAAAGCTCCCAAATAGGGGACCCAAGCGGGTTGCCCTTAAAAGCTTTTATTTTTAAGTAATCGCTACACTCAACATGAGGTTTGAACTCACGACCCCAAGATCAAGAGTCACACACTCTAACAACTGAGCCAGCCAGGTGCCCCTAAACATACATTTGCTGTTAAACTCAGTAATTCATTTACCCAAAAGAAATTAAAACATTCTTCTACACAACAACTTGTACAGAAATGTTTATAGCAGTTTTATTCATGATGGCCAAGATTCAGAAACAGCCCAAAATGTCCATCAACAGGTAAATGGTAAACAAATTACAATACATCCATGCAGTGGAATACTGCTCAGCAACACAAAGGAATATATACTAATACATGTGACAACATGCGGGAATCCCAAAAACTTTATTTGGAGCAAACACAGACACAAATGCATATATAAAGTATAGCATTATATCAAACTCTATAAAGAGCAAATGTGACCTATGGGGGCAGATGGCAGGTTAGTGGTTGCCTAGGGCTGCAGGTGGGGGCCTACTGATTGCAAAGGGGTACGAGGCAGCTTTTGGGGTTATGTGAGTGTTCTACTTGGTGGTGGTGGTGGTTTCATGGGCATATACATCTGCCAAAACTCATCAAATTATATATATATATATATATACACACACACACATCTAGAGGTCAGGGGAGGGGAAAACCAGAGGGAGAGGGAGAGGGAGAATCCCAAGTAGGCTTCATGCCCAGTGTGGAGCCTGACATGGGGTTTGATCTCACCACCCTGAGATCATGACCTGAGCCAAAATCAAGAGCAGGGCACTTAACTGACTGAGCCACCCGGGTGCCCAAAGAGTGTATTTTTAAGTAATCTCTACACTCAACACTGCTCTCAAACCCACAACGCTGAGATCAAGAGTCTCATGCTATATCGACTGAGCCAGCCAGGTGCCCCCAGAAAATTTTTTTCTGACCACCCTCCTCAAACTAAGTGAGGCTCCCTAGTATGCACACACTTCATAATCTGTATTTTCTCCTACAGCATTTCCTAGAGTTTGTGATTATTTTTATTGGTTTCCTGTTAATTGCCTCTAGACAGGGCACCAGCAGGTCCTGATCCTGTCTCTCTGGCTCACCACAGATTGCTAAGCACCTGGCACCAAGCGTGCATGCAGTGGGTTCTTAATAAGCACTCATTAAACAAATGAATGCAAGAATTAGGGAATGCAGAGGGCCAGGACCCTCAGCAGGAAGCAAAGGAGAGAGCAACAGCTGGCTCTGGGCCCCCACCATACCTACAGAGCTACAGCTCTGTGGACAGGATGACTTCTGGGCCCGACCAGTCAGGGCCCTGGTTCTGCTTAAGGAAGCTGAGTCTGTCCAATTCCTCGGAGATCTCCAGGAAGCTCTTGCCTTTGGTCTCGGGGAGGAAGAAGGCAGTATAGATGGCCCCACAGACACAGACACCAAGGAAAGGCACATAGAAAAAGTGGGACAAGCCCTCCTGCGGGTGAAAAGAGAGACCCGAAGCCCTGGTGTGGCCCCATTCAGCCACCAGACAGAAGGCCTCATGACAGGCGGTGATGAGGGATTTGTCCCTCTTGGTTCAGATGAGTCCTAACCCCACCAGCCTCAGTCTCCCTGGATAGAGACCTCCCACTGGGCCTCTCCTGCTGACAGAGATGAAACCTAAGGCCAGGGCCCCATGAAGGGTGGGGGCGGCGGGGCAGGCCTACCATGATGAACGGAAACCCCAGCCCGACCAGGAAGAGCAAGATCCACATGAGCGCTCCGCAGACCATATAGGCAGCAGGCCGGGACTTCTGGTCAAACAGCTCCGTGGCCAGGATCCCTGTCACTCCGGCTAGGAGGAGGAGCAGGGACAGTGGGCTGCCAGCTGGGCCCGCCTGCCCAGCCTTTCCCTCACCCTGTCCTTGACATGGGAGTGGAGATCCCCCCGCCCCCTTCCTCCCGCCATTCCCTCCCAGAAGCCTTGGTACAGGTAGGCGGGGTGGAGGGCATGCAGGTGACACGGCATTCACAGCCACCCACCATGCACGCAGACATTCATGCTCCTTCCACAAAGCTCAAAGCCCAGGGTTCCTTGGGCCCACTCACCGGGGCCAATGCCAAAGCTGCGGATGAAGGCAAAGATGCAGGACATGGCCAGGTAGGGCATCCAGGGGACGGAGCTCTGTAGTAAAGGGGCAGAGGGGATGGAGAGAGATGGACATCAGGCCGTCCCAAGCCGCAACCCTCGTGTCCAGCCCCCTTACCTGCAGGCACAGGGCCACGGTGAAGATACTTCCCCAGCAGGTCATCAGGGAGTAGCCTGCTATCAGCAGCACGCGGCGGCCCACCCTTTCGATCAGCACACACTGCAAAGGAAAGGAGCCCTGGTGACGGCAGGGACTGGAGCCGGCTGCCCCTGTTAGAGGTGAGCAGTGGGAAGCTGGTGGTGGGTGGGAGGGGGCAGTTAGGAGCAGCTGATTGCTCCAGGAGATTAAGGCATTATTAATTAGGTCAGTCCTTTGGTCATCTGCAAATGGTGTGGGGTTTTTTTAAAAGATTTTAGAGACACACAGAGAGAGGCAGAGACACAGGCAGAGGGAGAAGCAGGTTCCACGCAGGGAGCCCGCGGGACTCGATCCCAGGTCTCCAGGGTCAGGCCCTGGGCCGAAGGCAGGCGCTCAACTGCTGAGCCACCCAGGCGTCCCTTCAAATGGTGTTTTAAGTGCACGGTCAACAGTTCGTGCTCAATAAATGTTGGCTAACTCGCCCCATTGGAGCACAGTGACCTGGAGCGGAAAAGCGCTCAGGACCCCAGGCCCCGCCGTCCCCCCAGGGCTGGTGGGGGTCAGCCCGGAGCGCGGCGACTCACCGACACGCAGGCCGCCAGCAGCTCGCAGCTCCCGGTGCCCACGACGGCGTACTGGACCTCCGCGTCGGGGACGCCAGCCCCCCGGAACACCGAGGAGGCGACTGCGTACACCTGGGAAGGGAGGGCGGAGGGGAGGGCCGGGCTGCGGCTGCCTGCGCTCGGCAGCGGCCCGGGGCGGGGACGCGGGGCTCACCGAGTCGTTCCCGCACAGCTCCAAGGCGCCGCCCAGCACCGCCAGGCTGGTCACCTGCCTCCGCAGCCCGCGGTCGTGCAGCAGCTCCCACGGGCGCCGCGCTCGCTGGCCCCGGCAGGCGGCTCGCTCCTCGTCCAGCTCCGAGAGCTCCTGCGCCACGTCGTCGGTGCCCCGCAGCCGCTGCAGGGCTGGGGGTGCGGGTAGGAGGGCGCTGGGCCTCAGCCCCTCTGCGGCCCTCCACAGTGAGCCCCCACCCCAGCGCCCTTCACCCCCGCGCTGGGCACCCCCTCCCCCCCATCGGAGGGGCATCGCTATCCCGCCCCTGTCATTTCAGGGCATCAGGGACCAGAAAAGGCTGTAGGAGCTCGGGTTCCTGCGGATACATCAGAAGGGACGCACTGTGGCAGATGGCCATGACCCAGCAACGGCCCCAGTCCTCCCCCCTTCCCCTAGCCGGGCCCTCTGCTAGGGGATCTGTGCAGCTTCCTGCACCCAAGGGGCAAGGTATGGATCATGTGACTGGCTCGGGTCTGTAGATGAGGCTGTAGGGAGGGTATGCAATTTTCAGCCCAAGCCTTAAGAGACCTTGCTCATTTATTTCTTCTTGCTCTTCTCCCATCACAAAAGGGTGATGGGCGGAGCTGGCCCACTGGTCCCAGGAATTGCAGAGATGGCCCGGCAGGGACCCTCCTAAATTAGCCAGCACCCAGCAGATCTGCATGAGCCACCAAGAGCAGCAAGGTCACCAGCCAGGCACAGTCGACCTCAGCCAACCCCTGGGAACTCAAGAGTGATTGAGTTCAAAATCAAAAAAGCAATCAAAAAAGTAATTGCTTTTCTGTTTGCCACTGAGATATGATTATTAGGCAGCAACAGAAAACTGAGGAATTAATTAACAGGTACCAGGAGTGGATGCTACCTACCGTACTATGACCTGGAATCTACCCGACTAATTTCAAGACAGGCAGGGAAGGTGGGGGGGCTGGAAAACTGGAAGCCTGGGTATGCAGGGCAGTAGTGGGGAAGAAAGAAAACAGACCTCATGAACTTCTGGACAAGAGGCAAGAGATCTTTGCCTGGTGAAAGCATGAATTGGTTGTTTTTAGCTGAGTATTCTAAGCTTACTATCAGAAAAAAAAAAAAAAGGTGCTCAAAAAAGACCTTGAGAGGGAGTAAGATTTTTTTTTTTTTTTTTTTTTGGAATAAGATTTAATTCAATTTAACTCATTCTGGAATTCACTAGATTGGTTTAATATAAAGCAAAAAGAAACAATAAACTTGTTTCTCCTCTGAACCCCTCCAATTAGCAAAGAGTTCCATATTAAGCTACAGCCTGAAAGCCAGGATCAAATCCAGAGCACTGCCAGGGTGCTATGGACTCAGGTAACAATGACATTAAGGGTGTGGCTTAGTTGGGATCCCTGGGTGGCTCAGCAGTTTAGCGTCTGCCCTTGGCCCAGGGCGTGATCCTGGAGACCCAGGATCGAGTCCCTGCATGGAGCCTGCTTCTCCCTCTGCCTGTGTCTCTCCTCTCCTTCTCTCTGTGTCTCTCATGAATAAATAAATAAAATCTTAAAAAAAAAAAAAAAAGGTGTGGCTTAGTGCAGTGCCTCATGAACCCTCATGGCTGGAAAAAGGGTCACTGGGGGGCTTTAGGGTGATGGACCCCTGCAGCCTGACATGCCCCCAATTTCAGTAATTCAGTCTCAGAGAGAAGCAGGTCTGAAAAAGACTTGTGGGTGTGGCTTTTTGGCAAATCAAATTCGTAGAAAAATCACATTGTTTTTGAGAAAATTATATTGACAAAAGCTCTGCCAGCCTGGATGAAAAGGGACCAAGACAATTTGAAATGTAAAGATTTCTGTGCCCCAACTTTTTTTTTTCTAAAGATTTTACTTATTTATTTGAGAGAGTATGAGCACAAACAGGAGGAGGGGCAGAGGAGAGAGAGGGAGAAGTGGACTCCCCACTGAGCAGGGGGATTGGTGCGGGCTGGATCCCAGGCCCCCGAGATCATAACCAGAGCAGAAGGCAGATGCTTAACTGACCAAGCCACACAGGAACTCCGATGCCCCAGCTCTCTGTGGGCACACTTGCAATGCCCTCTTCAGAAGGTGTCAAGGAAGGATATCTCAGAGGGCAGAAGCCAGAACCTGGGGAAACCATGGCCTGGGGAGCCCCTCCCAGGGGGCAGAGCCAGGACTTGATCAAGGAACATTCCCGGCCCCTAGAGCAGGGAAATCTGACAGCATTTTTCCAGGAGCACTTCAGCATTAAGGACTGGTGACTGCTTTCTGTTCCCTCAACCCCTCCTTTTTTAAAATGAGGGTTAGTTCAGGTTACCCTGTCCTACTTCCACTATCTTGTGTTGAGTTCAGAGGGACAGGAGATCTGTGTTTTTAGTCCTAGGTCTTTGGATCAAGAGGAGGCACATAGAGACTTGATGTGATCTTAAGATCCTGGACTGCAAGACTGATGCCATGATTGGATGAGACTCTGGGGCCCCGGTGGCATTGAACTTGTTTTGCACAGGCAAGGGGTATCAATAATAGCTGTGGCTGTGATGGTAAGCTGAGAAGGTGCATGAGCGGGCCCTGGTCCTCACCCTTTTCTAGATCAACACCCCTTGCCATGTGAGAGGATATGCCATTTGTTTTCCCTTCCCTTGACTTTGGGTTCAGCAACATGGCCGGTGATGTTCATGGGCACAGGGGACCACAGATTTGCAAAGTGCTTGTTCAATTGGATCCGCTTTCTTGTGCCAAAAGAACATCCCTGGGCCAGCCCATTGGTACCAAGAGCGAGAGGAGAGGCAAGTGCCGCAGAACTTAATTGCTCCAGCCCAGACCAGCCTGAACTGGCTGACTGGCTGATTCCCAGACTTATGAGCCATCCCAGCTGAGATCAGCAGTCATGAAGCGAGCCCAGCAAGTAAATGAGTAGAAGCCATAAAGGATTATTGGTTTAAGCCTGAGATTTTGATGTTCTTGGACATTATTATCTGGCCATTGCTAATAAATCAGCCTATCAGCACCCAGGTGGCATTGGGCCCATGAAGCCTTATGCGGTGTTTCATCTTGCATATGTGGTAGAGGGGAGGGCTCTTTCCTGGCACCATCCTGCAGTTCCTGGAGGTCAGGGACTGACCCACGGCCTATCCCACTGCCTTGGCACTTAGGACAGCCCCTTGGTAAAGAGTTGCTTTTTAAAAAAATTTTTAAAGATTTTATTTATTAGAGAACACGGGCAGGGGGAGGGGTAGAGGGAGGGAGGGAGGGAGGGAGAGAGAGAGAGAGAGAGAGAGAGAGAGAGAAAGAGAGAAGCAGACTCCTCGCTGAGCACAGAGCCCAATGCAGGTCGATCCCAGGACCCTCAGATCATGACCTGAGCCAAAGCCAGACACTTAACTAGCTGAGCCACCCAGGCACCCCGGTAAAGAGTTTTGAAGAGATGGATGGATGGCACAAAAGTGAGGGACAGCTTTTCCCTGACAAATGCAACCCAAGAAATGGAGATTCACATGCTCTGGAGGGATGTGCCCCTAGGTCAAGGGTGGTCTGGGGACCCAAGGTCAGGGACTTACCTGCCAGGCAGGCCTCAGTGTCTCCACAGTCAATGAGGAGGTAGCGTGGGCTCTCAGGGAGCAGAGGGAGGGAGGCAAGTTGGAGCACTCCAGGCACCAGACAGCTGGCCAGCAGCAGGGGCCAGGCCCATGGGTCACCCAGGACCTCCCTGGGGAGGCAGAAGAGAGGCCAGACCAGGTGCTTCCTTGTCAGAGCCCTCCCCACTTGCCCTCAAATTCCCTCACTCCTCCCCCCACCCCCCCATGCCTGTCCCCTGCCTGTTTGCCCTCCTGAGGGTAGAAAACCTGTATTGCTCTCTGGTTCATTCTTTCCTTTCCTTCCCTTTCTCTTTCTTTCTTTCTTTCTTTCTTTCTTTCTTTCTTTCTTTCTTTCTTTCTTTCTCTTTTTCTTTCTTTCTTTCTTTCTTTTTCTCTTTCTTTCTTTTCTTTCTTTCTTTCTTTCTTTTTCTTTCTTTCTCTCTCTCTCTCTCTCTCTCTCTCTCTCTCTCTTCCTTCCTTCCTTCCTTCCTTCCTTCCTTTTTTTAAAAAGATTTTATTTCTTTATTTGACAGAGAGGGCACAAGCAGGGGAGCAGCAGCCAGAGGGAGAGGGAGAAGCAGGCTTCCTGCAGAGCAGGGAAATCCATGCAGGGCTCCATCCCAGGACCCTGGGATCATGACCTGAGCCAAGGCAGACACTTAACCATCTGAGCCACCCAGGCGCCCTGCTATCTGCTTCTTTCTAACCAGTTCTGGGTCTGGACACCTCTCACCCCAGATAGGGTCCCAAGATAAGGTAGGGCCATGGCCCCACCTTATCCATAGCAACTCCTCTTCCTAGGGCTCCAGGCTCTGCATTCTCCTTTCTTTTCTGGGATAACCAAGATATGATCCCCTTTAAAAGCCCAAACCTTCATCCTCTCTGTTAAGATCTGTTCTTTGCTCCCTGATCTAGAGAGGAGGGAAAATGGTGATTCACACTGAAGGGTGATTGACTAATACCTGTTTTGTGTTTTGCGTATTAGCCAGATGGGTGTAGACAGGATTTCAACACAAAGATTTCTTAATTCCAAGGAGCAATGCCTTAGTACACTTAATGGATAGAGGAGAAATTTAGGCAAAGGGCTTTTTCTGGCATCCCTCAAACCACTCAGGGCATATGGAGAAAGGATACTTACCTGAGTCCAACCACCTGACCCATCACGATCCCCAGGGCAGTGAAGATGGCTGGGGTCATGGCCACGGCTCCTCGGAGCTCCTTGGGGGCACTTTCCCCCAGGTACATGGGCTGGACACTCATGCTCACGCCTAGATGTGTGCACAGCCACTAAGCTTGAGAGTACCTTCTAGATATCTAATATACACATAGACACCTGGCTGTATAAACAGTAGCAAGTCAAGAGGGGATTTGTGGATGGCTGTCTGTAAAAGCCCAGGTAGATGTGCTTAAAGCTCTGCTTACTCACATGACAAGCCCCAGAAACTAAGGTGCCCCTAATGGGCTACTCTGACTCCATAGGGAAGATCTGAGAACCCATCCCTTTTTTTTTAAGATTTTATTTATTCATGAGAGACACAGAGAGAGAGAGAGAGGCAGAGACACAGGCAAAGGGAGAAGCAGGCTCCATGCAAGGAGCCCGATGTGGGACTCAATCCCAGGACTCCAGGATCACGCCCTGGGCTGAAGGTGGCACTAAACCACTGAGCCACCCAGACATCCCTCATGTTTCTATTTTTTTAAATTTTTTTCATGCTTCTATATCCACTTTAAGTGTCTAGTTATATGAGCCTTTTGAGATAAACCATAATTAATCATTTTGCAAGGGCAGCCCGGGTGGCTCAGCGGTTTAGCGCCGCCTACAGCCCAGGGCCTGATCCTAGAGACGGGGAACGAGTCCCATGTTAGGTTCCCTGCATGGAGCCTGCTTCTCCTTCTGCCTGTGTCTCTGCCTCTCTCTCTCTCTCATGAATAAATAAAGTCTTTAAAAAAATGTATAAAAAATCATTTTACAAAAGAAGAGGTAAGCATGAACGAAAAACATGAAGAAAGAAAAGGCATTAATGTATAAAAGAAACAAAGAGAACAAACGAATGAATAGAGTACCTGAATGAGCAGGAATAGAGAGGCAGGATGAGCTGTGTCCCCCCATACCTGCACTGACTCCTATGAGCAGCCTGCCCAGGATGACCATCTCAAAGGAGCCTGCTCTGCGGCTGAAGCCAAACAGGGAAGCTGCGGCCACCACAAAGATGTTATTCACCAGGAGGGACTTCTTCCTAGGGGGAAGTGGAATGCAGGCCAGAGAGGCTCCGGTTCAGTGGGGGGCACTTTCCCCGGGGGACCCCTCTTTGCAGCTCCAGCCAGCCCCGATCAGACCTACGTGGGTGTATGTAAGAGCTGTGTCAAGGAGTCTAAGCTACAAATGGAAATGACCACCAGCCGTTGTGTCTGGGACCCATGTCCCCCTCCCAACATACCGCACGTTCCTCTCCTTTCTGACTGCACCACAGCTCGAAATGACAAAATTTGTATTTCATGGCTTCACCTTTTCAGATTAAACCTTGCTTTCCTCCCATTCCTTTGTAAAATGAGGGGCCTGCCATCTGATTTCTCAAACTCAATAAAACCCTAGAGAAGAAGACCAGGGACCTTCAGAGTAAAGGGAGGGAAGCATTGAAAGCCCAGTAAAGTCCACTCACATTTTCCTCCAGGGATCATAGATCATTTCTTAGAACTTCCAGGATGGCTGGGGGGCCCAGGCCTCGTTCAGTGGGACAGACTGCAGCCTGGGGAGTGGGAACTGGAGATGTCAGCTGCTCCACCAGGACGATGCCCCGGCTCTGGGACTCCTGACCCTGAACAGGGACATGCTGTACCGACAGGGAGGATCCTAGAGGCCAGTATTCTACCCAAAGTCAACAGCACATCGGTGAGAGAATATGAGCTAAAGCACAGCTCTCCTGTGTCTAGAGAATGGAGGATGGCACAGGTTATAGCAAATTTGGTCCAATGGTAACGCCAGTTGAAAACCATATATGGTTTCCTCGGTGCTACAAATTAATAAAGCACTTCACTTGTGGGGTATTTATTTGGAAAGTGCATTTTGCTCCACTTCAGAACACAGACAACCCCAGAAATGCTCCGCTTTCACCCAGCAGTAATGCACCTTTACTGACCTGCCTGAGGATAGAGCAGCTTTCCAGCTCTGGACCACAATCCCTTCCATGGGGAGCTGCACAACCCACAGCACGTTCTGCTGGCCCACTTCTTTGATGACCTTATACTGAAAGGTCGGGGGAGAATGGGCACCAGAATAGTACACTAGAGGTCTTGTAAGGCACAAGCATGACAAAGAGTGGAAACTTGAAAATGAGGGGGCCACCACATGAGTGAAGTCCCTGAGGTCCAAAGGACTAACATACACCATCATATTTCCTCCAAAGTACATGAGAAATCGCTGCCCTCCCTCTAAGAAGGATGGGAAACTCTCAGAGGGCATCTTCCCTTTTTGGAGAGAGTGTGTACAGCACTGGGCGTCATGCACATAAACCAGGTGATTTGAAAACCTGGCAGCTCCAGGTGGAGATCAGCAAGAATAGTACTCTCTAGTGGCTCCAAACTTAGTGCAAAGAGCTCTGCTATTGGCCCCTTTAGACCTAGTGGAGCTATGGTGCTCCAAGTGGCTGTGACAGTTGTCTAAAAGGAGAATCATAATGCAAACCTAGAGCTTTGGAGCAAAGCCACTCTACTTCACTGAATTACCATCCTCTTAATTAGAAATAACCCCAACCAGGGGACCTGGGTGGCTCAGCAGTTGAGCATCTGCCTTCGGCTCAAGGCATGATCCCGGGGTCCTGGCACTGTGTCCTGCATTGAGCTCCTTGCAGGGAGCCTGCTTCTCCGAACTCTGCCTATGTCTCTGCCTCTCTCTGTGTGTCTCTCATGAATAAATGAATAAAATGAATGAATGAATGAATGAATGAAGGAAGAAAGAGAAAGAGAGAAAGAGAGGAAAGAAAGAAAGAAAGAAGAAGAAAGAAAGAAAGAAAGAAAGAAAGAAAGAAAGACGAACCCTAACCTTGTCAGTAGTCCCTATACCAGACTGTAGGACCCTTTGTGGCCATGTATCCATCATGCACTGTGAGCCATATGACACTCCTATGCTGAGACTGAGTGTGTCCGGTAGCATTCAGTCACTCTTTCAGTGGTGCCCGGTGTGGGTCCCAAAGGTTCTTTCTCGTGAGCAAGCTGCTCATGTCAGCATGCCTACTTGACCACTCTACCACCCTTCTCCCAAGGCACACCAAGGCCTTTTTCTTGTCTTTGGTTTAAAACAAAACAAAATAGGCACCTGGGTAGCTCAGTGGTTGAGCATCTGCCTTCGGCCCAGGCTGTGATCCCGAAGTCCCGGGATCAAGTCCCGCATCGGGCTCCCTGCACGGAACCTGCTTCTCCCTCTGCCTGTGTCTCTGCCTCTCTCTGTGTGTCTCTCATGAATAAATGAATAAAATCTTTAAAAAATAAATAAATAAAATAAAATAAAACTTGACCTTGGTTTGCAGATGGCTGTGTGCATCTAATAAAATGTAATCAAAATAAAATATAATTTCAAATAAACCATACATGGTTTATGTTTACCTATAGTTATTTAAATATGAATATAATAAAATATCTCAATCAAAAAAATTTTAAAGACAGAAAGCACACAGGAATCAATGATCGGAGGTTTCCTATCTTCAAACTAACTAACCACCTCACCACCCTACACACCTAACCCTGATTCCTGGAAATGGCAACACATCAGGGTTTGTTTGTTTTTAAAGATTTAATTTATTCATGAGAGAGAGAGAGAGAGAGAGAGAGAGGCAGGTAGAGGGAGCAGCAGGCTCCATGCAAGGAGCCTAATGTGGAATTTGATCTCGGGACTCCAGGATCACGCCCTGGGCCAAAGGCAGACACTCAACCGCTGAGCCACCCAGGCATCCCCACATCAGGGTTTCAATCTGTCCCTGGGTGGGAGAAAAACTCCACTGGGTCCCTGTGCTTGGGGTGGGACAGTAAGTTGTCAAAATCGGAGCATATGTGCTGAATTTGAATTCTCAATTCCTCCCCTTCATGCTCCTGTCAGCACTGTCATGTAGGGACATTGTACCACGTATCATTAGATATTTGGGGACAGTTATCAGGTAATAGCAAATTCCTTCTTTCTTGCAAGAAGAGCCTAAATTTGTTTAGGAACGTGCCCCTACCCCTTAAGGTTTAGGTATGAACCCAATAATACATTTTTTAAAAAGATTTTATTTATTTGAGAGAGAGAGCATGAGCAACGGGGGGCAGAAGGAGAGAGAAAAGCAGGCTCCCCACTGAGCAGGGAGCCCTATATGGGGCTTGATCCTAGGACCCCGGGATCATGACCCAAGTTGAAGGCATACGCTCAACCATCTGAGCCACCCAGGCGCCCCTGAACCCAATAATCTAACCCAGACTTGGTGATCTTGTTCTCTATTCTAGTGACCTGGTGCTGGGCAATGAGACATGGCACCTTTTTTGAAAAGTCTGTTGTTCTTTCTGTTATAAGGCATTGACCAGGAAATCTCCCTTCTGCTAGATAATGTTGCCTCTGAGTGAGGCACTGTTCTAACTTTCCAGCTGTAAGCCTGAGGACGAAGACGACACACCTTCCAAGGAGCAGATCCAGGGCACCGAGGTAAACCTGCAGGCACCCATCCACACACTTCTTGTATGAGATAAAGGACCGCCTATTGTTTTAGCCAACTAAGTCCTGGTTTCTGTTACTTGCAGTTGAAGGCATCCTAAGAGATAGACGGGTTAAATACACAAACAACATGGTGCCCATGAAATTTGCATCGAAGGAAAAGGAGTTACACCAGTGAGAGAAGAGCGGCTGGTGCCATGGAACTCACTACTGCATTGTGAGTCCCTCCATCCAGAAGCAGATGACCTCCAAGTATAATAACCTGCTGAAGATCCCACATCATCATGTCCACCAAGCCCACTCAAGAATGAAGATTTGATGGGCAAAGAGCCTCAACCAGTGGAAGGACTGGCCCAAGACAAGAATGAAAAACTGGAGGATGAAGTAACAAGTGCAAGCAAAGCCTGGGGCCGGTTCCAAAACCACAGAGCAGAACTCCATCTGCACTACCAGACTCCCTGCGTCATGTGCTTCAAAGTAAATTCACCCACTAGTTTTCTATTCCTTGTTAAGTGTTTTCCCTACTCCTTCTTCTTTCCTCCACCTATGGGATGTCCTGATGGCAGCTAAATTTACCATTAAGTGTGTCGATTGCAGAACATTGAGAAGTGACTGCAGGGTTGGTGGAATGGGCATCATGTGGAAGTCCTGCACTCAGAAAGAATATGTCCATTATACTGGCCCTGTGGCACGACAAGATGATGCTCTGGGTGGTCTCACTCAGAGAGGTGAACACATATGTTGGTGTATCTGGTGGGATGGTTGAGGAATGCTAGGAGGGGCACGTATAGAGCTGAATACACAGGAGAAACATGTCTACACATGCAGGGTGGCTAGCAAAGGGGTGGACTGTGGTAGCCATTTGCTCTTTCTGCCTGGCACTGCTTCTCAGCCACAGCTTCACAGGTATAAATGTGTGACCCACTGTGGGTCAAAAACAATCTGTCTTCCTGAATTCTGAATCTTGAATGAAGACACTGGAGATAGAATGTAGTTGGAGCCAATGTACATTGGTCAATGTACATTCAGTCGGAGCCAATGTACTCTAAAGGCATCCTCCCCGGGATTATGGTCCAAAGCTCTGGCTATTGAGATCTTCAGCACCACCTTGGATCCCGTCCTTCTTAAGATCTGGCTTCTTCTGAGTATTTCCTTTCATTCTATGAGCTGCTCCAGGATCTTTCCAGTTATTACAATTTTTAATCAAGTCAGCCCAAGGCTGTCTTTCTCTCTCTAAGTAGGCTTTTAATTTTTTATTATATTTTTAAATTAAAAAAAAATTTTAAGATTTTATTTTATTATTTTTTTAAAGATTTTATTTATTTATTCATAGAGACAGAGACAGAGAGAGAGAGGGGCAGAGACACAGGCAGAGGGAGAAGCAGGCTCCATGCAGGGAACCCGAAGCGGGACTCAATCCTGGGTCTCCAGGATCATGCCCTGGGCTGCAGGCAGCGCTAAACCGCTGCACCACTGGGGCTGCCCAAGATTTTATTTTTTTTTAAGATTTTATTTATTTATTTGTGTGAGAGAGAGTGCTCACAGGCAGGGGGGAGGGGCAGAGGGAGAAATAGATTCCCTGCTGAGCAAGGAGCCTGATGTGGTACTCAATCCCAGGACCCTGGGATAATGACGTGAGAAGATGTCAGATACTTAACCTACTGAGCCACCCAGGCACCCTTATTTTTATTTTTAAAGTAGGTTCCACATCCAGTGTGGATCCCAACGTGGGGCTTGAACTCACGACCCTGAGGTCAAGATCTGAGCTGAGACACCAGTCAGATGCTTAACCAACTGAGCCCCCCAGGAGCCCTTCAAGTAGACTTTTATTTTTATTTTTTCCAAGTAGACTTTTAAAAATTTTTTTTATTTAAGGAGCAACTGGGTGGCTCAAACATCTGCCTTTGGTTCAGGTCATGATACTTGGGTCCTGGGATCGAGCCCCACATTGGGCTCCCTGCTCAGCAGGGAGTCTGCTTCTCCCTCTCCCGCTGCCCCTCCTCACTGCTTGTGTGCTCCCTCCATCTCAAATAAATAAATAAAATCTTTAAAAACATTTTTTATTTAAGTAGGCTCCCTGCCCTATGTGGGGCTTGAACTCACAATCCTTAGATCAAGAGTCCCGTGCTCCACTGACTCAGCCAGACACCCTTGTTTATTATTTACTTAGTATGAGCCTGTCTCTCTGGTTTGCACCCCAAGAACTGTATCAGTTGGGGATCCCTGGGTGGCTCAGCGGTTCAGCTTCTGCCTTCCTGGAGTCCCAGGATCAAGTTCCGCATCGGGCTCCCTGCATGGAGCCTGCTTCTCCCTCTGCCTGTGTCTCTGCCTCTTTCTGTGTGTCTGTCATGAATAAATAAATAAAATCTTAAAAAAAAAAAAAAAAACAAACTATCAGTTGGATCCAGAGTGGAGGAATGAGACCTGAAGAGGAGACACTAGTGGACGGTGCAATAGCACTTGCTGGCCGACATGGAACCAGAAATCAGGAGTTCTCCCTCCCTCAGAGCACAAGGCCCTTCCCTCTATCAAATCTGCTTAGAAATGTGATGGTTGTGGTGAAGCCGCAGGTAAGGTAGGAGGAGAGCAGGCCTGGGCCTCTACCTGCAGGGCCTCCTCCTTCCCCCACCTTCCTCAGCCTACAGACTGGGGGACCTCTCATCAAGGGGTCTCGGGGGCAAACACAAGAAAGCACTTACCTTCCCAGCATGACGGCCAGGGGCCCAGCAAGCAGCGCTCCGAAGAGGCCCCCCAGGGGGTACAGAGACACAATGAGGGACCACACCAACAGGACTAGGTGACGGGGCAGCGGCTGGCCGGTACGCACCCTCCAGGTCTCATTGATGAACTCCTGAATGTGCTGTGGACAGAGATGCCAGTCAGCACCCCCGGAACAGGCTCCACAGGGTAGGCCTTCTCCCCCACGGGGCTCTGTCTCCCCCAAAGTCACCCGGGCACCTGCTCTGTGAGAGCACTGGACAAGTCCCCTTCACTCACAGTGTCGCCTGGAGCCTAGCTCTGGACAATCTCTGATTGCCCTTCAGCGTCCACCATCACCCCCCCCCCCGGTGCCCCCACTTGTGGCCCAAGAATCCACCCCACATCACTGGGCTCCTTGCAGACTGGCTTTCTGTCAGGCTTGGCCACGGTGAGCACCAGCAGGACACGGTGAGCACCAGACAGGCAGGAGGGGAGTTTGTTTCTGGGTCAGGGTGACCTCAGGCTGGCTGTGACACTCCACCAAAGGTCACTGCTCCTCTCAAGGGGTCCTACGTCACACGGCTCTTTCCTTCCATGTGTCCCTTTGGGGGAAGGGGCAGTAATGACTCTGGCATCACTGAGCTCTCCTGGGTCTCCCCACTCAATTTTTAAACTGTCCCTTGTGGTATCTAAACCTATATGACTTTTTTTTTTAAGATTGTATTTACCTATTCATGAGAGACACAGGGAGAGAGAGAGGCAGAGACACAGGCAGAGGGAGAAGCAGGCTCCATGCAGGGAGCCCGACATGGGGACTCGATCCTGGGACTCCAGGACCACATCCTGGGCTGAAGGCAGGTGCCAAACCACTGAGCCACCCAGGGATCCCCTAAACCTACATGACTTATCTGGAATGTGCCACTTGTTTCCCTGGGACTCCAACTTTGAAGGCCCTTAGAAGTACTCTGTTAGATACACATTACTCTGTTCATTATTTAACCTGGGAATTAGGCCCAGGGAGGTGAAAGGACTCACTCACGGCCTCAGCCACAGGGCAGGGCTGTAGCGAGTGGTTAGGACACCCCAGGCCCCCACCCCCAGCGTGACGACATAGGTAGGAATGACTGCACTTGGGAACGCCGGGACACACTTGCCTTGCTTAGAGACCAGTCTTGTGTCCGGTCTCAGGCTTCCCAACAGGATGTGAGGAGGGCAGTGCATTTAGGGGTCAGGCCAGCTCTCCCCTGCTCAGGCCAGTTCAGTAGTGGCTGTCAGCCTGGTGCCTGCCAAACCCCTCTGGGGGAGCTGGGACCAGGGCCAGCCTCCCCTGCCCTTGGCCAGAAATCCATTTGGGGAATTCGGAGGAGCCTCGGAGGCCAAGACAGTCTCATTTAGGGGGGCTGGCAATGGCCCACGGGGAGGCAAGGCCCCAGAGTGCCCTGCTGCAGGTGGGTCCCTCTCTGGCTTGTAAATCTGCCAGGAAGTGGGCACTCACATGTTTGCTGAATGAGCAAATAGATAAACTAAGTGCAGCCAGCTCAGGCCTCCCTTTCTAAACCCTGATTTCATCCTTTCTTTAAGGCACTGGGTTGCTATCACTGTTTCTGTCCAGAATGTGGTCTCATCCTTGGCTTCTGCTAACGGCTACCATCCCTTCCTTTGAGGACTTCTCTCCAACCCATTACAGCCTCCTGTCCCCAGAAAGGTGGTCGGTCACCTGACTCAGACTGGCCAGTGGGACTGCTCCACCTTTTGATCCCACACCTGGCCTAGATATGATCCAAATCAGCCAATCAGCGTCTTCCCAGACCTTTCAGTCGGAGCCACTGGGGAGGACTCCTGTTTTGGGGGTTTCCAGCTGGCAGGAAATCAGTCTGGTGACAGCCGCTCTCTTGTCCCCGGGGTAGAGGGTGAAGGACAGGACAGGCAGGGAGAGGAGAGTGCCCCTTCTGTCCTAGGACCTGGTTCCTGGAGCTCTTTCCCCAAAACCTACCACGTGCAGCCCCACCGCCTTCCCAGGAACAGGACACTTGCTCTTGTGATTTAAGGTAGAGGCCATCTTCTATCACTGGGCTGAAAGAATCACCCTTTCCACAGGCACCAATGAACATAGACAGGGGCCAGGTCCGTGCCAGGCACCCAGGACACAAAGATGACTCAGACACTGAGAGCAAACCAGCAGGAGGATGGGATGGGCCCCACACAGACAACATGCGAGTAGTGACAGCCCCAGCCCGCACAAAAGGATAGGGAGGGAGGGGTGACTTCTAGCCCGAGGTGGAGCGGGGGGAGGGTGAGTGGGTGCTGCTGAAGGAAGGCTTCAGGAAGGTGATGGTGTTTGGGCGGTCCTTGAGGGGCTCCTGCAGGTGCAGCAGAGGGGGCTTCCCCCAGCAAAAGAGGCTTAGAGAGAGGGCTGTGTGCATTTGGGGACCTGCATTTAACCTGCTTTGCTAGTGGAGTTCAAGGAATGAAGGTGGGAGATCTAAAGAGGCCTTGAACTTCAGGTGGAGGAGTCTGTCCTTATTCCTATAGGCACTGGGGAGCCACAGAAATGTTTCTGGGCAGGGGAGTGGCTGGCTCAAACTGGTGAGGCTGAAGACAGGGAGGCCAGTGAGGAGGCTAAGCCAGGGATCCAGGCAGGAGAGACAGGGCCTGAACTGAGTCATGGCAGAGACATGGGCAGAGTTGGCTAGCTAGAGGTAGTTAGGAAGGGCTCAGTGTTTGGGGGCAGGGAGGGGGCAGATTCAAGGCTGGCCTCCAGTCACTGGGGAGGCAGAAGAGTTATCTACTAACATCAGGGACCCAGGAGGACATGCGGGTTCAAGGGAGGATGCAGAGCTAGGTTTGAAGCTGAATCTGCAGGACCCGTGGGACATCTCAGTGGAGGTGGACACACGGGAGAAAGCACCACGGAGAGGATGCTGGCCTGAAGCTCCACAGTGGGCAGCTGTTAGCCCTTGCCCCACACCTACTGGGATGGTGGTGATGGTGGGCACAGAACATACATACCAAAGTCGGGGCATTGATGATGGAGAGGTTGTAGCCAAATTGAAAAGTCCCACCAATGCCAGCCGCACAGATGGTCAGGAGCAGGACCCTGCCCTGCATCTGAGGAGAGAGGGGAGGATACAGAGTGACCTTGACCAGCCTCCGCCCCCCTCCCAAGGCTGGAACCTACCAATCACAGCATTGTAATCTATTTGAACCAGGCAGTGATGTTTCCACTTTGCAGATGAGGCAGCTGATGCAGAGGAAGAGACTGCACATGGCCAGCAGGTAGCAGAGGAACCCCAGCCTCCTGGTCTGAGTCCAGGATCCTGCTCCCCCCGCCACCCTCTCCCCCATCAGCATTTTCCTGAAATAGACAACAGTTCTCTGATCCTTGGTGCCAGGCTGACCCTGGGCATGCCTGCTGTGGTTCAGGAGCACAGTGCTCTGAGCTGGGGCCCCAGCGGAGTGAAGCTCTGATCCTAGCAGGACAGGAGCTCCCAAGCCCCAGTGGCTTGCCCCAGTAAAACATTCTCCAACAGAGTGGCTGTGCCTCCTTCCCTCACTAAGTTCCTCAATAAGGCTAACAGAACCTCACCAGGTTCCTCAATAAGGCTAACAGAAGGGCCACATGGACCTCTATGCACGGGGACTTGTGGGGCACATGAAGCAGCAGAGTGGCCACAGCTGGTGGCCACACTTGGGTCTCAATGCCAGCTCTGCCCTTACTGGACCTGGAGATGATGTGCCTACCTCCAGGTAGGGTAGGGAGGCAGCCAAAGTACATGTGTGCCATACACACTTGGTATAATAGAGAACAGTTTTCATCCTGGGGGGAAGGATCTTTTTTTTATATATAAATTTATTTTTTATTGGTGTTCAATTTGCCAACATATAGAATAACATCCAGTGCTCATCCCGTCAAGTGCCCACCTCAGTGCCTGTCACCCAGTCACCCCCACCCCCCACCCACCTCCCCTTCCACTACCCCTAGTTCATTTCCCAGAGTTAGGAGTCTTTCATGTTCTGTCACCCTTTCTGATATTTCTGGGGGGCAGGATCTTGCCATAGGTCTGGAGACCGGTCCATCAGAGGACATGCCTACAGTTCCCATAAGGCCTAAGGAACTTCCTTTCAAGCTGGAAGCTATACGATGAAGCCAGGTGAGGACCCAGGACTCTGGTCTCACTGGTGTTACATTAAACCTCCATGTGGGGGGTGCCTGGGTAGCTAACAGTTGGTTAAGGGTCTGCCTTCAGCTCAGGTCATGATCCCAGAGTCCTGAAATCAAGCCCCACATCAGGCTCTCTGCTCAACAGGGGGCCTGCATTTCCTTCTCCTCCTTGATCGCTGTCTCTCTCTCTCTCTCTCTAATAAATAAATAAACAAACAAATAAATAACTAAATTCTTTTTAAAAAATCTCCATGTGGGCTGCATAGAAGTGAGCCTTCTACTAAGATAGATCTGCAGGAAGCAGCAAAAGACCTAGAGCCTGGGGCGTCTGGCTGGCTCAGTTGGAAGAGCCTGTGACTCTTGATCTCAGGGTTTGGGTTTGAGTCCCATGCTGAGTATAGAGATTATTAAAAATAATAATAATAAACTTAAAAAAAACCACAGAGCTTGATGACAATTGAGCCCATGGGGCAGGAGATGCTGGCAGGTCTCCAAACTAGCAGGAATTTTTTTAAAAGATTAATTAATTAATTAACTTAAGAGAGAGAATGAGCAGGAGGGGTGGAGAGAGAGGGAGAGAGAATCTGAGGCAGATGCATGCTGAATGAGCCTGACACGGGGTTCAATCTCAGAACCCTGATACCAGGACTTGAGCAGAAACCAAGGGTTGGAAGGTTAACTCGACTGTACCACCCAGGCGCCCCAGGAAATTATTTAATTCACTGGGCTCATGCATGGGGATTGCCTAGTCCTGTGTCTGATCAGGAAGAACATTCCCACATTAGCTATGATGGTGATTATCAATTCAGTGAACAAATACTTCTTGCCTCCCTACTGGGAACAGTAAACCAACTGTTTTGGGTGCTGCGGATATATCCAGTGGGACAGGAAACAAATCTGACCTCACAGAGCTTTCCTTCCAGCAGGGGAAGGCAGGGCAGGCAATAACGAAATGAACGAGGAAAATACATAGTATGTCAGCTGGTGTGATGAAGACAGAACGCAGGGAGGGGTGAGAGGGGGTGTTTGAGGGGGTGGTCGGGGAAGGCGACATCTGCACAAGGACTTGAAGGACAGGGGGACACGTGCCATGCAGGTGGGCGTTTGAAGGAAACCGGTGCAGGCTGGCAGAGGAGTGGGAGGACCGGGGCCTGGGGGCGGGGGAAGGACACCCAGAGACGGGTGGTGGTGGTGTGGACGTTCGCCTCCGGCTGCCCCCACTGTTCTGTGAAGCAGGACATCGGGACAGGGTTTAGAGGGAGCACGGAGGAGGACATGAAGGTAGGAGAGTGAGGCGAGGCAGGAGGGGGCGCGGCGACCTGGACGGTGGTGCCCAAGGGCTGCTGCCTCCCGGGCGTGTCGGACCCGCCCCGCCGGAGGGCCGCGGACAGCGCAGGGGCTGCAGCCTGGGATGCGCCGGGCCGCGGCTCCTGCAGACGCGTGACCCCATGCAACCTTGCCCCTGGCCCGGGCCGTCCCCGCGCGCCACCCGCTTCTGCTCGTCTGAGCGCAGCACCGAACGGCGGCGCGCGGGCCACAGCAGCCGGGTTTGTGCTCGGCCCGCTCCGTCAAGCCTCCGGAGGGCCTGCGCCCGTGCGTTCGCGCCGGTCTGCCATCCCTCGTCTGGGACGCCTGGGCCGGGCGCGTTTCGGAATTCAGACCTTTCCCCATCGCAGGAGGGTACCGAGCACGTACGCATTTCTCCAGCATTCGCCGCAACACCGGGTTTGCGGCACAGAACCGCCGCCGCCGTGGCCGCTCGGGGGAAAGCGCATGCGCGCCGAGAGGAGCGCAGGGCCGTTGTGTCCGCGGGATCCCGGGAGCGGACGGGGAGGCGCATGCGCAGTGGGCGTTGTAGCTGCGCTCTCCGAGGGGGGGAGGGGGCGGCAGGAGCGGGCGCGCAAGCGCGGTGGGTGTCGAGGCGGCCGGGTGAGCGGCAGGCGCGTCCCCAGCGCACCCGAGACAATGCGCTGGCGCCCGGGGCGGTGTAGGGGCAAGTGGTGCCTTGAGCTGTCACCCGGGGCTGACGCCCGAGGGGCGGCTCCCGCTCTTCCTCCATCCCTCCCTTTCCGTAGCTTTGAGGCTGAAGAGCCACGCCCGGCGTGGTCGGCCGAGCCTGGGCCCATCTGTGCAAAGCGGAAGGGAACCACGCCAACCCCCGCAGGCGCCCCCCGAGGTCGCAGAGGGCTGCATGCTCGCCCGAAGCCCCGTCCTGGCCCTTGGTCCGCTCTCCCGCCCCGGAGTGAAGCTCTGCGGGCCCCTGCCTCGGCCCCCCGCACCGCCTCCCCGGCCCCTCCCTCCCACTTCCTTCTACCCCCATCAGGGCCCCACCCTCGCCCCGGCCTGGTGGAGGGGCAGAATCGCGAGGGACCTAAGGCCAGACCCACCAGTCTCTGGAGCGTTGGCATCCGTCAGTCCTGGCCGAGCCCGGGATGCGGGGTGCACCCGGGAGAACCGGCTTCAGGCTGACAGGTGAGGAGCCGCAGGGTCCACTTGGCCTGATTAATCTTTTATTTCTCAGGGCTTCTTGGGCCCTGCGTGGAATCCAGGAGGTGGAAGAAGGCCAAATGGAAACCAGACTTGCCTAAGATGCTCTTTGTGGTCATACACACCTGCCTGAGAGTGGCCTTAGGACGCCATCGGAGCAAAGACTGTGATAGGATGTAACGATGTAACCCGAAGGGAGACTGCGGTATCTCTCTTGCTCATGCCTGGTTTTTGTTTGATTTTTGCTGCTCTGAACTTTTGTTTTTTATTAACATTAAGTTTTGGGATGTTTTTTTTTTTTTTTTTTTTTTGAGAGAGTGCTCTTGGGAGTGGAGAGGGGCAGAGGGAGACAGACAGAGAGAGGATCCCAAGCAGGCTCTACTCTCAGCTTGGAGCCTTGCTGCTGGGGGCTCAGTCTCAGCACCCTGAGATCATGACCTGAGCCCAAACCAAAGGTTGCTTGTTTAACTGACTGAGCCACCAAGAAGTCCCTGCTGCTCTGAGCTTTTAAAAACTCCTGAAAACATTGTGGGTTTTTGGGACAGCTGGGTGGCTCGGCGGTTGAGCATCTGCCTTCAGCTCAGGGCATGATCCCAGGTCTAAGGATCTAGTCCTGAACTGGACTCCCCACAGGGAGCCTCTATGTCTCTGCCTCTCTCTGTGTGTCTCTTATGAATAAATAAAATCTTTTAAAAAAACCACAACAACATCGTGCAGTTTTAAGGAAAAACACAATAAAATATTAGCACTTGCTAATTGCATTTTTTTCTGCACCTGTTCAGATAATCATAGGCATTCTACTTAACTGTTTATGAGCTCTATTACGTCAATAGACTTTCTAAGAGTGATTACTCCTTTAAATCTTAGGATAAACACAACTAGCTCATAGTTTTGTAATTGTTGCTATTAACACATTGTTGGCTCCGGTTGCTAATATTTTATTTAAATAGATTCCTTTTTTTCAAAAAAGGCTATATTTTCTCCTCTCAAATAGCTGTCTAGCCAGGGCTTATGGATATATTTTTTAAAGATTTTATTTATTTATTCATGAGAGACACACATACACACACAGAGAGGCAGAGACACAGGCAGAGGGAGAAGCAGGCTCCATGCGGGGAGCCCGACATGGGATTTGATCCCCAGGATCAGGCCCTGTGCCAAAGGCAGCACTAAACTACTGAGCCACCTGGGCTGCCTGAATATTTTGAAGTGGGTCACCTAATGGGCCTGTTTATATTCAGCCAGGGGGTAGGTGATCACTGTGTGTCCTTCTACCTTACTTAGGTATCTATTGCTCAAATTGGTTGCCTAAAAACGGCCTCTATGATAACCTCAGGATAAAGAAGGATAAAACATGTTTTTGTTTTTTTTTTAAGATTTTATTTATTCATGAGAGACACAGAAAGAGAGGCAGAGACACAGGAATGGGGAGAAGCAGGCCACCCCCCACAAGGAGCCTGATGTGGAACTCGATCCCAGTCCCCGTGAGATCACATCCTGAGCCAAAAGCAGATGTTCAACCGCTGAGCCACCTAGGTGTCCCAAAACATGAGGTTTCTTATGAGAATGTAACATCATTAAAAATAAAAATCTAGTGGTTCCTGGCTGGCTCACTGTTAGAACATGAGACTCTTGGCCTCAGGGTCATGAATTCAAGCCCCATGTTGGGCATGGAGCCTACTTAAAAAAATAATTATAAAATTAAAAATCTATGTTAAAAGATACCATAAAAAGGTGAGACTAAGAGCTACCAAGTAGCTGTGGAGAAGCTGTCCACAAGCATATGACCAAAAAAGCATTAGTATTCCAGATATATAAAGAAGTCAATAAAGTCTTAAAAAAAAGGGGGGGGGGATCCCTGGGTGGCGCAGCGGTTTAGCGCCTGCCTTTGGCCCAGGGAACGATCCTGGAGACCTGGGATCGAATCCCACGTCGGGCTCCCGGTGCATGGAGCCTGCTTCTCTCTCTGCCTGTGTCTGCCTCTCTCTCTCTGTGTGTGACTATCATAAATAAATAAAAATTAAAAAATAAAAAAATATATTAAAAAAATAAAATATTTTAAAAAAAGAAGAAGAAGAAGAAGAAGAAGAACTCTTGGGGCACCTGGGTGGTTCAGTCAGTTAGGCATCTGCCTTCCACTCAGGTCATGATCCCGGAGTCCCTGCATTGGGCTCCCTGCTCATCAGGGAGTCTGCTTCTCCCTCTCCCTCTGCTCCTGCTGTATCTTTCTCTCTCTCAAATAAATAAAATCTTTTCTTTTATTTTTTTTATTTTTATTTTTTTTAAAGATTTATTTATTTATGATAGACATAGAGAGAGAGAGGCAGAGACACAGGAGGAGGGAGAAGCAGGCTCCATGCTGGGAGCCCGACGTGGGACTCGATCCCGGGACTCCAGGATCGCGCCCTGGGCCAAAGGCCGATGCTAAACCACTGAGCAACCCAGGGATCCCAAAATCTTTTTTTTTTTTTTTTAAAGAGGAACTTTTAATCCCATGCTCAAGAACTTCTGTTCATACATGCAGCATTGTTTGTAATATTAGAAAACTGTTAGCAACCCCAATGTCAATCATCAGGAAAATGGAGAAAATGAATTGTGGCTTATAGGAGAATGCCACTCATCAGTAGACAGTGATGAACTAGAGGAACAACATTAACATAAAATTAGGTGAAATCAAAACACAGCCTGGATAAAGGTGCAGAAAATTGTACAGATTATAAAGCCTTTACATATATTTTATAAAGATTTTATTTATTTATTTTTAAAGATTGTATTTATTCAGAAGAGACACAGAGGGAGAGAGAGAGAGAGAGGCAGAGACACAGGCAGAGGGAGAAGCAAGCTCCATGCAGGGAGCTCCATGTGGGATTCGATCCTGGAATCCCGGGATCATGCCTTGGGCTGAAGGCAGGTACTAAACTGCTGAGCCACCCAGAGATCCCCTAAAGATCTTATTTTTTAAAGTCATCTCTATACCCATTGTGGGGCTCAACTCACAATCTCAAGATCAAGAGTTGCAAGCTCCACTGACCCAACCAGTCAGGCACCCCTAAAGCCTTTATATTAAGAAATATACTTTGTATTTGGAAATATACAAAACCTTTTGTCTTAGGTAGGAATATATGCATATGTAGTAAAAGCTTGAGAATGTGCCTGGGATACTACTAAATTCAGAACTGGATTTAATTTTTTTTTTTTTTAAGATTTATAGGGCAGCCTAGGTGGCTCAATGGTTTAGCGCCTGCCTTCGGCCCAGGGCCTGATCCTAGAGACCCAGGATCGAGTCCCACGTCGGGCTCCCTGCATGAAGCCTGCTTCTCCCTCTGCCTGCATCTCTGCCTCTGTCTGTGTGTCTCTCATGAATAAATAAGTAAAAAAAAAAATTTAAAAAATTAATAAAGATTTATATATTTGAGTGGATCCCTGGGTGGCTCAGAGGTTTAGCGCCTGCCTTTAGCCCTGGAGACCTGGGATCAAGTCCCACATTGGGCTCCCTGCATGGAGCCTGCTTCTCCTGCCTGTGTCTCTGTCTCTCTCTCTCTGTGTCTCTCATGAATAAATAAAATCTTTTAAAAAAAGATTTATATATATATTTTTTAAAGATCCTATTTATTCATAGAGACACAGAGCGAGGCAGAGACACAGGCAGAGGGAGAAGCAGGCCCCATACAGGAAGCCCACGTGGGACTCGACTCCGGGTCCCCAGGACCACACCCCAGGCTGCAGGTGGCGCTAAACCGCTGCCCACCAGGGCTGCCCAAGACATATATTTGAGAGACAGAGAGCATGAGCAGGGAGTAGGGCAGCAGGACAGGGAGAGAGAGAAAATCCTGTCAGACTCCCTGCTGAGCACGAGACTCCACACAGGGCTCTATCTCAGGACCCTGAGATCATGACCTGACCCAAAATCAAGATGCTCAACAGACTGAGCCACCCAGGCAGCCCTGGGTTTACCATCCTGTGTCCAGGACTACTACTATGCCCTCCCTTCTCCCCAAAATGCCACCTGACACCTCACCGCAGTCAGCCCCCATGTGCCTAGGTTCCCCAGCCATTAATTATTATCCTTAAGCCTGGAAGTTTGAGGTTTCTTCTCAGCAAACATTAACTGGGAGCTTAACCTTGAGTGTGAAGGTCAAGGTGTGAGGTGGCCCCAAGCTATATGCTAATCCTCTCAGCAACCCTCTGTGGGTGGCTACAGTCTCCTTTACAGATGAGAACCTGATGATGTAGAAATTGTTGGGGTTCGGAGTGGATGGCCAAGAAATTCTTGAGGCATGTTTGGTGCAAAAAGGCGGTTTTATTAAAGCCCAGGGACAGGACCTGTGGGCAGAAAGAGCTGCTTTGGGGTGATGAGGAGTGGACAATTATATACTTTTAAGTTGGGAGGGGGTTAGGGACAGCATAAGTGTAAAAGTTAGAACCAAGTTTTCCAGGACTTGGAGGGGGCTAGCTCTTGTTAGGAAAAGGCCATTTATTACTGTCTAGTAAAACCCTAGTCATGAGACCCTTCAGGGGGTGTATCAGTGGGCCATATGCTTGGGGGATGACTGCTAACATGTAACTTGGGGGGTAGAGATAAAGGAGATTTTCAAAATAATTTTTATATGTTAAAAACCTTAAAGGATCCTAGGGGGTCAGGCCTTTTGCCCTTTGCAAACCTATTAACGTTGGTGCAGTTGAGGTCCCAGCGAAAGGATGCTCACCTGTTTCAAGGACTTGCCAATGGGCTGTAAGTAGTAAGGAAATTCAATTATTTTTTTCTTTTGCCCTTGTTTTCCCACATCACCTGAGACCCCACAAGGTCAAGCGTGGACTGGCGACACAACAACTCTGCTGGAAGCTGGGCTGGTTTTCCTCGGATCCCAAGTCAGGGGCCGACCCTGCCCGATGGGGTCCCCTGCTGGCCCAGATGCACAGTGCCTCCAAAGCACCCTGGAGTTGGGGTGGGGGGGGTGGAAAGAACACCCCTTCACCCTTCCAGCCCTTGGCTTTCTGCATTTGTGTCACCTAGCTGGTTTCCTGAGGGGGTGGAAGGGAGGGGAGGGGAGGCGGGGTGACCTGCCCGCAGCCCCCTAGGAAAGGCGCAGCAGCAGGTGGCCCGTCTCCCCGGGGTGCCAGTCCACGCCTCCGCGCCCCTCCGACAAGCCGGGGCCTTTCACTCTGCAGGGAGGGAAACTGAGGCCCAGAGCCGGCGGGGACCTGCCCATGGCACTCAGCAGGAAGCAGGGAGGAGTGTGCTCCCACTGAAAATAATACGGGAGGGCCAGTAGGCGTGACTCCCGGGGGTCGGCGCCCCGGTTCTGCGGCCTCTGCCCGGGTCCCCAACCGGCCTCCAGACCCCCCACCCCGGGACCCACTCGGCCGCGCTGGGTCCCCAGCTTCCCCCCGCCGCCCAGACCCGCTCGGCCACGAGGGGGCGACAGAGCCCAGGCTGTGCCACAGCGGGTCCCCGAGCTCCGTCCGCCTCCCGGGGCCCCGAACCCCGCCCGCCGCCCCCGGGTGTGGGTGGGGGGCTCCGCTGTGGCAGGGAAACCCAAAGGCCTGTGTCAGTGCTCCTCTTGGTGCGGGGCGGCCCCCAAGCCACCCCCTCCCGTCCCGGACCCAGGCGCCCCCTCCTGCACCCACCCCAGGGGGTCCTGCGCGCCCAGCCTGTGCCACATCCGTGGGCCTGGGCCTGGGCCTGGGCACAACCCTGCCTGTTGGCGCATGACCCCCCACGCCCTCTGCACCCTGCGGGCGCGCCAAAACCTGGGCTAGTGCCTTCCCCTGGAACCCGGGCTCAGGTTGGACCTCTCTCCAGGGCTCAGGCCAGGAGAAGGCCAGGCCATCACTGGGACCAAGCACTGGGTGCATCGCTACTCCAGGTGGGAGTGCTTAGCACGCGACTTAGGGCTGACCTGTCCTGGGCCTGCCTCCTAGCCCCTCTGGGCCTGTTTCCTTTGCTGTCCGGTTTCCAGGAAGTGCTGCAGAATGGGAGCAGCCTGTGGTTCAAAGCCAAAAGCCCCTCCTGTTCCTCCCACCCGGACAGGGACCAGCACCTTTGCCTCTCACCAGAAGCCTCCCAAGGACCCACGGGGGCAGAGGTCAGGAGGCCTGCTGACCTTGGACACCAGGCTGAGAGGGTGGCAGCAAGCCACCACCAAGCACATCATGAGAGCTGCAGCAAACACTCCGGGCGCTCCTGCAGTTCTAACAGGTACCTCCTCTCCCAAGCCTCTGTTGTTTACCTGTAAAATGGGGACATCACAACAGACCTGCCCACCGCACAGGGGTTGTGTCCTCTGGCCCCTGTGTTCACCCGCCCTTCACTGAGCAGCCTGAGGACAGGCACCTGACCCTCTCTTGATCCCCACACTTGTCCCAAACAGGGCCTACCCTTGGGTGTGTGAACCCAGAGGGGCTGCAGCCCAGTTGGACATCCCCAGGGGCATAGGGATGCAGAAGGCAAGGTTCTGGGCAGCTCCTGCTGGGTCCACCCCAAATCCTGCTGCACCCTCCTCCTCACAGTTTCCAGTTCTGGATCTCCTTTCCAATTTAATGGTGCAAAAAAAGAAGAAAGGGAAAGAAGAGAGGGAAGAGGGGGTGGAGGAGGGAGTGAGGAAGGACTACAACCAGCGGAAGCGCCCCTCCTGCTGGCCACCCTTTGATATTTGAGGGCGGGACAATGAGACTGATTGCTAGGAAATTTGAAGCCCTCGTGATTAGAAGGAAAGAATGTCCTTGTGGTTGGCTCCTCTAAAAATACAGCTGTGCCCACATCTGGAGGAGATGGGTGGGAGGTGGGGGGGTAGATGAGGGGGGGTGGGGGGATTGAGGGGGGTTGGTCAGGCCAGAGTCTGAAGCACTGAATCCTGGGTTCCTTGGGGAGGAGAGGACCCCTCCCAGCAGAGCTCAGGGCAAGAGGAGAGGGGAGGGCACCAAAGGGGCCAGTCCCCTGTGGCTGGGCCACCTGCCACAGGGTGGGGACGTGGGAGCTGAATAGGCAGTCCACCCCTTCCTGAGTCCACACTCACCCCTTCATGGAGCCCTCCCACCTCCGCTGCCCAGAGGGGACAAGCAGGGGCCTGGCTGGCAGGTGCGGCTGCCTTATCAGCCCCTACCTGACCTGGCCACACCAGGCCCCCTGGCCCACAGGCTTCTGAAGACAGAGGGATTTCCTTCTGGATTTTATGACGTTGGGTAGTATCTGTCAGCTTTTATGAATGTAGTGTTTGTTTTGAGTTCTCTAAGTAAATGTTCCCTTTTTGCACCTAATCTTGCCATTTTATTTTAATTTTTTAAAAAGATTGTATTTACTTATTCATGAGAGACAGAGAGAGAGAGGCAGAGACACAGGCAGAGGAAGAAGCAGGCTCCCTGCAGGGAGCCCAATGTGGGACTCCATCCTGGGACCCAGGGATCATGACCTGATCCAAAGGCAGACACTCAACCACTGAACCACTCAGGTGCCCTCATCTTGCCATTTTAATTGTGCGTTTGTTCTGCTAAAGGGGCCCCAGTAGCTCAGGTAAGCCAAGGGTGTGGAGGGGGATTCTGGTGGCATGGCCAGCGGGGGACAGGCCACAGGCCAGCGCTGCCTGACGACCTGGTAATGAGCAGGAAGACTGTTGGACAGGGTGGCATCAGGTTCCACAGTCACCTCAGGTCCGCAAGAACCAGACCCACGTTCGTGGCCTCCCAGGTATGCAGACAAGCGACACACAGTCGCAGGGCTGGCCCATCTTTGTACCGCGTCTTGTGCTTCTCCTGCCGGCACTGGCATCCCGGCCCTGCCACTTGGCTGAACCACCCAAACCACCACCCACGGCGCCGAGCTGGAAAGTAGCCGAGGCCAGGGAGAGAGCAGTTCCGCCAGATACTCTGGGATTCTGAGTGGCAGGCCGGACGTGGCTTTGACCTTCAGGCAGTGGCCACAGAAGGAAGTGGGAATGAAAGGCAATTGCTGAGGATTGAGACAGCTGGGCCTGAGCTCCGGCTGGCCGGGCAGCTGAGGCTGGGAAAGGACTGGCTCATCTAGGCCTCGGGGGTCAGAGACAGTGAAACTGAGGCCCAGGCTGACAGCCAGGCACCCATGCTGCTCAGCAGGGGAGCATCACCAAGGAAGCAGAGGCTCATGGTGGAGACACAGAAGCCCAGAGACGCAGAGAGGTTTTGCCTCCCAACTCTGGCTGGTGAAGGGTGTGAGGCTGCATGACACTGGCAGGTTGCTGGTACCCTCCACAGGCTTGCCCCGCAGGTCGTGCCTGTCGCTCCCTGTGCTGAGCTCCCCCGGGGCCGGCTCGCCACCTCGCCACCAGTCCTTTCCATCACTCCTCGTGGTGGCAAAGCCAGCACTGGCACCTTGGCGTCTTGGCACCTCTCTCTCTAGCTGAGTGTCCTCAAGTAGGTGACTTAATCTCTTTGAGCCTGTTTCTTTATTTGTAAGAATAACCTACTTGGTAAGGTGGCAGTGCCATATTGTGTGATTTATAAAAGTAGATATATTTGGTCATTTGGATGACCAAAATATATTTCTCGCATATATAGTGGGTCTTTTTTTTTAAGATTTTATTTATTTATTCATGAGAGAGACACACAGAGAGAGAGAGAGAGGAGAGAGAGGTGGAGACACAGGCTGAGGGAGAAGCAGGCTCCACGCAGGGAGCCCAATGTGGGACTCGATCCTGGGACTCTAGGATCACACCCTGGGCCAAAGTCAGGTGCTAGACTGCTGAGCCACTCAGGGATTCCCTCCCCCCCCCCCTTTTAAAAATATTTTATTTATTTATTAATGAGAGACACAGAGAGAGGCAGAGAGAGAAACAGACTCCATGCAGGGAGCCCAATGTGGGATTTGATCCCGGGACTCCAGGATCATGCTCTGGGCCAAAGGCAGACGCTCAACTGCTGAGCCACCCAGGTGTCCCTTTTTTTTTTTTTTTTTTTAATTAATGAGAGACACAGAGAGAGGCAGAGACAGAGGGAGCAGGCTCCTTACGGGGAGCCCGATGTGGGCCTTGATCCTAGGACCCTGGATTCACACCCTGAGCCAAAGGCAGATGCTCAACCGTTGGGCCACCCAAGTGTCCCCATATAGTACATCTTTATCTATAGTTCCTTGCACACAACTCCCCAAACTCTTGGAATTTCTGGAAGCATAAGCACAAGGGAAGCATCTTTTGTTATAATATTTGTTCTCTCATCCTCAGTTCCTGAATATGCTTCAGAGCCATAAAGGTGAAATGGGTGTCTTATTACTCACAACAAGGTCCTTCCCATCACAGCTGGGTTTATGTTAACGAGGTGACTTTTGGAGAGTGCTTAAGGATGAGGGCTGGTTGCCAGGAGAACCACCCACAAATGTAGTGGTGGAAATTTCAGTTCCCCCTTACCTGAGGGTAGAGAGGAGGAAGAGCTGGAGGTGGATTCGGTGACCAGTGGCCCATGATTTAAGCAATCATGCCTATGTAATGAAGCCTCCAAAAGGTGAGGTTCAGAGAACTTCCAGGTTGGGGAACCAGAATGCTTCCATGTTGTCACTGTGCCAAACCCTGAACTCCATGTGGGCAGAAGCCCCTTTGGGAGCTCCCACTAGGTTTCTCTTCCTGTGGCTATTGACTGACATCTTTTATTTTTTTTAATAATGTAATTACTTTTTTTTTAAAGTAATTTTTTTTATACCCAATGTGGGTCTTGAACTTACAACCCCGAGATCAAGAGTGGCAGGCTCTACTGACTGAGCCAACTGGGTGCCCCAACTGGTATCCTTTCATGTCCTTTGAATTAAGCCAGTAATCTAGTGATGAATTTCCTGAGTTCTGTGAGTCACTCTAGCAAATTAATGGAGCCCAAAGAGGGGGGTCGTGGGAACCTCTGATTTAGAGCCAAGAAATACAGTAACAACCTTTTGACTCCTGCCTGAAGTGGAGGGTGGTCTTGGGGGGACTGAGCCCTGAGCCTGTGGAATCTGATGCTATCTCGGGGTGGAGAGCGTCAGAATTGAGTTGAATGCTCAAGACACATGTTGGTGGGGGGAACTCTGAACACACCCCCCACCCCCCCTACACACACATGCATCGGAATTTTTTTTTATATATACATGTATATATTTACTTCAAAGGAAAATGAAAAAAGGAAATCTTCAAAACCAGAGTGTGTTGCCCTGTTAAGAATGTCGAATGTGCATTCAAAGAATTGAAAAGCAGGCATTTTTACCAAAGGGCAATGTCACTAGGACATCTGGGATTGTAATTATAAAACAAAGTTGGGAAACGCAAAGGGGCTGGTGGAAGCCAGCAGAGAGAGGGGCCACTGGCAGGGACACAGAACAATGAGCAGGTGCTTTGGGAATAAGGCTCTGGGAAGTGAAGGGCTCTGGCCCCAGGTCTGGGGTGGATGTCCGGCCAACCATTTGGGCTCCAAAGGGGAAGCACATACTCGGCAAGATTCAAGAAGAGGGCATCGCTCGGCCTCCAAACAAGTCTCTAGCTCACACTCCCAATGGATATGCTTTCCAACTTCCACACAGTCCCCTCAGGATGATTTGCTTTCCGACGTGTAGTAACGGTACAGGAAACCTAAGACAATGGCGCCTATGATGGGCAAAATCCAATACGACCAGCAACTTTTGCACGTGGCATCTTTCGAAGGGTCGTCCTTGCTACCACTTTCAGGTTTAAGGTCATCCGGATGCACATCACCAACATAGTACCGCTTTAGCATTTCTCTGGCATCAGAGGAGTGGCCTACATCTTCAAAGCTTTCACTCGCATCTGCACCAGCTTGTTCCAGCAGGACCTCTTCTCCTCCAGGATGCTCTTTAAGGAAATCGGTGACATCGTAGACTCGCCCGTGGATCACCAGCCAGATCTCCTTCAGGGAGTTGCGCTTCGCCACCTCCTCCAATCGGTAGTAGGTGACGGCGGTCTCGCCCCCCTGCCCGTTCCCATTGCTGCCGCTGGCTGCCTCCGTCGCCATGGGGCCGGGGATTCCGCTCTTCGCCACCGCTCTCCACGTTTCCGAGGGTAACTTCTTCCGGGGGGCCATGCATCGGAATTGGGTCCAGGAACCCACTGAGGTGGTGGGGCTTAAGTGAGGGGTACAGAGCACCCATTACGACCTGGGCTCTAAGGCCCCTTCTTGTCCTTGCCTCCCCCGAGACACAGATTCTTTCCTGCCTCCACACCTTTGCCCAAGCCCTTCTTCCCGCCTTGCGTGCCCTCTCCCACTGTCCTAGTCCAGAGCCCTCCTGCCTGCAGCCCCTTGTCAGCAAGCCCACGACACTCATCCCCTCTTCCGCCACAATGCCACCTGAGCCAGACCCTGCTGGCTCCCTCCTGGGCCCTTCCTCAGGTTTCCAGGAATGTTCCCCAGTGCCACCCTGTGAGGGAGCTCTGGGCCAGGAGGAGGCAGGCGAGAAAACCAGTCTCAGGGGGAGTCCTGCCTTGCTGCATTCTCACTCATTCACGGCAGAGACCAGCCTTGGGGTGGGGGGTGGGGGGTGCAGCTCTGACTGTGTCACAGGAATGGGGCCGCTGCCCAGAAATCTGATCCCCCCAACAGTGGAACCAACTAAAGCTGGAGGAGGCTCTATAGATGGGCTCTTCCCAGCAGCCCATTTCACAGGCACGGACACAGAGGCCCAGGGTGGGGGCCTGGCAGGCTCAGGTCTCAGTGCCAGGCTCAGATCCGGCCCTGGGGCACAGGCTGGCCTTCTCGAGGCTCAGAGGTCACAGAGGACTTCCAGGGATACAGAGCCGGGTGCAGCACACCCGTGGGCACGGGGAGCACTGCAGGTGACAAGCGGCCGGGAGACCAAGCTGGGTGACCAGGGAGGGCTTCCCTGAGGTGGGCATGTCCCACAGCACCCCAAACTTGACCTGTCCCAAGCCAGTGGGGGTTCTCCGTCAGAAACCTGGCCCTCCGCCACGTCCTACCCATCTTAAAATCACTTCATGGCTTCTTCATCCTTGGCATGTTTGCTCCCACTTTGTCATTCACCTCCCTACCGCAGGCCACTGTCGTCATCCTCCACTCAGACGACTGCTTCTATTCTTGTCTCCTTCTTCCTCCTGAGAGCTGCCATTTGAATGTAACCTCACCACCATGCTGGAAACTCTCTGAGGGCTCCTCATTGCCCTGGGGACAGAGACCGCAGCCTGCACAGCTGGGCTCAGCCTCTGCAGGCAGCCCCTCCTCCTCACCAAGCCTTCGGCTTTGCTCTGCACCATCACAATGGCACCTCAGGACCTTTGCACAGCCTGTTCCCCTCATGGGCCTGGCTCATGCTATTCATCCTCTGCCCCAAACTGCCTCATCCCTTCCCATCCACCCCAGAGATCTGCTAATTCCTGGAAAGTCTGGAATCTACCAAATTCAGAGGGCCAGGCCCAGGTCTGACACAGCCCACCTGGACAGTTTGTTGTTCTTGCTCTCCGGCCATGAGCAGCTGCTGCCGAGTAGGTTCCGGATTCGGTGCTAAAAATAATCCTATGACCCAGACAGGAAGAGCCAACGGGGACACAGCTGCTCCTGGGAGGGGCTGGCTGGAGCTTCGGGGAGGCCTTCCCACTGCAGTTTGGGGTCCATGTGTGGGAAGGGGTTAGGCACTGAGCTCACATCTTGTATCGCCAGAAGGAAAACATAGAAAGGTCAGAGAAGCAGCTTGAGGAGCGGGGCTCATTGTCACCTTGCCCAGGGACCACAGGCCTTCCTTCAGGTCCCTCCTCAGTGCAGGAGAGACTGCAGGCCCAGCTGGCAGGTCTGCCATCCTGCTGCTTAGGACAGGCAGCCAAATAGGCCCCAGCGTACTGGCTGCCTGCATCTCTAGGCCCCTGGGACCGTGTGGTGTCCAGGGCTTCTCTCCATAAATAACTGTTTGCAGATGCCTGCATCAGAGAAGTGGACCTGCCCTGGGCCTGAAACCAGACAGGAAAAGCCTGGACTGCTGACAGAGGTCGGCCTCAGGCCCTGCTGGGCCTCATGCTGGGCCTCAGTTTCCCCACCTAAGAATACCCAGGGTTCTGAGGAGAGAGCATCGAATCCAGCCATTGTTCCCCTGGCTGTCCCGTTTGGCTGGCAGTCCCCACCTATCCTGGGCCCCAAGCCTCCTGGGGAATGTTTCTCCTTCCCCAGGCCAGGCGCCTGCCTTATCAGCCCCAATCAAAGGGGAGACAGACGCTCCTGTCCACAATGGCAGGCCCTCCTATTAGCCTCGGCCTGACCCTGAGTGGAGGGCCCAGAGCTTGCTGAGCGCTTGGAGGCAGGAATACCTCCACTTCCCCACGCTGACATGAAACCTGACCTCCCTGGATGGCTTTCATGATTGGCAGGCACCAGCCCTGGCGTCTGAGGGCCTCCATCCCCACCCTGCTGCCTTGCCTCCGCCAGGACAGGACCTACTCTGTGGGGCCCCCCTCAAATGTGACCTTGGCCTGCTTTGCTGGAAAATGGAGGCTGCTCAAGAGGGCCTCCCACCACCCAAACTCAGCATGTTGGTCCAGTTCCTGCTGTATCAGGCCAGACCTGTTCTCACTCAGGAGCCAAAAGCACATCCCCCTTCAATGCCCCGCCTCTCCCTCCCCTTCACTCCCCTTGAACCAGGGCCCCCCCTGAACCACTCCCTAGGGAACCCCTCTTAGCACTCTGGTTTTCTTAGGATCCACCTGAGATACCTTTGTCAGCCGGTTCTCGGCCTTTCCAGTCCTCCCGGGGGAACTTGGGGCCCTGTCCAGGACATTCCTCATCTTCTACACTTACATACACACCTGAGCTCCCCACATTGGTAAAGGCACCTCTGCTTGTGCACCTTCCTCTCCCTCCTCCCCTCCATGATCTTGGTGACAGGGACCTTGGCATGGCTGCATCCCATTGTCTGTCCCTAGGCCACGTGTCCGTGAGCTTCACTGCCTTGCTCCTGAAGCCCCCTCAAGCCTACCCTGGCTTCCCTGGCCAGGTCTGCCTTCCCTAACTGTGGAAGGGTAAGCTCTAGGCCTGGCCTCTCTCCTCTTTTCCGTTTAGCTTCACCCCTTGGACACCTCACGCAGGCCCAAGGCCACAAATGCCACTGGTCTACCAAGGACTGACAGCCGCAACTGGACTGCCTGCCCGACCTCTCCCCCAGCACCACTCTTGGATTTCTCCAGGTGGATGTCACACAGACGCCCCAAACTCAACGGGGCCAGAACGGGATTCCATCGCCTGCCCTTCCCCAAAGCGTTCATCTCAGTAAAGGCCGCCACCATCCACCCGCCGGTGTTCAGACCTGCAGGTCACCCTCGATTCCTCTCCCACAGCGCTGTCCAGCCCCTCCGCGAATCTCCAGGCCCTACCCTGCCCAAGCCACCGCTGTGCCTTGCAGCCTCCCGCTGCTTCCTGATCCCTCTGGCAGTCTACTGTCCTTGCAGCAGCCACAGGGACCTTTTAAAGTGACAATCACGTGCCGCTTCTTCAAAGGGGCTCTCCAGATCACCCCTCCCTACCGACCCTCCCCACTCCTGGCGTTATTCGCGGCAGCTCCAGCTCGGGTGAACACCCGCTCTCACTGAGCGCAGGCCTAGGACTGCCTGTCTCCTGTGTCCTATTGGCTGCTGGATCTCCCGCGTCCAGGGAAGCCCCTGGCACACGGTCGGTGTTCAATCAACGGTGGACTTGAATGAATGAATGAATGAATGAAGGAGTTTCTTCCGTCAAAATGACGAGGGCCCGGGTGGGCACGCGGGCTCCGGGGAAGAGTCCCCGCGGGAGTCGCCGGGGGGTCAGGTGGCCGGCGGCGGGAAGAGGGGTGGTCGGACACAGTGCCGGGCGCGTCCTCGGTGCTGGGCCAGGTGGCACTCCCCCTGGAACTCAGGCGGGGACCGGAAAGGCGGGACCGAGCGGCCGCCAGCCAGGTGGACTCCGAGCGGGCCCCGCCCCTTCCGGTCTCCTCTCCGCCCGCGGAGGCGCCCTAGCCCCGCCCCCAGAGCCTGTGGCCCCTCGCTATTGGCTCTCCCTGGCGGGCCGCGAAGAGCCGCGCTCCTCACTGGCCGCACCTTCTCCCGCGTGGCCAAGGCCGGCACCACAACAACCGCCACGTGCTCCACTGCGGGGCCCGCTCTTTGGTCCCGAGTCCTGACCCGCCCACCCCCCCTGTCCCGCCCCCGGCCGCCCGCTGCCTCCTCCTACTGGCGACCCGGCCCAGGGCCCCTCCCCCCGTCCTGGGCGCGCGGCGCCTAGGACGCGCATTGGCCGAAGCCGGGAGCGAGGCGGGGCTTGGAGGCGGGTTTAAGAGCGCGCCGCAGGTTGGGCCACGCGTGTCCGAGAAGGTTCAATGGCGTGGCAGGGGCTGGCGGCCGAGTTCCTGCAGGTGCCCGCGGTGACGCGGGCCTACACGGCGGCCTGCGTCCTAACCACGGCTGCTGTGGTAAGCTGGCCGGGCGGGCGGGGGCGTCTCCACGGCTGCAGCCGGGAGGGGTGTCCCCTTGGTGACCGCTGGGTTCCGGGAGCAGCACCTGACGCACCCCTGGTTCCGCAGCAGCTGGAGCTCCTCAGCCCCTTCCAGCTCTATTTCAACCCGCATCTCGTCTTCCGGAAGTTCCAGGTGAGGCTGCCCCGCCCGTTGCACCTGTCGGCCGGCCGCCTGGCCCGCGCCTGACAGCCCGCCTCTCCTCCGTCCCCGTAGGTCTGGAGGCTCGTCACCAACTTCCTCTTCTTCGGGCCCCTGGGATTCAGCTTCTTCTTCAACATGCTTTTCGTGTATCCTGCGCCGCGCGGCCCCAGGCGTCGGGGTGGGGCGGCCCGCCGGGCTGGGGGGCGGCTCGCAGGGCTGCGGGAGGCCCGGAGCGGGGAAACTGAGGCTCTGCTGGGTGGCACTTCCTTCACGGACGCCGCAGGTTCCGCTACTGCCGCATGCTGGAGGAGGGCTCCTTCCGCGGCCGCACCGCTGACTTCGTCTTCATGTTTCTCTTCGGGGGCATCCTCATGACCGTATCCTTCCCGGGCGCTGAAACTTCAGGCCGCAGCGCCTCTGGGCCCAGCCTGTGTCGGCCATGGGGCCGACATGGGCACCCCGGCCGGAGGGGGACAGGGTGGTCCCCGCAGCTCAGGATGTATCTAGCATATATCATGTGCTCAGCTCCGGATGCCAGCGCCAGCTCTCCAGGCCGTACACACCACCACAGGGCCGGGTGCAGCAGAGCCAGCTGGGGTGCCCGCAGGCTGGGGCCCAGAGGACAAGCAGGACGGATCACGTGGAGCCTGAAGGCCACAGCGTGGCCTCGATAGGAAGGGCACATCTTGATCGGGGAGTGGCACATAGGGGGGAGGAGGGAGGATTCCAGGGGTCCGGGGCAGGGGCTGAGACCTGCACCAGGGAAGGCCCCCCCCCCCACACACACACACCTTGACTCTGGCTCAGCTGCTGGGGCTCCTGGGCAGCCTGTTCTTCTTGGGCCAGGCCCTCACAGTCATGCTGGTGTACGTGTGGAGCCGCCGCAACCCCCGAGTGAGGGTCAACTTCTTTGGCCTCCTCACCTTCCATGCACCATTCCTGCCCTGGGCGCTCATGGGTTTCTCGCTGCTGCTGGGCAACTCGATTCTCGTGGACCTGCTGGGTGAGCCTGCCTGTGCACCTGCCCTCCCCAAACAGGCGGTCTGGCACCTGCCGCCTCAGGCTGGCTGCCGCTGTCCCAGAGCCCTCCCTCCCGCCAGCACTGGATCTCTCACCTGTCCTCACACCCCCTCTTCCTGCCCCGCCAGCTCCTCTGTTTTTCTGGCCCCTTGAACTAGCCAGCCAGCTACAAGCTTCCTTTCTTCAGGCCTGATGTACTGATGCTCATGTGGGTCCTCACCAGGGTGGGGATAGGTGTCAAGATTCCAGCTTTGGCTCCTATTTCTCCCATGTTCTCAGGCCCTTCCCTCCCCAGGTCCTGCCCACTTCTGGGCCAGGTAAGCCTGCCCTTCAGGGTCAACCCTGGCCTCACCCTCGGCTGGCAGTACAGAACATCTGGCAGGTTGTCATGGGTACTTATGCTGTGGGGCCTGAGGTTACTTGTCCTGGCTGTGCCTCCAGAACTGCGCATGGAGGTGGGGAGCAGGCTATGCTGGCCCAGGCTCCGGACTGTGGAGGGTGGCCTCAGCTGTCCTTGGCTCTCCTACAGGGATTGCGGTGGGCCACATTTACTACTTCCTAGAGGATGTCTTCCCCAACCAGCCTGGAGGCAAGAGGCTGCTGCTGACCCCCCGCTTCCTGTGAGTGCTAGAGATGACATTTCTCCCCTTACCCTCCTTCAGATGGCTCCCTGCCCTAGTGGGGACCCCTGCTGGCCTCAGCTCAGTGCAGGCCCCTCCCTACAGGAAGCTGCTACTGGATGCCCCACAGGAAGATCCCAATTACCTGCCCCTCCCGGAGGAGCAGCCAGGACCCCTACAGCAATGACCCTACCCAGGGCCAGGGCCAGCCCCAGGGGCCTGTTTTCCTGGCCTCTGGCAGGCCTCCATCCCACCCCTATCTCCCACTTACAGGGAGAGCAACCTGTCCTGGAGACCGGGCTGGTGTTCAGGGCCAATCCAAATAAACAGAATGACCTGCATTTCTCTGCCCGCAGCACTGGCTCCCTGCCTCGGCTGGCCACACCCTTCCATGCTGAGCAGGTGCTGTTGGCCTTGACCTGAGGCCACCAAGCCTGGCCTGCCCTCTCAGGCCAACTGTAGATGGTAGGATGGGAGACCCAGAGGGGCTCAAGAACCTGCCCAAGGTTCCCCAGCAGCTTTGAGCTTATAGATAAGCTTGGGGTTCTCACTCCAACTTTGCCAGTGCCTCAATGGAGCTTCACGCAAATCCCACCCGCACGGATTTCTGTTCCCTGCCAGGCAGCAAGGGACCTGCCGAGGTCTCCTTAGCTGGGATGTCCCTGTCATGCCAAGCCCAGTCTGCAGCCCTCAGGCTGATGCCTCATTTGGTTCTTCCTGTCCCTCATCAACAACATGTGGACCTTTACCCCACTTTCTAGCAGTTAATGGACTTGGCCAAGGCTCCATGGGGTCAGGTGCAGCACAGGGCCAGGATGGGGTTCTTTGCCCTTCTTGTGACCACAAAGCTTTGAGAAATTTTTATCGCGACAGAGTTCTACAAAGTTCTCTCCCTGATGTTTTTAACTGAGGACCATGGGAGCCTGATCTGATCCCTAGCAGGCACCAGACAAAATGGCCAACTTTCCTTATTGCCCTAGACCCGTCTGAATTACGGTATTTTTCCCGGATGATCAGCAGCAAGCATAAGGGCTCCTCCAGCCATAGGTTGTCACGTTCACAGAAAACACAGGTATTCACCATGCAGTCGGACCTTAATTTTGTAGGGAAACCTTGTGGAGTCACAGCTGGCTCTGCAGCAATGTGGGCCAAGAGTGCTCAAAGTGAGGGCTCAGCCCCTGGGCCTGATGCACCGGCCCACCCAGAAGGGCTGAGGTGGGAAGGATTCATTCCATCCCATCAGTTGTAGGGGCACACGACCAAGCAAACCCTTCAGCAAGGAAGCCCACTTGTCTCCACGGCCAGTGAAGCCCAGGCCTGGAATCTTCCTCTTTGTTCAAGGCCTCACATGAAGCCCAACTGTCTCCTAAGTGTGGGCCTCCAGTAAGTTGCACTCCTGGATGAAGGGCAGGGGGCTTGAGTACAGACTCCCTGGGTGCCAGGAGCTGTCATGTCCCAGGACATCAGAGGACCCCCAGCCCCGAGGGCCAGGCGCATCTACCCTGGCAGTGAAGACCCCAATTCCTACTCAGAGCTCTGCCCTTGGCCAGTGTGGGACTCAGACTGGGAGCCAGGAGCCTCATGCCGCTGCCAGGCTCCTGGGGGTCAGAGCAGCCCTGACCTGCAGGGAAGACCTGGCAGCACCTGAAGGCACCAGCCCAGGGCTGGAGGTCTGGGCCTGTTCTCTCTGGTAAGACTGGCTATGTGCCCAGTCCACCAGCCAGTGCTCGGCACAGTGAGTAGACCCACACATGCCACCCTCACGGAGCCCACGTCCCTTCTGTGGAGTGGGGACACTTCCATGTTAGACAAGAAGCAGTTCATTGGGGGCAGAGCTGAGACAAAGCCCAGGGCTATGCCTTCTTCTCAACACACCTTATCACCCCACAGCTGGCACCAGGCAGCATGATGCTCCACGTGCCTTATTCCTCACGACTGACCTGACAGAGAGGAGCTGGCCTGGCTCATGGCACCAGCCAGAGGTGGAGCTGGCCCCAACCACCTGCTGCTGGGAGGTGTGTCAAGAGCGGTGCACATTGGCCATGGCTGAAACAGCGAGTCACAGGCCCTCGGGCATCCCTGCTGGTGATGCCCCTGGAGCCTCCACAGAGGACACGGCTGTTGCAAGGGGCTCCAGGGAAGCAATGCTCCTGGTGGGGGTGGGGGGAGGGGGAGGTACGACAGCCTGGACACAGCAGAGCCCAAGGACAGCAGGAAAGCCTAAGCTGCTCCACAAGGCCAAGCAAAGGGGATGTGGGGGTGGGGGCTCTCACTGAAAGGTAAGTGGGCCCCCTGCCCTGTGAGCCTCATGACTTCACTTCTGCTCGTCTGTATGACATGGCACAGCAGGTGGGTGCCAGGCTGGGGGACCTGAGGAAAAGCAGCATTGTGCTCTGACTGGCCTTGGATGCAGCCTTATTAGCTCCCACTTGTCCATCTGGGGCTCCCGGGCAGAGAAGGGCGAGCGTGCTGGCATGCCAGCCTTGGCCACACACCACCCCAGCCATGCCCTGCTCCTTGTGCCCATTCTTATTTTTTATGCTACCACTTTGAAAAAATGAACATGACCTGTTGTCTTTATTTAAAAAGTGTTGCTAGCCCTACATGGGGCTCCTATACAAAAACAAAACACAACTCAAAAACGAGGCCTCTTTCTGACCAGAGACTTGGGTGGCGACTAGGGCCCAACAAATGGAATGTGTGCCCAGGGGAGGATGACTGGAAGCCCTCCCCACGCCCCATACTCCTCAGGATGGCCCCGGCCTGTCCCTTTCCCTCCTCCTTGCCAGAAGATGAAGCAGAGGAGGTCCGATCTTCTGAACGCTCCGTGGGAGCCATGCACCAATGGGCCGGTTACCAGGCTGGGGCAGTGTTGGCAAGACGCCTCATACGCCTGCAGGAGGAGAGTAGGCAGTGACCCGGAGCCAGCTTCCAGCCCTGAGTGGCTGCCCTCCCCCAAGGATTCTAGTGCAGCCAGTGGAGTGGGGACAGAGCTAGGACATGGTGGGGGGATCCCCAGCCTCCTTGCTCTGCTTGAGCCTGTCTGCTGCTCGAGGCCCTGGAGCTGCCCTCTCTCAACCCAGCCCACCTCTCCAGGGCTCCAGGTAGGTAGGTCTGGGTGGTGGTCAGACCCAATCTGAGGGCTTACTTTTGTTTCCCATAGGGAAACCCACCCAGGGGCTACATTGGGACTTATCACCCAGGGCCCATCTCCCAGAAACCGGGTCACTGGGTCCCTCCTCTGCCTGCAAGACATTGCCTTTGGGCAGAGCCAACTTCAAGGGGCCTGGAGGGGTGGGGGGTACCTTGTGTTCCTGTCCTGGTCGCGGATCTTCTTTTCCATCTCAGCATCTGTCAGAGTCTCCAGCAGTGGGCACCACTGGTCAGCATCACCTGTGTTCCGGATGGCAATCTCCACCGTGGGGAGGGGGTTCTCACTGTGGGCCAGGGATGGGGGGTGGTAACTGCTGGTTCACAGAGTAGCAGCTAGAAAGGCCCCCCAGACACCAGTGGCCACCCCCTGTTAGAGCACTGGAGCCAGCACATGGCAGGAAGGCCCAGGCCTTTCCTGCTACCTCCTCTGCCTCCTCCCCACTGGCCATTTCCATGCCCGGCTCCTCAGAACAGCACTCCTGACAGGAGTGGCCCAGTCATCCACCTGTCACCTGAACCTCAAGGCACAGTCCCTGGAAATGCCAGGTCCGGGCAGCCCAGGTGGCTCAGTGGTTTAGCACCACCTTCAGCCCAGAGTATGATCCTGGACACTGGGGATCGAGTCCCACGTCGGGCTCCCTGTATGGAGCCTGCTTCTCCCTCTGCCTATGTCTCTGCCTCTCTCTCTGTCTCTCATGAATACATAAATAAAATAAATCTTAAAAAAAAAATTCCTTTGAGATTTCACATTAAAAAAAAATGAAGGGATCTCTGGGTGGCTCAGTGGTTTAGTGTCTGCCTTTGGCCCAGGGCTTGATCCTGGAGTCCCAGGATCGAGTCCCACATCGGGCTCCCGGCATGGAGCCTGCTTCTCTCTTCTCCTGTGTCTCTGCCTCTCTATCATAAATCAATCAATCTTAAAAAAAGAAAAAAAGAAAAAGGAAATGCCAGGACATGGTGGGGGGATCCCCCACAACAACAGCTTCTCTTCCAAGCACTCTTAAGCAGGCCCCTGCTGTCTCTGGTCTGAAGCCTGGGCAGGGCGCTCCCAGCAGAGGTGGTTCCCTGTGACCAGGGCACTGGGGAGGCAGGGGAGGGCGGTCGGCCCCACTCTGTGCCCGGGGCCGAGACCCACTAGCCTTGATACCTCATCACAGAAGGCTGCTGGGCTGACCTGCTCCTGAATATTCCATACACTTGCCCCTCAGTGCATTTCACTGGCCCAACTAAACTCCAGAGAGCTGGCCTATTTGCTTAAGGCAGACAGCTAAGCCTGGGACCCTTGTCCCCTGATCACTCCACGGCCCCTCGATGGCCACCCGGATGGCCACCTGTGCACCCTCTTGCTAAGGAGACACAGCGGTGGGGGTGGAGGTAGGGGTGGGGGAGATACACACAGGAGTGCCAGGGGAGGGGATCCTCAGGTGGCTCAGCGGTTTAGTGCCTGCCTTTGGCCCAGGGCGCGATCCTGCAGTCCCGGGATCGAGTCCTGCGTCGGGCTCCCTGCATGGAGCCTGCTTCTCCTTCTGCCTGTGTCTCTGCCCCTCTCTCTCTCTTCCTATGTCTATCATAAATAAATAAATAAATAAATTTTTAACAAAAGAAAAAAAAAGGAGTGTCAGGGGAGGGAGGACACAGCTGAGCTGTCAGCTCCCTGGGCCTTGGAAGCTTGTGCGACAGGAGGCTGAAGAGGCAAGGATGCTTCAGAGCTGACGCTCCAACTCCTGGCCTGGGAGCCAGGCCTCAGAGCATAGTCCTAACAGTGATCTCTCCCACCCTCTTCCCACCATCATCACCCCGGCCTCATCAGTCCCTTTTCTCTCTGCTCCAGCTGGGCAGCCTGCACCTGCCTCCCGAGGCTCGGCAGCCCCCAGAAGGCCAGCCCTGCTCCCCTGCAGCCCTGTCAGATGTCTGCCCAGTTGCAGCCTGGAGCCTTGCAAGACTCAGTTCGCTCTGGGCAGAGTAAAGGCAGGCAGAGCCCAGGGGAGGCACCCAGAGGACCTGACCGGACAGCCTGGGTTTTGATACTTCATTTGGAAAAAAGGAACAATATTGTGGCTGTGAGAGCTTTTCAGAAGATTACTGTTATTTAAAGCAGCCAATGTATGTCCACTGAGCCAATGTATGTCTAGGGACCAGGAGCCTTGTTCACACGGTCTCCCTATAGCTTGTGCCCAAGGCTGTGTGTGGCCCATTGGAGAGGGTCATCCACCCAGGCCCGACTAGAGGCCCTGCTCCTCATGCTGCCAGCTGGTATGTTCTGGCCTCCCTCGTGCTCCTCTCCTCATCCTGGCGTCTCAAGGACTGTGAGCAGACGGGGCACAGCCCAGTGCATGGACTGAGGCCATCACCAGCCACCCAGGGCTACCTTGGCTCCTCTGCAGAAGTGGGGCTCACCTCTTGCTGCCGGAGCTAGCCCCCAATGCCCAAGCCAGAGCCGGTGACTCAGAGGCCAGTGACAGGGGAAGTGCCAAGCCCCCGCCTGCAGTATCCTGGGGCCAACCCTCCTCAGCAGCTCCTGACAGGGGTTCCACAGCCAGTGCAGTGGTTTGGCAATGCTGAACCACCCAGCCACAGACCCAAACATCATCCCTCACCTCAAGGGCTCCCAGCCGCCTTCCTCGGGAGGACAGACATGAAAGGCGCCAAGCCCACGCGGAAGGGAGCAAAACATGTTTTCCTCTTAATTTAAACAAAAGCTCGTGAGTAGGTCCTGGAGGCCCCTTTGTTTACCTCCCTTTGGCTCTGGGAAGATTCCACTCCAGTGGGTTTGTTCTAAAATAAGAACTGCTCTATCCAACCCTGTAAGAATGGGCCAGGAGCCAGCAGGCCTGCTTCGGGTTTGGGACAAACACAGAGGCGGGGGAGCCACCTTGTCTCCCACTCGTCTGAGGAGATTGTGCATCATGGCTTCAAGGCTACATGGGATCCCAGATACTCCTACCCCCCTGCAGAATCCAGGTGGGGACGCAGAGCCCAGGCAGGGAAGGCTGTGGCTGAGGTGAGAGAGTGTCTGTGGTGCAGCTTGTAGAGTTCTCTCTGTGTGACCTCACTTTTATGCCCTCACGTGATACAAAATGCCTGTCAAGCAGCACAACTATGCCCACTCCACAGACGAGGAAGACAGAGCCTTTGAGGAAAATGACTTGTCCATGGCCACTCAACAGAGAGAAGGGGGAGACAAAACCTAACATCATCCTTTTTATGGTCAACTGACTTGTCAGTGGTGCCAAAGTCCACACCACGGGAAAGACCAATCTTTCCAACAAATGGCATTAGGACAAGATGACCTGCTGGATTAGGCAGTGGTTTTGTGGGTATCACATTAATTTTAGTATATGTGCTGCCGAAGCGAGCACGTGGGTATCACATTTTGTAATGCTTTTTAGAGCATAGGTAGGGGCGCCTGGCTGGCTCAGTTGGTGGAGCTTGATCTCGGGGTTGTGAGTTTGGGCCCCACGTTGGGTGTTGAGATTAAAAATAAAATCTTAAAAAAAGGGATCCCTCAGTGGCGCAGCGGTTTGGCGCCTGCCTTTGGCCCAGGGCGCGATCCTGGAGACCCGGGATCGAATCCCACGTTGGGCTCCCGGTGCATGGAGCCTGCTTGTGTCTCTGCCTCTCTCTCTCTCTCTCTCTCTCTCTGTGTGTGACTATCATTAAAAAAAAAAAAAAAATTTTGTGTTTCAAAGGACACTGTCATGAAAGTGCAAAGACAACCTGCAAAGTAGGAGGAAATATCTGCAAATCACATCTCTGATATGGAGCTTGTATCTAGAATATATAAAGAACACTTACAACTCAATAATGAAATACAACTCAATAATAAAAATACAAGTGACCCAAATAAAAAACAGGGGACCTGAGTAGCCATTTTTCCAAAGGTGATAGGTGCTCAATGGCACCCAAGATGCTCAATGTCATTAGTCATCAGGGAGAAGCAAATCAAAACCACAAGATCCCACTCCTTCCTCCTCTAGGATGGCTAGAATCAAGAAGTCAGATAACAAATGCTGGCAAGAATGCAGAGGGACCAGAAGCCTGGCTCTGCTGGCAGGAAGTAAAATAGTGTGGCTCCTTTGGAAAGCAGTCGGGTAGTCCCTCCGAATGCTAAACATAGCTACCACGCGACCCAGCAACTCCACTCCTAGGTATCTACCCAAAGCATTGAAAACAGGTGTTCAAACAGAAACTTGTACATGAATGCTCACAGCACTACTGTTAACAGCCAAAAAGTGACAACGCAACTGTCCATCACCTGCTGGCTGGGTAAATAAAATATGGTCCAACTGTATGATGGAATATTCCTCAGCCACAAAAAGGAATGAAACTCGGATACAGGCTCCCACAGGGAGACGTGACACTAAGGAGCCAGCCACAAAAGACCATGTGCTCTATGATTTCTATTTATACTGAGTACCCAGAACAGGCAACTCGATGGAAAGCAGATCAGTAATTGCCCAGGGCTGAGAGCAGTGGGGGCAGGGCGATGGCTGGTAAAGGGGGAGAAGCTTCCTTTGGGATGATGGAAATTGTCTCAAACCGTGAGGGCTGTGCCTCTGCAGATCCTATAAAGCACCGAACAGCTGGCGCTAGGTCAGAGGGCCGTACCAAATGCACATCACACCTCAAGGAAGCTGTTATAAAAAAGGACAAGCAGGCAAGCAAGCCCTGCTCTAGTCAGGTGGACAGAGTTCCAGGAGTAACCTCTGTGGCTCACAGTCAGCAAGTCCAAAATGACCCCGGTGTCTCCCCACACTGATCTGTGCCAGGGACGATACCTTTCTGTCCCCCATCAGGCCCAGTGGCCAGATTTCCTGACCCTTTGCCTGTCTCCAGCTTCCCCCCAGCCTGCCTGGCTACCTCACCCCATGCTGCAGCCTCTGATAACCTTTGGCAGTCGCACACAAGTCTCCTCTCCTAGACAGGGTACTGTTTTTTCTCTGTCCCCAGCCACAGGCACAGAGCTGGCCTAGAGGAGGTGCCAGTAACTCTACTGATGTAACTCTCCTCAAGGCAGCAGCTCACAGGGTGAATGTCTGACACCCTCACATGCTATGCTCAGCCCAGCCCTTCCCGTGGCGGAACCCTGTCCCCCTCCTACAACTCACTGTCTTTGCTCCATCCTGCTGGCCCCTGGACATCTCTATGTCGTCCTGGTTCAGCTCTCCTCTAGGAGCTTAAGGCCTTTAATCTATTTGCCACATGCCAGGGCCCCTCCTCACGCTTGTCCACATCAGTCTTGCCAGTCCCACAGCTGAAGGGAAGCAGCCTCTTCTCTGCCCTGCCTCTCCTGACTTGTTTGTGGGCGTTTTGCCTCTGCTCACACATATCCTGTGACTAGCAGCTCGCCTTGCTCCACTGTGGACACAACTCAATGCCACCATTGTCGAGGATGGCACTGGTTTGGTCCTCGGTCCAAGACGCTAGCTTGGTCTTTGGGGAGACAGACAGGACCAGCTTGTGGGAATTCACAATTTACATATAATTATATCACATGCATTTACAACACGGGATGATGGAGGCCCAGGATTTAAAGCCCCTTTTAAGGAGTCATGTGACTTAGCAGTTGCCAAGCTGTTGTGCAGCAGAGACCAGGCGGGGGCTCCTGGTCCCGCCTTCCACGGACCAGTGGCCCCTGGCCCTGGGCACATGCAGCTCATTCAACTTCCCCTGGGGAGTGGCCCAGAGAGAAGGGCTGACACTGGTCTCCCTGGGGAGAGTCAAGAGCAGTGTGAGCTCCTGGGATGGCGTGGTGCGGCGGCGATAATGTGGGGCAGGATCAAACTGCAATCCCCTCCCTTGCTTGCCTTAGAAGGCCACAGTTTTGTTCCCTGGACGATGAAGCGTGTAACAAGCCAGCCTCTGACCCTAAGCTCCCCTCCCTGTCTTGCAAGTTCTCTCTAGTGCATCTGGTTGCTCAGACCACACACAGTACACACAACAGGCCACGCCTAGTGTAAGGAGCTGATGAGGCCTGGTCAGCTGGGAAAACACAGGTAGCCATCCTGATGCAAAAAGGAGGCGCTGGAGCTGCCTCCCCGATCCCAGGCTGGCTGTGTCCCTCCTGCCTGGCGGGCCTGGGCTGCTGGCGGGGGGATGCGTGCTTATCCCCATCCCCAGTAAGCGGCCCTGCCTGCCATCCTGAAGATGTGACACCTGAGCGCTCAGCACTCTGGACTGCAGTGAACAGAGCTCTGTGACGCCCCCGTCCTCCCAACTGGAATGACTGAGTGGCTTCTGAGACAGGGGTGGGGGTGGGGGATCATCTGGAAGTCAGGACCTGCTACCACCAGGCACTCCTGACAGGGGCCTGCTCTGGAGCTGTCTGGCACACTGCTGATATCCTGAAGCTTGACAAAGGCTTTAGGATGGCTCAGATCACTCCCGGATCAGAGCAGGAGGGATGCTGCCCCATGTGCCTACATCCTCCAGGTCCTGCTGCTTTGAGCTGCATAACCCTCCCACACCCCCACCCCCAGCATCTGCCAATCAGAACATGGATTCTGACTCAATCGGCATCTGGGGGATGAGGTATCTGGGGTCGATGTCACTCTCATTACCTGTACCACATCACCACTTCCCAGGACCTCAGGGCATACTCCAGGAAGCAAGATCACCCCAGACTGGTCTTTGGGCCCACTGGCCTTGGCTCAAGCTTAGCATGCCTGGACACACACAGCCAACCTCAAGCAGGATTTCATGAGAGCCAGACACCACCACACGGTGGCTCATTGATGCCTCCTCCCAAGGCCTGGACTCTGGGAAGCAGGACCACCTGGTCGGTAGAGCAGCTGAGGGGTTACACGAGGTGACACATGTGCTGTCCTAGCCGGATGTCAGGAGCACAGGCGGTGCTTGGACCCCCACAGAACTCAGTGGTTTCCCAGGGCCATGATCTCAAGCCCTGAAAGTGTATGGTCATTCCTTCTCTCTTGCTCAGATTTACAGGAAACAGTAAGAAAGCAGTCTCCTGGGATTTCTGGGAAAATCAGCTGAGACACAAACATACTCACGAGCTCCATCATCTGTCCTATCTTTCCAAAAAGACCTTCGTACTTGCTCCGTATGTGCCATTTTAAGCTGTGGTCCCTGAGTAATGATCGCCAAATGTAGACGATGACAGTTTGATGAACAGCATAAATCCTAACATCCTGTTTTGATGGAGGGATACTCAGCACCACCCCCAGACTACACTTTCCCAAGTGGAAGAGGAGCTCAGGGAACAGGGCTGGTTATGGGGGAACAGTCCTGAGGCGGGCAAGCTCTACTACTAGTTAACACTTGCCAACTCCCACCTCCCACCAGGCCCACACTGCGCACTCTGGGGCCACCATCAACGGGAAAGGCATGTCTGCTTCTCCAGAAGCCCTCGTCCCATGGTCCACCCCCACACCGGCACACAGGATCCTGGACTGGAATGTTCTGCTTCTACTTCCACCTTCACAGGCAGCTTGGATGTGGCTCTTTATCTTCCATGGCTGCCAGTACAGGGTCCAGCCAACATGGGTGCTCAACTAGTCTCTGACTTACTGATTGCTAAACAGAATCATAAAAGAAAGTGCTGGAGATCCCCTGATTCTCACGAGCTGGAGTGGGCTGTTTGGAGCAGCCCTTGTTTGAGACAGAAGGCAAGTCCGTCAGATGACAAATCCTGGGGTGGGTGACCCATCCCTGACAGAGGCAAGAGTGCAGAGGCAGTGGGGCAGGAATACCGTGGAGGGGCTGCTGGCAGCAGCATGTGGCCCTGGCGGCGGGGGGAGGGGGCTGTGGGGTGTGGAGAAGGCAGATACATCACCCCCCCCCCGCACCATGATGAGGATGGGGAGCCCTGCTATGGAGATACACGAGGCAGGAGGAATGAGTCCACAAAGGGCCGCTGAGCTGGCCGAGGCTCCAGAGAGACCAAAGGCATCACCACGCACAGGGAGCTGTCTTTTCCCCAAAACGGGATTAGAGAAGAATGAGGGAGGGGCTCAGCTGGTCTCCTACCTGAAGGCGTAGGTCTTCTGATGCCAGCTCAGCTGGCCCCGGATGCTGTATGCAATGGTGGTGACGAACTCCCCACCCAGGCCCAGCTCTGAGCACAGCTTCAGGGCGAATTTCTCAGGTGAGTTCTCCTTCTCTGACATGTCCCACTCAAACTGGTCCACCAGCGAAATGTTCCCCACATGGATGTTCAGCTGGGGCAAGAACCGAAGAACACAAGTGAGAAGGGACAGAACCATGCCAACCTCAGAGGCCTCCAAGAGGTGAGACAGTCCGGCGGGGAGCCGCCAGGCCAGCCTGGACCCTGCCCACCACTCACTAGCTGAGACCAGGGCTACCCCTCGTCCTTCTGGCCACAGGTCCCCGTCCAGAACAAGAGATGACACCAACGCCTGCTGGGATTGCCACAACGGGCTCTGGCTTAAGACCTGGCACAGTCACCCATCTTACTAGTAGGTGTGATCGCCCCACGTGAATAGCCCACAAGGGTGCAGGTAAAGCCTGGGTGGGCAGCAGAGGCCCACGGCCGGCCCGCCTACCACACTCCCAGCAGACATTCTGCTGACGTGCAACCTGTAGCCAGTCCAGGCCTTGCCTGTGCAGCACCCAGACCACAATGGAACATAGCCTGCGCCCCAGGAGCTCCCCATGACACCTGCATTCAGAACCACCATCTTTACTCCTCATCCAGCAGATGAGCAGGACTGCTCTGCAACTGGGCGTCAATGAGTCACACAGGAAGGACACTCCAGGGTCTGTCTGGCTGTGTTCACTGGGCACTGTGTCCACGAGGCTCTGCCAATGGCTACATGGCTGGGACCGCCCCTCACTGCTCCCCAAGTGAACAGGCCACAGTGCACCGGCCCTTTCACCTACTATCGCTGTGTGCTCAGGTTTTGAAGACAACGCTAAAGGTGGCCACTGCTCAGGGCCCACTCCATGCAGGGTGGGTCCTTCCCGCTGCCTTCAGCAAAGCGTGGGATCTCACTCCCTGTCCCCGTTCATGAAGCTCTGAACCTCTGGACCCTACACACCACTTTTCACTCGCTGTAAATGAGGCCCCTGTCCTTTCCCATTTCCGTGTTTCGCTCACACTGGGTGACCAATGACAGTTTGCGGAACGGAAGAGCTGCCCCTTCTTGCAGGAAACCAAGGCCCATGAGCCCTGAGGGCATGCTGGAACCAAGGAGACGTCAAGCAGCAGGCAGCCCACAGAAAAACATCAAACGGGACCCAACAGGACCGACAAGTGTAGTTGTTCACAGCCAGCCCCAGCAAGCCCTGCCCTGGGTACAAGAGCAGCAGTCCTCTCCGCCACCAGGCGGCGCCATGTGGCCTGGGCTGTCAGTCCCCTGCCATTAATTGGGTCAAGAATGCTTGCATCTATTAAAAAATACAGAGTGTGGGCCTATCAAGAGAGGCACAGGGAACGCAATGTGAGTCTCTCCGACAAAAAGCCATCTTCATTGGTTGACATTCCAGTTGGGGGAGAGACACTCAAGCATGTCAAATATGTGAATGGGAGGTACATGGCCTATTTGGCCAGGGCCTAAAGGGAAAATGAGGGGACAGCTGGAAAGCACACAGGAGGCCATGTTAGCCAGGAGGCCCAAGATTGCCTCCTCAGGGAGACAGCATTTTAGGAAGAACAAAATGGGCAGACAGCAGGACATGCGGCTCCTTAGAGAGAAGGGTCCTGGGCAGAGTTAGGCCTGAGGCTGTCCTAAGGGCTCCAATTTCCACAAAGGGATCTGGGAGGTCTGTGGAGTGTTCTGAGCAGAGAAGAGACACTGGCTGCCACTGAGACCTCTGCTGGAGGAAGCCAAGAAGCAGTGGGGATTCGGGGGGTGCTGAGGAGCTGGACTCTCAGTGGGCCCAGAGATGGGGCAGGGCCAGGACCCCTGAGGGGGTGTACTGCACTGGGGCCAGACTCCACCCCCTCCCCAACCACCACCCCTTATCACCACATACACCTGCACAGGCAGGGCCCGGCCAGCTGTGAAGAGCCTGATCGCTTGACTTGTGAGAAGCACTGAGCCCCCCAAACCCCTGAAACGAAACACAGCCAACCAGTGCTAAGTGCCCTGGTAAAGGCATCCAGGTCTGGGCTATAGTCCCAGAGTCCCCCCCAAAAAATCTGTTTTAAGTGGCTGTTCCATGCTAAGGCACCACTTTGTGAAGACACTCCTCAGGTGCCACCACAGCAAAGATCCCTGTCCTCCACTATGTCCCAGGAGCCAGAGAACAAAGAATATCCTCAAGGAAGAACCCAGCTCTCCTTGAGTTCCCTTGACCCAAACCTTGGTGTGACCTTCAGTTTCCAATGCCTACAAGGTATGCACTGTCCCCGCAGCCATAAGCCCATGAGGGTTCTGACCTGATAAACACAGCAGCAGAGCTTCTCTGGGCCGTGTCCAGCCTTAGTGTCATGGAGCCCTCGTGTTAGAGCCGGGCAGGAAATGCACCTCGAGGGTGGGAATGACAGGCGGGATTGTAGGGCCTGAAAGGGCCTCACAAAGGTTGCCAACAAAGCCTCAGGCAAGAGAGATGGTGCAAATCCTGGCAGATTTTCAACTGCCTGCTAACTTTCTATACAGCTTCCCACAAGCCCTATCAGGACTTAAAACAAAACAAACAAACAAAAATTCTGGAAAAAGTATCAGGAAGCCAGCTGGTCAGACTCAGCAGGACCCTGGTCGTGGCCAAGCCCACCCATTTGGAAGCATGTTGTTGGGGGCAGCTGATCCGTGAGGCCACAGTTACAGGACAAAGACAAGGCACAGAACCAAGTCCTCAGGGCAATCCTTCAGAGGTGAGAGGCTACACATGAGAATGTGGGTGAGGGTCCCACTGCCCCCTTTCTTTCCTATGAAGTTCCCCTTCTTTCTCAGTCATACCCTTTGTCTGCTGGTTGGCCAGAATATGAAACTAAAATGGGTTAAGAAAAACAGATTCTCTCAAAAGAAATAACCACTGGGGCACCTGGCTGGCTCAGTCAGGAGAGCATGCAACTTTTTTTTTTTTTTAAGATTTTATTTATTTATTCATGGGAGACACAGAGAGAAAGACACAGGCAGAGGGAAAAGCAGGCTCCATGCAGGGGACCCGAATTGGGACTCGGTCCTGGAACTCCGGGATCACACCCTGAGCCCAAGGCAGAGGTTCAACCACTGAGCCACCCAGGCATCCCATAGAGAGCATGCAACTCTTGATCTTGGGTCACAAGTTCAAGATCCACGTTAAAAGAAATAATAATAAGGGCAGCCTGGGTGGCTCAGCGGTTTAGCGCTGCCTTCAGCCCGGGGCATGATCCTGGAGATCCGGGATTGAGTCCCATGTTGGGCTCCCTGCATGGAGCCTGCTTCTCCCTCTGCCTGTGTCTCTGCCTCTCTCTCTCTCTCTCTCTGTTTCTCATGAATAAATAAATAAAATCGTAAAAAAAAAAAAAATTATAAAAATAAATAAATAAAATCTTTAAAAAACAATAATAATAAAATAAAAAATTTAACAAGTAAGGACACTGAATGAGTAAACAAAAACTTCCTCACAAAGAAAAACCCTGGATCCGATGGCTTCCCTGGTGAATTCTACCAAACACTGAAAGAACTAGCACCAATCCTTTTCAAATTCTGCCAAAAACTGAAGAGGAGAGAACGCTTCATAACTTGTTGCCCATATAACAAAGCCATATACTACCAGAAAGGAAAAACTACAGGCCAATCAATATTCCTTATAAACATCGATGTAAAAATCTTTAACAAAATACTAGAAAACTGGGGACACCTGGGTGGCTCAGTGGTTGAGCCTTTGGCTCAGGTCGTGATCCCAGGGTCCTGGAATCGAATCCTGAAAACTACAAAGCTATTAAAAGAAAACAGAAAAATGTTTCATGACATTTTATTTAGCAGAGATTTCTTAAGTATGAGACCAAGGGCACAGGGAACAAATGAAAAGACAACTTAGACTTCATCGAAATAAAACATTTTATGCATCAAAGGACACTATCAAGAGTAAAAAGGCAACCTACGGAATGGGACAAAATATTTGCAAATCACATATCTGATAAGGTATTGATATCCACAATATATAAAGAACTTGTAAAACTCAACAACAAAAGAACAAAAAAAAACCTGATTAAAAAAAGGCAAACAACTTGAACACACATTTCTCAAGATCTACAACTGACCAGAAGGCACATGACAGATATTCTGTGTCACTAATTAATGGAAATGCAAATCAAAGCCACAATGAGGTAACACATCACACTAAGCAGGCTCTGTAGCAGGCAGGCCTGGGCCCAAATCTCAGCACTATCACTTATCAGCTGGGCAGTCTGGGGCAGGTGATGTGACCTCTCCATGTGGCAACCTCTTTATCTGTAAGACAATGGCTAAGGCAGCAGCTTCGCCCAGAGTTGGGGTGGGTTACTAGACAGTGTGAAGTGTGGTTGGCCCGGCAAGTCCACAGGAAGAACGTGGCACTGCTGTTCAGCTCCCTGTGGGCTTCCCTGCTCTGCCTGGCAACTGGCTTCATTCCTCTGTAGCACCTGTGCTCCCCTCAACACCTGAATACATCCAGAATACATCTCTTACTCAGAAAAATCAACCTACAACCCTCCCTGGGGTGAACAGCCACATACTGCCTTTAAGACAGCTTTCCAGAAGTCTAACCCCACAGCACAAACCCCAAAGCCAGGCTTTGGCCAAGGCCTCAGTATACCCTTAGCATGCTACGATCTGTCTGTCCAGGACTGGAAGGCCCTGGAGGAGGGTGAAGAGCTGCCTACCTTAATAATGACACGTTGGTCTGACTGGTCCTCCAGGATGCTGTCTGTGGGGTAGGACTCTATCTGCTGTCTGATGGCAGAGGCGATGGCTGGGACAAATGTCAGCGGGTTCAAATCCAGATCATCACAGAGGATTTCTGAAAACATCTCAGGAGTCATCAGCTTCTCTGAAATCAGGAGAAAGGGCAACAATTACCAGCTGATTGCAGGACCTAACTTTATCACGTTTGGCCCTAGCCGCCCCATCCCCTTCCTTCTATACTAGACCTTCCCGACAATGTTGAGGATAAAGTTATGACAATTGAGGTGACCCTCCCAGACATGGGGAAGGGAGGAAGCACAGGACAAGCACCGCCTCCTTCTGGCCCTCATTCCACACATAATCCTTTGATACCTTGATCTGGGACTTGTAGAGTCCGGAACTGAGAGGAAAGAAATCGTTGTTCAAGCCACTCAGTCTGATACTTTGTTACAGAAGCCTGAGCAAAATAAGTCACTTTGGGGTCAGTGACCCACAGGCACATAGTCATCCACCACTTCCTCCCCAGTAGAGAAATCCCTCCGACACATTAGGCTGCTTCTGGCTTTTTATGGTTCCCTCAGTTCCTTAATCTCTGGGCAGTACATGCACATAACAAGGTGACAGATAAGCAGGTATACATGGACCCTGGATCCTAGAAATGTAGCCATACCAGGTATAAACTTGTAGAAGCCATCTACAACTAGCAAGGTCCCATGTGGTCAGATGTTTTCTCTCTGTTCTGCCCTGTTGCTGTAATCCAAACTTTAATGACCATGCACCACTTCTGGGATGAGCCACCAACAAGAAAGTCAAGGATGCATCCCCTTATTGGTACATTAGCACCACATCTGCTCAACAACTGACCCTACTATTCCTCCACCAGCCCAGAAGGGGTAGAGCCCAGCCATTCTAACAATACCATCAGAACAGACCCAGAACACTCAGTCAGCCTATGATCAGTAACTTATAGGAAGCAAGCGTAGTTAATTTTGGAGATTGTAGCATGAAGCCAAAGTACCCTATAAATACAATGTGCACATTCTTACATTAAACTTTAGTTTGAGGTAACTGTAAATTAATATGCAATCTTGATTACTGTAGCTATATACTGAGAGGAGAATCGGGAGATTGATTCCTCCTACTTTATTCTTTTAAAGATTTTTTAGGGGGATCCCTGGATGGCTCAGCAGTTTAGTACCTGCCTTCGGTCCATGGCGTGGTTGTGGAGTCCCAGGATCGAGTCCCACATCAGGCTCCCTGCATGGAGCCTGCCTCTCTCTGCCTGTGTCTCTGCCTCTCTGTGTGTGTCTCTCATGAATAAATAAAATCTTTTTTAAAAAATGGTTAAAGGTTTTTAAAAATTTTATTTATTCATGAGAGATACATACACAGGGAGGCAGAGGATAGGTGGAAGGAGAAGCAGGCTCCATGCAAGGAGCCTGACGTGGGACTTGATCCTGGGACTCCAGGATCATGTCCTGAGCTGAAGGTAGGTGCTTAATTGCTGAGCCACCCAGGCATCCCTATTCTTCCTCTCCAAAACTGCTTTAGCTATTCTAGTTCCTTTACCTTCCATATAAATTCTAGATAATTTTGTCTACATATACAAAAAGTCTTGCTGAGGGGATCCCTGGGTGGCACAGCGGTTTGGCACCTGCCTTTGGCCCAGGGTGCGATCCTGGAGACCCGGGATCGAGTCCCACGTCGGGCTCCCGGTGCATGGAGCCTGCTTCTCCCTCTGCCTGTGTCTCTGCCTCTCTCTCTCTCTCTCTATCATAAATAAATAAAAAAAAAAATTTAAAAAAAAAAGAAAAAAAAAAGTCTTGCTGAAATTCTCATAGGAATCGCATTCAACTTACACAACAATTTAAAGAACTGACATCTTGGGTAGTCTAATCCATGAACATGGTATGTCTGTCCATTTATTTAGATCTTTAATTACTTTTATTGGTGATTTGTAGTTTTTGTTTTTGGCATACAAACCCTGTACACATTTTACACCAAAGTGTTTTTTTCTCTCTCTCTCTCTCTCGATTTTTTTAAAGGTTTATTTTTAGAGAGACAGAGAGCATGTAGGTAGTTATGTGGGGCAGAGGGAGGGGGAGACAGAATCTCAAGCAGACTGTGCGCTGAATGTGGAGCCCGTTCCCACAACTGAAATCATGACCCGAGCCACAACCAGGAGTTGGTTGCTCAACCAAGTGCACTGCCCAGGTAATCCCAAAGTATTCCTTTTTAAATTGAGTGAATGTAAATGGTAATGTATTGTTGTTCATCAATAGTACACAGAAATACAATTGATTTTTGCATGTTTATCTTATAATCTTGTGACCCTGCTAAACTCAATCATTAGTATTAGCAGGGTTTTTTGTAGATCTCTTGGGATTTTCTATGTAGGCAATCATGTCATCTACAAATAGGGACAATTACTTATTTTTTTTTTTTAAAGATTTTATTTATTTATTCATGAGACACACACAGAGAGAGGCAGAGACAGAGAGAGAGAAGCAGGTTCCATGCAGGGAGCCTGATGCGGGACTCCAGGATCACGCCCTGGGCCAAAGGGAGGTGCTCAACCACCGAGCCACCCAGGTGTCCCTTTACTTGCTTTTTAAAGACTTGAAAGAGAGAGGGAGAGAGTGTGAGCAAGCAGGGGGAGGGGCACAGGTAGATAATCTCCAGTGAGTATGGACCCCAATGCAGGGCTCAATCCCAATCATGACCCAAGCCAAAATTGAGAGTTCGCCACTCAACTGACTGAGCCACTCCAGTACCCCCAAACAGGGACAGTTTAATTTCTTTCTTTCTGATCTGTATGTTTTTTATTTAATTTTCTGGCCCTACTTGCACTGGCTAAGAACAAGAGTGATGAGAGCAGACATCTTTGCTTTGTTCCTGATCACAGCCAGAAAGTATTCAGTCTCTCACCATTAAATATGTTAGCAAAACAAAACAAAACAAAAACAAACAAAAATACGTTAGCTATAGGATATTTTGTAATGTTCTTTATTAAATTGAAGTAGTTCCCCTCTATTCCCATTTTTCTTAACGTTTTTAATCAAGAACGAGTGTTTTGTTAGTTGTTTTTTCTGCATCAATTGATATCACCTGGTTTTTCTTCTTTAGTCTGTTAATATGGTGGATTATGTTGATTGATTTTCAAATATTTCACTAGACTTGCAACCCAGGAATAACAAACACTACTTGGGTCATGGTGTATAATTCTTTTTATCTACATTCTGTTTCCTAGTGTTTTATTATGGATTTGTGTGTCTAGGTGCCTGGGTGGCTCAGTCAGTTAAGATATCTTAGCTCAGTTCCTGATCTTGAGATTGTGAATTCAAGCCCTGCATTGGGCTTCATGCTAAGCATGAAACCTATTTTTCAAAAAAGATGAACACGTCCATAATATTGGCCTATCATTTACTTTTTCTGTACTGTCTTTGGTTTTGATATAAAGATAATACTAGCTTTGTAAAATGCATTGGGGTAAAAAAAGTAAAATGCATTGAGAAGTGTTCCTTCTTCTATTTTCTGGGATGAGATGGCAGAGAATTGATGTTAATTCTTTAAATATTTGGTAAAATTCTTCAGTCACCATCTGTTCCTGGAAATTTCCTTTTGGGGAGTTTTTAAACTATGAGTCATATTTTTTAACAGTTATAGGACAAATCAAATTATCTGATACTGAGTGAATTGTGGTAGCTCACGTTTTACAAGGATTCGCTCCATTTTGTCTAAATTGTCCAATTTATGTGTGTAGTTTTTGTGGTGCTCCTTTTGATATCTGTAGCATCTGTAGTGATAGCCCATTTCATTCCTGATTTTGATCATTTGTTTTCATCTTTTGTTGTCAGTTTTGTGAGGTTTGTCAATTTTACTGAGCTTTTCAAAATATCATATATATATTTCATTAATTTTCTCCATTGTTTTCCATTTCAATTCCATTGATTCCTGCTCTACTATGCCCTACCTCCTGCTTGCTTTGGTTTTATTTAGCTTTTCTTTTTCTCAATTCTTGAGGTGGGAGTTTAGATTGTAGATCTGAGACTTCTCTACTTTTCTTCTGTAAATATTGATACTACAAATTACCCTGTCAGTACTACTTTAACCATATACTACAAATTTTGGTATGTGATATTTTCACTCAGGTCCATGAATTTATTATTTCCCTTTAGATTTCCTTTTTGAACCATGAATTAATTAGAAACGTGTTGTTTAGTTTACAAGTATTTGAGTCCATTCTGGTTGAAGAACACATAATGTACAATTTCAATTCTTTTAAACTTGTTTAAATTTCTTTTTAATTTGTTTTATAACCCATGACATGGTTTATGGGCTGTATGTCCCTTGTGAAGTTAAAGAGAATTTGTATTTTGTTGTAATAGACAGTGTTCTATACATGACGATTAGATTCTGTTGGCTTATGGTGTTGATGGGTTTCTTTCACCTTGCTCATTTTCTGTCTAGTTGTTCTATCAGTTGAGACAGAGAGATGTCAAAGACTCCAATATAACTGTGAATTTGTCTGTTTCTCCTTTCAGTTCTATCAGTTTTTGCTTCACATGTTTTCCAGCTCTGTTGTTTGATGGATACATATTTAGGATTGCTAGGTCTTTTTGGTAGACTGACCCTTTTATCATTGTAGTACCTGCAATCTGTGGCTTATCTGTGGCTTTGCTTTCTCCAGTCTGTTACCTGTAGCCAACTTTGATCTGGAAGCAAATGATCTTCCTTCTGATGTATCATCAGAAGATTAACAGTAGGCTAATCCTACATCACAGTGCCTATGACATTCACTTCACTTGATCTCATGAAGTAGGCATTTTATCATCTCACAAGAAAAAGGGTGAATATGATACACTAAGGTATTTTGAGACCACGTTCATACAACTTTTATTACAGTATTGTTATAATTGTCCTATTATTGTTAACCTCTTATTGTACCTAGTTCATAAACTAAACTTTACCATAAGTAGGCATGTATAAGAAAAAACATAGTATATATAGAATTTGGCACTATCTGCAGTTTCATGCATTCACTGGGGGTCTTGGAATATATTCCTTGTGGAGAAGGAGGAACTACTGTATTTAACTCTCTACCTGTGGTAATTTGCTTTGCTCTTAAATCAGCTTTATCTGATACTAATGCTACCATTTCTTTTTTTTTTTTAAGATTTTATTTATTTATTCATGAAAGACACACACAGAGAGAGAGGCAGAGACACAGGCAGAGGGAGAAGCAGGCTCCATGCAGGGAGCCCGACACAGTACTTGATCCCGTGTCTCCAGGATCACGCCCTAGGCTGAAGGCAGCGCTAAACCACCAAGCCACCGGGGCTGCCCTAATGCTGCTTTCCTCTGATTAATGCCTGCATTATTTATCTTTTTCTATGACTTTATGTCCAACCCACCTATATCATTATATTTGAAGTAAGTTTCTTGTAGATAATGTATCATTGGATCATGCACTCTGCCAGGGGTGTCTGGCTGGCTCAGGTGGTGGAGCATGCGATTCTTAATCTCCAGGTCATGAGTTGAAGCCCCATGTTGGGTGTAGAGGTTACTTTAAAAAATAAAGTGTTAGGGACGCCTGGGTGGCTCAGTGGTTGAGCGTCTGCCTTCGGCTCAGGGTGTGATCCCAGAGTTCTGAGATCGAGTCCCCCATCAGGTTCCCTGTGGGGAGCCTGCTTTCCCTCTGCCTATGTCTCTGCCTCTCTCTCTCTGTATCTCTCATGAATAAATAAATGAAATCTTAAAAAAAATAAATAAAGTGTTAAAAAATGTACTCTGTGAATCTCTGTTTTTTTAAACAGGTAATTACTGACATATTAAGGCTTACATCTGCTACGTTTTTTTTGTTTTGTTTTGTTTTGTTTTCTTACCTTCCTGTGGGTTATTTAAACATTTTTTAGGATTCCATTTTGAGTATATCTTTTCGCATAGAATTTTTAAGCCCTTCTACATGTAACATCATATATATATAATTTAATCAGTCTACCAGTTTCATCTTTACTAACTCAAGTGAAGTATAGAAATTTTATCTCATCATGTTTCTTTACACTCCCTCATTTATAATACAAGTATCTTTTTTTTTTTTTTTTAATAATACAAGTGTCTTAAGATATTTCCTCTACATACATTTAGAACCACATTGGACAGCATTATCATGTTTGCCTCCACTGTCGAACATAATTTAGAAAACTCAAGAGGATAAAGCAAGCTTATTTTATTTACCCATATCTTCAGTTATATTTTCTTCCTTCCTGATGTTCCTTTTTTCTTTTATCATCTCTCTCCTTCTTTTTTTTTAAGACTTTTTATTTGAGAGAGAGTGAACAAGTAAGCAAGAGCACAAGCAGGGGAGGGGCAGAGGGAGATGAAACTGGATGGGGATAGGGGGCTCAATCCCAGGACCCTGGGATCACGATCTGAGCCAAAGACAGAGGCTTAACGGACTGAGCCACCCAGGTGCCCTATCATCTCCCTTCTTTTAAGTTAGGTCTATAGGCGATAGTATTCCTCCATCTGAGGATTTCCCCTTCATTCCTTTTTTTTTTCTTAAGATTTCATTTATTTATTCACGAGAGAGACACAGAGAGAATCAGAGACACAGACAGAGGGAGAAGCAGGCTCCAAGCAGGGAGCCTGATGTGGGACTCGATCCCAGGACCCCGGGACCATGACCTGAACCAAAGACAGACGCTCAACTACTGAGCCACCCAGGCGTCCCTCCCCTTCATTCCTGAAGGATATCTTTACTGGGTATCCAATTCAAGACTGGTAGTCCTTTTCTTTCAGTGCTTGAAACACCATGTGCCATTTCCTCTAGCCTCCATAGTTTCGGATGAGAAATCTTTTGTCATTCCAGGTTTTCCCCTCTAAGTCAGCTGTTATTTTCCTCAGCTCTCAAGATCTTTTCTTTGTGTTTAGTTTTCAGAAGTTTAAATATGATGAGTCTCAGCATGGATTTCTTTGGGTTTATATTGCTGGGATCCACTTAGCTTCTTGAATTTATCATTTGAGGTTAAGTATCCAAAGTGAACATGCAGACACAAATCTCTAGAAACCGGGACACCTGGGTGGCGCAGTGGGGAGCCTGTTTCTCCCTCTGCCTAGGTCTCTGCCTCTCTTTGTGTGTCTCTCACGAATAAATAAATAAAATCTTAATAAAATAAAATAAAATAAAATGTCTAAAAAACAAAAACAGGGATCCCTGGGTGGCGCAGCGGTTTGGCGCCTGCCTTTGGCCCAGGGCGCGATCCTGGAGACCTGGGATCGAATCCCACATCGGGCTCCCGGTGCATGGAGCCTGCTTCTCCCTCTGTGTCTCTGCCTCTCTCTCTCTCTGTGACTATCATAAATAAAATAAAAAAAAATTAAAAAAAACAAAAAAAAACAAAAAAAAAAAAACAAATCTCTAGAAACTGCTTCTGGTAGCTATGCCCTGCAGGGTCCCAATCACCCCTGGCCTGTGTGCAGGAGCAAATACCACACCTTTTCCTGAGGCAGCTTGTGGCCCTGCCTTGGGATTCCCTGATCCCTTGGTGGGGCCAACTACGTGTTCTTGTTCAGCAGCTCATCCTTTTTGGAAGATTTTAACATATCCCAAGGGGGCTGGCTATTGAGACAGATGATGGCATATTTCACCAGCAACTCACGTAAGCTCTCTTGCATGTCCTAAGAAAAGATAACCTTGAACTCATTGTTAACAGATACCTACCAAAAGCCTGTTGGGAGACAAATCCTGGTTATGAAGAATGTCCCGGTTCTGAAGAACATGTAGTTCATTCATGCTGCTCAACATTTTTCAGTCCCTTTGTGATAGAGTCTCACTTACCTTTAAGGTTACTTGAAATTTCAAAGTAAATTACGTATGACCACACACACACACACACACACACACACACACACAAAAACAGTGGTTTTGAACATGCGATTTTAACTACCATGCATGGCTTACTAATCGCCAGTTAAGAACTACAGCTCTTAGACATGCTAAATATAGGCTAGGCTGAGGAAGAGTTCACAGAACAAAATTATTTTGTAGCAAATACACCAAAAAGTTTGTACCAAATTACACTTAATGGGGGATATGGTGTGTTACAAGAGGACTCCTTTGAGGAATAACCTGGAAACTCACAGGAGAATTCCCGGGTCTTCCTGGACAGATCCACATCTCCAATGCATTATACAGTGTCCTCTTCCTGAGGTCTGGGTGGAGGGGAGGGGCGGGGGTTATAGGTTCTTTTGGATTCAAGTACTATGTGTGATTCTGTCCCTTCTGAGCCATAAGCAGCTGTTCACCTTGACCACACTGGTAACTGTAGAACGATCATCCTGTCTCTCTCTGCCTGGTTCTAAAGGGCTGAGCATTATGGCCTCCCCTCGCAACGTACACCTACTGAACTGTGTGTATGAACCAGAGAACGGGCTTCATTTTGTTCTTCTCCTTTCATTTTCCATTTCATCCAATTTTTCCTAACAACATCTTTTGCATTTGCTTTATTCTTTTGTATCAAGTGTTCTCGTATAAGATGCCTTATCCCTTCTGGAATAGGGTGGGAGTATAAATAAATAGTCTGAGCCTTCTATATGTTATTGAAAGAAAAATAAAATGATAATACACGACAGGGTCAATTTGAATGGCTAAGTTCCTATGCCATGGCCTATGGCCAGGTTCTATGCTAAATGTTGTAAGAAAAGCAGCAATAAAAAACAAGCTCGTTGACCTCAAGGGGTTGAAATGGGGAGAGAGATGAATTAGCAACTATAACATAGGCTAGCTGAGATAAGAAGGGAATGGTGTTAACAGGGGATGTGTAGCATTGGCCATGGTCTGGCACTCATCAGCTGTCCTGTATCACCAATGCACCACACCTGCTCTGTCTACACTCATTACAATATCCCAGAACCCCTCACTACATCTCCCCTTGGCAACATCCTCTCTCGCCAGCTAATCTGTGGGCCCTGGAGGACATGCACCCAGCTCTCAGGCCTTGTTCCCAGAGCCAGGCAGAGGCCCTTGGACTCATGCCTGGCATATCAAGTGCCAGGAGATGACCAAAGGAAACAGCCTAATCCCTCTAGAAAGCTCAAGGCAACCACATATCAACAACTACACATGTTCCTCCTTGAGGAAATCCCCTCTGGGAGAAAAAAGTTGTAAGCGATTATATTCTCTGCCATGGAAATGTCTAATAGCAGAAGGAATTTTAGCAAAAGAAGGCACTACAACTCAACAGAAAATTGTGTGCCAATTATGAAGACCAAAGAAACCAGGAGGATACTTATAAGTGAAGAAAAATAAAATTATACTTGCACTATAATTACAACTCTGTTAAATATCTTTGCACGTGCCAAATGACTGGCAGGGAAACTATTATTAGGAACGGTGAGATTCTGGGGATTCTCAACTTCATTTATTTATTTTTTTTTTAAAAAGCTTTTTTTTTTTTTTTTTTAAATTTATGATAGTCACACACACACAGAGAGAGAGAGTGAGAGAGAGGCAGAGACATAGGCAGAGGGAGAAGCAGGCTCCATGCACTGGGAGCCCGATGTGGGATTCGATCCCAGGTCTCCAGGATCGTGCCCTGGGCCAAAGGCAGGCGCTAAACCGCTGCGCCACCCAGGGATCCCTCTCAACTTCATTTAAAAATTATACTCACTGGGGCTTTTTTCATTGCTATTCTTTGGTTTTGGTCTGAATATAAATAATCTGTTTTAAAAAGTCTGATTCAGGAAAACAATAAAGAAAAAATAAACACATATGCAATCCTCCTTCCTGAATGGGATAAGGACAAAACACTCTGGAAAATGTCTCCTGGGCAGCCCAGGTGGCCCAGTGGTTTAGTGCCACCTTCAGCCCAGTGTGTGATCCTGGAGACCCGGGACTGAGTCCCACATTGGGCTCCCTGCACGGAGCCTGCTTCTCCCTCTGCCTGTGTCTCTGCCCCTCTCTCTCTCTCTCTCTGTGTGTCTCTCACAAATAGACAAAATTTTTAGAAAAAAAAGAAAAAAAGAAAATGTCTCCTACGCTTTCTCTTGCTCATGAAGAGTATGCTCTCAGGGTCTGGGAACCAGGGAAGAGCAGTCATCAGACCCAGGACTTACAGAGTGAGAATGGGAAAAGGAAGAACAGACAAAGGGAGGGTACCTCACTGGGATGAGAGAGGTATGACACGTGCACATACTGCATCATGACAGATTAGAGGGTTGGACAGAGCTAATGTGAGGCGGGTAGAGGGCCATGCGGCTGATCTGATCTGAGTAGCAGCAAAGTCATCGTGAGCTCTGTGGATAGAGAGGCTGCATCCTGACTGGCCCCTGACCTGCCCAAGCTCGCTAGGAGAGGAAGGAATCTGAGGCTCACATGCCCAACCCACAGGAAATGGGGGCAGAAGCGGGATCTGAACCCAGAGTCCACACCCTCCCAATCTATGCCACAAAGCTCTGAATGTCGTGTTCAGAGTTCAGGATCCCAACAGGCAGGAGGCAAGAAAAAGGACTGTTCACACTTCAGCTGGGCCTGGGCTGCGCAGACCCCAATCTCCCACATACCATTCATGTTCCATGTAAAGGCATCTCGCAGCTTCTGGCCATCGATCTCCATGTCCAGCCGGATGGGGACCAGCACCTCAGGCTGGGACGCATTTTCATGGATCACAGCTGGGTCGTGGTCATCAAAGCTGGAAGTGAAGTGGCAGCAAAGTCAGCAAGGGGTGCCGTGGGTCTCCAAGCTCAGGGCCTCCCTCCCTCTTTGCACTACTGTCACTGCGAACTCGGCCAGAGGGAGAAACCCACTTCTTATGGTGACTTGTTAACTAAAGGCTGAGCCAGCGGGGAGACCAGGCAAGCAGGGGTCCTGCAGCCACAGGAGCAAAGTTCCAGGCTTCAAGGACACTCAGGGAAGGAGAGGGAGCTGCGGCCTTGGGCAGTGGGGTATGACCTAGACGTACCCCAGAGGAAGCGAGATTTAAGCCCCAAAGCAGGTAGAACTTTTACAGAAAACTGTAGGTAAGGAAGGGTATTTTTTTTTTTTTTTTTTTGGAAGAGTACTTTCAGAAGAGGAAATACTTAACCAAATCCAAGGGGCAGGAGTGGTGAGGAGCTGTTGGGGAGCAAGAGCCAGAGCACTGAGGGTGGGATGCAGGTTGGGAGGAGGGAAGGAGCACTGTTGGGGACACAGAGAAGCTACACGTGTCCAAGTACCCATGCTTCTCCATCTCAGGCTATGGAATCCAGCCTCTACCTCGAGGGAGCTCCAGGAGAACCCAGAGCAAGGCAGTTATGCAGTCATATCTGTATTTCAGGAAGACACAGAGGAAAGAGGCTGGGGTGGTGAGGGAGGCAGGGGGATGCAGGAGGGCACTGGGAACCTAAGGGTGTCTGTGGAATACAGAGGGCTGAGAATTGCTCGGTGGGGGGGGTGGGGGGGGGGGGGGGGGTGGGGGGGTGGCAGAGATGACAAACAAAAGAGGAAAACACACTGTATGCCAGACAGCAGTGCTCTGGGAAACATGACAGGGAAAGCGACAGGAGACAGAGACAGGAGTGGCCATTCTAAAGAGGGGGAGGCAGCTCTGAGAGGTGACATTCAAACACTGATGGGAAGGAAGAGGGAGAAGGGGTCAGCCGTGCAGGTGTTGGCAAGGAATGAGCTCTTGGCCAAGGGAACTACAGAAGCTTCTGGGTGGCTCTGAAGGCAGTGAGGAGGCTCATGTGCCTGACGCAGGGTGAGGGTGGTAAGAGAGGAAACCAGACGGGGGCGGCCACTATGAGGACTCCAGGCCTGGCAGACACGTGATGGGGTACCTGGAAGACCTGCGTCCAGGTGTGGTGCCACCTGCCCTGGGCGAGGGAGCCCACACCTGAGGGGGAGCTGGCCAAAGGCGGTCCAATTCCGGACACTTGGAAGGCTAAGAAGGCAGGAGTGTGCTGAGACTAGCTCGGCGGCAGGAGAAGAGTTCTGGGGTTTTGGCCTGAGGGCAGGAAGGAGGGATGACTGTGTCCTAGACTCAACAAGTTGGCAAGCAGTGTGTGATAGATACCTGAAGACAGTGTGTAGAGGTGAGGGCGGGCTGCAGAGATAAAAGTGGGGGTGAACTTGAAAATGCCCCCCCCAAAAAAATGTGCCCCAAAATAAATTTAGTCCTAATCCCTGGAACCTGTGACCATTATATGGTGGTAGCGGTGGTGGTCGTGGGGGGGGACTCCGCAAATATAATTAAGGATCTTAAGAGGAGAAGGTTATGCAAGTAGCCCTAAATCATATCACAAGCGTCCTATTGGGAGAAGACAGGGCAATATTACACATAGAGGAAGCGTCCCTGTGACCCTCTGACTGAGGGGGCCTGTGACTGAGGCACAAACTGGTGATGCAGCCGCAAGCCAGGGAATGCTGGCAGCCACCAGAGGCCAGAAGAGGCAGGAAGAGCCTCCCCCCCCCGCAGCCTCCAGAGGGAGCAGGGCCCGGCTGACACCTTGATTTTACTGCACTGAACTCCTGCCCTGAGAACTGTGAGAACCTGGAGGTGTTGGGGAAACAGGCAAGAGCAGCGAGGCTGAGGCAGGCAGAGCAAGGCAGAGCAAGGCAGAGCAAGCCGGAGCAAAAGCCAGAGACTGGCTATCCCCAAAGCCGACAGGGAACAGTCTCGAGAAGGCAGCATGGTGTTTGGAGGAACATAAAGTCAAGGCAGGGAAGAGGCTAAAACTAAGGCGGCATCAGCAGAGGGTGAGGCACGCTCACCACAGAGGGAAGGTTCTCTTCTTGTCCCGGCCCATGCGGTTCCTGTTGATGGTCGTGGAGCAGGGCACAGCATCCAGATGGTGGGAGCTGTTGGGCAGGGTGGGCACCCACTGGCTGTTCCTCTTGGCTTTCTGTTCCCTGGGGAGATGCGAGAAATGTCCCTGCTCAGTCTTGGAGCCCAATACTGGCCATCAGATTCCAAGTCACGGTCTATGGACACCCACTGCACCTCTGGCAGACTCCAGTGCTCCGTGGCGACCCCCCAGCACCCCAGATTCTGCACGTGTACTCCTCAGGCTCCCATGGCATCCATTCAGAGGCACCTGGCTTACGGGAAGGGTGCAGAGGGGCCGCAGTCACAGGAGTGCATGAGTCCCAGTATAACACGGAATGTGCTAGGCATGACTCCATGGAAGCCCTACCCTTTCTGTGAAGAATGCGAGTGAGGAGACTTCCCAGGGGAGCAAACCCTGGAGTGGAGCCTTAAGTCCTGGGTTGGGGCTCACTGGGGGCAGAAGTAGGGGAAGAGCTGGAATGGGAAGGGCATTTCAGGAAGTGCACAGGTGGCAAGAGTGAGGAGGCAGGGCTGGGGATGGAGAGGCAGGACATGGAGAGGGTTCCCACTGTGGCGGCTGGCATGTTCCTCAAGAACTGACTGCACTCGGCCGGTGGCTGGGGGATTTGAAGAAGGGAGAGAAAGATCAGATTACTCTTTTAGATACACAGGCCAGCTTGAGATGGACAAGGCAATACTTCTGGCTTCCAGGTTTCCAGAGCAGTACGGCTGATGAGAAACTGTTAGTAAAAACTTTCTGGAAAGTGAGGCTCAAAGTAATTCAATTAACTCACATACCATAAAGGGTTCACTCTTCTCTGCAAATGACAGGTTGCTTTCACTACTAGGAAAACACCAAAAGGCTATTTTAAACCAAGGATCCAGGGCCGGGTTTGAAAGACAAATGCTCAGGTTCCCACTATGCTCTGTGCATCACTTATCATCTTCAGGGCCGCCTCCCTAGTTAAGTCTGAGCAACGTGAGGGCAACCACTGTGTCATTCACTTTTATATCCCCAACACCCACACCTTCAATAACTGAGTGCTGCCGTTGAGAGAACATACCAGCAACTGCTCAATTTCCCTCCCCTCAGTGTCCTCAGAGGAGGGGTGGGGAGACATGGCTGGCAGCCCTTTCCAGGGGGTGGTGGGCAAGAGCAGTGGCCATGACCTGCCAGGCCCCAGGCCCTTTGACTCTTCTAAAGCTGGGGCCACTTGCGCCTCCGATGCTGCAGTTCCAGAACACTCCTTAACTAAGGGTGTGGGCAGGGAGAGATGTACAGTACCAAACTCGGCTGGGACCCTACCAAGTCTCTCCCATCCTATCTTATTCTGGTCTAATGACCAGCCTTACCATATGTACCAGAGGCCTGGGAAAAGGAGGAACGTGGAACTAACTTGGGCAGGGCTTAGAGGTGAAACAGCAAGACAAGTCCATCTGGGCCAGTGGTTTCAAATCCTGGCTACACAGACTCACTTAAGAGTACAAAGTTTCTGGCAGGAAGTCTCTGAGCCCCACTCACATCTAGGTACTTCCATCTCTGAGGAGGACCCAGGAATGCAGGTTCTTGACAACTCCCCTGGGCAACGCTGATGCAGCTGTGCATGTATTTGGGAACCACAGGCCGAGACCATCACCTCTTTCCTGAGCCTCCTTGAGCTGGCACTCTGGCTCTCCCTTGCCTGAAAAATCCTTATTTCAGTTAGCAATCTCATTCATTCCCAGGCCCGGGCTGCTCTGCCAAGCCCTTCCGCCAAGTAGCTATCTCCAGGAGCTCGCAAGTGATGTCACAGACACAGCGAGTAAGCCATACACTGAGGCCGAGAATCTGGGTCAAGTAGGGTCAACCTTTCTTCTGCTACAAGTAGGTCTGCCCAAAAAGGGACATCCAGCCTCTGCCCAACCTCTCCAGCGATGAGGAGAGGTGCCAGGCCTCCCGTGGAGCTGACTGGGCAGTGGGAAGGCACTTCCTGAGCACAGAACCCGATGAAAGCAGCTTCTCTCAAACCTCTACTCCCATCCCTGCAGGTTTTTTTTTGTTTTTTTGTTTTGTTTTGTTTTTTTAAATAGGCTACGCTCAGCTCCGTGGAGTTCAAGGTAGGGCTTGAACTCACGACCTGGAGATCAAGATCTGGGCTGAGATCAGGAGTCTGCTGCCTAAGTGACTGAGCCACCCAGACACCCCCCTTCCCAGCAATTTTGACCTCTGGCCTAAGTCCTCTATTCCCTCAGCTGTTCCTCATATGACACGATAATCAAGAAGTGTTTACTGCCCCATAAGAGGCTCCTGGCTGACATGTGCTGACTTGAAAGCCCCAGCCATATGTACTTAATTTCCTTCTGCCACTTCCCTAGGGAAGTCTAGCCATCCTTATGTTCTTACCACATCCCTCAGGGGAAAAGGAATCTGCAGAGCACACATCGGCAACACTGGCCAAGTGGGATGTGTGTCACCTTTAGGTGGGGGTGGGGGTAGGATTATAAAAATAACGCAATAGTAAAGTTGAAAGAAAATCTGGAAAGAAATGAATTTTCCATAACCACATCACTCAAAACAATAACTGCTCCTTCCCCCCTCCTCAGTGCTCCTGGGGGTTGTGTGCTTCTAAATGCATGTGTCCTTGAGGGTGGAGAGGCTAACATAGGTATCCTGCATGTGTCACTCATGGGAACCATGTTTCGGGTTGCCACAGAGTCTACTTAATTATGACCTAAACAGTTAACCTATATCCCAGTTTATCTGATTCCAAGGCATACACAGTCTGTCCTGACCCATATCCTAGTCTGTAATACCCTGGTCTACTCAGCTGGCTGCACATTCTCTCACTCAGCCTCTCCCTAAGGCTGGACGCTCAAGTGGCTCCATACTGTCTGTTTCTACAACGCTACCAGGTGCCTCTCGGTGCATATAATGGTTTCTGTTGGTGGTGCTGTTCTTTTAAATTATTTGTCTGGGACCCATTCCCAGGAATGAAATTAATCGGCCAGAGAACAAAAATGGGCCAGAGAACGAAAACAGGTTTGGTGTCGTCACCATGGCCTTAGACAAAGCCTCTACACGGTGCCTGAGTGTGCCAGCGCTATTGTACCTTCCTCGATTCTTTATGTTGCTAGTCATTTATTTATTTTACTTTGAATTCAAAACATTTACACAGGACAAACGTCATTTCCTCTATTTGTTTATTCCTTGTGCTTCCAGGGTGGCCCACTCTTTACCTATTTAGCTACTGGGGTATCCAGGTTTCTCTTATAAATCTGAATGAATAAAAAGCAAATAAAACTACCTATGAAAATGAAAGATAAAAAAAAGACCAGACAAAAAATTAAAAAATGAACATGAATGAACAGACTCTATTATGTAACCACCTTCCAACTACTTACCTAAGTAATACTGTAAATACTCTTTCAAAAGATTCTAAGCTTATACGTTAAAATCTATTGTTCCATGGGCACCTGGGTGTTTTGAGCATCCAACTCTTGGTTTTGGCTTGGGTCAAGATCTCAGGGTCATGGGGTCAAGTCCTCGCACTCCCTGCTTGAGATTCTTTCTCTTCCTCACCCTCAACCCCTCCACCCCCACTTGCACTCATGCACTCTGTCTCTCTAAAAAACAAAATAAATCTTAAAACCTACTACTCATTTCTTTTGTGAATTTATCCAGGCCACTCATTTTTCCAACAGATCAGTCCCACTTTCAAAGCATTCCTAATGACTTTCCAGAATCCAAGACTTGGCTTATGTTTCTTAGAAATGCCAAAGATACAAAAGATACTTGGAAACCTGGCTAAGACGATTTGTAAGCACAGTGGGTGAAGTGTTTATTTTTTTTTATTTTTTTGTTTTTGTTTTGTTTTGTTTTGTTTTGTTTTTTGGGTGAAGTGTTTAAAAGCATTTTGGTTCAGGAGTACTTGGGTGGTGCGGTCAGTTGAGCTACTGACTCTTGGTTTCAGCTCAAGTCTTGACAGTCAGTTGTGAGACTGAACCCAGCATCCGGCTCCACACTCAGCAGGGAGTCTGCTTAAAAAAGACTCTCTCCTCTTTCCCTCTGCCCGCCCAAGCCCTGGGTGTGTGTGTGTGTGTGTGTGTGCACTCACATGCACATATGCACTTTCTCTCAAATAAATAAATCTTTAAAAGTACTTAAAAAAAAAAAAAGTACTTCAGTTCAATTTAACTGCAATCAGTTCTAGAATATGAGAAAAATATCTGTGGGTGTCATCCCGAGAGAATACCCTAGCCAGGGGTGCATCACCTGAGGTAGGTGGGGGGCTCTGTGCTGATGGACACCGCCTTGTACTTCTCGTCATTGCCGTCCAGAATCTCTTCCACCTCCGAAGCTTTTAACAGCGTCACGCTGGTGGCCAGGGTTGTGTATCCATGATCTGTAACCAGAGACCCCACTGCAGTCACCCTGCTGGCGGGGCAGCAAGGAGCAGCAGCCAGTAGATGCAGCACATCGAGGTCCTCACATGCACGAGGAGGGAAAAGCAGGTGTCAACCTTACTACTGCTAAATGCTGGCCTCTTCCAAAAGGGCAATCTGGACTGAGTGCTTTAATGGTCCTACTGAGTAAATGCCCCCATAGGATTTACTCGCACTAATTTGTGCCACAGCACAGAGGAAGTACACAGGGCAGCAGCAGCTCCAGCGCAACACAGCCAATGGGTCCTCTTGGGGCAGGGGCGTGGGGGGGTGGAAGGGGGGAAGGGAAGCTCCAGAGTATTATCACCAGTGGGAAGAGGTTTGACACCACTGCAATCCACGACACGGAAGCAAAGTGGAGAGATGGAATGAGAGATGAAAGATACTTTTCTTTTAAAACAAGAGCCCAGAGAGTTAGAAAGAGCTGCTTCACACCAAACGTCAATTCCCGGCCCCGTGCCAGTCAACGCGTGCTGTCTGGGAGGCAGGACAGATTCTAGGCAACTCGACCCACAGCTCTTCTAGGGAACCCTGGTCGAGAGCTGCTACCTGTCTGCGCGTCCAGACTGGCTTCTCCTGGAGAAACAAATCAGTTATGGGGAGGGTGTCTCCAAAGCACAAGGCAGACAAGTCACTGAGACTTTGCTTGAGGCTTGCAGAGGTGAAAGCAAAGCTAGGAACTCACTGCGTTAGTGACTGGTGCTCCACTGGGGGGGGGGGGGGGCGGGGGGGGGCAGAGAGAGGACAAAAAGGAGACTTTCTCAAGCGAGTGAGTGGCAATGTTATAGCAGCAGATAAAAAAAAAAAAAGAAGCTCCGGCTCCTGCATTAAAAGAACCACTACTTTGCCCGCAGTGGACGAGACCACAGCAGTACCTACAGACACAACCAAACAGGACAGACTGATGTGCGCGCACGGATGCACGTGCACTCACACGCACACGCACACGCACACAGCCTCAGGCAGGGTCTTCACTCAGGCCCGGGCAGTTCTCCAGGAAGGCGCCACTGCCACCTGCCAAACGCTGCGCTGCATCCCGACGGGAACGTCCAGCGAGGCGCTCCCGACGGAGCGCTCCGTGTCTGAAGGCCTCTCCCGGCCCCGCACGAGCTGCCCCGGCCCGGGCACACCCAGCTTTCGGGCCAGGCGGCTCCCGCGGGCCCCAGGCGCACGGCAGGCGCACCAAGCAGGCACATGCACAGGAGCACGAGCACGCGAGCACGCGAGCACGCCGGCCGCCCGAATGAGGAGCTACGGGATGGATGTGCTCTGGGAAGCGAAGCGGTGAGAGCCCCAGAGGGGAGTGGGAGCTGGGGCCACCAGCCGCCACTCGGGCTGCATGGAGGGTGACTATGGCGACACGCCCACGGCAGATGGCACAGCATCACGGCATTCCTAAAACGTTTTGAGACCAGCATGTCTTCACAGCACCCGCTCCCGCCGCCCCGCCGCCCTCGCGCCCCCACCGGCCCTGCCCCTCTGAGGCCGGGCTGCGGTGAAGACGCTCTGGAGTGAAAACGTTTTATCTTCATGACAGAAGCGAGTGGTTTTGAAACAGGTTTACAAACCCTCGTGAAGACGCACCCTTAGTGTTAGGTTTTGTTTTTTTACCATGTGACGATGCAACTATTTTCTTCCTCTCTTCCACAGTGGCTAGTCGCCTCCAGAGCGAGGGGTATCTCTTGTACAGAGAACCTCGGAACATACGGAGGTAGTTTCCCACCTATGAGGTAAAGCGAGAAGGCTCATTATGAGGGTCGCGGCTGGACGCAGGCCGAGAGGGTCCTGGTGCGGGGGCCCATCAAGTGACAGACCGAAGGCAAGCTGGCCTCCGGGCACCAGGCTTGCTGCAGCCACGAAACATGTTCTGCTGACATGGAGGGTTCGGCAGCGGCGCACAGCTGGCCCCCATCCGCCCCTCCAGGCAGGGCCCGGAACAGCTGCACCCTGACACCAGGGCCGAGTTCTGAGAGGCCTGACCAGATGCTTCTGAGGCAGGCCCCCAGAGCTCACTGGAAAGCTCGCGCTGATTTTGATTTTAGACTAAGCATCCCGGGCACTTTGCAGAAATGTAAGGCCTCTTTGACTTTCTTTTATCTTAAGAACAAGCCTTTGATATTTTTATGATGTAATAAACACCAAAAAGGTCTTTTTAATTTTAGTCAGATGCAGGATAATTTCCCCCATGGCCCCTGATGCTTTGTTTAGTAACAAAACTCAAACCAGGAACACCAAAGGAATTTTCCAAAGAGTTTAAAAAGCACTTACTGGCAATCACCAGATTGCTACATAAATCATGACCGCCCCAAACAACTGCTTCAGTTTGTCTGTACCGGATACTCGAAGTATGATTTCCTTCATGAAAAGACATCCAGTCTCCAAATTTTCATAAAAAAACTCGATTATTTCACCGACAGTGCAAAAATGACCAGCTGAGGGGATCCCTGGGTTTGGCGCCTGCCTTTGGCCCAGGGCACGATCCTGGAGACCCGGGATCGGGTCTCGCGTCCGGCTCCCTGCGTGGAGCCTGCTTCTCCCTCTGCCTGTGTCTCTGCCTCTCTCTCTATGTCTATCATGAATAAATAAATAAAATCTTAAAAAAAAAAAAAAAGACCAGCTGAGTCCCATGGGAACTGCAGCCAAACGCCTGGCTCTACCTGTGGCTGAGAAACAAGCATAGCCCTCTTCAGGGTCTCCTTACTCATCTGTCAAACGTGCAGCAACTCTGGACTTTGCCTCACGGAGGACCATTTCTATTATTTTTCCCGTTTACCTAGACAGCAATGATGTATCTGTTAAACTAAAGTGTGTTTCTAGCTTTTTCATGAGTCAAAGGTTTTTATGATCTACAACCAGGGATGCTGAACAGCCTGAGCAGCGAGTTATCAGGCTCCATACAGAAGGCACAGACCTCCCTCTGCATTATTTGGCTTGAGTATCATTACCATCCAAGGGCAAATGGATAGTTTCCACTACATTTTTGGAAAGAAATTGATAACAATACCCGCCACTATTACCTCGCAGGTCTTGTAAAGCTCTGGGACACATAGATACTTCCCAAGACCCCTCTGGGACTTGGGAAAGCAAGACTTGTCTTCCTGGCTTTCTCATGAACCAGCCTTCACCCTCTCTGGACCCAAGTGTCCCAAATGTAAAATAAAGGTTGGGATGCCTGGGTGGCATCCGACTCCTGGTTTTGACTCAGTTCATCATCTCAGACTTGTGAGATTGAGCCCTGCAGTGGGCTCCACGCTGAGCAGGAAGTCTGCTTGAAATTCTCTCTTCTCCCTCTGCCCCTCCTGCTCCACTCGTGCTCTCTCTCTCCCTTTAAAACAAATACATCTTTAAATAATAAAATAGATGTGAAGGTGTGAACCTGGGGATTTCTTAGGATCCTCTCAGCCCTGTGACTCTGGCTTGGTGAACACAACTGCCTGCAGATGGCACGAGAACAGTGACACACACACTTGCTGCAACTGCAGATGCCCTTCCCAAAGCTGCTCCACAGATGTAGCATGGTGGCCCTGGGTGTGCTGCTATGGCCAACCCATCTCTCTGAACATGGTATCTGTTTTCCCAAAGAAAGGGGCCTGGTGGCCATCCATCCAATGCTGTCACAGGAGCTACTGGTTATCAACAGTCAGCCTCCTCATCTTGAATCCTTCCCAGACCTCCAGATGTCTGACAGTTGTTCAGCCTGGCCCACGAGAGAAAATGTGTCTCTCCCCTCTCGGTCTCTACACACTGGGTCTCAGGACAATTCTCACTCAACAGGGCCGGAAGAGAAGACCACAATTACCCTTCTAGAACCTAAGATCTTAGAGATCATAGAGTCTAAGCATTTCTCACACACATGAGAAAAGTGACCTGGAGACAGGTGACCTGGAGACAGAGCAGGGCTGGAACTGGGTCTCCTCCTTCTCATCTCTCCACATGCTCCCTCTCAATACTTTCCATCTAACAAACGGAAGCTTCTTTTTCAAAAGCAGCATCCACTCAGAGTTAAGGCCAAACATTGCTTTTCCAGGATTGCTTTTCCTGTCCATTAGATCAGGAAAAGGCTTCTTTAAACAATGTGCCCAGTATCATATGGAAACTCCTCAAATGCCCCATATCTTGCATTTAGGCTCTTTCTACTGGTCAGTGAGGAACATTCTGAGCTGTGGCACATGGAAAAGCAAGGACTCTGCTTCCTCAGTTACGTCGGAAGAGCAGCACTTATGAAATAGTATGAAAAATTAATTTATAAATCCTGCCCTTTTTGTTCAATGAAAGTTGATTAAAAAATGGACACTTAAGTCCTGATGTGACTGGCAACACTGGTCTCCTAGCTCCAGGAGTCACAGTGTGTCCTGAAAGCCTCAGCATGACCATCATGAGGCTTCATTCATTTATTCTATGTTCAATTGTAAAGGAAAAAAACCCCATATTTTAAAAACGGGAATGAGGGATCCCTGGGTGGCGCAGCGGTTTGGCGCCTGTCTTTGGCCCAGGGCGCGATCCTGGAGACCCGGGATCGAATCCCACATCGGACTCCCGGTGCATGGAGCCTGCTTCTCCCTCTGCCTGTGTCTCTGCCTCTCTCTCTCTCTCTGTGTGACTATCATAAATAAATAAAAATTTAAAAAAAAAAAAAAAAAAAAAAAAAAAACGGGAATGAGGGCAGCCCGGGTGGCTCAGCGGTTTAGCGCTGCCTTCTGCCTGGAGTGTGATCCTGGAGACCCGGGATCAAGTCCCACATCAGGCTCCCTGCATGGCGCCTGATTCTTCTCCCTCTGCCTGTGTGTCTGCCTCTCTTTCTCTATCTCTCATGAATGAATAAATAAAATCTTAAAAAAAAAAAAAAAAAAAACGGAATGAAATGCTGGCATGTGATACTGAACGCTGCTACAGGGAAAAACAACCCTGGGCGTCTTGTAGCTCTCCAGGATCGCCACTTCTCGCATTACACAGGAAAGACTCTACCTCCAGGTATCTGCACATCTGAACCGCATGTCCTCGACTAGAAAAGAAAAATAAAAAAAGGAACACACACTAGCTGGGGGATTACTCTTGACTCAAAGAGGGCTAGTTTGAGGCAATCTGGAAGAAAGCTTAGTTTTCAGTACAAACTCCCACGGAAGGAACAATTGCAGCGTTTTCCTAAAGTCAGCTGTCCAGCTGGTTCAACAAAATGCTGTCACTTCTGGTTGAGAATGGGAGATATTTACAATCTCTCCCTCAAAATTTGTTGTAAGTTCAAGATAGTCAAAGTGTCGACTGCTTCTTGACCTGCTGATCTCTCTAGCTCAGGGACTGCAGCTTTATCCACGCAAAAACCAGCATCCTCCTCCCTATTCCCTCACCGGTAAATAAAAGCAACCAACACAACGAGGGATGAGACATCAGTAAGCCCCGTTTCCGGCCTGCGATTTCAGGACCTCAGATGTACCCGTGGAGGAGGGATGCGTGAGAAGCTCCCGACATCTCTCCCCCGGGAGCCCCAGGGGCTAACCGAAACACCCAGTTCCTCGGCGGCGGGCTGGAGTCTTCCCAACTCAGGGCGGACCCGGGGGCTCCTCCCGGTGCCCCACCGCCAGGCAGCAGCGAGCGTTCCCCACCACCGAGGAGTAAGTAAACTCCACCCGCCGCGGTGCGCGGGGCGGGGCCAAACAGACCACGCCCCCTTCCCGCCCTCCAGGCCCCGCCCCCGGGCAGCTCCGTGCGCGCGCGCGCGCGCCCGCCGCGATGAATGGAGACGCGCGTTCCCGGCGCGCAGACCCGCCCCAAGGCTCCCGCCGGGCCGGAGCCGGAGGGCGAGGACGCGCCGCGGGTACCTCAGAGCCGATCATGTAGAACTCGCCGTCGTCCTCCAGCTGGAATTTGACGGGCTTCTGCCCGAAGGTCTTGCTCAACGCCATCATCATCATTGCGGCGGCGGGGGCGGGCGGCCGGGGCCGGGCTGCGAGGGATCGGGGGCACGGAGGAGGAGCCGGGGCACGCCGAGCCGAGGAGAGCCGAGGCCGGGAGGCGACGGGCGGGCCGATCTGGTGCTCGTGCCACCGCCGGGCTCCTCAGCCGCCGCCGCCAACGACAACCAGGCCGCCTTCAGTGCGCATGCGCGGGGCATTGACGCTGACGCGCGCGCCGCCGCCGCCCAAACAAAAGGCCGGGGCGCGCCCCGTCGGGCCCCTTAAAGGAGCCGCGGACCCGTTTATCTTCCCGGCTGCTTCCCTGGGGGAGGCACTGGCCAGAGCTGCTCACGGACAGAAATAGCACTCAGGGGGCCCTGACTCCGGCTGGTTTTTCCCCAGCCTCACAACTAGGTAGAACTCAGCCCAGTGGAGGAGTGAAATGAGGCCTGACGCCAGGAGGAGGCCAGAGCAGTTCGTGCCTCAGTTTCCCCACCCGGAAAAAGCAGTGTAGTTGAGTAGGTAAGAGGGATCCTAGGAGCAGATACCCCATTTCCGGGCGCACAGCTGTTCCTGCGGTGAAGATGGGCACTGGGTGGGGGAGTGGCCTTGGCGAAGGTTCCCCAGGCTTGGCAGGATCCCAAGGCCCCGGGTGGTATTTGGTTTGAGGCATCAGTGAGCTGGAAGGGAGGCCGGCCGCTCCGTTCCTTCCCTAACTCTGCACCTCGTGCCCTCAACAGGCGCAGCCATGGGGGAGGGGGGGGCACGAACCTAGACGGCCCTGCCCCGCGGAGCTCGCCGCTGGGAGCCGAGCATCAAAGCATCCGTGTGTCCGGCTGCACAATACAGCAGATCGAAGATGGTCCCCTGCTAACAATCTCACACGGTTCAGTCTAAGATGGTAGCTGTGATAGGTGCTACCATGAAGAAGATCCGCGGGGACTGGGCGGCAGGGCGAGGTGACAGGTGGGGTTGGCCGGCGGTAACCATCTGTGTCCTGACAGCAGTGAGAAATAAAGTATTCCGATCAGGGGCTGGGGTGTGGCATGATCTGATAAAGTGACCACCACTTGGTGGAGGATCCCCTGAGGGGACCGCGGGGAAGCCTTGGAATCAATCACAAAGCCCTCCAGGTGTCGGGCTGGCTGGACAGGATCGAGGACTGGAGCCAGAGGAGTCCTAGGCATTGCGTCCAGCCCCAACCCGCAGAAGTGTGGATGGGTGGGTGGAGTAGGCTATGACCCTGGCTCCCAGGATGGAGCAGGTCCTGAGCCAGTTCCTACATCTGTCCCCGTCCCCTTCCTCACCCCATAGTTTCAGAAAGAACCAGACAGGGCACCCAGGTGGCTCCGTGGTTGAGCGTCTGCCTTCCGCTCAGGTCGTGATCCTGGAGACCCGGGTCGAGTCCCACATCGGGCTCCCTGCAGGGAGCCTGCTTCTCCCTCTGCCTCTCTCTCTGTGCATCTCTCATGAATAAATAAAATCTTTTTTAAAAATAAAAAAGAATCAGGCAGAAGAAAGACAAGTAGAAAATAACCATATTTAATGACAGTACTCAGTAGAAAAAAAAGTCTTTGTACACACTGTATACACATTTACAGGACTTTGGAGGGTCCCAGTGTTGGGATGAGGGCTGGGAAGGATCTAGCCCAAGTCAGGATTGAGGTATGTTGGGGCTTCCAGGGCCTGGGGTCTCCAGCAGGAAACACTCCCCTCCCCAGCTGAATCTGGACCCTTTGGCCTGGATCCTGGGGAATACATCTCTAGGATCAGCCAGTTCCAAGCACCTACCCAGAGCTGACCTCTCAGGAAAAGGTAGAAGGCTACGGGGCCCCTGGCCTCCCCGTGCCAGCACCCTGTAGGAACCTCACAGCAGGGATCGAATGAGGGCTTCAGCTCCCCCAGCCCTGCTGAGGGGCCAACCTGAGGGACAGGGCTGGAGACAGGGCAGCAGGGTTTGCCTGTGACCTGCACAGGTTGGGTGAGGCTGGCCTGAGACCGCCCTCACCCTCAAGTAATGCCAGAGTCTCCTTGCCCAGTTTGAGACCATTGCTGGCAGGTGACCACGACCTGCATGGCCCTCCCTGCAGTTGTCAAGGGGACAGCACCCCCTCCCCAACCCCCTGAGGAAACACAGGCTCTATCCTGTGCCTAGTACCCATAAGCCACACAGATGCCCACTGGTCTCTATCCAGTGAGTGATCTGGCAGGGGTCAGGTGCCCTGAGGGCATCAACATTGTGGTTAGCGGAAAGTGTTGGCAGGCTCGGTACAGCCGAAGAAGTCAGGGCCCACGAGGCGGGGGAAGCCCTCCAAGGCCTTCACCTTCACGGGGTCGAACTTCCAATAGAGGCGACCTCGCAGAAAGTAGGCATAGCCTGAGGAGAGAGGAAGGTCAAGCTGGGGTTAGTAGACAATGGGCCCTGCACCTGCCAGTCAGGCTGTGCCCAGGGACAAGCACAGGGGGAGGTCAGATTGCCAGGGCTTGACTACTGTTGTACTCCTTGAAACTTGTAGGCCCCGGCGTGGCCATTGACTTTCCATCCTTCTGAATCCTACCTGTGCACCGTGGTCTGATCTGGGCTATTATCCAACTTAACAGATGCCTGGAGTCTCAGAAACTCAATCCCCACCCCCCAGGAAAGCAAGTAGTCTTCCCCTTCCCCATAAGTCTACTGCTGTACCTGCCAGCCAGACTACAGACAGACATCCCAAGGCAAGGTGGACACACGGGTGACCAAGAGCCCCAGAGCCACCACAGCATTGCTCTCCTAGCAGGTCCCAATGTGGGAGAGCCCAGAAGCAAGGTTGAGGGTACGGGGGAGAAAGTACGGGACTGTAAGTCAATCCCACTCTACTCCTTTGAGATTGTGGGAGGCCAGCCAGGTGGTTCGGTGGTGAGGAGCAGGGACTGCCTGGGTGGGAGGCCTGGCTCCCCGCTGTGCACCTGATTGGCCCAGTTAGGGACTTCATCACCTGAACTGCTGTTAGCCCCTCTGGAAACTGGCTTCATGGCACGGGTGATGTCAAAGGGCTGTTCTGAGAACTGCATGAGACACATAAGGAGCTTAGCGCTGTGCCTAGAACATCATCGGTCCTCAGTGTGTGGCAGTTACTATTTTACCAGGTATGATGGAGGGACCTGGGCAGGTCTCTGGCCCTCCGTCTTCCCATCTATAGCATGGGGGCATATAGCACTGCCCCGGCACGAGGGGGAGGGTGGATGGGGAAAGCACCGGACAGAGGACCTGCGACGAGGAGCTAATGCCCAACCACCACCAAATGAGAGATGTGGTTCTTGTACTGCTGGTACCAGCCACTCCACCCCGACGCACCGTCAGCATCCCGGAAGGCGGCATCAATCTCAGAGGGCACCCCTCGCCAGTCAGTGGCCCGGCGGGGCACGGGGCTGTCTACACGGCGGGTGCTAAGGTGGAAGCGCCAGTAGTCTCTGCCTCCGAAGAAGTAGATCTTGTTCTTCTCGGGGCCCCAGGCCAAGGCGGCCTGGATGGGGGACCCTAGCAGGCCCAGCTCAGAGAGAGGTGCAGGGCCCAGGACTGGCTTCTCTCCATTGTACACCCAATACTGAGCACCTGCAGGAGAGGGGAGGCTGCAACGGGCGTGCCCAACTGTGGCTCCTGGCCACCACTACAGACTTCTCAGCCTCAGTTTCCTTGTCCGTAAAACACTTGGGCCAGTAACCCTGCTCGGCACCCTTATCCCCAGACGGAAGTTTTAGACCAGTGGGGATAAGCTGCAGAGATGCATGCTCTGGGAGGTACCACATGAGAAGTTTTTCTAAACAGGAAGGAGGCCTCCTGACCTCCCATTCCTTCCCCAGCACTTAGCTACCTATGACAAGTGCTTCTGATCAGTCCCCGGGCCGCACCCAGGCTTGGGCCTCTGTTGATGAGGTCCCTGCCACCTAGAATGTTCCAGGCTCTTGTCTCTCCTAGTTGAAAGTTATAGCACAGGCTCTGGGGTTGCCAGAACTGGATCAAATTCCTGCTCTGCCTTTCCTAAACCATGCCCTCAGGCGAGTCACTTCACCACATCTTTAGAGACCTCCTCTCTAAAGCAGACATACTAATCCCAAGTACACCCCCTAGGATGGCTTCGAGGGTTGAATGCACCGATGCATGGCCCACTGTGTAACACCCTCAATGCTATTCCCATCTTGAGAGCCACCTCCTCTGGGAGCCTCCCAGGTGCACCCAGAAAAGTAAGCCACACTCTCCCTTGGCCCTCCAGCTTCAGGGCACCCTCCCACTGCCCATTAGGTCTCTCTGACTGTCCCTATCCTTGGCCATGATGTTCCTGGCTCCTGGATGTCTCCTGAGCATGAAACCCAGTACCCCTCACCCTGAAAGAACCAGATGTGGCCCTGGGCATCTTCAAAGGCTGCATCCACGGGGCTGGGCAGTCCCTGCCAGTGACGAGAAGCTAACGCAGGATAGCCAGGCTGCAGCCGGCCCCCACGCAGCCGCCACACGAAGCCCGCCTTGAAGAAGAAGAGCTCGCCACGGATGGTGGAGACTGCATCAAAGGTGATCTCACAGGCATCTGGTGGGGCTTCCGGCTGGCGTGGGAGAGAAGGGCTGAGAAAGAGCCCACATTGGAGCCACAGAGGCCAGAGGGTGAAGGGAGCTGGGAGCAGGGCCTCACCTCCAGTGGGGCAATCTCGTTAGTGTCCACGCCTGCCTGGGGGCCCACAGCTGGGGGTCTGGAGGTAGGGGCTGTCCGGGGTTGGCCATAGAGGTGCTGGATGCCTCTGCGGTCATCTGGGCTGAGGCTCAGTGGGTAGCGGAAGGTGTAGAAAGGGGACATGAGTGCCTTAGCAGCTGTCGTGTGCTGCAGCCCCAGCGTATGGCCAAACTCGTGGGCGGCCACCTGCAGGAGGTCTGTACCTGAAAAAGGGAGATAGCCCAGAAATTCCCAAGCTTCCTGCCGCAAGACACCCAAGCTCCAGAGCCCAGCTCAAGGACCTGTCCCCATTCGCTGTGATCTTCAGTGGTCCCATCTGGAAAATGGGTCCCCTGCCCATACCTTGGTTGTTCCCGATTGTCCAGGTCTCGTCATAGTCGAAGTGGACATCTCCTTCTCGATGGGTCTTGGGGAAAAAGGCATGAGCCAGGATGCCCCCAGGCCCGTCAAATGGCAGGTTGTCCCCATGCCAGTACCTGCGGGTAGGTGGGGCAGAGTCAGTGGCCACTGACAGGTGGGGCTAGTTCCTGGTGGGGTCTTAGGCCACTGGTTCACCTGGTGAAGTCGATCATGATGTCAGCACGACCCTCATGCACCTCGGTGAAGGTGAGTGGTGTCACCTCGCTCCACACCTGTAGGGCCTCTGCCACCGTCTGCCGCACCTGCTCCCGTACCAGCTGCCATGGGAACCGGAGGATCCTGGGGGGAGGAGGAGGGGCCTGGGCCTTGCTTGGGACAGCCCCCTGATGACTGTTGGGCCAGGAAATGCCCCTCAGTGCTCAGAGGGGATGCATGAATGTGGGACACAAGCCAGGTGTGCTCTGGGCTTCAGCTTCCACATGGGAACATCTTTGTGTGGGTTTGTATGTCCTTTGGTACCCACAGGTGTCTGCATTTGATGGAAAGAATGCAGAATCAGGGGCCCCAAGACTTGATTGTGCCACTTACTGTGGGGAGACCCTGGTCCCTTGACCCCATCTGGGTTTCGATTCCCCACCCAGGGCATTTCTGAGCTCCGATCTCTGTGACACATCATCCTTCACATGCCTTCTGTCCCGGGGCCAACTCCCCACCCGCAGGACAAGCCTCAGCTTCTGCATCACTCCCAATGTTACCTGTCCTGCTCGCTCACCACTGTCCCCACCCACATGGATCCTGAGCTCTGATGGTAGGTCTGAACAATGATCCTTCATTTATCAGAATCCCAGAGCCCGGCACTTATTAGGTCCCCAATAGAGGTTGCCTGGGTGACCAAAGGCCATGCCCTATATGTCAATGGAGCCACCCAGTGTGTGCTGAGACATTTCACATGTTAACAGAGCTACTGCCCCTCTGCTGTGGGCAGGCATGGCTGTGAGAGGGTGTTGTCTGTGTGTGCATCTAAGTTGGGGTTTAGGGAGTTGGTCCACAGATGGTTCGGGAGTCAGCGGACACACAAGTCTGTTAACCACAAAGATCTAGCTCCAAGACATGTCTCAAGAAGCAGAAGAGGGTGGCAGTTCACACACAAACACACAGGTAGAGGTCTAGAGCCTGCTCCCACAGCCGCTGGCCCCTACCTGTAGGTGAGGTCCGTTTTATCCCAGCGCCCGCCTGACAGCACGAAGCGCTTTTGTCGGTTGCGGGCACTCAGCCCATCAGGCGGGTCAGGCACACCGCAGCGGGGAGGCCTGGGGCTGCTGGCAGGCTGGGGAGTGTCCTGGGCAGTAGGGGCAGGTGCCAGGCTGCTGGGACCAGCTTCATGCCAAGGCTGTGGCCCCCTCCTCACAGGGTGGCGGCGGTGTGCATCCTGGGCAGGAGAAAGGATCCAAAGGCTTCATCAGGCCCTGGGTCCTCATGGCCCATCAGCATATCCATGCTCAACCCCAGCCTACCTTGTGGATAGTCAGACTGAGGGTGAGGTGTGCAAGCCATCACACGGCAGGGCCCTTTGGCACGGACTGGCTCAGATTTCCTGAGGCCTTGTTCTGAGGCATCCTGCTGCCTTCCTGCCCCCTCCTGGAGTGTTTGGGCTGCCTATGCAGCCACTTGGGCCAGAAAGGTCTGGGTCAGGGGTATAGCATCTGACTACTCTCCAGTCCAGGCAAGGTCCTGCTGCTCCCCTACTGGCCCTGAGCCCAGCAAACACCTTTTCTCCTTTCTTTCTTCCTGTCCCCCCTCCACCCATCCCCACCAACTCTGCCCTCTCCAATTAACCTCAGTGGGCTCTCACCCAGGATACCCACCACCACCGCTCCCCAGTGTAGAAGAGCTGTAGCCCCGCAGTGTAGCCTTGATTTGCTTACCTGACAAATGGGGATAATACCTCCCCAGTGTTGATCCATGCTTGGGCAGGGGGAAACAGACAATTACCAGGTGCCCAGCTCCCACCTAGCCCTGCCCTGCCTGGGCTCCTGCTGGAGCCCCAGCACTACAGATGGAGATCCTGACCTGGAGTCTCCACCCACTGCACAATCCAGGGCCGAGGTCGCAGTTCTCAAGCCTGAAACAAGCAGAAGCTTGGAGAGGTTGGGAGACCCTTCGAGGTCACTCAGCAAGGGCATGGCAGGGCCAGATGAGGACTCTGGTGTCCCAGGCAGGAGGCGAAGGCTAGGCTTGGGATATATGCAAAACCGGAGAGGCATGGAGCCATGCCGTCTGTTAGAGACTAAGCACCCATCTGGTCTGGGGCTGACTGGTTTGGGCGGCTGGCGCCTCCCCACAGCCATATTTGGGGTGGGAGCCAGGCCACCCATGCTCCACCCTCACCCTTAGCCTCTGGCAGCTCTCCCAGGCCCTAGGCATCCCAGGGCTCTGATCGTCATGCTAGCAGCCCCAGTCTCCTAATTCTGGAGCTACCAATTACTCAACCTCTCAGAGCCACCCAGACTCAACCCCAAGGACACCCCACTTGGGGTCTTCTGAACACGCAGGGGCACAGCTACCTGGGGTACGAGAAAAAGCCTGGACCAGCTTTTTACTTTCAGAGCTTGCTTACTGAATGGTTAGTTAGTTACTTGGCAAAGCCCAGCCTCCCTGTGTTGTAGGTTCCAGTGGATACTGGACTTACAGCCAGTTAAGTCCTTACCACTTGCGGTTCACCTGTATCTAGACTAGGGCCCTACCAACAGCTCCACAGACATGCTCTTAGCCTCTGATGGGATCTCTCTCTAACTCCACTCTCATCATCCCCCACTTCTCAGATGAGAAGACAGAGCCTAGAGAAGTTAAGCAACTTGCCCAGGTAACAGCTGGCAGGTGGTAGGCTATCTGTGCTCCCAACCCACTCCCTACCTGCTACCTCTGTTGTGCTCTTCAGGCTGGAGCCACCCTTCCCCTGGAGGAGGGATCCAGGCTGGCCTCACCTTGGTGACAGCTCTCACCAAGAGAAGGAATGGGAAATGATTCTTCCCAGGCACTCTCTCAGCTCATTGAACACCCACTCTCCCACACACACCCCCAATAAAGTGGGGGGTGATACATATGCGAGGTCTCACATTGAGGATGTGAACCCCAGGTCTGTGTGCCTAGCCATGAGAGCCTACCTCTCTCCTCCCCACACTGCCCCTTTGACTTCTGGATACACATTCCATCCCTCAGCCCTGGAAAGGGCAGGACAGGGTTGCCCCTGTGAGCCCCCAACAGCTCTATTCACACCTCTGGACAGAATTCTCTCATCTCCTCTGCCCTCCAGTGAGGCCTGGAGCAGCGGCCAACGATGGAGGGAGGGTACTGGACACACATTCCTTCCTCTCCTGCCTTCGCCAGAACTAGGTCCATGCCCAGAACCCTGGATCATGGCACTCTCAGCCCAACAGAAAGAGCCACAGTCTGAGATTCGGAGACTCAGCCCAGTCCTATGCCATGGTCACCTGGATGGAGTGACTCTGGGCAAGTCCCCTCCCTCTTTTAGCTTTGACTTCTCTGTCCAGTGGGGATGGCACCACAGCAGAGGGCTTTAAATAACCTCCTTCTCTAATGCCCACTGCGGCGTCTGCCCTGGCCCCACTTCTTGCCCCTGTGGGCTCTCCCCTCCCACACCTAGAAATCTGCTCTTGCCGCATGTGCTACAGCTCCCACCACCCATCTGGGCTCCAGCTCCCCCAAAGTTCCCAGACTAAATCCAAAACAGGAATTACAGCTAGCAGAAGGGAGCTTGCAGGCCCAGAGAAGAGTGACTGAGACAGAGTCTTCCCCACAGCCAGAGGCTCATGCTCATTGTCCATGTCACATTCTGTCACATTCACTGGTCTTGCAGTGGGTAAGTGGAAGGCACTAGAATCAAGGTCTCCTGTCAGATATTTGTATTTTGGAACCAATCACGTAATGGCTTTTAGCCTCAGTCTTCCCATTACTGGGATGGGACACATGCCCCCTGCCCTTGAGACCTCCCACACTTTACCTCTTTGAGTCTTTTCTGGCCTGAGGTCAGGAACCCTAAGTGCAAGGCCTGGCACAGAGCCCCTTGCAGATTCCTAAGATTGGTGTGCTTCGTCTTCCCAAGGCTGCTGGGATTCAGTGAGGTGGGATGGTGAGCATAGGCCATACCTGGCCTCATCCACAGCCCTGGGAGGGTTGGGAAGCAGGCATCACCACATTTCTCAGAGAAAGAAACAGAGCCCAGAGAGGTCGAGGACTTTGCCCAGGGTCACACAGCAAGTCAAAGAAGAGCTGGGCCTAGACCTGGGGCTTGTGCCTCCCCCACCTCTTCAATTCTTGGCTTGTCTCCAAAACCCACATTTCTGAGAAGTGTTTCTTTTTCCGATGACTTCCCTCCTCCTCCTACTCAGTCAGGAGCCTCCCTAGGTCTGCCCTGTTGTGGGCACTGAGCTCACTTACCCCGCCTTCCTCTTGGGGGGCACCAAACCACAGCCCCAAACATACTTGAGGAACTTCTCAGCTGATTCCATCTCAAGCTAGAGGCTTGGGGTCAGCACTTGGGTCAATTTCCAATCTAGAAAATGGGAGGCACCTTGTAGAGAGGGGATAAAGGACCCCAAACCAGAAAACTGCTGGGTAACTCCAGGCGAGTTTCACCCCTCTCTGAGCCTCAGTTTGCTATAGGTCCAACGGGGATAATTAATAACAGCTCTGCCTTCCACGGTCAGCTGGAGGTGATCCTGTTAGGAGGGTCCTTTGTTAGGCTGTGAGAAAGAATGAGGAGCATCACATCATTCTCTGTAGCAGCACACCACTCTGAGGCTCAGAGAGGCCAAGCAACCTGCCTATTATGCACCAGGCAACAGGCAGGTCCATCTATTGCCCCGCACTGCACCCAATCTTCTTGGGGGGGGGGCCTCTTCCCCTGCCAGCTCCAGGAGGGAATGCAGCATCCGTCACACCACCGGGCTGCAGGGTTTTTTCATCAACCCTGAAAGCTGTGAACTGGGGTGGATAAATATTTACAGAGCTTTCCTGGCCCTGCTGATGGCAGCCTGGGGATAAACACCGGGAAGGCGACCCCAAATGCTCCCTGCATATCTACAGAGTGACAGCCAACAGCCCAGCTCAGACCCGGCCCCAAGTGACCCTGCACGAGCATCAAAGTGGCAGCCACAGGTGACAGTGTGTGTCCAGCGTGACTGCCTGTGCCCTCTCCTCCCATTACCTCACTTAATCCTCAGTGCCCAGCAGTGGGCACCGTTATCTCCTACCCACCAAGACAGAGGGGGTGACCCAGAAGGACTCACCTAGGGCACATGGTTCAAACCCACATCTCTCCAATTCCTGAACCTGGGGGTCAACTGGCTACCCAGGGTGATTCTGGACTCTACCCCAAGTTCAAGGGACTGGGAGGAGTTGGTAAGAAGCAGAGCCTCCAGACTGAGATGCCCCCTTCCCTAACCCACCCATGCGATCTTCTTCTGCTCCCATAACCAGGATGAGGCAAGGCTGGGCAGGGCAAAGCCGGTGGGACTGGGCAGAGGGGGCCCAGCTGGTCAGCCCTCCCTCCCTCGTCTCCTGCCTGTCACACATCCTAATGCTCCCATCCCTGCCTGAGCTGTCTGGATGCCGCAGCTGGGGTCCGAGGGGCCTGTAGGCTCCGCGTGGCCACCCTTGTGAGGGGTCCCTCGAGGCCCCCGGTGGGCACACACAGGCGGTCACACAACACCCGGTGACTGCCCTTCCGCTAGTCACTCTGCTGCCCTCTCGCAGACTGCCTTCTCTCCTGATCACACATTCTTCTCTCTTCCCTTTCTCTCCCCACCCCCTTCCTTTCTGAGGGTCTCAGCTGGCCACTCCCGGCTCTTACTTTCTCTGTCTCACACACATAGCTCTCACACTCATGCTGTCCTGGCTTCACACCTCCCAAACTTGCCACTTGGAGGTGCCCAGGTGGTGCCACCTCTTCCGGCTTGCACCCCATTTGCCCCAGAGCAATGCTGCCCTCCAGCTCTTCCTTAATCCTCCAGCCACGGGCACCCGGGCACCCGTGGAGGTGTGCTCACCGAGGCCACACACCTGGAGGCTGACACCAGCCGCGGCTTTGTCTCCGCGATGAATAGGAGGCCCTGTAACCACTCCCTCTGCTACCTGGCCCAGCACGCAGCCCAGCATCTGCAGCTGGGGCGCCCAGGGAGCAGGTCCCCACGCTGGGAGGGGGCGTGCATCTAGCGCCCGAGTCCCGCCTCACCAGCCTGAGCGATCCCGGCGCAGGCTCCACTTGCACACCTCCAGGGACGGGAAGCTCACTATCTTTCACGTCCACAGGGACTCAGAAAGCGTTTCGGGTAACGGGCCACTGCGGGCCACCCCGGGCGCCCCCGTGGGTCCAGCTCGGCCACCGGGCCCAGCCCGCGTGCCCGGCACCCCCTCGGCGAGGAGCGGCTGGCCGGCGGCGGGCACTCACCGGGGGCCGCGGGGCCCAGGCCAGCAGCGGCGGTGGCGGGAGCAGCAGCAGCAGCAGCGGGAAGAGGAGGGCGCGCAGGGCCGCGCCGCGGAGCCGGGGGGCCTGAGCCATCCGCCCCGGGGCTGCTGGGCCTGCTGGGCCGCGCCGGGCCACCGCCCCTTATAGCCTCCGCCCCGCCCCCGGCCCGCCCCGGCCCCGCCCCTCTCGCCTTTTGTTCTAAACTCTCCCCGCGGCGGCCGCGGCCTGGATGGGGGAGGTGGACGCGGAGGGGCTGGCCCGGCTGGGGCAGGAGGCCGAGACCCAGTCCTTCCCAGGGTCAGGCCTAGCCTGAGATCTCAGAGGCGACCCAGTCCAGCTGGTGCTACTCCGGGCCTCAGTTTCCCCGCTGTGCTGTGGGCTACACTCTTCCTGGGCCCTATCCCCACCTAGTCTCCCGGGTGGCCTGACCTTTGACCTACTGCTAGCCTATGACAGGTGTTTGTTCCCCCAGGCAAGTTCTCCCACCATTTAGAGCCTTAGCTGATCCACCTGGAAGATGGCACAATAGCCCTTGTGAGACCAGGGATGTGTGCCAGGGGAAACTGAGGCAGAAGGAGGCGGCTGGCCAGCCCCCCAGCTTAGAACAGAAAGAACTCTAGACAATTTATGAACCGAAAAACTGAGGGCCCAAGAGGAAAGGACCAGATCAGGCTTTCCCATCCCAGCAGGCAAGTGGGGGGGTTGGGAAGGAGGGTGCTATCAGTAGGTTGAAGCAGGTGGGGGGCCAGTGTCTGAGTGGGGCTCTGGAGGCCTAACACACTAACATGCTCCATGGCCCTAGGGGCCAGCCTCCTGAGACTTGACAAAGAGGAGGTGAAAGTCAAAGGAGATGGTGGTGTCCTATTCTGTAAGGGATCCTCCACTTTCATGACCTGGGGCCCCACTTCTTCACTAAGGCAATCTGCTCCATCGTGGGCAACTCTGCAGAGTCCAACCTGGGACAGTGGCTCCCATCCTGGCAGGCAGAGTCCTGAGAGGCTGCAAGGTGAGGCTGTGGGTACCCAGCCTGGGCCTAAGAAGGGAAGGAGGTGAAGAGGACAATCAGGCCCACTCATCCCCTCCCTCCAGGTTCCAGTCCAGGGAGGCCTCATAGCCTCTCCAAGGAAGGTCCACAGAGACTCCTAGAGGCTCAGAAGAGGAGAGACAAGACAGCAGTGATCTTTATTACCTAAAGTGTTAGCAATCTGTTCCTTTAAAGTTACTCACTTTTGCTTGGGGTGATTTCATCCTCCCTACGATCCCGGTGCCACCAGGCCTCCTATGGGCACATGGGACAGTGATAGGGGAGGGTAAAGAAATCAGAGCTCCTCCTTAGGCAATAATATGATCACTCAAAAAAAAAAAATAAATAAATAAACTTCAAGTTCCTGAAGGGCTGGGAAGCGTCCTAAATCCGTGCCTCCGCCCTTCCCTTGGCCTGGAACCAAGGTGGTGAAATCACGAGGCCACAGATTCAAACCCGCACAAACGCCTCAGGGCGCCCAGATCAGAGCCTTTGGGATGGGCATTTTTTGTTTGCCGCATAAATGCCCTCGATGTCCGCCGCTGCGCCCGTGCTGCAAAGCAGGGTGTCAGGCGGGGCGCTGGGCCACACGGGGGGGCTCCATCCCACCGCAGGAGGGTGATGCGCGAGACTGCCCAGGGTTGCCGCGCATTCGGGCCGGAATGGAGTCGGAGAAAGGCTTTGGACGCCCCCTGGCGGAGGTTCTGGGTTCAGGTTGTCCAGGGCCTTCCTCGGGCTTGTTTCTTCTCCGCTCTATCCCTCCCCGGGTCCCCCGTCGCCCCCCACCCCCGAGGCCGCAGGAGGGGGTCCGGAGCCTGGCCTGGCCCCTCGTGCCCCTCCCGTGCTGGCTTCATCCGATCCCCTCCCTATTTCTCCCCTGGCTCTGGGACAGCAACAAACTCCGCTCCCCGCCTTCAGTGGTGGGTTGTTTGCTTTTTTGAAGGTTTTTAAATTCACTTATTCATGAGAGACACAGAGAGACGCAGAGACACAGGCAGAGGGAGAAGCAGGCTCCTTGCTGGGAGCCCGATGCGGGACTCCATCCCACGACTCTGGGATCAAGACCTGAGCCAAAGGCAGACGCTCAACCGCTGAGCCACCCAGGCGCCCCTCCGTGGTGGTTTTGGAAGGGACTCGGGCCGTCGCCCCGTGTCGCCCCCGAGTCAGCCCTGGGCATTTGCAGCCTTGGCCCGGTCCCCAGGAGCACACCGCCGGCCGGGCGCAGGGAGGGCGCGCAGACCCGGCGACCCAGGGCGCTCGTGGAGGTGCAGGCGCCCGCGCTCGGCCACGCCCCGGGGCGTGTCTCCCCAGGCCCCGCCCCCTCGCGCCCGCGGGGTTAGCCCAGCCGGTGCGTCCCCGGGACCGAGCCGCTGTGGCTGTCGCCGTCTCCGGCTGTCGCCGTCTCCGCCTGCGCTAGGCAGATCCCGCCGCCGCCACCATGCCCCGGGGGAGCCGCAGCGCGGCCGCCCGGCCTGCCAGGTGCGCGCGGGACCGAGGGGGGTGGCGGAGCGCGGGGACTCCCGCCGGGGCGCCGCGGCGTGACCTTGACGGCGGCTGCGCCATCTTGGGGGGAGGGGAGGGGCCGCAGCCGCAGCCGCGCGCCTGGGTCGGTGGTCGCGCGTCCTCGGGGGGAGGGGGACGGGCTTGGTGGCCGGGAGCCGCTCCCAGGTCGGGGGGCGGCGGGCACTAACCCTACCCCTTGCCCGCAGCCGCGCCGCCGCGCCCTCTGCGCCCCCGCCCGCGCCCCCGCCGCCCTCGGCCGCCGCGGCCGCCGCCGCCCCGTCGGGCCAGCCCGGCCTGATGGCGCAGATGGCGTCCACGGCCGCCGGGGTGGCGGTGGGCTCGGCTGTGGGGCACGTCGTGGGCAGCGCCCTGACCGGAGCCTTCAGCGGGGGCAGCTCGGAGCCCGCCCAGCCCGCCGCCCAGCAGGTGAGCTCAGGAGAAACCGAGGCCGACTTCTGCCCAGGGCCACGTGGCCGGAGCTGCCTGGGCCTAGACTTCTCCCAGGAAGGGTCGTCTTCCTCGCCCTGCTTTTGGCCTCCTGTCACTCACGGGCAGGCTCTCCCTGCCCCTTACCCGAGGCCACGGTCCCTGGACAACCAGGGATCAACCGGCCCTTTGAGAATGGGGAAACCAAAGCCCCGAGCCATGCGAGACTGGCCCAAGGTAACCCAATCCTAGTGGAGGTGAGAGCTGTTGAAGTTCTGAGTCCCTGCCCTCCCTATTTCCAGGTTATGCCCTGTAGTCCGGACATCCCAAGGGCAAGAGATAGCCAGCAGCTCTGGGCTTTTTTTCTGCTCACCTGTCCCCTACTGGGCACCCGACAGGCCCCGAGCCTAATGTGGCTTAGTGGCAGGGTCAGGGGTCAAAAGGATCGTTAATGGCTGAGCCTGGAATTGGCTACAATTTGCGGAGGTGGGGCTTATGTTCCAAGAGTACAAGCACAACACTTCGCTTTTCTAGAGCTTTCTCTCACCTCTCAGGCCCTCCTGTCTGCTCAGGGAGCCCGTATTGAAGCAGTTGAGAAATGCTGTCCATACTGGCACTAGCATCAGCTCAGTGGGTTTGACAGGACTGTGGGCTCCTTCTGTTACACAGATGGAGCAGCTGAGGCTAGACAGGGCAGGTTGGCTCTGAGTCACTCAGCCTGCCAGGGATCCCCGGGGGCACCTGGGCTGGGGGTGTGGGGAGGGGCAGGCAGCCCCCAGCTGGAACCCACTTCTGGGTGCCAACCTGGAGCTGACCTTGCTGCCTCTTGTGCCATACACTAGGCCCCCACCCGCACTGGGCCCCAGCCCCTGCAGATGGGGCCCTGCGCCTACGAGATCAGGCAGTTCCTGGACTGCTCCACCACTCAGAGTGACCTGTCCCTGTGTGAGGGCTTCAGCGAGGCCCTGAAGCAGTGCAAGTACAACCACGGTGAGCAAGCAGCCCCTGACCCAGGCAGGAGCAGGAGGGGCAGTCCCTCTTCCTGCACCTGCAGGCTGACCACCAGCCTGTGCCACCCCTCTCTGCAGGTCTGAGCTCCCTGCCCTGAAGAGACAGGTACGGACTGGTGCAGATCCCTGAGCCAACCCTGCACCCACCTTCACCCCTTCACCGACAGCCGGACCATGACCTCAGATTGTACCCATGTAGCTGGGATTGGGAATGAGGAGGGGGGTTTCTCACCCCACAGATGACCGGAGACGCAAATGTGCAATTAAAAGTTTATTTTAGACCATAGCCTACTGTGTGCCCTCTCACTAGCCTGTCTGCTGGGGTGGGGTCAAAGGAGCATGGATGGATGTCCCTACCTGAAGCTGGCATCCAGGGTGGGGAAGGGGGAGGAGCCCTGTTGTAATCTGATGACCTTGGACAGTCCAAATAGGAGTGAGGCATTAGCAGAGACCCCAAGGGCATGACTCTGGGGACTGGAAGCCCTGGAGGAACCTGTTGTCTCCCACTCTCAGAGATACTTGCCCCCTTCACCCTCCTTGTCCATTCTGCCTCTGGATCCCTTTCTCTGCACCCAAAGGGGCCCCTTTGGTCAGTGACCTTGTCCTTCCAGCTGATGTAACTTCTCAGTAAGTCTAGATTTTGCAAGAAGAATGCCCCTGGGCTGCTCTTTGGGCCTGATCACACACGGCAGAGGTCACAGCCAACCCCCTTGGATCAGAGTCCAGCTCAGCCGCTTGGCCGTGATATGCCAGGTCAGGGGACCTGCCGGAACAGGGGACAGATTTCACTATCACATGCTCTGTGCTGCCACTTTCGTTGAGTTCATCAACTGTGCATTGAGCACCTACTGCATGCCAGGCTCTACTCGATATCTCCAGGGCACCAAGGACGCTCCTGCCCTTGGGTACTTAGAGTCCAGTGGAGTGGTGGGATGTCTCTTGGTGCAGTGTGTTCCACCTTGTGGGTATTAGTGTGTGTGTGTGTTTGCGGGGGTAGGGGGGATCTCGGTGTTTGGGGTCTATGTCTCAGCACACATAAGCCTGTCCCGTGGGACTTTGGGGTGTGATCATCCCCCCAGGTACCTATGTCTCCTCCTTACCTGGCTGGCTCCTGGCCCCCACTAGCGTGTCCTGGATGGCAGGGAGCCCATCCTGCGTGATCTTGAAAGGGGGCCTTGCTCCTGATGGCCACGCCGTGTGCTCGTGCGCCTCCTCCGACCATCACTCGTGGGGTGTAGTCCTGACAGGCAGTGAAGCTCCTCTGGAAGGCCCAGGAAGCCTTACCTATGGGTGCTAGGGAGAAGGTGCACCTTCCCCCTGGGGCTCAACTGTGACACTCACCTGCTAGCTCTGGATACTGGTCATCCAGGTTCTCCAGTAGGGACTCATAGCGGGTGGGGGCCCCACCTTCCCCCTCTGTGGAGGGAGTAAGACCCAATTCCTGACTGACCTGGTGGTCCCCACCTCCACCTTTCACTCTGGGCCTGGCTGAGGTCAATAAGGCATTTGATGGGAAGCGTCAGGGCTAGGTCCTTGCCAAAGTGGGGGGCTGGCCAGGGCCTTGAGTGGTCTCTGGACTGCTGTCCCCCCATCCCATCAGAACTCCAGGGGGAATCTTGGGCCCCACTTACTGATGATCTTCACAAGGACATAGGTCCCACGCTCCTGTAGCCGGGGGCTGCCCATGGAAGGGGCCTGGGAAGCCCCTTCCAGTCTCTCATCCAGGCTTACCAGATGCCCATCCTCAGCCAGGAGGGCAATGGTTGCTGGGAAGATAGGGAGGCAAGGCCAGGCTGGCACCTCTGCCTGGAGGCCCTTGGCCCCTCCTCCCCAGCACCCTTCCTTGCCGCCTCACCATCTGGAGGCACTTGCCCTCTCTGCCTCAAATGGGCAGTGAAGGTCACCAGGCTGCACCAGGTGTTCATCAGCTCCCAGCAGCCAGCTGTAGGGGTGGGGCAGAGGTGAGTGAATGGGCCCCTCTGCTCCCCCCAATCTGGGACCATCTGTCTCCCTTTCATCTCTTTTTTAACCAAAGCAGGGAATAGGGCTCCAGGATTAAGATTGTACCCTTTTCCATCCATCTCTTGAGATGTTGGTGACCAGGGCACACAGCTCCTGCCTCCTGCACTGGATGCCCCCCCTCCTGCTCCAGGGCTGCCTCTGCACAGGACCTCCCTCCAGCACCAGACCCCCCACCTCCCACCAGAAATCCAGGAATCTGCAACTGTGGCTAGAGCTTTAGGTGCCTGATGTGCCTGCCCTGAAGCTTGAGGACCACCGACCAAATTAGAGATTGCATAATTTAAAAACACACCCCAGGGTGATGTGGTGAGTGCTCTCCTAGAGGAACCCATAGGAATTTCCCAGGATGCAGCCATCGGGGTTGCCTCTCAAGAGACTCCAAGCATTCACTCTGCCTCTTCATTGAGCTGTTTCCCTAAATTGCCCCATCCTCTTACCCAAGTGGATCCCCTTTCCCCACATTGCCTCCCCAATCTCCCCCAGAGCAGAGGGAAGCAAACCTCTGAATGTGCCATCCCCTACCCACCTGTAGGGACAGGGGACCCCACTTACCTCCAAACATCACTTTGATAAACATGGCTGCAGGGGAGAGGAGACAGATGTGGGGGCTTTGATCCCCTAACCCCCAACTTCCTGAGTAAGGAAGGATCTGGGGCTGAGATCTATTCCGGGAGGGAGGCCTGCCAGGAAATGTGTATGTGTGTGTGGATCGGTGGGTGGATCCAGGCTTGGGTCCTTGCTTGGCCACTCTTGGGGCTGGACACCAGTGTAGAGGGGTCCCTGCAGCTAGTCTAGGACCCTTGGCCTCCTCTTCCCCACCCCTCCCTGCCTGCTTAGTCCAAGCAGCCAGAGGAGACTGAGGCCCTCACAGCTTCCAAGCTGGTCTCCATGGCAGTGGCAGCTGCCAAGTCATCTAGGCAGGAAATGCCTTCCCCCACAGTATCCCAGTAACAAGATCTGGGGCGGGAGTATGGGCACTCCCTAAGGCAGGGCTACAGTGGGGCCTCAAGCCTTGTGGTCCAGGGTTGGCCCAAGACCACACCTCCCCCCTCTCCCCCCAGTTGAGACCAAGCTCCAAGGCTGAAAGAGGGGGAGATTCCTGGATGGGGGTCCCTGGCCCTGGCAAAAACCCCACTAGGAGCTGGTAGGGCTGTGGCCAGGGCAGAAGCGGGGGATCCTCACCAACCTTGCGGTTCCCTACCTTCTCCAGGCCTGCTTCCTTGTGCTGGCTGTCTTTCTCTCCCCCTCTGCCCTCCCCCTCACCTCCGGCCTCCCCTCTCTTTCCTTCTCTGTTTCGCTCCTTGTTTGGTCAAGTTTATTGAGGTATGATGCACATACAGTAAGATTCACCCTTCTCCAAGTTTTGACAAACCTCATAAAGCCACCACCACAGTCGGGAGGCAGATCACTTCCCTCACCCGCCAAAATTCCTTTAGGCTCCCTTTATAGTTGATGCCAGTCCCTAGCAACCGCTGCTCTGTGTTCAGCCCCTGCCTTTTCCAGAATTGTATAAAGGGAATCACACAGCATGGAGCCTTTGGAGTCTGGTTTCTTTCACTTAGCATGAGACTCACTCAATAGCTCGTTCCTTCTTACTGCTCAGGAGGGTCCTGTTGCCTGCATGTGCCAGTTTGTTGATCCACTCACTTGCTGTTGTTTGGATTGTCTCCAGCTTTTTGCAATTATAGTCAGAAGAGGGATCCCTGGGTGGCGCAGCGGTTTAGCGCCTGCCTTTGACCCAGGGCGCGATCCTGGAGACCCGGGATCGAATCCCACGTCGGATCGAATCCCACGTCGGGCTCCCGGTGCATGGAGCCTGCTTCTGCCCCTCTCTCTCTCTCTCTCTCTCTCTCTCTCTGACTATCATAAATAAATAAAAATTAAAAAAAAATTATAAATAAAGCCAGAAGAGATATTGGCAGACAGGATATTGTGTTTCTCTCCTCTCCATCCTTGCCCATCCTTTCTTTGACTTTCTCTCCCTTTCTCTCTATCTTCTTTCCTTCCTCCCCCTAGTGGCCCCTCTGTCTCTATCTCTGTTCTCCTGCCCCCTCTCCATGAGCCCCTACCAGACCCCTTCAGCCAGGGTGCCAGGTAGGTGTCTGGAGCAGGCTCCCAACCTTCGCCAGCTCCTTTTTCCCCAAGATTTTAGAAATGCACCCTCTCCCATGATGATTAGGCTATTTGTCCTGCCCTCTGGGCTGCTGAGTCAGGCTTGTAGCTCACCCAGCATTAGTCTGCCTCTGGATAAGCAGCTCAGTGCTTCCACCGGTACAAAGGGGGGGTAGTAAGAACACCGCTCAGCAAAGTCCTTGTGAGGATTAAACATGGTAACACTTTTTAAATTTATTTTTAAGTAGACTCCACACCCAGTGTGGGCTTTGGACCCTGAGATTAAGAGTTGCATGTTGTACCGAGTGAGCCAGCCAGGCGCCCCTTAAACATGATAACGCTTTAAAATGCCACCTCGGTGCTCAGTATGCAGCAAATGCTCAGAATCAATACTGTGCAAAAACAAGTAGTGTTTCCCAGATTTATTTAAACACTGGACACTTTCTTCCTGGCACACTGCTGTCACTGGGCACCTGGGTCCTGCAGAACACAGCTCAGGTGGGGTTGCAACCAAATTCCAGAAGGGTTCATGCCGAGCTCTGGAACGTCAGCTCCCACAACCATCAATGTTGTCCCAAGGGTTCTTCTTCAGTGCTGACATGAAGTAGTCTTTGATTTTGAGTGTCTGGGACATGCCCTAAGGAGGTGTTAGAAATGGGACTCATTGGAGAAGGGCTTTGTAACCTCCCCTGAGGGAGCTTTCAAGGCTTTGAGTTAATGAGAGCACAGTGTTTTAATTACTTTTATTATTATTTAGGTATGCTAAGACCAGCGGACCAGGAGATTGCCACCGAGAGGCAGTTTGTTCCCCGCAGACCTCTAGAGGAGGGGGCAGGCCGCACCACAGAGGGACGCATGGGGAAGCACCTGGTAGATTAGAAGGCAGAGGGTGAGAGGGAGCCACGTGGTTTCTGAGGGAAAGAAGAGGTAGAGTAAGCAGGCTCTAGTTTGAATCATTTCAGGGCTCTGGGGCCTCCAGTCTATCCCTGTTCATCAGGTACCTGGCGCTGGGTAAGGCAGGAGAACAGGGGCCCAGAGTATGAGAGCCATAGAAGAAGTGGTTGGGGGTGTGGGCTCTGCATTGGTTTACATTTGCTAAGTGTCTGCTCAGGGGGGTTATTTACCATTTCTAGGAATTGGCTAGCCCTGGGAGAGTCAGTCCCTCCAAGGTCAGCAAGGCCCCAGATGTCAAAGCATCAGAAAACAGAAAATGTGAGGCATGATTAATATATGCACTGTGCCTGGCACTGAGCAAATAAATCCCATCTGCTTCTTCACATCCCTTGGGCTGGCACTATGATCATCTTCATTTTCCAGACAGGGGACCAAACTTGGCTGAAGTCATGTAGTTAAGGAGGATCTGAGGGGCTTCTGGGTGGCTCAGTCAGTTAAGCATCTGCCTTTAGCTCAGGTCGTGATCCTGGGGTCCTGGGGTGGAGCCTCACATCAATCTCTCTGCTCTGCAGGGAGCCTGCTTCTCCCTCTCCCTTTGCAGCTCCCCCTGCTTGTGCTCCCTCTCAAATAAATGAATAAAATCCTTAAAAGAAAAGAAGAGGAGGATCTGAGATTCAAGTTTGAACCTCAACTTGGAAAGTCAGCTCCCCTCTGGCAAATTAAAGGGATTGACCAATGTCAAGTGCCAGTGAGGATGTCTCTGGAACTCTCCTATCGGCTTGTGGCAGGGCAAATGGGTACAATCATGTTGGGAACACTGGTAGTATCTACTAAAGCTAAATGTACATGTTCCCTACTGCCCAGTGACTCCAGCCCCAGGTGTCTGCTGGAAGAAATAACACCGATGCACCAAAGACATTGTCAGGGGTATTTACAGAAGTTTTCTTTTTAATGGCTAAATACTGGAAAGCTCTCAAATGTCTAATAGGAGAATGGATAAACTATGAATACACTGTAGCTTATCCACACACAACTATGAGAATGAATTAGGCATTGCTGCACATATGGATGACTCATGAAGAAGCAGGAACAAAAGGAACACACTATCATTCCATTTAGAGTTGGTGCTCTAGAGCAAGCAAAACCGATCTAAGTGATTCAAGTCAGAATGATGGGTTACTCTTGGGGTTGGAAAGGCTGTTTACTGTTGGGGAAGGCACAGGAGGGAGCCTTCTGGGGAGATGGAAACATTCTAAATCGGTCCCGCCTGGGTGGCTCAGCAGTTGAGTGTCTGTCTTTGGCTCAGGGTGTGATCCTGGGGTTCTGGGATCGAGTTCTGCATCGGGTTCCTGGTGAGGAGCCTGCTTCTTCTCCCTCTGTCTATGTCTCTGCCTCTCCCTCATGAATAAATCTTTTTTTTTTTTTTAAAGAAACATTCTAAATCTTCATCTGGGTAGAGGTTGCGGGGGTGGAGATATTTAAAATCATCAAGCCATACACTTAAAATCTGTGCACTTCACCCTATATGAGTCACACCTCAATAAAAAAAGTATCTACCTGTCCTAACTACATGTGTATAAATGTGTGGATTTCTGGGCTCCTGTTCTTAGAAGATCCTGTGGGGACCAGGACCCCGACATTTGGGAAGATAGGACCCAGCTGATGGGCCCTAGCCACTGTGCCCCCATGCCCCCACCCCTTGCAATGGGCTGATTTGCATGCCTTGTCATGGTCCAGGGGCTTCCCCTGCCTGTGCTCTGAAGCACCTGGAGTGCTCCCAACAGAACGACTCTTGTCCGCCTCTCTGCCTCTGGCCATGGCCTGCTGGCATCTGGCCCTCCTTCTGACTGGGGCCCTCCTGTCAGGTGAGCTCCCCCTAGGCCTGGCTCACCTGAGTAGGGTGGGGGATGGCACTGGCACCAGAGGGCCCCTGCAAGGAAGCAAATCGATGTGGGCAGTGGGAGGGTTTTAGAAGGGGCATTAAGGTGGAGGGGACATGGGACTCCGTGTGGGCCTCAGTTTTGCCATTTGCAAATGACCAGATTGTTAGGATCATTTCAGATTCTGATTCTTTGGGGTCTCAGAAGAGACTGGAAGTGGTCGGTCACCTTTTTTAGTTTTTCACGTGGGAAGCTACCCCAAGGGCCTCAGGGACAACTTATCCTTGAGAAGATTCCCAGCAGCTAGTTGTCTGAAGTTGAGCTGATGGGTGGGATAGCCCAGGAGGCCTCCCTGGTGGTGGTAGTTAGAGTCTGGAAGAGCCAGTGTTACTGAGGGGTAAGGGTCTGCAGGACAAGGAATGGGGGCAAGCAGAGAAGGGCCCAGAGGCCACGAGTCCCACACTCTGAACTCTAGGTGCTCAACTGAACACATTCTTGGTAATGTAGCACAAATGAGGACTTGGGGGTTGCCAACTTTGTGCCCCATCTAATCTCAATTCCATGGCACTGGGCTATGAGCCTTTTGGGAGTCAGAGTCTCCTTTGAGTCTGACCAAGCCTTCATGGGGTAGGGACAGGAAGAAAGGAGCCCATGGGTTGTTCTCTCTCAGTCTTTCAGCCAGGCTTGGCCCAGCCAGATGCACTGCTGTTCTTCCCAGGCCAAGTGGCCCAACTCTCCTGCATGCTCAGCCCTCGCCATGCCACCATCGGGGAGTACGGTGTGTCTTGGTATCAGCAACGGGCAGGCAGTGCCCCCCGCTACCTCCTCTACTACCGCTCAGAGAAGGACTACCATCGGTCCCCTGACATCCCTGACCGCTTCTCAGCAGCCACAGATGCTGCCCACAATGCCTGCATCCTGACCATCAGCCCCGTGCAGCCTGAAGACGACGCAGATTATTACTGTTCTGTGGGCTACACATCCTAAGGGTGGAGTGTGGGACAAGTGCTTCATATCTGCTTCTCATTTCTGCACCCTGATCTTGGGTTCCCCCCTCTTTCTCTGAATCTTGATTTTCCTCCTCTGTAAAATGGGTTAATAATATTAAACATGTGAACAATAACCATTCTGAGGGCCATGAAATTCCTGCTGCCAAAGTGACTGGGAGTGTGGGGGTAGGGATTCTGGGGATTGTTATAGAAGAGGAAACATTTGAGACCCTTGGGGCGGGCCTGGTCTCTCCACTGGCCCCCAGGGGCTCAGACTGGTAGCCTGGGCTTCCTGTTACCTGAGGAGCTGGAGGAAGAGAAAAAGGAACCAGTTCTTGCTGCTCCTAGCTCTGCATGGCTGGTTGTGGTTCAACGCTCAAGGGGTGACTGGACTGGGTCCTCATGGAGCCCAGGCTGCTAGCCTGGGGGGCGAGGAGAGCTCCTGCCTACTTCTTGATGGGGCAGGGAGGCAGGTGTGAGTATGTGGAGGGGGGTGGAGGCACTCAGAGGCACCTGAGGGTCCTGGGGAGGGTGCTGAATGCAGGTGGGCAGCATCTCTCCCGTTAGGAATGTGTGTCCTACTGGTTTCCAGTGTCAGGGCTGTGCCCCTCTCCCGCACTGGCTGTCCCACAGGCAGGGAAGGCTGAGCAACTGGATCCAGTGGGGAGACTGGGTGGAGGGGCAAGTCTTATCAGAAGCAGAGCTGAGCGACTGGGGGTTGGGGGGGGATGTTCAAGAACACACTCCTCTTCTTTCCTGGGTCCCCAAGAGGCACCTCATGTCTGGAGGTCATCCCTCACACGCACTGGAGTTGGGGGGTCTCCAGGGTGCAGCCTACACTCCCAGCCGTCTCCTGGGCCCTCCCTGGGCCCCTCCTCATCTCCGACTCTGCAGGCAGGACCAGGGCTACCCAGGAGGGGGGATCACACAGGCCCCTGGGCCTGCGCGGGGTGACGGGCTCCTCAGCTCGGGGAACCCCTTCCCTCCCCCCCCCCCAAGACCCCAGCCGCCGCAGGGGCCTCGGGCTCGGCCCTGCCCCAGGAGGTTGCAGCGGGAACTGGCCGGCCCAGTTGCCTCTTATGCACCCCAGCCGACGGCCGACGAGCCGTTTCCGCCACGCCCAGGGACGCCCAGGGGACCGCCCGGGGAGCGGCTCCCGGCGCGCTGCACCAGCCGCTCCGCGCGGACTCCCGGCGCCGCAGGATCACCGAGACGCGGGGACCTCCGCGCGGCCTAGAGCGGTCCCGGAAGTGCCCGCGGGCGGGGGGCGGGGCTCCGGGCGCTCGGGCCGCCGCGGGCTCCGCGTCAGCAGCCGCCGCGGAGCGAGGCCGGCTCGGCCGCGGGTTGGAGCGGCTCAGGTGCGGCCCCGCCCCGCCCGCCCGCGGCCCCGCCCCGGCCCAGGTGAGCGGCCCCGCCCCGGCCCAGGTGAGTGGCTCGGCGTCAGCCCTCGTGACCACCTGTCCCCCGGTGGCCCCGGGTGTGGGCGGCCCCCATCGGTGGGAGGCGTGGAGGGGCGCCCGCTGCGGCGCTCGGGCGGCGCGTGAGTGTCCGCGGCCCCTCGCGGGCCTCCAGCCAGGAAACCCTGACCGGACCGAGGGTGTCCTGGGTGCCCAGGCCCCAGGGGCTCCCCGAAGCACAAGGTGACCTGTGCAGGAGGAGCCGGGGAAGGCCCCGAGAGAGATGGGAAGATGGGGCCCCAGACCTTTGGATCTTCGGTCCAAAAATACTTAAAACATTGTTGAGGACAGATACAGGATTGCCAACTTCCCAGAGTGGAGACTTCAGCATGTAGGTGGCCCATAGTGGGAATGGAAAACCCCCAAGGAGGGAACTTTGGAGAAACACCACGACTTAACAGGTGGGTGGAGGAAGAGTTGCGATCACGGATACCCAGAGAAGGGGATCAGAGAGCATGAGAACTGTGGGGAAAAGTTTCAGAAACGAAGGGAATAAAGCAGGGAGTGGGAGGAAGGTGGGGGGGGGGGTTTCAAAACCTCGAGGTGTTCAGACAGGCAAGGTGGGTTTAACGCAGGGGTGGGCCTGTCGTGTCACACCTTCCAGGTTTTCAAGAGAAAGCCTGAAACCTACTGAGCTTCCAGTATTGGCAGCTAAGTCAAACAAAAAGAAAAAGTTCCAACTCTTTTCAAGCCAAACAAAACGTGTCTGTGGCAGGATCCCCAGGCTGCCAATTTGTAACTTCTGAAATGAAGGGTTTTGAGAAGGGAGCTATTGGTGAGCACGGCCAAAAGGGGTGGGCAAGTGAGGTCTGAGAAGAGAGGGATTGGCCATAAGGAGGTCACTGGATGCCAGAGCTGAAGATGCTGAAGTCCCAGCTGAAATTGGAAACTTGAAATTTTGTCTCCAGGCAGTACACAGTCCTGTGATTTTTCTCTGGCAACATTTAACGTCTTAGAGGAATTGACAGAGAACGTTGGTACTTGGCAGCTGGTTGCTGCAGGGCAAGGAGGTAAGGAATGCGATGCTGGCCAGTCTATAGTTTGAGCCACGATAAGAGTCTAAGCTAGACAGGGAAGGGTGTGGACTGGAAGAGGAGAACGTGGGTGAAATTGGTGGGTTGTTAGACCTGATGAGATCAATCTAGAGAACCCGAATGACTGGAGGTTGTGCTTGCTGCACAGGAGGGAAACGGGAGTTAAGTGGTCTAAGAATTTTTGAGAATACTTCAGTTCTGTACTTCTTTTCACACGTGGCCTTTTTTAACCACCTGATAATTCATTTAAAAAATCATTTCCAAATCGGAATGAGTTCCATCAGGACTATGCTGATTAATTTAGTGTGTTTTTTTATGCTTAACTGTCTATGCTTCAGTGTGCTGCCAATAGTACCTTTGTATAGAGTGGTGAGGATTAAATGCAAATGTGTTTATAGAAGGTCTAGTAGTGCCTAGGACATAGTAGATGCTCAATGAACACGAGCTGTTATTATTATCATGGTACCTGGGGTTTCCCTTCAGCTTGCACAGCAATTACTGAATGGGAGGTTCCTGGGGGGCTTCCTCAGAGACCACCACAGTGGGATGGGAGGTGTTCTAGGATCCGTCCTTGTCCCCATGAAAACAACCCCTGTCAACTGGAGCAGCTCTGTTTTTGTCTTTTATTTTTTAAAAGATGATTTATTTGAATAAAGAGTTCTGGGGGACACCTGGGTGGCTCAGTGGTTGAGCATCTGTCTGCGGCCCAGGGCATGATCCTGGAGTCCTGGGATCAAGTCCCATGTCGGGCTCCCTGCATGGAGCCTGCTTCTCCCTCTGCCTGTGTGTCTGCCTCTCTCTGTATGTCTTTCATGAATAAATAAATAAAAATTTTAAAAATGAATAAAGAGTTCTGTGCCCCCTCCCCCCCCAAAAAGTGTGACCATCCATTCTAACACAAAAACAAATAGCTTTTCCTCCATTCAGTCAAGTATATTTTTTTACTGTTTTTTTTCTAAAGATTTTTATTTATTCATGAGAAGCAGGCTCCCTGGTCAGCCTGATGCGGGACTCTATCTCAGGACCCAAGGATCACGACCAAAGCCAAAGGCACATGCTCAACCATTGAGCCACCCAGGTGCCCCTCAGTCATGTATTCATGCAACAAATGTATGTGGAGATTGTCCTGTTGTGCTGGGGGTTGGGGGTGGGGTATCCCAAAGTGAAGGAGCACAGTACTTACCCTCAGGGGCCTCTCAGGCAGTGGTGGCAAGAGTCCTGCCAGCTGATGTTTGCCATCTGGGGTGGTGAGTGCTGTGATGGACGTGTGCACTGAGCTCTGCAGGTCACTGAGGGGGTGTGTCTGAGATCATCAGTCTTAGGGTACAGAAAAGGGGACATTAGGACTGAGTCTGTGGAGATGAGCCAGTGGTAGTCTGAGAAGGGAGCAGGACCTATTAGGAGGAAGCAGCAGATAGGGGTATATGGAAGGAGAGGCTGAAGATGGGGCTGGAGGGGCCAGTGTGAAGGAAGGGCTTTGTGAAGGATTTGGGCTGGCACAAGATACTGAGACATAGAATCAGGCCTGTTTTTAGGGTATTTGATACTGGTGTCAATGTAGACAACTGACCAGAGGGAGCAGTAGAAGCTGGGAAGTTGGTGGTCGGTCATTTGGGAGGTGAATATTGAATTAACCCTGGTGAGTTACACTGAAGTCTGAGCTGGAGACTGACAGGGAGGAAGAGACCTCTTTTTTTTTTTTTAATTAAATATTTTATTTAGGGACACCTGGGTGGGTCAGATAGTTAGTTGAGCGTCTGCCTTTGGCTCGTCATGATTCCGGAGTCCTGGGATCGAGCCCCATGTTGGGCTCCCTGCTCAGCAGGGAGTCTGCTTTTCCCTCTCCCTCTGCCCCCCCACCCCCGCTCATGCTTGCTCTCTCTCTCTCTAAATAAATAAAATCTTTTAAAGAAGATTTTGAGAGAGAGTGAGCAAGATTTGAGAGAGAGTGAGTAAGAGAGAGAAAAAGGGCAGGAAGAGGAGGAGAGGGAGGAGCAGACTCCCCACTGAGCAGGGAGCCTGGTGGGGGACTTGATCCCAGGACTCTGGGATCATGACCTGAGCTCAAGGCAGACACTTAACTGACAGAGATACCCTAGCCCTAAGCAGGGTTGTGGCTTGGGCACCTGGCTGGAGGCGGTCCAGCTAACCGATATAGGAAGGAAGTTTGCATTCTTTCTTTCTCGAAAATGCCCATTCCCAGCATCCTCCACCCTCCATGCGAGAATCTTGCCCCTTTTCCACAGTGGCTCCACTTTCTGCTCTAGTCCACCTTTCTGAACACCTTCAGCCTTTAGATTCTAGACACCACGGTGTGGCACTTGATTCTGTCTGTCTTTTTGTAGTTGTTTCCGATATATCAAACTTATCTTTAACTCAGTGGGGTTCATCTCAAGGGCAAGCGTGGATCTTATACTTATTTTGTTATGTCCAACATAGATTCTGGCACAGGAAGGAGGCCTGCACTAGGTGCTTGATTTTCAGACTTGACAGTGTCCCTTGTTTTCTTTTCAGATTGCAGGAACAGTAAATGTGTCCTTAAGAAGACCATCTTTCAAGAAATACAGTCTTTGGGGGTGATTCTAGATTCACAATGGAGGTTCCTCCAGCAGCTAAGTTTGGTGAGACCTTTGTATTTGAGGATGGGTTAGAGATGCAGCAAGAACTTTTCCCGGAGGAGGACCTGGGAGACCCTTTTCTTCAGGAAAGAGGTTTAGAGCAAATGGCTGTTATTTATAAGGAGATCCCTCTTGGGGAGCAAGGCGTGGAACATGACGAGTATGAGGGCAATTTCAGTCTGTGCTCAAGCCCTGTTCAGCATCAAAGTACCCCCCCGGTAAACAGACCCCAGGATGATGAAATCTTCAGCCAAACCTTCTTCCAGAAATCAGACCTTAGTATGTGCCAGATAATTCACAGTGGAGAAGAACCCAGTAAACACAATACTTGTGAGAAGGCGAGCAGGGCGCACTCAGGACCTAAAGAACCTCACAGAACTGCACCACCAGCAAAACCCTACGCGTGTCGGGAATGCGGGAAGGCCTTCAGCCAGAGTTCACACCTTCTCAGGCACCTGGTAATTCACACTGGGGAGAAGCCCTATGAGTGCTGTGAGTGTGGGAAGGCCTTCAGCCAGAGCTCACACCTCCTTAGACATCAGATAATCCACACTGGAGAGAAGCCCTATGAATGCCGGGAATGCGGAAAAGCCTTTCGCCAGAGTTCAGCCCTCACACAACACCAGAAAACCCACACTGGGAAGAGACCATATGAGTGTCGGGAATGTGGGAAAGATTTCAGCCGGAGCTCAAGTCTCAGAAAACACGAGAGAATTCATACAGGAGAGAAGCCTTATCAGTGTAAGGAATGTGGGAAATCCTTCAATCAGAGTTCTGGCCTGAGCCAGCATCGGAAAATCCACACCCTGAAGAAACCTCACGAATGTGATCTCTGTGGGAAAGCCTTTTGTCACAGGTCCCACCTCATTCGGCACCAGAGGATTCACACTGGGAAGAAACCGTACAAATGTGAAGAGTGTGGGAAGGCCTTCAGCCAGAGCTCCAACCTCATTGAACATCGTAAGACCCACACTGGTGAGAAACCCTACAAATGCCACAAGTGCGGGAAAGCCTTCAGCCAGAGCTCGTCCCTCATTGAACACCAGCGCATCCACACTGGGGAGAAGCCCTATGAGTGTGGCCAGTGCGGGAAGGCTTTTTGCCACAGCTCTGCTCTGATTCAGCACCAGAGGATCCACACTGGGAAGAAACCCTATGCATGCAACGAGTGTGGCAAAGCCTTCCGGCACAGGTCGGCCCTTATTGAGCACTATAAAACCCACACCAGAGAGAAGCCGTATGAGTGTAACAGATGTGGCAAGTCCTTCAGGGGAAGCTCACACCTTATTCGGCATCAGAAAATCCATGCCGGGGAGAAGCTCTAGAAGGAGGAGCTCACACCAAAGCTCAAAACCCTTTCCCAGCTGGAGCCCACACCCCATCGCCTTGTCTGAAAAACCCCACCCACCTTCCTGATCCCAGGGCCGAATGGAAACATGCCAACCCCAGTGCTCCTGGCCCCCCCACGCTCGCACCTGGCCAGGTGCCCCACATGCAGCAGGTTTACTGAGTGGGCGGGAGGGTGGAATAATGGGGAGGTCACTGAAACAGAGGCGTGCCCACAAAGAGAGCTGGCCTTCAGTTGTTCACATTTGACTCCCAAGCCTGTGAGATTAAATTTTGCTGTTTCTTCACCTTTGTCAAAATCCAGAAGAATAAATACCCAAGGGAGAAAGTTGAGTTAAACACACAAAGATGTCAGATGAACTCTTTAACATCAGCTGCAGTCTGGCACTTTTAGAAGATAGACCTGTGCTCAAAAGTCCAAATCTGCTAAAGAAAAATGAGTTCAAAAGTAGATGCATTAACAGGAAAATGGAATCTTTCACCTGGCTTGGCACTGGTGGGGACAACCAAAACAGGTTACAGAATAAAAGGAGGGTCTGGAAGGATTAATTCTGTTGGGGAACAGGGTGGGGAGCCCCTGGCATGGTCTCTTAATCCCTGTTCTGGGTTAGAGTAAGGGTAGTTTCTGGCAGATGGCTCTGTCACAGGATGGTAGAAGTTTGGTCCTGTAGGTCACAGGACATTTGACACTGGCTTTGACTCAGCCTGGCCCAAGGCATTAGCGCCCTCCAGTTATAACCCCTCCACAAGGCTTAGGGCTCCCAAGACCACAGTGTGCCTTGGTCAGCAGCAGGGCCCCCTCTCTGCCCTCCAGAGCTGGGGGGACAGAGGAAGCAGGGTGATTCAGTCATAGGTCCCAGTTCAAATCCCAGTTCTGCCCCTCCTGCTTTGTGACCTTGAGGAAGTTCCAAGGTTCCTGTTTCCCAATCTGTGAGATGGGGATAGTGGGACCTGGCCACATACCTCTGAGGGTGCAAGACTCTTGTTCAGAATGAAACCACCCATGCAAGTGCTTTGGCAACTGGCAGTTGAAGATAGAGACCCAGAGGGACCCTTGTGCCACCCAGAGAGATATTTCCTAAAGACCAGAGAGGCATCCCTGCTGGTTCCCCAGATGGCAGGGCTTGTAGCCCATCCTCTCGTTGAATGAGGGCTTAGGCTTTCCTTCACTCCCTCCAGCCTGCACCCTGGGCTGTGGATGCCCTGTGGGGCCATGTCCCAGCTAAGGACTCTTTCTACATGCCATCCTGAATCTCTCCCCAGCAGCTGTGTGGTCTGAGTAGCCCACGTCCCCATACTTCTCTCTGTCCTCTCCCAGACATTGTTCAGAAAGTACCATTGCCTGTGTCCTGCCTAGACTGGTTCAGTCGGCATCCCCAGAGGGACTCAGATGGTGATGTGTATTTAAAGCTCCCTGGGTGATTAGAACATTCCAGTATGTAGCCAGGGTGTGAGCCCTATGCTAGGCATCCATTTAGCCCCAGCATCTTGCAAATGTCAGGCCTGCTTGCCATGAGCAGAGTTTGAAGGTGGCCGTTCTATCTCAGTCCCCGTACTTCCCACCCCCTAAGAATGGGCTCAGGCAGTGCCGAGTCTGGCTGGTTGAGAAGTGCTTGTCTCAGGTCCTCAGGCCTTCGTGTGGCCCCCAGGATTTCTATGGTACTGCCTTCCCTTAGGCTCCTCAGAGGCAGTCTGAGCGATTTTGAAATTTTCTGAAAGTTTACAACTGGAATCCTGACTCCATCTTGGTAATACAGGCTATTTCAGCTAATCAGAAGCTCAGCTTGGCAGTCATGTATAGTTTTGATGAGTAAAAATGGACAAGTTACTTAGTAAGTGGGGCTCGGCAGCCTGGAGATTTTAAGAGGCCAAGTCTCTACCTGGGGGGATCACAGTGGGAGTCCCAGTATAAGAACAGCAGCTGCTCCTGTCCAGCTCCTGTCTGTTGTGTGAATGAGACCTTGAGCCAGCACCCTGGGTCTCCTAGAACCTACTGTACCACTGGCTAGACTGGCCTGCCTGGCTGGCCCCTGGGTATTGTCTGCAGGTGGCCTGCACTGACAGTCTTCGGTCACTTACCAAGAATGCAGAGAGAATTGAGAGCCCCTGCTCAGCATGGGTGGACAGCAGCCCCCTGCCCAAGATCTACCTCCTTGGCACCCCCAATTCGGCTTTGCCTTGGCCAGGTCTGTCCTTATCGGGCGGTCATCAGTTTCCTACCTTTGATGTCTCTCTCCATGTGCTTTCTGCACACCCCAGCCAAATTGATTTTCTTAAAGCATCTCTTTGCACATGCCACCACTCTCCTTAAAACCAACCCTCAGGGGCTTGCCTGCCCATATGGCCCCATTTCAGCCAATCTGGTTTGCTCCTTCCGAACAGACCACAGAGAGTTCATGCCAACCTCCCCAGACACTCCCTTCTCTCCCAGCTTCTCTCAGCTTATTTTATGCTGTTCTTCATTCTGGAATATGCACTTTCTCCTCTTCCTTGACCCCATGCCCTCCTTCTCTTGATAGTTTATGTAACATGGGGATTGAGATCCCTTTTCTTAAGGGTTGACGGATTCTCACATAACCATGGTAGGACCAGGTACTTCTCAAAGTGTGAGCAGAACCTAGTCCCTTCTGTTCACATTCCTCCACCATTTTATGTATTTTTAAATCCTTCAATTTATTTAGGTTTTTAACAGTGTAATATTACAAGAGAACATCCTGGTAATATTTTAATTGTCCTTGGATTTAGTTGTCATTTGTTTTTGTTTGGTTGTCTTACATTATTTTCCTTCTGATGTCAGATGTTGAGTGTTGTAAAGCTCCAATCTTGGTCTTGTTTACTAATGGAATGGTTTTGTCAAAGTGTATGTATGCCGTCTGTTTTCTTTCTTTTTTTTAAATTTTACTTACTATTTTACATTTCCAAGATTATTTAGATATAGCTAATCATATTTTTAATGTTTCTAGTAAATGCAGGTACTCTGGTCTACGACTTTTTTCTTAGAGCTTTTTCTGCACTCTGTCAGTTTGACATGTGCAAATTTTTGATACCATATTAGGAATTTCCTTTTGGCCCAAGTGCTGTTATTTTATTTTTTATTTCCAAGTGATGAATGCATAGGTCATTGCTGTTCTTTCTTATTGTACTGTGGTGTCAACATTTCTAAGTGTTCATTGAACTACTCTGGGCCTGAAGATATGATCAATTTCTATAAAGCGTTTGTGTACTTTCCACAAATGTGTTTGTACTCCATCAGCTCTATTTGTTAACTTGTTTTTAAATTACTTTTATTCAAATTCATACTTTTTCTGTTGTTTACAGTTCTTAACCTGGGGGCTACAGACTGCCTAGGTGCCCATGGGTGTGCAGATTTTAGAAGCAGCATAGAGGGATTGAACAAAGCTATGTGGTTATGTATATGAATGAATTGTTCAGGGCCAGAGGGTGGGGGGCCTGTAGTATTCACCACAGTTTGGAGTCTGTGACCCCCAAAATAGTTAAGAACAGTCATTGACATGGTCAAATCATAGTCTGATTTTGTGTTTTTTACTTTATGTATTTCTGTTTCACTTAAATTTGTTTCTATTTTATGTTTGTTGTTGCAATGTTAGATCTGCAGTTTTTTCAAATCCTTTTTGAGAAATAGGGTATCACTAAGTACCATGATATTTGGAGCATATATATTTAATAGTAATATATTGAAAAATCGTGCCTTTAGTGCCCTCTTTGCCTCTTTTAATGCTTCTAGCTTAAGTTTTTCTTTTCCAGATGCCATAATTGAAGCCCCTTGCTTTTTTCAATTTGCATTTGCATGCAAGTTGATTTAGCTCTGCATTTCCTTTTCAAAATTTGTGCATATATTTTGCTGTATAACGTATCAACAGCAAAGTGTCAGATTTTATTCTGATTCTTTCTGTAATTTTTTTCTTTTTATACATAAGAAACTCATATGATTGTTTAGAGTAAGGCATAATTTATCTTCGTATTTATTTTTAAAATTTTTTTTAAATTTTTATTTATTTATGATGGTCACAGAGAGACAGAGAGAGAGGCAGAGACATAGGCAGAGGGAGAAGCAGGCTCCATGCACTGGGAGCCTGACGTGGGATTCGATCCCGGGTCTCCAGGATTGTGCCCTGGGCCAAAGGCAAGCGCCAAACCACTGCGCCACCCAGGGATCCCTATCTTCGTATTTATATTTTAACATAGATTAACTCATTTAACCCAAAAAGGCTATGCTCATTTAAGCCCCAATCTCTGTGAGTTATCAGCCACATGTGAAGTATTATTTCTGGGTAGGCTTAGGGTCTGCTGTTGGGCACATCTACTCCTCCCTGTCTTTATCAGTGCCAGGCTCTGTCCTGAGCCCAGTCTTAAAGTCAGCCCCTGGCTCAGTGTTCTTGGCTGTAACATGGAGGAATGATGCCACCTCACACCCCTGTGGAGCTCAGAAGAGTTAGAAATACAAACATGGCAAACTGGGGGTATAGAGGATTATTACACTATTAGTGTTTTGAAATGTTTCTTTAATTTTCTGTTCTTATTCCCAAAGTTCTTTCAGTGTAACTTGGAAGAGTACATCGTGCTTTTTAGAAAACACTGCCAGATATAGCAAAGAATTAGACATCACAGATCAGTCTCACACTCCCTGAGTGAACCTTTTTGGTAATTTGAATGAGAAGTGGGAGCCTCGATCTCATAACCCCCATCCCCATGACCTGTCTGTCCCAGGTGGGTCCCCTTGTCAGCCTTCCCCTTCCCCCCTCTCCTGTGGCAGGGGCGAGTGGGAGAAGCACTGTCACGATTGCAAAGGCTGAAGAGTGTGGTCAGTCACTCTGGCCACTCCTGTTGCAGGTGGGGAAGCCAACGGAGGCCATGACTTAGTGAAAGTGAGGTGCTTTAGTGTCAGATCTCCCAGCAGCTGTGGGCAACTGCGGGTGTTATGCTGCATCCTTGGGCACTTGTTGCCAAGACTTTACAGAGGTGGCAGGTGGTTTAGTCACTGTAAGCCAAAGTGAAAACCAGGTACTCAGTCCACTCAGAGTTGCTCCCCCCCTTGGGAACAAGTGGACATCTACCAACATTATACAAAGTAGATATAATTTGCCAGAATTTGCCAATGCACACATTTCTTGGGGGTGGGGAATGAGAACCCTTTGTGGGAGCATCCCATCATCAGTATCTGATAACCCAGGACATGGCATCAGAAAGTTGCCTGGTGAGTGTGGAAGTGGGGTGTCATGTCATGGACCATCTCTCCTGTGCCACAGGCCATACAATTGGACAGCACTTAGAATGCTGGGGCGCTCATGCTGAAGACCCTCCCAGTGCATGGCCTCCTCCCTGTTGGGTGTCTGCCTTCTGAGGTCCAGAGCGCCTTCTGGTGGCAACCTGCAAACATGCAAAAAGGCTCTTGTGAGAGCTCCCCAAGTGAAGTGTCTTTTAATCCTTGCTTCCTTTTGCCACCACTCTTAGCCAGGCTAACTCTTCTTCTCCCTAGAGATAATCAGAAGCACCCCATGGTTTCTGCCCTCTGGACCTCACTTAGATGTTCCAGGTCCTGGAACCCCTGAAGTGAGAGAGGGAATCACAAGCAGCCAAGTAATAATTGCTCCTTCTGTAACTCTCACGTTGCCTCATCTTTTGGAAGAGGAAGTGACACTTAACATGGTTCTGGATGGGTCCTCTCCCAGGATCACAGGCACGCTCAAAAGTGAAGAGCTGTCCTGGGCTCTTAGTGGGAGTGGAAGGGGGCACAGTTGCCTCCTGGAGGCCGGTGGGGATTTATTTGGGTCTTACAAATAAAGCCCAAGTCCTCTTCTTTCTCCTGATGGCTTTTCCTGGAGTTCCCCATAGGGGCCTCCCTCTCTGCCCATCTTCCTTTTTACCTGACTGAGCCTTGGAGGAGAGGGACCTGCCACCATGTCCCACAGTGGGCTGCAGACTGCAGCATGTGCTCTGTGAACAAGACACTTATTCCTGCCCGTTCTGCATATCAAGGATGTCTTTCAGCCCTCTTTCACCTGTTCTTTTCTCCAGACTTGGTGATTTCAAGCCAGGAGTAAGACACCATGTCCTCCTTGGCCTTCTCACTCATTAATCCCTACTCCAAAAGTCCAGCCCTTAATATCTCTCGATGCCACCTCCTCCTGTCACTTGATTGCTACCCAGGGCTGCCACCATCCACTGGTGGCCCACTGCACTGCCCCCTCCCTGGCCTTCCATGACTAGCATGACTTCTCCTCTGGCCTTTCTCCCTCAGCAGCCAGAGTGATCATTCTCTCAGCCTGCTGGGGTCACTCCCTTCCTCAACCCCCCATTTGTTTCTATGTAAACCTGTGTTGAGGCCAGCCTGTAGGCCCTTCCTGATGTGACCGTGCCCTCCTCATCCAGGCCCTCCATGCTCTAGCCACACTCAACCCCTGTGTCTCTGTGCTCTAGCCACACTCAACCCCTGTGTTTCCGAACATGCCTTCCTCTGGTGGGAAGAGAGGGAGGGTGGCTCTCGGGATAGCTGTCTCCCACGCACAGAAAGAACACGGGCTAAAGATGGGGCATCCTTCTTCATGGTTAGCTATCCTGAGAAGGGCATGTTCCCCCACCATGCTCTTCCCAGCCCTGGGCTGTATTCTAGGTTTCAGGTACAGCTGAACCAGGGAAGAAAGCCAAGTTCAGGGTGAGGGTCAACACTGATTAGTGGAGAATGAAAAGATAGAGCAGTTTCAAAATAGGGCGACTATGGTCCTCTATGTCTGACTGACACTTTCACATCATCTTGATGTAGGAAAAGACATTAGGGTTCGAAGCTGATGGCCAAGAAAGAATTCTTGAAATGTCTTTGGTGCAAAAAGATGATTTTATTAAAGCACATGGACAGGACCCATGGGCAGGAAGAGCTGCACTGGGGTCATGAGGGATGGCCCATTATACACTCTCAAGCTGGGAGGGGTGTAGGGAGAGCATGAGTCTTTAAGAGATTTCGGAAGCAAGTTTCCCAGGACCTTGAGGAGGCTAGCTATTGTTGGGAAAAGGTCATTTATTACTGTCTGGAAAAACAGTCATTAGACCCTTCAATGGGCCATATGCTTGGGGGATGATTGCTAACAAGTACCTTGTGTGTGTGTGTGGGGGGGTGGCTCAGAGATAAAGGAAGTTTCTAAAGGAATTTTTATATGGTAAAGTAGACTTACAGGATCCTGGAGGTCGGGCTAAGGTTGCCTTTTGCCCTTAGCAAAGTATTGACATCGAGGCAGTTGAGTCAGTAGAGGAAGGTCACTCTGCCTGTTTCAAGGACTTGTCAGTGGGCTGAAGGTAGTAAGGAAATTTAATAATTTTTCTTCTGCCTTTGTTTCCCACATCATTAAGACCCGGCAACTTTACATATATCCTAAAAATAACTTTGCAAGCACCTGAAGCAACCCCAACTACGGTTGTGCCTGAGCCCTTGCCCTTCACAGCCTAGCTCCTGCCCAGGCTAGCCAGGCCTCTCAGATCCTTGCAGTGACAGAAGCTCACCTTGTCCTCGGTTTCTTCCCAGTGTGATGGAGCCAGGGCCCAGCAGGGATTTTGAAGAAAAGCTGGCTCATTGCAAAGTGAAGTGGAGAAGAGCCTGGGGTCAGTTTCTTTCTTTTTTTTTTTTTTAATTTTTTATTTATTTACTTATGATAGTCATAGAGAGAGATAGAGAGGCAGAGACATAGGCAGAGGGAGAAGCAGGCTCCATGCACCGGGAGCCCGACGTGGGATTCGATCCTGGGTCTCCAGGATCGCGCCCTGGGCCAAAGGCAGGCGCCAAACCACTGCGCCACCCAGGGATCCCCCTGGGGTCAGTTTCAAGATTGTAACAGGAGACCTTGGTGTTTTGTATTCTCAGGAAGTGATGCAGAGAATGCTGGCAGGAGCCTATTTCCCCACAGTAACTGGAGAAGGGGATAGAAAAGGAGACCCGCCAATCCTTGGGGGCTGACGGATCTCCTTGTCTGACACCTCAGTGCATTCGAGGCTAAATATCTCACACGAAGCAAGAGGCCACCAGGGGACACCATGAGCCTGTGCCTAGAGCAACCTGGAGCAGGACCCCGTCCCCTGGTCTAGTGCTCAGCAGCCTATGGGATGCCTAGGAGCTGCTTCCCCTCGGCCTCTCTACAGCAGATCCAGCATCTCCTCCTGGGCTTCAGCCATGCCACTGGTCTGAAGCCAGACCTGCCTGGGGAAGCCCACCTCCAGCTGTGGGGGTCACTGGAAGCCAAGCCTGGGGACTCCCACTAGATGCATGGGTGATACCAGATTTTTACACGTCTCTGCCAGCATCTAACAGAACAAAAGGGCTGTGAATGAAAAAAGCTAGGACAGCTAACCTCATAGCCCTCATGGGGCAGAGTGTGCCAAGTGCAGAGCACACCTTCTTTCCAAGGACACATGGCACAGCAGGGGCACACATGCCGAGCTATAATGAAAGTCTCAGCAGAAGACAAAGGGTTAAAGTAGAAATTATGTTCTTGGAATATAGCACAATGATGACAGAAACAGAAAAATGCAACAGAGTAAGTGGTGTCACTTCTCCCCCTAGCCAGAATTCACAGGCTGGGACACCAGCAGCAAAAATGTGTTTCCCATTCACACAACTCCAGGCTCTGCTAGTTTAGAAGTTTTCTTCCCAAGAAAAGTATGTTTCTTCCAAGGACACGGTGAGAGTTGGCCTCCTTGACCACTGTGGGCATCTCATGCCAGTGAACAATGGCCTGGGCGATGAGCCTATTGGTATTGTGGGCCAGGAGGACTGTGACTGGAACTCTTAAGGCTTCAGGGCACCTTCGTCCTCTGATGACAGTTCACGCCAGCTCCTCCTGAATCCTTCAGTCAGAAGTGGTCATGTCCTAGATCCTCAGGGATGGAGATTTGGGTAATCCTGACCAGCTGCGGGGCTCCCTGAGGGCAAAGGGAATACAGAATGGGCAGTGGAAGCAATAAACACCAGCTCCAGCCAGGTGAACAGGTGTAGAAAGGAGCTAGTAGTTCCCAGTATTTCTATGTGAATATACATGCATTTATTTACTTATTTACTTTTAAGCTTGTATTTATTTAGTTATTTTTAGAGAGAGAGCATGGGCACATGTGTGTGCAAGAAAGAGGGGGATGGGGTGGGGAGAGGGGCAGAGGGAGAGGGAGAGAGATGATCTCAACCAGGCTGTACGCTGAGCATGGAGCCCAACACCAGGCTTGCTCCCACAATCCTGAGATCATGATCTGAGCCGAAATCCAGTCCGATACTTAACCGATGGAGCCACCCAGCTCTCCCTACTGTTAAGATTTTAAATAATCTCTACACCCAACATAGAGCTCAAACTCACCATCCAAAGATCAAGAGTCTCATGCTTGTCCAACAGAGCCAGCCAGGTGCCCCTGCATGCATTTATAACAGATGCCATACCGTGTCCCTACAATCTAACACTAGTTGTGTAAAGAGTGGGTAAACTTCTCTTTTGGTATCTAAGTTACAGGGTATTAAGGGTAGTGTGTGTGTGTGTGTGTGTGTGTGTGTGTGTGTGTTGACAAAGATTCTTTCCTTGTCAGGCTCCTGGACCTTCTCCTAGGCCCATCTGTTCACTTCCTTCTAAAAATCTGTTCTCATTTTTAAAAAAGATTTTATTTATTTATTCATGAGAGACACAGAGAGAGAGAGAGGCAGAGACACAGGCAGACAGAGAAGCAGGCTCCATGCAGGGAACCTGACGTGGGACTCGATCCTGGGTCTCCAGGATCACACTCTGGGCTGCAGGCGGTGCTAAAGCACTGAGCCACCCTGGCTACCCTCATTTTTGTTTTTTTAAGTAGGCACCACACCTAGTATGGAGCCCAACAAGGGGCTCGATCCCACGACCACGAGACCATGACCTGAGCTGAAATTAAAAGTCAGACGTTTAACTGAGCAACCCAGGCACCCCATCTAAAATCTGTTTTTTTAAGCAAGAACTCTCTGAAGTCAGTTTTACCAGAATCCCTCATCTTTGATATTGATTGGGTTCCCCATCCTCCACCATCCCCCAGGTGAGGTCTGATCATCCTGGCCTGTCTTCAGTGAAGTATCCTGTTAGGTCAGGTTAGCCAGGACCCCCTTTCCCATGATGTCCTTTCTTAGAAAACTTCCATTCACTGCCCCTCCCCCTGCCCACTTGCCCATGCTGTACTTGAATGGAGCCTGGCTCTCTGTTGCAATAGTTCTTGGATAAAACCTGTTTTTGCCACTTTAATTTGCTGACCTTAAAAATAAGGCAGTGACAGTTATTTTACCAGCAAAAATGGCATTATGTGTAGCAGAGAATTGCAATTTGGGACAAGTAAGCTATGGCAAAAATCATAGGCTAGTCTAGCAAATAAAATAGAGGAACATTATTTAATGGAAAAGAAAGAAAAAGTTGGGAGGGATTGTTTTAAATGAAAGTCCAATGGAGAAAGGCAAGAGTTCAGGGTGATGGCCATTTTCACTGCCCGAGTTGCTGGGGTAGTCGAATTTTTTTTTTTTCTTGTAGGAAATGCAATGTATGTTTTTTTCCTGTGGGTCTGTAATTACAGATTCTTTTTTATTGGGGATTCTTCTTTGGGGCAAGTCTGTAATTGACAACTCTGGAGTCTAGTGGTTTGGCAGGAGAGCTTCCCTCTTCTGGCTTCCAGACTCCATCTCCATGAGGTTTTTCCTATGTTAATTTTCACATTTCCTTCTTTTTGATCAAGATCTTTCTCTGAAAGCATTCCTGATCAAGAGTCAGGTTTTCTTAAATTCAGTGGCCTTTTGTCCCTCGGTGCCAGGAAGGACCTTTCCAGGGTGTCATGTGTCAGAGTGGAGAGAAATTGTACCAACTGGAAACCTACTGAGATCATGTTCGAATAACAGGGAAGGGGGAGCAGGAGAACTCTCAGGCACCTCCCATCGATAGGCCATACTTGTCAAGAACATAAGCACTGGAGGTCATCTCCTCCTTGGGTACATCGTTTTTACAAAGGTTTGACAGCCAACAAGTACAGAATCAAAAGTCACAGGACAATTCCAAATTGCATGATGATCCTAAGGTTTCAGAGCTCGGAGCCCTAGGTATGAAAGCAGCCAACTGAAAATATTTATTGGCACTTATTCCGACTTAGAGGAGAAGAGTTCCACTTGTAGAGGCAAACTCGGAATCAATATGCCTCCTGGAAGTCCCCTCTTAAAGCTTAAAGCAACCATGAAAGCAGAATAATGATACTGCAAGGGCACGCTTACTTGGAATTACCCAAGTGCATTTGAGATGATGTGGTGAGGCATAATTGTGAAGCAATAGCTGATGAATTTTTTTGCAAAACAAGGAAACTTCAAAGACATTTTAAAACAGTATTGTTACCTCAAACTGGAACTGAATGTATCATTCATGATACAGTATAATAAATACATTCAGGGACGCCTGGGTGGCTTAGCGGTTGAGTGTCTGTCTGCCTTTGGCTCCAGGCATAATCCCGCGGTCCTGGGATCGAGTCCCACATCAGGCTCCCTGCGTGGAGCCTGCTTCTCCTTCTGCCTCTGTCTCTCTCTGTGTGTCTCTCATGAATAAATAAATAAAATCTTTAAAAACAAATAAATAAATATATTCAGAAACTATGAACTTGGAATAAGAATTCGGAGTCATTAAATGGTCCAGATGAAAAAGAGAAACTTCTGTGAATCTTGAATCTTCTAACACGTCTGGTCTGGACATCTCAGCAAAGTGGTCTCATCAGATGTCTTCTTTGATTCCAGGTCACTAGATGCTATGCAGGTCCAGTGAGGGTTTGATGCTTTCTTTGCACACGTTGTGTGAATCCTAGATTCTGTTCTCTGGAGTTTCATGGCACAAGCATTGGTTAGCAGTACCTGACAAGAACCTTTCCAGGAAGGTTGAAGAGTCTTTCTGGAGGTGTCTTTTCCAACAGACAAAGTCTCCAGGTTGCAAGGCATGATGCTTAAGATCTTCATCTCCTGGGAGTGCACAGTGAAAAGATTGCTCTATTGAAGAAGCATGGTTATTTTTAATAGAAGCAACTACAATATTGAAATATTGAAATATATCTCTTTTTATCAATTGTGTGCCAAAGGGGACAGGGATCAAGTGCATCTGATGTCTTGTGACTATCTCAAAGGGTGAGAGTCTATGAGTTCCAAAGGGGGTAGATCTGAGATTTAGAAGGACCAATAGCAATGCTTTAAGCCATGTATTTGTGGGGTCTCTACAGATTTTGCCAGTCATGTCTTAATGGTGCCATTATTGTATTCAGCTAAGATTGAAGATGACATGCATCATGGAAATGTTGTAAAATGGCCAAACACACTTTTTAAAGCACCTGATCGGTAAAATGGGTTCCCTGATCACCATGAATTTCTATAGGGGTTCCCCCTATAGAGATAATCTTTTCCAACAGAATTTTACTTGCAAAAGTACCAGTGGGAGGGGATCCCTGGGTGGCGCAGCGGTTTGGCGCCTGCCTTTGGCCCAGGGCGTGATCCTGGAGACCCGGGATTGAATCCCACATCGGGCTCCCGGTGCATGGAGCCTGCTTCTCCCTCTGCCTATGTCTCTGCCTCTCTCTCTCTCTGTGACTATCATAAATAAATAAAAAAAAAAAAAAAAAAAAAAAGCACCAGTGGGCTGTCTACAAGGGAAAGCTACAGTCCAGTGAGAATTCATACAAACCATAACTAAAACATATTCATATCCATGTGATTCCAGAAGCTGTATGTAATCCATTTGCCAAGTCTCAAATGGTTCAGTGGATAGTTCGAAGTGTCTGGGAGCAATTTTTATTTATTTATTTATTTATTTATTTATTTATTTATTTATTTTAAAAGATTTTATTTATTTATTCATGAGAGACACACAGAGAGAGGCAGAGACACAGGCAGAGGGAGAAGCAGGCTCCATGCAGGGAGCCTGACGTGAGACTCAATCCCAAGACTCCAGGATCATGCCCTGGGTGGAAGGCAGGCACTAAACCACTAAGCCACCCAGGGATCCCCATCTGGGAGCAATTTAAACAGGGTTCTCTGGAGTGTACTTTGAGCAGTTGGACAAGTGACAGTTGGACAAGTGAAGTAGGCATTCTTTGCAGCCTTATTAGTATTTCCTGACCAGTATTGGTTCATGAATGCCATAATTTTGTCACTACACCAATGGTTTAATGTATGTACAGTGGTAGGTAGTGGGAAATTAAGCATTTCTGATCAGGCCATCTTGTTATTTCATCCAAATCAGAGTTCTCACTTAAAAAAAAAAGATTTTATTTATTTATTCATGAGAGAGAGAGAGAGAGAGAGGCAGAGACACAGGCAGAGGGAGAAGCAGGCTCCATGCAGGGAGCCCGACATGGGACTTGATCCTGGGTCTCCAGGATCAGGCCCTGGGGTGAAGGTGGTGCTAAACCGCTGAGCCACCTGGGCTGCCCAAGAGTTCTCACTTTTTATTAAATGAAGAACTATTAGATATTCAATATTGTTTTTTCCTTTTTGTGGGCCAATTGTTGGGTATCAATTTTTCCAGATTTCTCATTTGGGAGAACATCTCTTTGGACCATGACAGAGGTTTGACTGTTGCTTTTCTTTTCTTTTCTTTTCTTTTCTTTTCTTTTCTTTTCTTTTCTTTTCTTTTCTTTTCTTTTCTTTTCTTTCTTTTCTTTTCTTTTCTTTCTTTTCTTTTCTTTTCTTTTCTTTTCTTTTCTTTCTTCTTTTCTTTCTTTCTTTCTTTCTTTCTTTCTTTCTTTCTTTCTTTCTTTCTTTCGAGAAAGTATTCATGCAGGGCACGGGGAGGGGCAGAGGGAGAGGGAGAGAGAGAATCCCAAGCAGGCTCCCTGCTAAGCACTGAGCCCAACACAGGGCTAGATCCCATGACCCCAAGATCATGACCTGATCCTAAATCAAGAGTCAGATGTCCAACTGACTCCACCCAGGTGCCCCAGGAAAGAGAATCTTAAGCAGGCTCTGTGCCCAGTGTGGAACCCTATGTGGGACTCGACCTCACGACCCTGAGTGGAAATCAAGAGTCAGATGCTCAACTGACTGAGCCATCCACACACCCCTTGGCTGGCTTTTTTGATTACCATTGTCAAATTGTAGAATCATTTCTCCCTTTTGGTATTTCTTGGCCCCCAAAATGATTAGGAGCTAAGGAACTAAGGAGAAATGGGTGGGCAACTCTCAAAGGACATAAGCAAAGGGGATAGGTTTTGAGACAGGAACCTTTCAAGGTTTATTAGAGCCCCCCACTATTTGAACTGCTTTAGTGCTCTGAGGCAGGGGCTGCTTTCCAGCAGTGTGTTGAACGCCAAGAGTGTAGCTCCAGCATCAATAATGACAGAGATTTATTGCCAATTTGGAGCATTGTTTCTCTGAGCCAACTAAGAGAGAGCACTGGGGAGAGCTCTGTGGTTGGGAATTAGGAGGATATTGGAGAAGCTGGCTAGAGAGCCGGTGCACTTAAGTTTATAACAACCTTTTTCCGTATGTCCTGGCTGTTTTCAGTAATAGCATAGACCTTGAGGTTTTGGGTTTTGTCTAGGGGCCTCCGTTTGTTAGAGTTGAAAATGAAGAAGTTTAGCAGTGTTTCTTCTAGGTGTCTCATCTGGGGGCCATGAATGAGCTGGTTTGTCAAATTAACTATCTGGAGTGGACATAGTTTCCCTTTCTATCCTGGTCCTTTTAAGTAAAAGAGAAAGATCCCAGTTCAGCCCCTTAATAAACACGGAATTAAGGTTCTCCGAGGGTTTTCAACATGTACAGGAAGACCAGGATTTTCTTTGAAAACAAACCCACATTGATTACAATAGTCACAAACAGGTTCATCAGATTTTTTTTTAATTAAAGATTTTATTTATTTGTTTGTTTGAGAGACCACAGAAGCCGAGGAAGAGGCAGAGGAAGGAGAAAACGACTCCCCACTGAGCAGGGAGCCAGCTCCCTGCTCCATCTTGGGAACCTGAGATCATGACCTGAGCTGAAGGCAGACGCTTAACCAACTGAGCCACCCAGGCACCCCAGATTCACCAGATTTTTGTGTGCAAGCCTGAATTTCATTCCATCAACAGGCTTACAAAAAGCTAGTGCAATAGCTCAGTGGAGACTGTCAGTGAGTGTTCTAACATTTTTGCCAAAAATTGGTTTTGTTTTTCTCTCTCAAGGTGTTCCCTTCAGGCAAGTTTCCTCCCCCAGTGTTTGTCCTGGCCCTTACCAACAAGCATTGGACCAATTCTTCTAAATCTGAGAAATCAGGTTGGTAAGTTTGAATAACTCCATTACATCCCTTGGCAAACCTATGGGGGCCCTCCAACACCTCAGGAAACTCTTTGATTATGGCTCCAAATTTAGCCTTAGTCCAGAGAACAGAATATATCTGTGATTTATCCAGATGCTCAGAAGATTTAGCTTTAGCTTTGAGTAAAGGGCTTGGGAAGACTGAAAATTCCCCGGAATGGACCACAGTGGCCCCAAATTTCCCATAAGGGCCATGGGTGTTCTAAATGACTTTGGGTTAAGTCAGTCCATTTAGTTGGAAACGTGCATGAGGAAGGACCACAGTTTTTAAACATAAGACTGGCCTCAGTCCCGGAAAGGGAGGGCCCTCCTAAAGCATTTTGAGAACTGGGATCCCATTTCTTAGAGGCTTTTTTCCCTAGAGCAGAAAAAAAAAATAATAGCACAGTTCCAACAGGAACAGCCTGGTTCCAAAGGGAATCAGATCAAGGGCTAGGACAGTTTCAATAGAAGCAGTTGGGTTCTAAAAAGGAGTTAGACGAAAGGCCAAATGAGTACACTCAGAAAGGAGGAAGCTCTAAGATCCCCAATGAGGCCTGGAGAGCTCAAAACACAGAAGGCAGGGCTCGAAATCCAGGCAAGACTTACCCTCAAACTCCAAGGTCAACAAGAAAGCAGTGAGCTCTGGTCTGCTTGCTGGCCTCCAAGTCGTTGGGGGGTCTCCTCTGGATCCCACTTCTAATCTCCAAGTAACGATGACCTGAAAAATAGAGCAAGCACTTTATTTTACCAGCAAAAATGGGTTTGTTAGGGAATAGCAGAGAACTGCAACTCAAGACAAGCAAGCTAGGGCAAAAACCATAGGTGAGTCCTGCAAACAAGGCAGAGGAATATTATTATAAGGAGAAGGAGGAGAAAGTTGGAGGGTTGTTTTGAAGGAAAGTGCAGCTGAGAAAGGCAAGCGTTCAGGGTGATGATGGTTTCTCATGGGCTGAGTGGCTGGGGTGGTCAGTTTCTTGTAAGAGATGCGCTGTACTGCTTCCTCCGTTGGGGCCTGTAAATGACGATTCTTTCCTGTCGATGCTTCTTTTATTTTATTATTATTTTTTATAAATTTATTTTTTAGTGTTTAATTTGCCAACATATCGAATAACAGCCAGTGCTCATCCCATCCAGTGCCCACCTCAGTGCCCATCACCCAGTCACCCCCACCCCCTGCCCACCTTGCCTTCCACCCCCTGTCGATGCTTCTATTGTGAATCTGTACTTGACAACCCTTGAGTGCAGGGGTGAGTCATGAGAGCTCCTGCCACTGCATTTCAGTAAGGTTCCTCTTTATCAGTTTTTACAAACTTCTGTTCAGCTCCATTTCTGGGTGTGTGTGTGAGGGGTGTGTGTGTGTGTGTCAGCTAGGAGAGGAATGAACATCTCCTACATACATTCTCACTTGCTCACACCTACACAGACACCTACACACTCACACACCCTCACACTCCTGTCCAAGCCTCATACTCTTTTACTCTCATTCTTTGGTCCTCCGGAGCCAAGGGAGGATCTCCAGACAGGACGGCAACCTGATGGGAGGGTGGGACCTGATGGGAGGGGGAACCTAATTGGAAGATGGGACCTGATGGGAGGGTGGGACCTGACGGGAGCGTGCTCGGGCCGGCGATGATCCGCGGCTTGATGGGAGGAGAGGTTCCTTAGTCTCTGGGACCCTTCTGCCTTCAACCCCAGAAGCCGGGCTGCCTTGCCCACAACTGAGAGGCGACTTGGAGAGGTCCCCCCCTCTGGGCACACCGCTGGACCGGCTTCTGCCCAGAGCGTGGGTCCCAGCGAGGGGCTCGGGGGCTCCCCGCGCTCCGGGCGCCGCGCCCCATCCCGCTCCAGCCTCGCCCAATCTCGCCCGGGCTCCCGCCCCCCCGCCCCCGCGGCCACCAGGGGGCGCTGTCCCCTCCTAGAAGCGCAGGGAGGGGCTCCGGCGCGCGGACCCCAACTAGCGGAGCAGGGACCTGGAGCGCCCGGGTCGCCCCGAGCGGGCTGCATGGGCCCCCGGGCGGTGGCCTCCGCGGCTGCGGCCCGGCGGGACAGTGCGCACGGACGCCGCGTCCCCGCCGCCGCAGCAGGACAGGCGCCCCGCGCCCCTGCGGCTCCAGGCCTGGGGCGTGCGCACCGCGCGTGTGGGTGAGGAGGAGCCGGATCTGCCCCCGGTCCGTGCACCCACCGGGAGGGCCAGGCCCCCTGTGGATTCGCACGGAGCCAGGATTCCGCGGTGGGATCCAGCCGTTATGCGCGCGTTCCAGCACCCACACCCTCCTAGCACCCCCAGAAGCTAGAAGGAGCAAGCCCTGTCCACGCGATGTTCGCGCGCGTCTGACAACTTGGAGCAAAGGGCAAGGTGCTCAGCAGGAGCGGCGAGGCCCCAGGGACGCACTGGCCCCTGGCCCGCCTCCTTGCCCTTCCTTGGTGGGGCCGCACTGGCCGCCTCGCTGCTCCTGCGACTTGTCAGGGTCATCCCTTCCCAGGGCCTTTGCACTTCCTGTGCTTCCTGCAGCGAGCGCCCTGCCCCAAGCACCCTCCAGGGCTGGTCCTCTCCCTTCCTTCAGGGGTGGCCTCTCCTGACCATCCATCTAAACCCACAGTTGTCACCCTCTCCCCCTTAACCCCTTCCTTCCCCCGAGGAACTCATCACACCACATATCACAGCATAACGTGTCTGTTCTGGCCTTGGTGACCCACTGGAACTTTGCTAGGGACTTGGCCCTGGAGGCCAAAGTCCTGTCCCCAGGTCCTATAGTGATGCCGGGTTTCGGAGCTGATCAGTGGCTATGTGTGGAATGAATGACCCTGGGTTTCTTTCCAGAAAATAGAGAGTACATGGGACGGGGGGGAAGGGCAAGAACGAGGAGAGACCAGTTGTTTTTCTTCTCCTAGTGAAAGATCTGAGCTAGTTGACCCCGGGTTAGGATTTGCTGCTTCTGTCTGGTCTGTGTGCCATATCTCTGCCAGCATTCTTGGTATTTTTGTGTGTCCCACCCTCCTCCCATCCAGCATGGAGGAGACCCCTCGAAAGGGATCCTCTGGTCTGGAAATTTCTCTTCCTCAAGGGACCTTCTTCCCTCATGGCAGGGGGGGCGGTTGCTGTGCACCCTCTGTGTGAGGGAGGTGAGGGAGAAGAGACCCCCAGCTCCTCTGCCCCAGCCCCTGACCGGACAAAGGCCCAGCTTCCGGTTCTGGCAGGATCCTGAGAAGTGGATTGTGTGTGTGTGTGTGTGTGTGTGTGTGTGCGCGCGCGCGCGCGCGCGCGTGGTTGCGCGCGCGTGGTTGCACGCGCAACAGGGCACGCTCAGGATATATTGGCCAGGAATGTAGCTGGGACACTGTGTGGCCCATGGAGGGCAGTCTGGTGAGGTGGTGACACCTCTGCACTCTGCATGGTGACCTCCTGGCTGGGCTCCTGACCACGTGGTCATCACTCCCGATAGGCCCAAGCTCTTCTCCTCAGGCATGGACCTGAGGCCCCTGGGCTGGGGACGTGCTAGGAGGGTAGGCCTGGCCGTCAGAAGGGACCTGGGATGTGGGATGTGGGGTAGTGGGCTCATCTGCTCCCCCAGGCTTGGAACGGGGGGTGGCAGGAGGACAAGGTGAGGATGGTTTCTTATTGGCCGAGCTGCAGAGCTGGATTTTAGGTACCTCTTGTCCTTTTGGGGCCTATAATTCATCATTCTTTTCTATTGACGATTCTTCTGTTGGGGTCTGTAAGTGACCATTCTTCCTGTAATCGAAGTTGAGTGGTAGGGCTCCCCTTTCCAGCCTCCCCTTCTATCCTCTACCGTCTGTATTAATGAGGTTTCCCTTTATTGATTTACATGACAAGTGCCAACTGAGCCAGGATGTGGTTAAATGTGCGTGGTCGGTTGGTTCCACAGCCCAGAAGCAGTGCGGAGTCTTACTGGGCTGGAGCCCAGTAGAAAGGGGGCCCCCTGGGGGCCAAGGGCATGTGGCTGCCATGTGAAGGAGAGCCCTGGCCTTGAGGCTGGTAGCCAGGCTCACAGTGACCGGGGTAAGCCCTTTGCCCCCCTGCGGGCCTCAGTTTCTCCTGTGAAAGCTGAGTGGGTGGAGCCCCATCTCTAAGGTCCCTGCTCCTGCCCAGTGACCTCCACCCCCTGCTCCTCTCTGGCTCCTGGGGCAGCCAGGACCCCTCATGGGCCTGGCACCTAGGCTCTGAGACCACCCCCTCCTAGGGAGAGGGCTGCAGGCCCTGCTGCAGGAGGTGCTGGGGCCGGAGGTCCCCCCTCAACCTCCACACCAAGGGCAGCCACCCCGGGGAGCCCAGATGGGTCTCTGGCCTCAGAAACTGATTGCCATGTGGTATCCGGGGCAGAGGGGGCCAAATCCCCTCCTCGGGCCCTGACTGTGGGGACCGCCGGCAGGGCCTCTCGTGCCTTCCCGCAGCTGCACACATGTGGGTCCACAGCCCCCGATTCCAGCACTCACACCCTCCCAGCACCCCCAGAGCAGCCGGAGGCCGAGCTCACAGCCCTGAGCCTTCCCCTCCCACCTGGGGCCCTGCTGCCAAGGGGACACAGGTCGGCGCTGGGGTGAGGGGTCTGAGACCTCCTGAGGAGGGGCCGCCCGGGGTGGGTGCCCTCGGAGCTGGGGGGAAGGCCTCAGAGCAGAGCCGAGGTCAGGGTGGGGCGGGTGGGGGTGCCCTAGGGTGCCCCTTTGTCCTCCCCAGGCTGCCCTTCCTCGGGAGCCAGGTGGGACTTCGGGGCCCTGAGGGGGGTGTGCTGCCTGCCAGAGGCCGGTCTGGGCCGGGCTTCCAGGGCCTCAGGCGGCCGCAGCCCAAGGGCCCCGTGGGACCCGCACAGGCTGGAGGCGGGGGCGGCCGCGTGTCCATGGAGCAGTGGCCTGCCGGCCCGGGCCGGCCGCGAGTGCCACTAACCGTGGGCCGGCCCTGGTGGCCGCGCTGTCCGGTGACAAAGCACCGCGCCCCGTCACCACCACCCGTCATCGATCCGTCGTCTGCGTGAAAAGCAGCCGAGCCCGGAAGGCCACACGTCTGCTACGACCAGAACCATCTCCAGGCTGTGCTGGCAACGTCTTCATGCTTTTCTTCTGTTTTATTTTATTTTATTATTTATTTATTTTTATTTTTTTGTTTTATTTTATTTATTTATTAAAAAAATTTTTTTTTTAAATTTATGATAGTCACACAGAGAGAGAGAGAGGCAGAGACACAGGCAGAGGGAGAAACAGGCTCCACGCACCGGGAGCCCGACGTGGGACTTGATCTCGGTTCTCCAGGATCGTGCGCTGGGCCAAAGGCAGGCGCCAAACCGCTGCGCCACCCAGGGATCCCTGTTTTATTTTATTTTATTAAAGATTTTATTAATTCATCTGAGAGACAGAGAGGACGAGCAGCGGGGAGGGCGGAGGGAGAGGAACCAGCAGCGTCCCTGGTGAGCAGGGAGCCCGACGGGGCTCCATCCCAGGGCCCGGGTCACGGCCTGAGCCTGAGCCTGAGCCGGAGGCAGACACTTAACGGCCTGAGCCGCCCACGGGCCCTCTTCTGTTTTATTGTAAAAGAATCTTTGAATCTCTTTTTGTAATCGGGGGAAAGACTAAGCTGAGTCCATTTTGAAAGAGAACGGATCAGAACAGCGTGTTGCATGGTGACAGCCCCGGGGAGCCTCCCTCTGGCTCTGGCGGCGGTGGTGGCCTGCTTGGGGACACACCTGCCCAGTGTCGCCCAGGGCCCGGCTCCTCCGCACCAGCCCAGCTCGGGAGCTCCGTCCTGTCGGGTCCGTGGCCCCAGAGCAAAGGCGCCGTGTTGAGAGGCGACGCGGAGACCTCGTTGGGTCAAGGGCACAGAGGCCATAAGCTACGGGAAAGGGTGAAGGGACAGTTGGCCCCGGGGGGCCCCTGAGGGCCCGGTCACGTTCTGATTTGTACGTGGTACATGACAGTGATTTTGTTACTACTTTTTAAACTTTACAGATACATTTTCCGTATCCTTGTCACGGTCCTTGTAGTTTACGGTTAGAATAGAGAAGTACATCGAAACATCCACAGTGGCTCTTCTGGGTGAAGTTATGAGCCGTGAATTTTTTCCTCCTATTTGTTTTTCTGTACTTTTTACATTATTTGACTGAGCTGTTGTTATTTTTAAATTAAAGGCTGAGATGAATAAACTGTATTTTAAAAGGAACTCAGAAAACAAATAAGGCAATTGATTCTCCCTTATGTTGAACTGAGGTCATCACACTCGATTGGTTCCACCTGGGCCTGAAGTGTGGGGGCCCCAGAGGCACCCCGAGCCTTTCTGCTGGGATGGCCCCGAGATCGGAGAGAAACATCTCTCCCCAGGCCTGGCTCTTTCTTCCCAAGCGTAGCCCCTCCAGGTCCTTTGGCTGACTCCCAAAACTTTGAAGGCACACCACCAAAAGTGAGAATAAGGCCACATGAGTGCAGGTCCATCGGCTGTGACACGTGCACCCCTGTGGAGGAGAGACTGGTCCTGGGGGAGGCCGTGCCTGGGGGAGGGGGTATATGGGAAATTTCTGCACCTTCTTCTCAGCTTTGCTGTGAACCTAAAACTGCTCTAAAAAAACGAAATGTTTGAAAAAAATCAGTTGGTCACAGGTGTATAGTTTTCTTTCTGGACTCCCAGTTCCATCGCATGGATCTCTGTGTCCATCCTTGTGCTCGTACTGTGTTGTTTTGGTTATTGTAGCTTTTAGTAAGCTCCGAAATTGGGAAGTGTGAGCACTCCAACTTTGTTCTGTTTTGAGATTTTTTCTTTTGGCTTTTCAGGGTCCTTGCATTTCCATATGTGTTTCAGGATCAGCTTTTCCATTTCTTTTTCTTTTCTTTTCTTTTTAAGATTTTATTTATTTATTCATGAGAGACACAGAGAGAGAGAGGCAGAGACACAGGCAGAGGGAGAAGCAGGCTCCACACAGGGAGCCGGATGTGGGACCTGATCCAGGACTCCAGGATCACAACCTGAGCCGAAGGCAGGCGCCAAACCACTGAGCCACTCAGGGGTCCCATCTTTTCCGCTTCTATAATGGAAAAGGCCACCGAGATTTGGGTAGGGATTGTGTTACACCTGCAGATCACTTTGGGAAGTATTGCCATCTTGACAATAGCAAGTCTCCAATCCATGGACAGATGGGGTGAAGTATCTTTCCGTTTGTTTAGGTCTTTTCAGAGAAAAAAAAGAATTCAGCAACGTTTCATAGTTTTTGGTTGGTTAAGTGTATTCCTAAGTATTTTATTCTTTCTGGTGTTATTGTAAATAGAATAATTGTTTTTGGGGGTTTTTATAAAGATTTTATTTATTTATTCATGAGAAACACAAAGGGAGAGAGAGAGAGGCAGAGACACAGGCAGAGGGAGAAGCAGGCTCCCTGTAAGGAGTCCAATTCAGGACTCGATCTCAGGACCTTGGGGCACGTCCTGAGCCAAAGGCAGACACTCAGCCACTGAGCCACCCAGGCATCCCTGGAATAATTGTTTTATTTTATTTTATTATTTTTTTTAGATTTTATTTATTTATTCATGAGAGAGAGAGAGAGAGGCAGAGACCCAGGCAGAGGGAAAAAGCAGGCTCCACATAGGGAACCTGATGTGGGACTCGATCCTTGGGCCCCAGGATCACGCCCTGAGCCGAAGGTAGATGCTTAACCGCTGAGCCCCAGGCATCCCAGTACTTTGTATTATTGTAATTCTTTTAAATTGAAGAGATTGGGGATCCCTGGGTGGCTCAGCGGTTTAGTGCCACCGCTTAGATATGTATTACATATCCTTCTTAGATGTGTATTATTAGGTGTGTGTTACAGTGTTATGTAGTTCCTCTATAGTTTTTTTTCTTTTTAAGGCGGGGGGGCACAGAGAATCATAAGCAGTCTCCAAGCCCAGCATGTAGCCCGACGCAGGGCTTCATCCATCTAGCAACCCTGAGATCATGACCTGAGCCGAAATCAAGAGTCAGATGCTCAACCATCTGAGCCACTGAGATGCCACTTCTCTATGTCCTTATTAATCCTCTGTCTAGACGTTCTATCCATTATCGATAGTGGAGTATAGAATTCTCCAGCTCTGATTGTGGAATTGTCTATTTCTCCCTTCAGTTCTATCAGTCCTTGCTTTATAGATTTGGGGGCTGTGCAGTTAGATGCTTATATGTTAATTGTTATATTTCCTCATGGATGGATCCTTTTATCAATATATAATATATATTTTTTAATTATTTTATTATTATTATTTTTTAAAATTCAGACAGAGAGAGAGAGAGAGAGAGAGGCAGAGACACAGGCAGAGGGAGAAGCAGGCTCCATGCAGGAAGCCTGACGTGGGACTCGACCCCGGGTCTCCAGGATCAAACCCCGGGCTGCAGGCAGCACTAAACGGCTGCGCCACTGGGGCTTCCCTCAATATATAATATTTTTATTTGTCTCTTGTAATAATTTTTGTCCCAAAGTCTATTTTGTTTGGTACTAGTATGTGGTCTCAGTCACCTGCCCAAGGTTACGCACTTGGGAAGCAGTGGAGTCAGGGCTAGGACCCAGGTCTGTCCAGGCTCCAAGATCACCTGGATCATGGCCCACAAGCTGTGATCCAAGTCTGGGGGAGTCAGCTCGATGACCCACAAGGACCTTCTGCAGTAATGGCACACCAGAAAAGCCCTCTAGAGTTCCTAAAGACCTCCATGCCTGTCTGTCCCTTCAGTTGGCTTCCCAGCAGCTGGGCTGGTGAGGTTGACAGGGCAGGTGCTGACCTGACATCCTTGCTTCCTGTGAGGGGACAAGGCTTAGAGACATTGAGGTAATGACAGCCCCAAGGTCACACTCAAGTCAGCTTCAGCATCAGAACCTAAGCATAGGGTTCCGTCACTTTGCACAGAACTGCGAGGCGCCGAGGGTCTGTGTTTCTCATGGTTGGGATCTACCCACGTGCCCAACTGTCTGTCCATCCAGTCACACGTCCAATTACTAACTTATTATGAACCCACCAATCCACCCACTCATCTAGCTATCCATTAGTCACCCATCCATCCATCCATCCATCCATCCATCCATCCATCCACACCGTCTACTCACCCATCTCTTCCTTCCCTCCCTCACTCACACTCTTTATTGGGAGCCTTGCAGTTTCCAGGTACTGAGCTGAGGATGACATAAAGGGTCTGCAGACCCAGGAAGGGGGTGCACCCGGTGGGTGAGGGTCCTAGAAGGTGCAGGTGAGAGTCCCTGAGGTCTGGCTCTCCAGGATTCCAGGATTCAGAGCGGAGCTCAGGGAGGCAGCCAGGGGGCAGCACAGGCCCTGGAGGGGTGAGGGAGGGGGCTGGCTGTAGGGGGAGGGCTCTGCTGCTACCTCCTGTGAGCCAGACGTTCCAGCTATAGCCCTGAGTCTGCCCTGTCCCCTTCCTGGGCCGCACCTGGCTCTGTCTGTCACCTGTCCCACGCGCCGCTGACTGTGGGCTCGGTTTCTCTTCCGCTTACTTCTCCCCATTTATCACCCTTCTGGTTTAGGTCAAAGCTAGGATTAGCTTTAGCCCGGGGGTTTCCAGGGGTGGCCAGCAAGGACGCCAAGGATGCTGGGGCCGGGAAGGCAACTCCACCAGCCCCCTTCTGCTTCAGGCCTCAGGGCCCCTGCAGGCCCACGGCCTCCACGCCCAATGCCTTCATTTAGAAATCCTACGACTTCCTGGTAGGCTGGCCCGTAGGACCTCTCACCCAGCTCTCCCTGAGCAGGTAGCAGGGGCCCAGAGAGGGGGAGGGAAATGCCCAGGGTCACACAGCATGTCAGAGGTGTCCCCTGGGCAAGAGCCCGGGAGATGACAGGAACAGCTGGGGGTTGCTGAGGGTCCCCATGAGTCAGGCACGTCACAGGCATCGTCCTGAATCCCCATACCTACCCTGTCGGGGAGAGACTAGTTATCTCCCCCTTGTACAGAAGAGGAGACTAAGGCCACAGAGGGGACGCGAATCAGCCAAGGTCAAGGGCAGAGAGTGGGTGCGTGGGGGTGAGGACGCCTACCCGCCTGACCCTGGGGTCAGGGCCCCCACCGCAGAGTGTCCCCGAGGCCCTTTGCTTGCTGGCCCTCCCTCCTCCGCTGTGGGGTAGAGGAACCATCCCTGGGGTCGGCCTGGCTCAGCCTGATGTCCCCTCTGGGAGCTCATTCCTGCGCCTCTGAAAGGGAGCCGGGGCCGCAGAATGGTAGAGGGAGGTCACTGCACGTGGGCACGGCTGGAGCCCCGCCGGGTGAGCGCGGGCGGCTCCGTCCTCTGCCAGCCTCAGTCTCTCCATCTGTCGGGCGGGAGTCAGGAGATGCAGGAGCTGCTCCCACTCACTCTGCACGTTAACCACGTTGAGTCTCAGTTTTCCGACCCGTGAAATGGGATGATGATCCCGGCTGTCAACCTCACAGCATCCCTGAGCGGCTCAGCTGAATACCACGTGTCCCCATGTTTTGTAAGTCCTCCAGGGACAATAGGCCACTCAGTAGGGTCTCGGGGATCAGTTGCCTTCTGGAACCAAAGATCTAGTCAGTGCTGAAGCCCTCAGGGCCCGGCCCTTGCCGCTCTGCTAGGCCCCAGGGCTCCAGACACTCCAGGCTGCTGGCTGGGCTCAGCGTGTGCGCTCATGCCCTTGCCTTGCCCCTGCCTGCAGCGTTGACGACCTGTCCACCCCAGGGAACTCAGGCCCTACCCTGGCCTGCCTCCCATCATCCTCTGCGCATCCCCTCTCCTCTGCCCGGTGGTCACTATGTCCGATTCTCCTTCCTCCACGGGGCAAGACCCAGCCCTTTCTGGGTGGTGAGCAGGATGGCGGGCCAGGTGGCATGGGAGACAGGAGTCTGAGGCCTTCAAGCTGGAGGGGTCCTGGGGCTTCAGTGGGGCTGGAAAGCACCAGCTCAGGGGTGCTACTGTCCCCCTCTGTGCCTCTGCTCATGCTGCCACCCTGCCCCCGGATGTCCTCCGTACCTCTGTCCTTCCAGCCCTGGGGGTCCAGCTCCCAGACCCTATTTTGTGGTTACCAAAGTTGCTGGTGTCGCTAGCACCTTTGCTGACTACTCGGGATGCCCAGAACCCCACCCCTTATCTCCCTTACAGGGGTCTCAGTGGTGTCATGAGTTCCAGAATGTGCATGGAAAAGCCTCCCCCGGGCACGCCGACGCCACAGCCGCCTGCTCCCGTGGTAAAGGAGCACATTCCTCAGTTGGGCCAGTCCCATCTTGCCGGGGAGCCCCACGCGGGCCGGGCCCCAGGAGGGCTCAGGGAGGGTTCATGGGTGGAGGGGTGGATGGCCAGATGCGAGCTTGGCCAGGCTCCTGGGGGACAGCTCTGTCTCTGGGGCCCCAGGGTGGAGATCAGGAAGGGCCACATTCCCCACCCAGAGTTCCAGGCCTGGGAGCAGCAGGTCAGGGGTGACCCAGTGTCCCATATCCAGCCCCAGACAGCCAGGCCCACTCAGGGCCCCTATGAGCCCCAAGTGTCGGCCTGTGCCCCATGGTCAGCCTAGAGTTTAAAGTGATTCTTTTTTTTTTTTTTTTTAATTTATTTATGATAGTCACAGAGAGAGAGAGAGACAGGCAGAGACACAGGCAGAGGGAGAAGCAGGCTCCACGCACCGGGAGCCCGACGTGGGATTCGATCCCGGGTCTCCAGGATCGCACCCTGGGCCAAAGGCAGGCGCCAAACCGCTGCGCCACCCAGGGATCCCCGAGTTTAAAGTGACTCTAAGGGGGCCCCTCGGAGGTTGGGTAGGATCTATCTGAACACAAGATTCTGGAACAGAAGACGCCACATCTGCCTGATTGATTATGATCTCAAACCCTGCCTGGCCTGGGCACAGGGGCTCGGGCAGCCTTAGTGCTGGGATGCAGGCCCCTCCTCCAGCCGGACTTGTGGAATCTTCTGGAGCTGGACCCTTTCCCACTACAGGAGCTGGAGGTGCCTCCTGCTGGAGCTGTTTTGAGCAACAGGGACTCTTGGTTTTGCCAGGCCAGCTGTACTGGGGTGAGGGTGCCAGGCCTGCGGGGAGCCCAGCCGTGGGCCCGGGTGCTGGCCTGAGGCTGGCTGGGGTTGGAACAGCTCAACAATAATGACAACAACAATCAGCCACGGACACAGGCAAACACCCATTTTCCATCTGAGTGTCACTCCCTTCCCTCCGGGGGGTGAAGTCTCACTGTTGTCACCAGGTTGCGCAGACTGGAACTGAGGCCCCCAGGAGCTAGCTCCAGCTAGAGGGGACCTGGCCCCCCGTCAGGGCTCCTCCTGGCCCCCTCCTCCAGCTGCTGGGGTGGGAGACCCCGGCCACATGCGGCCTGGCCCTTCACCCCACTTTATTTTCTCCAAGGTACGAACCCTGTCTCCCGCACCGCCCGGCTCACGGATCTGTTAGGCTCACTTCTGTCCCCCCAGACGGGAGCACTCCGAGCAGGGCTGCGCCTGACCTGCCCCCCTGGGGTCCCCCACATAGTAGGTGCCCAGGAAAGGGAGGCCAGGGCGGCAACTCGGCTCTGGGTCGTGTCCACACTGAGGCCTCCTCCGTGCTGCGCCTCGGGCCACACTGGCACTGAGTCTGCCTGGGGAGCCTGAGGCCGGGGCTCCCTGGCTGGGCCGGGGTCCCTCCTCCCCCCGCCTGCTCTGGCCTGTGCCCGGGCCGGTGCCCCTTCTCTCGGAGTCGGGCAAGGTCTGGGCCCCTCTCCACCCCCAGGACGCTCAGGAGACCCTGGCATGTCCCCACGAAGGACGGCACCTGGCGGGGACATGCGGGTGGTCCAGGCTCCGGAGCAGCCGAGCTCGAGCTGCCGGATGCTCGGGGGACGCTCGGTGGCCGTCAGCCCTGACGTGAGATGTCCCTGGGCTGGACGCTGAAGAGCAGGGGGACCTGGGGACGCGTCAAGGGTGTTGATGTGGCCACAGGAAGAGGGTGTGACCACAGGGGGTGCCCCAGTGGGTCATGCTGACCGTCAGCCGCTCTGTCCCCAGAGTGGACCCGGGGGCGTCTGATGACGCCGGCTCTGTGACACTGGCCACCGAAGTCCCCTGGCCCTAGTCCCCATCCCGGTTTCCCCAAGACATTGTCCCTGATACCTGCTGGATTCCTGGGCACAAGGGCTGCCACAGGACCCGTCCCTTGCTGGTCCTGTCATCGGGTGGGAAATAGAGGCAGGCAGGGTCACACCCGGGTCTCTCACAGCCTGGGCTGGGGGCAGCTCACACCCGGGGGCTCTGAGTGGGGCCCACAGAGACCAGGAACCCCATAGTGACCATGGGGTGTGGCCCCTGCTGAGGTCCTCCTGGCCACTGTGGGTCCCATCGCGGTGCCCCTGTCTAGGTGCCACCACTCAGTGGTGCTGTGCCGCAAGGTGTCTGGCCCAGCTGACCGCAGGGCCTTGGCCCCTCCCTGACCGTAACTCGTAAGGGGCATCATTCAGTCAGCAAGCGGTCATGAGCTCGGAGCTTCAAAGTTATCATCCTGGGGATCCCTGGGTGGCTCAGTGGTTCAGTGCCTGCCTTCGGCCCAGGACGTGATCCTGGGGTCCCGGGATTGAGTCCCACATCAGGTTCCCCACATGGAGCCTGCCTCTCCCTCTGCCTGTGTCTCTGCCTCTCTCTGTGTGTGTCTCTCATGAATAAATAAATAATCTTTAAAAAAATAAAAATTTTATTTATTTATTTATTTATTTATTCATTCATTCATTCATTCATTCGTTCATTCATGAGAGACACAGAGAGACAGAGAGGGGCAGAGACACAGGCAGAGGGAGAAGCAGGCTCCATGCAGGGAGCCCGATGTGGGACTTGATCCTGGGTCTCCAGGATCATGCTCTGGGCTGAAGGCGGTGCTAGACTGCTGAGCCACCTGAGCTGCCCAAATAAAATATTTAAAAACAAAAAACCCTTATCATCCAAACTGGGACATTTCTGGGAGTGGAAGGGGTGCTATTAATAAGCACACTGGGACACAGGCTTGAACTGGGAATGTCCAGGGACATCTAGGATACAGGTCCCGCCACCCTGTCATCCACCCTGGGCACAGGTGCTCTGTTCTTAGGGTGACTGTCACTTGGGTTCCTGGCTAGATAGGTCAGCTGCGGCCCCAGGTACCAAGTGGCTTTTTGGAAAAACTGATCCAGAGACCCTGGCCCTGTCCCAAACCTGCTACCTTCAGTCACAGGTGAGGCCATCTGTACTTCCTGGCGGTGACCACAGAGGAGCCTCCCTCTCATCCCCTCCCTCAGCCCCCTTCCCTTCCCCTCAGGTCCCTCTGCCCTCCCCCACCTGAGGCTGTTCTGGGCTCTGGCTTTTGGGGTGAGAAGGAAGCCACAGCCTCCCTCCCCCATCTGACTCAGTCCTGTCCTTCTGCCCAGGCCTCCAGCCTGAAGGAGGCCCCCCGAAGGCAGGGGGCCACCTTGGATCCTACTGCTAGGACCCCCCAGACTGTCTACTCTCCTCCATACAGTGGGGACCTGCCTGCCTGGGGTCCCCCCCACTGGGGAGCCCTCCTGGTCAGTGACCTTCAGCGACAGGAGCTCTGACAGCCCTAACGGGGACACCAAGGCGGGCATCTGCTGATGTTTCTGTTGGTTCAATCTTATCCCAAGTGAGTGAGAAGCAGCGTGGGCTTCCCAGGGGTTCCCTGGCTGGAGAGCTGCTCTGGGGTGAGCCGTGGTGGGCCGCCCTGCCCGCTCCTTGCTCCCGCCGCCGCCCGCAGCAGGGCTCACTGAGGGCCTGGAAGGAAGGAGCGGGACGGGGGGCAGACAACCACCCTGGAGCTCGCCTTGTGACCCGGGCACGCTGTTGGAGCCTTAGCCGACCCGTCTGTGAAATGGGCGCCCAGCACCCACCCCGGCTCTGTTCAGGAGTCTGCGGCCCCGGCGGACCTGCTGGGACCCCCTGGCGGACGCACAGGCACGGGGCCCACGCTGGGAACTGGAGAGTCCGAGGGAGGGGCGCCCAGGTGGCCCTGCCGTGGAGCATCGGCCCTCGGCTCAGGGCGTGATCCTGGGTCCCGGGTCGAGTCCCACATCGGGCTCTCTGCTGGTCTGGGCACCACATGCGGTAAGGCACAGCCCTCAAGCAGCCCTCAGCCGGGGGTCGCCATCAACCTGGCTGTGGTCACCACCCACAGTGACACACCTGACCTACCCCCTCCAGCCCCCCAGAGTGCAGGGGAGGAGCGGGAGCCCAGGGTTCCCGAAGGGCTGAGGGTACTGGGACTGGGTCCTCTCTCCCCACTAGAGTCAGAAAGCAGCCAGGATCCCAGATGCCCAGAGGCCCCTGGAGGCCCATAGTGCCACAGAGAAAGTCCCCAGATGGACCTTGGTGTTCTCAGTGATGTCCAGGATTGAATGGAGCTAATTTTTTAAAAAAGATTTTATTTATTTATTCATAAGAGACACACACACAGAGAGAGAGAGAGAGATGGAGGGAGGCAGAAACACAAGCAGAGGGAGAAGCAGGCTCCATGCAGGGAGCCCGACGTGGGACTCGATCCTGGGTCTCCAGGATCAGGCCCTGGGCCGAAGGCGGAGCTAAACTGCTGGGCCACCTGGGCATCCCATTCTATCTTGGTTCTGCTGTTGGTATTTCCTGTTCTGGAATATTCTCGGGAAATTCTGGGTAAGAGTAAAACCACCCCTCAAAAAAATGTGACAATGCCTTCTGCAGACTCCTTTCCCACAGTGGGGAAAGAATCATGTTCACATTTGAGGATGGTTGAGTTCAGGACACTAAGTGTTGAACCCAAATGAGCAGAGAGCGCGATTTCTGATTGAAGGAAGGACACTTTATTGAGTGCTGCCTGGGTGCAGGGAGAAGGGCGGGATGACCCAGATGGGAGGCAAGATCCTCCTGGAGGTCCTGAGGCTCCGGGCCCCCTTAGGTGGGCGGGGGGCATCGGGACCTACAAGCACTCTGCGGGGGCCACCTTCTTCTCCACGGTGCTCCCCTCATGCGTGACCAGGCAGCTGAAGCTGCTGTGAGATTTCCACTTGTCAGGCGTCAGGCTCAGGTAGCTGCTGGCCGAGTACTTGTTGTTGCTCTGCTTGGAGGGCTTGGTGGTCTCCACGCCCTGGGTGATGGGGCTGCCGTCTGCCTTCCAGGCCACCGTCACGCCGCTGGGGTAGAAGTCGCTGATGAGGCACACCAGGGTGGCCTTGTCGGCGCCGAGCTCCCCCGAAAGTGGCAGGAAGAGCGTGACCGAGGGGGAGGCCTTGGGCTGACCTGTGAGGCCCAAGGAGAGGGCAAGAGCTGCAGGGAGAGTCCGGGTATTGGGCGCCCTTCCCCTGTTCACAGCCTCTGTGGCCGTTCCCACGGTGGCCACGCTTGGTCACCCAGGGGGCCCTCCTTTCCTCCCCAACCCTGAACAGCAGGCAGCCCCCGTGCTCCTGGCAGCCCTTCCAGGTCACCTCTCTCCAATGTGTGAGACGTGCATCTGCAGCCTCAGTTTCCTCCTCAGCCCAACATCTAGCCCCTGTTTTACCTCATTCTTCTGGATCCCGGTGTTTCCCCTATGACCTGGAGTCCCCTACCCAGCTTGTCAGGACCACCCCGGCAGCAGAAGGCATGTGTGGAGGCCTCCTGCCCGGTGGGCATGGAGCCCCTGTCCCCCTCAAAGGGGACTCTGACCCTGCCTCCTGGGAAGACTGAACACCCCAAGGCCCTGCCATCTTCCCTATCCCTCCTGCCTCGACCACAGAACCCTTCACCTCTGCTGCCCTCTTGGGGCTACTCCCCTCAGATGACAGGCACCGTGGCCCCACGGCCACCTGAGCACCTCTGATGACTTCTGACTTTAAGCGCAGCCGTGTAACTCTGAGCCCCCAGCCACTCCCCACTTTGTCATCTCCTGAATTTAAAATACCCTCTGAGGAAGGTGGGACACCTGGGGCCTGGGGGTATAGGGCACCAGGGACAGATAAGATTCTGACCCACGGGAACTGCTCCTTTTGACCAACATCCTGGGAGAGCTGTGCTTCTGGTCATCTTGTCCTGCATCACTCGTGTCTCTGTCCCTGTGTCCTCATAGCCTAGCAAAGGCCCTGAGCACTCAAGCCTAGAGCAAACCATATTGCCCTGTGTCTCTCCATGACCTCCTCTGAGGCAGGCCCCTCTGTGTGTCCAAAGGCTGAGGTCACAGTCCCAGCCATGACCCCATCCTCTCGTGTGGCCCTGGCCTGGGTGGACATCAAGCTCTCAGCCAAGACCCCAAGGGACTCTCTCTAAGGCTTCCCCAGTGCCCCTAGTCAGAACCAGCCTTAGACCCCACACAGGTGTCTGCCCTAGAAGGTAAGGAGTCCCCATTTTTGGATCACTACCCCCAGCCTAGGCCCCTGGAATCTGGACACATTCAACGATCAGAATCTAAAGGTAAATGCTTGTACCATTGGGGTCCTTCTTGCTGGTTTCCCTGAGACCACTCTACTTCCCCAGATCCCACAAATCTGCTAGGGATCAGTCCTTAAGGCTGGGAGGGCAGACAAGAAGGAGCCCCCAAATAAAAATAACTTTCCTGAGACAACAAAGGGGTGGGACAGGTTGAGAAACATGGTGAGAACCACTTACCTAGGACGGTGAGCTGGATTCCTTCACTGAACACAAACCAGGGTGACTGAGTTTCGGGCCAAAATCCACCGGGCCAGCACCTGGGGCCTGCCCCATGGGGGCCAGGCCAGAACAGAAACCTGTGATGGGCAGAGGATTGTAGCAGGTGGGGCTGGGCAACCAGGCTCATAGAGGATGAGCCCACAGCCCAGAGGTGTCCCCAGGCCCACTCATGTCTAGTATGTTTCTCCCTTTCCCAAGGCTACCATGGTTACCTCTTATTCCTCAGTGGTGACAGTGACACTGCATGGAGTAGGTGTTCAGTAAATCCCTTGGTGCCTCATCCTGTCATGTGGTGTGGCACAGCAAGTCCTTAACTGGCTCAGACCTTCTTGATGTCTCCTTATTTAGGGCTTCTGAAGATCCCTCTCCTACAATGTCCCATGGTCCAGCCAGGTGGCTTCCTCCCTGGACGTACTGGTCTGGGACTGGGTCATTCCTAACTCATAGTGCTTTCGTGTGAAGACCTCCCACTTGTTCTCTACACATCAAGACACAGTTCAGTCCTACCTCTTTGATGAAGTTTCCTTTGATCTCTCAGACCACTGTTTTTCTGTCCACCTGCCTATCCAACTGTCCATGTGTTCATCCATCCATCCACCCACCCACCCGTCTATCCATCCAACAGTAGCTCCAGACACTGTTTCACATGTTGGCACATGGCGGGCCTCCCTGGTTTGCATCTCCATCTCTCTCTGAAAGTTCTCAGATCAGAGCCAACAGGGTCCTCTTCCTAGGCAATTCCCCAGTTCCTGTTGTACATTATGTCTTTACAGGATGCAACATAGAGTCAGCTTCTCTTTTTAATGACTCTCTTCCTGTTGGCATCTGAGACCCTCCATTATCCTCCTCTGACTTCCCTTTCACCCCTGCCCATGCATGGCAGCTGACTCCCAGACTCGCACCCTGGATCCTTCTTTGCCATCTTCCTACATTGTGAATTCCCACCCCTGCCCATTTGGTGAGGTTCGAGTCTATTTCAGCTCCAAACCTGCTCCTTGGCTCTCCCTAAATTGCCTGTTGACCATTTCCAGTTGCGTGTCCAACAGGAATCTCAAATTCACCATGTCCAAATTAGACTGACCACCTTTCCCCCAATCCAGCTCTTTTCCTTATCATATTTTGTCACACGTGACCGTGAGTGCTCTCACTATCCAACCCTCAGTCCAGATCTATAGATTCAATGCATCCCAAAGTCCCAGCAAAGTATTTTGTGGATATTGGCAAACTGATTCTAAAGTTTATATAGAGGAGCAAAGAACTCAGAATAGCTAACACAATATTGAAAGGAAAGAACAAAGTTGGAGGAATGACACTACAAGGCTTCAAAACTTACTACAAAGCTACAATAATCAAGACAGTATGGTATCAGCATAAATACAGACCAATGGAATAGAAAAGAGAGCCCAGAAATAAATTCTTACACATATAATCAAATGATTTTTGACAAGGGTGCCAAGACCATTCAGTGGGGAAAGGAGAGTCTTTTCAACAAATGGTGCTGGGAAATGTGGATATTCATATGCAGAAGAATGAAGTTGGGCTCTTACCTAGCATCATATACAAAAGTTAATTCAAAATGGATGTAAGATGTAAATATAAGAGTTAAAATGATGAAACTCTTAGAAGAAACATAGGACAAAAGCTTTAAAACTGGGGCACCTGGGTGACTCATTTAAGTGTCTGCTTTCGGCTCAGTTCATGATCTCAGAATCCTGGGATCAAGCCCCACATCCAGCTCCTGATTGGCAGGAAGCCTGGTTCTCCCTCTCTCTTTGCCTGCAGCTCTCCCTGCTTGTGCGCTTTCTTTCTCTCTCTCTCTCTCTCTCTTAAATAAATAAATAAATAAATAAGCTTTATAACTTTGGATTGATAATGATTTCTTGGATATGAGGCTGAAGGCACAGGCAACAAAAGAAAAACTAGACAAGATGGATTTCATGAAAATTTCAAAATGTTGTATATCAAGAAGATGCTATCCACAGGGTAAAAAGGCAACCCACAGAATGAAAAAAAAAATTTGTGAATTACGCATGTAATAAAAGGTTAATATCTAGAGTATATATAAGCTCCTAAACTCAACAACAACAAAAAAAACCCAAACAATCCAATTCAAAGAGGGGTGCCTGGGTGGCTTAGTTGGTTAAGCATCTGCCTTTAGCTCAGGACACAATCCCAGAGTCTTGGGATCAAGCCAAGCATTAGGCAGAGCAGGGAGCCTAATTCTCCCTCTCCCCTCTGCCTGACACCTCCCCTTGTTTGTTCTCTCTCTCCCTGTCAAATAAATAAATAAATAAATAATCTTTTAAAAAATGGGCAAATGACTTGAACAGGCATTTTTCTAAAGAAGTATACTAAAGAAGATATACAAATGGCCAATAAGCACATGAAAGATGCTCAATATTACTAATCATTAAGTAAATGCGAATTAAGACCATTAAGGTACCATGGGATACCACTTCCCACTCATCAGGATGGCTACCATTAAAAAAAAAACAAACTAGAAAACAAGTATTGGTAAGGATGTGAGGAAATTGGAACCCTTGTGTACTGTTGGTTCACAAATACCACATGATTCCACTTACATGGGGTATTTACAGGAGTCAAAGTCATAAAAACAGGAAGTAGAATGGTGTTTTCCAGGGCTTGGGAGAGAAGAGAATGGGGACAATGGATAGCAACCCAAAGCTGTATGAAGAATAAAGAACACTGATAAGAGCAACTAAATGGATATATATAAAATCCAGTATTGTTATATTTTTGGGTTTTATTTTTTATATTTATTTATTTATTTTTTAATATTTTATTTATTTATTCATGAGAGACACACACAGAGAGAGAGAGAGGCAGAGACACAGGCAGAGGGAGAAGCAGGCTCCATGCCAGGAGCCCGATGTGGGACTTGATTGCAGGACTCTGAGATCACGCCCTGAGCCAAAGGCAGACGCTCAACCGCTGAGCCACCCAGGCGTCCCTATTTTTGGGTTTTAACTACTTTTCCCCCATGTGACTTGAAAGACATATGCATACAACAATTATAAAATCTATGTTAATAGACACACAATGAAATAGCATTTGTAACAATAACAAGGTAAAGAGGGAGGAACAGAGAGGTATGGAAGCACAGTGTTTACATATTATCAACATAAAGTTGATTAATTCAAACTAGTTTGTTGTTATAGGCTGAACTGAATGCCCCCAAATGCATATGTTGAAGTCCTAATATATTCATAAGTTGAAGTCACAATATGACTATTTGGATATAGAGTTTTAAAGAGGTAATTAACTTAAAATAAGCTTATAAGAGTGAGCCCTAATTCAACATAACTGGTATCCTTATAAGAAGAGGTGACTGGGACACAGATACATACTGAGGGATGATCATGTGAAGACACAAGGAGAAGGTGGCCATCCACAAGAAAGAAACCCAAGTGAGACCTTAATAACAGGCTTCTAGCTTCCATAATTGTGAAAAAATGAATTTCTGTTGTTTAAACCTGCCAGGCTGTGGCTATTGATTATAGCAGCCCTAGCAAACTAACACAGTTGTTATAAATTGAAGGTGTTAGTTGTAGTCTCCAAGGTAGCCACTTGGAAAATACCAAAAGCATATACCAGAAAGGAAATGACAAGGGAATAAAAAATTGATTAAAAAAAGAAGGCTGTAACAGGAAAATTGAGAAAAAAAAGATGTCAGACAGAAAACACATAGCAAAATGGCAAAAGTCAGTCTTTCAATATTAGTAATTACATGTAAAGGATTAAACTCCAATTAAAAGGCAGAACCTGTCAAAATGGATAAAAAGAATTCTACAAGATCCAACTATATGTTGTCTGCAGGAGAGTCACTTTCAATCCAAAGGTATATAAAGATTGAAAGGGAAAGGATGGAAAAAGAGATTCCATGCAGATAGATAGCAACCAAAAAAGAGCTGGGTGGCTCTACTAATATGAGACAAAATAGATTTTCAGTGAAAAATTATTACCAGAGTCCAAAAAAAATTATGTATTGATGAAAGGGTTAATCCATCAAGAATATATAGCAATCATAAATGGAAAGAGCCTAACAACAGTCTTAAGATATGTAAGCAAACATTGGCAGAATTGGAGGGAGAGAGAAGTCCTAATATAATATTTGGAGACTTCAATACCCCACTTTCAATAATATGTGGAAAAATTACACCAAAGCTCAATGAGGAAATAGAGGACTTAATTTTTTAATATTTTATTTTGCTCATAATAACACTATAAAACAAGTAGACCTAACAGGCATATATAGGATACTCCACCCAACGACAGCAGAAAAAAAATTCTTTTCAAGAGCCCATGAAACATTCTTCAAGACAGACCATTTGTTAAGTCACAAAACAAGGCTCCAGGCACCTGGCTGGCTCAGTCCATGGGGCATGCGACTCTTGGTCTTGGGGTTGTGAGCTCGAGCCCCATGCTGGGTGCAGAGATTACTTTTTAAAAAATCTTATTTAAAAAGTCACAAAACAAGGCTCAAATTAAAATATACTGAAATTTTGCAATTTTCTCTGACCATGTGGGATGAAACTACCAGTCAACAACAGGAGGAAGACTGGAAAATTAAACAATATGTAGAAATTAAACAATACAGTCTTAAGTCATCAATGGATCAAAGAAGAAACTACTGGTGAAATGAAAAGATACTTTGAGATGAATGAAAATGAAAACGTAGCACACTGAAACCTATGGATTCAGTGACACAGGTGCTCTAAGGAAAAGTTATAACTATAAAAATGCTTCTATTAAAAAAGAAGAAAGATTTCAAACCCATAACTGAACTCTAAGGAAATAGAAAATGAACAAGTTAATTCCAAAGCTAGCAGAAGGAAGGAAATAATAGTAATTAGGGTAGAAATAAATGAATTAGAGATAGGGAGAACCAGTAAACCCAAAAACTGATTCTGTGAAATTTAGCAGCTTCGAGAAACCATTACCAGACCGACAAAATACAAAACAGAGAGAGAAGATTCAAATTACTAAAGTCAGGACTGAAAGTTGGGACATTACTACACACCATGTAAAAATGAAAAGGATTGTAAGGAAATAACATGAACAACTGAATACCAACAAATCAGATAACCTAGATGAACAAATTCCCAGAAAGACACAAACAACCCAAACTGACTAAAAAAAAAAAAAAAGAAAGAAAGAAAGAAAAAAAAAAGAAAACCTGAATAGGCCTATAACAACTAAAGAGATTAAAATGATAATCAAAATCCATTCCCACAAAGAAAAGTCCAGGACCAGATGGCTTCACCAGAAAACCAAATATTTTTTTGTATGCCTATAGGTATGTGCCAAATAGTTACCTACTTACTTATTTATTTATTGAGCCTGCACATGAGCAGGAGGAGGGTCAGAGGGAAAGGGAGAGAGAGAGAATCTTTTTTTTTTTTTTTTAGATTTTATTTATTTATTCATAAGAGACACAGAGAGAGACAGAGACAGAGACACAGGCAGAGGGAGAAGCAGTCTCCATGCAGGGAGCCTGACATGGGACTCGATCCCAGGACTCCAGGATCATGCCCTGGGCCAAAGGCAGAGCTAAAACTCTGAGCCATCCAGGGATTCCCAAGAGAGAATCTCAAGCCGACTCTGTGCTAAGCCCCCAGCCTGACATGGAGCTTGATCCCATGACCCTGAGATCATGACCTGAGCTGAAACTAAGAGTCAAATGCTTAACCAACTGAGCTGCCTAGGCACCCCTAAACTAAATATTTAGAGAAAATTTAACACCAATCCTTCACAAGTTCTTCCGAAAAATGGAAAAGAAAGGAACACACCCTAGCTCATTCTTTGAGGGCCAGAATTACCCTGATATCAAAGGCAAACAGAGACATCATAAGAAAACTACAAACTACTAACCCTTATGAATACAAATGCAAAAATGCTCAACAAAACACTAGAAAAGTGAATCCAACAGCATATTAAAAGAATCACACAGTAAGAGGGATTTATCCCAGGAATGCAAGGGTGGTTCAACTTAAGAAAATCAATAATAGAAGGAGGGATGATAGCCACGTGACCATCTCAATCGATGCAGAAAAATATTTGACAAAATCCAGCACAATCTCATGACAAAAAAACTTTAAAAACATGGAGTAGAAGGGAACTTCTTCCACTTTATAAAGACCATCTATGAAAACTCCACAGTGAACAGCATATTCAGGCAGGAATATTCACTGGCGGAATGTGGAACGATTTCCCCTCAAGGTCAGGAACAAGACATGGGTGCCTATTTTTGCCTCTTCCATTCAACACCGTACTGGTGAAAGGCTAAACAAAATATCACACTTCGAAGCATGGAACCTTCTCAGCAACGGGAGGGAACAAGCTACTGATAAACGGGATAACCTGGGCGAATTGCAAAGGTGTTATGTTGAACTAAAGAAGGCAGATTCAAAAGATTCTGTTCACCCAGAAAATTATGCTGGCTGAAGAACTCTAAACACCAAATGTCACGCACGATATAATCCCATTTATAGACCAATCTTGAAATGACAAAATTAGAAATGAAGATCAAATTAGTCGTCGCCAGGTGGTAAGGAAGGGGCCTGGAAAGGAGGGAAGTGGGGGTGGCATGACCGGGGCAAGACGAGGAATCTGCGGTGGGGGAAGTGTTCTGTACCATAACAATTTCGAAGTCAGTGTCCTGGTTGTGATATTTTATCATAGTTTTACAAGACATTACCATTGGGGGAAACCAGGTGAAGGGCATGGGTGACTTTTTTTTTTTTTTTTTTAAGATTTTATTTATTTGAGCAACACAGAGAGGAGAGAGAGAGAGGCAGAGACACAGGCAGAGGGAGAAGCAGGCTCCATGCAGGGAGCCCAACGTGGGACTCGATCCCGGGTCTCCAGGATCACACCCTGGGCTGAAGGCGGCGCTAAACCCCTGAGCCACCCAGGTTGCCCCACAGGTGACTTTTAATTACATGTGAATCTACAGTGATTTCAAAATAAGGGGCGCCTGGGGGATTCAGTCTGTTAAGCATCTGCCTTCAGTTCAGGTCATGATCTCAGGGTCCCAGGATTGAGCCCCGCATGGGGCTCCCTGCTCAGTGGGGAGTCTGCTTCTCCTTCTCCCTCTCCTTCTGTCTGCCACTCCCCCCCACTTGTGAGCACACACTCTCTCAAATTTAAAAAAAAAAATCTTAAAAAAAAAACCCAAAAAGTTTAACTTCCTAAAAGGTTACACACCGCACTATTCCATTTATATGATATTCTGGAAAAGGCAAAAGTATAGGGCAGGGAGATCAATGGTTGCCATGATTGGGGCAGAGAAGGGGAATAATTACAAAAGGGACACAGTAACTGGTGTGGGGATGGAAAGATTCTCTATCTTGATTGTGGTGATAGTTACATGAGTCAACGACTTTATTAAAATTTATACAACTACTATACTAAAAGAGGGACTTTTATTCTGAATAAATTCAAGTAAAATAAAAATAGAAATCTTTATTAGTTATTACAGTCACCAAATATATATATATATATGTAAAATGAGTTTATTATTCCCTTCCATGGATATATCATAGTTTATTTCACCTTCTCTTATTGTGGGACATTGAGGGTGTTTCCCACATTTTCCTCTGAACACAAAATGTTTAGCTCAAGTGCTGATTATTTGGAGATAAATTTCTAGAAGTGGAATTCCTTGGTTAAAAGGAAGGCAGATTTTTATGAATTTTTTAAAAGATTTTTATTTATTTATTCATGAAAGAGAGAGAGAGAGGCAGAGACACAGGCAGAGGGAGAAGCAGGCCCCATGCAGGGAGCCCGATGTAGGGAGCCCGATGCAGGAGTCGATCCCGGGTCTCCAGGATCACGCCCTGGGCCGAAGGCAGGTGCTAAACCGCTGAGCCACCCAGGGACCCCCCTAGATTTTTATGAATCTTGACAGATGGTGTTATTTGTTCCAAGAATTTCGCCTCACACTGACCATCCATGAGAGTGCCCGGTCCTTCTCCATCAACCCATCATCATGGTACCATGACCTTGAATTCACTTGCCACTTTCACAGGTGATCTTGGTCGCTGTGTGGACAGACCCCTCTCTGCAGCTTTAATCCTCCATCAAAAAATCCGAAGCCATTTTCCCAAGATGCAATTCTGACTCTGAGAGTCCCTTACTTAAGTCCCTCAAGCACCTGGGGCACTGGGGCGGGTGGGGGGGGGCACAGGTGCAGAAAGCCTCCGCGGTCTGCTGCCCCCTCCCCATCCCGGCCCCAATCCCTGCTGCACCTGTGCCCCTCACTCTCCACGCAGACTCCTGCTCCCTGTGCCCGGAGACACCCCATCACCGGCCAGCACCCCTCTATCTGTAAGACCAGCTTGGTCATGTCCCCCGCCCCCGCACCTTGCTGCTCCAGAAAGGGTCTTAGGGTCTGTCCTCAAGACTGCTCTGACCCCCGTGGTTCATGCCCACCCTCTCTACACCCACTGGTCCTGTGTGTGTGTGGGGGGGGGGGACGGGAGAGCAGGGCCTCAGCGGGGCAGAGAAGCAGTGAGAATAGGGACGCGCATTAAGTGGCAACAGCTCCATGCGTGGGGCAAAAGCCAATTTTTCCTGCCATCGGCGGGTGCTGGAAACAGTACAAGCTGACAACAGCGATGCTGGTAGCTGGATGGCCAGGCTGGCTGGGGTCGGCCCTCCCATCGCCCGCAGCGCCCGCACCCCGGCCCCTCCTTAATGCTCCTCTCACAGATGCAGTTCCCTGCTGCCACTCACGTGACTGTTTTTTTTTTCTTTTTAAAGACTTTATTTGTTTATTTATGAGACACACAGAGAGAGGCAGAGGCAGAGGGAGAAACAGGCTCCATGAAGGGAGCCCCATTCGGGACTCGATCCCAGGACCCCGAGGTCACGACCTGAGCCGAAGGCAGGCGCTCAGCCGCTGAGCCACCGGGGCGCCCGGTGATCGGTTTCCTGAGTGGTTTTTCCTTCCTTGTTTTCACAAACGATAACATTCTCCGGGCTTCGCCTGGGCACCAGCCCGTCTTGGGAGGCCGGAGGGCACAGCCCCTTGCGGCCTCTCTTTGTTCCAAGACCTCAGCTCCTGATCCTCAGCTCTCAGGACCTCTATCCTCATCTCTAACACGGGGACCATGGGGCGCTGAGGGAGGTCCCGCCCCTACAGTGATTGGCTGTCCTTATTATCATAAGGGGACCCAGATGTCCAGGGACTTCACAGAGAGGAGCGGGCTGGGGTCACCCAGCCAGTGGGGACAGACGGTGGTCGCCTAGACCCTCACAGGAGCCTCTCCCACAGAGGCGCTTGCACCCTGGGTGGGCTCAGTCATAGGAAGAGGCCTTGGCTGGGGGTCCCAGGACCCTGGGACAGCAGGGAAGTCCCCCCCCAGCTGGAGCCTGCACTCTCAGCTCCGGGGAGGAAGCAGCGGGGCCCAGGGCGAGCTCCGCACCCACAACCCACCCTCACCTCATCCTGCCCCTGCCTCCTGTTTCTTCCCTCCCGGGGGGCCAGCCTGAGGAGTGAGGTGCTAGGCCTGGGTGCCAAAAAACTCAGTAATCGCGATAAATAGCATTTTAATACAATACTGCAAAAACTTAACCCAAACCGATGCACCCTGGACAAAATGTCAGCGCTTTGAAGGAAGCCAGTGTCTGTCCTGGCTGCCCCTCCTCGCTGCCAGCCTCCCCCACTCCCCTGGGCCTCGGTCCCTTACCTGTCCCACAGGCTCCGAGAGCTGCTTCCTCCTGGGGCTCTAGGGCCTGGGGCGCTGCCCGGTGGCACTGCTGTCGTGGAGGGCAGCCGGCCGTGGGCACCCACAGCCAGGCCCAGCAGCAGCAGGGGCCAGCTGGGCTTGGGACCCGGGCTCTGCCCCCAGGGCGTCTGAGCGCCCACCTGACCTGTCCCCGGCCTCATCCGCCCTCGGGGGCTCAGGACCCGCAGGCTTGCGCCCCCTGGAAGAGTCAGTAGGGACGCTGGGCCTTCTTGCCGGCAGTGGCTCCCCCAGTGTCCCCTGGCCTAAGTGGCCCCTCTGCAAGGGTGCCCCCTCTCTCCAAGGCTGTCACTCCTGGAGGCCCTCCCAGCGGGCCATTGGCCAACTGCCCTGCGGTGGTCGGCATCCAGGGCTCAACCGTCTCTCCCCACAGCTGCAAGCCTGGTCTTGCCCCTGGGGCCCCGGGTGGGCACACCTGCTCCTGCCTTCCTTCTCGGGGTGTGTGGAGCATCTCCCCTGGGACGGGAGAGGCCATGGAGGGCAGTGAAATGCCAGTGGAGCAGAAGCCGCCTGCGTTTAGTGGGCTGGGGCTGGGGCTGGGGCTGGGGCTTCCACCAGCCTGGGGCAGAGGCGGTGACAGGAGAGGAAACAGGTTTAGTTTAGCAGGAAGCCAATGTTCAAGTTCAGGAATCATGATACAATTGTAAAAATAGTGTTTAATGCACCATGTTCAGTATGTCAGGGGTGTCATCTCTCTCTCTCTGTCTCTCTCTCACACACACACACACTCACACACACACTCACCCTCATAGGTTTTATCCGGAGGTCATGATCATGAGCATAGTGTTGGCACAATGCACAATCATGGCTTCCATGAGTCCCCTTTCCCTCTCCCCCAAATGCCCATGAACTGTCTGCCCAGGAACCTCATGCTTTGGTGTGGGCAGTGGCGGTGCAGGGGGGATGGGCACCTGCATGGGATGACGAGGGCCTGGCTCTGTGGGGTGATGCTGCTGGTAGCAAGGCTGCTCTGCTCACTTTCAGGCCCATGGTGAGGTCCAAGTTGGGAGATGACGGATGTGAAAGTGCTTTTTTGTCCACGTTTTTAAAAAAAATCGTGGTAAAATACACATAAAATGACATTTGCATCTTAGCCATTTCAGAGGTGTTAAGCACATTCACACTATTGTGCAAACCTCACCAGCATCCCCCTCCAGAACTTGTTCATCTTCCCAGACTTGTCCCCTTGAAACACTGTAACTCCCCATTCCTCCTCCCCCAGCTCCTGGCACCCCCTTCCTTCCTCCTGGCTCAGTGAATCTGACTACTCTAGGAACCTCATATATGTGGAATCATATAGCATTTGTCCTTTGAACATGCTTTTTACAGATTTTATTTCATTTCTTTATTTTTTGGGGTTGGAGGGGCAGAGAGAGAGAGAGAGAATCTGAAGCAGACTCCCTGCTGAATGTGGAACCTGACATGGGGCTCGATCTCATCACCAGGGAATCATGACCTGAGCCGAAGCCAAAAGTCCAGCACTTAACCAATGGAGCCACCCAGGGGCCCCTGAATGTGCTCTTGAAATGGAGAAGTACTGCAAGCACAGCACATATGGAGGGTGGCTGTGATGATCCCATTTCTTATTGCTATTGTTAGTGTTTTCCCCAGCTGGTCCGTCTGGTGTGGCTGAGGAAAAATCACCGGCTATCAAAAAATAAATGAAACCCTACTTATATAACACCTGTCACTTTTCAACGTTTGTGTTGTAACTCAGAGGGTTGTGACAGCGGTTCAGTGGGTCGCAACTAGCATTTTGCAAAAGTGGGGTAGCCTAGAGCAGACAGGAGAAAGGAGAGCGTCCTGTGCAAGGGGCAGGTTGGTGACGGTTCATGGGATTTTGCTTCAGTTATTGAAATACATAGATGTGCTTGGATGACAATGGGACACGCCTTTCTTACTGTGAGTTTTGATGGGAAAACTTGGGGAAAATGCGATCTAGCAGCACACTTCTGCGCACCAGCAGAAGCTAGTTGTCAAATCCACCCTGCCCTTCACGGTTACTGACCTGGAGTTCATGTTTGAAACCACCCTTTGTTTTAGGCCCTCTGTATCCCAGTGTGTCCTGGAGCTGTGGTCCTGGTAGTCCTGGTGGCTCATCAGGCAGGGGACAGGGGCAGCCCTTGGGAGGCCCCTGATTCAGTCCAGCTTTTCCTATTGTAATGCTTGGCCCACTGCTGCCTCTGACCCCGGGCTTCCTGCACCTTTGGAGCTGGGCCAGGGTCTGTCTCAGGGGTCCAAGTGGAAGGTGTCCCCCTCCCCCAGGTCCCCATGTGGGTGTGACACTCACCCCCTGCCCCGGGTTCAGAAGCTATGGCTTCACCTGGGATAGGCCCCGGTCTCAGGGAGAAGGAGGGGCTGTACTGAAGCTCAGTGACCCTAGCTGCCCTGCCACAGCCTGTGGGCAGCCGCTGCCACAGACTACATCCTCCCGTGGTGGCCAAGTTTGAAAATCCAGGTGTGACTGCATCCTGGGGACTCTTGAGGACTGGGCTGAGCTTTCTCAGCTGGTGCAGTGGCAGCTCTGGCCTACCCAGGTCTGCCCCCACCCATTCCCTGGACTGGATCCAGGCATTCCAGGTATTTAAGCCTTGCTTGAAACAGACTCACAGGAGACAAAGCCAGTCCTGCTCACGCACCTGTCCTGGCCATTTTAATGGACAAAGGACGGCCACCAGTGATGTCAAATGCCTGTCTGTTTCCCCACCCAGCAAAGCTCAGAGAGGTAGTTCACGGGTCCAGGAAACTAAGAGGGCAGCGACAGCCTGGCTCCAGGGAGAGGACTTTGGGTCCTGCTGGGTGAGGTTGAACCAGATGACGAGGCCTAAGGACTTGCTTTCTCGGACTTCGATATGTGAAGAATGCCAGGGACCTTGTGAAAATGTGGACTCACATCCAGCAGGTCTGGGGTGGCCCTGGAAATGTGGCTTTTTATTTTTTATTTTTATTTCATTTACAGGCTTCCAGGTGGTGGGGTGGGGGCGGCGGCCAGCCCTGGGGCCACACTTGGAGTAACAAGATGGGACTCTGTACCGCTGGCAGCCTTGTTGAATGGTGCTTGCGCTTGCCCAGTAGGTGTTGGAAGTCAGTGGTGGTCACCTGTGGCCAGCGGGGGGACTCTGGGGGACAGATCTGACGTCTGTTGAGCTGAAGCGGAGAACGATCTGGATGGTCGGAGGACAGAATATTGGGAAGCCAATGCCTCTTGGTGTGCTCGTCTACTGAGATGGCAGGAAATGAGAAGTCAGTGCTCATTTGAGAGGTATTTCCACACTTCCCAGTTGGAACGTAGGCCCTGAGCGGAGGGAAGGGCTGTGGTTGGCCTGTAAGGACAATCACCCTTCCAGCTCCATCGCTTCAGCTGCATTCCAGAGAGTCCAGCTAGAACCCCTGCTCACCCACTTCGGGCATCCAGACCGTGATGCCTTAGCCCTGTGGTGAGGGGGGAAGCCTCAGGGAGCCGGGACAAGAGGCTTGCAGAGGACTGTAGTATTTTCCTTAAATTTTAACTCTTTTTCATATTTTTCATTTTGAGTGAGTGATGTTAAGGTACACTAACGTCATCCTGAACTTATCCTTTTTTTTCTTTCCTTTGGGAGGGTGAACTATTTGCCTCTCGTGCCCTCCCCCACTCTTGATCTGATCCCAAGTATCAGAACCCATATTCAGGATTTGTTCAGATTCCTCCATTCAGTAATAGTGGTTGGAGACTCTGATACTCCAGTTTGGTTCTTTCTTTCTTTTTTCTTATCTGGCTGTTTATCGAAAGTTTTCATTCTGGATTCATTGGTGATCTTTTGTTTTGTTAATTTTACTAAATTTTTAAGTTTTAATTCCAGTGCATAGCATACAGTGTTATATTAGTCTCAGCTTCCAATACTCCACTTTCAATAGTACATGGGAAAACTAGAAAGAAGATCAACAAGGAAATAGAGGATCTGAACAATGTTGTAAGCCAAGAAAAGGCAGTAGACATTTCTGGAACAGTCCATCCACCCAACAATAGTGGTGCACACATTCTTCTCAAGTGCATATGGACCATTCCCCAGAATAGACTCTGTGGCAGGTGATAAAACAAGTCTTACTAAATTTAAAAGGATTGAAATAATACAAAGTATATTCTCTAACCACAAAGGACTGAAATAAAAAAGCAATCATAATGGGCACCTGGGCGGCTCAGCCAGTTAAGCATCTGCCTTTGGCTCAGGTCATGATCCCAGGGTCCTGGGATAGAGCCCCATGTCAGGTCCCTGCTCAGCAGGGAGCCTGTTTCTTTCTCTCCCTCTGCCCCTCCCCCTGCTTGTGCTCTCTCTCAAATAAATAAATAAATAAAATCTTAGGAAAAAAAAGGAAACAATTATAGAAGCAAATTTGAGGAATTCACAAATATGTGGAAATTGGACATGCTCCTAAATAGTCAATGGGGCAAAAGAAGAAATCACAAAAGAAATTAGAAAATATTTAAGATGAATAGAAATAAAAACACCATACCAAAACTTGTGGGCAATGATGCCTTGGATATTATACCAAAGGCATAGATAACAAAAGATAGACAAATTAGACTACATCAAATGTAAAACTTATATGAGTCAAAAGACACAATTGCAAGTGAAAAGGCAATACACAGAATAGAAGAAAATATTTGCAAATCAAATATATGATACAGGATTCGTATCCAGAATGTAGAAAGAACTTTGACAACTCAAAATAAAAAACCCAGCCCGGGGGCGCCTGAGTGGCACAGTTGGTTGAGCATCCGACTCTTGATTCTGCTCAGTTCATGATCTCAGGGTCCTGGGATCAAGCCTCATGTGGGGCTCTGCACTCAGTGGGGAGTTTGCTTGAGAGTCTCTCTCTCTCTCTCTCTCTCTGCCCCTCCCTCCACTCATGCACATGCTCTCACTCTCTCTAAAATAAATTAATAAAATTTACTTTAAAAAAAAACCCAACCCATTTAAAAAGTGAGTTAAGGACTTACAGCCATTTCCCCAAAGATATACAAATTACAAACTCCTACATGAAAAAAAATGTTCAAAATCACTCACTATTAGTGAAAAAAAAAAACCCAAATCATAATGAGAAGCCACTTCACACCCACTGTGATGATTATTATTAAAAGAACAGAAAAGCACAAATGTGGGTGACAATGTGGAGAAATCAGAACTCTCGTGCACTTGTTGGGAAGGTAAAATGGTGCAGCTGCTCTGGAACACGGTATGGAGGATCCTCAAAAAAAAAATTAAAAATAGATTTACCATATAATCAAGTAACCCTGGGATCCCTGGGTGGCGCAGTGGTTTGGCGCCTGCCTTTGGCCCAGGGCGTGATCCTGGAGACCCGGGATCGAATCCCACATCGGGCTCCCGGTGCATGGAGCCTGTTTCTCCTCTGCCTATGTCTTTGCCTCTCTCTCTCTCTCTCTCTCTCTCTCTGTGACTATCATAAATAAATAAAAATTAAAAAAAAAAAGTAACCCCACTTCTAGGTGTATAACCAAAAGAATGGAAACTAAGATCTCAAGGACATATGTGTACACTTATGTTTATAGCTACAGTATTTTCAATAGTCAAAAGGTAGAAATAACCGAAGTGTCCATCGACATATGAATAAACAATGGGGCATTATTCAGCTGTAAAAAGGTAAGAAACCCTGACACCTGCTACAACATAGACAGACCTTGAGAACATTATGCTAATGAGGCAAGCCAGACACAAAAGGACAAATGCAACTCCCGTATTTAAGGTCCCTAGAATAGGCAAATCCATAGAGACAGAGTAGAATCAAAGCTGCCAGGGGCTGGGGAGGGGGAACAAAGAGTTGTTGTCAGATGGGGACAGAGTTTCAGTCTGGGAAAGTGAAAACATTCTGGAGATGGATGGTGTCAACAGCTGCACAATAGTGTGAATGTGCTTAATGCCACTGAAATGTTCACTTTTTTTTTTTTTTAAGATTGATTCATGAGAGACACAGAAAGAGAGAAAGAGGCAGAGACATAGGCAGAGGGAGAAGCAGGCTCTATGCAGGGAGCCCAACGCGGGACTCGATCCTGGGACTCTAGGATCACGCCCTGGGCCGAAGGCAGGTGCTCAACCGCTGAGCCACCCAGGGATCCCCTGAAATGTTCACTTTTAAAAATGATTAAAATTGTAGATTTTATTCCACATGTATTTTACCACAGTAAAAAATATTTAAGAATACTTAAGAAATTACATTTAACTGCACAAGAGTATTTACTTTCTACTCTGTCCTAGATTTACCATCGCCTGATTGAGAATGGAGACATCCTCCGAAGATGGCTGCTAGATGCCTCCATTCATTTTGTTTCTTTTTTAAAGATTTCATTTATTTTATTTATTCATGAGAGAGAGAGAGAGAGAGAGGCAGAGGGAGAAGCAGGCTCCATGCAGGGAGCCCGATGTGGGACTTGATCCCGGGGTTTCCAGGATCAGATGCCTCCATTAGTATAAGAGAAAGAGCAAAGGAAAGCATGATGGTTCATTTTATGTGTCAACTTCCCTGGGCCCAGATATCAGATTTCAACATTTTTTCTGGATGTGTCTATGTGTCTATGAAAAATGTTTCTTTCTTTCTTTTTTTTTTTTTTTTTAGGATTTTATTTATTTATGAGAGACACATAGAAATAGGCAGAAACACAGGCAAAGGGAGAAGCAGGCTCCCTGCCAGGAGCCCACCCTTGATCCTAGGACCTTGGGATCCTGACTTGAGCCAAAGGCACACGCTC